>NC_056663.1:135986293-137208793 GCF_018350195.1 Panthera tigris
GGGGTTGTGTGTGTGTACTGTTACTCTATGCTAAAAAATTAATTACAGGAATATATATGAGTGTGAATCCTAATTAGGTAAATGTGTTAATTTTCTTTTAAAATAACAAATGTATTTTAGTAAAAGTCACAAAGAGGTATGTGTACCAGCTGTTGCTTCTCTGATGTTTTTCACAATAAAAGGATTGGGTCACCCAATTTACCTAAGAGGAACAGTCCTGAACCCAAGGAACTCTCCAACACACCTTCCTAATACATAGACTAAGGGAGCTTCAAGTCTTCTCAGGATTACCAAAACATGGCAAAGTACTCTATCACATTCCTCCTACCTCTCCCTACCTCTCTCAAATGCCTTGTTGCCATTGTTATCAACACCTAGAAATGAAATGTAATCAATATACCAAAACAGAGGTAACCGCACTCATTTTTAACTAACAACACAAATTATATTCATATTCTTGAGCTATAATTACTTTACTGACCGACTCCAATTTATTTAATTTTACAGATACAAAGTGATGCACCTAACACAATATTTGATCAAGACATGAATAGGGGATTAAGCAGGATTAACTTTGCTAAGGTCTTTCTCAGAAATCCTAATCATGGGGCAGTTGGATGACTTAGTCATTTGAGTGTCTGGTTCTTGATTTTAGTTCAGGTCATGATTTCACAGTTCGTGAGTTTGAGCCCTGAGTCAGGCTCTGTGCTGACAGTACAGAGCCTCTTGGAATTCTCTCTCTCTCTCTCTCTCTCTCTCTCTGCCCCTCCCCTGCTCCCACACTCTCTCTCTCTCTCTCAAAAAAAATAAATAAACTTAAAAAAAAAAAGAAAAGAAATCCTAATCACCACTTAGAGAGGCAGATTCTTTGGGCACACTAATTCCACAAAACCTTCATTGAGGAGGGGACCTTTATTTTTGCCTTGGCAGATTCATTTAAAAAGATAAACATCTGAGATCCTGCTTTACATTCAACAACTGGTACATATACCCCTTTATGATTTTCTTTTTGTTGAATTCGGTTAGTCTTAATTCCTTCTGAGTGAGTGCAAGGGCAAAAGCCTCATACCATACCCAAAGGACCACAAAATAAGATAGCTTTCTATGAACTACATTTGCTATTTTAAAGGAACATTAACACATTGTAAAAAAAAAAAAAAAAAAAAAAAAAAAATATATATATATATATATATATAAAAGCTGCTATGGAACTCCCAACACCTTTGTAATTCCCTAAGTGACAAGCGCATGAGGATCATCTTTTGCTCTAATATTTCGTCTTTGACCCTGGTTCCTGGCACCAAGCTTCTAAATCCCTTGGAATTTCCTAGATAATAGGTTCTAATGAGGTGACTCTTGGTGAGCTCCTGGTTGGGGGCTGGTCACCAGAAAGACTAAGCCATGATTAGAGACTTGGAACCTTCCACCCAACCATCCCATCCTCTGGCAAGGGAGAGGGACTAGAGACTAAGTTAGTGATCAGTCATGCCTACGTGATGAAGCCCCCATAAAAATCCCAAAAATATGGGGTCAGGGAACTTCTAGTCAATGTATGTATCCATATATCAGGACCATGGTGCACTCCAGCTCCATTAAGGACAGAAGCTCCTCTGCCCAGGACTGTTCTAGAACTATGCACCTCTTCATCTGTCTATTCATCTTTCTCCTTCATCATACCCTTTATTATGTAATAAACTAATAAGTATTTCCCTGAGTTCTGTGAGCATTCTAGCAAATTATTAAACTTGAGGAGAGGTTAATGGGAACCCTAATTTCTAATCAGTTACCCGGAAGTACAGGTAACAATTTCAACTTGAGACTGTATCTGAAGTTGGAGGCAGAGAGGGCAGTCTTTTGAGACCGAGGCTTTAACCTGTGGGATCTGCACTAAGCCTAGTTAGTGTCAAAATTGAATTGTATTATAGGACCCACAGCTACTATTAGAAATTTGTTTGAAAACCCACACACTTGGTGTCAGAAGTAAAGTACTGTATATGTGAGTAAAGGAGAAACACAAGAGTGTATTTCTTATATACATTTACCAAACAAGTCTTCATATTCTTATGTATGTTGTAGAAATTAATTTTAATATGCACTGACAGCACACACACATAACTATTTTTAAAAATTCAAAAATATGTCTTATTAACTGTTATCAAGGAATGTCAAGTGGATTGTCTAAGGAAATACTCAATTTCTGTGATATCCCCTTTTCCCAATCTCAAATATATAGAACAGAGCTAAGCACCATTATTTTTGATGTGTTGTATTTGAATCCCAAAAACTCTAAGTCAGTTTTGTAATTAGTTCCATTATTACTGACAGTTTTGAATTGAAACTACATAAAGACCAACACCTTTTACCTAAGAATTAACCAAGATAATAGTGAGGAGAGAAAAACAAAATAGTACTTCTGCTTCTGGTTCTTGGCTCAAGGGATGGGGCCCCCAGCAGATGGAATGATGAGTCTTACTACTCTCCCACACGGTCACTGAGGAGCAGCCAGAGAGAGGGAAAAACAGCCCATGAACATGCTCCTTCCCACAGTAGCTTGGGTGTGGTGTAAATGCTCTGAAATGAGGGTTGGGACAAAATGAGACTTTGGAGTCTGGAATACCATTTTCAGATATTCTTATCCAAAGTGGGAAGTCCTGTCTTCCCCGTCTGTTTGTGGGGCTTCTCCATTCAACTTTTTGCACCCTGAACCACTCACTACCTTGACAAATGATTTTCACCTGGAGTTCACAAAGCTGAATGATCTGAGGGCATAGTCCTTCACAGAACCAGCCTCCCTTCTGACACCAACTGCTAGTTTAGGGGGTTCCCAAAACCACACCCAGGTTTGATAGTTTTCTAAAAGTACCCACCAAACTCACTGAAAGCCATTATACTAGCAATTATGCTTGGTTATAGGGAAAGGATACAAATTAAAATCAGCCAAGGGAAAAGACAATTGAGGCAGAGACTGGGAAAGTTCCAAATACAAAGCTTCGATTGTCTTCTCTGGATGTGCTCCTCTTGGCATTGGCACATGACATTATACACAGAATATCACCAACCAAGGAAACTCACTCTATCCTTGGGATCCAAAGTTTGTGTTGGGGCTTCATTACTAGACATGATTAATTAATTGATTGATTATCCACCTGACTGATCTCAGCCTCCAGGTCAACTGATACAAATAACCCAAAGCCCTCACCCTAAATCACATGGTCAGTCTTTCTGACACAGCTACCCACCCTAAGATTATCTGGTATGGCCAGCTCTGCCCTAAGATCTAATGTGACCAGCACCCACCTAAACAAAGACAGTACAATCAGGTTTGACATTGATTTCCTCCTAGAAGTTAAGAGTAGACGATGACCTCTTTCGGGACAAGGTCAAATTATTTACTACACAGACCCCAATTTAAACTTAACATTTTTAAGTAACGGCCTTCTCTAGGAGGCAATTTTAAAGGTGATTTCATTAACTTGTTATTTACCCTAGTGGAACTGAAATATTGTAACACTACAGCTTAACTGTGTGTGACTTTTTCTTCTTTATGTCCTATAAACTTTTATAACAACTAGCACTGCCACTGGGTAATAGAGGAAAAAGCATCGGGGAAAGCAGATAATGATTAAACTTTCCAATTACACTCATGCCCCTGGTAAGTGCTTTCCCATATGTTTTATGCATATCTCATATGCAGTAGCTTCCCAGGGCTGTTGTAACAAATTACTACAGACTTGGTGGTTTAAAACAACGAAAATTCATTTTTGGACAGGAACCCAAAATCATGGTGTCTGCAGGACCATAATCCCTTGAAAGACTCTAGGGAAGAATCTTTCCTTGCCTCTTCCAGCTTCTGGTGGCTCTATCATTCCTCGACTTCCTTGCCTGCATCACTCCAATCTCTGCCACTGTGGTCACGTGGCCTTTTCTTCTTCATGTGTCTGTGTCGTCTCCTCTTCTGTCTATCATAAGTGCTCATATCATTGAATTTAGGGCCACCCTGGTAATCAAAGATGATGTCATCTCAAGATTCTTAACTTGATAACATCTACAAAAATAATTTTTCCAAACATTCACAAGTTCCAGGGGTTGGATGTGGACATACCTTTTTAGTGCCCACCATTCAACCCACTACAGACACCAACCAATATCAAGAGACAACACAAGGTTTGAAGTAAGAAATCTGTATTCTAATTCTGGGTCTACAAGTCCTGCACTCTTTCTACTACCAAACTAATCCTCCTGTTTTTAGGATTCCCTGGGAAATCTTCCTTTGCTACATGCAAGACTAAAATCCTATTTGTAAAGCTGGTATGACTGAACTTAGCTGTTAAAATTCTGAGAGATTTCTTCATGACCACCACGTAAAACTGATTCTTAGGACACCCTCTCAACCTCCCCACTCAATCCCCAAACTAAAACTTCAATGCCTGGCAAATCTGAGAGTTCCCAAGACCCTGTTCCAACCCTCTGACCATCCATACCGATCAGCTGGTGCCTGTGCCTTACCATAGTTAAATATTTAGAATATTACCCCTATTTCCATGCCAACAAGCACTAGTTCATAGTTCAGTTGATGCTGGCTGTAATGATGGGACTCTGTTCCTCTCCAGTGGGTATCTCCATGTGGTCTTCAACATGAAGAAATTTGAACTTTCTTAGAATATAGTGGCTAAGTTGAGAGAGACAGAAAGAGTGGTGGAAGCTATACCCTCTTCTAGGACCTAGCCTTGGAGTCACATAGCTTCATTTGCACCACACTTTACTCATCAAGACAGCTGCAAAGTCCCACTCAGCTTCAAGAAGAGGGAAACAGATTCCATTTCTTGATGAGAATGACAAGGTTGCAAAAGCAAGTGGGACTGGAAATATTGCTCTGGCCATTGGTGACAATACAATCTGCCATATTGTGCAAACACATAGAAATAACACATAACCTAAGCTAGGAAGCAGGGCTTGGGGAAGGAAACGGAGTGTGAATCATGAGCCACAAGGCAAAAACTACCCTAAAATTTAGTAAGTAAACATGAAAAACAGAAGCACAATTTGCAGCCATATTATAATCTCAAAAGACCACGTACACCTATAAAGGATGAAATGAATTGGACAGTAGAGATGGAAGCCTATCTCCAACTTCTGCCCAGACCTTGGCAGGTCTTGAGCTGGTCTGACTTGTTCCTCCTTGGCCAGAGCAGTGACTTCCATTTGCGCAACATCACCACCCCTTCAGGTATCCATTGTTCCACTCTCCATTCTGAAGACATCTAGGTATTCAAGAGCATTAGAAGAAGGCATTAGGAAAGCAAGATGAGTGCATTTGGAAGGTGGAGTTGCCCCATAGAGTGGGCTGAATGAGTGCTGAAAAAGTCATGGAGCACAGGCCAGCCTGCAGCAGAGTGCTAAGGCTGGTGCCTCCTGTGCATTGCCCAGCCAAGAAGACAGCTTACATGCACCCTCAGCATGAGCAGGAGACCGACTCCCACACAGACACATGGTCTTTAGGTGTCTACTTGTTCTTTTCATCTGGCACCTCCCTCTTATCCTCTATAGCTAAGAAATCTTGATCTTGTCTGAAGAAAGGAGAAAAAAATGGGGCATGTCTTCTTCTAAATTTTCTATCTTATTAGTGGACCGTGACATTTGAATTTCAAAGTCGAATATTTAGCACCTTTGTTCTCTGATTCCATTCTATCTAGCTCAGCACATTTAATTCTTTAGCCACACTAGTTACATGTGACTGGTGGCTCCTCTATTAGACAGCACAGGTCTAGGTACCCAGTCTATGTCAGGTAAATGAGCCTCAGAGAGTACGGTAGAAGGAACTTTTGAAAATGGCTAGAGGGGCCAGAGATAGGCACAGAGCAGCTGATCCTTCAAAATATTTTCCCAGCCCAAAGATATGGTGCAAAATTAGGAACCATCCACTACCAATTTAAAAATAATAATATTATCAGAAGTTAAATGGTCAAAATAGCAACAGATCAAATAGAATCCTTGAAAGATGAAGGCCCTTCCTGGAAATCCCAGCCATGGGTCAGGATTGTAGAGCTGAGCTAGTTATGGCTGACAGGAGCTGTTTCAACCAGAATAGACCAGAACTCTTCTCCCCAGCCCCCCAGTACAACAGCTGACTGGCATTTATTTCTTGAGCTGGGTTCCTGTCCCTCCTAACCTAAGATGTGATTAAATTGAATTGCTTTCTAAATCTGTTATGTAATTTGTATGTAATGTCCTTAATATTGGGTTTGAATACAATTGCAGTAAGATACACTAATTGATTCGTTTAATTTTATTTTCCATCCTTTGAATTGAAGCCTTTGGGACTCAATATGTAAAGTAATATGCAAATTGGGATTTTGATGCAAGAAGACTTGGCAGTTTTTTTAAACAGGACTCAAGCATTACTTGGAATCATTTAAGAGAGTAATTTCAAACAAAGCAACCTCTACTTGTCCTTCTGTGTGATTAAATTTTGGTGTACACAAACATATACACAACACCTGCTCAAAATCACTGAATATTAACTGATAATATAGGTCAAAGAACAATTATACTTCTCCCATAAAGCAGAATAAGGTTTTACAATTCACATAACTTTCCACAGACGGGCTGAAGCAGAGAATAGTTGCAAAAGAGAAATCAATCCATCAAAAACTAGTGAGCACCTTCTTTGGACTAATAATAATAATAATAACAGTTAACACTTACTGAGTGCTTATTATGGAGCAGGCACCATACTCAGAATTTTATCAGGATTATTATCTGGCAAGGGATTCAGTTAGGGGCTTTCAGAGATACATAGGTGATAAAACTCATTTCTTATGTTCAAGGAGCTTAAAATTTAAATGCCAAATGTTGGTATCAACAAAAGGTTCTCTGTGGGAGAGGGACGCCTGGGTGGCTCAATCAGTTAAGCCTCCAACTCTTGATTTCTGCTCAGGTCATGATTTCAGTTTCATGAGTTTGAGCCCCGCATTGCATCAGGCTTTGGGGCTGTGTGCTGACATCGTGAACCCTGCTTAGGATTCTTCCTCTCTCTTTGCACCCCCCTTCCAAAATAAACAAATACACTTTTAAAAAAAGTTTCTCTAGGAGTTGAGAGAGGAGAGAGTCATCTTTCAAATCGCAAGAAATTTAGCTTTCTGTTGTCCTTATTCTCAAACTCTGCTACTGTGGATGCAAGCATGATTCTGATACTAACAGACAGATAGCCTTAATATGCAGCTAAGTTGATTTCAAAATAACTGTTCTTGGCCCTCCACTTCCTCCTTCCAAATGAATGCCATTTTTCTGGGTTCAGAGGAGATCACAAATTTCAAGCTGTGAATGTAATCTCTCAAGGGTTGTCACTGTTTCAAAGTGTGGCTCACACAATAACAACACTGGCAATTTCATCGCTCACCGCAGTTAATATATTTCACTATGATCAAACCATAGTTTACAGGAAATTGCTATACTATTGATGTCATGGATGAGGAAATCACTACATGAGATCGCCAAGTCCTAGAATTCTGAGAAAATGAGAAGTTGGTGGGATGGAGCTTGTTTGGTTGTTGAGATAACATTAACAATGTGAGTACCATAGCTAAGATTTCAGTTTGGAGATGACCTGAAAAGGCAGACCAATAGCCCAGGATCTTGACTAAGTCTCTCTAGGCCTCATTTCCCACATCACTAAGAATAAGGTGTTGGACTCAATGAGCTACATAATTCTATGATTTTTTTTTTAATTATTTTCTAAATTCCTCAGTATCATGCAGGCAAAGGCATTCATTTTAAATCTGAAAATATCTTAGTCCTAGAAACAATATCTCCATTTAAGTTTGAAGAATAAGTGACCCAAAGAAAGTCAGTGAGTTGTTCCATGTCACACAGTGAATTTGTAGTAGGGCCAGACAAGAAGCCAGATCTCTGGAGTCCAAGGCCAAGGATATTTCAAAACACCATGCTCCCTCTCTGGATGGTGACAGGATGACATGATATCTCAAAGACTGCCATAGCTATTGATGAACAATGTCTACAGCTACTTTTGGTTATCCAAACCTGTCTCTATTACTGCCATAGATTGCAACACTGTCACAAATGCATTCCTTTCCTATATTCAGGACCCCCTGCCACGTGACTTTGAGTGTCTCCCATTCTGACTCTGGGCTCGGCCACATGACTTGCTCTGGCAAATAAGATATGAGTGAATGTGACTCAAACGGAAACTTGACAAGCACTTGACCAGTGGGGCTTGTCCTCTTTTTGGCTATCCTTAGAACTCTGATTCAACATGTGAATGAGACCAGACCAGCATGCAAGATGATAAAGGATTTGTGCCCCAGTCATTCCTTTTGTCCCACCCCACAGCCAGCCAACCCAAAAGACAAAACAGCATAGCTGAACAGCAGATGACCACAGATGCATGAGTGAGACCAAATAGAATCCACAGAAGAACACCCAATCTGAACCCAATCCAAATACCTGAACAACAGAATCCGAAGTGTAATAAATGGTTGCTGTTTTAAGCCACTGAGTTGTGGGATCATTTGTTACACAACAAAAAATACCTAATATAAGTCCTCCAAGCAAATTCTCAGAGGGATTTCTGTGTGAGGTCGAGAGCAGCAACTAACCAATGCAATGGACAAGACAAAATTATCTTAAAGGTCTGCAAAAACTAGCTGTCAGCAGCAACATGCAGTTGTGATTGGTTTTCAGATATAAGCTGGTCCTTGAGATTCCACTCTTTCTCTGAAAATGTTCAGAGCCAAATTTCACAACAGCACCCGGTTGCATATTCATTTATATGCACTACTTCACATCTTCTTAAAATGCCAATGGTTCCAGACTTTATACTACTTTTACTGGATTACAATTTCAAGACTGAATCTGAGCTCTACCAAGTCATCAATGAGGTATTGTGAGGAAAAAAAAAAATACACGCTCACTCTGCTCAACAGCTCATTCATAATTGAGTATTTGAGCAGAAATTCACTTGGCTTCTAAGTTTGTTTATACTAGTTTGATCAAGCTGTTGGGAAATTACTGCTGATACATAGGTCTGTGGGAATTATTTTGTATGTTCAATCAAAAATATCTAAAGAGGAATAAAAATTTCAAGAGCATATTAACTTATTTATGATCTCCTAATTTAGCAAAAATGCTAAAGCAAAACCAATTCTGTGAATTACAGTAACATACTTAGTGTTATTTTTTGATCTCATAGATCTTTTTTTTTTTTCAGTTGAACTTTGGACATGCTCTAACATCTCTGCCTGTAGAGAGACAGACTGAGGAACAAGCAGAATATTAAACACCCGCTTATATGTCTCCCTAGGGAGTCTTCTGCTAATATTATACATTGCAACAACATTGCTTGAATGGTTTATTAATGGCAGCAAAACAGAGTGAATGCTACATACAATGATAATAACAATAAAGGTTATTTATACTCTGCCTACCTACCAGATAGCTTTAGAGGCCTTACAAAGATACACTTAAACCACTAGGAATACAAAATAAAAATGGGACAAACTGCTCTTGGATACAAAAAAGAACCAGAATGATGTGTTGTCCAATGCCGGGAAAACTGAACTGTGAACAGTTGTCCAACATTTCTAAACTTATAAAAATTTACATCCTCCCTTCATTTTAGGATTTGAAATATATCCATGAGGATTCCAAGCCATCATTTCTGGTGAACAGGAAATTCAACTTTAAAAAGAAATAATCAGTATACCCACCCGAGACTTAGTGCATCTCAGTATTTTCAGTTCTTCACAAAGAATTTCCTCCTGAACCTAAGACCCTGAAAAAGTTGAGAACCAAAAGAAAAAAGGAAGAAACATAAAGATGACAGGATAGTAAAAACTGACCATCTTCTTACTTAGAAACTCTATCTAGGAAGCTGAACACATTATATGATTACTTCTTTGCCTACAACCCACTCATCCACCTCTGGAAGTCAAATATCTATCAGTAAAGTGTCCATCAATTCAAATATCGTGTAGGAGAATATGCACACCAAGCCCTTATGGAAACATCGACTTGATTATATTCAGTGAAAGAGAAATTCCCAAATTGGAATAAAACTTTCTATTCCTGGACACTCTGCCCTAGCCCACACCTATGCTAGAACACTTTACATCCCTAATTTACATCATCTCCATACTCAGATCCATTTTATTGTTATTATTTGATCAGTTTTTATAAGTGACTTAAAATTTTTGTGATTTATATTCTCTCTGCTATATTCTAAAGAAGATAGATTTTACTATCTGGGGTATGTTTTGTCTGTTGTGGAGTGTTGGTTGAAAGAATACAGATTTGGATGAACTAGGGCAGAGCTAAATTATTCTGAGTGAGAAAGATCCAGACGTCAGGAATCAGAATGGGAGATGTAAAGACTGGGGGGGGGGGGGGGGGGGGGGCAGGGAATGAAGAGATAAAAAGGGAATGAAGAGATAAAAGGAAGGCCAGCATCAGAGGGCAGCCAAGTAGAGAGTTAGAAATTACTAAAGAGGGTTTTTTGCAGTATAAAGCTGCTTGTTATGTAATGTATGAAATTACAACAGTATGAAATCTATACTGCTCACCAATACCTGTTGAATTCATTTTCATCTTGAGGAATGCAAATAAATACTGAATCTTAGAGGGCAGTGGGTATATAGGTTGGAGGGCAGGGTGGGGATGAAAACAAAGGCCAAATGTAAAGGCAAACATCATGCTGACCATATACAACACAAAAAAAAAACATCCACTTATTCATGTTTTCTAATTATCAAATAACTAAATCCTTCCAGGAAATTCATTCGTAGCCTGTACTGGAAATCTTAAGGTGATAGAAACTTTTGTTCCATGTATTATGTTTCATGTATTATTCTATTTATACAGCTATTATTCTATTTCATATATCTATTCAAGTGATAGAAACTTATGATCCAAATGAAAGAGATCCTCTTGGGGTACCTAGGTGGCTCAGTCAGTTAAGTGTTGACTCTTGGTTTCCACTCAGGTCATGATCTCACACTTTGTGGGTTCGAGCCCAGCATCAGGATCTGTGCTGAAAGCATGGAGCCTGCTTGGGATATTCTCTCTCCCTCTCTCTCTCTCTGTCCCTCCCCAGTTCATCCTGTCTCTGTCTTTCTCAAAGTAAATAAATAAACTTGAAAAAAAAAAAGAGAGAGATCCTCTCTTTCCCACTTCTATATTTCAAATCTCAAGAAAGTCTCTAATTGGTCATAGTTATTTGCACATCCTTGAACCAATTAGTGTGTCCAGGAATGTTCAGTACTCTGAATGACCCAATGTCGAATTATCTCGACACCTGGGCACCTGGGTGGCTCAGTTGGTTAAGCATCCGAATCTTGATTTTAGCTCAGGTTATGACCTCACAGTTCATGAGATTGTTACCCGTGTCAGGCTCTGCTCTAACAACATGGAGCCTGCTTGGGATTCTCTCTCTCTTCCTCTCTCTCTACCCCTCCCCTATTCACATTCATTCTCTCAAAACTAAATAAATAAACTTAAAAAAAAGAGTTATCTCTAGTAATAAACAAAATTAGTGAAATGAAAAAACAATGACTTTATCTTGTTCTATAGCCAGTTTACTTGTTTGCTTCCCCAACTATATTATAAGAATCTTTAGAATAGAAATTAAAGATTATTAAGCTTTGAACACTCAGCACCTGGGATAATACATGAAATGTAGTAGTCACTAAACAAATCGTGGAAAGTGAATTAATAGGTACTCTGGACACTTTGCTTTTCCTCCTTCTGCAGTGCTCACTAGTCCCATCCCATCTGTAACAGCTCCCCCAGCTTCCCCCTTCTTCCATCTCCCTGAGAGTAAAAGATTAACCTGTAAGCAATCAATCCTGTCATTTATAAGATCTTCTCAGAAGCTGATACAAATAATTAGATGAATATATTTTCTGAACAAATTAATATAGCATTCAATTCTGTATAAATTGATGATGAAAGATCTTGGGAACATGTTCTCAGGTAGAAATGAATAAATAAGGAGCTGTTGCTTTGTTTTATTATTTCCTTTTAGCCTCTGACTTCAAATGCTCTTTTTATATCCAAGCTAAAAATTATACTTAGCTTGGAAACATTTACAAATTTCAAATTTATATCAGGCACTTGAGAACTTACTGCTGCAAAATACTCTGTTACTACAGCTTATGATCTCATCAGAAAGTCTGATTGATTTATCCCTTGTTAACTGTCCCTATTCATCATTCCACATTTAACTAATGTGAAGTTTTATTGAGGTTGCCAAAAGACAATGTCAATTATAAAAAGAGGGAAAAAATACAAGCTGAAATATGTTGACATATTTTTAATCTAAGACATCTCACATATAAAAGTTCTAGTTTGGATATTTTATTAACTAAGATTTGTGTGTGTGTGTGTGTGTGTGTGTGTGTGTGTGTGTGTATTTGGGTGTGGGTGTGAGTGTGTGTGGGTATGTGTGTGTGTGTATTTATTTGTGCTATGTGTGTTTTTCTATTATAGCAGAAGGATTGAAAATAGCAGCGGCTTAAATAAGAAAGCAGTTTATTTCTTTCTCACAAAACAGCTTAGCTAAAAGATCCCGGGCTGGTATGATAATCCCACAGGGACCCAGTTCCTTTCATCTTCTGGCTGCCATCATCATCTCCCAATCCAAGATGACTGCTCCAGATGACATCATGTTCACATTCCAGCGAGCAGGAGGCAGAAGCACTCCTTGGGCAGGTTTTACTTCTATCCTTTAAGGGCACAATATGGAAATCACACCATCACTTCTGCTTACTTTCCACTGGTCAGAACTTAGTTACATGGCCACAACTATCTGCAAAAGATACTAGGATATAATCTTTAGCTAGATAGCCATATGCTCAGGTATATATCTATTATTGTATGTATTCTATTAGAAAGAGAGAATAAATATTGGAAGACATCCAGAGCCTCTACCACTGTGTTTTCCTTAATAATAAAAGATTTCTGTTCCAACTACCTACCCATAAAGATTCAAACTTCTTTAAAGTTTTGAAATCAATTCACCAGAGTAATAATAGGCTGTGTGTGCCTACTGACACTGAGCATTATAGATCAAACAGCAATGCTCATAAGTTACCATGAGATACAACAAAAGGGAGGGAAGTGTTATTGGCATTGCACAGGAAGTGTCATGGCGGCACAATGAGGTATTAGTTTTCTACTTGAACTTGAAAGAGAAAAGCAATGCTAAATGCCTTTCCAGCACCACCACTCTCAGCAGAACACTGATAATGGTAGACAGAATAAACTACCAAACAAAATCCATAAGTGTAAGGATTAGATGTGAGATAGAGAAGTAAAGCATCACATAAGTAATGCAGGTAGTGACTACTATTCAGATCATGTTTGAGAGAAGTACAACTTTCTGGAGAAATACATTTGTAACAATTTGGTATCTAATGATCATATTTTGAATATGTGCATAAGCAAAAACTCAGAGTTTTATATAAAGTTTCCTGATCCCAGAAACAGACTTCTTAAAACAGCAATGGAATGGGGTGCCTGGCTGGCTCAGTCAGTTAAGCGTCCAAATCTTGGTTTTGGTTCAGGTCATGATCTCACAGTTCATGAGTTCAAGCCCCACATTGGGCTCCTTGCTGTCAGCTTGGGATTCTTTCTCTCCCTCTCTCTCTGTGCCTCCCCTGCTCTTTCTCTCTCTCTCTCTCCTTCTCAAAATAAATAAATAAACTTTAAAAAAACAGCATTGAAATGAAATAATACAAGGGTCCACAGACACCCATATCCTCTGACACGATATGCTAAAGCCTTGAAGTAATCCGGTGTGGTCTGGCTGAGCTATCAGGTCTGTGGTAAGAATGATTGCAGACTATTACTGGGTTCCACTCTCTACATATCCTTTGTAAATTGTTATGTGTAAGTATATCAAATTACCTGTAGTTTTCATTGTACAATGTTAGTTTACTCATTCTCAATGGACTATTTTGCCCTCTTCATAAAGCCATAAGGTAAAGAACCCATTCTACCTAGCTTTCCACTCTGGGAAGTTTATCCTGTAGGTATACTTCCCCAAGTACAGAAAGATAAATGTATGAGGGTGTTTACTATCTATTTATACAATAGAAGTATATATGGTCATTAAAAAGAAAGCAAATATATGTGTAGTATGATCTTATTTATTCTCTTAAATGTTCATAAATGCATATAACCTTTCTAGAAGAATTAGGACTCAGAAAGGACTTATACTTTTCACATTCTGTACTATTTTGACTGTTTTCCATAAATAACATAACTTTAATTCTTTTCTTTTTTTCTTTTTTTTTAATGTTTATTTATTTTTGCGACAGAGAGAGACAGAGCACGAATGGGGGAGGGTCAGAAAGAGAGGGAGACACAGAATCGGAAGCAGGCTCCAGGCTCTGAGCTGTCAGCACAGAGCCCGACGCGGGGCTCGAACTCACAGACCACGAGATCATGACCTGAGCCAAAGTCAGATGCTCAACCGACTGAGCCACCCAGGCACCCCCATAACTTTAATTCTTTAGCTAATAAAAAGAATTCCTTCAAGCAATTGTAACATTAAGTATCTAAATTGAGACGATCCCTCCAGGCCATGAATTAGGAACCAAGAATGAGGAGTACCAGGTCAAGAGTATCCCCTAAAGAATACTTCCTGAGTATTTCTTTCTGTCTGGTTCTGCCAAACGTCTCATTGGCTGTCAGAGATCCTTAGACTTCAGGATGTTGTCTCTATCTAACTAATCACTCTTAATATAAACATCTTTTTCTTTTCTCTGTTACTAACAGGGAACTTCAGGCATCTCTGAGCTGCCAGGGAAGCTCATAGCTACAGAAAAGTCATAGAAAATGCTATAAGTGGGACAATGATCCATCTCCTGAGCTCAGAATCAATGAGGTCCATCCTTTTGGCATGGGCTCTGGAATCACAAAGTTCTCAGTTCCTTTTCTAGTTATACCACATTTTAGTTGGGCAATCATGCATAATTTCTTGATTTTTCTCTATGTTTGTCTATCATCTGTAGTATTGTCACCATAATGTTGCCTAACTCATACATACCTTATGAGGAATTAGTTAGTGAGCACACAGAAAGTGTTTAGCAAGTACCTGAGCAAAATCCCATGATTCAAGTTGCCTCAGACAATTAGATAAGTGCAATTTTGCCCATGAGATAATCAATCCTTGTTCCCAGTTTATTGTAGACTACGCATCTATCAATGCTGACAGTTTAGAATATACTCAATTTGCTATTGAAGTTAGAGTGACGAGAAAACAAAATTGAGATTCCCAATCATTAGCCATCATAAAACATGGGGCAACAATTCAAGTTAATAAATACTTATTGAAAGCCTGCTATGTACAAAACATTCTGATTGACTGAAGATTAAAAAAAATACATCATTTCCTATCCTCCAGGAGTTTACAAACTTACAATGAATACAAGTCAAAGTGAAGCATTCTTTAATAGAGGATCAAACAGTTATCAAACAGTATATCAAAACACAGAAAAGGGACATTAATTCAAAAAAGGAAATATCACATCCCTCAGAGTTTTTGGAGAAGATATCATTTAGATGAAGCTTTACAGGAAAGAGTATTCAAGGAAGATAGGACAGCCTGGGTAAAAATGTGGAAACATGAGGAGGAGACAAGATGGCGGAAGAGCATGGAAGTTTTTTTCCTGTCTTGCGTCCATGAAATATAGCCAGATCAACACTAAACCATCCTGCACACCTAGAAAACTGATTTGAGGATTAACACAACAATCTGCACAACCAGAACCACAGAAATCAGTAGGTACATGGCGTGGAGAGGTGACCTGGGGGAGAGAGAAGCCACAGAGGGCAGGGAGCTGTTTTTCTGTGCAGAGAGAGGACGGAGACAACAGGGAGAATATGGGAAAAGCATCCCCCGTCCAAAGCAGCTGGAGAGAAAGCGGAGAAGTGGAAACAGCCACAGTGACTGAATTAAAAAGGGAAAAAGGAGAAAAAAGAGGTTTTAAATTCCATTAAGACTCTATAAACAGGGGAGCACAGAGTCTGAAACTCTACAGCTCAATACCTGATGGTGCTCTGGTGAGAAGGGCAAATCCCCAAGAGCAGACTGAAGTCTGGGGTCTTTGGGCCACATGGGGAGAGGTGGTTCCCCTGCTGGGAGGGCATCTGGTAGAAGCAGTGTGGCTCCCCCAAAGGCAAAGACCCCAGCAGATCCCAGAGAACAACCACATTCGCTGGTGCTGGAACAAGGTCATTGGGGGTGAAGCTTGGTGCCAGATGCGTGTTGTGATTATCCATAACCCCTGAAACGCTGCTGCTACACAATCACGTGAACTTTTTCGGAGGCAAGCTGGCACCTAGCCACAGTCTCTGGGCATCGGCAGCAGCACGGTCCCATGAACGTTCCTGGGTGCAGCCAGCACCCAGCCATTGTTCAGTGAGATCCTCCTGCAAAGGGGCAGAATGGGTCAAAGCCACAGTCCCTCAGAAGTAAGGGGTTGGGAAACACAACCACAACTGAGATATAACTCAGGAGGGAGGTGCTGCCTGGGACTTGGTCACAGACAGTGTAAAAGCAGGGAGTGGACAGAAGCTGAAGACAAAGGACGGGTATGCCATTGCTGATTGGGGAGGACAGAGTTCTTTCCGATACTAAGGACTGGGTAGCTGGGTGACTCCATTTTCACCTCTCCACTGCATGCACATACACACCTACAAACACCACAACAATCCACCCCAATAAGCTAAACAGTGCCATCTAACGGAGAACAGAGCTGTTACACTAAGCCCCATCCATAGGGGTCTCAAAAGATAAAGAAAGAGAAAAAGGGGTAGAAGGGTTATGTGGAGCAAATCATAGCAGAAAACTTTCCTAACCTGGGGAAAGACATAGACATCAAAATCCAGGAAGCACAGAGGACTCCCATTAGATTCATCCAAAAAACAACCATCAGCAAGACATATCATAGTCAAATTCACAAAATACTCAGGCAAGGAGAAAATCATGAAAGCAGCAAGAGAAAAAAAGTCCTTAACCTACAAGGGAAGACAGATCAGGTTTACAGCAGACCTATCCACAGAAACTTGGCAGGCCAGAAAGGAGTGGCAGGATATATTCAATGTGCTGAATCAGAAAAATATGCAGCCAAGAATTCTTTATCCAGCAAGGCTGCCATTCAAAATAGAAGGAGAGATTAAAAGTTTCCCAGACAGAATTTAGCAAAGTGGCAGGATATCAAATCAATGCACAGAAATCGGTTGCATTCCTATATACCAACAATGAAGCAACAGAAAGAGAAATCAAGGAATCTATCCCATTTACTATTGCACCAAAAACCATAAAATACCTAGGAATAAACCTAAGCAAAGAGGTGAAAAACCTGTACACTGACAAGTATAGAAAACTTATGAAAAAAATTGAAGAAGACACAAAAAAAATGGAAAAAGATTCCATGCTCCTAGATAGGAAGAACAAATATTGTTAAAATGTCGATACTACTCAAAGCAATCTACATATTCAACGCAATCCCTACCAAAATAACACCAGCATTCTTCACAGAGCTAGAACACACAATCCCAAACTTGTATGGAACCAGAAAAGACCCCAAATAGCCAAAGCGATCTTGAAAAAGAAAACCAAAGTGGGAGGCATCACAAACCCGGACTTCAAGCTGTATTACAAAGCTGTAATCATTAAGACAGTGTGGTACTGGCACAAGAACAGACACTCAAATCAATGGAACAGAATAGAGAACCCAGAAATGGACTCACAAACATATGGACAACCAATCTTTGACAAAACAGGAAAGAATATCCAATGGAATAAAGACAGTCTCTTCAGCAAGTGGTGCTGGGAAAACTGGACAGTGACATGCAAAAGAATGAACCTGGACCACTTTCTTACACCATACACAAAAATAAACTCAAAATGGATAAAAGACCTAAATATAAGACAGGAATCCATCAAAATCCTCGAGGAGAAAACGGGCAAAATATCTTGGATCTTGGCCACAGCAACTTCTTACTCAACAGGTCTCCAGAGGCAAGGGAAACAAAATCAAAAACGAACTATTGGGACCTCATCAAAATAAAAAGCTTCTGCACAGCGAAGGAAACAATCAGCAAAACTAAAAAGTAACTGACGGAATGGGAGAAGATATTTGCAAACGACATATCAAATAAAGGGTTAGTATCCAAAATCTATAAAGAACTTACCAAACTCAACACCCAAAAAACAAATAATCCAGTGAAGAAATGGGAACAAGACATGAATAGACACTTCTCCAAAGAAGACATCCAGATGGCCAACCGACACATGAAAAAATGCTCAATATCACTCCACATCAGAGAAATACAAATCAAAACCACACTGAGATACCATCTCACCCCTATCAGAATGGCTAACATTAACAACTCAGGCAACAACAGATGTTGACCAGGATGCGTACAAAGAGGATCTCTTTTGCACTGCTGGTGGGAATGCAAACTGGTGCAGTCACTCTGGAAAACAGTATGGAGGTTCCTCACAAAACTAAAAACAGAACAACCCTACGACCCAGCAATTGCACTACTAGGTATTTATCCAAGGGATACAGGTATGTTGTTTCAAAGGGACACATGCACCCCCATGTTTATAGAAGCACCATCAACAATAGCCAAAATATGGAAAGAGCCCAAATGCCCATCGATGGATGAATGGATAAAGAAGATGTGGTATATATATACGATGGAGTATTACTCAGCAATCACAAAGAATGAAATCTTGCCATTTGCAACTACGTGGATGGAACTGGAGGGTATTATGCTAAGCGAAATTAGTCAGAGAAAGACAAATATCATATAACTTCACTCGTATGAGGGCTTTAAGACACAGAACATATGAACACAAGGGAAGGGAAGCAAAAATAATATAAAAACAGGGAGGGGGACAAAACATAAGAGAGTCTTAAATATGGTGAACAAACAGAGGGTTATGAGAGGGGTTGTGGGAGGGGGGATGGGCTAAATGGATAAGGGGCATTAAGGAATCTCGTCCTGAAATCATTGTTGCACTATATGCTAACTAATTGGGTGTAGAGTTAAAAAAATTTTTTAAATATGGAAACAGGAGAATGCAGAATATATTTAGGGAGAATGCATTTGTTTGCTAGGGCTGCCATATTAAAATACTACAGACTAGGTAACTTAAGCAACAGAAATTTACTTCTCACAGTTCTGGAAGCTAGAAGTCCAAGATCAAGGTGTTGGAAGTTAGTGTCTTCTGACACGTCTCCTTGGTTGCAGATGACTGCCTTCTCCCTGTGTGCTCACATGGTCTTTCTTTTGTGCACATGCCCCTGGTGTCTATGTGTGTCCAAATTTCCTCTTCTTATAAAGACACCTGTCAGATTGGATTAACGCCAATCATAACGACCTCTTTAAGGCTGTTATCTTCAAGTACAGTCACATACTGTGGTTAGGATTTCAACATATGAATTTGGGGGGAGGGATGCAATTCAGCTCTTCCATAACAAATAACAAGGAATGTGATTGAAGTAAATAATGTATGGGAAGGCATAAAGGATGAGGTACATAAAATAATAGGTGAAACCAAAAAAAAAAACTTCTTGAGCTCTTATTATAAACAAGTTCTATTCTGAGAATTTGCACAGGGGCACCTGGGTGGCTCAGTTTGTTGAACACCTGACTCTTGATTTGGGTTCAAGTCACGATCCCAGGGTCATGGGATCAAGCCCCATGTCAGGCTCCATGCTGAGTGTGGAGCCTGCTTAAGACTCTCTCTCTCTCTCATTCCCTCTGTCCCTCTCCCCCACTCACGTGCATGTGCTCTCTTTCTAAAATCAAAATACCAAAATATAAAAATATGTATTTTCTTTACTGGTGTGTTTTACTCAACACAAGACTTTTGAGATTCCGTCATGTTGCATGTTCATTCCTTTTTGTTGCTAAGCAGTATTCCACAATTTCTTTTTCCATTCATATGGTGATAGACATTTGGGTTGTTTCCAGGTTGGAACTACTACAAATAGAGCTGCCATGAATCTGTGGCAGTATGTGTGTGGACATTGCTTCCACATCTCTTGGTTAAATACCTAGTAATGGAATGACTAGGTCCCACAGTAATTGTGTGTTTACTTTCTAAGAAAACGTCAAACTCTTTCCAAAATGATTGTATCATTTTACATTCCTGCCAATAGAGTATGAGAGTTGCTCCACATTCTTGTCAACATTTGGCATTAGCCTTTAATTTTAGACATTTTAATGGGTGTGTTGTGGTATCTCAATAGGGTTTTATTTTGCATTTCCTTAATGACTAATGATGTTGAGCATTTTCTCACATGCGTATTTGCTATTCATATCTAGTCCTTGGCGAAGTTTCTGTTCAAATCTTTTGCCTATTCTTTCCTTGGGTTTTATCATTATTACTATTACTCTTATTATTAAGTTTAAAGAGTTCTTTGTATACTTTGGATATGTCTTTATCAGATATTCAACTTGCAAATATTTTCTCTCAGTCTGTGATGTCTTTTCATTCTCTTAACAGTATTTATGATAAGAAGTTCTCTTTGTTTTTTTTTTAGAGAGAGAGCGCATAAGCTGGGGAGAGGGGCAGAGGGAGAGAGAGAGAGAGAGAGAGAGAGAGAGAGAGAGAGAGAGAGAGAGAGAGAGAATATTAATCAGGCTCCAGGCTGAGCGTGGGGCTCGATCCCACGACCCTGAGATCATAACCTGAGCCAAAATCAAGAATTGGACGCAACTGACTGAGCCACCCAGGTGCCCCAGAGAAGTTCTTAATTTTGATGAACTCTAATTTACCCATTTTTTTTTCATTTAGGGATTATGCCTTTGTGCTGTTTTTAAGGAATATTTGCCTAACCTGCAGTTACAATAATTTTCTCTGGTTTTTCTACCATGGGTTTTATAGTTTGAGATTTTACATTTAGGTCTATGATCCATTTTAAGTTAATTTGGTTATGGTACAAGGTATGTATATAAATTCATTGTTTTGCATATGGATGTCCAATTGTTCCAGCAATATATATGTTGAAAAGACTTCCTTTCTCCACTAAATTACCTTTGCAATTTAGAGAAAATCAATTAACCGTATATGTGTGGATTGATTTCTGGACTCTCTATTCTGTTCCATTGATTTATATGTGTATTTTCACACCAATACCACACTTTCTTGATTACTGTAGCTTTATAACAGTTCAAGTGAGGTGAGTTAAATCCTCCAACTTTATTCTTTTTCAATGGTATTTTCATTAGTCTAGGTCCTTTGCATTTCCATATGGATTTTAGAACCTACTTGTCAATTCCTACAATTTGCCTTCTGAGATTTTAAATGGGATTGTGTTAAATGAATACATCAATTTGGAGGCAATGACTATCTTAACAATATTGAATCTTCCAACTCATAAACAGATTATACCTTTCAATTTATTTATGGTTTTTAAATTTTTCATCAATAACATATAGCTTTCATTGTATAAATTTTGCATATCTTCTGTCAGATTTATCCTTAAATATTTCATGTTTTATATATATAACTATATAACAATACAGTTATTGTTTTTGCTTTGAACAGTTGACTGTAAATTGTTTTAATTAGATGATGAGAAAAAAGTTTTTATATTTATCTATGAAGTTGCCATTTCTGGTGTTCTTCATTCCTTTATGTTGATCCCGTTTCCCATCTGGTATCATTTTGTTCTGCTAAAATGACTTCTATGTAACATCATATTGTAGTGTAAGTCTAATTATGGTTCATTCTTTTTAAGTTTTTTCTTAATCTCCAAAGGGGTATTTATCTCACCTTTGTTTATAAAATACAGACAATCCTCACACTGCACAGTTCAAATATTATACATAAATTTCAATTACCACTATTTAGTTAAGTAACACTAACCCCCCAAAAAAACCATAGCTTAAATTTCAGTTTCCATGGCATATGAATGATGAATAATTGCATAAAGTAAAAAATTTGCTAATAGCTATTCATCCCATGAATGACTATGTAAATGAACATCAGCTAAGCATGTAGGTGTGCTGTCCCCTTGTCTCCTGGTGATAAACCCACAAGACATTTTACAGAAATGGCTATTCAAGGAAGAGAATTGGCCTCAAAACATATAGGTATAACAAAGAAACAAAAAGGAATAATGTTGGAATGATGGAAATACAAATGGAGTTATAGAAAAAATAACTGATGGTGAGAGGGGCACTGTTTGAGAGACTCAAGATATGCAGGAAGAAACCTTAGTGAAAGTGAACATTGACATAAATGAGGAAAGTGATTTTGATGGAAAGGAGAAAGAGGTCCCAGACGAAAACATCCCAGCAAAAGTTTCACATTAAAAGATTTCTGGGAATGTTTAACTATTGAAGGTGCAAAAGAGAAAATATTAAAAGTTAATCTAAACTTAGAAGGAGTACGACAATTCACCGAAGCATAGAAATGACTATTGCTCTGTATATTAAGTTATATAATAAGAAAGCAAGCATTGTTTAAAAAACTACTTTTGATAAGGTTTTTACAGAGAAATAAGATACTTTAATTCTCAATGTTTCTAATGTTTTAATTACACTGTCTAACTAAATACTAGTTTTACTATTTTTATTTCCCTGTATATTTGTAGCTGATATAAAGAGAGTTTTTAATATTTTGGTGAAATTCCTTTTTGTGCATATGTGCTTGTTGGCCATTTGTATATCTTTTTTCTTTTAATTAAGTATAGTTAATATGTGGAGATATATTAGTTTCAGGCATACAATACAGTGATTCAATAATTCTATACATTACTAGTGTTCATCACAATAAGTGTACTCTTTATCCCCTTTACCTATTTCATCCATCCCTCCACCCACCTCTGTCTGGTAATCATCAGTTCTCTATAATTAAGAGTCTTGGGGTGGTGGTGGTCAGGGGGAGGTCTCTTTTTTTCTTTGTTCATTTGTTTTGTTTCTTAAGTTCCAAATATGAGTGAGATCATATGGTATTTTTCTTTCTCAAAGGGACATTACTTCACTTAGTATTATAATTTCTAGTTTCATCCAAGTTTTTACAAATGTCAAGATTTCATTTTTTATGGCAGAATAATATTCCTTTGTGTGTGTGTGTGTGTGTATATATATATATATATATATATATATATATATATATATATACCACTTCTTCTTTATCCATTCACCTATGGATGGACACTTGGGCTGCTTCCATAATTTGGCTATTGTCAGTAATGCTGTAACAAACATAAGGATACATATATCTTTTCAAATTAGTGTTTTCATATTCTTTGGGTAAATTCCCAGTTGTGGAATTACTGTATCATATAGTAATTTTGTTTTTAACTTCTTGAGGAAGCTCCATACTGTTTTCCACAGTGGCTGCACCAGTTTGCAAAGCACACAAGAGGTCCTTTTCCTCCACATCCTCACCTACACTTGTTGTTTCTTTTGTTTTTGATTTTAGCCATTCTGACAGGTGTGACGTGATGTCTCATTGTTCAAAGTTTCTGCTGAAAAATCAGCTGATAACCTTATGAAATTTCCCTTGTATGTAATTGTTTTCTTTTGCTGCTGTTAAAATTCCCTCTTTATCACTATTTTTTGTCATTTTAATTACTATGTGTCTTGCTGTGGACCTCTTTAGGTTGATTTTATTGAGGGATCTCTGTGCCTCTTGAATCTGGATTTACGTTTCCTTCCCTAGATTTGGGGAGTTGTCAGCAATAAATATATCTTCTTCCCCCTTTTCTCTCTCTTCTCTTTCTGAGGTCCCTATAACATGAATGTTATTACACTTTATGGTGTTACTGAGTACCCTCTCTAAGTTTATTTTCAATTTTTATTTTTATTTTTCTCTCTCTCTCCTATTCAGCTGGATTTCTTTCCATTGCTCTGTCCTCAAGGTCACTGATCCATTCTTCTGCTTCCTCTAGGTCTACTATTTACTCCATCTAGTGTATTTTTAATTTCAGTTACTGAGTCTTTTGTGTCTGATTGGTTCTTTTATATGTTTTCTATCTCTTTGTTAAGGGTCTTACCAAGGTCCTCCACTCTTCTCAAGCCCAGTGAGTATCTTTGATGATGACTTTAAATTCTCTATCAGGCATATTACTTATCCATTTCATTTAGCTCTCTTGCTGTGATTTTTCCTGTTCTTTCATTTGGGACATATTCTTCTGTCTCCTCATTTGTCTAAGTCTCTGAGTCTGTTTCTGTGTGTTCGGAAAGTCAGCCACATTTCCAGCTCTTGAAAGTAGTGGCCTTATGAAGAAGAGCTCCTGTAGTGGCCTGCAGTGTAATGTCTCCTGTTCACCAGAACCTGGCACTTGAGAAGTATCTCCTATGTGTGTTGTATGTGCCTTACTGTTATGGCTGAGCTGCTTTTGCCTTCAGTCCAATCATCTGCATTGGTTCTTTTTGCCTTATGTGGGCAGGGTTTGGTCCTGTGTTGTTAGTAGGCCAGTCTAGGGCCACCTTGGGCTTGAGTTGAGTCAGACCAGGTGTTTACCAGAGATGCAGTAGCACCAAACTGCAGAGTCTTTCCCTGTGTTGTCCCCTTAGATGCTTTCATTGATGGACAGGGCCTCCAGTTAGACTAATTGTCTGCCCCCAGCCCACTGCTTGAGATAGTTGGACTGGTATATGTGGTTATCTTCCCCTCTTCCAGAGCAGGAGTCACTTTGGAGTGATGCTGGCCTGTCAGGGCTGCTTGCACACTGTGAGCACTATGGCACTACTTTGGGTAGGCTCTGGCCAAGGGCATACTGGAAAAGGGAGGTCCACAGGAGAATGCAGAGGCAAGGCATTCAATTTTAGCAAGGTTTATACAGGTCTGCTAAGGGAGGGGAACTGCAGCTGCCCAAAACTCTTGCCAAGGCCAACTGGATTGGCGGGGGCAGATCCATAGAAGCACACAATGGCAGGCACACTGTTAGCAAGTTAGGTAGAGACTGTTTGCGCCTCACTAGCTCCTGCAGGTGTGTGTAGGCTAGGAGGTTGGATGGGAAATGGTGCCCACTAGCTCCTTTGTTACTGGAGAAATCTCTCAACAATCCTTGTCCCTCCAGCGCATACTCTGAGATTAGTAAACAAATCTCTCTCTTATATGCCAAAGGCATTTTTCAAACTGCTATTTCTATGCTGTATCTCTGTGGGGGCTGTTTGTTATGCTGTCTTTTTTTTTTAATGTTTATTCATTTTTGAGAGAGAGAGACACGGCGTGAGTAGTAGAGGGGCAGAGAGAGGGAGACACAGAATCTGAAGCATGCTCCAGGCTCTGAAGTGTCAGCACAGAGCCTGGTATGGGGTTCGAACCCACGTGTCATGAGATCAGACACCTAACTGACTGAGCCACCCAGGCACCCTTGTTATGCTGTCTTTTAAAGGCAAGGGTTCAGTTTCATCTCACCTTCCTGGCTCTCCCAGAGCTGAACCCACTGATTTTTAAATTTCCAGATGTTAAGCCCTGCTGATTGTAAGAACTCATGAAATTATGCCCCTCTGGTTTTCAAACCTTTCTCATGGGAGTTCCCTGTGCCTGGGATGCCTGGTGTGAGAGTCTGAGCCTACATCATCCCTCCCTCCCTCCTTCCTTCCATCAGACAGTTATGTGGGTCCATTTAGCTCACAACTTCATCTCTGCTCTCTTCAGTGTGGTCTCTTCTCTATATTAACTATAGAGAGTCTGTTCTGCCAATCTTTGGGCCATTTTGAGGGTTATTTACACTGATGTGCAAGCTATCTAGTTGTATCCACAGAATGAGGTAAACTTACAATGCTCCTACTCCCCCATCTTCCCTGAAAGTCCTATTTTGGCAAAATTCTTAAAGGTCATAGAACAATGGTAATTTTTCTCATTGATTATTAAGATTGTTTTGCATAGTTTAGGGTGCCTGGGTGGCTCAGTCGGTTAAGCGTCCGACTTCAGCTCAGGTCATGATTTCACAGTTTGTGGGTTTGAACCCCATGTCAGGCTCTGTGCTGACAGCTTGGGGCCTGGAGCCCACTTTGGATTCTGTGTCTCCCTTTTTCTCTGCCCTTCCACCACTTGCACACTGTCTCTCTCAAAGATAAATAAACATTTAAAAAAATTTTTTTAAAGATTGCTTTGCATAGTTTCATTTTGCATGGTTTATTTTACAGTATCACCCTACTCTCCAAAGTGAGGACTACCTATATAATTTCACCAGGTATAAAATTCTAAGTTGACAGAGTTTTGTTTTGGTTTGCTTTTTCTTTCATTACTTCTAGCTATCTTCTACCTTGCATTGTTTCTAAGAAGAAATCTATCATATTCATCTTTGTTTCTGTGCACACTATGTTTCTTTGACTGCTTTTAAGATTTCTTCTTTTTCACTGGTTTTACAGAATTTGCTTATGCTATCCACTGGTGTAATTTTCTTCATATTTTTTGTGCTTGAAGTTTACTGAGTTTGTTGAATTTGCGAGCTAATAATTTTCATCACATTTAGAAAATTTTGACAATTTCTTTTTCAAGTATTTGTCCTGTTCCCTTCAACTTTGGGGACTCCCATTTCATGTATATTTAGCTGCCTGAAATTGTTGCAAAGCTCACTGATGTTCTTTTAAATTTTTTGTCTTTTTTCTTTCTGTGTTTCATTCGGAAAGTTTATATTACTCTGTATTCAAGTTCACTACTCTTTTCTTTTACAATACCTAATCTGGTATTAATCCTACCCAGTATTTGTTTCACTTTAGGCATTATAATTCCTTTGACTTGGATTTTTTCTTTATTTTCCTTATGTCTACCTAACAAGTTCAATCTTTACATTAGCTTCTTGAACACACAGAATACCATCATGGTAACTGCTTTAGTATCCTTTTCTGCTAATTCTATCATCTAGGCATTTCTGGTTCACTTTAATTGATTAATTTTCCTTAATATTGGATCAGAGTAATACTTCCTCTAGGTGTAATCTTTTTCCGCTACTGAAGCAAAACCTTTCTTAGTACTCTACCACAGACCCATGAATTATGAGATTTTCTGCTCTGGTTGTTGAGAACAGGTACTATTCCCAGCCCTGTGTGAGTTCCAAAATTTATTACCTCTAACTCTTTTGGATGGCTCTTCCCCCACCCTTGGAAGCTTTTTATACATGTGCAATAATCAATAACCAACTGCATACTCAATTGAGGTTTTCTCTGTGCAGCTCTCTTCTCTAGCAGTCATCTTGAAACTCTATCTCCCCAGACTCCCAGAACCTTTTCCTCAACCCCTTGTAAGTAATGTGCTCTGGCTGGATGCCCCTCCTTGGGAAAATGCACCAGGCCAAAAGACGAAACAATGGTAGGACTCACCTTATTTGCTTACAAGTTTTAAAGAAAAACTTGCTTCGCTGCTTAATATCCAATGTCTTCAGAACCATTTTGTTCCACATCTTTTGATATCACTTTTTTGTTATTTCAATTAAGAAGATAAATTCAGTCTCCGTTATGGCCAAAAAAGAAACTCAAAGTATCTAGAATTTTTATCTGAATCTTCCTGATGAGATCTCAGAACTTTACTTCTTTTAGATACAAATTCCTCAGTCTTCATCATTCATTTTTTAGGATATCTATTTGGTAACTAAATAAAATTTTAAAATCTATTTTATATATAATATGTACTAAAGCCAAAATAAGTACAAACCCCAAATGTAAAAGAAACTAGAAGACTAAAAGCAATGATGCATGTAAAATATCTGAATTGAAATATTAAATGCCTCACTTTAGACATCCTACATTCACTACTAGCATAGTTTATCACTAGGTCATTGAAGAAAAATTTACAAAACAATAAATATTTTTAATGTTTCCCAAGACTTCACAATTGACACATGCCAGATTCAAATACATGCATATTTCTGCACACCAACAGGTTAACAAACAATTCCATATGGGGCAGTTACTATAAGCCTGACACTTGATTAACCTACAGCAAGTTACAATGCATTGTCCCAGTCCTCAAGAACTTACAGGGCCTGGCATATAGTAGGAAACAATGAATCCCCTTTGAATGAATAAATGAATGCAAGAGTCAATGAACAAATCTGTCTAGATGAAAAGACCAAGCAGTGCCAGTTTAGATGAGAAGGAGTCTCAGGAGGGGTACTCAACCCAGGAGAAAAGAAATGATATCAAAAAAGTAAAAAGGACTCATAGAAATAGAAAGTACAATGATGGTTTTCAGCGATGGGGGTGGGGTAGGGGTGGAATGAGGAATTCTTGTTTAGTAGGTACGGTTTCAGTTTTGCAAGACTTAAAATGTTCCGTGGATGGATGGTGATGATAGTAACACAGCAACGTGAATGTACTTAATGCCACTGAACTATATACTTAAAAATGGTTAAGAGAGCAAATTTTATGTTATGTGTATTTTACCACAATTAAAATTTTAAATAAATTCATAAAATCATCAAAGCTGGGAGGATTTTTTTTAATACATAGAAGTAACTAGGTATAAGGAAAGAAAAAAAACCTTTTCCTCTACTCATCTGAGGTTCCCCAGCTGGGGCCCTATAAATTTGACTGGCCAATGACAGGGTAACAAGAGAACAACAAACAGAAGTTTATTAACATGTGCATTATGCATGTACACATGGAAGCACCCAGCAATGAGTAACTCAGAGGAGTGATTAGAATTGGGGTTTATATGCCATCTTAGGCTAACCAATGTAAAACAACCACATTTTGGGCTTTCCGGCAGGGGAAGGTGATCAGGAAAAGTATGGTAACAAGGGTTATCTGGTAAGGTTTGTTATACAGATTCAAGTCAGTGCCTTCTCCACTGATAAGAGTTTTTAAGAGTCCTCTTCCTGGTACTGGAGAGGGAGACATCTCTACAAATGGAAATTTCCTTTACAAAAGGAAAACATATGCCCTGTTTTTAAGGTTTTTGCTGTATCTTCCAGTTCTCAATAGCCTTTCATTCAAAATCATCTTTATGCCTCCAAAGAGGCATATTTTGGGGTGGCAAATTCTGGTAACCCTTAACGCTATTAGCATATTGGTTCCACGTATCAAGAGTATTTTTTCCTGATTTATAATTTAAATTTCACACTAGGAAAACAACATGTGTTAGTCCTTGGCTGAACAATAAACTGGCTATTGATGTTACTATCAAGCTTTATCTGGAGCAACCATGTAGCAACTACTCTCTTCACCTTAGCATCCCCAAATTACAGTTTGGGAAAAGTAAGAAATGTAAGTTTGCATGTTGACATAAAACGATATCCATTTATGCAGTGTGGACTACAAGTGACTCCCTATACTCTCCAAACATGTATTGAGTGCTTTCTGTGTGCCAGACTGTGAGACAAGCGTTCATCTGTTTTATCTACTTTAGTCCTCCCAACAACATTTTGTAAAGTAAATACTATCTCTGGTGAGAAAACAGAGTTATAAAGATTTTTATAAAACCTGTCATATTATGCAACTTAAATAGAGAAGTCAGGATTTAAATCTAGTTCTTATGTCTCCAAAGTCCATATTCTTCACTTTCATTCTGCTACTTACCGGCCAACTTGTTTCAGTATTGCTGTGGTCCCCAAAGTGTGACCCTGTGATCAGCAGCATCAGCACCATCTAGGAACCCATTAGAGATGCAAAAACGTGGCTCCTTCCCAGACCACCTGATTCAGAAATTTTGCAAGTGGAGCTCAGCAGGTGATTTTGATGCCCACTCAAGTGTGACAGCCACTGAATTATCAGATGACCAGTGTCAACGTGGGGAAACTCTAGAAGATAAAAGAGAGTGGGATGAGAGAGGAATGGTGGATGTAAATTGGCCCAGTCTCTGATAATATCCTCCATTAGGTGATCATATCTGCAGCTTCAGGAACTTACAGGAAAAGGGATATGCCACGAATCTGTTGACCAAGATGGTGATAAAGTGAATCCCAGGTATGGTACAATAATAAAAATAACTTCTTCCAACACAGTGTCACTGCATAATAAAGAGACTTCCAAAACACCAGGTGAAACATCCATGTCCAGAGTCTTTAAGTCGGCATTTCCCAAAGTCTGTGCCTCTGACACTTGGACAACATGCAACCACATACACACAAAAAAAGGAGCCAATAAAGTAGAAAATGTATTTCTACCCGTCTACCATAACTACTTCACAAGGCAATTGAGCATATTATGGTGCAAGAAGCTTCAAAAACTTCCCCAAAGACCCCTTTTTATAGATAAATGCCTAGTAACGTCCTACTGAACTAGATCTCTTGGAGGAAATAGCTCTCCAAGACACCAGAAGTAGAGACACAAATGTTATGTAGGGACTTTGACATTGCTTCCTCCCCACCCAAACCTCAAATGAGGATGCAGCTTTGCTGATTCTGGATGGTCCCAACAACTAGGAGAACCCCATATGTTCATAAATATTCTTTAAGTTTAATTTGTAGACAACTTGTGATGTTCTTCTGGAATAAAAGGTTAGCAGCACAGCAAAAAAGTGGATTTCTCATCAAACAAGATCTGAGCAAGCAGTGTCTCAGGCAGCAATCTTCTTCCTATAAGGAAGAAGTTTTCTGAGAGAGACCATGCAAGACATGCCTCATCTACCTCTACCCTGTGAGATCACCTTTCTTCTCATTAGACTTCATTTCCTTGGCTAATTAAAGCACCATCTGAGTTAGTTAATAAAAATATATCAAGTCGGCAATTTTTTTAAAACAAAAATAAAGAAATTAACATTTTAAAAGACCAGCCCACTAAGCAGAGGTACTTTGTTTCAGGACTTCTAGCATCGGGAGCGTAGAGCCAAGCAGGACCAGGCAGACAGAAGAGCAGCCAGGGAGGGCTTCCTCGGCTGGGAGTTGACCCAGAAAGATGCAGAAAGTGTGAGAATCTAGTCTCTGGTTAGATCTTGTCGCCACATCTTCCACAGAGGGGCTCACAGTGTTGCCAGGTATAGCCTGGCCTTAGACCTAGCCTACTGGAAAGAAGCAATCTGAGAGATGGAAGAGAATGTCCCAAGAGCTGAGGAAAAAGATGCAGGTTTGGGCAAAGACCTGCTCAAAATACCAAACTAAAAAAATACCCGCAGGAAAAGCAAAGGGACTACTTCTTCACTTCCTCATCCTGGGAAACCAACACTCTTTTTGAAAGAATAATCAGTGGTCTGAGTGTGAAAAGACACTGACTACCATACCAGCTCCCAGATAGTCAACATAAAATCATGAGGTTTCTAAAAATTACCACCAGAAGCCTATTACAAATAAATGCCTAACCCTGGTCCAGACCAGGTCTAAGCAGGAATCTCAATATCTAGTTAGCTTGTTTGAATTTGGGCCAAATCATTTTCTATAAGTGGAAGATCTTGTTAAGCAATATCCGCCTATTTACTTGGGGGAAAAAATGCCTCTTTTTTGTGGCAACTCTGATGTTACCACAGAATGTAACATTGGGATTAACCAGATGGTACATTTTAATCTATAATACTTTCATGTTTATACACTAGAATATTCTATGGCTCCCCTGAAAAATTAAATTTTTAATTTAAATGTAATTCAATTAAAAAATAAAGCTACACCATGCCTCTTTCCTATTAGTTTTGGAGTTATAAGTGTAACATAATACATTAGTGAGGGTTTTGACACAAAACAGCATGCTCATAAGATTCAACTTAAAGAGAGAGTTTTTGAAGTTCTGAAGTAAGCTAAAGGAACCCACAAAAAAAGTTGAAGCCTCCAGAGATGAACAATCAACTCCACGACCTCCCTCAAGTCTGAAAGGCAAGAGGAGGGAAAAGGGTTTCCAGAGCCTGGGAAAACCTGGAGCCCTGAGACCACGGTCAACTGACAAGCATTGTATACATGCTAAAGAGGTGTTTCAATCTGAGACCTTCTCCTAGAGACAATCATAGCAATTACACTGTGATCAATATTAATACTATTAACAATAATAGCTAATACTAATCAAGGTATTACTATGTGGAATCCACTGTTATAAGTATCCAGCATGCATGTTCTCATTCAATCCTCAAACGAGCCCTATGGGACACATACTATTTCTATCCCCACTTTGCAGAGAGATTAAATGATGTGCCCACTCGCACAGTTTATGAGAAGCTGAATCCAAATGTAAACCCAGGCAGTCTGACTGCAGAGGCTGCACTATTAACCACACACACACACACACACACACACACACACACACACACACAAAGAGATTCATGTAATTAGAATCAAATGACAATGTAATCCTTACAGTGAATCAAAAATCAGGGAATTTGCTCCAGACTCCACTCTCTGATTTGGTTGGTTTCCTTTAGGCAGAGAGATTTCTTTAATTATGTAAAACCTATTTGAGGAACTGTTTTCCGATTCATCCCATGAGGGGAAAAAAACACGCACACACATAATATCTCTGCATCTTGAAATCGTTGAATATTTTGCCTTATCAAAGCTGCTTGTTTTTCTGTACTTATCCACAGTCATAATGTATCCATGAAGCCCCTACCCAGATCAAGAAATTGAAAATAAGCCTCATTTCAGAATCCTTCTTGTGCCTCCTCTTGATATTGACCACTTTGTCCCTAAAAGTAACCACTGCCCTCATTTCTACCAGGGATGAGTCTTAACCAATTTGGGGACAATACATACTCTTTCATGTCCAGATTGACCCATGTTGCCATACAAGGTTAAAGTTTATTTTCATTACTATATAATATACCGTAATTTATGTAAGTATTCTACTGTTGATAGATATTTGTAAATTGCAATACATAACTGACAAAGGTCTTGTATATAAATTATGTAGAGATATGCTACATAATAAAAATACCAATAGTCCAATAGAAAAAAGTCTTAAGAGACACTTTTTTAAAAAAAGGATATCCAGGGGTACCTGAGTGACTCAGTTGGTTAAGTGTCCAACTCTTGATTTCGACTCAGGTTCTGATCTCGCAGTTCATGGGATCGAGCCCTTGTGTCAGACTCTGCATGAAGAATCCACTTGGGACTCTCTCCCTCTCTCTCTGCCCCTCTCCCACTCATGCTGGCATGCTCTCTCTCTCTCTCTCTCTCTCTCTCTCTCTCTCTCTCTCAAAATGAACAAACTTAAAAATAAAACAAATTGAAAAATAAAAAAGAATATCCAAATAATCAAAAAAACAAAAAGAAAGACATGAAAAGATCTTCAGCCTCGTTAATCATCCAGAAAATGTAAATTTAAGCCACGGTGAGACACCTCTACATGCCCACAATGCCCAGCAATGGTAATAAACCTTACCCAGTGTGAAACTGACCTATTTGACTTCCCTCTTCAAGCCATTCAATGGCTCTTCATCATCTTTGGCACCGAGCATAACCTATACCATCTCGGTTTATGTTATAAACAACGAGAATATTCAGAAACTGTAATAGTGGTTGTTTCTAAAAGGAGAACCTATTGACTGGGGAATGGGACAAAAGAGACTTACTTTCATTCTATACTATTTTTATACCTTTTAATTTGGTACTAGAGCCAGGTATTACCTATTCAAAGGATATGGGTGGTTTTTTTAATGTTTATTTCTTTATTTTTGAGAGACAGAGAGAGAGAGAGAACAGGAGAAAGGCAGAACGAGAGGGAGACAGAATCCCAATCACGCTCTGTGCTGTCAGTGCAGAGCCAGCTGTGGGGCTCAAACCCACAAACCATGACATCATGACCTGAGCAGAAATCAAGAGTCAGATGCTTAACTGACTGAGTCACCCAGGCGCCCCAAGATATGTTTTAATGTATGCCATAAGATTCTACACATTTGCAATAAATTTGCTACAAATTTCATTCTGAACATCCCAATACCCAAAGAAATGGAGGGAAACATGAGCAGTTTTAAGTCACATGTCCATTAAGATAAAATCAAACCTGGGATTTGTTCCTGGGAACAAGTCCAGCTTTTCCTGGTTCTAAAAATCAGAAAAGAAGTTCCCTGTGAGGTCTTACTGAAAGAACACTGTATAGGGGAAACCTTCAACCAATATTTCCAAGTAATTTGAATAGTGACCTTCAGGCTGCAGATCCCCCAGACAAGTCAAAAGCACAATTTGGTAAAACAGTTCTCCTAGGGACTAATCATCTCATTTTGATAGTTTCAGATGTTCCGTTCGAATTGGACCTTGTAATGCGATCAATGTATGATAATAATATTTTCCTTTAATAATATATATGAAGGAACTTCACAGAAGTCAGACCTGCCAGTAATGAGATAGTCTGATTCTGAGGTACAGTAGTTCCCTCCTTATCCACAGGGCTTATGTTCCAAGATCCCCAGGGGATGCCTCAAACCACAGATAGTACTGAACCCTATACATAGTATGTTTTGTCCTATACATATACACCTATGATCAAGTTTAATTGATAAACTAGGTACAATAAGAGGTTAACAACAATAACAGGGAGCACCTGGGTGGTTCGATCGGTTGAGCATCCAGCTTCGGGCTCAGGTCATGATCTCACTATTTGTGAGTTCAAGCCTTGTGTCGGGCTCTATGCTGACAGCTCAGAGCCTGGAGCCTGCTTCGGATTCTGTGTCTCCCTCTCTCTCTGCCCCTTCCCCTGCTTGCACTCCGTCTCTCTCTCTCAGAAATAAACATTAAAAAAAGAGATTAACAACAATAATAAAACAGAATAATTATAACAATATACTATAATAAAAATTATGTCGATATCGTCTCTCTCCAAATATCATACAGTACTCACCCTTCTTCTGACGTGAGATGGTAAACACTACTTGATGAGATGCAGTGAGGGGAGTGACGTAGGCGCAGTGATGTAGTGTTAGGCTACTATTGGCCTCCTGACGCTTTGTCAGGAGAATCATCTGCTTCCAGATCACAGTTGATCACAGATAACTGACATTGTGGAAAGCAAAGCTGTGGCTAAGGGGGGAACTTCAGTAATTAGCTTACCTTCAATATCAGGGATATTACAGAACAGATTTTTGCCTTGCAAGGGGTTTGGAGAGGTCAACGTCTAGGATCCCTTCAAATGTTAAGATTTGACAAGGTGGTGCATCCATACATCTTGAAATCACCTCTTTAAACTTTCAACACATCTCTGTTCATTAAGAGTTACTGGTTAAATACATTTATTAAATGCCCCCTGCCTTACTCATTGGGCTGCTTTGTATTTAGGCAATACTCTGAATAGAATTAGAGGTATTACCAGCATTAGTTCAAAAGAAGCCAAAAGCTAAGTTTGAAACTAGTGAGACATTTAGGAAGTCTCTGTGTAAGAAGTCCTGAGGACTCAGTTCCACATCTATTAGCTGCCCTCTGTGCTTGATCGAGTTTAGCAATTCTCCCAAAACAAGCAGCACTACTCCACCTCTTGCCCTAGATTTTCTTACATCAGGCAAGGAGAAAGTATCTCTGCCGGGTCTGCATAAAGCTACAAAAAAAAAAAAAAAAAAAAAAAAAAAAAAAAAAAATCAGAGAGCCAGTCCCTCTTTTAAGTACACATGTACACTGTAACATGAAAAAAAAAATCCCTTTATTTAAAAGGAAAAAGGATGGGAGGGAGAGAAGAAAAAGAACAGAAAAGAAAAAGAAAAAGTAAAGCAAGAACTTATGGACCTAATTGTCAAGGAATGAAATGGGGAGGAGAGGAATGTCCTTGTTCACCCAGAGTGAAGCCTGGTGCCGGCTTTGCCAAGACTCACCACATCTCTGTTGCCACATTCCATTGGCACCTGAAAGGTAAGTACCACTCGTTCTAGCCTGTGGCTGAAGGGAAACAGGAAGGGGAAAAGGTTGAGAATAACCCTCTGGCTGGGAGTGTATGCAAACTAAATCAAATGTATTGTTCAAAATTTACAGTGGGTCATCTCTTCTTTTTTCTTATTTCTTTTCAATATCGAATGAAGGGCTGACCAGCAAGGTCAAACTCCCCTTATTAATGAGGCATTGCTGGGGCTCTGTCTCATTAGGGCACTCAGAACTGTGCATTTACTGCAATTTGCAGCACTTAATAGAGAAAGGTCAGAGCGGGTCACGTTCAATTTCCACTTGGCAGAGGGAGGAAAAATGGAAGCAATTCATTTGCACAAATTTGAATAATTCTTCTCAGTCTCCTTTTCTTTATCTACGTATGGATAATTCCTGCATCTTACCTCACTCACAATCATTTCAGAACTGCTAGCGGCCGGATTTCTATGAAGGCTGTAATGGAGCTGACAGATTCTATGAATCCAGGTGTCAAAATAAAGCCTCTGGCTTCTTCCCCCGCCCCCCTTCCCACAACAGGGAATAGGAGCTGCCTCTAGTGAGCTCTTAAACTTATCATAAATGTATCAAGATTGCTGTGGGCCATGAAACAGCTGTAGACAATTAATCTTTCCACAATTCTTCGGCATAAGAATTGCTTTCCCCGCAAAGTAACATCTGCCGTGCCGAGGTGATTATTCACGGCCGAGGGGCGCCACCATAGTTTTATGCATAGAGCCATCAGTGGCAATGAAGCAAAATTTATAGTTTTCCCTGGTTCAGTAAAAATAACATTTCAGCTGCATTAAAACATCATCCATCAGCATTGTCCCAGAGCCCAGAGCCCCATCTCATCTAAAGAAATTAAAAAGTATTCATTTTAATGCTAACTTCTGAAGCTTGCAATGACATTACTGCCTTCTTTTGGAGGGGGACAGGGGGAGTGATATCACAGAGGAAGACAGCAGGAAAAGGTTATGCAGCACAGTGAAGCCGAGTATTAAATGTGCTACTAGATAGTAATGATATCCCAATTATTGGACTGCTGGTTCTTATTTATTTGTAACCCCTGATGCATAATCCAAAATCCTTGCATCAAATTGAACAACTAAAGAGGGAAAGTTATTTCACAGAAGCGACCTAATTCCTTGGCTTAAAAGAAATGATGTAAAATGGATACCAAGGCGACAGCTGCCTTTTCCAATGCAGTGGACATTTGTTTCTTTACAAGAGTTGTTTAATATTTGTTTGAAGGAGTAAAATTTTACCTGGGTAAAAAACTGGGCATTTGCTTTCGAACCTCCCTGGGCATTATGTCAAGCTTGGTGCTTGCTCTCAAAAAAGAAAGGACCTCCTGGTACTTTGGAGCGTTATCTATAGGAAATTACTGGTTTCAGAACTGGGTGTGTGGCTGTTTGAATATAATAAAATAGCGGAAGAGAAAGAGGGAGTCCTTGGGGTCATTGGGTTTACACAGGCCTTTATACACAGTGCATGTCTCCGAATATGCCAATTTGCAAATAAAATATAAGTAATACGTTATATCCACACTCACACCCACTGCATTCCACTGCACCACCCTTATAATACTTATGCTTTAAAATTTTCAAATAATGAGTCCTTGCAGTCAGCATTTAGTTGAGCGCTATGTTCCAAGTCCTGTGCTATATGGCTAGAAGTGCACAGACTTGTCAAGGACACATCCTGCCTTTCAACAGCTTACAGTCTAGAGGAAAGCATGTAAACAAATAACTGAAATACAGGTGATGAGTGATATAATAAAAGCATAAACAAAGTGCTATGTCTGCACAGAAAATATAATTGTTCAGTTGGGGAGAATGGAAGAAATAATGCGTCAATTCAAATGCAGTTCAGAGAAATAGAGGGTATTTGAATACTCGCTATTTAAAACATCAGCAAATATCATCTGGCAATTGTGTCATCATACCTAAAAATGATTCCATCATACCGAAAATAGTATTCAAGGTCATAAACAAATTGACTTAGAAAGTCACCTAAAAAAAGAAAGAAAGAGGAGTGCATGGGTGACTCAGTCGGTTAAGAGTCTGACTCTTGGTTTGGGCTCAGGTCATGATCTCACAGTTGGTGGGATCGAGCCCCGTGTCGGGCTCCAGGCTGACATTCATGGAGCCTTCTTGGGATTCTCTCTCTCTCCTTGTCTTTCTGCCCCTCCCCTGCTCATTCTCTCTCTCTTAAAATAAATAAACGAAAGAAAGGAAGGAAGGAAGGAAGGAAGGAAGGAAGGAAGGAAGGAAGGAAGGAAGGATGGATGTTTGGGTCACAGTTCCCATTAGCAAAGGAAGGAAGGAAGAAAGAAAGAAGAAAGAAAGAAAGAGAAAGAGAGGAGGAGAGAAGAAAGAAAGAAAGAAAGAAAGAAAGAAAGAAAGAAAGAAAGAAAGGCTGAGAGGTAATGAACTAGAAGGTGAGATTTTGGCTACAGTCCCTCAGCACTGAACTATCAATGGTGTGCCCCTTAGTGAGGTTTTATAAGGTGCAATGCTCTATAAAGGATCTCTTAAAATCAATGTTTGTCCTTGGCATGTTTTCATCCAAAAGTGAAAGCTAATCATTTTTTACTCATTGGAGATTCTCCTAATTTCACAGTCAATGAAACACAGATTTCACTGCAAACCAAAAGTTGAATTTCACAAAGGTCAAAGGGAAAGTTCAAGTTGCTGTGTCAGTGAGTCTCAAACCACAGGATGAGATGTGCTGATGGTCACAGCAGAATACCCTCAACATAGGAGTGACTCCTTGCCTGACAGGTAGTGTTCAAAACATAGACCCAGAGCATATGTTCACAGCACAGCAAGGTTCTCAAATATTTTTAAGGTAATCCTATTTATTTGTTTGTTTTCCAATTTGTTTTTGGAAATTTGGGAAGGGCTTTATGCGCTTCAGTGAAAGAACATTTAAATCCTTACAATTCATTTATGTTTATTTAAATTTAAGGTTTCTATACAGAGAGAGAGAGAAAGTTGTTTAATATAAGCTTTAAAGTTTTATATACAAATATTTAAATTGATATACATTTATATATAACATATAAATATATGTATATAATTTTACAAATACATTATATAAAGTTATATATGTAAACATATAAACAACTTATATAGCTAGATAGATATCCAAATATGGTCAGTTCTGATCACATGTTTTTTGCATAACACGTGTCTCTTCAGCCCTTCCTGAATATATTTAAACAGAAACTTGATGAGAGAAAATGGTTCTGGAAGGATGCAGGACTTTCAATCAAAAGCTGACAATACAATAAAAAATAATTCTGATGAAAAAGAAAAGTTAGCTAAATAAGGACTATACAGGGGCACCTGGGTGGCTCAGTCAGCTAAGCATCCGACTTCGGCTCAGGTCATGATCTCATGGTCCGTGAGTTCGAGCCCCATGTCAGGCTTTGTGCCGACAGCTCAGAGCCTGGAGCCTGCTTCTGATTCTGTGTCTCCCTCTCTCTCTGACCCTCCCCCGTTCATGCTCTGTCTCAAAAATAAATAAACATTTAAAAAAAATTTTATAAGGACTATACACTAATAAACATAGGTTTATAATTTCATGTACAAAAAATGGAAATAAAAAGAGGACACACAATCTAGGACAAAGTTTTCTAAATACACAAAGCTATAGGAATATTGTTTTGAGAGCTAAAATACAGAATAGATTGAAGATAGGGAAAAATTCTATAAGCAAAATGTACCTTTTAAACTGTGCTTGTTGTCACAAGAACAAAGAAAGCATCGTGGCCAACTCACTGTGTGGAGTCAGAACGAGTCAATGCCTATTTTGTTTCAATCTTCTCTATCTGGAGCATGACCTTCACTCTGGAGAGGGAAGCGCCAATGTGGTTTAAGAGAAATGAAAGCCCAAGAAAGGTAGAGGACATTAGGGACACGGCCAGCAGTTTCAAGCAAAGTTATGTTTCAGGACCCAAAATAATTACATTTCAGACAGAGTATTGAAAAGATCACAGTAGTGGTCCCATCACCACAGTCAAAATCTTGAAAAGGGGAAGGGTTCCCAAAGACCAAACGGGAGCAAATGTCTATATTTTCAAAAGAAATGAAAAGCAGATTCAAGAAACATTTCATACTGAAACTCAGGATGATTTTAGATGGGCTTGTGAACATTGGGAAATGAAAATGGGGCTCACTTGAATAAACTGGACTAGCCTCATTTCCTCTGGGATTACTAGACTGGTAAGCAGGAGGGTGCCAGAAGCTTATTCTAGTTTGATTTCATCAGAGCATTTAATAAAATGTCTCAGATCTTTGTATTCAAGATAGAGAAATGAGAGCCGAATGAAGTAGAATATGCAGGATTCATAGCAGTTGAATAGTGTTAATTGAGTAACAGAAGGAAGTTAGTATGCGGGAGTGCAGGTACAGGGACCTGGGTGTTCAATCTTCTTCAAAGAGGGCATATCTCTGCGGCTGCAAGTGGCCTGGGCTGACAAGAGGGGCTAACACTACACCAGGCTGCCTGGCTCACCACCTTCAAGTAAGCTGAGAACAGGCTCATGGGCCGGAAACAATAAGGTAAAATGTATTAAAAATAAATGTAAAGACTGACATCCACATTCAATCCATGCAGCCCACAATCCATCCTTAAACTAAATAGTGATCTAATAAAAGAAGTCCCATGAAATGCAGGAGTAACACAATTACATTGAATATTCAACAAACAAAGTTCTAGACTTAGTTCTAGCCAACTTAATGATGTGTTGTTAATGAGCAGAAAAGTACAAAAGACAGATAAAAGGTTGTCATCCATAATGTATGATTAGATACCTCCAAGAGTCCAAGAGAGTCAAACTACTGGAATCAGTTGTAAAAAGTAATAAAAGTGGTAATACAACATGAAGTTACAAAAATGAAATGTTTTTTATATGTCTAGAAAAATCACTCTGAAAATATATTTTTAAATTTCTGCATAATTATAAAGATATAAAAATAAAAATAAAATAGGGAAACAAAACAGAAAGAAATGGCAGGAAAAATCTAGTAAAATTTGACCAAGAGTTTGTCCTTTTTTTAATGCTTGAGTAAGTAAAAAGATATGACATTCCTGAGTATTAATAAAATTCTAATTAAAATCTCAATCAGATTTCTGTTTTGTTTTGTTTTGTTTTTAATGTTTATTTATTATTAAGAGACAGAGTGTGAATAGGGGAGGGGCAGAGAGAGAGGGAGACACAGAATCCAAAGCAGGCTCCAGGCTCTGAGCTGTCAGCACAGACCCCAACGCGGGGCTTGAAGTCACAAATCATAAGATCATGATCTGAGCCAAAGTCGAACGCTTAACCGACGGAGCCACCCAGGCGCCCCACAATCAGATTTTTTTAACTTAAAAATATCTTTGGGAGAGTGAAGAAGGAAAAGTCCATTTTAAAAATAGACACCATGAAGGGGTAGTAGTCCCATCAAATATTAAAACAAATTGTAAAGCTATAATAAATAAACCTGATGGTACTGACTTGAGAATTTTTAGATCAATTGAAAACAATAAAGCTATGATATGTGATTAATTAATCATTAATTAGGACTTCATTAATCAGGAGCAAAAACCAGCCTTTTAAAAATATGGTGCTGCTGGGAGTTTGTCTATTGTTTCAAAGAATAAGACTAGAGCAATTCATATTGTGCCCAAAAAGAAATTCCAGGAAGATTCAATAGTTCAAGTCATAAGAATTAGAGAAATGTAGGTATTTTTTGATTTCTTTATGAGGAAAGAATTTCTAAGAATAAAATAAGTAGAATAAAGCATAAAAAAAGAATAGTTGAAATTGAAAATAACATAAAACATGTTTTATGTCTTTTCATATATAAATTAGAAAGGATCTAAATGGCAAAAAGAAAAAAGAAAAATTAAAAAGCAAACAAAAAACTGAGAGAAATATTTATGGCAAATATTACAGACAATAGGTCATAGTCCTTGAAAAATAAAAATTCCACCAACAAATTGATAAAAAAAAATTAAGGTCGTAGTAAATGAGTAAATACTACTAATAGACAATTTGTAAGAAAAAAAGTTTAAAAAATATGGAAAAACAAACTTTACTAATAATCAAAAAATTAAATTAAAATGTTATACCACTTTTTCCTGATAATTTAGTAATTATTTCCAAATAAGAAAATCTAATATTTATGAAAGCACAGTGAAATGGGTAGTTTCAAAGGTGAAAGTATAAATTGGTACAGCATTTCTGCAAAGAAAGTTGGTAATATGAATGAGGAGTCTGGACTATGTTTTTGCTCTTTGATCCTGTAATTCTACTTTAGGAAGAAATCCTAAGAAAATAATCCAAATCAAAGGGATTAATTTTTTAAAGTCTAAAAAAATTAAAGTCTGATAATTTAATAAATATTTGATAAAAGAATATCAGACACACAATAGAATAGTAAATTACAATGAGATTCTTAATACATAGGTAAATATGTGTTACAGATGAGTTACGTCTCTTCCAAAATTTATATGTTGCAGCTGTCACCCCCAGTACCTCAGAATGTAATTGTATTTGGAGATGGGCACATAAAAAGGTAATTAAGTTAAAATGAGGCCATTAGATTGGGCCCTAATCCAATCTGGCTAGTGTCTTTCTTTATAGGAGAAATTAAGACACACACAAAAGGGACACCAGGAATGTGTCCTGGTGCACAGGGGGACAACCATGTAAAGAGGCGGCAAGAGGGCAGTCTTGAAGAGCCAAGGAGAGAGACTTCAGGAGCCACCAACTCTGCTGGTTGATCTTGGACTTCCAACCTCCAGAGCTGTGGGAAAATAAATTTCCGTTTAAGCCCCCCAGTCTGATCTTTTGTTATGGCAGCCCTAGAAAACTAATAGAATATACTACAGTGTTTGAAGGGAAAAGAATATACATTTCTATATACACTAGGATCCCACTATGTTCAAAAAAATTTTAGACAAAAGACTGAAAAGAAATATATATATTGATGACAAAAGTTGTTGCCTCTGAGTGGTAGAATTATGAGTCAATATTTTTATTCTTCTTTGTACTTTCCCTAATTTTCAAATATTCTACAAAGAACAACCTATATTGTTTCTGAAATCAGGAGGAAAATATTGTTCTAATGAAAGTCATATGTGTAAATTAATAAAAAGTAGGAAAATTCAGGGGCACCTGGGTAACTCAGTCAATTAAGCATCCAACTCTTGATTTCAGCTCAGGTCCTGATCTCACCCTTTGTTGAGTTTGAGCCCCTCTCAGGCTCTGCACTAATAGCGTGGAGGCTGCTTGGAATTCTGTCTCTCCCTCTCTGCCCCTCCTCCATTCACACATGCACACACACTCTCTCTCTCTCAAAACAAATAAATAAACATAAAAATAAGAAAAATACTAAACACAAAATATAAGAATTAATGCATCTTGGGGACATTCTGCTAAATGAAATAAACCAGTCACAAAAAGATAAACACTGTATAATTTCACTCACATGAGATATCTAATGTAGTCAAATTCGAGGAAACAGCAGGTCGAATGGTGTTCACTAGGGATGGGGGGAGAAGGAAATGGGGAGATGGTGTTCAGTGGGTATAAAGTTAGAGCTGCAAGATGATAAGTTCTAGAGATCTGTTGTACAACAATGTGAATATACTTAACACAACTGAACTGAGCTAAAAAATGGTTTACAAGGTAAATTTAATGTTTATGTGTTTTTTATCACAGTTAAAAATTAAAATAAATAAACAAAAGACATAGGATTTAGAGTTGACTAAGACTCAGTATGAGTCAGCACTTTGACTTATTATGAAAAAGCTTACATTATATTTGTGATATTTTTACCAAAGGAATAAAAGCATGTGGTTACAATATTAAATAGAACATAAGAACTTATGATTGAAATTGCCTACCCTACTACATTCTATTCTTCACTGCATTCCCTATTCTGTCTGTTATTGTAGAGTTTAAACCCTTCTTTATTCTCCTGGGTTTTTTTTTTTTTTTTAACATTTATTTATTATTATTGAAAGAGCATGACAGAGCATGAGCATGGGAGGGGCAGAGAGAGGAGGAGACACAGAATCTGAAGCAGGCTCCAGGCTCTGAGCTGTCAACACAGAGCTCGACAGGGGGCTGGAACTCACCAACCGTGAGATCATGACACTGAGCCCAAGTCAGACACTTAACCGACTGAGCCACCCAGGTGCCCCATTATTCTCCTGTTTTAATGGGAACTACAGAAGGAAAGAGAATAAATGAGTGTGTGCCATCTGCCATCTTGAATCAGGAGTCCACGTCCCATTTTAAGTTGTAATCACAAGTGTGATATCCTGGGTGCCTGGGTGGCTTAGTTGGTTGAGCATCTGACTTTGGCTCAGGTCATGATCTCACAGTTCGTGGTTTGAGCCCTGCATCAGGCTCTGTGCTGACAGCTCAGAGCCTGGATCCTGCTTCGGATTCTGTCTCCCTCTCTCTGCGTCTCCCCTGCTCACACTCTGTCTCTCTCTCTTAAAAATAAATAAACATTCAAAAGGGTTTATTTTTTTAAAAGTGCAATATCCAAGCAAGGAGATACTAGCACTCCTCTTAAGAGAATGGATTTTAATCTAGACCAGATTTCAAGTTTTAGTTCTTGCACTCTAATATATAAGTAATATAATCCTTCCGATCTGAGTGTCCTTGTATGTGAATAAGAAATTATAATCCTCTGGGTTGCATAAAGATTAAATGAGTGGATAAACAGAACTTGACGTGCTTGCTGCTTTTCTGTAAGTATACCTGTTCTTAATTTTAAAAACATAGCAGCAATAAGGAACTGTTCAGAACTCCCCTTTGGTATCATATAATATACCAGATTTAGAACCATAAAGTCTAAGTTCAAGTTCCTGCTCTGGCTCTAACATCAATGACTTTGAGCAAATCACTTAATCTCTCAGCAACTTTTTTTTGCTTCATCTCTTTCAAAGGAACATTTTCAAAAAACTACAACTATTACTCTCATATGAATATATAACAAATACATGTCAAAAGACTCATTAATGAGGGAACGAGCAGGATGGCGAAGTTATTTCAAAAAATGACAGAAGAGGGGTGCCTGGGTTCAGTCATTTGAGCTTCAAACTCTTTATCTGGACTCAGGTCATTTCTCAAGGTTCGTGAGTTTGAGCCCCACGTGGAGCTCTGCTCAACACCCAACCTTGGGCTCTGTGCTGGCAGCGTGCAGCATGCTTGGGATTCTGTCTCTCCCTCTCTCTGCCCTTCCCCCACCTGTGCCATGTGTGCACATATGCTCTCTCTTTCTCTCTTTCTCAAAACTAATAAACTTAAAAAAAAGAAGAATGATAGAAGAGACAGAAGTAAAGTTCGCTGGAATAAAATTGCTAAAGTACATACAAAAACGGAGCAAGATACACAACTAGTTAGTGTCTCAGAGAACAATTAAACCTTTGGTGTTCACTTTTATATCAGACAAATTCTTATTCTTCCAGCTAAGAATCATTTGCATCTCTATTGGTTTTCTACCAGTAAATATCTACCCTTCAAGGGTTTAAAAAAATATCTTAATCAACAGTAAATCAGTAAACAGTAAGCCAAACAAAGATACCGACCCCAGGAGAATTAAGTAATCCTGTTAGACACTGAGACGTGGGAAGGACATATGGCCGGCCATCTTTTTGCCTGCCTCCAAATTTTGAAAACTTTTCTTAACATCTAAATATTAGGAATAATAATGTTTACCTCCTAGTTTGTTATAAGGCTTACATGAGAAAATGTACATGCAAGTGTCCTCCTCTGAAACGCATCATCCAAATATAAAATATTGTTATCATTAAACAGCTTTCTAATTGAATCAGCCTCTGAGAAAGACTTTCAACCTACTCACTGCCTTTCCCTCTCCTCTTTCTATTTTTCCAAACTTATCACTAGCCATGGGCAGTCAGCAACTCGAGTATTAATTTTCCTTTCTTTCTTACCGCCCACCAAGCCTTGTCTATTGATCTCCTAAACATCTTCTATTTGTTTAATTATCTCCTACTTAACTTTTAAGCCTCCACTTAAGTGCCACATCTCCAAATCTCTTTCCTAATCTCCAAGAGCAAATGCCCTTGTCCCTTCAACTATTTGATCCTATGATACCATGTACTTCCTCATTCCTAGAACATCACATTACCAAATAAAATATTTTAATCTTTTTTGTCTTCATTACTTCTTTGATGAGATTCCTCCTTCACCGTCTTCTTCAGTGTTTTCCCAGTCGTTGGCACATTGTAGGAGCTCAGTAAATATTTAACTAAGTGTATAAAGGAAAAGAAAATGAGTCGTCCACCAGAATAAAGAATGCACATATAAAAATAAATAATTAAAAGGCTATCACAAAAGGATATAAGGGAAGGGAAATCATAGTTCAGGAAGGAAGGAAAATGAAGGAAAGTAAAGGGAGCTGACATATAAGACAGTCATAAAATTTAAGACATAGAAGGACATTAGAAGTCATGTTGATTCCCCTATTCGTTTTACACACGAGGGATCCAAAAAGTCAAAATTATTTGCCCCAAATCACACAAGTTAGAAACTTAGCAGGACACGGGCCTTGGTCCCATGACTCCCTGGTACAATACCACCATGCAATAACCATCTGCAGAAGGAGAGAGGGGAACAAATGGAATCTCTTCTTCACTCTTAGCAAGGGTGCTGGCACTCAGTCACTTACTCTCTGTATGAGTTTCAAGGTAATAATATGAGCTAGAGAGATAATATTCTGATTCATTGTTTCCTGGGCCTATGCCCATTCCCCTTACATCTGAGTAATAATGTATCCCTACAAGACTGTGCTGTCATTCTCCTAGAAGTCCTTGAATACTCTCAACAGTCTTGTGGGAAATGGAGGGCTAGGGGTTGCTTTTCCATAGAAGACGCAGAGTGGCTAATTTCCTCCTCTCCTCCCCCAAGCACCCATTTCAAACTCATCCATCAGATCTCAGGAAAGTACAATACATGAAACAACAAGAATAAAAGCCTTTATATTAAATTCCTTGTGGGTGAACTTTGCAGATAAAGCAGAACAATCTGATCTTAGCAAGTTAAATGGTTTGCAAATCACAATGTGCTGCACCCTTCAGATGCATCCTTATGTAAAATAAATCACCTAGTATTATCATAACAGTATTTGGGAAATTTGCAAGTGCAGTGGAGTAAGAAGGGTTTGCTTCAGAAAATCTGCATAGACATTTACATCTCTATGAATTGATACCAGGGGTCTCCAGCCATTTAGGAAGAGACAACTAATTTTTCACTTATCTAAAGCCATAGTAGCTTGATAGAAATGCAGAAACAAGGAATGGGGGACTAGAATGTAAAGAAATGGAAAGGAAGAATAAAGGATGTGGTCATTGAGTCCTTGAGTATATAGAATCACAGACAAGGACAGAAAGGAGATGGTTTGTCACTGCTTGATCTATCTATGCCACTCTTATGGAAACTATAGTAAGCTTCATTGAAAAACCATGGGATGGAATAAGGCTATAAGATATTCTGATTGATACTGATCTGTGGACTGCAGACCATATATACTACATTTTTTTCTGCCTGCATGTATGTATATGTATATGTGCGCATTTGTATATATACACAAATGTACATAAAATTTGCTAAACAGAAATATTAGCAGCTTGCTAATGGTAGGACATCTTGAAAGAACAAGTTGAAAACACCTTGCCAAGGTTAGAAATTCAACTTGCATTTGAGAGACACAGAGACACAAAGTAAATTGTACAATGTCTGAATCTACAAGTTAAAGTAACATATGAGTATTTGTGTGTGTGTGTGTGCATGTACACAAACATACACACATCCCTCATTCCTTCATATAAATGAAGGCAGTACTTGCTACAAATATTACCTCAATAGCGATCTCACTATCTATGCCAGGTAGGTCATACTCCAAAACACAAAAAATAATATTAAGGTAGGTTTTTTTTTTTTAACTGTGTAATCGATTGGAACAAATTTTAGAGTTCTTAAGTTACATCATTGTAATAATAATAGTTACCACTTAGTAAATGTTTCCTTCTATGCTAGGAACTATAAGCAAAAACAAAAATGGAAAAACTACCTCAACAACTCAGGCATAAGCCTTACTGAAGAAAAGTTAGTAATATCATCTTTATTTAAAAAGACAGTGTGTACATTGGCGACTTTAAAATACAATGATCCCCCATGAAAAATTCCCCAATGCTGATAAGACAGAAGTTGATTTATTTTACGTAGGCATGTAACTGAAAAGTGCAGCACGTTGCAATTTGCAAATCATTTAATATACCAAGTTCAGATTGCTCCACTCTTATTGCAAAGTTTCATCAGATAGTATATATTAGAAAAAAACTATTCTCCAGGTTTTTTATGCTGTATTCTCTTAAAGTCTAGTGGGAAAGGTGAAATTTAAAAAAAAAATAGGAGCTGAAAAATTAAGTTAATTGAGACGGCAATGTTGCTTTCAGACCAACCATGAGTCAAGATGAACAACATTAACTCTATAAGACAGAGGGGCTTCTGGAAAGCTGTAAGCTCTGTATCTGGTGGGGAGGCTGAAGTCACTGTAGGTCAGTAGGCAGTTGGGAAGAAGAGCCAGACGCTTTTCTAGCTTTTTCAATGCAGCCAGAACAGTGTTATTGAAAGAGATAACTAGTAGAGGAAAACAGGGACAAACCGGGACCTGGACTTGACTCTCACCGCATGAAACCCCAACAATGAAGGCGACTTGCAGAAAAAGATGGCGCCATCCACCTTGGAAGTACACGTGTGCCTGGCCCAGGATTCAGAGATGCTCAAGTGGCTGATGAAGTCAGAGCTGTAGGAGCTCTAGGCCCAGCAGCCGCCCCGCACAGAGGAAGAGAGCCAACAGGCCACCCGTCTGTACAGCCCTTTCCAGCAGAGGAACAGCAACGTAGGTGACTTTCCAAGTGTAATGGCTGCTGCACCCACAACTCTCACCCATATCTTCCTGCTGGTCAACCCTAATCCAGAGCCACAGAGGGAAGAGAATTCTGGGAGACATAGCGAAGCTGACATAGTACCAAACCAACCCAATGAATTAATAAGAATTCTTTTTCTTCCTGTTTCGGTTGGTTTGTTTGTTTCTTTCTTTCCAGGATATGTTTCTGTTCATTATGAACCACATCACTGAGCCGCTGGCAATACACCTTGGTGTGCAGACAAAGTCAACGATTTGAATTTCCAAGCCCCAAACAGATGAAAGAAAAAATTTGTGTTTGCTTCTGGTCCCTGATTCCATTGCACTTTAACCCCAAAAATATGTTTATCTAATGAAAAGATTAGCTATGCCTCATCTCACAACCTTGAAAATTCCAATAGCAAACGTGCCTTCATTTTCCAGCAGCAGAAGAGGTAAAATTAAGCAGTTAGGTTTGGAGCAATGAAGAGGCCAACTTAAATCTTTACCACCACCCCTACAGTTAAAAAGTCCACCTTCTTTTATATACAGTTATTTACTGTAACTTAACTTCATTAGTGTAAGAGCTATTATTTCATTTTAAATGTTGCGGTCTTTTAAATATAGAAGACTCAAAAAGAGATGACAACCTCTTTTTTCAGACACATTAAACCGTTTATCTCTGTTTGATTTTTCAAAATTGCGAGGCCCAAATTGTCCAGCGCGTAACACTCCGAGTCTCTTTTCTGGCCTGTAAAGTCAACAGTTATGGTGCTAAAGTTTAATCAATCCCATAAAATGTTACTCAGAAAGTGACCTGGTGTTATGCCTGAAGTACATCTCCTACATTAAAAAGCACTTTCAATGCAGCCAGAACAGTGTTATTGAAAGAGATAACTAATAGATACCGGGACGGGGATGGGGAAAAGGGAGGGCAGGAGGAAGAAAAGTCAAACGGGAGAGAAGGCCACGAAAATTCCATTTTCAAGCATTTCCCTAAGGAGAGGTGGGTGCATAGATGAATGCACAGGTTGAATAATAAAGGTCTTTTATATTATTTCAAGCAGAGCGCTCCATGAATTTCATAGTGCAACCAGAGGGAGTGTTTCCTTCTGGTACAAACTAGAGATGCCAACACATAAGGAAGGAGGAGTGCCTGGATGGAGGTCAATGATACAAGAGGCTATTTTGGAAACAATCAGCACTGCTCACACCAATTATTATTATTTTTTCTAACAAATGAAGCTTTCGGTAGTCATTACGCATACCAGGAATATAACCCCTTTAGTTCTGAAATCACACACACATATTTACTCTATGTGGGTACGATGTTTGTTGATGTGAATAAATAGACATGCGTAAGAACTTAAAATGGGTTCAATTTTAAAAATGCAAAGATAAAAAAAGTAAAATTGCTTCAAACTGCCATTTTGGAAGGGAAACACCCGTAGTGAAATGTGAAGTTGCCTCCATTCCCTGCATCTCCAGGTCTACCTTCGAGAGGTAACCCTGCGAACAGTTAAATGCTTATCCTCCCAATTGCTTTTCTACATTTTTACAAATATATGCAACCAGTGTATCTTCCTCTAGCCCTGAATGAAAACACAGGCCCTATGAATTTTCTAGTCTCTCTTAGGTAACAGCCACTCCTATGGTCACTTTTAGTCCTTACAAAACAAGGCTCAAATCTGTGTTTACATTTAAGCACGGTAATAATCGAAATCTCATTCTCGACCTAAAGTTCAAGCTTCTCTCCTGCAGGTATGTGGATGCCGCTCAGACTTGAACCAGATAGGACAACTGTACTTAAGGGAGACAGTGTAACTGATTTCCACCTAGCATTCCTACTCATCCGCCTAAACTGCACGTTCTGATCCCTCAAGGTAATTGTGTCAGGAGAAGGGAGAATATCTCTTGTTTATTGTCATAAGCTGACTTTGTGCTTCACAGGCCTCCAGAAACCTGAAGCTGGTCCCCCTTCCACCTGTATTGTTGCGACCGTCTCATCCACAACTCCCTATGCCAGTAGGTTCATCTCTCTCTCTGCCAGTCATGATTTCCTTCCCAGCTGTCCCTGCAGCTTGTCTCTGCTGGTCTGACTGTTCCTCCAAGGGTTGCTCTCGAGCAGAGACTAAGAATAAACCATACCAAGGCTTGATCTCTGTCCCTCTTACATATGGCCCAACTTCGGTTCACCAGAAACACACCTGGATCTTCTACCCACCAACTCCAGGATTGAGAGCAGCCAAAGCAGCCACAAAGTTGAACCCTTGGGTTCGACTCCCAGTTATCTCCTACAGTTTTCATTTCTCGGATGGAGGTTAGACACCAGTCTACCACGCACCCCAATTGCAGGATACACCTATCAAACTTTCCAGGTGGCCCCACTGAAACCTTTCTCACCAAGTTTAAGGTGAGGGGCAGGTACCCCATACACCCTATTCTAAGGGAAGGAGGGGGAACTCAGCACATCAATACTTCTCCCCAAATATCCTCTTCATAAATCTACCTTCAATTTCTACTCCCCTGGATTTTTTACATCCTCAAGGTGCAAAAGGTTGAAGAATCATCCATCTGATTTTCAGCCTATTTTGTAAGTCCAATAAGAAGGTAGGTCTTATCAGTCACTTTATTTAGCATTCTTTAATAAAGTTCTTTAATAGTCTCCATTTAATTGGTTTATTTGTGTTTCACCAGTCACTTTAATATCTGTTATCTATCAACTCAGAGCCTTTGTGGAAACTCTTATTTTAATATCATTTTATACCTACACATGGATATATATGTGCATTCATGAATGTGTTTCTAAACCGTGCATGTAAATAAGATTATTTGTTATATTTATACCCCAATTTTGCTGAATGTTTAAGCAAGGGGCATTCTGGTTAACCTGAAAATTCTTGTCACGTTGAACACAGCTGTTAAAATATAATATGTTATAATTACCTAAATTATTTGATTCAAATAAGATGACTTCTTAAATATGCTTTTGATGTGTCTGTTTCTTCTTAAGTGGAGTGTAGAATCCAGTTAATTCAGAGCAGAAATTAGCCAGGTTCAAGCTGATATAGGTTTTGCTCTACTGCTCTTTTTCAAACTCTTCCACTCCTTTTTTTGAACATATCAAATGCCTGTTTTTGTTGTTTCATAAAGATAGCAACAAACTGCAGGTCAGGGGTCGATCCACTCTGGAGAAAGCCTCCCCCTAACATTTGAGTTCCCTGAAATGCTACACAAGAGAGAAAAAATATTTTCCCAACTTTTAAGAAACTCCATCTATTGCTCTGCTTTCATCATGGAAGATAATTATGGTTTTCTCTAAATAAATAAATAAATAAATAAATAAATAAATAAATAAATACATTCTGAGTTTCCCAACTTCTTATAGTGTGCTCATCTACTGTTCTTAATACAAAGGACTAGTAACTTCCCTCCTATAGCCCGAGGAACAGAAGGGATGGTAAGCAGCCTACATAATATTCTGCTCAAGAATGTTTTAAGGCATCCTAAAGGAAACATTCTCCAACAGAGTCTGTTTTGTTATGTGTTCAATAACCATATGTTCATTTCTATGTGGATAATGTGCAGCATAATAGATACCTGCAATGATTCGAGGAGAAGGCAATTATTGACTCAAGGGGGTTTTACTGATTAGACTCTGAATGGCTCAAACATGACCAGAACTCCAATTGGGCATTATTAAAAGTTTGCTTTGATTCTTGGGTATTTGTCCTTTTGTGCATAACTGGATTCTAAAAAGCACATACTACCTCCCATGTTCAATGGGATGCTACGATTAGTTATGATCCAAAAGCACAATGTCATTTTACATTTGAATAAACCTTACTAAACTTGCTCCCAACTGAATACTTTTCACACGTGAAATCATAACTTTAATTCAAAATAAGTCCTCTGAGACATTTACAGGGCAGTAAATGAGGCTAGTGAATGTATAAATGAAAAGATGAACAACGCAGTCCTACAATGCAGGTAGATAAAGAGAACCTGAAAAGTAAAATGGGAAAATACATTCCTGGGCAATCCCTCTGTTCCAGGGGGAGAGGGAGACGAGGGAGTTAACCAACAATAATAATCTCATCAACTGTTACAGAAATTTCTAGTTTATTTGGTTCTCACAAAAGCCTGTGTAGTAGGTGGGGGAAGAGATCATTAATCACAGATCAAGCTACTGGGATTTAGAGAGTGTATCTTTTCCCCAAGGTCATATAATTACTAAGATTCCTTCATTCAACATATATGTATGTGTCAGACACCTAGAATTAAAACAAAGTGATAGAACAGAGAATGACTAGGTAATTATTATATATTAAGTGATCAGTGAAGTCCTCTCTGGAGTGGTAGCACTTAAGCTGAAATCTAAGACAGAGGCTCAGTCAAGGAAGATCAATTAGAAAAGCACACCATGGAGAGGCCATGATTACAAAGGTGAGACAGAATTGGCTAGGTTCAAAACCAAAAGAAGGCAGCGAGCCAGAAAGATCGCGTAAGGAGTTCTGGAGTAACCGGCCCCTAGGATGATCCCCAAGGATCCCCATCTCTGACATTCATACTCTTGGGTGGTCCTTTCCCACACTGTACCAGAGTTGGTCTGTATTACCAATAGAATATAGCAGATATGATGATATATCACTCCTGAGATTAGGTTACAAAAAAAAACACATCTTTGTCTCTGTCCCTCTGTCTCTCTCTCTCATCATTCACTCTGAGGGAAGCCAGTTGTCATCTCATGATGTCACCCAGACAACCTATGAAGAGGCCCCTGTGGCAAGGAATCAAGGCCTATCAACAACACATGAGCAAGCTTGGAAGTGGATCTTTCAACCCCAATTGAGCCCAACATAACTGCAGCCCTAGTCAATGTGCTGACTGTAATCTCATAAAAAACAAAAACAAAAAACAAAAAAAAACAAAAAAAAACCCAGAAAACAAAAAACAAAAAAATCCTCTCAACTAGAACTATTAAGTTAAACTGCTCCTAGACTTCTGATTCACAGAAACTTTGAAATAATAAATATTTATTATTTTAAGCTGCCAATTTAGGGCAACTTATTATGTAGCAATAGATATCAATATAAGTTCTAAATCAGTGACCTTTTCACTAGCCTGTGCTATTCAAAGGATTTTATTAGAAATTCTTTTGTGCTGTATATCATTAACCCTAATTTAACTACAAGACTGGATTTTCATTATATTGGCTTGTTTGGTGAGGTCCAACTCTAACCATTACAGAGCGTGCGGTAAGAGTACAAATGAAAGGCCATGGGGGCTCCTGGGTGGCTCAGTGGCTAAGAGTCCCACTTAGGCTCAGGTCATGATCTGGTAGGTTCGTGAGTTCGAGCCCTGTGTCAGGCTCCGTGCTGACAGCTCAGAGCCTGGAGCCTGCTTCAGATTCTGTGTCTCCCTCTCTGCCCCTCCCCCACTTGTGCTCTGTCTCTCTCTCTCAAAAATAAATAAACACTAAAAAATAAGAAAAAGAAAGCCCACATACAATGGTGTCTAAATATTTAAAATTTCTTATCAAGCTAACTAATTGCTAAATAAAATTTGTCCTATCCTTCTATACTGACAAAAATACCTTCATAATCTCCTAGAAGGCCAGTTTCCCAGACTTTCAGGAGTTCAGTACATAAAAATAGTAGGCCTCAGCCCCTGGACAAGACTAGTGGCATGACCCCTTTTTTCTTGCCTCAGGCTCTATTTTATACCTTAAAGGAGCTTGTTGCACACACAAGTGAAATGCCCCAAACTCCAAGTCCAAACTCAGTTCACATCCCACCATAAAGAGCTATGCTGTAGCTACCCCTGGGAACTAGGGGAGGTACACTGGCTGTGGGATCTGCCTGCAGAGAAATGGACCAGAAAGAAGCCAACAGAGGTCCTGGCAGTAGGTTTGGGACTCTTTGGGGCAGAAATTCCTGGATCTCATGTACCCAGTGCATGGTATAGAAGACAAAGCATGGCTGTTCATGGGCATATCCCATTAACTCTGCAGACTCTTTGCCCCATTGAGGGAGATATAAATGCAGGAAAGCCTTCTAAAGCATGAGGCCTTTGGAAGTGACCCCTCATGCCTGAGTAGAAGCACAGTACTGCACTATTCCTCTCAAATAAGTAGAAATGCTGGCTTATTATAACGTTTCTGAGATGTCCCACAAAATTCCAAAAAGGGAAATGCACCAAGTATCAAGAAGCACAGGGGTGCCTGGGTGGCTCAGGCTAAGTTGGTTAAGTTATCTGGCTCTTGACTTCAGCTCAGTTCATGATCCCACAGTTTGTGAGTTCAAGCCCTGCATCAGGCTCTCTGCTGTCGGTGCAAAGCCCACTTCAGATCCTCTGTCCTCCTCTCTCTCTGCCCATCCCCCACTTTCACTTTCTCTCTCAAAAATAAATAAACATTTTTTTTCAATTATAAAGAAGCACCTGGAACCAGAGATTCTAAATGCTCTCAGTTGTCTCTCTCTGTCTCTAATCTGTAATTTTTTTAAAGACACTATTTTCTTAACATTTTTTTATTTGAGAGAGGAGAGTGTGCACAAGCACGTGAGCAAGAGAGGGGCAGAGAAAGGGAGAAAGAGAGAGAGAGAGAGAGAGAGAGAGAGAGAAATTAAACAGGCTCCATGCTCCATGCTCAGTGCAAAGTCTGACATGGGACTCAATCTCATGACCACAAGTTCATAACCTGAGCCGAAATCGAAAGTCGGACAGTTAACTGACTGATCCACCCAGGTGCCTCAACTAATCTGTGGTTTGATTTGCATTTTCTGTCTTTGTCACCTGCCTGCTCTCTAGACTCTCTTTTTCTGCTTTTCTTGGTCAATATAGCAGAAAACAAGGCCACTAGAATTGTCAGCCACACAAAGAGAATGCTCTGGCCCATCTGGGCCAAATTCCCACTCCTAGACTAATTAACTGAGTCGGGAGGTAGAATTACATTGTGCTAATAGATGGCAGCGATGGCTGTAATCTTGAAGGCAGATGGGAGATAATATTTCCTAAAGGAAAGGAGTTCTTCCTTGATATGTGCTCACCATATTCATATAAAGTAGAATTTTATTTTTCAAGACTATAATAAACAATTGCAAAGTTTAAGTAACTCAAAGTTTTCACAAAGAAAATAATCTAGAAAATGGGCAAGAAGTCTTCAGGAGACCAGAGGTCCAAAAAGAGTAGAGCAGGGTTGTCACATACAATTTTGCAGGTTGTGCAATGTGTAACTTCTAGGATGCACCATTCATGATGACCTTATATGACAGCCCCAGTCAATGAAATGCTCAGGGACGGAAATTGACTTTATGAGATACAGATTGCTTGGTCTTTTGCATAAGAGTCTTTACATTTTTTTAAAGCCGTATTTTCAAAATTTCTAGTTGTTTACAGTCTCCATACTCCAGTTACATGTATCAAAATGATCATTATTCAATTATTTACTAATTTAGATTTATGTAACACTGCACACGTGACTTTTTCATATCAGTCTAAAACAAAACTAGAGAACTAATTTAAATGAGCTTCTGAGAAACAACCAGAATATCCATCTCTTTGGTCTTTTTCAGAGACAAGGCAGAGGTTTCTTGGGAGGAAATACCATTGACTTATCTTTGTAATTTGAGCTGCTGAAGGATGAAATTCATACATTAGAGCTCACAGAAAGTCAAAGTAATTCACAGAAAACATACCAACTCACCATAAAGTTACAGGAAAAGTTTGTATATTTTCAAGAAACTTAACTGGCAAACTTGGTCTATCCTGGGCAATTTAAGCATGTAATCTCAAATAATTCACTGGAAACCAACCCAGCATAACCCTCAATTATTGAAACATTCCCCAATACTAAACTTTCAAAGCAAACAAGAAAAAAATGATCATAGGAATATAAAACGTAACAAAAATTTATTCATAAAAATATTTTTCCATTGCTAATAACCTCTTACCTAGCCCTCTCATGCATACCATGTTTTGAAAAATTCTGTGTTCCAAGTTGCAATGACTAAATATTATTTATTTAGTCAGTGATCATAGCTATTATCCTGAGTTTCGGATTTACCATACAACAAAATTATGGTCAAAAGCAAAGAATCTAATATTTCAGTTAATCTGGACAACTTCGTTGATGTTAACATATAGTTCTAGTACTTTTTTTTAAATGGGGAAAATAATTCACTGATACCCATTATTACATTTGAATCCATTACGGTTCAAGGATCTTAGTCTAGAAACCAGAGTTTGAAAATCATCATAAATTAGACTTACTCTCTTAAACTTACATTCATAAGTGTATATTGAAATATATATATTGAAAAATTATATATTGAAAATGTTAAAGGTAGGGACCATAATGTAATATTGGACTCACTAAAGATTAAAATTGTGAGCAACAAAAAAAAATATGTATTATTTACAAAGTTTCCCAGTAAACAAAGAATATAAAAGCATAATACATTCTCTCAGTGAGCTTAGAGGACACTGGGAGTTATAAGACATTTATTCTTTCACCCAATCAGCAAATAAAGAGTGGGCACCACTTGTGCACCAGGCTTTGTTAAGTACTTGGAAATTAAACACAAATCCCTGCCCTCAAAGTACTCACTAACCCACTAACCACTGGGGGGGGGGGGGGGGCAGGGGGAAGGGAGGGAGCTGTAAATAAACAAATGCTAAATAGACATTGATATAGAGTAGAATAGAGGCATGAGGGAGAAGTAGTCAACAATATTTGAAGTTTTCGAAAATTCTTCATAAACAGGTGATATTAACTCAGCCCAGAAAAAAAAAAAAAAAAAAAAAAGACATTGCTACACATATAGATTTGGAATAGGATATTCCTGGTGTTAGGAAAATAGTGAAAAAAATAAAAGACTATGACAACGTTGCATGCTTGGAGAACTGCAAGCTGGGTATCAGTGATACAACAGGCCTGGAAATTGCAGTAGGAGAAAGGATACAGAAAGAGGTAGGAAGAGGAGAGTTTACAAAGTAAGGCATATACATTATAAAATTTGATGTAAGGTAGAATGCTATCAAAGGTATTATACACTTACTCCATACACAATGGAAATCCATTATAGATTTTTTTAATGAGCAATTGACATGATTACTAAGCTATATTTTCTAATAAAATAAAAGGAAATTAAAATACTTGATACCATAATTAGACAGAAACATACCAAAAAAAAAAAAACAGAAACAAACCCACAGAACAAGATCCCTTATGAACATAGATATAAAAATTATTTAAAAATTAATAAATTTAATCCTGCAATATTTTTTTTAAAAATCTTACACTAAAACCATTTAAAGTCTATCAAAGGAATGCACAGATGGCTCAAAATTTGAAAATCAATCATTGTTATTCACCATATTAACAACCTAAAGAAAACTGTGTGATCATATCGATTAATGCAGAAAAAGCATTTGCCAAATCTCAACATCCATTTATGATAAAAATTGGGCAAACTAGGATATAGAAAAAAATATCCTTAACCTGAAAATGGGCATCTACCAAAACAAAACAAAAACAACAAAAACTACTGTTAACATGATATTTAATGTTAAAGACTGAATGCTTTGCCCTAAGATTGGGAGCAAGGCAAGGATGTCCAATCTCATCACTCCTATTCAACATTATGGAAGTTCTAGCTAGTGAAAAAAGGGAGAAATAAATAAAGGTTATATAGTCTTAAAAAGAAGAAATAAAACTGTCTTTATTCACAAACACCATGATTGTCTGTGTAGAATATACCAAAGAATATGCCCAAAAAAATACCCCCTACAACTAAAAAGTTTAGTAAGGTTATGATATACAGGGCCAAAAAATTAAAATTAGCCATATTTCTATATATTAGAAATTTACAATTAAAAGTAAAATTAAAAATGAATACCATTTATAATAACTCCAAAAAATTAAATACTTAGGCATAAATCTAGCAAAACATGTACAAATTTGAGCCTTATACTTAAGGAAAAGAAATTCCTTTGGGGATCTAAAAACAGGAGAAAATGACGCACAAGGGAGAGAAAATAAGATTTTCATCAGACATTTCAACATCAAACTCCATTCCAAAAATAAATTGGAGTAACATATTTAAGATACTTGTATTTATCAGAATTCTCTAGATGTGTATAGAGAGAGAGAAAGAGAGTTTATTTTAAGGAGTTGGTTCATGCAACTATGGAGGCTGGCAAGTCTGAACTCTGCAGGTAGACCAGCAGGCTAGAGACTAGAGAAGAGCTAACACTGCAATCCAAGTGCTAAAGAATTCCCTCTTGCTTGGAAGAAGTCAGTCTTTTGTCTTATTCAGATCTTCAACTGATTGGATGAGGTCCATCTACATTATGGAGAGCAATCTGTTTTACTCAAAGTCCACTTATCTAAATGTTAATCTAATCCAAAAACACCCTAACAGAACCATCCAGAATAATATTTGACAATATATCTGGGCATCATGGCCCAGCCAAGCTAACACGTAAAATTAACCATCACAACATTTTAGGAAAGAAAATGTGAACTAAGGATTTTATATCTAAAAAAAAAAATGGAGTTTTAAGTATAAAGGGCACAGACAAAATGTTAACAACACCAGGAACTAGAGAACACTATGCCCATGAGTCCTTTCCAAGGAATCTATGGATAATGAGCTTCAGAAAACCAAAATAACCCAAGAAACATTAACATACGATTTGGTAGAACTGAGTACTAATGGTTTCCAACATTACAAAAGGAAAGACAACCTGACATGAGATGCTTCCTGAAGGAACAACCACGTATATAATTATTGCCAAAGGGATTAAATTTGAATATGGATCCAGTTGGCCATTTACAGAAAATACAGAGAACAGAGGAAAACTAAACTTACCCTTGAGTATGCAATCAGCAAGAGCCAGAAAGTGGAAAACTACAGATCACAGGACTCAGTTTTTCAACAGGTTAATTTTAAGGTAAAAGAGGAGATGAAAGAATATCCACTAGAGTAAAGAAATTAAGTTCATAACAAAATTTCATATGCAAGATAAAACCAGTATATTTAGGAATGCCCACTGGGGTGATAAAACTATAAAGACATGCAATGAGTGATTATAATAAAAATTAGGATAGTGATTACCTCGGAGGGTGAGGAGATAGTTCTGATTAAGATGCTTGTGACCAGTACCTCAATACGATGTTAGTGGGACTGAGGTACTTTTGCCTTCCTGGTTTACTACCTCTATAAAAACTTTTATTGGCACAAAAACAGACACTCAGATCAATGGAACAGAATAAAGAACCCAGAAATGGACCCACAAACATATGGGCAACCAATCTTTGACAAAGCAGGAAAGAATACTCAGTGGAATAAAGACAGAGTCTTTGGCAAGTGGTGCTGGGAAAACTGGACAGCAACATGCAGAAGAATGAACCTGGACCACTTTCTTACACCATACACAAAAATAAATTCAAAATGGATGAAAGACCTCAATGTAAGACAGGAATCCATCAAAATCCTCGAGGAGAAAGCAAGTAAAAACCTCTTGGATCTTGGCTGCAGCAACTTCTTACTCAACACATCTCCAGAGGCAAGGGAAACAAAAGCAAAAATGAACTACTGGGACCTCATCAAAATAAAATCTTCTGCACAGTGAAGGAAACAATCAGCAAAACTAAAAGGCAACTGACAGAATGGGAGAAGATATTTGCAAATGACATATCAGATAAAGGATTAGTATCCAAAATCTATAAAGAACTTATCAAACTCAACACCCAAAAAACAAATAATCCAACGAAGAAATAGGAACAAGACATGAATAGACACTCCTCCAAAGAAGACATCCAGATGGCTGACCAACACATGAAAAAATGCTCAACATCACTCATCATCAGGAAAATACAAATCAAAACCACAATAAGATGCCACCTCACCCCTGTCAGAATGGCTAACATTAACAATTCAGGTAACAACGGATGTTGGTGAGGATGCAGAGAAAGAGGATCTCTTTTGCACTGCTGGTGGGAATGCAAACTGGTGCAGCCGCTCTGGAAAATAGTATGGAGGATCCTCAAAAAACTAAAAATAGAACGACCCTACAACCCAGCAATTGCACTACTAGGCATTTATCCAAGGGATACAGGTATGCTGTTTCAAAGGGACACATCCACCCCCATGTTTATAGCAGCACTATCAACAATAGCCAAAGTATGGAAAGAGCCCAATGTCCATCGATGGATGAATGGATAAAGAAGATGTGGTATTATATACAATGGAGTATTATTCGGCAATCAAAAAGAATGAAATCTTGCCATTTGTAATTACGTGAATGGAACTGGAGGGTATTATGCTAAGTGAAATTAGTCAGTCAGAGAAAGACAAATATCATATGACTTCACTCATAGGAGGACTTTAAGAGACAAAACAGATGAACACAAGGGAAGGGAAGCAAAAATAATATAAAAACAGGGAGGGGAACAAAAACATAAGAGACTCTTAAATATGAAGAACAAACAGAGGGTTACTGGAGGGGTTGTGGGAGGGGGGATGGGCTAAACTGGTAAGGGGCATTAAAGAATCTACTCCTGAAATCATTGTTGCACTATATGCTAACTAACTTGATGTAAATTTAAAAATAAATTAAATAAAAAAGAGAAATAAAAGGAATACAAATTAGAAAAGAAGAAATAAAACTGTCTCTATTTGCAAATGACACAACTGTCTATATAGAAAATCCCAATGAATCTATAAAAACAACTCCTAGAACTCATAAATGTGTTTAGTGATATCACAGGACACAAGATCAACACAGAGAAATCAATTCCATTTCTATATACTGACAAAATATAAGTGGAAACAACACCATTTACAATTGCTCCAAAGAAAATGAAATACTTACATATAAATCTAGCAAACATGTACAGAATCTGTAAAATGAAAATCATAAACTGCTGATGAAAGAAATCAAATAAGATCTAAATACTTGAAAAGGTGAACTGTGTTCATGGATTGGAAGACTCAATATACCAAAGATGTCAACCATCTTTAAATTGATCTTTAGATGTAATGCAATTCCTACAAAAATTTCAGCAAGCATTTTGTTGACATCAAGGAGCTTATGCTAAAATTTATATGGAAAATGAAAATTCCCAGAATAGACGAAACAGTTTTGAAAGAGAAAAATAAGATGAGAGTGATACTGTTTCCTAATATTAAGATTTCCTATATGGCTACAATAATCAAAACTGCATAGTGTTGATGGAAGAATAAACACATAAAGCAATGGAACAGAATCATAAACCCAGAAAAAAAAAAACCATGCAAATATACCCGACTATTTTTTAACAAAGGAGGAAAAGCAGTTCAATGAAGGAGAGATCATCTTTTCAACAAATATTGCTGGACCAGGTGAGTATCCGAAAGAAAGAAAGAAAGAAAGAAAGAAAGAAAGAAAGAAAGAAAGAAAGAAAGAAAGAAAGAAAGAAAGAAAGAAAGAAAGAAAGAGGAAGGAAGGAAGGAAGGAAGGAAGGAAGGAAGGAAGGAAGGAAGGAAGGAAGGGGAAGGAAGAAAAGAATTTTGACCTAAATCTCACACCTTATAATTTAGATCATATACTTAAATATAAAGGATAAAACTATAAAACACCCAGGAAAAAACTTCAGGATGTAGGACTAGACAAATGTTTAAAGAATTAACACCAATTTAATACAATCTCTTAGAAAAGTAAAAAAGAATCAACAAGGAAACAATGGCTTTGAATGACACACTGGACCAGATGGGCTTAGTAGATACATTAAGAACATTTCACCCTAAAGCAGCAGAATATACATTCTTCTCCAGTGTACATGGAATGTTCTCCAGAATAGACCACATACTGGGACACAAATCAGCCCTGAGTAACTACAAAAAGATTGAGATCATACCGTGCATATTTTCAGACCACAACGCTATGAAACTCAAAATCAACCACAAGAAAAAATTTGGAAAGGTAACAAATCCTTGGAGACTGAAGAACATCCTACTTCATTCATCCAAAGAATGAATGGGCTAACCAAGCAGTAAAAGAGGAAATTAAAAAGTATATGGAAGTCAATGAAAATTGACAAATCAGAAGAGACTCATAAATATGGAGAACAAACTGAGTAGGTTATGGGAGGGATTGTGAGGAGGGGATGGGCTAAATGGGTAAGGGCAATAAGGAATCTAGTCCTGAAATCATTGTTGCACTATATGCTAACTAATTGGGATTAAATTTAAACTAAAAAATAAAACAAGTTAATAAAAAAAAGAAAAGTAAAAAAGAGAGAACAGTTCCCAACTCAATTTAAGAGGCCAGTATTATTACCCTGACACCAAAACTAGATAAAAAAAAAAAAAATAGTACAAAAAAGAAATATATAAGCCAATATCTGGCATGAACATAGACACCAAAACCTAGCAGAATACTAGTAAATTAAATCCAACAGTATAATACAAAAATCATGATCCATGAAAGGAAACATGGGTGAATTTGACCTCATTAAAACGTAAAACTTTTGCTTTGTCAAAGTCTATACGAAGAGGATGAAGAGCCAAGCCACAGACTGGGAGATAATGTTTGCAAACCACATATCTGGTAAAGGACTAGTACCTAAAATTGTACAGTAAAAAATTCAAACAATCCAATTAGAAAATGGGCAAAAGACGTAAAGATACATTTTGATAAACAAGATATACAGATGGCAAATAAACATGAAAAAATGTTCCACATCATCACCAGTCAGGGAAATACAAATTAAAACCACAATAAGATATCACCACGTAACTATCAGAATGCCTAAAGCTAAAAATAGTGACAACACCAATGCTGGCAAGAAGGTTGAGAAACTGGATCACTCGTATACTACCGTTGGGAATATAAAGTGGTATGGCCACTCTGGAAGACAGTTCAGCAATTCCTCAAAAACCTAAACATGCAATTACCATCCAACCCAGCAATTACACTTGTTACAATTTATCCCAAATTGCTCACACAAAATCCTGTACACAAATGTTCACAGCAGCTTTAGTCATAATAGCCAAAAACTGGAAACCACTCAGTTGTCCTTCAGTAGGTAAGTGGTTAAAAACCTGAGGACTATACATACTAGAGGATATACTCAGCAATAAAAAAGAACAAACTATGTGCACCCAATAACTTGGAAGAACCTTCATGAAATTGTGCTGAAGGAATAGAGGCAAGTGTTACATACTGTATTATTCCATTCTTATAACTATAAAATGAAGAACAAATTAGCAGTTGCCAGGGGTTAGGGATGGGGGAGTTGGCTATAAAGAAATAGCAGGAGGGACCATTTTGGTGATGGTAAACTACCTGATAATGGTGGTAGTTTCATGAAGCTACACTTGTGATAACACACACACACACACACACACACACACACACACACATGAGTGCTTGTAAGTATTAGAGGTGCAACTGGAGTAAGTTCTGTGGATTGTACAAATGTTAATTTCCTCGTTTTGATATCGTACCGTATTGTCTTATGTAAGATGTTAACATTGGGAGATGCACGATGAAGGGTGCACAAAACTTCCTTGTACGTTTCTTTGCAATTTCTCGTGGACCTACAATTATTTCAAAATAAACGTTAAAAAAATAAACTGCCCAGAAGACATGAACAGACATATCTCCAAAGAAGATATACAGATGGCCAACAGACACATGAAAAGATGTTCAACATCACTCATCACCAGAAAATTACAAAACTATAGTGAGATATCACCTCACACTAGTCAGAATGGATAAAATAAAAAAACCCAAGAAACGACAAGTGTTCACGAGGATGTGGAACCCTCCTTTAAAGGAATCCTCACACACTGTTGGTGGGAATGATAACTGGTACAGCCACTATGGAAAACAGTATGGAGTTTCGTCAAAAAGTTCAAAGTAGTCAAGATGCCAGGCTGTGTCAGTTGGAAGAGCATGTGACAATTGATCTTGGGGTTGCAAGTTTGAGCCCCATGTTGGGTAAATAAATTAAATAAATAAATAAACTTTATTTTTTTAAGTTAAAAATAGAACAGCCTTATGATTCAGTAATTGCACTACTGGGTATTTACCCCCAAAATACAAAAACACTATTTCAATGGGATACCTTCACCCCTATGTTTATGGCAGCATCATTTACGATAGTCAAATTATGGAAGCAGAGCAAGCATCCATCAACAGATGGATGGAGAAGATGTGATATAAATATGCATATATACGTACATATATAATAGAATATTACTCAGCCATATAAGGGAGTGAAATCTAGCCATTTGCAACAACATGGATGGAGCTAGAGAATATTATGCTAAGCAAAATAAGTCAGTCAGAGAAAGCAGATACCATATGATTTCACTGATATGTGGAATTTAAGAAACAAAACAAATAAGCAAACGAAAAAAGAGAGAGAGAAACAAAGAAATAGACTCAACTATAGAGAACAAACTGATGGTTACCAGAGGGGAGGTTGGTGGGGGGATGAGTGAAATAGGTAATGGGGATTAAAGAGTATACTTATCATGATGAGCACTAAGTAAGTAAAGAATTGTTGAATCACTATATTGTATCCCTAAAACTAATATAATACTCTATGTTAATTATACTGGAATTAGAACTAAAAACTTAATAAAAAATAATAAATAGAAATAAACTGCCCAGAGATGATACTCAGTTGTCTAGAATATACTGATACAGCAAACACTCAAAATGCATCCAATCTGCAACAACAGAAACTTAATATGACACGTCTTATTAGAAAATTGTGCTTGCCAGTTATCACCTAAGTATGCAGTTTTCCTTATAGTTTATTTAACTCCAGGGTCAATTTTTTAAAAATCTAGATGTGGGATAGAGGCATTTTACATAATAAATTTGTAATGTGTCTTTGGCCATTGTCTGTACTGAAAATAGGTAGAATGTAGTGGTTTCAGGTAGGACTCTAGACCTGGACAACCAAGGCCCACGTCTAGCATATACCAATTACTCCCCGCGCAATATGGAGAAAGTTGTTTCAGTTGATTTATGCATCAATTCTTCACCTGTAAAATCAGTATAACAATAGTATCAACCTCAAAATGTGGTGTGATTAAATGGATTAAGCCATGTAAAAAGCTTTGAACAGAAGCTTGGCACACTGTAACTATTAAATGAAAGTGAACTCCATTACTTGTGTCCTTATTAACATTGCTACAGTGAGAATTTGCTCTCTCTCAATATCCTTTATCAGATGACAAGTGCAAAATAATGGGCCACCAGAAATTTGGAGGCATAAATGAAATCCTTCATATGACTTTCACACCAAAAATCCCTTACCTTCTGTACAGTATTTCTTTACATGGTTCTACTGAGTAGCATAAAATGTCTCCAGGTAAACAATTACTGTCAAGATTCTCATCTGAACCAGAAGTGGGAAACACTAGGAAAATTCTAACAAAGAAAATTGTCTAGGGGCGCCTGGGTGGCTCAGTCAGTTAAGTGTCTGACTTCAGCTCAGGTCATGATCTCACGGTTCATGAGTTCGAGCCCCACATCAGACTCTGTGCTGACAGCTCAGAGCCTGGAGCCTGCTTCGGATTCTGTGTCTCCCTTTCTCTCTGCCCCTCCCCCACTCACACTCTGTCTCTCACTCTCTCTCTCTCAAAAATAGATAAACATTAAAATTTTTAAAAAGAAAAGAAAATTGTCTATGAAATTGGCCTGATTTCTGCCTCAGAAGGTTTTGGATAAGGCACCAAACTTCTGGACAGTTATTGGGTCTAAATCTTATTTCTTTGGATTTTTATATTTTAAAAAATGACTGATTTTCATAAAGGACAATTGCAACCTGGAATGGATATTTTCCTTCTGAAAATAACTTAGCAGTACCTTCCTCTCGCATCTGATCTCACTTGATTAAAGTACCTACCATTGTCTTTTCCCAGTCAGAGCAATCAGGTGAACATGCAAATATAACTCCTTTGGGCATGGAGGTGGGGGTAAGATAGGAGAGTATGACAGAGTAGAACATTTTAGCATTATTAGAGCAAAAGTCTGCATCTCTTCCTATTTCCTTAATCTATTCATTAATTCATTCAAAAGTCTTTTAAAAGTTCCTCTATAAGGCAGGCACTATTCTGGTGCTGGAAACACAACAAAGAATAAGTGAAGATAATAACTCTGTGCTCAGATGGCTCAGCACCTAGTGGGGAAAGCACACAACATAGCACTACACTGTTGTATGATGTCATCCACAAACAGGAACAGTAATATGATAAAGAAGCACAGCTATGTGCTGAGCGTGGAGCCTGCTTGGGATTCTTTGTCTCCCTCTCTCTTTCTGCCCCTTGCCCACTTGCACACATGTGCATATGTGCTCTCTCTCTCTCTCTCAAAGTAAATAAATAAACATTTTTTTAAAACATTAAAAAAAGAACAGAGAGAGGTGGAAGAGTTTAAAGGTCTGGGTGAGAGGCAGTTGAGAGCAGCCTGGAGGAACATACAAGGATTTCTCAGCAGGAGAGAATACAATTAGGGTTGGAGACCATGAAGAACCAAAATGAGATGGCTTCTCCTTTTCTGTGCCCCCATGAAAAGCAAGGGGAACTTGGATGTTGTTGGCATCTGCAGTAAGGTGTTATTTGAACATATTCAGGAAGCCAATCTGAAAAGGCTACATGCTGTATGATTCCAATTATATGAGTTCTGGAAAAGGCAAAACTATGGAGAGAGTGAAAAGATCAGTGGTTGGCAGGGATTGAGGGAAGGGATGAATAGGTAGAATACAAAGGATTTTCAAGGCAATAAAATTACTCTGCATGATGATTATAACGTATTCATGTCATTATACATTCGTCCAGACTCACAGAATGTACAACACCAAGAGTGAACCCTAAGATAGGATGGACTTTGGGTGATGGTGATACATCCATGTAGGTTTATCCATTGTAACAAATATACCTCTCTGGTAGGAGATGTTGATAATGGGAAAGGTTGTACATGGATGGGGGTAGAGGGGATATGGGAAATCTCTGTGCCTTCCTCCCAATTTTGTTATAGACCTAAAACTACTCTAAAAAAATAATATTCTTTTAAATTTTTTTAGTGTTTATTTATTTTTGAGAGAGAGAGAAAGGGAGACACAGAACTTGAACCAGGCTCCAGGCTCCACACTGTCAGCACAGAGCCCGACATGGGGCTGGAACTCACAATTCGTGAGGTCATGATCTGGGCCAAAGTCAGACGCTTAACCAACTGAGCCACCCAGGGGTCCCAAAAAAAGAATATTTTTAAAAAAACAATAATACTTGCAGGGCCTCTGTAACAATGCATTAATAATGAGGAATCTTTTTAACAAAAATCCTCAATACATCCTGATGCTTCTTTTAAAGAAAGAAAGCACTAATAGATCATCTGACTTAAATATCACTAAACAGAATATATATGTGTTGAACATATATATTCATATATATATGTGATGAATACAAGGCATCTCACTTCTGGGTTGAGATCCAGAGAGATGTTCCCTCTATACAACACATCAGAGGCAGATCCTGAACACACATCCTGTCTCCTAACTTCCAATCTGGGATGCTCCCTACCACGCCATACTCTATTGTTTTTCATTAGATACTTCCTCAAGAGATTGTCTCACTTCCGTTTTTCTGTTCTACCACGTAACACCAAAACAACACTAAGAGATGTTCCAATCTAGTCAGTCAGCCAGTTGCTCAGCCCAGCCCAGCCCAAGGAGGTGCTCAACTGATGCTTGGTTTGGTGTCATGCAGACCCAGCCTAAGTGCTGACCATCGGTGGCTCCAACACAATCCCTAGAAATTAAATCACAGACGTCATCTGTCTCTCCAAATCTTGGCTGTTGGCATCAGTGAATAAAGAAAGGATGAGGAGGGAAAAGACAGTTCTCAAGTCAAATCGAGCAAGGATTTCTGGAAAATGAAAGGGTGGAAAGCTGTTCTCAGATCCACACAGGGCTGCCTTCCCCCAGCCTGACAAAGCAACACCTCAGTATTGAGATGCTCACGTTCTAAGTCACTGAAGTCAGCCCATGCCTCTTCCTCTTCCTGTTTATTTCAGACTTTCCAGGATGGATCAATAGGAGGACAGAGCCAAGAGGTGCTTCTCCAACCATACGTCCTAAAGACAAGGCACATTCAATGAGATCTTCTATTTCCTATCTAGTCTCTGGGAAAAGGGCTAGTACTAGCCAGCCAAAACAAACAAACAAGCAAACAAATACAGCCACAATATTTATCTCCAGCCCTTCACACATACTTCCATTTCCCCACCCCATCAGCTGCCCCACTCTGGACCCCCATCCCCTAATGCTCCCCTGTAATACTCTCATGTTCTGCTTCCTCTCCCAAAGCGTGTCCAGATCAAAGCTCTCCCTCTCTCCATGTATGACATCCAAACCAAGCATTAAGCAAGAGCAATATGTAATTAATACATTAGCTCATGTGCACTATCTATCTTATTTGCAGTTTTGCACAGTAGTTCTGTGTACAATTTTGGAGCTGGACAGTCTGGGGTCCAAGTCCTGACTCTATCACCTGCTAGTTTTGTGGGCCATGAGCAAGTGACTCAATTTCCTCATTGATAAGAGGGAGATACAAGGATATCCACCTCATCTCATCGCAGCCTACATAACCAGCAGAAAGAAAGAAAGTAAGAATTATTTGGCAAGGGAAGAAATTTGCACATAGGATTTTTATCTCCTGCTTTTAAGAAAAAGAAAGATTACTGACAGCCCCTTTAGCAAGGCACTAAACACTGCTCTCAGTCAGTGGAAAATCACTACCACCTCAAACTCTAGTTCTTCTCCAGTGAACTTTTGTTCAAAACAACCCTCCTCAATTTCATCCTAAAACCTAATAAAAGCTGACCTTCCCCAAAAAGTGTGTGTGTGTGTGTGTGTGTGTGTGTGTGCGCGCGCGCGCACGCTTCATGTGGGTATTATGAGAATTAAATGAGATAATATGCATAAGTGCTTAGATAAGAACCTGACACTTGAGAAGGCTCAGTAAGTGGTAACTATTATTACTCCTGATTCTTACTACATACGTGTGATGCAAACAGGGCTTCTAATCACTGTTCTATATAGCAGTCATGTGACTTGCCCAAGGTCACAAAAGAAAGCTTGTATCTTTTTTTACCACCAAACCCCTTTAAAAATATCCCTTTACCTCCATCATTTAAAAATAATAATCATGACAATAATAATAATAGCTAACACTGTGCTGTATGAGGAAATTGAGGCACAGAGAGTCAAAGTCACCAGCTAATAAGTGGCACAGTCAAGAACCAAACCCAATTAATCTGGGACAAGAGTCCAGGCTCTTAATTACCACACTATACAGGAGGTAACATTTCATTCATTCATTCCATACACGATTCTTAGAACTATTATTTTCCAGACACTGTGCTAGGTTTGGAAACAGCAGGACGTGTAAAAGGTCCTTGACATACAATAGTTTGCAATCTAGTAATGACAAATTACCACCCAATCTGATAAATGCTGTTTTAGTGGCATGAATAAAGTTCTTCAGATTCACAGAACAACTAACGGTGTCTGGCCCAATCAAGGAAGGCTTCACACAAGAGGTGCCCTTTGAGGGCAGGTGAAGAAAGAGCAAGGCAGGACATTTTAAGCAAAGGAAACGCCGTTTGTAAAGGCTTGAGATTCAAATGTGCAGATATACGGGGGCCAGTGAGAAGTTCAGTGTGGACAGATTAAAAGTACACGAAGGAAAGACAGCTGGAAAGATGGGCAGGAATTGCGTTGGAGAGGTCCCAGGACACTAAATTAAGAAGTCCTAATTTTGGGGCACCTAGTGGCTCAGTTGGTTAAGCATCCAACTTCTGCTCAAGTCATGATCTCACGGTTCGGTTCATGAGTTCGAGCCCCGCATGAGGCTTCAGGCTTCAGGGTCAGAGCCTGCTTGGGATTCTCTCTTTCTCTGCCCCTCTTCACCCCTCAAAATAAATAAACTTTAAAAAAAAGAAGAAGTCTGAATTTTATCCTTGGAACAAGAGAGAGGAAAAACAGGTTTTTAAAACAGCTGTGTGGAGTACTGTGATTTGATCATTTTTAGGACAATAACCCTGGAAGATGGTCAGCTGGACTAGGGACAAATTACTGGCAGGACATCCAATTAATAAATGGCAGAAATGGTCTAAGTAACACATTTCCAACTATAGCTGACCATTAAGATGACCTGGAAAAGCATTTTTAAAATATAGATTCTTAAAAAATAAATTAAATAAAATAAAATAATTCTTAAGCCCCACCCGAATGAGTCAAAATCAACAAAGGTTCACTTGGAACCTCAAAGGTGAACTTGGAAAATCTGTGTGTGTATTTGGGGGTAAGAGGGCGTGTGTGTGTGTGTGTGTGTGTGTGTGTGTGTGTGTGTGTGTTTTACTCTCCAGCTAATTCTAAAGATAAACCTGATTTGGGAAACACTGATCTTTAAAGAGACCCAGTAGGAATCTGAATAAAATAGTAGCAGGGAGGATAAAAAGAGGCTGGATTAAAGGTACTGTTCTACACTAGAATTAGCAGATTTTTGTGGGAGTGTATTTGATGCAGGATCCTCTTATATGAGTCCCAAGAGATACAGGAGAGCTGCCTCTTGGGACCCAAAGTAAGACAAGAGGATATCCCTAAACTTTCACCCAAACTCTAACGACATACACTAAAGATTTACATCTATAAATTTGAAGAAACATTTCCCTGCCCCAGTACCTATCACTACTTCACCCACACTTCCATCCTTTCTCCTGCTCTCCGCTCTAATTCCAAATCAGTGTCCCTACTAAGACCCCAATCTGTCACTGCAGTATCACGATGGCTGTTAAGACTTTTTTTTTCAAGCCCGTTGATTAAACAAAATCCGGGTTGGAATGAATGTATCGTCCCCAGTAAATTAGCTACTTACTATTCTCTGACCTATTTTTCCTATCACAGTCTCATTTGATTATTCCAAGCAGACAAGTCTATTTTCCTCTTTTGGCAAGCAGACGAGGAAGGTGGGATGGAAGTTATATTAAAAAAGTAAGTGCGCTGTAGTGCATACTTGAAAGCCTTTCTGCGATAAAAGGACGGAACTTAGCCCGGGAAAGTCACAGTGTCAAGCTTAAATGCTTTCTCTACTGGTGTGCTTTAGGGTGGGGGAAACACATAACCTGGAAAGCTGGTCGGGCAATTATATTACTGACAGAGAGTTTTATGAGACAATATCAGAGGGGAAGTGCAATGAGGCTATGTCAAACCACAGACTGCACAAAAAGAGGAAAAAAAATGGGATCATAGAAACAGGGACAAATAAAGTTGGCAATGAAGAGGGCATTAGTTTAATTGCTTAACCTTTCCTTTCCGCTGCATCTTTAAGTGGAGCAAAATGTCCCCTCCAGTCTCCTGAAGGCACCTGGTGCTTAGCAGGAGAGCAAGGACCCCAAGGAAACAGCAGGCAGGAGGGGGAGCTGATGGCCCACGGAGAAGTCAAGACTAGTCAGTAACGGGTGAGATAAAGTGTATAACCCCTCAAATGATGTATTTCAGCCTTCCACCGAGTCCGAAATGGCAGGTGGCAAAGCTTTGACCCCAAAAGAAAACAATTTGCACTGTTTGCACTGGTGGGAGAATTCATGGAAGAGTGGTTACTTTTGCTTCATGCCTTGTAGGCACCATTAGAGATTGCTGGGAATAGACGTATGGGAAAGGGAAGTTGTATTTGGTGGGCAGCTCTGTGCAGTAGAGCTTCGGGGACCTGAAAGCTGTGAATTCCAATTCTGACCCTGCTACTGATTTCCCACAGGACCTTGAAAGGATGCACTTAACATCTTAGAGCTTCAATTTCCTTCCTGAGAGGTGGGCCTGAACCTTATCAGTAAATGATTATGAAGCATGCATTTCATTCACGCTCCCAGAACGGCCTGTCACATGGGTTATTCTCAAGAGTAGCAAATTAAAATGTTTCTAAGCACAAGTAAGCCAGAAAAACCAGAATATTAACATGGCAGTAAATACATGCTTTACTTAACTCTAATCTTAAAAGAGTGGCTTTTTTTTTTTTCAAAAATATTCAAGCGTTGAATGAAATAAAATGTCAAAGCTCTTTGAAGAAACACTCAGTGCTATTCAGACACAAAACTATGTTTCTTATCACTAAGAAAAATATTGTGTTAAATCCTCAAGGGGCATCCTCCAACTAACACTTCCATTTATCCCATATTTATTTATCAAGTGCCTTTCTTGTGCCTGGCATTAACTAGGCACTAAGAATGCAAAAGTGAACTGTAGCCAGGCACAAAGGACAAGCACTGTATGACTCCACCTATAGAAGGCATCTAGAATAGGCAAATTCATAGCAACTGAAAGTGGAGTAGAGATTACCAGGGGCTGGGGAGAGAGAAAATGGGTAGTTATTCCTTAATGGTTACAGCTTCTGTTTCAGGTGACAAGAAGTTTGGGAAATGGATATTGGTGATGGTTACACATGTTGTGAAGGTACTTAATGCCCCTAAATGGCACATTTAAAAATGGCTAAGATGGTAAACTTCACGTTATATATATTTTATCAGAATTAAAAAAAAAAAAAAAGAGTTGAAACAAAAAAAAGAAGTGAACGGCATACGTTCTTTTTTCCTCCTGACAAAGAGAGGACCCTTCCCTCCCAGTCAGAAAACTCTGCTCTTGGGGGTCCTGTGGCTTTCTGTTCCTCAGGAAGTTTTCTCGAGGTTCTTTATCATCTTGCGTTTTGACACTAAGAACCTACTCGATTCGGGTTATTTCCAGAATATTGAGTATTATCAAACTTTCATTATCTTGGATGTTCACTGAAGCTCTCTTCTCACAGCTGAATAAATATTCTTCCAACAGGAAGCCTGACAGATGAATTGTCTTGGCCTCAAAATGTATTTGCACGTCAGAACTCAGACAAGTGTGACAGTTTCTTCCTCTAAGCTCCCCTTTTGAATTGTTTAGCACGACTCAAGGCTTTACCACCCTCCCTCACCTTTAGGATATTCTTTTCTGAGACAATTTGCCTCTAATAGAGACCATCTCCTCAGAGGAGAGGGAGCAGCGTCCTGGCCTAGGAAAGGAAAATGGATGGTCTAACTTGGAAAATCAACCAACACACCTGGAAAGCTGAATTCTGGTTCCAGTTCTACTCCTAATTTATCCATAAGACCAAGGCCTAACCTTGCGATTCCTTTCTATGGAAAAGGAGAGATTATAACGCCTCCTAAAAACCTCACTGTTAGTTAATAAATCAAACCCTGAAGGAATATGTTTTGAAAAAGATTTAAACTGAGCAAAACTATTTTGATAGTTCAGGAATTAAATCACTTTCGTTGGGATCCAAGACTAACCCAACTTATACTGTATTTACTTAAAATGATTAGTGTTATAGTCAAGTTATTGAATTTAGGGTTCACTTGGCATAGTATTGACTGACGTGTTTGTTGTCTTTCTTTAAGAATAGAATTTAGACTTACTTTTACATGTCAGCTTTGCAACACCTCACCCTAGATCAGAGTTGTTTAACTTTATCTCTAGAGACGTTTTGAGTTAGATCATCAGAATCATTCTTTGTCGTGATGGGCTGTCCCGTGCATTGTTGGATGTTTAACAGCATACCCACCGGATGCTAGTAGCTCTGCTCCCCTAAAGTTGTGACAACCAAAAGTGTCTCCGGACATTACCAAATATTCCCCAGGGGACAAACTTGCTACCAAGGCCATCTCTTCCCCTAGAGAACAACGGTCCTAGCTAGACTTTGTTTCTAGCCATATAACTAACACTAAATAACCACATGTGACAATACTCCCAATCATTCATAACTCCTAATGGGCCACTGTTTGTCTTACCATCTGTCTTTCTGAACACCTTTCCCTCCTCCAAGAAAGAGGGTAATTCCTATCTAAAAGTCTCATCGATGCATAGAGCCCAGGCATTAGATACTTTGAATGGTATCTAAAAGAGACAGAGTCCCTTAAAAGCCTCAATTATTCTAAAAAGATCAAGCTGGGAATATTTAAGTTGATTTTGAGATAGGGCTTATAGACGAGGAATGGATAAAATAAAAACTGACTCAACCTTCACCACAACTCAAAATGAATCTTAGCAAAATCCTTTTAGAAAACAAAAACGAAATAAACAAAACAAAAAAGATGGTGTGTAACTAACTTTTCCAGAAACCATCACTCACGTCATATTGATTGTGTGTCAGATTCTATATCATAAACCTCTTCACCTTTTTTTTAGCAAAAGTGCACTTTTTATAAACCATTCCTGACTCTGTGTGGCAAACTTGTCTAATTTCAGCCTGACTGGAAATATTTTCCACATACCTTTTCTCTGACCCCAACACCAGCTTCGTAAATCTCAGCTGGTAGTTGAGAGACTACAACGTGATTTAAAATATTGGAAAACTTGAGATTTCAGGAAACTGATGTAAACTGATAATATTTGTACCTCACGTTCAAATTTCCCAGATTGTCTGGTGAGCTTTTCAAGGTTTCTTCCAATCAATGGCTGAGGTAAACATAGCTTACCTTTAAGGAAAGGAATGAGGAGAAAGATATTCCTACAATTCTGGGTGCTTTCCACCTCTGCCACCTGATTAGACCTGCAAATGGGGGGAAACACCCATTTTTTGAAAAGTAAGATAAATCTCTTAGTTTTAAATACCATAACTACACGACCTGAGGAAGTACAGTGTTTTATTCTGGAAAAAATAAATTACATAAATTCTTTTCATCCAGTTAGTAAGTATCTGTTGTGTTTTCCAAGGAAAGATGTAAGCAGACAAAAGTCCAGGAGCTAAAATTTCAATTCTTTGGTCTCAACTACCTATCACAAGGCATCCGCGACCAGGAGCTGAAACAGTGTGTTTAAGCCCAGACATGTATTGTTAAATGTGACATGCTCAATTTATCATTAGTTATGAAGTGAAAACGGATGAATACACATTCAATTTAGTTCAGCTGCTTTCTTCATTTATCACACTCTTTCATCATCCATCATCTTCCCCCACCCTTTTGATTTGAACAAATAACACACTTTCATAAGTTTAATCTAATTAATCATAATTGTAAGGTAATGTTCCCTTAATGAACCATACATCTGATTTTACAAAGTTTGTTGCAATTTTAATAAAATGTGCTCCAGATAGAATCTACAAATGTTCTCTTTGAAGCCCAACCACCTAATCATTCCTCTGCCTAACTCGTGTTTCTCAACTCTGCACGGATGCACGCGCGCACACACACACAGGCACACTCTTCTTTCCAGGGTTGATAAAGATGTAACAATACTGAGAGTCATCGGAGCGTGTTGGTCTTCTATAGAACAACTGCTTCAGTAAATTGGAAAGCGTTCATCGTTTTATGAGGTGAGATAGGAAGTTAGGAAAATTAATTGCAGAATGGAAAAAAAGTAATAAGGAATGGAAATAATTCCTCTTCCGTCATTGCTTTGAACCTAAAGTCAGACCAAGATAGTAATTACAAAGACGAAGACAGAAATATAAAGAAGAAATGGCTATCTGTGGGTAGTAAATGATGGTACAAATCCCTAAATCCTCTCTCTATTCCAAAGAGAAGCTCATAGGAGAGATGACAATCTAAAAACTACTGCGATCACACACCCTCCCACACCCCTGAGCAGGGGAATCACATGAGCCTCCACCTGCACAAGCTGTGCTTTAGGTGACAAAGCATCAGAGAGCACCTAAAGCCAGAAGAGACATTAAAGCCATTTTCCTTAAATCCTGTGCTCTGAAAATGAGGACACTAAAGCCATACAGGTTGAGGGACTCGCCCAAGTTCATGGAAGGAGGAGGCAGTAGAATCAAGACTGCAACACAAGCCCACGAATGGGCATTCCAGCACCATTCCCCATCTGATCTTGCCTTTGCCTCCATGTCACGGAAATCTCACAAGCCTTTCCCTGTCTGAGACTTTCTATTTTGTGTGAAAAATAATGTGGCACACGTTAGAAAGAAAAGCAGAATTTCTTTAGAGTCTAGACCACAATAGTAAAATGAAGTAACAACCTCATAGCACTTTAGAAGCCAAGTGCCACAATAATACTATCAGAGAGGGGCCAAAACCTTTCCATTGTATCTCTCTTGTCCTCTTGCAGAAGAGGGCATTCCATGTCTCACGTGGGACTGTTGCCTCCAGCCAGAGGGAGCACTTTGATTTCTTTGCCTGGGGAACAGCTTTTCTTGACTGGCTAGCTCCTCTTTACAATCCTTCTCGTGGGTATGTCTGCTTCTCTTTTGCAATCTCATTAGTGACACTGGCACCGTTTGCCCTAGCTTTCTCCTTGTGTTCCTGACATTCTAGCCCAGGATATTTCTTAACTGCTCTTTCTCCATGTGACCGCAAGATGATGGCCAAACGGAAGAATCAATTAACATAAATATAAAGAATAGGACCTATTAGTCATCCCCTTGCTTTACGGTTTAAGGGCTGAAACCATCCAATAGTCCTGACATCCAACCTTGGCAAAATGCTTTTCTGCCCAAACACTGATTACAAATTTCATTCATTATCTGCTTTGGAGCCAATTTCAACAATCAGTGCATAAGAAATGATCACACACTCACAAACAAAAACACATGGACAAGGTTAATTCCTTTTTAAATGAAAAAAGTGCTGATGCCAGTCCTCCTATACACTGCTACTAAAAGTATAAACTGGCAAACATTAGGGAGAGCAAGAAGGGAACACAATCATACTCGTCAAAAGCTTTAGATTTTGGCTGATGCCTTGACAGAAAAATTCCGATTCATCATTTCTTCTAAGTAAATAATCAACCTATCACAGCTTGAAAGTTTGGAACATTGTTTAAAAAAATTAGGGGCTATTTGAAATGACATTGTAAAATAATGTTGAAAGCCTTCAAGAAATATTCACAAGATATATTAGGTTCAAAAAAGGTAAATTAGAAAACAGTGTTGTAGTATTATCTCATTTTTAATTCCGTGAATATATTGTTTTTGTAAATAGATTGATAAATACGCTAAAATGTAAGCATTAACTACTTTCGTGTGTAAGAATTGTAAAAAATTATAATTCATTAACTGTGTTAAGTTACAATGATCTGTTTAATTCTCTGTAGTGAAATTCTGAAAGCAGGATTTGGCCTATCTTGTTTACTGTTATATTGCCACTGCCTTTCATGCAACAAGAGAGCCATAATTGTAACGGCGTTCCTGGGAAACAGTGAGCAACTAATGTCCTAAGGAAACTAGGGAAAACTCTATTCATTCAGGAAGTCAATGGAAATTAGATAAGAAACTCACATATTTGTAAATCAGAGCTCAGCACTGATAAGCGTGCTCTAAGGTGTCTTCCTTTCAATCAACAGTTAATTGAACAGCTACTGTGTGCCAAGCATTCTAAAGTTTCTTGAGATGGAAGAAAGAGATGGATACAGTGAAGAATACAGCGGGAGGGGGAGAACCTCCATTCCTTCAGAAAAATTACAAATTTTATTGGAAAAACAGAGCTTAATTCCATAGAAGACAGAATGAAATGTGATACAACAGAGCTATAAATTAAATGCCATGAGAGAAGAAAAAGGAGGAATTAAATGCAACTGGGTGGTGGGAGGTCAGAGGAGGCTTCAAAGAGGGGCTGACACCCTTAAAAGATCCATAGTTGAATTTTGATAGATGGAGAAGAGGGAGGTCTTTTCTACATTTAACCTTGAATTAGAATAAAACTAATTCCCAATAGCCTGGCATTTAATCACTGCAGAATCAAAAGGCCAAGCAGACTCGCTAAACATTCAGGGACAGATTTTTTTCTAACCCAGAGGGCATGCGGCAGCAACAACAAATTACAAACTTTGCCCCATAGTGGGATGCCTGTCCAGCCCTCACCTGCCCAGCCAGCAGAGGAGCAGCGACAGGTTCTGAGGTTTCAATTTATTTTTTTCCAAAGCATTTCTCATCACCTGATTAGCATTTATGTGCTGATTGTCTGTCTCTTCTCACTGGAATGAACGCTCCAAAAAGGCAGGGATTTTTATCTGTTTTGCTCACCACTGTATCCCCAGCACCTGTAATAGTGCCTACAATATGACAGGAATTCAGTAAATATTTTTTAAATCAGTTAATTCCCTGTGGTGTGGTGTGGCACATGCATCGTGTGCTATACTCTGGGGGGATACCATCACCACCGTTGAGGCAAGGAAACTAAAGACACTCCATGAAAAAGTCTTTTGCCCCTTTTCCTGTTTCTATTCTTCCTGAGCAAGACCTACACCCCCACCTTACACATGCCTTAGAGAACAGATAATATACGTCCCCCTTGTAAATGTCAAGGAGCTAACAATTTCTTTGGAGTCTTCCAGCACAACAGATAGCATCGAAGGAGTGACCTGACAGGGTTGTCAAGAACTGTTTTCCAAGACCACTGACTCACCAACACTCTGGCTCCAGGGCGTAAGTGACTTAATGGAAGACAACTGGGCACTTGACCGTGTTTTGAGCAGTTCCTGGACACCTAAGATGATATGTACCCCAGACTGCCTCAGTAAAAACCCCAGACCCCAAGCAAAGCCAAGACTCACTCTTTTTCCTTTCCAAGTCTCCTGGATGCTGTCTGTATCTGCACTTTATGTCTCCAATAAACTCTGCTCTCTCTTCCTCTGGGCTTGTGTTTGATTTCTATCCTACATGAAACCAAGGACCCTAGCTGGTCCTGGGAGACTCCCCTATGGGTTCTCAGACCAGCCAGCCTGCATCGCCCTCACCACCACACCCCGTTGAAGGGCCAACTGAGAACCTAAATCCAACATGTATATCCCCTATAGACATGCGGATTTGGACTGGTTGATTCGGAACACTTCAAGGAATGGAGCTCTATAAAAAATTTTAATTAACTAATTTTTAAAAAAGGGAATGGAGTGCTATTAGAGGCTCCCAAGTTCATTACCCTGGTAAAGACCTTAGATGGCCTGATTCAAATGTCTCAGAAATCCCATCAAATTCATTAATTTCCTCACTCATTCTTCCATGCTTTCATTTAGCAAGGATACTAATTCTTGACCTAAAAGAAGTATTATTATAATAAAGAATTTGCCTTTGACCCAGGTTTCTGGGAGAGGATTCTAAAACCCTTGGAATTTCCTGACTGATAGGAGTGTCTTTGTTATTCATGGCGGGTCCTTGGACCACACCTGAGTTTATGCTAAGGAAATGATTCATGACCTGGGCTGGTCATGCCAGAAAGACCAAACATGTGACTAAAGGGTTGAGGCTTTGAGCTAAATGATATCAGCCCTACCTGCAGAGAGGAAAGGAGGGTTGGAGATTGAGTTCAACCACATGGCCAATAATTTAATCAGTGACACTCCAATAAAAAATCTGGTCACTAAAGCTTAAGTGAACTCCCTGGTTGGTGAACTTACTAATGTGCTAACAAAGTGATGTGTCCTGATTCTGTGTGTCAAGGACATGGAAGTTCTGTCTTTGGAACCCTCCCAAACTCAACCCTATGTGTATCCTTTATAATAAAACCATAAGCATAAGTATAGCACTCTCTTGAGTGCTATGAGTCATTCTAATGAATTATCAAAGCTGAAGGGATCATGGGAACCCCCCAATTTATAGCCAGCTGGTCAGAAGTGCATGTGACCTGGGGGCCCCCAAACTTGTGGCTGCCACCTGAAGTAAATACAGTGTTGTTGGGTACTGTGCCCTTAACCTCTAGAGTTTGCACTAACTCTTGGTGGTTAGCATTAGAACTGCATGCACTATTTCAAGTATTTTGCAAGTATTGCAAAATCCATGATCCCACGGGAAGTTTCCAAAGAACACTCAAAGGTACACTTTGGGAAATCAGACTTGAAGAACTTAAGATACTCTCCGTTTATCACCAGTGAAAACACAGGATAGAAATAGCCCTTGGCTATCAATTAGTTATATTACAAAGTAGGAAGACTCCCTCTGGTAGAAGAATGCTTTTCCCTGCTGGCACCATCACTACAGTAAGGGGACAGGGTACTGGGAAGACACTCCAAGTTCATCCAACAACCCACACGTGATTTGGCTGAAGACTGTGATTCCAGCATTCCCCTGTGTGTGTGTGTGTGTGTGTGTGTGTGCGCGTGTGTGTGTCCTGCAGAAGAATTGGCTCATTGGCATACGAGGAGAAATCCCAGAAACTTGAGGTTTTTACCTTTGAGTACCCTCTTCTAGGTAGAAAAGACAAAAATGCTCTCAGAATATTATATGTCATGACATATTAAAGACCAACATATAGCCTATTAACTGATCACTGAAGATCCATCCTGGAGCATGGTAGTAGCTGCTCCAAGCACAGCAAAATAAAATCCTGTAAGCTTATAGCATGCATGGAGTTCTCGCATAGGGACAATCACATACTGCTGCTGAACTGTGTTCTCCAATGACAATCAAGTCAGAGCAATACATTTGGCTCAGAAGTTAACATTCTTATCCGAAACAATGATACATGTGGTGTTACGGATTATGAGATAAGAGAACAATTCTGACATTAATTTCCTACATGAAATCTTAGGAAGTTTCCTAAACCTTAGGAGCTCCAGTTTTCTCAGCTGTAAAATGAGGAGGACAACTCATACTCCACATGCCTTAGAAGACTGTTGTAAAACAAATTGAAGCTATTTTAGCAGTTGGCTCACAGTCAGATGTGGATTGTTATTATAATACATCCCAAGGAACTACTGGACTTGAGTTTATAATAGAAAATAGTTGTTGCATATCTTATCTATTCATAAAGCCTTTCCTACTTCTTGATCAAAATCTATAACATGTATTAAAGGTCAAAATGTAAGACTAAAGTTGCACGTTTTGGGGGACCTTAGCAAAAAGAAACTTGGAAGATTTAAAATAGAAACAACTCAGTGACTCCTTGAGTACTTGTCTCCTTTGCTAGGAAGTTCTGATAAAATTTTCAAGAAAAACTAGAAATGGGGGGGGGTGCCTGGGTGGTTCAGTTGGTTAAGTGTCCAACTCTTGACTTTGGCTCAGGTCATGATCTCACGTTTCATGAGAGTGGGCCTCATGTGGGGCTCAGTGCACAACCTGCTTGCGATTCTCTCTCTCCCTCTTGCTCTGCCCCTCTCCCACTGGTGCACATCTACTCTCTCTCTTTATCAAAATAAATAAACTTTTTTTAAATGTGTAATTTACTCTTATAAAAAAAATCTAGAAATGGGATTAGTAACAATGGTATACTATATAATGAACAATTTAAAATTAATCCTATATACTTATATAATGAATCACTGTCAAATTTTACGCTGATTAATCTCTTTTGGTTTTCCAACAATGTTATGAGGTGCTTTTATTTATTTATTTATTTATTTATTTATTTATTTATTGCTTTTATTTTAATTTTATTATAATTTTTTTAATTCACATCCAAATTAGCCAGTATATAGTGCAACAATGATTTCAGGAGTAGATTCCTTAATGCCCCTTACCCATTTAGCCCATCCCCCCCTCCCACCACCCCTCCAGTAACCCTCTGTTCTCCATATTTATGAGTCTCTTAAGTTTTTGTCCCCCTCCCTGTTTTTATGTTATTTTTGTTTCCCTTCCCTTATGGTCATCTGTTTTGTCTTTTAAAGTCCTCATATGAGTGAAGTCATATGATTTTTGTCTTTCTCTGACTAATTTCACTTAGCATAATACCCTCCAGTTCCATCCACGTAGTTGCAAATGGCAAGATTTCATTCTTTTTGATTGCCAAGTAATACTCCATTGTATATATATACCACTTCGTCTTTATCCATTCATCCATCGATGGACATTTGGGCTCTTTCCATACTTTGGCTATTGCTGATAGTGCTGCTATACACATGGGGGTGCATGTGTCCCTTCAAAACAGCACACCTGTATCCCTTGGAGAAATGCCTAGTAGTGCAATTGCTGGGTCATAGCGTAGTTCTATTTTTAGTTTTTGGAGGAACCTCCATACTGTTTTCCAGAGTGGCTGCACCAGCTCACATTCCCAATGTTATAAGGCTTTTTAAATATGATGCTAAGGATCCAGAAATGCTAATAATTTGCCCAAGATCACAGAGCTAGCAAGTACCACTTGAAAATAGCTGACCATGGATCAACTGATCATGGATAAAAATAGGTCATATTTATGAGTGCTGATCATGGATAAAAATAACTTATATTTTTTGAGTGTTTACCATGTGTCAGACATCATGCTAGGCATTTCACGCTTAATTTGTCTAGTTTTCCCCTAAACCCTGTAAGATGGGTCACACTATTATCTAACTAAGGAACCTAAAAAAGAGAGATTGGAAACTTCCTCACAGTCACAAAGTTAATAAATGACAGAACTAGGATTCAAACTCAGAAACTACACACTGACCACTATCTCCTTCAGTAAAATGGGTAAGACAATACCTAGCTTGCAGGGTTACTGTAAGGATTTTAAAAAGTAGTAAATGTAGATGTGCTGAATTCCTTGCCTGGTGTGTAAGATTAAGGTATGTTACTTGAATCTGCTCTTGTAGAGCCAGATCTCCTGATTCCTTGACCAGACTCTCCCTCACACTATGCTACATCTCATCTTGGGGGGTGGATGGAGTTCCAAGATTCCAAAAAATAGTTCAGTATGGCAGAAAAAATTACCAAATTAGAATGTAAGGACCCTCTTACATTCTAGGCCAGACTTGGCCAAAACTATAGGGCATAAATTTCTATGTGGTCTTGTGCATATTCACAAACATGATGTGTGGGAGTCAGCTTCCAGTGGTAAAGTGATGTTACCGACTTTTGTTTCTGTCAATCTGGGATATCTTGTCACCTCAGGGTTAAGAAGTGGTTAGCATTATTAACTTTGTAATTTCTCTTCTCAACAAAATACCCCAAAGTAAAATTGTGTAGCCTTCCTGTAGATCTTAGAATGAGAGGGGAAAATTGTAAACAGCCTAAAATGTATTTGCAAGTGCATCACCTACGGGTCTAGTATGGGTTGAATTGAATGGATGAATGAATGAATGAATGAGACAAAATTACTATACATTATAACCCTCTATTGGCATTCCTTCCTAAATGGAGAATTATTAGTTTTTTAAAGAGCAAACTGATTTCTTTAATTTCTAAATTCTTCACTATTAGTAAACTTACCCTTTAAATGAGCTTAAATACATGGCTGTCAGTGAAGAATTACTATAAACATATGAAAAATTCCAGTATCCAAGAAAAATATATTATCCTAATTTTTGGTTCATTCACTGATTTTTTAATTAAAAGGTCATATTACAGAAATTATGAGAGTTTTATATAATACTATGCCTAAATATCCTAAGTATTTTTGAGTCTGTAGCAAGCCCACAATTTTAATGACTCCTACCTAGTCTAGACATTGTTATTACATAAGTCAATCATTCTTTTCTCCTGACATCTAGAATGTAGACATCACGAATTTTAACAGTAATTATTTCTGGGTGATTGAATTCATATTATTTATTGCTTTCATTTTGCATTTGTCTGTTTTTCTGGAATGTAATGACAAGCATTTTTACAAAAGTAATAAATGCATTATGTTTAATACCTTCCTAATAGGGCTATCACGTATTCAATCATTCAAACACCATTCCTAACCACCTGCTATATGCAAGGAATTTTGTTAGACATTCCATATCTAGCAAAGATGAATAAGATAAAAACTCTGAGCTAGAGGATAGTAGACGGAGACAGACTTATAGGACAATAAGATCAATAATGTGTCAGACTGATGCCCAAGAGAAGAATGTACTGGGCTCAGTGAAGAGGAGGATGCAGAAGAGGAAGGTCAGACTATCTGGTAGAGGAGGGTGGGAGAAGCTTCATAGAAGATGTGACCTTTCATAACAGAACAAAGCCTGTATCTGTCCACCCTCTGCATTCTCCTAATTTTGATAAATTTATCAATTTTGTAAACAGGCCATAGTTCCTCTGAAGGGTCTGTAGAATAAATTTGACCTAAGAATCAGTTAAGATTCCAAATCAGTATAATTCCAAGTTAAAAAAAAAAAAAAGATTCAGGAGTGACCAATGGCTTATAATTATATTCTGGGTTCTTCAGCATAATCCAAAGAAGCTAGAGCATAAGAAGGCATAGTTACCAAGAAATTGCTATGGGAAAATAAAGGAGCCTTTTTTATTTTTTTAATTCTCCTCATATAATCAGTTGCCACAATCAAAAACCAAAGAAGACTAAATTTTTTGTCTGCCAAGTGATACAAAGGTGTGCAATGAACAAACAAGTCGGGGGGGGGGGGCAGGAGGGAAGCAAAGAGAAAACCAGCAGAGCCAAAACAGCATGGCTGAAGTGTCATCCTCACCACGTAGTTATTCAATTTATAATTCTTATCCACATGAGAAATTTGCAAAATTTTCCAGTGCTACATAGCAAATAGGAAATCAAGCTCAGGCTCAACTTAGCCTGAATCCTACTCCTCATGTCATGGCAGAGCCAACTATAGACTGATGTGGCCAGAGGAAGGAGAGAGAAAGGAAAAACCTAAACCAAGACTTCTCCCCACCTCTTTCCAGCCCTGGAGTTATAGGCTGCATGCCCGGTCCTTATCCCTTTCCCACACCACTTCCCAGAGTCACCATCTTGTCTTGCTCAGACGGACAAAGTACCTAGGAGATCCACTTAATCTGGATTTTTCTCTTTGATATAAGCAAATCTTTAGTTTTCTCATGTATCTGAAACTCATCAGCTCCTATATTTGCTGACTTTTCTTACTGAAAATGAACAATGAAAGGACTGATAAGGGTCAGAGTCATGGATAAGAGGTTGGTACCCTCCCTTTATTTCTCTTTGTTGCTGGGATTAAAACTCTTTATAAAATTGAAATTGCTCTGTGGTAGATATAATGGATAGGCACTCAACATCCATTCCACCCTCCTCCTGATACATCTTCCTGTACTTCAAAGCCTTAAAAGCTACAAAAAGCACAGCTGACCAACAACTAGGGTTCTAGATGTGATTTTAGTTTGACCCATCCAATGAACTTGTGCAGTATCTGAAGGGTGGAAGGGGTGGAGGCCATGCTACTGCTTTCTGTTGCCATTCCCACTCTTTCTGCAGATAAGCACATCAGGGAGGTTCAGCAAAATGCCCCAAAATGTGAAAAGCGGGTCCAAAATTTTCAATCACAGAAAAGGCAGGCTGGTGTTATTATGAGATTAATGTAATGACTGGAGCAAGCCCACACAGCTAGGCAGCTGGGAAGTTCTGAAGTTCCAGCTGCACAACTAAAATTTATTCTGTCCTAGCTCAGGCTTGATGTCAACAATGGCAATTTTTTTCTTCATCTTTAATATCAATGATAATTCTAAGACAATTACAGCAATTCCAGAAATTTCCCAGTTAGTTTGTACCCATCTTTGTCAGCTCCATCCAGAGAGATTGAGTTGGGAAGAATACTAAAGATGCAGGGACACTCCCACTAGCTCAAGATAGGCTTGCCTGGATTTCTCTACCTGGCCATACCTTCCCTTCATCCCCAAGGCCCCCAGAGAGACTGAGGACTTTAGCCCACTCTCATTCTCAAACAAGGCTGGATGGAAGATAGCGACCAATCACATTATATCCATATTTGCATTACTGTGAGTTGGTGTTACTGGATTTGACTTTTACATAGCTGCATTAGCAGAGGTCTTGTTACTAGCTTTGTAGGACTTCAGAGAATGAGAATGGGCATCCATTTTGCCATGTGAATCATAGCAGGCACAATATGGTTAGTATAAGAGATTGTAGTAATGACAACCCAATCACTAGGCTTCATCACCAGCTCCACCTGCAGGAGAACCAATTTCCTTGCCTCTTCCTTATTCTCTTTTGTATTCCCATAGTTTCTCCAACCTTGTTAGGATTCTTGCCCAAGGAAAGAAGCAAGGCAAACCCCTATTTTAACTATTCTTCCAAAAATATTCACGGGAACATTCATGAAGGGATTTTCCTCACATGTTTTCCTCACATAATCATTATAACTCATAGCCATCAGTCACTCTTGGTTTTATACTTTAGTGAGGTACATTGATTCACATGTATATTAGGTTAAAGCATATGAAGTTGCTGTTTTTGTAGGGTAAAAATGGTGAAACATTGGCAATTTCATATGGTTCACCCTACCACTTTATAGATTTTTTTGTAATCTAGGCTGTGGACCATATATTATATTATCTATGTAGTTCCAAAGAACTGGAACTTACAAAAGAATTTCTGACAAATATTTCTATATTAGTAAGATGACTTAGCACAGCTAGAGCATTTTATTTATCCTTGTATCTCTTAAAATACTTATCATAATATCTTACATATCGAGCTTCTCAATACATGGCTATTGAATGAAAGAAGATTGTGGTTATTTATTTTTATCTATACCTTGTTCTTCAAAGGACTTAAGGTCTCAATTTAGAGACTAATACCCAAAAGGACAAATACCCAAAAATTGCACACAATAATTTCAAAAGAAATTTTTGAAGGGGAGAGACTCAACCATTTAGAAAGATTACAATCATAATCAATTCAAACTTCTAAGCTACTCTACCCATCCAGAATGGCCCATCAAACACCTCTACTTGTTTAAGTGTCCCAAACTTCAGGGTTATCAAATCAGGCTGAAATTATTATCTGTTACTTTAGGGTTGGGGCCAATCTGGACCAACTCCCAAGTCTGAGAGGTGGAAGACAAAGTGGAAGCATCCTTAACTTGGACTGAATTGACTCATGGAGAACCTACAAAGCATCGAAAGATGGGTGGATGGATTCAAGGACGCAGAAACAGATAAAAAGAATAGATAAATGCATGGATAGATGGAGAGAGAGACAGATAGTATGCTCATGTAAGGAAGAAAATGAGGAACAGTAAGATATGATGCACGTCTCTTGTTCTCTACATACGTGTATATACACTCTTGTCTCCAATCTGCACAGAGGTTTCTTCAAGAATAACAATAGTAATTATTATTATTATGTGTAGTATCCGTTTGCCAGCTAAAGGACCAAAGTCCAATTCCACTGAGCACATTCTCCTGCTAAAAAACAGGCTGAACCCTGATGATTACTAAATAAGAACATAATTAATTATTTCTTCAACTGAATAGTCCTGAATTCTACCACAAATCAATCAGTTCTTCTAGCCTAAGAAGCTCTGACTCTATTTTAGCTCAATGAAAACAAAATCAATGAAGGCCAATTATAGCCCATCTCGTTAGAGTATGCAAATGGTGTGCTCAGTCATTGCCTCAGGAGACTCAGAGAAGGCTGGGGGAGCCAACTGCGGGCTGCTGCTGGCCCCTAGCTGCTCAGACAACAAGACTAGTTGGCCATACCTAGAGTTTGCATGTGGGAGGGCCAAGGCTAAGCTTCCTTCCTTTGTTCCTTTAACAAATACGTATTTAAAAGCTTCTACGCAGAAAGCATCATGTTGGATCATCAGGGTACTGGAGATAAGTCTAAGGGCAGATAGCTGATGTTCAGGGTTATCTCTTTCTAGTATAATAACATTCTGCATCTGAAAGCTGGTTTCTTTATCATTCATAAGTCTGCAGCCTGATTATGTAGTACCTAGAGATTTCTGGGCAAGGGTAACATTATGTCACAAAGGGCCAGGTGAGCCTCAGGATTGATAAACTCCCCAGGATCCCTGACATCCACCACAACCCAGCCATAGGGCTGAAATTTCTACTACTGCTATCACTCTTTGGGGCTGTTTTTGCATCTGTAGAGAGCTCCTATTAAAACACAAGGGCATCATATGGAAAGAATAGGTCTCAAAACCACTGTTTCCCAAACCTCAGGCATTTGCACACCATATCTTCACTTTTTGCATATCAGAGTACTACCTGTAGTATTACAGCTTATTTACCATATTTCATTAAATCCAAATTGCCCTGACCTTGATCTTTCTTGATTTGACCACATCCAAAGGTTATACTGACAGTTTATACCACTAGGCCATGGGCTTCATAAGATGATACTAATTGTTGATGCACCATGAGTTTAGAGTCACTAAAATACTGGGAGAAAATGTGCATCTTTAGAATCTATGAGATAGAGTAATATGTTTTCTCTTCAAATCAATTCACTTTTTAATTGATAAATTTATTTTCTTCTTATTTTAAATAAATTTCTTTTTTAAAAGAAAATATTTTTTTCACTGCATTTGAAAACCCATATCATTGGCATAAATAAAAGGGAACTGCATAAATAAATGCAATTAGAATATTTTTAAAAATTAATTCTAGCTAGTATAGTTAATCAAGGTGTACATTTTTATTAATGCCCCTTTTTAGTGTGTATATTATACTTCTATAAGAAAAGTCTAGGAAATACCTCTAGCTCCCAAGGCTTTGATCCTACACTTACTTTGTTAAAAAGGAAGATCCACGGCTGTTAAAGGATTAAAAATACACTAGTACCAAAATGAAGCTTTCTTCTTGACTGAATCAGATTTGAAAAGAAGTTGAAAAGGGAATAATAATTTTCAGTCTACATGATTCAATGTTATGTAATGATGCCACATTCATACGCCACCTGAAATGTTCTCCCTCATACCCGTAGCATGGTGCTACTCGGTAAGAGACAATGAAGAACCACCATTAACTCCTTTAGAAAGAGTTTATCAGAATTAATAAACTGATGGGGCGCCTGGGTGGCTCAGTCAGTTGAGTACTCAGGTCATGATCTCACCATTCGTGGATTCGAGCCCCACATCAGGCTCTGTGCTGACAGAGCTGGAGCCTACTTTGGATTCTGTGTCTCCCTCTCTCCCTCCCCACCCCCATCTCTCAAAAATAAATAAATATTTTTTAAAAATTAATAAACTGTCAATTTGGAAAGCCAAGTAAAAGATCCTAGGTAATCTGACAAAGTAAAGCTAAGTTTAGACAGATATGTGGGGGTGGGGGGAGTCCCAAGATAAGAAGAGCCGTCACAGAGAAAGCAGTCCAAGGGAAAATGTCCAAGTGGGCTAGGGGGCACTGAACTGCCGGAGAGAAGCAACATAAATGTCTGGGCATCTGAGGAAGAGACATTCTGGGATGCGCCCATGGAAAAAGGAGACAAAGAGTAATTAGGAGGAATAAGAAACGAATCTTGCCAATTTAGTAATTTTGGCCTCATTATCAGAATTCCCACTGAAATGGGCACTGTTTTTCACTTACTGTTGTCAGAGCATTGCTCCTTCACTGAACCAAGGCACAGAAGGTTCTATGACAACACAGGAAAACAATATATACCCTGCATTACTATGATGATTTGTTCAGAAAACAAGCCCTCCCTTCTGGTGTTTAATCACTGTTATTTTAGTTCTATTTTGGTCCAATTCTCTTAATACCAATATATACCAACCCCCTCATGTTCTCCTCTGGAAAATTTGAAGAACAAATGGTTCTTCAAAATAATCCTTCTTCTACTCTAGCTGCCTCTTTTCTGAACAAACAACCCACTTCCTTTAACCAGAGATGCAGCTACTGAGAGAGATACAGATCACTTAAGATGCAAAGCCTGTGTTTTCAAGTCAGTGTAATCTGGAAGCCATTCTTCTTTTTTTTTTTTTTTTTTTTTTTTTAATGTTTATTTATCTTTGAGAGGGAGAGATGGAGAGACAGAAGGTATGAGCAGGTAAGGAGCAGAGAGAGAGGGAGACACAAAATCTGAAGCAGGCTCCAGGCTCCAGACTCCAGGCTCCAAGCTGTCAGCACAGAGCCCGATGTGGGGCTTGAACTCATGAACCATGAGATCATAATCTGAGCAGAAGTCAGATGCTTAACCCACTGAGCCACCCAGGTGCCCCTGGAAGCCGGGATTTTTAACCAAGAGACGTAGGAGTGGAGAATTTAACCATTTACTCCCACCATTGGTCTTTCTCACATTTTTTATTCCATTTGTCATCTTGTGCTTCTTTGCTTGAACCTACTCAACTCTTTTAATGTACAGCAACCAAAATTGGTAATTATATTCTAAATAATGGTTGATCAATGCCAAGTGTATGCTTGCCCTTTCCATGTCATACTCCTATTAATACATCTCTCAGTCATGTTCCCCCTTTAAATAACAGCATTACAAATCACTGACTCATGTTCATTTATAGTCCACAACACTTCAGCCAATTGTTTTAGGACCCTTGGATGCAAATCACTGGTGCCTGCACATTGAGATACAGATCTTAAATTATCTTCCCCCCAAGTCTTCTTTTTCAAACCTTTTCATTCTCCTAAAGTATGCATTACCTATTTCCAGAGCCGCATTCACTTGATCATGCAGAAAGGCTTTTTTAAAAAGATATCAAATGCCCTGTGGCCTTTTGATGTCATCCCTGAGTCTCTTTCTTCCCTATCTAATTAAAGGACAACACTCTGCTTTACTCTTCTTGCTCCTGATAGGGTAAAAAGAAAAAAAAATGTTCTATTTCAACTTTAGAAGTTGCATCTCATTTCCTGCTTTAGTAATTCTGACCTTACTTTTATGAACCTTTGTACAGGTATTTGTCCTTAAAGGTTCAGCTTTCTCGAAAATCTTTTTTTCTATTTCACAGGCTTATGTAATTCTTCTATAAGTCAATTAGACTTTTTTCCTATCTTTCCAACTTTCTTAGACATGTATGTGAACTTATCCTTCCTCTTTCCCTTGACAAAGTTCTGATCGTGCACTTTAAGAAACCTAATCTCAGGGCGCCTGGGTGGTTCAGTCGGCTAAGTGTCCATCTCCTGGTTTCAGCTCTGGTCATGATCTGTGTTTCATGGGTTTGAGCCCACTTCGGGCTCTGCTCTGTCAGCACAGAGCCTGCTTGGGATTCTCTCTCCCCACCCACCCCCCCCCCCCGCCCCCTGCCTCTTCTCCTCTCTCTCTCTCTCTCAAAATAAACTTTTAAAAAATAAAAAAAAAATCTAATCTCATGTTTAAGTAATTAGATGAAACAGAGATGAAAGGAAGGAGCCCAGTTGAGGAGAAAGTGCCTTAACAAAACATGTCACATGGTCACTTTAACTTGAAGTATCTTCTTCCTTTACGTCCTCAATACTTCCCTTTTCTAAAATATCTTTAAGAAAGGTATTCCACATTGCTTCCATCCGACCAATCCAAAATTTGCCCTTACCACTCTTCTTTCTCCTCATAAACTAAATTCTCTACTTGCACCAGGGCCCATTTCCTCCTATAATGTCCTCAGCACAGTAAGAATGAAACCTAGGTCACTACTATCCATACTAGAACTCCAAAGTGTATTCAATACTATTCTGTGACCACTTCCCAACACCCCATTGTCAATACATTAATTAGTCTAAACCACCCAAATAACTGCAGTAGCCCCAATTACCGGCCTGCCTTACCTCTCTACAGTCCATTCTCCATACAGCAGCAGCATGGACTTTTTAAAATATAAATTGCATCATGTCAATCTTTTGCTCTTAATGTTCTGTTGGCTTCCCTTTATACCCAAAATAAAATCAGACTCCTTCCTTATCATGGCCTACAAGACCTTCCATCATCTGACCACTCTCCTTCCTGCTTATTTGGCCCCAGGGCCTTTGCACTTGTTGCCCACTGTTTAGAACACTCTTTCCCTTCACATCTTTATCTGCTTAAGTGTCATCCCTCATTACATTCACCTTAACTTGCTTTATTTTTCTTCATTCCAATGACAACCACCTGACATCATATTTATGATCCATGTGTACATTTGTTTAATATGTCTCCTGACTAGAATGTAAGTTCTGTGAAGGCAGGGATTTAGTCTGTTCTGTTCTCTGCTGTATTTCCAGCAACTGAAAGAGTGCCTGGCATACAGCAAGTACTCGAAAAGAATTTCAGAATGGTAAAATGGTGGAATAATCTCTGATCTTTTTACTTAGTAATTGATCACATTCTTTCAGGTACACAAACGAACACCGGATGAGAATAGATTGCTTGGAACTCATGTCTTTGCTCCTATCGGAAGTCTCATACAGAAGATAAGTATTTGACTTTATAATGATAATGCAGCTTAGAAATGTCTGTTGCGGAACACTACTCTGAGTCATTCATTGCAAGCTCACTGGGGAAAATAATTTGCAGTTTATCTACAGAAGAAAGTTTTACTTTGCTCACTACTCTTTGCAAAGGTCAAAAAGGACAGCATCAATCAAGGTTCAGGAGGGGTAATAAATGCTGAGGAAACAGGTATTCTGGATTGAATTATGAAATCTAAGAAAGCATGTTAAGTACTGAAAAAGAAGGCTAGAGTAATGATATTACTGGGAGAATGTGTGCCTTCTCTTGTGCACACAGCCACATCTTCCAGTGATTTGAAAAATTCCAATTTAGAAATCACTTGTGACTTTCATTTTAACATGGGGTGTGTTCTAAATAAAAGCTTGAGGGAAAAGAAATTGTCTGTGATAGATATGGGCTGTTTTCATAAGCATTCTTGTAAAAAAAAAAAAAAAAAAGATGGGGGGCATCCAACAGTAAATAAAAAATACTTCTTCTAAATCACAAAATCCCTGTTGTTTCCCAATGTTTCACCACCATTAAAAATCAAGATGTGGGGGCACCTGGTTGGCTCATTTGGTTAAGCGTCCAACTCTTGATTTTTGCTCAGGTCATGATCTCAGGTTTGTGAGTTGTAGCCCATGTCAGGCTCCCCACTGAAAGCATGGAATCTGCTCGGTATTTTCTCTCTTTCTGCCCGCCCCCACTCATGCACATGTGTGCATGCAGATGCGCTACGTCTCTCTCAAAGGAAATAAATAAAATTTTAAAAAAAAGATGTGATCTATTTAGCAATTATTCATTCGTGCATTCCATTATCCAGTGGTAAGAAAAATAATTCTTGTACATTTACTATGTCCGTAGTACTAGGGAAACAGCATTAATGGCAGTGGGAGGGGGAATGAAAAGAAGGTTGGAAGACATGTTCCCTGACTTCACAGAGATCACATGGAGATAACAAATTACATTGTGTTCGTCAATTAGACTTTAATCACTATTGCTCTGAGGTGCTCTTGTTAAAAAGAGAGTTGATTATGGGGCGCCTGGGTGGTTCAGTGGGTTAAGCATCCAACTTCGACTCAGGTCATGATCTCACGGTTCCTGAGTTGGAGCGTCCATCAGGCTCTGTGCTGACAGCTCAGAGCCTGGAGCCTGCTTCAGATTCTGTGCCTCCCTCTCTCTCTCTGCCCCTCCCCCACTTGTGCTCTGTCTCTCTCTTCCTCTCAAAAATGAGTAAATGTTAAAAAAAAAAAAGAGAGAGAGAGAGAGAGAGAGAGAGTTGATTATGATCCAAGCATCCAGGAATGACCAAAGGGTCTGAAGAGAAACAATCTAGGCACTTATCTGACCATGACCATGGAGAAGCAATGGTTTTCCAAGTATATTACAAAATAAACAGCTTCTTTAAATTCATCATTACTAAACATGCTTGTCTGCTTGTGAGAATTTGAGTTCTTAATATATTTTAATGAGATTTCAATGGGTGTGGGACTTTTAAATAGAATTCAAGGACAGGGACTGCTTTTACCAATGATATTTAAATTGCCTTTTCTCTCTATGCATATCTGGTATTAGCAAAGTGCTAGATTCTAAATAATTCAGTTTCTATGTTAGAGTTCACCGAAATTAGTCATGGGATCAAGATAAGATGAGTGCCTTCCTGCACTGCAGAAGCTGGAAAGATAACTCCATTTCCCTGACTGGTGTGAACATGCATTTGGGGCAAGACCCAGGTTCAAATCTGAGCTAAGGAACGAGGGAGATAATCATTTTGCTGCTGCAGATTGAGCAGAAGACCTTGGCTCTGGAGGCAACAATGATTGAGTCAGCCTCCTGACCCTTAAATTTTGGCCCAGGTGGTACATTTCTGAACCAACAGTGTAGGCAGTGGCTTCCAGACCCAGACTCACAGCTAAGGTCATGTGACCCTGGAATCAAGAGAGGCTTCCTGATTCCCCAGCTTCCTGATGGTGCTGAAGTCATAGTTCCTTGGCCAGGCCAGTTTGGGTTGTTATTTTGGTAACAGTCCCTGGAAAGCCAGCCAGCACCTGCTCCTCCAGTCCTTCCAACAATGTTGTAAGCACACTTATCCCCCACGTTACATCTCTTTCTGCTTCAAATAGCTGAAGTGGTTTCTCCTATATCCACCCAAGTCCTGACTGACAGATCTCCTAACCATAACTGTTCCCAGGTATTATCTTAGGCAAAACTGGATAGCCTGCGTTTTTTCCACCTGTCTATAGAAAACATTCTCTGAGTCTTATCTAAATATTACTTTGGTGATATTTTAAGGTCTTTTTTCTTTTTATACTACTTTAATGACTCCTGAAAAAGAACATAAAATCCCTTTTATGTCTCCTGGTCCTCTCTCCTCCAATTTGAGTCAGCATCCATTTCCTGGTCATGGTAAGCTCCTTGAAGTGGATCTGTTAATGCAAGGGTAATAAATACAAGACGTGCCCTGAAAACATTGGAAGGGGGCGGGGTAGGACAGGTGGGAATCAAGAGACTCCATTTTTACTTCAGTACAAATTATTTTGTTTAAAAACTCTGCACCTGAGAAACATCAAAATCTATGATTCCATACTTAGGTTGGTTTTGTTTTGTTTTGTTTTGTTTGAAGTATGGTTGACACACAATGTTACATTCATTTCAGATGTACAACATAGGGATTCAACAAGTCTGTATGTTATGTTATGCTCACTGTAAGTGTAGCCAACATTTGTCACCATAGAATACTACTGCAATACCATTGACTATACTCCCTATGTTGTACCTTTTTTAGGATTCCATACTTAATTTTAAGACAAAACACAGAGATAATGTAGCCAAACCTTCCAAAGCTGAGAAAATGAGGCAATTACTTCTTTGCAATATTTTTGAAGATTTCTTAAGTGTTTATTTAGTTATTTTGAGAGAGAGAGAGATAGAGCATGAGCAGCGGAGGGGTACAGAGAGGGAGAGACAGAATTCCAAGAAGGCTTTGCGCTGTCAGCATAGAGCCTGACATGGGGCTCGAACTCACAAACCATGAAATCATGACTTGAGTTGAGATCAAGAGTCGGATGCTTCACTGACTGAGCCACCCAGGCATCCCAGTTCTTTGCAATTTTTAAATCAAACGCCACCTTCCAACATGGAGCAAAATAATAATAATAATAATAATAATAATAATAATAATAACCATAATAACAATAACAAAAAAATAATCATAACAATTGCTCCTACTTGTTGAGAGCATATGTTGTGCAAGACTGTATGCTACATCGATGATTATTTCCAAACCTCCCATCACCCCAAGACAGTTCTTTATGATACATGAAAAAACTGAGGCACAGAGAAAGTAAATTGCCCAGGGTTTTACCCCTGTTTAACTCTAAAAACACTAATCCTTCAGTACATTCATTCAATCCATCATCGAACAAATCTCTTTTGAGCACCTCAAAGAGGCTGTCCTTCCCAGGGGGCCATGCCTTCCATGGGCTAACACAGGAGATCAGGTTTTGAGTAGGTTGGACACAGTTCTATAGCCCAACTGCTTGTTGAAACACAAGATGGCTGGTCATGCTCACTGCGGTTGCTTAGGAAACCTCATGTGAACAGCTCTCAAGACATCAGGGACCATCTCTTTTAAAGACCACCCTGCTTTGGTTCTGACTTTTTCATTTTGTTTTTCGTGCCTGACTTTGCAATCCAGCATTGCCATCTATTTGCTATGTCAACTTGGGCAAGTTTTTTAAACTCTCCGAGCCTGTTTCCTCATCCCTAAAGTGATTATAATAAAATTGCCTACATCACAAGGCTCATCATAAAAATTAAATATAAGATGGTAAATGGAGTACGTAGATAGTAATGGCCGGTAGTAACACAACAGGCTGTTGTTACCATTCCTGCTATTCCTCCTGCAACACCACACAACATTACCAGTACACAGAGTAGTTACCATTTACTAGAGTATGAGAAAATCTTCAGGCATGCTCTTCTCAAAGTGAGAAGGCCACAGGAACAGATTGTAACTCACTCACTTCAGTCTGACTTGACGTAAAGCTTAGTTTACAGACACAAGAGAGTTCCTGATGTCCAAATTCAAGAGTTACTATAGTTTGTTTTGATAGTCCACACCTATTTCTTTTTTTTTTTTATGTTTATTTATTATTGAGAGGGAGAGAGGAAGGGAGGGAAGATGAGGGAGAGAGAAAGCAGTCCCCGTGCTGTCAGCACAGAGCCCTACACGAGGCTCAATCTCATGACCCTGAGATCACCCCCACACCAATTTCTATCTTCCCAAATCAGAAGTGTTTCAGTGCATTCCATTGGTCTCTCAAAAGATAAGTCCTTTCTAATAGACTGTATTATACCGCCTGGATCCCAGCTGCAGGACTGAAAGATTTATTCCTCCAACTGCTGGCCGTGCTACCCCCTCCAACAACTGTCAGCTCTCAGCCCTTGGGAATTGCCCTCAGCTGGCTGAATGCAACTGCCATAACCAAAGTCTTACCCTCTTCCCAGGGTCAATGTGGAGACATGAAAATCCATGCTGGATATTTTACACTTTAAATCTGTAAAGCAGCTAGAAAATGGTTCTCATAACTACAGTATGATATCAACAGCTCCAAAGGGACAGCTCCAAAGGGCTATTGCAGATGCAAAGCTTTCCATGGGGTCAGTCACATCATGGCCCAACCCCTCTCCAGCAGGTGTCAATCCCAAGAGCCTGCTCTAATCAACTCCTTGCATAGTACTAATTGGAGATATCCACTTCCCAGGAATCCAACCTGCAACATCCATTCTATGAGTGTAAATTCCAAGTTTGCTACATGTCAAAACTGCTCTTTGCAGGTATCAATCTCAGCTCAACACGGAGGGCACCTCTGCGGCTTCTGTACTTCCCCGTGAGCTGTATATGCCTCAGGGTTTCTGTCCCTTTTATGGATGCTCTGTTGTTGAAGGGCTTCCAGAGCAGTCTGGAATAAGACTGGTATAAGAACTTTAGTACCAGGGCGCCTGGGTGGCTCAATCAGTTAAGCATCTGACTCTTGATTGTGGCTGATGTCATGATCCCAGAGTTATGGGGTTGAGCCCTGCATTGGACTCTACACTGAGCTTCCTCCTTAATAGCTTTTTTCCCCCCACCATTACTCATCCATAGGACTGAGGTAGACATGTTCAAATAATGTTCCTCCCAAAACTTACTCTGGGCTCATTTAGGGATTGGGCTCATGAAGCCTGGTTCCTACCTCACTCGGGATGAGTCCTCTTTATACAGATAGACCTATACAGATAGCCTTCTGTCAGGCCTGCTAAACTCAAGCTACCAACACAGCTGATGCTCATGTGACTTGTTCAGTCCACAGGATTTATCATTAACTACTTACTGTTGTTTTCTGGTAGGAGGTGAGCATAAATATTCACCTTATTTTTTTTCTTTTTTTTTTTAACATCTTATTTATTTTTGAGAGAGAGAGAGAGAGAGAGACAGAGTACGAGCAGGGGAGGGGCAGAAAGAAAAGAAGACGCAGAATCCACGAAGCAGGCTCCAGGCTCTGAGCTGTTAGCACAGAGCCCGACATGGGGCTCAAACCCATGAACCATGAGATCATGACCTGAACCAAAGTCAGACGCTAAACCAACTGAGCCACCCAGGTGCCCCAAATATTCACCTTCTAGCAGAGAATTGTAATTCAGCCCACTTTGTAGCTGCAATTTTAAAAAGAATGAACAATTTCTAGTTCCTTTGAAACCAAAAGAATTGCCTTAGCAGCAAAATTTACCCCTGGGAGGATGAATTCCACACATTTATTAGCTGATCTGTGTAGTTTCCAGCTGCCCAGTAAGGAGGACATGCCATAAATTTGTTTCGCTGCCCAGGGCAGGTACTTCGAGCATGTCTCTCTTCTCCTTGAGCTTAAACCTGGCCTTAGTTGTGTCTGCTTCCTGCTCTCACCTGTACCACAGGACTGGAAGCGGATTAATCCTCAACTCCAGGATTACTTTCCCTAGTGCAGAACGTCAGTAGACGTGTCAGAGAAGAGGAGAAGAGAAGAGAAGAGAAGAGAAGAGAAGAGAAGAGAAGAGAAGAGAAGAGAAGAGAAGAGAAGAGAAGAGAAGAGAAAAACAAATTGGGCGGGTTTGTGCGTACGAGATTGGTTTACATTTCCGCTGTTCCCACTGCTGGTCACACTTTTATGCTGTGCTGACAGCTGTCCATGGTGTCTCTTTCAAAGTGGAGTGAGCACCCCTGGTTCTCAGCCAAGGAGAGCAGATAGCACTTGGAGGAAAGAATAAACCATATCCCGGAGGAATCCCAGGAAGAAACTTACTAGTTCTGAAGAAATCCTGGCTCAGCCATTTTTTAACATAAATCAGATTTTAATCCTCAAGAATTTATCAAATGGATATTTTACACTTTAAATCTGTAAAGCAGCTCGAAAATGGTTCTCATAACTACAGTACAATATCAACAAAAGGATGATTTCAATTCAGGAGGAAAAAATGATCGCATAAACTGAGCAGAGAAAGAATTACCAAATTTACTACATCATAGCAAAAATGAATGAAATGGCTCTCCTATTATTAATAATGATAATATTAATAGCTACTATTTATTGGGTACCAACTAGGTACCAGGAATTATGCTAAATTGCTTACATTAGCTCATTTAACCCTAAGAATCAAACTACAGTGAAGAAATTGTGCCCCTGTTTACAGGTAAGGAAACGGAAGTTTGAGGGATTACGTGGATTGCCCCAGGTTGTGTAGCTAAAAAGCAATGGAAAAAGGGATTCTGATAAAGGACTATCTGACTCTGCCCTTAACATCTTTTTTTTTTTCTTCTTTTCTTGGGGAGGTTCTTTTTTGTTTTGTTTGTTTTTTTCATTTTGCCCTTAACTTTGATTCATCAGCTATTGACCACTTTTCATACTTTCTTGACAAAAACCAGGAGAGGCATCCTACACTCAGCCCACTCTCTTCTTCTTCTAGAAGAATCTGTGCCAGGGCCCACCCTGTGCCAGGGCCTGCCCATCCTGAGAGTCCATCAGAGCACAACACGCTTAATTCCTGAGGCCTCCTGTCTGCAGACCCTCCCGGGACCAGCCTGGCTTCTCCGCAGGAGGATGCCACGCTCACAGATCCCTTCCCTCGAATTCAAAGCTGCTTCAACCCGGATGCAACTTTCAGAGCTTCCAGGCCTGTTTCATCAATCGGCTACTCCCTCTTAATATTGGAGGCAAATACATCGGAGGTTCCCACTTATTTTCCACCTTTGAAATTTTCTTTTTTTTTATTTTTTTAAATATTTATTTATTTTTGAGGGGGGGGGAGGGGCAAGGAGAGAGGGAGACACAGAATTGAAGCAGGCTCCAGGCTCTGAGCTGTCAGCACAGCTCCATGCTGGACTTCAACTCACAGACCACGAGATCATGACCTGAGCTGAAATCAGATGCTTAACCAACTGAACCACCCAGGTGCCCTCCATCTTTGAAATTTTCAATAAAGCCCAAATCTCATTTTTTAACATTTTTTTAACGTTTGTTTATTATTTTTGAGAGACAGGGAGAGACAAAGCATGAGTGGGGGAGGGGCAGAGAGACAGGGAGACACAGAATCCAAAGCAGGTTCCAGGCTCCAAGCTGTCAGCACAGAGCCTGATGCGGGGCTCCGACCCACAGAATGTAAGATCATGACCAGAGCCGAAATCAAGGGTTGGGTGCTTAACTGACTGAGCCACCCAGGCACCCCAAGCCCAAATCTCATTTTGAATTGAGGGCAAACTCCTTCTGACTCAAAGGTTTACTTGTATATTTTTATCTTCTTAGATACTCCCTAAACACGGAGTTATTTGCATGGCATTTCACAGCTATGGGTATTTTATTTTCATTAAAAAAGGAATGTCTGGGAGCGGATCATCTTCACTCTGAAATGACATCCGTCCTTGTATTCTCATGGCCTCTGTACCTGTTCCTTTAGCACTTGGCTTATGCTGTCTTTTCTGCAGCTATCTGGAGACTTCACTCACCAGCCTACTCCAGGTAGAAAGCTCATTGAGAGCAGATTTGTTTTGTTAATCTTCTGTCCTTGTAGGCTCTTTACATAGGAAGTGCTCAAAAAAAGCTGTTGAGCTGAATTTTATCTTTCTCTTATCCATAAACAAAGTCCAGAAAATATCCATCCTCTAGAGTGACCAATTCATCCTGGTTTACCAGAGATTTCATAGGGTTTGGCACTGAATGTCACATGTCCTGGGAATACCTGGATGGCTGGTCACCTACCGCCCTCTCTCGCATATGTACATCTTCCTAAAGGGCCTCCCACTAGTCTGGGGGAATACTCCAAGGCAAAACCAAAATCATCACATGTACACATTTGGACTTTTCTGAGACACATAAAATAGAATCCAACATAGGTGTAGAGACGTAATTAGCTACCAGATAAACGTCAAAAGAATACAGGATTTTATCCCTAAAGATATTTCTTTTCTACTTCTTTTAAAGAACTTCATAGTTATATCATAACTGCTGAGGATGCAATTAGAGGGGTAAAATGATAGCGGAAGGAAGCCAGACCCTCAACATGTACCGTCATCTCTTAGAACACCAGTGCAATGTGAACTAAACTGCACCTGTGTGATTTTAGCAGCATACTGTGCACATGTTTAAAAAAAAATCAATTTTTCTTAAGAGCCAAAGGGTTAAGAAGAGGTCGCAGGCACAATTGAAGAGCCTAAAAGCCAGATATTATTTTTGAGAGACTATAATAGCCTGGTGATCAGTTCAAGAAAATCACAGTCATTCAAGATGATGTCTTACATGTACTGGCTTCTCTGTAAAATGAATTTACCTTTTCATTATTATTTACTGAGTGAGCCAGTATTTCATTTGTATGGATTTTATCCAGCAACTAGAGGGGGAAAAAAAACACAGAAAATCTAATAAAAAGATGAAGCTGCTGTACAATATTTTGAGTCTGTATCCTGTCTTTTGAGGTCACATTTCTGTCCTTTTTATGATGTTCATTTTAGAAAATGAAAAAAAAAGTATACATATGGACATATGCATTTTATGTATTCCAATGGACAGTAAATTCAACCTGACAAGCACAGAGATATACTTATCAGGAATGATAACAACAGAATAGTGGCAAAAAGAGATCACAGTCTCACAAACAGGTTGGTATCATTGGTTTATCATTTGAGTAATAATGTAGAATCTTGTCTGCCTGGGACAGGCATTTCATTTCTACTATTTCTGGATAGGTGGTGGGGGTATAATACGGTTAGATTTGGTACACGGTACCATTCCCCACGCAGAAAGTTGAACCCCTAGAAAACATGTTCGTTAGCAAGTCTCTGCTCTTGAAAGGGACCTTCACTAAACCCCCGACGTTTCCATTTCTCATCATCTACTATTAATTCCTGGGTGATAGAAAGCTTCACAGTTACACATCTTGTTTATAATATCATTGCATCGCACTGCCATCCAGATCAGAGTTCACTAAAAGGTCTTTTAAAATTAAAATATCTTCTGCAATCATTTTCCAATCTGTGCACCCCTAAGGGGCTACAGAGTCACTGCAAAGGGTCTATGACTCTATTTTGGATTTTCCCAAGCAATAGATACTAAAACCATAGCTACTAGAAGAAACCCAAGTGTCCAATGACAAATGCATAGATAAGCAAAATGTGGTATATACACACAATGAGATATTATTAAGTCTTTAAAGGAAATTCTGAGATGTGCTATAATATGCATGAACCCTGAAGGCATTGTGCTAAGTGAAATACACTCATCACAAAAGGCAAATACTGTATGATTTCACTGATACGAGGTAGAGTAGTCAAACTCATAAAGATGAGAAGCAGAATGGTGATTCTCATAGGCTAGGGGCCCTAGGAATGGGAATTATTGCTGAATGGGTATAGAGTTTCTGTTTTACAAATGAAAATAGTTCTGGAGATGAATGGTGGTGATAGTCACACAACATTATGAATGTATTTTATACCACTGGACTGTGCAATTAAAATGGTTAAAACGGCTGGGGCACCTGGGTGGCTCAGGTCATGATCTCATGGTTCACTAGTTCGAGCTGTGCGTGAGGCTCTATGCTGACAGCTCAGAGCCTGGACCCTGCTTCATATTCTGTATCTCCCTCTGTCTCTGCCCCCTTCCTCAAAAATAAACATTTTTTTAAAAATTTTTAATGGTTAAGATGGCAAATTTTGTGTATTTTACCACACATAAAAAATTGAAGAAAAATACATGTAACTACCATCATACAAGGGTTTCAAACTTTTTAACACAAAAATAGTGTCCTCATACTAAAAAAAAGTTTGGGAACTGTCAGTCTAGTGGGAAAGTATGGGTGGGAACAGAAACGGTTTATATCCTACCTCAGACGCTAACTAGCTTTTGGAGCCTAAATAAGTTATTTGTCTTCTCTGTACCTTCTCTGCATCGGAAAAATGAGGACCGTGAAGGCAAGCTCATTGGGAAGCATAAAAGTACCCATCAAAGGAAATAGTTACGATTTATCCAGGTTCCTGCCCATTGCTAAAAACCATGACCCCAGATAGCTAATTAGCAATATTCGTTTCTCAAGTAAGTACCATATCCACCTGGAACCACAATTATGAACCCCAATTTCACTGATTAGGGTTATTCATTCCAAGCCTATCCCTAATTGTCAATACTTGACCACATCGTGGTTCTCGATTCTTCAGCTGCTTTGCGAGCCATAGAGAGCTTACCTGTCAAATGACATTGCTTACAGCAGCCAGACACATGAGGTGATCTTCCCTGTTAATCAGTGAGCCATCTGGGTGTCTGTACTACCGAGATGCCAAAGCCATGCAGGCAGCCCGGAACCTTATGAGTCCATCAAGAGAGAGCCAACAGTCAGTCAGTACCCTCAGCCTGCTGGACTACAGGGAACAGTTGGGCCCCGTGTCACTGAGGTGGGAAGGTGGGACAGACAGGTGTTTGCTTGTTTGCCACACTAGCTATTACAAAATCTTCAGGCCCTTATACCTATTGTTGATTTCCCCTAATTTGAGAACTCAAGCTGAATCCTAAATCTTACCTCCAACTGAAAATCAAAATTAAGCTAAAATCGACAATAAAATCTGCAGTAATTCTGAACAATGGTGATCACTGAGCAGCACAGTTGTTCACTTTAAAGCTAAGTTTAAGAAATTCAATACTAAATACCTATTTGAAACCACAGCTCTGTGGCCCATCTTGATAGATATAAAATAACATTACTGTTTTTATGAAATAACATTAAGAAGAAAAATGGAATATAAAATGGTATTTTTAAGACAAAGTAATAGATTGACTCATTATAGCTATGCAGAATGCTTATATGGACATTAGTAAAGATAGATTATTTTGAATAATAAAATGGTTTAATATTTATTATTTTTGGTAAAATTTGTTTACGGTTAGAAGAAAGTTAGAATGGAAGAAGAGATGTGCAGAAAGATTCACTACAACTTAAGTGCAGCCAGTTTTAAACAAGTGACCCTGTGATACTAGCCCATAAAAAAGCTCCCTTGGAAACCTCTGACAGCCTCAGGGTCAAATGTCTAGAAGTCAGTGGCCATTTCATTATCTAAATCCAGTGGGTGCCACCCTAGACAGACGCTCCACCATTGCCTTTATTTTCGTTGTTCATTGCTCTGCCCCCGGTTAGAAGCTGCGAGTTGGTAGAGAACCATAAGTGCAGCTCCACCGGAAATAGGTAAAACCCCCCAAATGTTTGGTCAGATGGTATTATCTATCAGAGCAAAGGGGTCACAAAGCCAATCATGAGAGAAGACTCTCTGCTATATGTTAATGTTGACCTTCTCTGGAGCAACGTGCTCTCTTTAGCTTCTACACATGTCTAATCACTAGGGAGTTGTCTAGCTACACGAATTTTTCACATTTGTCAGCTAAATCAGCGCTCCAAATGCACAATGCAGCACTTAGAAACATTATGTGAATTTATTAAATTCTCTGGAGGACTTTGGGTCCATAAAGCAGTAAATTGATTACAGGGAACCGAGGCCATAATATTTTCATCAGCAACAAAAGCAGCCGTGCTCCCATATTGTCCATGGCACGGGAAGAGGAAGTGTTCCTCACTTCACGTAAGCCGGCAGGCTGAGAATCACACAGCAAATGAGAAGGCTCTGGGATGCACCGACATAATCTGTCATTTAATCAGTTTCTTTCAGGATGCCCGGTTTCCAGTGCACCAGTTATAAGAAAACATGTGAGAAATATAAATGGCCTCTTTCTACTCTGGATTTGCCTATGAAAGCTTTCAGAATTAGCCCTGGAGATGATCTGCTCATTGACTTTACCGTGAAATTGCCTATTGACTTTGCTATCAAAATAAGGAGCATTAGTAGCAAGCCAGGAGGAGATGACGGGTCAATGTAGATGACATAATTTTGATACTAAACATCCTTATATGTGGTTTGGTGGCCATGTGACTGACTACCAATACCCTCTCCAAAGAGGGAAGGGACAGTTCTAACAGTTCTAACTAGAATGCCTAGTATGCCAGGAATTACTATCGGTGCTTCCCCATGTTATCCTACTTCGAGTACTGCAAAACCTTATCAGCTAGGAACTGTAATTCCTGCTTTCAAGTGAGAAAACCAAGACTTAGAGTAGTTCAATAAACTGCCCCAAATCACAGAGCTAATAACATGTTTAAGTTGGGGTCTGAACCAGAACTGTGTGTTTTCAAAGACGTCCTTTTTCTATGATCCCACTTCAAAATATTTGCTACTCATTTCTTCTAAAACTTTGACTCTTACAGAAGGGAACTGAGCATCCTAGCAGTTTGTCAAGTTATACATACCAGATTATTAAGAATCACTTTACGAGTTGTTTTTAAACGTAGTAATTTCTGCCCCTGCATGGGGCAAATTTCACCATGGGGCAAATTTTTGCACCTGCATGGGGCAAATCTCAATCTTTCTGGATGATGAGAAGGTAAATCTGGGGGCAATCATGTTCGTGTCTTGGCATGAGATGTATCACTTTAGATAGAACCTTCCCCTGGAATATAACATTGACCATTTTACCGCGTCTTTGAACTTTCTGCAAGCATCCTGGAAAAGAGTATGATTGTAAAATGCAGGTATGACGAGTGATTTCTTTTAGTTTATCGCTGGATTTTAATAAACATCTAAAATAACCATAGTGTTCCCCTCTGTTTGAAGGGTGTTAGCACAAGAAGTATAATCAGAAGGCCAGAAGTTATTCCTCTGTAGCTTCCAGAATAGTACAAAAGGTCTCTGTATGAGGGAAACAGGGCCTTGGATTTAGGGAATCCTAAAGGGAAGAAAGGACCATGTATTTAGGGAGTATTGACTTTCCTCCCTGCACCACAGCCCTTGGACCAAGACCTTTACTATGATGGAGCAGAAGCAGGGTCTCCATAAGGCCTGAAAACAGCTGGGCTAAAGGCTAACACAGAAGGACAGGCTCTGTTTTATTAATTTGTGGATTCCCAGTGCTTGGCAGACTGCCTGGTACATAGTAGACCCCCAATAAGTGTTTATTAAATTCGACTGAAATATTAAGACAGCTCAGCAGTTTGTCAAGCTATACGTATCAAAGTATTAAGAATTACTTTGTGAGTTGTTTTTAAATGTAGTAATTTGCAAGCGCAAATGTATTTCATACGTGGTTATTCACTAAGCCAAGTTCAGTACCTTCCCAGTTCATCTTAAAGCCATATATTCAAGCAACCCTTGACCCTGGAACAAAAACCAGCCACTATACTAGAATTTTTTCTAGTGTATATGCCCATCCAGAACAGTCTTTCAAAACTGGAATTATCCAGGCCACACCAGGGCATATAATCAATTTGGAATTAGCCATCGTTTTTGTGTATTTCTTCTCCCCCATTCAACTGGCTGCAGTTGTAGGACTTGCAAAGATTGTATTTCTCTCTGATTTTTTTGCTTATGATTGGGGGGGGGGGGGCAGGGTTTTTCCCCTTATTGCTTGTGTGTTGCTAAAAAATCCTATCAGTTGTTCATAAAATAACCTAATTCATTTTGAGATTAATATTGTAAACTCTATCACTGTCCAAATCCAAAAAGTCTCAATTGCTACATGAAACAGCACCACCTACTGGCACGATTGTCACATTACATCCTCATTTTTTTAGCTCTGAAATCTATCTAAAATGCTGAATTTTCTCCCTTTGGGAAACTTTGACAAGCAACTTTACAAACAGAACCAATTATAAAGAATTCAGAAATAATGAGTTTATTACCCTATATTACCTTCATAGGAACTACTCCTTGATCACAGTATTTGGGGTTTTGGGGGTTTGTTTGTTTGTTTGTTTGTTTTAAGGAAAATACCTCATCTCTAACTTTTTTTTTTACCATAAAGTTGTAAAAGACAAAAATTTCCTTCATGTCTGACACCAGCATCAGATGGATTCAAACCAAGCATTTCATGTCTTTGTGTTAAATTAGTTTAGCAGTACTATCCCATGTGTAGTAAATTTATTCCTTACAAAACACCAAAACAAGCTTTAATAATAATCATAGTTGGTTTTCTCACTGTGAATATTTTATTTTCTCATAAACAAAAAATCCATCCAACAAGTATTCACTGATTACCCAGACTTGAGGATACCACAATGAAGAACACAGATCTTATCCCTGCCCACATAGCCTAGAAAGAAAAATAGACGACCTGTACAATGTCAGAATTTTTATAATGGAGGAAACCAGAGGCTGTGGGATCATAGAACAAGGGCATCTAACATAGTCAATGGGAATTCAAGGACAACTTTATAGCCGGTAATGTTGGTACTCCAACCAAATCCCCTCAACACACACTGAAAGTCACTGGTAACTTCAACAGATAGTTCTAGTCACACTGATGGTTTCCTACAACAAGCACTTTCTTGCCCCTCAGTAGACAATCCTGAAGTATATTCCAGTTGGGCACCTATGAAGTCCTTAGTACAACATGTGCAATCAGTACTTTGACAGGACTGTTAGGATTTCACTAGATTCAATAAATAATAGCCATCTTCCCCACAAATGTTATCAGATAATTAATAAGACCAAAGAGTAACACAGACAAGACTTGGATATCACATTGTTACTATTAGAAAATGTGGTCCATATCTTTAGACAAGTGAGCTCCACTATAGTCAACCTAAGAATTAAACTTATCTTCTGGATAAGCACCACTGGAATGGGCAAGCCCCAGAAAGACAGCACCTGTCCCTGGTATATTTATGGCAAAGAGGGTCAGAGTAGAATGCAGGGTGCCCGGGTGGCTCAGTCAGTTAAGCATGCGACTTCACCTCAGGCCAGGCCATGATCTCAAGGTTCGTCCCGCCCCACGTCAGGCTCTGTGGGCTCCAAGAGCCTGGAGCCTGCTTGGATTCTGTGTCTCCCTCTCTCTCTGCCCCTTCCCCACTTGCACTCTGTCTCTCTCTTTCTCAAAAATAAATAAACATCAGAAAGAAAGAGAGAAAAGAATGCAAGCTTCCTGCAGGCAGACTCACTCCCAAGAGAAAAAGAGGAGAGTGTGGGCCACACAGTCTTGGTTACTCCTTCCCCCCACCCCACCCCCCAAAAAAGCCAAAAGTCCTACACTAGCAGATCTCCCTTCACACAAAATAAAACATCCTCAATGGAAAGAAGTGTCCCCAACACCACCACCAACACTCCATCCTGTCAGCAACACCCTAACATAATTTTGCTAGTCCAATGATTCCCCAACACCACTCAATAAATAGCAACAAAATCTTTTCATTTCCATACTCTCAATACTCTTTCCAAGTGATATTGGCCCCAATTAAGTAATCAATTATATGAACAATCATTAAATCAATGGTCTCTATGACATTAATAAATGAATTTTAGCCGTGTAGTGGCCCCCTATAAAAGGCATTTAAGAAAAGCTTTGCTTTTTTCTGATTTTTCTTTTGACATTTTGTACCCTTAAGGTGCCAATACCATTAGATATTTATTTAACCCTCACTAACCTACTGAGGTTAATACCGGTCTTATCCCCACTATAGTAGTGCTCCCTTACCCGTAAGGAATACATTCCAAGGTCCCCAGGGGATGGCTGAAAACACAGGTAGCACTGAACCTTAAATATACTGTTTTTTTTCCTAAGTATAAGTACTTATGATAAAGTTTAATTTATAAATTAGGCACCGTAAGAGATTAATAACAATAATAATAATATAGAACAATTATAACAGTACACTATAGTAAGAGTTATGTGAATGCGTTCTCTCTCTCAAAATGTCTTGCACTCACCCTTCTTGGGCTGACGTGAGATGATAAAATGCCTGGGAGATGAGATGAAGTGAGGAGGAGTAGGTAACTTCCTGACGCAGAGTTAGGCTACTATTGGCTTTCTGATGATTGGTCACAATTCTCTGCTTCTCCCCGCCACGCCCCCACGGATGGTGGTAATGAACCATTGATGGTAACTGAAACTGTGGAAAGTGAAAACTACAGAAGGGGCAGGGAGTGGCACTGTACCCAGATCAGGAACCTGAGACACAGACAGGTGAGAAAATTTGCTGAGTCACACAACTAATAGAAGTGGAGCCCGGATTCAAACCTTGGTCAGTCCGATGCCAAAACCCATGCCCTCGAGCCCTACCCTATTGTTCCCCTGTAATCGTTAAGCTAAATGTGTGTCTTAAAATAAGTCAATTTGCTTTAAATTAGAAACACCGAGAGGACAAGGAGGTCTGAAACTAATTAATGAAGAATGTAAATTGATTCCAAAATCATTTCATGATTAATTATCACTCAAGGGCACAAACCAAACTCTGCTTGGAGCAAAAGATTCCCAAAACTAGAAAGAGGAAGGAAATCTTTCTATCTTTTTGGACAAACCATTGCCACATGCCTTCCAATCTGAAATAATCTTTGTAATACCTCTGACTCTTTGAGGTTCTGTTTATCCCTATCCTCTATCTCAATGAGATTCTTTCATTTCAGTGGTTTTGATGGTCCACAGGCACCACCTGTAAAATATATACAATTCTGAAAAATGCTGCACACAGAACATACATACACATTGCATACTGCGATTGCAGCCTTTTGCTATTTGGTATAATTATTTTCCATGCCTTTAAGTTCAGAGGAGTCAGAAACATATTCCTAGCACCCGGAATGATACCTGACAAATATTAGGAATCAAATAAGCATTTATTTGAATGAATGAATAAATAAATGGAGGTTTCTGAAGTGCTTGACTTACTAAAAAATAAGTTTCTCACAGGATTTTTCTCCTTTGGAAATATTTTAAGTTTATTTATTTATTTTTGAGGCACAGAGAGAGAGTAGGGGAGGGGCAGAGAGAGAGGGAAACAGAGAATCCCAAGCAGGTTCCACACTGTCAGCACAGAGCTCAAGGCAGGGATCGACTCACAAGTTGTGAGATCATGACCTGAGCCAAAACCAAGAGTTCAACACTTAACTGACTGAGCCACCCAGGTGCCCCTCCTATGAAATCTTTAAAGGTATATTAAGTGGACCCAAAATAGATCAATTTGAGAGAACTGACTTTGTGGTCAAGTTTTTTGTTTTGTTTTTCTATTTTTTTAAAGTTTTTTGTTTATTTATTTTGAGAGAGAGAGAGAGAGAGCAAGCAGGGGAGGGGCAGAAAGAGACAGAGAGAGATAATCCCAAGCAGCCTCCCAGCTGTCAGTGAGGAGCCCTATGTGGGGCTCGAACTCACAAACTGCGAGATCATGACCTGAGCCAAAATTGAGGAGGATACTCAACCAACTGAGCCACCCAGACGCCCCTATAATTTTTTTAAATGTTTACTTGAGAGAGAGAGAGAGAGAGAGAGAGAGAATGAGTGGGAGAGGGGCAGAGAGAGAGGTAGAAACAAAATCCGAAGCAGGCTCCAGGCTCCCAGCTGTCAGCACAGAGACTGATGTGGGGCTCAAACTCATGAACCCAGTGGAAATCAAGAGTCGGAGACTTAACCAACTGAGCCAGCCAGGCGCCCCTTGTTTTGTTTTTCTTAATGGAAATAAGATAGTTGGACCAAGAGAAGCTGGACCTAAAAGGAATACACATTATCCAGAAATCCTAAACTTGGTGTTGAATTCAACTCAATGTATCTTCCCTCTTGAGGAGGAGGGGAGTTTTTGTGGTTGTATTTATTCTCAGGAAACAAAGTATCTTGGCCCTTGCACAGTTGTATGCGTGGGGAAAGGCTATGGAATGTAGCACTGGGTTGTGTTACTCCTTCAGTTTACGCAAATTCCCAGGAAGCATCCTCCTATATCTTGTCACTAAGGTAACATGTTCATGTCACTAAGGTCCCTTCTCCTTCGCCCCCCGAAACTACAGGGGATAATCACCAGACTCGGGCCGGCTTCCTCATTCCCCTTACCGCATGACTGATGCGATGCTTGTTACGTGACCCAAATCAGGCCAGCATCCTCCTTGAGATCCTTCTATTTGTTCCTTAGTCATAATGCAGAAACTATATGAAATCTGGACATCTGGCAACAATCTTCTCTGAAGCAAGAGGAACTAAACACCAAACAGAAATGAGAAACAGAGAGGGAAGGTCCTGGCAACACCGGGTCCTGGATCTAGCCTCCAAGACCTTGGCTGCTACAGCAACTCCTTCAGTTCTGTGAGATAAACCCTTTTCTTGCCTAAGCTAGTTTAAAATAAGTTTCTATCCCCTGAAGTTGAAAGAAAGCTGATTAATATACCAAGGCTTTGCCATAGCCAGGTAATGTAAACATCCTTTATGACATTGGTTCTATGGGGAGACATTTCTAAGTCCAAATTGCCCAAAAGCCCTCATAAACTTTTTAAACACAACCTTTCTGGCAAGTTGAGGAGCTGAATTCAATATCTTTATAATGCTGACCACAAGATGGCACCTAAAGCATTCTTTCAAAAACTTCTCAACCAGACGCTCTCCATGATTGCCAAATTCAAACATCTTATTTATGCCCCACATAGATCCTATTAGGTTGCAATATTGTTCCCTTCTAGAGGATTCCATGCGCATCCTGGTAGTTAAGTGAGCTTCACAGAGCATCTTGCACTTAATTGTCTTTAGCAGATTGTCAAATCACCAAAATAGTGAACAAACTTAAAGAGGTAGGTGTTGGTCATTTCCTTCAGGATAACCGATCTGCCTGTGATGTGTTCAGAAAATTTAGTCATATGAGCATGCTGTACGACAGGTGAAATCACTAAACCCCTATTTACACACCCACGAAATGAACCTGATTATCTGTCCTTTTTATGGCCAGACACAGCCCTATATTATTTTTAAACCGTTTTCCCTGTTGACAACTCAGAATCACCAGCTTATGTCCCTGTCTATAAACCAGATTTAGTGTCTACCAACTGGCCCAAAAAGTCTTCTTAAAACTTGCTTTCAGTTTTCAATCATAACTTACTACACATAAGGTCAACACAAAAATATACTACATCTTACAGATTGTATCTTTGGATTATGCTTGAATGTGAGTTTATTAAAATGGAAGGGCACAGCCTCTTAGGTAAAATATAAAGGTTCTACCACCAGAATAAGTGTTTGTGAACCCTCTTTATGGGGAAGAGTCCTTCTCTGTTGCCCCTCCTTTCATAGTAAAACACCATCACATGTTATATGCTGATCACAGCCCGTAATTTTTCTTTTTAGCATTTGGCACAATTTTTAATTATACATCTCCATTTCATTATTTGCTTAATATTTTTCTCCCTTTCTCTACAGTTGCTATTCCCTTGAGGGAAGAACTGTTTTGTACCACTATGTACTTAACACCTATGCCAATGACTGGCACTCAATAAATATTTATTGAATAAATAAATGAGTGAGAGCATCACAATTCTAAGCCAATTTCCTGAATACAGAGTGTTACTATAAAACAGTTTCAATTAGTTGTCTGTATGCAATCTGCCTTTCTCCCTCCCACCCCAATACACACACACACACACACACACACACACACACACTCACACCCATTTCTAGGCACTGTCTTTTCCTGCTTAATAGTGGAAAGAGCTTAAATCTAGAAATCTGAGTCTCTTCTTTTTCATTTGTAACAGCCTAACTCAGTTAATATTTATATGTAAAGGTGTTTAGTAAGTTGTTATATGCATAGAAGGATAAGATAGTGTGTGTATTGCTAATAAAGTATTACTTCTGAACTGCCCACCCCCTTCAGGGACCTTCTACCCTCTTTCCACCCTTGCTCCCTTAAATCCAGCAGCCTGATGACTAATGGGTTGGGGGACGGGGAGGCGGGAAAGGTGGATAATAGAACAAAGAGCCTGATAACCCAGAACCCAAGAGGAAGTTACAGACTGAAAAGAGTTTAGTATGTTAAACTTTGCTCAGGTGTTGGGAGACTAACCCCTCACGGAGTCTCCTTGCTATTGCTGGAACCTTTAAGGAGGTCCAATAAACAGCACACTTCTTCTCTGCCTGACTCCTGAACCAAGCCAGAAGTGCCATAAAGGAGTCAGAGACAGAGAAGCAAATTACCAACTGTATTCATAAAGGCTGGGCTGGAGAACAATGCCTATCGTCCGAGTCAGACAGCCTTCCTAAGCCTCTTAGGTCTTGATCTCAGAAACTCATCTAAGGGAAAGCTGACTCGTGCAGTGGGCAGATGCATGCCTGGAGGTCACTGCCTGAGCAGGGAAGGGCAAAGTGACCAAGCCCCATTCTTGGGACTTTTAGTGGGTTACCTCCCACCAATCCAGAAGCATGTCTGTCACACACTTGGCATCTTTATTTTCAACTTCTAACTGAATTTAGTTAGAAATATAAACATCAAACCATGTGGTATTAACAGTATCTGTGACTTAACCAGTCAATATCACAAATATTTGCACATTTTACAGTTGTTGCAGATCCCATGAAATACGGCATAAATTCATCACTACTTTCAAATTACAGTAGTTATTAGACCTACTTACAGACCTACTGAAGATGTACATATATTATAAATGTTAAGCCAGTTTAATAACTATATTTTAATATAATTGGTTTCCTTTGTGATCCTACTTATTTTATGCTTTGAAAAGTATTTTTCTGAGCTTTACTAGACTAGCATATGATTACATGGCACAATAAAAGTTAAGCATCTCTGTTCTAAGGAGAGCCAATATAAGATTTTAAGCCAGCGACACGATCAGATTTGTCTTTCATAAAATAAACTCTGAGGATCTTTACAGAGTGATCTAGGGTTAGGGGAAATTAACATATCCTACAAAATCCTTTACAATGTGGCATTCAATGCCCTTGCCTGCCTATTGTCCTGCCTTTCTCCCACATCTAGCTGACCTTCAGGACAACTGGTCTTCTCACTCTGTCCCATATATTTCATGCTCTTTACTTCTCTAGGACTCTGCACATGTGATTCTCTCTCCTCCGCATGCCTAACATCCTCTCTCCCACATCATGTGCACCTAACATTCTTCACAGCCCAGTTCACATCACCCTCTCTTTGGAGCTACATTCTGCCATAGTCCCATAACCATAGCACCTTGGACATAAGTTAGCCCCGCACATAACAAATGGCATTCCTCGTCTGTCTCCCAGACTAAGCTGTAGCATCTGTTGTCCTACAATCCGCAGAAATACAGTCTGCCAGCCCTTGTGATCTGTCTGGTCTCATGCTGGTTTTGCTGCTTACACAATTCATTCTACCTTTCTTTGCTTCAAGGGCCTCAGTACCCACTGCATGCAGTAGTGTCTTGTGCCTGTCTCCTTCTCTTTGGCCACCATGTCCCTACAAGTCACCCTGGGCCCTCCTCATCTTCACACCAAAGCCTCTGCAAGTTCCTAGTTGACTCCCGGTCAATCCCGTGCCCCTATAGGTTTCTGTTCTATGCAACCTCATGCGTGCATGTGGGTGAATGGGAAGGGATTCTCTCCACACATTCCATGCCACCTTTTCTGCTCTTATTTAGCTGTGCCCATGTTAGCAGGAGGGTTGGGACAGAAGGATTTCTTTTCAAGACCTGCTGCCTCCAAGCTTCACCTGGGAAATGAGGGCCAGGTTGTCTCTGTTCTGGCATTCTCCAAATTTATTGAAAGTGTCTCGCCTTGGGGCGCCTGGGTGGCCCAGTTGATTGAGGGTCTGACTTCGGCTCGGGTCATGATCTTGCAGTTCATGAGTTCGAGCCCCGCATCAGGCTCTGTGCTGACAGCTCAGAGCCTGGAGCCTGCTTCAGATTCTGTGTCTTGCTCTCTCTCTGCCCCTCCCCTGTTCATGCTCTGTCTCTCTCTGTCTCAAAAGTAAATAACACGTTAAAAAAAAAAATTAAAAAAAAAAAAAGAAAGTGTCTCGCCTTTTTGATCGTCCGCCTCTACCACATGGTTCAGTGTAGGAGTCCCCTCTGAGGCATTCACCAGCCTCAGAGTCTCAGTCATATTCCCCCCTGAATTTTGGCTTCCCACCAGTCACTTAGGTTTTAATGCCTATTGGATGGGGAACTGCTCCCATGCCTTTGTGCATCCTTCTCTAGACTATAATTAGAAAATAAAGTCAATGTGAAAGGAAGGAAGGAAGGAAGGAAGGAAGGAAGGAAGGAAAAAAGAAAGAAAAGAAAGTCAGTGCTGAAGGACTCCTCTGCTCTCTCAAAAATCTGATTCTTCCAAAAGGAAGGTTTTCAATATTATAGTGAATGTTGCAGTGTGTTTTTAATCAATCCAGTAACTCACTTTTTACATTTTTCAGAGCCGAAGCAACAAATGCTTCCAATAGGCAGAAGCCTTATGGGGCAACAAGAAATTTGCAGGAAGAAAAGCATTTGCAATTTTATCTTGTCACACTAGTCTACGTGTTATGTGCAGACTTGGAAATGAACAATAAACGCATTTGGATGTGGTGTTTTAGAGTCAAATAATGAGCTAAACTAGGCCAACAGAAATCTTGAGAACTAAATCTAGCATTATTGAAAGTCAGAGTCAGGAAAACCTGGAGAATTCATTTTTGTCTAACCCTCTCACTTCAAAGATGAGGCACTGAAGCCTCGGGAAGGGACAAACAGGTGAAATTGCACGACTCACCCAAAGACACTTTTTACTTTTAGCTGCTACCTATTGGGCACTTGCTCTGTGCCAAGCACCCTGCTGTCACTGTCACTGTTTCAATTACTCCTCCCAACACCCCCTGAGCATTGGTGTGACTGGGCTCATTTTTAAAGGAGTAAGTGGGGCTTACGAAGGTTAATTTACTCGCCCAAGGTCATAACGCTACTAAACGAAGGGCATTTAGTTTTCAGTCCCATGATGTTCGATGCCAGAGCCCAGGCTCCTAACCTAGACCTACTGTGTGTCGGACACCATGCCGAGGCCTGAGAACACAAAGGTAAGTAAACAAGATACCACACGTGGCCCTGAGCTGCTGAGTCCGATGACAATACAAGCTACTGTTAGTCCACTGCTGTAGCCACATTTCCGTCAAGTTAGAAACAAGGATTTCTCCTTTGAAATCTACTCAATAACAGCTACTCACTCACAGGCAATGTCGTTTAGTGCAAAGTTCAAGGACTTAGGGTCTGAAGACTTTGTTCCAATCTCCACTCTGCTGCCTGCTTATCAGGTATTGAGTTCTGTGCTAGCCTCTGTTTTCTATCTGAAAAGGTATAAAATGCCCATCCTGGCTAGCTCACAGGATGACTGTGAATTTCAAACATCAAACACTTGAAAGCCCTCAGGAAAGCTTAAGAACTGTTGCAAACACCAGCTGAAGTCACATTGCATATTCTCCCACAAAGGTGTCTGACCATTTTTATAAGTGATTATAGTCAGTTTGTGAAAACTTTAAGAAGTAAGGCACAACAGTAGTTCAGAGATGAAGGGGAAGGATGGGAAAAGAAAGGAACCACAAATCACTTCCTTAATCATGCCTTAATCAATGCCCTAATCATGTTCTGGCTCTGAAGTCGATCAGTGGTTCTGTGGGTGTTACATTTATTAGTGTGCTTCTTAACATATATACATGTGGTACGGACATTCTTTTTCATATATTAAATACTAAATAATAAACGTTTGAATTTTTAAACAAAGAAAGTAAGGCATTTACTGGGGGGAAAAAGCTGAAAAGCAACAAGTTAGAGATATGTAGACTCTCTTTAGAGGAACTTTTGTGTTTGGGGTTCTTTTACAAGGAGAAAACCCACAGAGATTCTATGGCTGGATGCAGGGGAGATGATAAAAAGCAACACATATGACCTACTGATTTCCTTAAACTCAGATACCCCACCACGTTTCAGCCTTAGAAGAATTCAGGGCTCACTTTTCCCTTTTGGATGGTAGGAGATCATTTCCTCTTCCAAGAAAGAACTCTCACCTACTCTAGAGAGATAACACATTTGTCATAACTATAAATCTATTTGGAAGAACAACTGGGCTTTACACAGGCCATCTGGAGAAGACAAATGTTTCATGTAAGCATGTGGGAAATTTCACTGACAACATATGTAGCTAAATGAGCTGTCTTCACCATTGCCAAAAGGAGAAAATTCCATTACACACAAAGAAGGTATTTCAACGATCACCTCAAAATACATACACATCAATATTTTAATTTAACTAAAACATATGTAACGTGTGTAGCTATGTTTCTTTTCAATATACTGGCCACCAAATATGCAGCCCCTGCCGAGACATGCGTTGGGTTCACCCCCACAGGGACAGCCTTGAAATCACTGCGTTCATCTGCTCATGTTTCAAGAAATGTGTCTTCCTGCAATCTCTCCTGCTTTGCATACCCTCCACGCCTCTGAACACTTGACATGATGTTATGAATGAGGATTAGACAGGAAATCGAAAGTTCTAGTCCTACCCCATCCCAGCCCCCTGTCACTAATTCACAGAGTGATCTCAAACAAGTCCTGTGGCCATTTTCATTTTATCCACTCTAAAACGAAGAGCTCATTCCTTCCCTATTTACATTTTGGGGGGGTTTGCGAAGATACCATTAACATTTCATGCTAACATAATATTTTACAACTTAGTAAGTGTCTCAAATAGATTGTTTCATTCAGCCACAACTTTACCCCCATCTTACAGATAAGATATTGAAGCTGTATTAGGGGAAAGGTAATGCTACAATTAATAAATTGGGAAAAGTCAGTGGCTTAACACAGTAAGGTCTAATTCGCATTCATGTAACAGTCAGTGCGACGCAAGTGCTCCCGGTCACTGAGTAGCTCTCCTTCCTAAAAAAAGCCTGAAAAGCCCGGGCTCATTCTGACTGTGGTGCCACCAGACCCTAGGACCTCAGAGTCCTCTGCCTCCAGCTGGCAGACAGTCAAAGGAAGAGTGGAGAAAGCATGCCTACTTCCTAGCAACCTCAGCCTGGCAGTGACCTGATGACTTCCATTCGCATTGCATTGGTGAGAACCAGTTATTAGCTCTACCTAGTTGCAAGGGGGACTGAGAAATGTTGTCCTTGGCTGAACAGCCACTTCTCAATGACAGTGCTAGTCTGTGAAAGAGAAAGTATAACTTCATGGTGAGCAGTTAATTGTCTCTGCCATGACAGAGTGGTTATGTAATTACTTCAAGGTTGTATAACTAGTAGATAAGTATATTAGCTATCTATTTCTGCGTGACACAATACCATAAACTCAGTGGCTTAAAGCAATACACATTTGTTTTCTCACAGCTACTATGGGTCAGGAGTCTGGACATGGGTTGTCTGGCCTCACAAGTTACTACAGAGTCTCACCAGGCTGCAGCCAAGGTGTCAGCCTGGGCTGAGGTCTTATCTGGAGGCCAGACTAGGGAAGGATCCACTTTCTTTCTCACATGGTTCTTGGCAGCATTTGGTTCCTTGAACCTGTAAGATTCATGGCAACTTCCTACTTCAAGATCAGCAATGAAGAGAGAAAGACTCTAGAGTGAGTAAGCTAGAAAGACAGAGTGATATATAATGGAAAGGAATCATGGAAGTAATATCTTGTCATCGTTGTTATATCCTACTGGTTAAAAGCAAGTCACAGGTACACATACACCCAAGAGGAGGGGAATACACAAAAACGTGAATACCAGGAGAAGGATCATGGTCTGTTCGTCAGAAGGATCATAAAGTCTGTTCGTCACAGTAAGAAACTCAAACCCAGATTTTCTGATTATGAACACAATGTTCTTTCCATTTAATCATTTGTTCAACTTTCAACTCCATAGTCCTAATCTGTAAAATGAGGGGAATATTTTCATATAATATATCCAGTTGTTCTAATGAACAAACGAAATAATGGATGTGAATGCACTTTATAAGCTGTAAATGCAATGTGAATTAATGTGCATTTATTGTTATTTTATCCCCTTGCTTGTGATTTTTCTTGCCTGTCTAAATCCTACTCTTCTCTCAAGGACCACCTCAGTGTAACCTCCTCCATGAAGTATATGTGTCAGTTGGGATTAGGTTTAGTTTCATGTAATAAGAAAACCAAATGATGTCTCAAATAACATAGAAAGTAGAGCTGATAAGACAGAACCACAAAGTCACTGGGAACCAGATCTCTGGTCTGTCCTGCCTAGAATGTGGTCCTTGTCCTCAAGGTCCAAAATGGCTACTGGAGCTTCAGCCATCACATCCCAAACCAACGAGCTAGAAGGAAAAAATATTTTTTATGGATACCACCCAGAAGTACTTGTATTCATGGTCTTCTGACAAGAAACTAGTCCTATAGCTAAACATGGTTGCAACAGAGCCTGAAGGATACAGTTTTCCACTGGATATGCTGAAATTGTAAACAAAAGTGGGGTTCCACAACAAAGAAGGAGGAAGAGAATGAATGTGGAGACAGTAAATGGTCTCTGCCACATGGTGTTTTGGAAACATCAAGTACACACACATATTTAGAGGAAAGGGGACAAATAAGAATTTCAGCAGCTTTGAACCAGATTATGGAGAGCCTAGAACTCCAGGCTCAGGAGCTGGACTTCATGTGGTATCTAATAAGGAACTATGACATAAGAAAGGGGATTTGGGGAAAATGCATTCTAAGGGTGGCTTCAGACTTAGAGAATTTGGGTTCTAAAATTTTTGTAATCTAGCAAGCAATTGAAAAAGTCTGAATGTTGACTGAATGGTGATGACAAAGAAGAATTAAATAAGAGAGACATTTTAAAGGAAGAATCCAGTTATGTGTAAAAATCCCAACACTGGGGGTTTTGCAGAGAACCATAGTCTCCCTCACCCTTATTTGAAATCAGGATTCTTAAAATGCCAACCACCATTACTGGCCAGCTACAAATCTGCCCACACAGCAGAGGCCACATGCAGCCCCTCCAAGAAGGACACCAGTAGCAATCTCAGAAGCCAGGGCTCAAAAGCCTGACTCCCTGTCATGTCCCCTCCCACCTCAAGATGCTGGAGACACCTAACCGAAGATCTGCAGACAACCCTAGCTCTTGCCCAAGGGCCATGGCAACAGACATCCTGAGCTACACACCCAGCCTGGTGAGGCACCCAACATGGAAAAGTAACATTTGTTTCCACCCAGTCAGAGGCTGTCGGGAAGATTCTACTTCAGTGACCATGGAATAAATGAATGAATAAAAGTCCCTAAAGTTTTTGTTCAGAAAGTTGGGCTATGGAACAAGTGATTGTTCTCCAAGTAATCTGAACTGTTGCCAGAAGATCTACTTTCTGAATTTTATCCGTAAATATGACATGACAATTCTTCTGAACAAAATCTTCTGAATTGGAATTTATTAGAAAGAGTAGGGGAAAAGAAGAAATTTAAAACCGTGACCACATAGCAATTTCCATTATAAAAAAAAAAAAAAGAATGCTAATATGACATTATTTACTTTCTTAATAGAAGATGAAGTTGAACTTCTGGCCTCAGACTTTGGCTTATGTCTATGAATTTTCTTCTAATGATGTAAGCAATTATTTGATGAGACCACTTTAGAAGGAAGAGAGATCAGCACTAGGAAATTAAATGCTTCTTTCTCCAAAGCAAATCTCATAAGAATTCACATATCCACTTGGAAATGCTTAGAAGAACTGAACACATTTAAAAATAATTCTGATTTGGTCATCACTTCAGTGATTCCTGTGCCTTTGTTAGCTGAAGGATCTGTGCTGCCAAGATACATGATTTTGATCTAAAACTACCTCAACAACCTATTAATACTAGCAAACCAACAATGAACTGAGCATAGGACGTGAACAAGGCCAGACAAGTGCTAAAGGAGTCACACTGTAAATAGAAGAAAAGAGAAGATTGGGAGAAAACAAGGTCAGAGAAACAACCAAAATGCTTTTCTTTTTTTTTTTTTTTTTCAACGTTTATTTATTTTTGGGACAGAGAGAGACAGAGCATGAACGTGGGAGGGACAGAGAGAGAGGGAGACACAGAATCGGAAACAGGCTCCAGGCTCCGAGCCATCAGCCCAGAGCCTGAAGCGGGGCTCGAACTCACGGACCGTGAGATCGTGACCTGGCTAAAGTCGGACGCCTAACCGACTGCGCCACCCAGGCGCCCCAAAATGCTTTTCTTTAATACAGACTAAGATTCTCAGCCACGAAGACAAAACGGGTTACTTCTTACATTGTTTTTCCAAATGGTGCCCTGGTTTACACATGCTGAGATTCTGAGCATTGTTTTTTCTGTATTTTTCTGTAAAGCAGCATTCTCTTCTACAGTAGAAGTGTGTTTACAGACCTGCCTTCTCAGTCTCCCCCAAAACGTGGGACTTGAAGTTTTATACTACAGCATTAAGGTGACTGAGGAGCCCGGGCTCATTCTGACTGTGGTGCCACCAGACCCTAGGACCTCAGAGTCCTCTGCCTCCAGCTGGCAGACAGTCAAAGGAAGAGTGGAGAAAGCATTATAGAACCCTTAATTCTCAGTATTAATATATCCTTTAAGAGTCTGTTAAATTATTCCTTTTATGTTCAGCTGTCAGAATGGTGTGTTCTATGATGAAATTTACCACTCTCCAGCTTTTTACATAAATATGTGTTTAGGGTTGACTATGGGGACTTCGCTCAGACTACATACAGAGAGTAGAATCGGGTATAGATTAACAACGAGAAATATTCAAGACCTTAAATTTTTTTTCCCCCATTTCACCCCAAAATGGTAGACAGAGACTTCTGGAAAGTATTCCTCCAGTTCCTACGAGTTTGCATTGAGTCGGCCTTACCTCATACTGCCTGGCTATTTGCCCTGGCACTGACCAGAGATTCTGTGTTCTACAGCTGCTGAAAGAATCAATTATAAATCTGCAAGCTGCACTGTCTATGGAAACACCCCACACTGGCTTCTCTGCCTCAGACAGCAGTTCTGCACCAGGCAGTAAGATTCCAGAAGCTCCTGGGCACAATTATCTCTCTCAGCTAGACTCAGTTTTAATTACATTTATGTTTGATTGAGCTTAGTAGTGGAGGCTGTCCAAAAACCTACTCTGAGGAAGACATTTAGGTTCTTTTTTTTTTTTTTAAGTTTATCCATTTTTTGAAAGTGGCCAGAGGGAGAGAGAGAGAAAGAAAGAATCCCAAGCAGGCTCACACTGTCAGCGCAGAGCCTAGCATGGGGCTCAAACTCACGAACTGTGAGATCATGACCTGAGCCGAAACCACGAGTCAGACGCCCAACCAACTGAGCCACCCAGGTGCCCCAAGACATTTAAATTCTATAAACATTCAACAAATTGTGTTGTACATATTTTGTATTTAAATCATTAAAATTAGGTCCAACAATTGAGAGAGGAAAATCCCTTAAAATTGCCTGTTTGCTGCCTTAAAGCTGTGTTTTGATTTTTGTCTTGCAGAGCCCTAAGGTTTCATAGATTTCCCTGGAAAGCATCGATGGAGGCGAAGGGTGATGAAGTGAATGAGGCTCTGGCTTCTAGAAACCCATCCCTGATTCTATATTTCATTTAATGGACTGTGTTTGGGAGTTCTAAGGAACATCTCATTTGGAGGGGGAGAAAAAATAATCCCTTAGCTAAAAAAAGAAATGTGTCTGTATGTGTATGTGTATATATACATGTGTATGTATACATATATATATTATACATGTATATTTGTAAAACTGTTTGTTTTAGGGCTGTTTCATTTGCAACACACTATAGCTATAAACTTAACTGAATCTAAATGCAAACCTACTCTAGCATGAACAGGGGGAAAGATTCTATCGATTATTTTATCTGGAAAGTCAAAGGGTTTCTGGCTTCAGGCATTGTGAAATGAAACATATCAAACTATATCATCAGGATAGGTCTCTCTTTTTTCTTCCCTGCCTTCCTTTCTGTTGGCTTCATTCTCAGGAGGGACCTTCCATGTGCCACCAAAGATGACCCCCAGGAGCTCTAGATCTATGTAGTTCTTTCCATGTGCAATCTCAGAAGAAAAGAAACTATTCCTCTGTGTCCCTGTTGCTCATTCAAAAAGATTCTGCTAAGGGGCGCCTGGGCGGTTGATAAAGCACCTGACTCTTGATTTCAGCTCAGGTCATGATCTCAGGGTTGTAGGTCAAGACCCACATCGGGCTCTGTGCTGGGCATGGAGCCTACTTAAGATTCTCTGTCTCCCTCTCTTTCTGCCCCTCCCTTGCACACTCGCACAGCATGCACACAGCCCCTGTCTCTCTCGCTAAAAAAATTTAAAACAAAATAAATTAAATAATAATTAAAAAGAAAAGACTCTGCTTGACACTCTTAGGTCATATGTCCACACTTAAACCAGAAGAAATCCTCTAACTCGCCAGCCTGGGGGCCACGTGCCAACCTTCGTGGCAGAGAAATTGTTTTCTCAACATGATAACATGGCAATAAAAGGAAAGAATATGGGAAAGAGAAAGGATAACATTTACCCACTGCATCAAAGTAATATCAGACTTGTTTCCTAGTAATATCAGATCTCAGTTTTCAAAATGAAACTTGAAAGTGTAGGCTTAAAACATTTTAATATTCTTTGTTTTGTAAAGCCAAATTAAAATCTATCCAGGAGAGTGACCTAGTTATTTAAAAAGTCTATGTCTTAAATATGTTTCAAGGACTTGTCCAATTGTAATTTAAAGAAACATGTAAGATTGAAAGCACAGGTGGGGGCGCCTGGGTGGCTCAGTCGGTTAAGTGTCCGACTTCTGCTCAGGTCATGATCTTGATAAAGGACCATAAGGCAAGCTGAGGGCCAAGCACAAGCTAGCACAACTCCTCCACCCCCATGACCACCCCACAGGTGGGATATGTGTGATATTCCTCAGGCACTCCTGGCTACCCAAGGACAAAGGAAAGGACAGGAAACAAATGGTTAAACTGATAGATTCTCCAACAGTTTACAAATATCTTAGCATATTACAAGAAAAAAGCAATCTTATCAATAGCCTAATCTCCAGGAACTCCCTACTATTTTAATGATGATGCTTTGCTAAGGAGAAAAACAACCTTAACTTGACAATAGCTATGCCTCTAGCAGTCTGTAAAACCTCTTTAGCATATAGAAATCCCTTTAATAAACTTCCTCTTGACTTTACCTCCCCCAAACCCACAGTACAAAAGCAGTCACTCTGCACAACCCCAGTGCAGCTCTTTCTACCCACGGGGTCCTTTTCCCATGCTTTCATAAAATCACCTTTTTGCACCAAAGGCATCTTCAAGAATTCTTTCTTGGCCATTGGCTCTGACCCTCTATTGCCCCAAAACTTCATCAATCTCAAAATTCGTGAGTTGGACCCCCACATCAGGCTCTGCACTGGCAGTGCGGGACCTGCTTAGGATCCTCTCTCTCTCCCTCTCTCTTTCTTTTTTAATTTTTTTTTTTAACGTTTATTTATTTTTGAGACAGAGAGAGACAGAGCATGAACGGGGGAGGGGCAGAGAGAGGGAGACACAGAATCCGAAACAGGCTCCAGGCTCTGAGCTGTCAGCACAGAGCCCAACGCGGGGCTCGAACTCACGGACCGCGAGATCATGACCTGAGCCGAAGTCGGCCGCTTAACCGACTGAGCCACCCAGGCGCCCCTCTCCCTCTCTCTTTCTGCCCCTCCCCCACTTGTGCTGTCTCCCTCAAAGTAAATAAACTTTTTTAAAAAGGGCACAGTTTGAGGGGCACCTGGGTGGCTCAGTTGGTTGAGCGGCCGACTTCGGCTCAGGTCATGATCTCGCGGTCCATGAGTTCGAGCCCCGCGTCGGGCTCTGGGCTGACAGCTCAGAGCCTGGAGCCTGTTTCAGATTCTGTGTCTCCCTCTCTCTGACCCTCCCCCGTTCATGCTTTGTCTCTCTCTGTCTCAAAAATAAACGTTAAAAAAAAAAAATTAAAAAAAAAAAAGGGCACAGTTTGAAAAAAGATCCACTCTGCAACCATAAATGAAAGCAAACAAACAAAAAATCAGGAGCAGCTCTTTCACTTCCCCTTTCTCTTTTCCTTCACCCTTTCCTGAGTAATTCAGGCCTAAAGGTGGAGCAGAGTCAGATGGGCATCACCCTGGTAGTAGGAAGGCCAAGGTGGTCCAAGCCCAGCCCGATGCAGGGTGATAGGGGGTGGGGGCAGCCTGATAGGATGGCACACCAACACTACAGCATGTCACTGTACAACCTGTGCATGACCTGGATCTAGTCATGAAAAACATCATGAGGGGCGCCTGGGTGGCGCAGTCGGTTAAGCGTCCGACTTCAGCTCAGGTCATGATCTCGCGGTCCGTGAGTTCGAGCCCCGCGTCGGGCTCTGGGCTGATGGCTCAGAGCCTGGAGCCTGCTTCCGATTCTGTGTCTCCCTCTCTCTCTGCCCCTCCCCCGTTCATGCTCTGTCTCTCTCTGTCTCAAAAATAAATAAACGTCAAAAAAAAAAATTAAAAAAAAAAAAAAAAGAAAAACATCATGAAAAACCCACCCAAATGAGAGGATACACTAACAATAACTAGCCTGTAATTTTTAAAATTGCCAAGGTCGTGAAAGTCGAGGAAAGATTGAGAAATGATCACAAATTTACCCATTCATTTAGCAAATATTAAGCTTACAGTGTAGTGGAGAATGCATAAAACAAACGCATCATGTCTGGAAATGAGTGCTAATGGGGGAAAAAAAAGAAGAATAAAGAAAAGCAGGGTAAGGGGATAGGGAGTGACAGGGGCTGCTACGTGAGGGAGGGTGGACAGCAAAGAGGGGACGTTTGAGCAGACAAATCAAACTGGAAAGGAGCTTTGCAAATATCCAGAAGAAGGTCCTAACCTGAAGCAACAAGTGTCAAGACCCTGAAGAAAGACTATCTTTTGGCTTCAGAAAAAGAACAAAAAGGCCATAGTGTGGGGAGAAGTCGAACAAGGGAGGGAATGCTGGAAACCAGGCTGAGGGAGTGACCAGTGACCATACGGTAGCAAGCCCTTGGAGGTCAGGATAAGGATTTGGGATGTGATTCTCAGTGTGAGGGAAGCCACCGGAGAGGTTTGCATGTGGGAGTGACATGCTTCAGTCACAACCGGAGGCTGTTTACCAAATAGACAATTTTGAAGCCAAGAGCAGAGGCAGGGAGATCAGTTGGAAGATTCTTACTGTAGCCAAGGTGAGGGATGACGGTGGCTTGGGCTCAGGCAGGAAAGGTAGGAAAAGAGTAAATGGCTCCAAAAATACGAACGGGGAGCATTTCGGAGGCAAAGAGTTCTGTGATTATAAACAGCCCTCTCCTATTCGGGTTTTTATTTTTGTTTTTGTTTTATTGGGAGGAGGGGTAATGTATACAGAACAAGAAATCCATTCACTACCATTTTCCCTAATTTCACCAGAGAGCACGTATTCATCCACCACAGCTTGCTCAAATGTCTTCCCTCCCACACACACAGCTCCAGCCCCAGCATTAATCACTTCTCCAGACTCCTACAGCATTTTCCTCCAGGGACAAAAAACGAAGGAAAGAAAGAAAGAAAGAAAGAAAGAAAGAAAGAAAGAAAGAAAAGAAAGAAACACAAGGCCTTGCTACTTCCTGTGTAGTTAGTAGTGTTGTCTCCGCTTCTAAATTCTTAGCTTCTTTAATGCAGATTCCTATCCTGGGCAGCACAGAACCTCGGGACTAACAGAACCTGTCATCATATGCTTTTCATCAAACATATGTCAAATATCTAAACAATATTACTAATACAAACATTTTCCAGGGCACCTGTGTTATAGCAAATACTCGTTGCCCAGGAAGAGACAAGTGACAAGCACTCGGGGAATCAGAAAAATATATTTATTTTGCACCAGTGTTGGCCCAGCGGAGTCACCTCCAAAAGCTGAGCATCCGGCTCCAGTTTTACTGGTCTTTTAAACACATGTGCTTCCAGGATGGGCAGAGCTAGTACAGTCAAGCTTCAGGCTCCTGGCTACAGGCTGATACAAAAGGCAGGCAAGATTTGAAGAAGCCAAAGCATGCAAGGGGAGTGTCTGGCCTCAACCATCTGGCTGCACCTTTTTATCTACTTTTTTACCAGCTTTCCTTCTCACCTGGGTGGCTCAGTCGGTTAGGCATCTGACCCTTGTTTTCAACTCAGGTCATGATCTCACGGTTTCATGAGTTCAAGCCCCACATCAGGCTCTGCACTGACAGTGCAGAGCCTGCTTGGGATTCTCTCTCTCTTCCCCCCTCTCTCTCGGCCCTTCCCCTGCTCACACTGTCTCTGTCTCCTCAAAAATAACTCAACTTAAAAAAAGAAAAAGAAGCATTTTCCAAAAAGAGGTTTAAACCAAGGGACTTCTTGGGTGAAACAGTAGTATCTCATTTGTCACTCCATTTGTTAACCAAATTACTGTAGAACCCACTGGACAGAACAGGGTTTCAAAGCCATTCCCCTGCCTCATCCTGAGCAAAATTCTGGCTCTTCAGGAACATTTTCAGAACCTGCCTTACAAACAACCAGCACTGAAAATTCCTTCCAGTTAGGTAATTTGGTACTCTTTCACTTATACCTGATTTAGTAACAAATAGACGTCAGGGCTACCTGCACCAAAAGATGGTTGCTATAATAAATAGGCCTTACCCAAGGTCAAATCCTCAGTAGACTCAGTGAATAAGCATTGTCAGATGTGCATTCCACAGACCTTAGGTTCGCTACCTTCTCCCAATCACAGAGCTCGATTCCATTGACACTGTAAAACTGTAAGAGTATACTTTTCCATAAATTCTCTCTAAGGAATGTTTAGGCATTTACTATCCCTGGGTTATTTGAAAAAAATTAAAGGCCACTAGGAATTCATTGCGATGGTTTTGTCCCAATAAGCTTCTTGATTTTTTAGCTTTCCATCTTTGTCAGTAGATTTCCATAAACTCAGAGATTTGTCTTTCTTTGTCATTGCTGTGTCTCTAGACCTAGAACTGTGATGGACACAGCAGGTGCAAAATATATGCGTTTTACTTTATAAAGCCAGAGAAACAGTAATTTGAAAGCTTTCCCAACTCTAACCTGTGATTCCCAATTGATTTTTATTACTGGCAAGGATGTATCTTAACTAAGTCAAGGACACAGTTTTCAAAGCTTTTCAAAAAAAATTAAAGTCACTTATTTTCAAAATACGTATCCTATTTCACCTTGAGAGGAGACTGACTCTTTGGTCCCACTCTTCCAGACATCCTGCTCCCTAATCTTTGAGCTTGGGACTCAAAGGGATCTAAAATATTTTAGTTCACCAAGATAGAATACATACTCTGTTTTCAAAGCTATGCTGGGCATCTTTTCCAGATATAGAGCCAAGAACCCAAGAAACAGCCAGAACTGCTACATGCTTCCTACAACAGCAATGCGGCACGCCTCAGAGGGATTTTTGACCCCTGCGAAGTGCCATAAAGGGCCTTGATGGGACGGCAGCCTACGGTGTAACGTGAGCATCAAGAGAACTTGCCACTTACCACAATGCAGACAGAAAATATCACTGAACCTATAGCTGCTTTTGTGCTGTTAGGGTATTTATTCTCTACACACACTAAAAATCTAACAGCTTTTCCTGTATTGGTCTGTATCTTCCTGTGTACTTTCATCAGAGTATTTAATTTATAACTTAGCAGTTATGATTCTGAAGGAGACTTTTTTGCTCTTTAAATTAAAATAATGGCTCAGAGAAACATTTTTTTTAGAGTTGTTGCTTTCTAGAGCTTTTATTTCTACCAACATATACCCACCATCTTTTTACATGATAAAAGAAAATTATTTTGAATGCTTTCTTAAACTAACAAGAAGGTTATGACTACTCAGGCCAAAGATTGAGGGAAGATAGGTTAACCCACAGAGAGAGAAGCAGAGCAGAGAGGCCAGCTGTTGGCTTTCACTTTGAGGGCATTGGCTAAACCAAGCAAACTGGAGCAGTGGTTTCCAGAGCATCGAGGGCCTAAGGAACAAGAGATAAAATTGAAGACTGACTCAAGGTTGGAATTGGGAATCTCTAGTCTCCAACCAGAGACCCTTCAAAGGTGGGATCTCAAAGGGCTACAACTTTTAAGGAAAAAGAAAGTAGAAATTTCCCATCCCTCACACCAAGATGCCAGCCAGGGATACTGTCTTTATCAAACCTTAGTGCTAAGTGAAAAGGAAAAATAATTTTCCCCAAAGGATTTACAACAACTTGGCGATTAAAGGGAATGAACTGCTTTTAAACACAACAACATGGATGAGTCTCAAAAACATTATGCAGAGAATTTAAAACCACAAGATGGTTCTCATTTGGATTTATAGGCTAAATCCTCACTGTTTACATGGTTCAATAAACATCAAGCCAATAATTTAGTTTAAAGTGGTCCCAGATTGATAATGCTCTATAGCAGGAGCAGGCAAACTATTTGGGGTGCAGGACAAGACAGCAAATACTTTAGGCTTTGAGGGCCATTCAGTTACTGGTGCAACTACTTAACTCTGCTGTTATAAAGCAGAAGCAAACGCAGGCAATGTATAAATAAATAGGTGTGGCTGCTTTAGAATAAGATTTTATTTACAATAACAGGCAGAAGGCAGGATTTAGTCTATGGGCTATAGTTTGCTGATTCCTGCTTTAAAGGTTTAAAGGAAGATAAAAAATCCATAGAAAATGACCAATCATGGTGAAATATCTTTAAACACACAAAGAAATAAGGCTCCATTAATGAGAAGCAACGGGGTGGGGGGAAAGGTGACTCATAAGATTTTGGAATCATTGGAAAAAATACAAAATCAATAAGCATAAGATGCTTCAAAACTTATTCAAGAGTAAGTACCTTTGAAAAAAAAACAGATTTAACTCATGGAAATGAGAAACTTAAAAATCAAAATTAAAAAGAAATCAATGAAAAAAACGTAACAGTAGACTAGATGGAACTGAAGAGAGCATTAGTGAAATTGTATAACTGAAGATTGTCAAGAAAAAAGTCTAGAGAGGCAAAGAAATGGCAAACATAAAAAATAGATTAAGAGACATGTAGGATACAATGAGAAAATCTAGTATTTGTTTTAATTAATCAGACTTCTAAAAAGACAGGAGTGGGAAACTGAGACAAAGGATATCTAAAGGATCTCTGAGAACTTTTGAGAATTGATAAAAAATACAAATCCACAGATGAGAACCCAAGAAGTCACAATTAACAAGAAATTCACACCTAGATACAGCAGAGTGATCTTCTAAAATAACAAAAACTGAGAAATGATCTTAAATACACCAGAAGAAATATCCTCCAAAAAAGTCATAATTAGGCTGATAGCTGACTTCTCAACACCAACTACAGAATAATCTTTAATGTACTCAGAGAAAAATAAGTGTTACTCTGAATATAAACTTCTACATCCAGCAATAACTTCAAGAATGAGTACAGACATATCTCTGAAGGCAAGGAAAATAAAAGCAAAAATAAACTATTGGGCCCTCATTCAGATAAAAAGCTTCTGCACAGCAAAGGAAACAACCAACAAAACTAAAAGACAACCTACAGGATGGGAGAAGATATTTGCAAATGATACAAAAAAACAAATAAGCCAGTGAAGAAATGGGCAGAAGACATGAACAGACACTTTTCCAAAGAAGACATCCAGATGGCTAACCAACACATGAAAAGATGCTCAATATCGCTCATCAGGGAAATACAAATCAAAACCACACTGAGATATCACCTCACGCCAGTCAGAGTGGCTAAAATGAACAACTCAGGAAATGACAGATGTTGTCAAGGATGTGAAGAGAGGGGAACCATGTTGCACTGTTGGTGGGAATGCAAACTGGTGCAGCCGCTCTGGAAAACACTATGGAGGTTCCTCAAAAAATTAGAAATAGAATTACCCTGTGACCAGCAATAGCACTACTAGGAATTTATCCAAAGGATACAGGAGTGCTGATTCATAGGGGCACAGGTACTCCAATGTTTATAGCAGCACTATCAACAATAACCAAATTCTGGAAAAAGCCCAAATGTCTATCAACTGATTAATGGATAAAGAAGATGTGGTATACACACATGCACGCATGTACATACACGCACACACACACACAGTGGAATACTACTTGGCAATGAAAAAAAGTGAAATTTTGCCATTTGAAACATGGGTAGAACTGGAGGGTATTATGCTAGTGAAATAAGTCAGTCAGAGAAAGACAGATATCATATGTTTTCACTCATATGTGGAATTTGAGAAACTTAACAGAAGACCATAGGGGAAGAGAAAAAAAATCAGTTACAAATACAGAGGGAGGCAAACCATAAGAGACTCTTAAATACAGAGAACAAACTGAGGGTTGAGTGGGGGGCAGGGGAGAGGGGAAAATGGGTGATGGGCATTGAGGAGGGCACTTGTTGGGATGAGCACTGGGTGTTGTATGTAAGTGATGAACCATGGGAATCTACTCCTGAAGCCAAGACTATATTGTATGTTAGCTAACTTGACAATAAATTATTTTTTAAAAAATGGGTATAAAGTGTATACTTACAGAAAAACAAAAACAAGGAGTTAGCCATTATCAAACTGTGATCCCAGATGTTAAAACTCAGATAAGAGGCAAGAAATAACAAAGAAAGTGGGAAAAAGTGTGGGTAAACATTGCCTGTATAAAGTAATAACCATGTTGCTGCTGATGACAATGATTATGACAATTTGTGAGACTATGTAAGTAATTAAAATACATAATATCATATACCATAAATTGGTGGAGGGGTGGTGGTGAATGATTGGAATTCAAATTCTAGGGTCCTTGAATTATTCAGGAGTGTAAGGGTAGTGACCCATTTTAGACGTTGGTAAGTATGCAAATTAAAAATTATAAGGCAACCACAGAACAAATAGAAATGAGACCATTAACCAACAATTAAGTAGAGAAAATGGAAAAAGGAAAGTAGTAAGTCCAAAAGAAGGCAAGAAAAGAGAAAAAATGGAAGTAAAAGTACAAAATAAAATAATAAAAAATAAATCCAACTATGTTATTACAGTAAATACAAAAATTTTTTAATGTTTATTTATTTTTTGAGAGACAGAGCATGAGCAGGGGAGGGGCAGAAAGAGAGGGAGTCACAGAATCTGAAGCAGAGTCCAGGCTCTGAGCTGTCAGCACAGAGCCTGATGCGGGGCTCGAACTCACAAACTGAGAGGTCATGACCTGAGCTGAAGTCGGACACTTAACTGACTGAGCCACCCAGGCACCCCTACACTAAATATAAATTTTTCTCTCCTACAGTGCAGATAGTTGATGTAAATTGCTACGTTTCTGGAAACAGTTTGGAAGTTTCTACACTGAAGTTAAACATGTTTATACCCTACTATGGAGCAATCCTAATTCCTACTAAACATACCAACTAAAGAAAAGCTCTTGTGCATGCATACTAGGAGACATTTACAACAAAGCTAAAAATAGTACTACTGTCAATCAGTAGTAAAAGGAATAATAAATTGTGACTTCTCATGCCTCCTAGGATATAGTTATTCATGTTTTACTTATTGGCCTGGGTAACAACTAACCAGGGTAATACTGAGAAATAAGTTTGCAATTTATCATTGCCCTGCACACTTTCATATATATTGTATTCTATAATTTCACAACACATTAAAAGATAAGTAGAAATCAGAGAATTGCCAAAGGCTGCAAAGCCAGCGAGTGCCAGAGCCACAATTAGAAAATGTCTTTATGATTCTTTATCTCATCATTTTAACCATTATTCCAAAAAATAACATCAAATACTACTAGCATCAATTCACTAGAAACCAGTGTTAAATAAGCAAAAGCAAACACACAGCTTTTGTCAAAATCCCTACTAGGGTCCCTAGTTTTAAGTACCAACCTTAAATGCCAATTTCGCCCCATCTCCCATTCCATCCTACTCTGGCCAAGCAGAAAGCCACACCTCAGAAACAAAGACTGAGAAAACTCTGGCCAAAAGGCAGTCCTCATTATGTATAGACTACATTATCTAGAGTCACAAGAAATGAACAGCCCTTAAATTATCAACAGAATACCCAACGTGTAACATAGGCAGAAGGAATGATGGCAAATCACCAAAGCAAAGCTGAATATGCCTTGGAAAGACTTGAGGAAAATTTCCTCAAGACAGTTCTTTGTTACAGACTATGATCCAGGTCTATTTCCCATGCTTCCAGTACGTTTACTGTTTCCTACCATGGTTGCTCATCTAATCCTAAAATGTACCAGGATATTTCAGAACATCTTGACATTCCTAAAACCCTGTGTCTGTAACATGACCAGGGCAAAGTTGGAATTTTAAAAGGCAAACTTGAGGCTCAATAAATGAATCTGTGCAAGAGGTTAGATTAAAAGTCTTTTCTAATGGGATTTTTCTACCAAATTCTACCTACCCTTGATATGCCATTATAATCAGAGAAGACTCAGAAGTTTAGAAGATTACATTCTGGGCATAGTACTTCTAAAGTAGGTACAAAACAATATTAGGGATATAGGGGAAGATGGCAGCATAGGAGGATGCTGGGCTCACCTCGTTCTGCTGATCGCTTAAATTCCACCCACATCTGCCTAAAGAACCCAGAAAACTGCCAAAAGACTAGCAGAATGGACTCTCCAGAGCCAAGCATAGACAAGAGGCCCACAGAAGAGGGTAGGAAGGGCGGAGAGGCGTGCGTGCTACACGGACTGGCGGGAGGGAGCCGGGGCGGTGGAGGGGCAGCCTGTCCTGCAAGGCAGAGCCCCCGAGTCTGGCTTGCAAAAGTGGAGGGGCCGGACAGAGTGTGTTCTGCCAGCCAGCGGGACTTAACATCTGGAATGTTATAAGTCAACAGCTCTGCTCAGAGAGCAGGAGGGTTAGAGGACAACAGGACGGAGAGTTGTTGAGCCTCGGAAGGACAGAGGTCAGTGGGGGAACAAAGGCACTGGCAAGCGCCATTTCCCTCTCCCATCCCGCAGCCTAAATTCCAAAGGGAACCAGCTCCCGTCACCGAACTTGCTTGTACCTCGAAAACGCCCAACATTGTGCTTCTGTGGATCCATCCCTCCAACGGGTCTGCCTCCCTCCCGGTGCTGCCAGGCCCCTCCTGCAGGGGACCACCAACAGTAAATGGAGCTAAGCCTGCCCCTCCGTCCCCTGTGCACCTTGCAGATCCACCCCTTCTAATATGCCCTTGGCCAGATCCCATCCAAGCAGTACCACAAGCCTGGCAGTGTCCAAGCTGCCCAGGCAGGGGCCACACCACTCCACAGTGAGTCCTGCCCCTGGGAGAGGGGAAGATAAGGTACACACAAGTCTGGCTGTGGCCCCAGCGGTGGGCTGGGGGCAGACATCAGGTCTGACTGCAGCCCCGCCCACCAACAGAAGTTGCTCCTGACAGCACAGGGGAAGTGCCCTGCAGTTTGGAGCTACCACAGGCACTAACCAAAATGATGAACGGAAACATTCTCCTCAAAAGAAACTCCAGGAAGTAGTGACAGCTAACTCATTGATAAAAACTGATTTAAGCAATATAACGGAACAAGAGTTTAGAATAATAGTCATAAAATTAATCACCAGGCTTGAAGAAAGCATAGAGGACACCAGAGAATCTATTGCTACAGAGATTAAGGGACTAAAAGATAGTCATGAGGAACTAAAAAATGCTATAAATGAGGTGCAAAATAAAATGGAGGCGGCCATAGCACAGATTGAAGAGGCAGAGGAGAGAATAGGTGAATTAGAAGATAAAATTATGGAACAAGAAGAAGCTGAAAAGAAGAGAGATAAAAAAAAATCCAGGAGTATGAGGGGAGAATTAGAGAACTACGTGATGCAATCAAATGGAATAATATCCTTATCATAGGAATTCCAGAAGAAAAAGAGAGAGAAAGGGGCTGAAGGTGTACTTGAACAAATCATAGCTGAGAACTTCCCTGATCTGGGGAAGGAAAAAGGCATTGAAATCCAAGAGGTACAGAGAACTCCCTTCAGATGTAACCTGAATCAATCTTCTGCAAAATATCATAGTGAAACTGGCAAAATACAAGGATAAAGAGAGAATTCTGAAAGCAGCTAGGGATAAACATGCCCTAACTTACAAAGGTAGACACATAAGGGTATTAGCAGACCTATCACTGAAACTTGGCAGGCCAGAAAGGAGGGGCAGGAAATCTTCAATGTGATGAACAGGAAAAATATGCAGCCAAGAATCATTTATCCAGCAAATCTGTCATTCAGAATAGAAGGAGAGATAAAGGTTTTCCCAAACAAACAAAAACTGAAGGAATTCATCACCACTAAACTAAGCCCTACAAGAGGTCCTAAGGGAGATTTTGTGGGTGAAATGTTGCAAGGACCACAAAGTACCAGAGACATCACTATAAGCATGAAACCTACAGACATCACAATGACTCTAAACCCGTATCTTTCAATAATAACACTGAATGTAAATGGACTAAATGCTCCAACCAAAAGACATAGAGTATCAGAATGGATTAAAAAAAAAAAAAAAGACCATCTATTTGCTCTCTACAAGAGACTCATTTTAGACCTGAGGACACCTTCAGATTAAAAGTGAGGGGATGGAGAACTATCTATCATGCTACTGGAAGTCAATCATATCAGACAAACTAGACATTAAATAAAAGGCTGTAACAAGAGATGAAGAAGGGCATTATATAATAATTACAGGGTCTATCCATCAGGAAGAGACAACAATTATAAATGTCTATGCACCAAATACGGGAGCCCCCAAATATATAAAACAATCAATCACAAACATAAGCAACCTTATTGACAAGAATGTGGTAATTGCAGGGGACTTTAATACCCCACTTACAACAATGGATAGATCATCTAGACACAAAATCAATAAAGAAACAAGGGCCCTGAATGATACATTGGATCACATGGACTTGACAGATATATTTAGAACTCTGCATCCCAAAGCAACAGAATATACTTTACTCTCGAATGCACATGGAACATTCTCCAAGAGAGATTACATACTGGGTCACAAAACAACCCTTCATAAGTATAAAAGAATTGAGATCATGCCATGCACACTTTCAGATCACAATGCTATGAAACTTGAAATTAACCACAGGAAAAAGTCTGGAAAGCTTCCAAAAGCATGGAGGTTAAAGCGCATCCTACTAAAGAATGAATGGGTCAACCAGGCAATTAGAGGAGAAATTAAGAAATATACGGAAACAAATGAAAATGAAAACACAACAATCCAAACGCTTTGGGATGCAGCGAAGGCAGTCCTCAGAGGAAAATACATTGCAATCCAGGCCTATCTCAAGAAACAAGAAAAATCCCAAATACAAAATCTAACAGCACACCTAAAGGAAATAGAAGCAGAACAGCAAAGGCAGCCTAAATCCAGCAGAAGAAGAGAAATAATAAAGATCAGAGCAGAAATAAACAATATAGAATCTAAAAAAACTGTAGAGCAGATCAACGAAACCAAGAGTTGGTTTTTTGAAAAAATAAACAAAATTGACAAACCTCTAGCCAGGCTTCTCAAAAAGAAAAGGGAGATGACCCAAATAGATAAAATCATGAATGAAAATGGAATTATTACAGCCAATCCCTCAGAAATACAAGCAATTATCAGGGGATACTATGAAAAATTATATGCTAACAAACTGGACAACCTGGAAGAAATGGACAAATTCCTAAGCACCCACACACTTCCAAAACTCAAACAATAAGAAATAGAGAACTTGAACAGACCCATAACCAGCAAAGAAATTGAATCCGTTATCAAAAATCTCCCAACAAATAAGAGTCCAGGACCAGATGGCTTCCCTGGGGAATTCTACCAGACATTTAAAGCAGAGATAATACCTATCCTTCTCAAGCTGTTCCAAAAAAATAGAAAGGGAAGGAAAACTTCCAGACTCATTCTATGAAGCCAGCATTGCTTTGATTCCCAAACCAGACAGAGACACAGCAAACAAAGAAAACTACAGGCCAATATCCCTGATGAATATGGATGCAAAAATTCTCAACTAGATACTAGCAAATTGAATTCAACAGCATATAGAAAGAATTATTCAGCATGATTAAGTGGGATTCATTCCTAGGCTGCAGGGCTGGTTCAATATTCACAAATCAATCAATGTGATACATCACATTAATAAAAGAAAAGATAAGAACCATATGATCCTGTCAATTGATCAGAAAAAGCATTTGACAAAATTCAGCATCCTTTCTTAATAAAAGCCCTCGAGAAAGTCAGGATAGAAGGAACATACTTAACCATCATAAAAGCCATTTATGAAAAGCCCACAGCTAACATCATCCTCCATGGGGAAAAACTGAGAGCTTTGCCCCGAGATCAGGAGCACAACAGGGATGTCCACTCTCACCACTGTTGTTTAACATAGGGTTGGAAATTCTAGCATCAGCAATCAGACAACAAAAGGAGATCAAAGTCATCAAAATTGGCAAAGATGAAGTCAAGCTTTCACTTTTTGCAGATGACATGATACTCTACATGGAAAACCCGATAGACTCCACCAAAAGTCTGCCAGAACTGATACATAAATTCAGCAAAATTGCAGGATACAAAATTAGTGTACAGAAATCAGTTGCATTTTTATACACCAATAATGAAGCAACAGAAAGAGAAATAAAGAAACTGATTGCATTCACAATTGCACCAAGAAATATAAAATACCTAGGAATAAACCTAATCAAAGATGTAAAAGATCTGTATGCTGAAAACTATAGAAAGCTCAAGAAGGAAATTGAAGAAGATACAAAGAAATGGAAAAACATTCCATGCTCCTGGATAGAAGAATAAATATTGCTAAAATGTCAATACTACCCAAGCAATCTACACATTCAATGCAATCCCAATCAAAATTGCGCCAGCATTCTTCTCAAAGCTAGAACAAGCAATCCTAAAATTTGTATGGAACCACAAAGACCCCCTAATTGCCAAAGTAATATTGAAGAAGAAGACCAAAGAGGGAGGCATCACAATCCCAGACTTTAGCCTCTACTACAAAGCTGTAATCATCAAAACAGTGTGGTATTGGCACAAAAACAGACAAATAGACCAACGGAATAGAATAGAGAACCCAGAATTGGACCCACAAAAGTATGGCCAACTAATCTTTGACAAAGCAGAAAAGAATATCCAATGGAAAAAACATAGTCTCTTTAACAAATGGTGCAGGAAAAACTGGACAGCAACATGCAGAAGAATGAAACTAGACCACTTTCTTACACCACTCACAAAAATAAACTCAAAATGGATAAAGAACCTGAATGTGAGACAGGAAACCATCAAAACCCTAGAGGAGAAAGCAGGAACAAACCTCTCTGACCTCAGCCGCAGCAATTTCTTACTTGACACATCCCCAAAGGCAAGGGAATTAAAAGCAAAAATGAACTATTGGGACCTCATGAAGATAAATAGCTTCTGCACTTCAAAGGAAACAATCAACAAAACTAAAGGCAACTGACAGAATGGGAAAAGATATTTGCAAATGACATATTGGACAAAGGGCTAATATCCAAAATCTATAAAGAACTCACCAAACTCCACACCCAAAAACCAAATAATCCAGTGAATAAATGGGCAGGAAACATAAATAGACACTTCTCTAAAGAAGGCATCCAGATGGCCAACAGGCACATGAAAAGATGCTCAACGTCGCTCCTCATCAGGGAAATACAAATCAAAACCACACTGAGATATCACCTCATGCCAGTCAGAGTGGCCAAAATGAACAAATCAGGAGACTATAGATGCTGGAGAGGATGTGGAGAAATGGGAACCCTCTTGCACTGTAGGTGGGAATGCAAACTGGTGCAGCCACTCTGGAAGACAGTGTGGAGGTTCCTCAAAAAATTAAAAATAGATCTACCCTATGACCCAGCCAATAGCAGTGCTAGGAATTTACCCAAGAGCACAGGAGTGCTGGTGCATAGGGGCACTTGCACCCCAATGTTTATAGCAGCACTTTCAACAATAGCCAAATTATGGAAAAGAGCCTAAATGTCCATCAACTGATGAATGGACAAAGAAATTGTGGTTTACATACACAAAGGAATACTACTTGGCAATGAGAAAGAATGAAATATGGCCATTTGTGGCAACGTGGATGGAACTGGAGGGTATTAGGCTAAGTGAAGTAAGTCATACAGAGAAAGATAGATACCATATGTTTTCACTCTTATGTGGATCCTGAGAAACTTAACAGAAGATCATGGGGGAAAAGAAGAGGGCAAAAAAAAGTTAGAGAGGGAGGGAGGCAAACCATAAGAGACTCTTAAAACTGAAAATAATCTGAGGGCTGATGGGGGGTGGGAGGGAGGGAAAAGTGGGTGATGGGCATTGAGGAGGGCACCTGTTGGGATGAGCACTGGGTGTTGTATGGAAACCAATTTGACAACAAATTTCATATTTAAAAAAAAAACAATATTAGGGAAGGGTAACATAAAAACAAATTAGGGAAGGGTAACATAAACATTCCTCTCTAGGAAGCATAATCTAAATCCGAGCAATATTTGCTTTCTAAAAAGATGTTTACGGAAGCATGGCAATTCCCCCAACTGCAATTCACTTATTGTGCAATTCACAATAAGTTGCAATTCACTTATGCCAATGAAAACTAGCTGCCTAAGTCCAAGACCTACAAAGGTTCCCACTGAGATAGCATTAGACTTTCTAGTGAACATGTGATAGCATTATTGCTTCCAGAGTGCACTTGGAAAGATACATCTTACTGACATCCAAACAAAACAGCTGTTAGTTGTTCTATCAGCTTTTCTGATAACTGGGCTAATTAATACAATGGATTCATTAATTCAAGTTATATTGAATATGAAAAGTAAAAGGGAAAAAGGAACTCAAGGCAAAGAGTCACCCCGAATCAGTCACTTGCTGATTTTCAGTCAAGATCAAAGGGAAGAATCGGGGCCCCTGGGAGGCTCAGTTGGTGGAGTCTGTGACTCTTGATCTCAGGGTTGTGGGTTCAGGCCCCACGTTGGGTGTAGAGATTACTTAAAAATAAAACCTTTTAAAAAAAAGATCAAAGGAAAGAATCAAAGAGTAAGAACATAGGGAAAAAGGATGGGGGGTGCAAAGAACAGAAGAGTAGCTCACCATTTGGGTAACCTGGTTGCACATGTTCCTTTGGGAGCAAATCCATCTAGTTTGATAAGAATGTAAATCATAGCCCTATACCAGACATATGTATAGTGAATTAAAAGATAGTTACCTGGGTGGCTCAGTAGGCTAAGTATCCAAATTCAGCTCAGGTCATGATCTCACAGTTCAAGAGTTTGAGCCCTGCCTCGGGCTCTGGGCTGATGGCTCAGAGCCTGGAGCCTGCTTCCGATTCTGTGTCTCCCTCTCTCTCTGCCCCTCCCCCGTTCATGCTCTGTCTCTCTCTGTCTCAAAAATAAATAAACGTTAAAAAAAATTTTTTTTAAAAGTAAATAAATAACCATTAAAAAAAACTAAAAAGGAAAAAAAAGAGATAGTTGCCTGAGTTCACCCACAAATCAAGTGAAGTTTATGACTTGCTCAAGGCAGAGTCCACAGGGTCAGAGTCCAAATCATCAGGCAAAAAAAAAAAAAAAGAAAAAGAAAAGAAAAGAAAAGTGAGAGACTAAGAGAAAAATTACCAGGTGTACTCACAACGGCAAAGAAAAGACCTCCCCCCCCCCCATTCCCGAAACCAGCCAGGGCGTGCCCAGTTGTGGTTTGAAATAAAGGCAGGAACCAATCAAGTTCTGCTGAGCGTTCAAATTTAAATGTCAACCAATAACAGCTCTGTAACCTCAAAAAAATCCCTAACTTGTTTGTGCCTGTCTATAAAAGAACCTGTAAGATCCTTGCTCGGTGCCTCTTAGCGTCACCGGCAACGAGTGACCTCGAACCGAGGACCGGGTTCGAACCTGCAATAAACCTGCAATAAATGACCCTTGCCGCTTGGCTTTGACTCTGGACTCTGGTGGTTTGTTTTCGGGGGGTCTCTCGAATCGGGGCATATCAAAAAGAAAAGAAAAGAAAAAACAAACCAAAACTAGCTGTTCATGGTCTCATTTCTCAGATATTCCAGTCCAATATAATCTAACTATGTAATTGATATGGAAAACAAACAATTCTTGTTTATAATAAGAAAAAATTTAACCTTCCTCAGACCAGAAGAGGGTAGAGGTGAGGGAAAATAATGCAACACACATTTAGAAATATATAATTTATTTATATTCACTGTAAGACAGTTTCACATTTGGTACACAGTTACCAGAAGAGATGGAACACTCCCAGAGTTTAACATGGTGTTATATTGCTATCAAACATTGCTTACACTGAGTAAATTGGGAAACACTTATCTTCCCCTTAAAAAAATTTAAGGCTCAGTTTCCAAAAGGTAATTTTACCACTCATTCTTCTGTTTAAAAAACTGGGAACATCCTGAAATAAACCTCAAAGGGGTAGAGGGTGAGGAGCAGCACACACGCCTGGCTCATTCATACCTCCCCTGAAGACAAAGTGATTTTTTTGTTGTTAAAGCCTCCTCCTGTTTGAAAATATGCTTCGGTACAAAATCAAACAAATCCGTAAATGGGAGAGGCACTACGTATAGATCTCTACTGTAACCACAAGGAAACCTTAAAGCTTTACCACCAGTGGCCAGCTAAAAAGTTGTTTATTCAAAACTTGCCTACATACAAGTGCACACACACAGTAACCTGCATTCACCTTTCTTCGGTAAAGCTCACCAAGTAATACTTCTCTTCTAACACACTAGTAAAAAAATATTTACATTTGCTTTCAACTTTCAGATCAAGTGGCCACAAATCTGTCCTTTCTCCTAAATACGATCCTCATTTTTCTTTTCAACCTTGCAGTGGAACACAACCCTGGCAGTAACCTTGAACTGATGTGTACTCCCACTGTTTAAGTGATTGGCGGAGGGGCGGGGTGGTGAGAAGGAGTGAGAAAACAAATCATCAAAAGAGCCTGGGGGATTTTTTTTTGAGAATTGCCATATCAACAAGTTCCAAACACAGTGAGTTCCAAAAGTGTTTTAGAAGCACTTTTTCCTGTACAAATATTTCATTCAATCAACAATGACTTCATCATTTTACACAAGACAGAATCTGTTTAAAGTCAGTAAACTACCTTATAATTCATGAGGCTATTGATATGACAACAAAAGCCAAAAAGGGCCCCAGATGGGTTCTGCCTCTGGCGTAAAGAGGTAGAGACAATTCATCCTATAGAAAAGATTAACATTAAAAAACAAAAACAGTAAACCAAAACAATACTCCACTCTCCCTCTCACCCCACCAAAAACAACACATTCCATTTCTAGGGGCTAGTTTTGGTAAGCCAAATTTTATCACCAGGGTGGGATTCAGTCTGATTCAAAGAGATCCATTGCCTACAATCATCTTGCTGTAATTCTTCTGCTGCTCTTCCTTAAAGGTGTCCTTCACCTTTGCTCTCTTCAGCCCTCCATCCCTGGGAATAGAAAGGCAAATAAATAAAAGATATTCCCAGCAATGATTTAAAAGCATTTGCTGTTAACACACACTGTGTGGTGCCATGACACTTTAAGTGGCTGGTCAACAATGGGGCAAAGCACATGGGATTTGGAAGCAGAAAGACCAAGATTTCAGTCTCTGTTCTACCGCTAACTAAATGTGTGTTACTCTGGGGAAGGAACGATCTCTCTGATGCTTAATTAAAATATAGAATAATATCTCCACTCAGTTTCCTTTTAGAAGTTAGGGTTGCTAGGGGCGTCTGGGTGGCTCAGTCTTTTAAGCGTCTGACTTAGGCTCAGGTCACGATCTCACAGTCCGTGGGTTCGGGCCTGCGTTGGGCTCTGTGCTGACAGCTCAGAGCTTGGAGCCTGCTTTGGATTCTATATCTCCCTCTCTCTCTGCCCTCCCCCACTCGCACTCTGTCTCTCTCTCAAAAATGAATGACCACTGGAAAAAAAAAATTAAGAAGTTAGGGTTGCTATATTCAATATTTGGACTTTACATGTTTTTTTTTAATTTTCTAAATGTTTATTTATTTTTTAGAGAGACAGATTGCAAGCAGGGAGGAGCAGAGAGAGACAGAGACAGAGACAGGGAATCTGAAGCAGACTCCAGGCTCTGAGCTGTCAGCACAGAGCTAGACGCAGGGCTCCAACTCACAAACTGAGAGATCAGGACCTGAGCAGAAGTCAGATGCTTAACCGACTGAGCCACCCAAGGCGCCCCTGGACTTTATATTAAAACTAGGATTGTTTGCCTGTCTTTTTCTGCAAGGAAAGCAAAGTATTGTTTTCTTTCATCCAATCAACCTATGTCTTACTAGAAAACCCATATGGAAAATTTAAGGTACACTCAAATAATGGTGAGGGTACTGTGTATGTACGGGTAAATTCCTTAAAGATAAGTGGGTTAATCATTATTCAAACCAAAGCCTTTCTTCCTTTCTTTCCTATGTCTACATAGGAAGACATATGGAAAATACATAGAAAATATGGGAAAGACATAGGAAAATACAATGAAAAGTTGTATTTTCATTCCAAGCACTACATATTTCAAGCATTAATGATCTCCCATATTACAAAACAGACTCAGAATAAAAACGAACAACAAAATCATAAATTGCATTTAACCAGTAGTTAGTGCCTATGTAAGTAGCATTCCTTAATTCAGAGTCTGTGAATCTTTGAACTCTCTCCACGGTGGTGAAAACACAGAGCTGCCTGGGTTATAAGGACTCTGCATGCCTTTCCTTCTTTGGTCAACACAAAGGAACAACAAACTGTAAGCTCTGAGAGGAGAACTGGACTATAAGGGGCCACGATCTCTCTCCTAATCTAATGTTTTTGATTTTAACTCCTAAGAGCATAGATGGTGAACTTGCTTACCTTATACGGTACCTGTTTAATTTTAACCCAGTTAAACACAAATGTTTACCAAGTGCCTTCTGATGATGATGAATGGATCACAGGTTAGCCTGTAAACTCTGCCATGAGGACAGAACTTGACCTACAAACAGACGCCCGCCTGAACCACTGCAATGTTTTGGCCTCTGAAGTCAAAACCAAGACTCAGCCTGCCAGTGAGTCCTCAACTTAAAAACAGACTAAAGTCCACCCATCTTCCAGGGGCTCAGATGTAGGAAATTTCCATGAAACAAAGTTATAAATTGTTATTAGCTCCCCAGAATTGTCCCCCAAAGCCTCTTTTATCCAGAAGAGCTGCCTCTAACTATTCATAGCACTGATGTGAATTCTGAATAGTAGGAACTAAGAGGGGGGGGGGGGGAGGCAGAAGAAAAGCCTTTCTTTCTTTCCTAAGGTCCAAGCCAAAACTGACAAAACAGTTAAAAACATTTGCCCTTGAGCATCCTGACATTATTTTGATGCAACTATCCCAAGCACCCAGGTATCACACACAGCTCTGAGCACCCCAACTGTGACCTGCCCCCTCTAGAGACTTTAAAGTTTTACCCAGTTCCCCTTTGCAATGGCAGCAGACCTGAGCTCCTAAGGATAGCAGCAACCATATGTAAAAACCTGTTTAAGATGATACAACCGAATTCTCATTTAACCTAGGAAAAAAGCCATGTAGACACGTTAATTCATACTCAGTGTGTGAATGACAGGTACACCTGAAAAGGCAGTGAGGCTTGCATATGGCCCAATAAAAGGAAATTGAAAAATTCTCAAAATCTGACAGATTTTCTTTAAGCCAATCTGATTGGGATCTGTCCTGTGGCTGACTTCCTTAGGCTGTTGTCTTTCAAGACTTTCTTCCTTTCTTTGGTGTCTGAGGCTACTGATCCCAAACTCCTAGATTTTCATATGGCTTCAGGGCAGGAGGAGGGCTTTGATGTCAGGTGAGAGGAAGGAGAGTAAAGAACTGAAAACAATGAGGAAAGAGGAAGCCAGATCCAGAGTGAACTTGGATTCACTAGGGCATTGATAAACTAGGACATGTGTAAGCCTGTCATTTCATGATATTATGATGTCTGTAATTTAGTTTCACCTATTTCAGCTTAGGTAGTGTGATACAAATGTTAGTTTTAACCTATCTTGACCCTAGTCCTGGCCTTAGGACCAGTCAAGTTGCCCTAAATCAAGAACTCATACTCTGGGGATGATCAGCCAGGCATTTAATTAGAAGACCACCCTCCAAAGGTGTCACTATAAGGCATCAGCTATCTCTGTCTCCCATCAATTTCCCAACCTTTGTTAATTCACATAATGAATTTTAGAAATGGGTTTTCACTACAGAAATGATTGCCTTCCTAATTAGCATAACAGACGCCAGAAACAGGTTTCTTGGGTGAAATTGGTTGTACTCAAGGTATATGAATGGATAAAATATTCTAGAGACATTCCCCACCTTTGCATAAAGGAGTATAAGAACCCAGCAAGCCCTTATTCCAGAGGCTAATTCCTGAGCAGTCCCGGGTCCCTCTGCAGTTGGCTGAACTGGCTGACAACCTGACTCAGTCAAATCCTGCTCCTAGAACATAACTATAATTGCCTTAAGTGAACTTTTCATGCAGTGTTTTCAAAACACCAAAAATGATAAACAGAGGGACTTTATTAAACTTACAGGATTTGAAGTATGAACTGGTTTTTTTTAAGTTTATTTTTTATTTATTTTGGGGGGGGGGGAGAGAGAGGGAGAGAGGCAGAGCAGGGGAAGGGGGCAGGGATAAAGAGAAAGAATTCCAAGGAAGCTCTGCACTATCAGCACAGAGCCCAACACAGGGCCCAGACTTATGAACCATGAGATCATGACCTGAAACAAAATCAAGAGTGGACGATTAACCAACCGAGCCACCCAGGTGCCCCAAAGTTTGAACTGCTTTATGCAAGCTTGCTAACATAATGTCTGTGTGTGTGAGAATTTAATCTCCCACTATAATGTAGGTATATAGTTAACCCTCACTGATACAGACTAAATGTTTATGCCTTCCCGCCACACCCCCCCCCCCAATTCATATATTGAAGCCCTAACCTCCAATATGATGGTATTTAGAGAAGGGGCCTTTGGGAGGTAATGAGGTTTAGATGAGGTCAGAAGAGTGGTCACTAATCTTCAAGATAGGATTAATGTCTGTATAAAAAGAGACACCTGTGAGCTTGCTCGCTTCTCTCTCCCCATACTCATACAAAGACGAGATTGTGTGAACACAAGGCAAGAAGGCAGCCATTTGCCAGCCAAAAGGGAGAGAGAGCTCTCACCAGAAACCGACCTTACTGGCACCCCAATCTCAGATTTTCAGCCTTCAGAACTGTGAGAAATAGATTTGTTTTTTAAGTCAACCCCATGTATGGTAGTTTGTTATGGCAGCCCAAGCAGACTACTACACTCCCCTACAACCTTCCTCAAACAAATAAAGAAAAAATTAAATCCAAAGTTTCCATAACTAAAATATTCCACTTATTTCCTTTCAAGTTTTTAAGTTTTCTCTAATTTAGTTATAGCTAGCATTAAATATGAACAAGCCTATAAGTTGCCCCTTGCTCCCAGGGTCCGTTCTCCAACCCCAAATCTATTCTCACGTTCTTCTTCAGTAAAAGAATGCTAAATTTCAGCTAGACACATGGCCTTCCAGAACAAAGACGGCATTCTCCAGCTTTCTTTGCGGTTGCCGTCATATTACTTGAGTTCTAGCCAATGGATACAAATGGAAGTGGCTGGTCCAACCTATAATGGTAATAATGAGAGGGGTGTCCTTGTTTTAAGTCTTCCCTACTGGCCATTTTCTGGACACATGGAGTAGCCCTGAAGCCATCAGCCTGGACCCAAAAGTGGAAGCACACTGAGGATGGGATACAGAATGAGCTGTTATACGAGCCTGTGCAGCCTGTGTTTAAGCAAGAGGGATAAACTTCTACCTTATTTAAGCCATTGGTATTTAAATAAACTGCTCTTTCAGCTAAACCTCTGGTTAGCTAGCACAATAAATGACATTACTAAAGACGATTTTTTGGGGGGTGCCTGGGTGGTTGAGTGTCCAACTCTTGATTTCAGCCCAGGTTATGATCCCAGGGTCATGAGATTAAGCCCCATGTCAGGTTCTGCATTGAGCGTGGAGCCTGTGTACGACATTCTTTCTTCCTCTCTCCCTCTCCCCTGCTCGCTCACTATTTCTTTCTCTCAAAATAAACACACTTCTAAAAATAAATAGATAAATAATGCAAAATAAAAGTGATTTTTTTAATGAAAAAGAAATGATAGTACATCTAAAAAATTTCTTACCAGGGAAGCTCAGTCAATCCTCCTTGCACAGCAATAGCAGACTTAACCCTGTTAGCAAACTGGACAGCATCTTCTCCTTCCTGGGGAAAAGAAAATTACAAGTACATCCTGGGAATAGAGTTTTCAAACAATTCTTGAAATAGCTCACAATCATTTAGATTTGTTTTAAAATGTAAGAGTCACCTTTTAGCTCAGTTCTGTTCTCAATCATAGCAAATATCATTTGGTCTGCCAAGAAAATGCAGTGCTGTAATGTTTAATTTTTATCATGTACATATATTATTAGCCTTACCAATATGTAACATTCCATAATATTTGTAGGTTCGCTAAACCAACAGCAAGTATAAAAACCATTATGGAAAAGAGTTTCTGAATATAAAAGAGCCTGACTTGAAGACAGCCAAAATACATTTCGTTTTAAATGACTCGTTTGCTGAGAAAGCAGAAAGGAAGCCCAGCTTTTGCTACTGTGAGGAAGGCAGGCACCCAGGTTTTCAGGGAAAAGTGTTCTCCCCTGGATCTGACTGGATAAAGCACCAAAGACCAGTTGTTATCTATGGATACCTCTCTGGTCATGGGGGGCATGTACCACACATCACAGACGATGGCCCAGCTGGTCATCATTCGAAGCAGGTAGCTCACCATGTTGTATTTACTACTGTTCCAAAATGCATCCCCAAACTGAGGGTTATACTGGGGAAAAAAAAAAAAAAAAGAAGTAAAAGAAAGAAAAAACATTGCAGTCATGAACTAAGTGATGGCTTATCCACATTAGTGTTTCCGAGGCGACAGGCCAAACATCTCTACTGAACCCCAAGAGAAAGAGAAGCTACTTTGCTTGATAGAAATGATCAAAAAAGTAAACCAAGCCAGCTAACTCCTCTGACCAGAGCCCCAGAGTGCTGCAATAAGAGAGTTATCCACATGAGTCTTCAGTATCTGTCTCCCACTTCACTGAAATTGAGCGAAAGTAGGCACAGTACCTCTTTTGCTTATTACCGTGTCCTCAGTACTTAATACAATGCCTGGTACACAGTCCCCTGGAACCCGTCTGTATATGTACCAATAGAGACAGAATGATTGAGCAAACAGGGCAAAATGTAAACAGTTGGTGAATCTGAATAAAGAGTATACAAATGCCTTAAGGAAGACCTTATACACAACAGGTCTTTAGAATATGTTGGTTGGCTAAATATCTCCAACATAATGGCAACACAATATTTCCACCAAGTAATGGTATAACCGTGAGACAAATTACACGACATCTCTGAGACTCAATTTACAAACTGAGAAAGTTTAACTAAAGTTGTGGTTTCTAAACATTCTGGGTTAGCAGCAAATTACCAATCCTTTTCTTCAATTACATCTCACGCAGAATCCCAGGATATAAAACAGATTTGCAAAAAGGAAAAACAGATGTGGAGAAAAGAGATCGTTGGTGCACTGCTGGTGGGGACGTAAATCAGTACAGCCACTATAGAAAACAGCATATGAGAGCGTCCTCAAAAAGTCAAAAATTAGAACTACCATATGATCCAGCAACCTCACTTTTGGGTATGTATCCAATGAAAATGAAAACAAGATCTTGAAGAGATATCCGCCCTCCTATGTTCACTGCAGCATATTTTTCACAATAGCCAAGATATGGAAACAACCTAAGTGTATGTCAACAGATGAATAAAGATGTGGTGTGTGTGTGTGTGTGTGTGTGTGTGTGTGTATACAGATGATATTTGTGACAACACAGATGGACCCTGAAAGCATTATGAGGAGTAAAATAAGTCAGACAGAGAAAGGTAAGTACTGTATAGCCTCATTTATATGTGGAATCTAAAAAAGCTGGACTGATAGAAACAAAGATTAGAAAGGTGGTTACCAGGGCCTGAGGAGGAGAGACGGCACAGTGGAGGAACTGGGGAGATATTGGTCAAAGACAACAGACTTACAGTTATTAAGATAAACAAGTCCTGGGGACCTAATACACAGCATGGTGAATATAGTTAATAACTCTGTATATTGTACACCTTAAATTTACACAACGTTATATGTCAACTATATTCCAATAAAGCTGGGGCAGGGGGAAGAGTGTACAAGCCCTTGTTATTCTTACAGATTTTAACACTGAAGTTATATCAAAATAAAGTTACCAAGTCATTCCCCTTTTGGGAGCCTCGGGGCAGGGGGGTATATCTGTTTTACCTTAATTGCAACTGGATGTATGGTTCCTCCAATTTCAAAGCTTCCCTTTTTAAACATCATGACTGAAGTATTGTTGATGCAAGTCCCTGCAGAAGGGAGAAAAGGGTATGGTGACTATTTTTAAAGGCAGTTTTTCTCTTTCAAACAAATTTTTAAAAGGAATTATTTTGACACAAAATAAAATATTCAAATCCTAGCAAAATTGGAGTTTACTCTTATTTCACAAATCAATCCCTGCTTAATTAAGTAACTCAACAGTTCTAAGCAAGTTTAAAGACAAACTTTTACTTTGTTATTAAATACTCTGGAGATAAAACTTTTGCACAACAGGTGATAATTTTAATACTTGAAAAAATACTTGAAAAAATTAGGAACACTACCTGTACAAGTTCATTACCCAGAAATAACTTTTAAGATCAAAGAGGCACCATGCCTTCCATCAAATGTCAAAAGAAAGCAAGGGATTATTGGCTCAGAGAAGGCCATCCCATTCCTATAGGACAGCAGAGATCTGGACTAAGAGTGAACTTCTAGAACAATCCGATGCCTCACATACTTTTGGTGCTGGTTGGTATCAACTATAGCTTGGTAGGCAGTTACCCTTCTTACCTTCAGGAAAGATTAATATGGGTAGTTTTTTCTTATCAGCAATGTGTTCTTTTAGTCTGTGAAGAAAAATAAAGGATCAGAATGCTACCTTTATAAAAATAGAGGTGGGAATCCACTTTGGTGTTTACACTCCACTAGCACAGATATAATTGTATAGCAATAAGGAGGGGGAAAAATAAGACATAAGTAAAGGGAAAAACTCAAGTTGGACCCTTTCTAAAAAGCATAATGCTATCTGTACTATTTTAATTTCTCTCATTTCAAAGTGAGCAGTTTTCAGTGCCTTCTGCCTACTCTTAAAATAGAACGCTAGGCAGGGGCGCCTGGGTGGCGCAGTCGGTTAAGCGTCCGACTTCAGCCAGGTCACGATCTCACGGTCCGTGAGTTCGAGCCCCGCGTCGGGCTCTGGGCTGATGGCTCGGAGCCTGGAGCCTGTTTCCGATTCTGTGTCTCCCTCTCTCTCTGTGCCTCCCCCGTTCATGCTCTGTCTCTCTCTGTCCCAAAAATAAAATAAATGTTGAAAAAAAAAAAAATTTAAAATAGAACGCTAGGCAGTCATGTGACATGAGCTCTGGAGCCCCCCGTGTCATATAGTTTGTACCCTTCTCCATGTACTTATATTTCCTCATCTGAAAAATGAGAATACTGATCACTGGACCTGTCAGGCTTATGGCCATTGAGTATAAAGAAATTCCTTAAATGAGTCAGGCTCAGCTTTCCTGTGATATGTAATAGAGATGCCAGAAAGCTGAGAACGATGGAAGTTCTTCCAGGCTTAGGTCCTGTCTCCCCTGCAGCCAGCTTTATATTCCCAACTGCTCACCAGAAACTGGTAAGACTGAGAGAGAGAAATTACAGCTACCCGTGTCCCATGCTAAATAATCTCAAACTAGGGAATGGTTTCACTAACTTTCAACAGATTTCAACAAGTACTTTTCAGCTTACTCTTAAAAGCATGCCCTACCTTCAAGTTTCTAGAAGCAATAACCAGACGGCCTTCACTTAAAGGCCTCAGGCAAAAAGCTGTTGTTTCCCAACAAAGGCTTCTGATAGCTCCTCTCAATCCCAAGCCCCAGAGATTTCTTCTGTTCCATAAAGAGCATTAGCTCTGCCAGTCTCTTGATGGATTTAAATGATAACAGACATTCAGCAAACAATCAGCCATCTATTTACTCAGCAAACAGTTACCAATTATTTAACTTTCGTGGTAGTAAGTTTTAATTCTGAAAATTCAGTGACTGGACTATACCTAAACCACAGCAATACAAAATGTATGGGACTTCTAATCTCATCCTATAACCCACTATGACTACAGAATTCAAATTTTTAAGAATGTAGCTCAGACAGGTGATTCAGCAAAAAAAAGTCAACCACAAAGAAAACCCCATATATTTTAGGTTTAATCCTTAGTACTGCTCTGCTGTCTTTGCAGGAAAGCCAAGATTTATCAGATTTTATGTTACCCCAAAGAACACCGAGCAATGTCTCTGCTTACCGCTTAGTGACCAGGTGTCGATCTTTCATTTCCGATCGTTCAAACCAGACATGCGGACAAGCCTTCACCATGGCTCTCTGAATAATTCCCATCAATCCACCGTGAACCTGGCCAACCTAGAAGTACCATTAGAAAAAAAGAAAAATGTAAAGGCACAGATATGCAAAGAAAGCTTTTTTTTTTTTTTTTAAGTACCAGTAAGTTCGTATTCCCCACCAAGAGAAAAGATTGGCCTTCTTCTACTGACTGAAGTTCTTAGTCTAATCAAAAGATATGAATGGCCAGATATAAGCAAAAAGTGTTCTTTAGTAGCACCTTTGAATTTAAACTGTGTTCCTACACTAGTTATAATCTAGCTTTAAAAAGTAAAGGTCTTTCAACTCAGTCAAGATAAGGGAAATGCAAATTAAAACTACACTGAAATACCATTTTTCAATCATCAGACTGACAAGGACTCAAAAGCTTAACAATGCACTCGGAGCCAAGACTATGGAAAATGGCACTCGTACATTGCCTGAGATGGGGGAGATTATAACACCCACAGAAGAAAACTTGGCAGTATCTATCCAAACTACATACACATTTACCCTTCAACTCAGTAATCCCACTTCTGGGAATTTACTCTGAAGATATACCTCCAACAAGATGAAAATACATATACACGAGGTCTTAATTGTAAGATTATTTGTAATTCCAAGATACTGGAAACTACCTAAATATTCAAACTTTAAGAAATCAGATGAATAAACTATGGTACATATATGCAATAGAGTATCATGCAGCTGGGAAAAGAGCAAGGTTGATCTCTATGACTGATAAGGCATGATTTCCAGGAGATACTGGTTGGGGTTCTGGTTTTGGTTTGTTTTTGTTTTTGTCTAATTTAATTTTTTTTAAATTTGAGTATAGTTGACACACAATGGCACCCTAGTTTCAGTTGTACAACATATCACTCAACCCAATGGAAAGTTAGCAGGCTCTATGCTTTTCTAAACTTTGGCTAATATTATAACTGCAGTTACAACAATAAAAAAGCCAACAAAATTCTGAGGCCCTCAGTCACAAATGAGTTTTATTCAACTTTTTGTTGACAGGGACAGAGAACAAATATGGTCCCAGAAACACAAAGTCATAATTAAGTAAGTTGGTTAAAATGCCTGAGCCTCTGCTTTCTCATCTATAACAAAATCTCAGCCTTAATCCCACTGCATTACAGGGAAGGTCACATACAATACATGTGAATATGCTTGTCCACATAAACGCAAGGAACTGTCATACACCCAGAACTGTACTGGGGTCTACCAAGGATTGTTAACATAAAGGTCCTTGCATGGGCTTTCTAAGAAGCCATAAACATCTTGAAATTATGCACAAAATTGTGCTTGTATGATGCACATGTATGTCATTGTTTTTCTCAAGAAAGAGTACATAACTATTAACTGATTCCTAACCTAAAAAAGGTTAAGAACCACCAATTCCCATAAGTCTTTTCCTAGAAGTAGTTAAAGCTTCCTTGGATTTAGAACAAGCTCCACAACTTAAAGATTAAATGTGGTTGCATGGGGCACCTGCGTGGCTCAGTTGGTTAAGCATTGGACTTTGGCTCAGGCCATGATGTCTTGGTTTCTTAGTTTGAGCCCTACATGGGGCTCTCTGTGGTAACAGCTGGAGCCTGGAGCCTGCTTCAGATTCTGTCTCCCTCTCTCTCTGCCTGCCCCTCCTATGCTCATGCTCTGTCTCTCAATAATAAATAAACATTAAACAAACTTTTTTTTTAAATAAATAAAAAAAATGCGGTTTGCACAAGAGTCGTATATCTGAACTTATTGACAGAGAAAGGCAATGTGTTATATATATATTTGTCTTTCTCATCTGATCTTCATTAAAAAGTCTGATTTTTTTGTTTGCTTGTTTAATTGTATGTGACTCCCTGAAGGAAGACAGAACTAATTGGCTGGTAAGGGATTTGCACAGCTCTAAGGAGAAAGACTTTAATGTCTTGAAGTGTTATTGAACATTGCAGGGATTTTAGAAGCAAGATGAAGTCAACTTTGTAAATTCCTATCAAGTTCATGTATGTCTATATTTCACTAAGCTAAATTTTTTACCATCTTTTTTTTTTTTAAAAGAGATTGATCCATTTATTCATTTTTATTTTTTAAAGATTTTTTTTTCTTTTTAGTAATCTTTCCACTCAAGGTGGGGCTGGAACTTACAACCCTGAGATCAAGAGTCTTACACTCCACCGAGTCTCATACTCCAGCCAAGTGTCCCCAATTTTCTATTACCTTAAATATAATGGCTCTTTTCTTTCTTTTTCTTGCCCCATATAGTCCTCATTTAATGTGTTATATAATTCATACAGCTATCGTAGTATAACCGAGTCACTTTCTAATATAAAACTTTCTAATTTGTGCCAAAATAAATTAAAAGTTTGAACAATCCACAAATCATGCAATTACTTGAACTATCAATGAGCTGCTCTTACCATAGCATAGCATCCATCTGTTGTCAAGATCAAAACATCTATTGGAGAAGTATGGTTGGCAACACAAATGCCTCCCTTCTGGGGTCTGTACTGTCTGCAATTACAAACAGTGGTAAATACTATACCCTGGAAAAGAGCCACTATTCTGCAGCATGTAGAGATTCATCCTATTTTACTTTAAAAAAGTACATTAAAAGTACAGTTTCAAAGTATATGGGCTCATCTTAAAAGGTTATTTCTAGGCAGTATGATGGGAGTGGGGTAAAAGTAGATAGAGAAGAAGGGGCCCATGACTTTCCCTTTATATATATTTACATTGTTTTTTTGTAATGATCATATTTTCCTTTTATAATGAAAAAGTAATTTTAAAATATTAGATTGAATTACAAAGATTCCACAACTTTAATATTGTGATATGTAAGTTTCACATATTTTGTAAGTATTTTCATATTATTCCACTCTTTAAATGCATCACTTTTAGTAGCTTCACAATGACCCAAAAAGTAAATTTACTATAGTTTCCTCCCTCTTATCCCCCTAAAGCAGAGGCTGGTAACTTCTCCTACTGAGGGCCATAATAAATATTTTAGGTTTTGCAAGCCAGCCAATCCCTGTCAAAACTACCGGATTCTGCTATTTGGGCACAAAGGCAGTCACAGACAATATATAAATGAATAAGTTTCAATAAAACTTTATTTACAGAAAACAGATGGCAGGCCACATTTGGCCTCCAGCCCCATAGTTTGCCGACCTTTATCTTAAAGTTCAACCAGTATTTGATATTAATGAAGCAAAGTAGTTTTTGTTGGCCCTATACAAAGAAGAAAGGCAACCAAATGCATAACAACTTTAGCATGTTTTCTTTAAAATTAGAAGTAATTCGGGGCGCCTGGGTGGCTCAGTCGGTTAAGCGTCCAACTTCAGCTCAGGTCACGATCTCACTGTCCGTGAGTTCGAGCCCCGCGTCAGGCTCTGGGCTGATGGCTCAGAGCTGGGAGCCTGCTTCCAATTCTGTGTCTCCCTCTCTCTCTGCCCCTCCCCCGTTCATGCTCTCTCTGTCTCAAAAATAAATAAACGTTAAAATAAATAAATAAATAAATAAAATTAGAAGTAATTCTATATATAATAAGTTACGAACTCTCTATGTAATTAAAGCACCTTTTCTGTAGATAGTATCTCTTCTTGATCACAGTTCTATCAAAGCATTTTCTTCTACTTTTCACCCCAAAACTCACAGCTCAATGAAAAAATCATGTAATTTTAGAAACTTAAGGGGCCTCTCAATGTTGGTAACACATGGTAAAGCCAAATGAGAAAATGTTTCCCTTCTACAAATGAGACAGAAAGACCCAGTCAGGGAAAAAAAAAAAAAAAGAGAGAGAGAGAACTTTTAAAACAATGAGATTAAACGTAAAAAAATAAAACTGAGTTAACAGAAAAGTAATTAAAACAACCAAAATTACTTCAATCAGCTAACAAGTTAGCTACCACTACCCCTACCCTCTACAGTTAGGGGTGAGGGAAGCAAAGTGTGGGTGTTCTGTCTCAAGGCTCAGTTACAGAATTTCAGAAGCAGCGGGACTGAGACTGGAAACCAGGCCTCAAGACTCGAAGGCCAGTCCTCCTTCCTCCACACTACAGGCCTGTCAACTTCATGGCTTTTAATATGGACAGACCCAGTTCACAACCTGACTCTGCCACGTGCCAGGCATGTGACCCTAGACAACCAATCCCAGGGCTCCCAGCTCTTCACCTGTAAAACAGGACACCAGTGTCTCTCTCATAGGATGGCCTATGAGAAGCTCGGGCCTGGCTGCACACCATAAATGCCCAATTTTTGTTTTTTGTTTTTATGTTTTTTCATTATTTTTGAGAGGTGGGGGAGGAGGGACAAAGAGCCTTAAGTGGGGCTCAAGCTCACAAACCATGAGATCATGACCTGAGCCAAAGTCGGACGCTTAATGGGCTGAGCCACCCAGGCACCCCTGCCCAATTTTTAAGTGTCATCACATGTCTATTATTATGTTCCTTCTGCAAATGGATGGCTTTTTAAAAGGTTTTCGGGCAAAATTGTTATGTCTGTGACACTCTAAGCAGCAAGAATGAACACATTGGAAGGACTTTCATTTCATCTGCTTCCTCCACCTGCTACTGTCAGTCATGGGCTGGACTTCCTGAACAGAAAGGCAGAAGGAAGCAGGCACACACTCACTTGTTATGGTAATGAATGGTACCAGAGAGGGCTCGCACACAGATCCGGCAGCAAGTCAGGTGAACCAGTTCACTCAGCCAGTTTTTGAGGCTGAAAAAAAGAGGAAACATTTTATGGTGCAGTTCTGGGCACTGCTAAAAGACAATAGAATAAAAACTTCAATGTGCTCCTTCACAGCAGCATACTGTGTTCTGAAACACAAGCATAGTTCAATTCTTAAAGTCTCATTGATGCATTAGGACAAAATTCTAATGGAAAATAGCTCCCGCCCTACTAGACTATCATGATAAATGCCTGACCAAGATTAGCTGAAGCTTCTCTGGTCTCAGCCTGATGAGCCTGACCAGATGATAACACTCTCGTGGTTTCCTTGAGTCCCTCACTCTATTTTCTTTTCTTCATTTCCCCTTTGAAAAACAATTTCTTAGGATTTATATGAAAGTGTGGTGGCAAATCAGATGAAGACTATGAATACGAAGTAAGCAAAATTTTAATAAGTGTGATGAGGCCATAAATTTGATGCAATACATAGGAATCAAATATTCTTTTATGAGGATAAGGCCAAGAAAAGGGACGATCCTATTTATGGCTGGGTGGAGGCAAACATTTCACCTGCCATCTGGAAGCTGCCCAACCAGTGTAGTTCCCAATACCAACAAACTGATCCCAATGAAAGCCAAGGTAACCCTGAAAAAGAAAAGAAAAGGTAATGTGAAAGTCAGTTGAATAGCAGCAGTAGAGGGAAATAACCTGAAAATTCATAAATAATTACATTGTAAATAAGTTGCGAAACATGTATGGCAGTGCCATTAAAAAGAATCAGGTAGGGGCGCCTAGGTGGCTCCATCAGTTAAGCATCTGACTTCGGCTCGTGAGTTAGAGCCCTGCATCAGGCTCTGTGCTGACAGCTCAGAGCCTGGAGCCTGCTTCAAATTCTGTCTCCCTCTCTCTCTGCCCCTCCCCACCTCCAACTCATGCTGTCTCTGTCTCTCTCTCTGAAAAATAAATAAACATTAAAAAATTTAAAAAAAAAAAAAAAGAATCAAGTAAATCTATAGATTCTGACATGGGAGAATGGTCCTTGGTACTTTTGAGAAAAGAAAAGCAAAATTAATTTCAAAATAATATGTAGAGTATGATAACCATTTTCAAAACAACAGCAAGCATATAACTAGTTGATAGATGCATAGAGAAGGCTTGGAAATTTATTTATAAAGCTATCAAATTCAATCTATGTAATCACCAAAGGGTTAAGTGGGTTAGTGACAAGAATAAATTTAAAGGCTTGCCCCTTTTGCTTTTCAGAATTATTTTAATTTTCAAAAATATATTCATATTAACTAACATCTTAGATAATAAAAAGTTTTATGTTGTATAAAGGAGTCACGTCAGGTTGAAAGGAGTTATCTAATTCTGTTCAGGATACATTGGTGGGCATACTGTGGGTGTAAAAGAAAATATTTTCCAAAGGTATGAAAGTAACTTGTTTTTCTGTGTTTTTTCATGATGGAGGGAGGTACAATTCAAATTTTTCTCAAGGGAATTTAAAATTTATAGCAAATCGCAAGAAAAGCTCTTTCATATTAAGAACACCAAATTATATCACCATGTAGAAATCCTTTAATGCAGACCTTTGTCCCTTTGCATGTTTGTGGTAACTCACATCTAATCTCCACGAAGACACTTTCTCAGTTTTGAAAAGTGCTTTTAATATACATTCTAATCACTTCAGAAAGAAAATAGTCACCTTTAGAAATGTAAGTAGGATTAACCCAAAAAGAAAAAATTGAGATTTAAAATCTTTCAAAATAAGGGGGACTTCCTTATAAACACCTTCTTAAGGTGTGAAACCTTGTTGAAGTCTTATTTTAAGACCTTTTGACAGAACAATTTGAAGTTCCGATTCCATTTTCTTTCGATGCCACATTTTCATGCCAGCACTGATGCAATAACTAAATCACTGCTTAATCTCATTCACCAATTATGCAAAAGTTTTAAAAGAACGTTTTGCTATCCTGCTGTAATGGCAATCATTTGTTCCTATACATTAAGTCAGAAGGGCCTTACATTTTAACATGTTTCATAATTGGGTTCAAAACTATTGAAAGCTTTTATTTGCTTGATGAACAGGCCAAAAAAATCTGTTTTCCAATTTAAGAGAGCCAACATGAGAGTTCTCATAGATGACACAAGGTTTCAGTCACAACCTGTTTTTTATAAGAGTTCTACTGAGACACAAGTTACATATCATACAATTTACCCCTTTAAAGGGTTCAATGGTTTGGGGCCTATTCACAGAGTTGTGCAAACATCAACATAATCAATTTTAGCACAGTCTGCTTTTTGAGTGTTCACTTTGTAGCAACAGCTCATCTTATAAAGCATTTTCAGAGCAATTCTTTCACACTGAAGAGTATGTACTAAGTAGGAGTCTCAATTCTGCCATTTCTTCCTGTTCCTGGGTGCTTACATTACTGGATTATCCTACACCTGCTTTCTTCACAAGAATCTTTTATGTTATTTCTTTAGTTTGTGAGTGTTATTTAAATGTAACTAGATAACAGAATCATAATACCATTTGCTGGCAGCCACAGCAGCCAAAAGCTAACCAACAAATGAGGGCATCTCAAATACTCTGTGTGGCAAAATCCTCACTTTTTTACCACGTTGCCTTAGATACAGTGAATGACTCATGGGACAAGTGGAGATATAAGAGCTAATCTATATACTCTACTTTATTGAAGTTTCATTCCTTTTTAAGAATAAGAACAGAATAGGGGCGCCTGGGTGGCTCAGTCAGTTAAACGTCCAACTTCGGCTCAGGTCATGATCTTGCAGTCGGTGAATTCGAGGCCCACATCGGGCTCTGTGCTGACAGCTCAGAACCTGGAGCCTGGTTTGGATTCTGTGTCCCCCTCCCTATCTCTCTGCCCATCCCCTGCTCGTGCTCTGTCTCACTCTGTCTCTCAAAAATAAATAAGTATTAAAAAACTTAAAAGAAAAAGAATAAAAAACAATAAATGGAATTTCTAATTATAAATAGACTAGAAATCTCTAATAAATAAAAGTTCATGCATGTATACCAGTGGATAGTCTTGTGCATGCTCAGAGTACATGAACCCCAGTTTGGGAACACCGGTTTAAGGTTGAAGGAAAAGTAGATGTGAAATCCTGAATTTCACTTTGTTATCACAGCTGAAATGATTCCCAAAAGACAAACCATGCCCCAACTGGCAACATGGGCACGTGCACACACACATACACACACACACACACACACACACACACACACACACACAATGTACCTTTGTACTCTTTGTACTCTTGTAATAGACCTAAATGAGGCAAATATAGGCCACCCGAGGGATGGTAAAAAAGTTTCAACTCATGTGCCCATTTAAGGTGGCTGATAGCAACTATCTGGAAAACTCTATTGAGAGGATGCCAAGGCTGTGTCGAGGGAAAGCAAACAAGACGATCAATAGCAATATTGTGAATGGTACACATGCCTACAACCTCCCATCACCATGCTGAATACACCTTGGCTACTCATGCTCCTTCCCACTGCGCAGTGTCACTTCTGCTAATCTTATGTTCCACACTGTGGTTCCAGTAAACTGGACCTGAAGGTACCTCCTACCTCAGTCAGCATTCAAACTTAGAACCAGAAGGGGACACAGGTGGGTGAAATTTTAATAAGGAAAGTGAGGGGCAGCTGGGTGGCCCAGTTGGCTAAGTGCCCGACTCTTGAGTTTGGCTCGGATCATGATCTCACAGTTCATGGGTTCAAGCTCTGTGCTGACAGCATGGAGCTTGCTTGGGATTCTCTCTTTCCCTCTCTCTCTGCTCCCCGCAAAGGGAAGGGAAAGGTAGGGAAGGGGAAGGAAGGGAAGGGGAAAAAAGAAAAGACAGAAAGAAAGAAAAAAGAAAGAAAGAAAGAAAGAGAAAAGTGAGTAATCATAATGGAACTGGATGGAACAAATTCAGTCTTCTGAATGGCTCTCTCCCATGTGGTAACCACTCTCAGAAATTTTTTTTTCTCCTGGGCAACTGTGAACTGCTAAAGACTAGCAAAGAAAGGCAGTTATAGTTTGGTTGACACTCTGGTGAATCCAAAACTATAAATCTTCTCTCTTCTTTTTTCTACTTCCCTTTCTATCCATCCTCAAATTATTTATGACCGAAAGAACAACATGGATCCAGACTGATACATAGTAGATTCTGAAAAACACTTCCATTTGGGAAAAAATGTGAAAGGAGAATAGATAACATGTTCCTGTGGAGGTCACATTTGGTGGTGTTTTGCAGGTGTGAAGGGGTGGGATTAGTACCATACTACTCTCATGGGACATGATTTACATGTCCCGATATACATGATTTAAAAAGAAAGCCGAACCAATTATACCATCAAATTACTGGGCAGGAGACATACCTCAGGGGTAGTAGGACGCAGTAGCGTACTATGACGCCCAGTACCCACACCATGGTGAGCCGCAGACTGATGTAATGGAAATTTACATTGGTCCTTGTGAGGAGATTCCACGACACTAGCTCCTCTGAGGAGAACCTCTGGGTCACTTCATCTTCCACAATGGCTTCCAAGCCCTTCTTGGAGAAATAGAACACGTCAGACAGCTCAAAGTCCCTTCCTCGCAGACCAGAGAGCCCTTTTTCCATGGGTGACTCATCTCTTTGGATAATACCTTAAAAGAAAGCATCAGAACATGAGAAAATGCCATAGGACACAAGAACTGACCAATGAGGCAACTTTGTACAGAAGACAAATAAACAGATTTAATGGGTAACACGAAGCAGATTTCAAAAATAAAAGACAAGCAACCACAGTGGGAAAAGAGGTGAAATCACTGAGTCTGCATGAAATGGCCTCTACCGAATGACTTCAATTCACTACTGGTCCTCAGTAGCCTTTTTCTTGTTGCATTTCCTCCCTCCACACCGCTAGCGAACAAACTCTCCAGTATAGAACTAGACTGTGTGAAAATAAAACCTTCTGTTTACCCCTGATAAAAACCATAAAACCAAAATGCAAGCAAAGTGGCAAAAGGTCTTTACCACAATTGGCAAAAGGCTGCTGTCTTTAATATGCAGAAATTATTTAATAAGAAAATCAGTCTCCTGTGAAAAAGTGAGCAAAGTTCATGAACTGAATTCATGGAAACATTAATATTAATAGTTAAGATAATCAGAAATGTAGGCAAGAGTGTTCATTGTAGCATTTTCCATTATAATCGATCCAGACAATGAGATATAATGCATCTAATAAATACCCTAGTTAATAAATACTCTAATGTTAAGTGAAAAAAAGGCAAGATCTAAAACTATAGTTCGATCTAACTCTGAAATATATACGCATAGAAAAAATGTCAAGAAGGCCACATTAAGCAGTTATCTCTGGGCAATACGACTAGATTTTCCTCCTTAAACAGTAATTGTATTTCCCATAAGGAAAATAATTCAAAGATTTTTAAGGTACCATAAATTTCATAAGTTGAAAAAATGACTACTGTCACCCAGTTTAACTACTAAGTGAGAGTCATAGATGAGATCTTTGAATAAAAAGTAGTTACACACACAGTGACAAGACCATCTGATTGCCCCTCTGGGGTGTGCCGCAAAGGAATTTACCTCCCAAAGTAGAAAAGTCTTTTCTTTTGAGATGGAGATTAAGAGGTTAAATTCCCTGAAAGAAGATCCCTTTTGATTGTCTCACTTTCCAGTTTACTGGGAAACCAGTGAGGAGAGTGAAGAGTGCTATATTACCTAACCCCTGGAGAACAAGTGCATGCATCCATAGATGAAGAGGTGATATATTAGTTTTTTGAAGGAATGGAAGCATAAGGCACTGGAGTAGAAAGTAAAGAGGACCTGGAGTCCAAGGTCAAGTTCTGTTTAGGACAAAAACGGCTCTGTGACTGTATAAACAGAAAAGTCACCTAAGTCGGTGTCCTCCTTTACAAAATAGGGGGTGGGAAAAGTTTTAGTTTCCTTACAGGACTCAAGTTACACGATTTTCCTTTTGGGTTTTTTGGGTGGTTTTTCTTTGGTTTTTTTTGTTTGTTTGGTTGGTTTTTGCCAACATGCAAACTAATCACCTTAAATTAGAGCAATAAAGCAAGTTCTGAGATGATTAGATTATCTTTTCCAGCCATCAAGTCTAAGTGGTTTAACCTTTCTTCACCATCTCTGAAAAGGATTTGATTCCTATTAGAGGATGAACCAAGACAGTGTCACTGGTGAACTACCCTCTTGCTCTGTGAACACTGCAATACCACTCAGAGCAGCTTACTCAATCCAAGTACTGACCAATATTTAGCGGGGCAAGAATTTCATTATTTAGCAATATATAGGGGTTTTTGTGGGTTTCTTTTTTTTTTTTTTTTTTTAATTAAAAAAAAATACCTCTAGAAGGGTAGGGAGAACAAGCTATTCAGCAAATCTCAGAATGAAACACACTGGAGACAAGTGGACAGCCCTTCTAAACATAATGTTTTTTGGAGGGGCCAGAGATAAAATTTCAAGTTTGAGTTGCCTCATTATTTAACTGAGCGAGGAGAGAGATCTGTAAAGAGGAGCCAGCCCCCAGCGCTTTTCCACTTGATGTGCAATATTCTCTCTGCCCCCCTGACCTACTTAATTTTGTGGAGCTCAAATAAAATATAACTCAATTTTATATTTTTGTTAAGCCTTTCTTTTTAAGTTTATTCATTTATTTTCAAGAGAGAGCGAGCACAGGTGGAGGAGGGACAGAGAGAGGGAGACACAGAATCTGAAGCAGACTCCAGGCTTCAAGCTGTCAGCTCAGAGCCCAAAGTGGGGCTCAAACCCATGAACCGAACTGTAAGATCATAATCTGAGCCGAAGTCGGATGCTTAACCGACTAAGCCACCCAGGCACTCCTTGTGAAGCCTCTTTCAAAAGTATGTGGGTGACTACAATGCATCTAATTGACTAAGGATTAATTTCCAGAATATGTTAAGACATACAAGGGGTGCCTGAGTGGCTCAGTCAGTTAAGCGTCGGACTCTTGGTTTGGGCTCAGATCACGATCTCACAGTTTGTGAGTTCAAGCCCCACATTGGGGTGAGAGCTGACACCGCAGAGCCTGCTTGGGATTCTCTCTCTCTCCCTCTCTGCCCCTCCCCGACTCGTGCACTTTGTCTCTCAAAATAAGTACACAAACTTAAAAAAGAAAAGACATACAAAAAAATAAGAGAAAGTTTTAAAAATATGTGGCAAACAATTCATAAAGAGTAAGCCTTAATGACTACACATTTTAAAAGATGTTCAACTCCACTATAAGCAGAGAAACACAAACAAAAACCACAATGAAATGCTATTTCATACCCATAAAGATTAATACAAATTTTAAATTGAATAGTATCCAGTGTTGGTGAAAATTTGGAAAACAATTTGGTACCACCTAGTAAATTTAAAGAAATTCGTAGCCCAAGACCCAGCAATTCTCCTTCCAGATATTCCTCAGGAAGACTTTTGTTCAATAATTTCAAATCTACAGAAAAGTCGCAACAATAGTTCACTTTACCCAGATTCATAAATTGCTAACATTTTGTCACATTTGCTTTAGTGTTCTATCTCTAGATATATGTAAAATGATACTTTTTCCTGGACCACTTGAGAACAAATTGCAGGCATCATGCCCTTTACCCCTAATATTTCAGCATTGATTTCCTCAACACATGAAGTTTTACTTATTTAACCACAGTACAACTGTCGAAATCAGGAAAGTGGACGTTACTACAATACTAGTACAAATGTACAGCCCTTTTCGAATTTTGACAATGGTCCCAGTAATATCCTTCATATCATTTTTTCTGGCCCAAGATTCAACCAAGGATCATACACGATATGTACGTGTCATCTCTGTAGTGTCCTAATTATATGAAAAAGTTCCTCAGCCTTTCTTTGTTTTTCAAGATATTGACGTTTTTAGGACTACAAACCATTTATTTTGTAGATGGTCTCAATCTGGGTTAATCTGATGTCTCCTCATGGTTAGAGGCATGTTGTACACTTTAGGCAGAAATACTATATGAACGATGTATCCTCCATGCGTCACACTGGGAACACGTGATATCTGTCCCACGATTAATGACCTGTTCCTTTGACCACTTGGTTTAAGATAGTTATTACCAGGTTTCTCTACTATAAAGTTACTATTTTTGTCTTTTTGATTAGTAAGTGGAGAATTATTATCGATAAGTATGTATAAAGGAGAGACTATGGAAATATTGAGACTATGGAAATGTTTGAGACCATGGAAATATCCTGCTCTTCAAACCTTCACCCAATATTAGCAGCTATTAATGGTCCTTCCTGAATAAATTGGTACTATGTGTATTCTAAAATGGTATTTTCTCACTCCTTCCACATGTATTATCTGGCATCCCACCTTAAAGAAGAGCTTTTCCCTCATGCTTGAGAGATTCTTATAAAATTGTGCAAAGTAGACATATATAAGAACATCTGCCACATTGTGGGCAATAGCAAAATAGCGGAATCAATCTAAAGGTACATAAGATAGATAGATAGCAATGTATTAAAATATCAAATCATTATGTTGTACACCTAAAACTTACTGTTGTGTTAATTATACCTCAATAAAAATAAATACTAAAAGGCAGTTCATATAAAAAAGAGATGGATACATACAGTGCATACTACACAAGAGCTAAAAGAAATTAACTAGAACAATTACTCCCTTAGGTAATTTGCAAACATCAGCAGGAACAAACAACTCAGAATGATATGTGGAAGGTGATATTTTTATAGAGCTTGAATAATGCAAAACAATAAATACTATGTATCATTTAAAGATATATGCATGTATAGGGGGAATATGAAAAGATGCATAAAAATAATAAACATTAAAATCAGAGTAATAGTTTCAGGGGTTGACAGGGGAATGGAATCAGGGAGGGATACACCAAAGAACTGTATTGTTTCTGTAAAGTTTTATTTATTAAACTAAGTAGTGGCTACACATGTGCTATACCCCCCCCCAAAAAAAGTTACATGAAACTGAAGATTTTTCCTAAGATAAAGATCTATATTATAAGAAAGCAGGTACCAGCTTAGAAGCTCTTTAATAAGGCACACAAAATATGAAAATGGGTATTATTTTAAAATTAGATGTCAAAAGCAGCACTACTAAATACGTAATATTACTTCCTTCCTGAATTATATTGACTACGATGGTCAGAAACACTGATTCAATTTACCCTAGGTATATCTTCTGAGAGAAAAAAAATATTTAATTCAATCAACACATAGGGGATACTTACTCTGTATCAGGCATCAAAGTACACATTAGAAAGAAAAAGAGGAAATATTTCTTTTGGCACGAAGACACATTTATAAATAGACTGAAAGTCTTCAAAATATAGATTAAAAATACATACTGGATTTAACTAGCACAGACACAATTTTGACATCAGTTTTTATTGTCATTAAGGAAACCTAGTTATCACCAACAAATTAGTCCTGATCCTTCAGGATCCTTCATAAACTGATGAGACCCTGATTCTAGGAAATATTTCCTTTTGTTTCATAAATCAAAACAGTAAGGCCATAAACATTTGAACTTTGTCCTAATACTGAACGCTTTGGCCAACCCAACAAGGTTCATGCTTGAATGAAAATAAAATGAAAAAACTATCTCTATCTAATGCAAGAGATTAATTGCACAAGCTGCCCTGTGCCCTGTGCCCTCAGCAAGTCATGGTACATAAATAATCAGCTATGAAAGTCCTGTTAAATGGAGGCTAAAGTTAAAACCATCTCAAATATAATTAACTCTAAATTAGCTGAGCGAACTCTTGGAATGACTGCCCATTTATAAATCACAGTAGTTTTTCAATCCTCTAGTTGTAAAGCATGTTTCTAAGTCAGCAGTTAGGGAAAATTAGGGCCCACTACAGACCAAAAGTGTATACAATGGACTTTATACAGAGAAGTTGATCTTTAATTTACGAATGGGCTATATTCCAAAAGTCAGAAGCTTAGAGTTCAAAACACACTCTCACCTGGAAACTTGAATTGAACTAATCTGTTTGAGCTAGAATCCTATCCAATCATAAGCCCAACTAACCCCAAAACATAGGTGATCATATACTAGTAATACCATGAAGTAGAAATCTCTTTTAGCACTGTTTCTACCAGAATTTTTTTAATTAAACCTGGTTTGGGGGCACCTGGGTGGCTCAGTCAGTTAAGAGTCTGACTTCAGCTCAGGTCATGATCTCACTGTTTCTGAGTTCAAGCCCCTTGTTGGGCTCTGTGCTGACAGCTCCCAGCCTGAAGCCTGCTTGGGATTCTGTCTCTCTCTCTCTCTCTCTCTCTCTCTCTCTCTCTGCCCTTCCCCCACTTGCATGCGTGCTCTCTCTCTCTCAAAAATAAATAAACATTAAAAACAATTATTTAGGGGCGCCTGGGTGGCTCAGTCGGTTAAGCGTCCGACTTTGGCTCAGGTCATGATCTCGCGGTCCGTGAGTTCGAGCCCCGCATCGGGCTCTGTGCTGACAGCTCAGAGCCTGGAGCCTGTTTCAGATTCTGTGTCTCCCTCTCTCTCTGACCCTCCCCCATTCATGTTCTCTCTCTGTCTCAAAAATAAATAAATATTTAAAAAAAAAACAAAAAAAAACAATTATTTATTTTTGAGAAAGAGAGAGACAGAGCACAAGCAAGGGAGAGGCAGAGAAGGAGACACAGAATCCGAAGCAGGCTCCAGGCTTGGAGCTGTCAGCACAGAGCCTGAGGCAGGGCTCGAACCCACAAGCTATGAGACTAAAATTGGACACTTAACCAACTGAGCCACGCAGACACCCTCCAAAAAAATTTTTTTAAGAAAATAAATTAAATCTGGTTTGGAATTAACAAAAATATACTTCCTTATCCTGTAGTGACTTAGAGGGGACACTGGGAAACTTTCAGGGGTACTGATAATGTTCTTTTTCTTGATCTAAATGAGAGATACATGAATAAATTGACTTTGGGAAATTAATTAAGTTGTACATTTATAATTTTACACTCTTGCCTATGTATGTTAAGTTTCAATTAAAAAAAAATTTTACTTGCGATCTGCTGTACAATATTGCCTATAGTTAACAATATTGTATTATACACTTAAAAATAATGTTAAAAGGATAGATCTCATGTTAAGTGTTCTTACCACAGTTTAAAAAAAATAAAATGGGGGGCACCTGGGTGGCTCAGTGGGTTAAGCGCCAGGCTTTGGCTCAGGTCACGATCTCGCGGTTCGTGAATTCGAGCCCCACGTCGGGCTCTGTGCTGACAGCTCAGAGCCTGGAGCCTGCTTCGGATTCTGTGTCTCCTCCTCTCTCTCTGCCCCTCCCCTGCTCATGCTCTGTCTCTATTTCTCAAGAATAAATAAACTTAAAAAAAAATTAAAAAAAATAAAAAAAGAAAGAAAGAAAGAAAGAAAGAAAGAAAGAAAGAAAGAAAGAAAGAAAGAAAAAGAAAGAAAGAGAATTGGGGGCACCTGCGTGGCTCAGTTGGTTGAGCATCTGACTCTTGATTTCATCTCAGGTCATGATCTCACAGTTCATTTATAAATTACAGTTTTTCCATCCTCCAGCCACACTGTACTGACAGCGTGGGGCCTACCTGGATTCTCTCTTTCTGCTCCTCCCCTGCTTGCATGCCCTCTCTCTCTATCCCAAAATAAATAAACATTAAAAAAATTTAACAATAAAAAAATTAAATTAAAAAAAGAAGAATTGAAGGAGGCAGTATCTGTGAATCCCGTTTCAGTGATTTATCCACTACAGGATTACATAAATACCTACTTCCATGATCAAAAAATAAATAAATAAATAAATAAATAAATAAATAAATAAATAAATTCATATCCCCCTAAGCAAGTGGACAGGGAGGAGTTTACCTGTCTCTGCACCAACCACTGGGACTGAAGTCCCTTTCCTGGTGTGAGGAGCTCCTCTGAGGGGCTGTGGTCCTTGGCAAGGAAGCCGGGCGTACGTTCTACCCCCACCAGACTCCAATATCCTCCCTGACTCAGCCATGTGATTAAAGAAGAGACCAAAGTAAACTAGTTGTAAAGATTAACTGCATGTGGTTGGAGTCGGGGGTGGCATGGACCACTGCTGCTGGCTTTAAAGAACAAAAATATGCAACGTCAAGCTCCAGAGAAAGAAGACCCACATTCAAGCAATCGCTTAGATTTAGTTAAAGACTGAAAGGTATTTATTTATTTATTTTTTAACGTTTTATTTATTTTTGAGACAGGGAGAGACAGAGCATGAACAGGGGAGGGTCAGCGAGAGGGAGACACAGAATCCGAAACAGGCTCCAGGCTCTGGGCTGTCAGCACAGAGCCCGATGCGGGGCTCGAACTCACGGACCGCGAGATCATGACCTGAGCCGAAGTCGGCTGCTTAACTGACTGAGCCACCCAGGTGCCCCAAGACTGAAAGGTCTTTAGACGGTTCTCACAAGTAAGGGCCTAGGACGGATCCTCAGACCACCAATCTCTGTTCTCGTTCTTTTCCATCAGTCATCATACACATGAATATATCCATCGGTGCATCAACTAAATAGCCACCTAACTGTACAGATTTCCAGCCCTCCCTTTGTCACCTTTTATCACAAAAATTTAGCTGTAACACGGCAAGGCTAAATGCTAGATACACCGTGTGCAAAAAATTGCCTGGGCCAATAGTCAGGTTATAATTTCTATAATTTACATAATTAGGGAATTGACTATGCTTATTTCACAGTGAATCCTTTGTGTTCCTGATTACTCCTGCTGTCCTTCCTAAGTACTTTTTCAAAATCCAGTGTATTGTTACTAACTTAGTTAACAATGGTGTCAGGGTTGTTTTTTAAAAAGTCAATTTTTTGAGATGTATATACTGAAGTACTTAAAGGCGAAATGGCATATTCTCTGGGATTAGTTTTAAACTACTTCCATAAAAGGACGCATTAAGGTGAGAATATGGTGTTTCTGATAGCTTCTCTGTATTCTCTAATTTTCTACCTTGCTCACATACTGCATCTGTAATTTAAATTTTAATTAAAAAATACTTCCACAAAGGAAAAACTGAAAAAAGGACAGATGATGCAAACTCTTGTTGAATTTGGGTGATGGGTATAAGATTAGTGACACTATTGTTTATACCTCTTAAAAATAAATGCTACATTTTTTAAAAATTTGTTTAAGAAACTCGTTTGAAAAGTCAATTTCCTCATCTAAACCAAAAGCATTCATTCATTTAGTCAGTCGTCAGCCACTCTAGAGAGAGAATGTCAGGCACTAAACACAGAGGAGAGGGAAAAGGAGCTAGACTAGGCATGGTTCTGCATCAAAACATCTTGGCAACCTATAAAAATACAGCTGTTGGGGGGTGCCTGGGTGGCTCAGTCGGTTAAATGTCCAACTTCAGCTCAGGTCATGATTCCGCGGTCTGTGAGTTTGAGCCCCACATCGGGCTCTGCGTTGATAGCTCAGAGCCTGGAGCCTGCTTCAGATTCTGTGTCTCCCTCTCTCTCTACCCTTCCCCCACTCACACTCTGTCTCTCTCCCTCTCTCAAAAATTAATAAACATTAAAAAAAAAAATTAAAAAAAAAACACAGCTGTCGGGCCCAACCCCAAATCAACTAAAGTAAAACATCAACTACATTTTTAAAAATATACATGAGTGGAAGGGCACCTGGGTAGCTCAGTCGGTTAAGCCTCCAACGTCAGCTCAGGTCATGATCTTGCGCGCGGTTCCTGAGTTTGAGCCCGGTGTCACGTTCTGTGCTGACAGCTCAGAGCCTGGAGGCTGCTTCTGTTTCAGTGTCTCCCTCTCTCTCTGCCCGCCACCCCCCCCCCCCTTGCACTCTGTCTCTCTCAGTCTCTTTCTCTCAAAAATAAATAAACATTAAAATAAAGTTCACTGAGTCACGTAACCTGGAGAAATCTCATAAACATTATACTTTGTGGAAAAAATAGGTACAACAGAGCACATACTGTATGATTCCATTTATGTGAATTCCAGAAATAGTTAAAACTAATTGATGACTGAAATCAGAAGAGTGGTTGCACAGGGACCGAGGGATGAGCACTATATATGGTCAGGGGCTTGAGAGAGCTTTTGAGATTTGGGGTATGTTCTTTAGGGGGACTGTAACAGGTTCTTTGACAGGTCTATAAATACACAAACATTCATCTAGCTGAACACTTGATATTTGTGCATTTTAATATGTTAATTGTGCCTCAATTTCTTAAAAATAAGAAAAATGTTACATTTAAGAGTCTCCACAATTTCTTGCTATAATCCCAATTAGAGGCTCCAGGCAATCATACATATTTTTCCCCTGAATAGTTTTAAATTTCCCATCCTAAACTAGAAGACAACTGACAGTTATTGAATGTTTTCTGATGCCAGACTCTATGCTAAACACTTGACACCTGCACTTCCATAATCCCCATAACCCTATGAGGTATTGTCTGTTACCCACATTTTACAGATGTGGAAACTAAGACTCAGTAGGGTTGAGTAACTTGCCTGGGGCCGCAAAGACAATAAGGAAGAGAACCAGGATTTGAAGCCAACTCTGTGACTCCAAAATGCAATGCTTCCTCACATCCGCAAGCTTCAAATTCCACATCACCCTCTCCAACACCTGCCCTTTGACAAGTCCCAAACGTGTACAATCTTTCTCATCGACTCCACATCAGGCCCAGTTCACCTTGTTAAATAGAAAGCCCTGAGTAACAGTTCTTACAAGTGTCTATCCTATCTTTGAGGGAAGGAATGGAACTTTGATGCAGGAAAAACTATACATGGCCTCCACCTATCGTTAATCTGGATATGTACTTGTCACTAACTGATTTAGACTTACTCATCCTTCCCAGATAATTGGAACCCAAGTCACTTAAAACAAACAAACAACAACAACAACAACCAAAAAAAACTAGGGGAGGAATCTTTCATAGCCAGGAACACATTGATTAGGCCTCTAATGCCTTCTCATGATAAACAGCCCCTGCTTGATGCTTCCCTAGTTCTGTGGTTCAGCCAGGTCTGAGTTGTCCAAGGAAGCTGTTCTGTCGGACTTATGACTTTATGACTTCAGCACACAAATGTCCTTCTGGTACTTTGCTCTTCAAGTCCTCGCTGTGGCAGAAGCAGCTGCCCCATCTTATAGGTTAGTCAAGGTTTAGAAAGAATAATCACCCCTGGTGTTTTATTGTTGTTGCTCTTAGAAATACTTTAACACCTTCTGCCTCCTCATTAACCTTGTCACTCAGCCAACCTTTTTAGGAAACAGCCTCCATCTCTTTTGGTTCCAACAATCTGTTGTGCCTTCACCCATGACTCTAGGTTTGAGTTCAAACTCTCTGAGCCAAAGATAGATTGACCATGAAGGCAGTAAGGTTCATCTTCAGTCTCTTCACCTGCACAGCTCCTTCCAAAGTCTCATCCCTAATTTTTTATATTCTCTTACCTAAAGATTAGGCTCTCCAAGTTGTATAAGCTTCAGGCACCCACAAAATTACATTTGCCCTTACCTCTGAATCACATTATCATTTTGTTGCTACAAGCACCAGATCTGTGATAAACCATTCACCTTGCAAATTAAATTGATTTAGAAGGAGAAATACTTAAAAGATGAGAGAACCGGGGCGCCTGGGTGGCTCAGTCGGTTGAGTGGCCGACTTTGGCTCAGGTCATGATCTCGCGGTCCATGAGTTCGAGCCCCGTGTCAGGCTGTGTGCTGACAGCTCAGAGCCTGGAGCCTGTTTCAGATTCTGTGTCTCCCTCTCTCTGACCCTCCCCCATTCATGCTCTGTCTCTTTCTGTCTCAAAAATAAATAAACATTTAAAAAAATTAAAAAAAAAAAAGATGAGAGAACCAAGTTATTACCAATAAGTATTAGAACATTAGAACCAATAAGTACACAGACACACATTAACATATTTCTGCTTAATTTCACAAATTAGTGATAATATATTACCGATTTGATGATCAAATCAGCAATATACTCATTAGAGGACTGCTGTTGCCTAGGTTGTCTTTTGGTTATTGTTTTAAGGTCTGAAGTTTCTCTAATTTTGAAAGTGGAGAGGTTGAAAAGACATGCAAAAAACATGAATACACGCAAAATGAAAAAAAGCTCACTACAGAAGTTTCACATGTGTCCCTATCACAGTAAAAATGCTTTAAAAAACTAGATTATTATATGTCATATAATAGATCCATAAAAAGAAAAGGAGGGCAAAATCAGCACAAATATCATGACCTGTCATAAATATGAAAAGTGCTCAAAATTAATGCTGGCTTAGCATCTCCTTTGGTTTCCTAAGAGGTACTCGATCACAATTGCCTCATTTTAAAACAAGCATTAGTTACGAAACTACTCATGCTCTCCCTGGCAATGCTTCCCCAGTTGGCACATTTAAGAATGACATTCAACTTTTTAGTTTAATTTTATTTTTTGACATAAAAAAGGGTAAAGTTTACTTTAAACACCTATATACCCCACAAATTAATCCAATTAAGGAAAATAAAATAAATATGGACACAGCCCATATATGATACAAAATAAGAATTTACAAAGGAGAAATAATATAAACAAAATTATAAAAATCGTAAGAAAAAACTTTGCACAAAGTTCTACACAAATTTAATAAAAATCTGGGCAAAACGGATAGTTTTCTACAAACAAAACCAAAAACACATGGCTATTACTAACACCAAGAGATGAAGGCTCTAAAGAGAACCGTTTGTAAAAATAAAATAATGTGTAGGCAGTAAAAAAAAAAGTTTCACCACCCCCCCCCCCAAGCACCAGACCCATAGCTTTACAAAAAATTCTACCAAGCCTTTAAATCTAAGAAGGAAGAGAGAAAGGGAAGGATGAAGTAAGGAGGTAGCTAATACACTAATCTCAAGGATCAATTGCAACAATTCTAATCCCAATTTGGCAGAGAGTTTCCAGCATTATATTATGACCAGACAATGTTTAGTGCATAAATGTGAAGGTGGCTCACATAGTAAGCTATTAATGAAATTTACCATAATATGTCTAAGGGGTAAAATATATATTCATCACCAAAAAAGCTGAGAAAAGTATGACAAATGCAACATTCATTCTTCATTTAATATACTAAGAGTCAAGTACTTAACATGAGATAGAGAGCTAGACCAAAGCGAGTATGCTGTTTACTGGGAAGACACAGACAGCACTACTGCCTGTCCCGACCAGACCCGCAGCTAGCATCGCTGCCCTTCAGCAATGGACCAGAGTAGCGGCCAGTGCACTTAGGCAAGTGAAAGAAATCAAGTAGAAACTGGAAAAGAAATCAAGGACAAACTAAAGTTGAATAAGAAGTGATTAAATCATCACTATTTTAAGTTAAAATAATTGCATACCTGAAAAAAAAAAAACAGACAGAAAATCTGAAAACCTACCTACAGTATGAGAATTCTTACTTTTATATCCTCCTACCTTACTAAAATCACTTTCCAACATTGAATGACACATTGGACCAGATGGACTTAACAGATACAGTCGGAACTTTTCGTCCTAAAGCAGAAGAATACACATTCTTTTCAAGTGCACATGGAACGTTCTCTAGAATAGACCACATACTAGGTCACAAATCAGGCCTCAACAAGTACAAAAAGATTGGGATCATGCCATGCATATTTTCTGACCACCACACTATGAAACTTGAAGTCAACCACAAGAAAAAATTTGGAAAGACCATAAATGCATGGAGGTTACACAACATGCTACTAAAAAAATGAATGGGTCAACCAGGAAATTAGAAATAAAGAAAATACATGGAGGGGTGCCTGAGTGACTCAGTTGGTTGTGCATCCGACTTCAGCTCAGGTCATGATCTCATGATTCACTGGTTCGAGCCCTACATCGGGCTCTGTGCTGACAGCTCAGATCCCAGAGCCTGCTTTGGATTCTGTGTCTCCCTCTCTCCTTCTCTGCCCCTCCCCTGCTTGCTCTCTCTCTCTCTCTCTCTCTCATTCTCAAAAAAAAAACATTAAAAAAATTTTTTTAAAGAAAGAAAATACATGGAAAGAAGTGAAAATGAAAACACAATGGTCCAAAACCGTTGAGGTACAGCAAAGGCATTCCTAACAGGGAAGTATACAGCAATACAGTACTATATCAAGAAGCAAGAAAAATCTCAAATAAACAACCTAACCTCACACCTACAAGAAGCTAGAAAAAGAACAAAAAATGAAGCCTAAAGCCAGCAGATGAAAGGAAATAATAAAGATTAGAGCAGAAATAAATGATATAGAAACTAAAAAAACAACAGAACAGATCAATGAAACCAGGAGCTGGTTCTTTGAAAAGATCAACAAAACTGATAAACGTCTAGCCAGACTTACTAAAAAAAAAAAAAAGAGAGAGAGAGAGACAGAGAGACAGAGAAGACTTAAACAAAATCACAAATGAAAGAGGAAAAATAATAACCAACACCACAGAAATACAAAAGATTCTAAGAGAATATTGTGAAGAATGATATGTCAACAAATTCAGACAACCTAGAAGAAATGGGTAAGTTCCTGGAAACATATAAAGTACCAAAACTGAAACAGGAAGAAATAAAAAATTTGAACAGACCAATAACCAGAATGAAATTGAATCAGTAATCAAAAATCTCCCAACAAACGAAAGTCCAGGACCAGATGGCTTCAAAGGTAAATTCTACCAAACATTTAAAGAAGAGTTAATACCTATTATTCTCAAATTATTGCAAAAAATAGAAGAGGAAGGAAAACTACCAAATCATTCTATGAGGCCAGCATTACCCTGATACCAAAACAACCCAAAGACACCACAAAAACAGAGAACTACAGGCCACTATCTCTGATGAACACAGATGCAAAAATCCTCAACAAAATATTAGCAAACCAAATCCAACAATATATTTAAAAAATCATTCACCACGATCAAGGGAGATTTATGCCTGGGATACAAAAGTGATCAATATTTGCAAATCAAGGTCCCATTATTTCCAGAATGGCTTGCCATCTACCATCTCTTCTTTCTCCACTTCTCCCTCCCTTTTCCTGTCTAATCCTACTTCTGCAAAGCTAAAGATACATGGAACTTTGAGACGCCCTCATCTAAAGAAGTACTTTATTAACCTGGCATTTGAGGCCTTTTAGGACTTAACTTAAACCTATGTATCTATCTAATCTTAACTCCTATATCCAACTCATTTTCACTTATTCTAGTTCCAGCCAAACTAAATCAGTCTTTGGGCTCCTACTACTTCCTGGGTTCTCCCACCCTCCTGCTTTTCCTTACAATTTCTTCCACCTGATGACTCTAGTCCTAAAATCATTCAAAATTATTCACATCAGCAGAATGCCATCCCCCCGCCTTTTTTTCAAGCCCATGAACCACGAACTCCATTCATTACATGATGCAGGCATTGTCATAACCAATTATAAGCAAAGATCAAAAAAAGACCAAGTTAGCTCGGGAGGAGGGGCCAACATGCCAGAGAAGTAGGGGGATCCACACTTCCCGCTTCTCTCAAACAAAGAAGTGCGTAAGCCAAAAGACTTTGAACACCAGAGCCTGGGAGGAAAAGAGACTGAATCTACCAGAAAGAAAATGGGAAAGCTGGAAAAAAGATAGGGGTACTCCAAAGAACAAATCAAAGCATACCTGGTGGGAAGTCTAAAATAGCACTACGAGTAGGGTAATAAAATAACAAAAGTCACAACAACAGAGAGCAAGTAACAATCTCTGAAAAAATGTCACCTGGACAGTATATGACCCTCCTTTAATATAGCAGGGCTCACAGATGCAGAGCACACAACAAGCTTTTAAAATGCATAAGGGACAGAAAACTAGCCAAAATGACTAAATGGAAGAATTCTTCTCAAAAGAAATTCCAGGAAGTGGTGACCGCTAACAAATTGATAATACCAATTTAAGCAATATAACTGAACAAGAATTTAGAATAATAGTCACAAAATCAATCACTGGGCTTGAAAAAAGCATAGAGGACAGCAGAGAATCTATTGCTATAGAGACCAAGGGACTAAAAAATAGTCATGATAAATTAAAAATGCTATAAATGAGGTGCAAAATAAAATGGAAGCGGCCACAGTGCAGATTGAAGAAGCAGAGGGGAGAGTAGGTGAAGTAGAAGATAAAATTATGGAAAAAGAGGAAACTGAGAAAAAGAGAGGTAAAAAAATCCAGGAGTATGAGGGGAGAATTACAGAACTAAGTGATACAATCAAACGAAACAATATCCGTATCATAGGAATTCAGGAAAAAGAGAGAGAGAAAGGGACTGAAGGTATACTTGAACAAATCATAGCTGAGAACGTCCCAGATAGGGGGAAGGAAACAGGCATTGAAATCCAAGAGGCACAGAGAACTCCCTTCAGATGTCACTTGAATTGATCTTCTGCATGACATATCATAGTGAAACTGGCAAAATACAAGGATAAAGAGAGAATTCTGAAAGCAGCCAGGGATAAACAGGCCTTAACATACAAAGGTAGACCCATAAGGGTAGTAGCAGACCTATCTACTGAAACTTGGCAGGCCAGAAAGGAATGGCAGGAAATCTTCAATGTCATGAACAGGAAAAATATGCAGCCGATAATCCTTTACCCAGCAAGTCTGTCATTCAGAATGGAAGGAAGGATTAAGGTTTTCCCAAACAAACAAAAACTGAAGGAATTCATCACCACTAAACTAAGCCCTACAAGAGGTCCTAAGGGAGATTTTGTGGGTGAAATGTTGCAAGGATCACAAAGTACCAGAGACATCACTATAAGCATGAAACCTACAGACATCACAATGACTCTAAACCCGTATCTTTCAATAATAACACTGAATGTAAATGGACTAAATGCTCCAACCAAAAGACATAGGGTATCAGAATGGATAAAAAAAAAAAAAAAAAAAAAACAAGACCCATCTATTTGCTGTCTACAAGAGACTCATTTTAGACCTGAGGACACCTTCAGATTGAAAGTGAGGGATGGAGAACTATCTATCATGCTACTGGAAGTCAAAAGAAAGCTGGAGTAGCCATACTTAGACAAACTAGACTTTATTTTTTTTATTTTTTTTTTTTATTTTTTTTAATATATGAAATTTACTGTCAAATTGGTTTCCATACAACACCCAGTGCTCATCCCAAAAGGTGCCCTCCTCAATACCCATCACCCACCCTCCCCTCCCTCCCACCCCCCATCAACCCTCAGGACAAACTAGACTTTAAATTAAAGGCTGTAACAAGAGATGAAGAAGGGCATTATATAATAATTACAGGGTCTATCCATCAGGAAGAGCTAACAATTATAAATGTCTATGCGCCAAATACGGGAGCCCCCAAATATATAAAACAATCAATCACACACATAAGCAACCTTATTGATAAGAATGTGGTAATTGCAGGGGACTTTAATACCCCACTTACAACAATGGATAGATCATCTAGACACAAAATCAATAAAGAAACAAGGGCCCTGAATGATACATTGGATCACATGGACTTGACAGATGTATTTAGAACCCTGCATCCCAAAGCAACAGAATATACTTTATTCTCGAGTGCGCATGGAACATGCTCCAAGATAGATCACACACTGGGTCACAAAACAACCCTTCATAAGTATAAAAGAATTGAGATCATGCCATGCACACTTTCAGATCACAATGCTATGAAACTTGAAATCAACCACAGGAAAAAGTCTGGAAAGCTTCCAAAAGCATGGAGGTTAAAGCGCATCCTACTAAAGAATGAATGGGTCAACCAGGCAATTAGAGGAGAAATTAAGAAATATACGGAAACAAATGAAAATGAAAACACAACAATCCAAACGCTTTGGGATGCAGCGAAGGCAGTCCTCAGAGGAAAATACATTGCAATCCAGGCCTATCTCAAGAAACAAGAAAAATCCCAAATACAAAATCTAACAGCACACCTAAAGGAAATAGAAGCAGAACAGCAAAGGCAGCCTAAACCCAGCAGAAGAAGAGAAATAATAAAAATCAGAGCAGAAATAAACAATATAGAATCTAAAAAAACTGTAGAGCAGATCAACGAAACCAAGAGTTGGTTTTTTGAAAAAATAAACAAAATTGACAAACCTCTAGCCAGGCTTCTCAAAAAGAAAAGGGAGATGACCCAAATAGATAAAATCATGAATGAAAATGGAATTATTACAGCCAATCCCTCAGAAATACAAGCAATTATCAGGGGATACTATGAAAAATTATATGCTAACAAACTGGACAACCTGGAAGAAATGGACAAATTCCTAAGCACCCACACACTTCCAAAACTCAAACAAGAAGAAATAGAGACTTGAACAGACCCATAACCAGCAAAGAAATTGAATCCGTTATCAAAAATCTCCCAACAAATAAGAGTCCAGGACCAGATGGCTTCCCTGGGGAATTCTACCAGACATTTAAAGCAGAGATAATACCTATCCTTCTCAAGCTGTTCCAAAAAAATAGAAAGGGAAGGAAAACTTCCAGACTCATTCTATGAAGCCAGCATTGCTTTGATTCCCAAACCAGACAGAGACACAGCAAACAAAGAAAACTACAGGCCAATATCCCTGATGAATATGGATGCAAAAATTCTCAACTAGATACTAGCAAATCGAATTCAACAGCATATAGAAAGAATTATTCAGCATGATCAAGTGGGATTCATTCCTAGGCTGCAGGGCTGGTTCAATATTCACAAATCAATCAATGTGATACATCACATTAATAAAAGAAAAGATAAGAACCATATGATCCTGTCAATTGATCAGAAAAAGCATTTGACAAAATTCAGCATCCTTTCTTAATAAAAGCCCTCGAGAAAGTCAGGATAGAAGGAGCATACTTAACCATCATAAAAGCCCACAGCTAGTATCATCCTCCATGGGGAAAAACTGAGAGCTTTGCCCCGAGATCAGGAAAACGACAGGGATGTCCACTCTCACCGCTGTTGTTTAACATAGTGTTGGAAATTCTAGCATCAGCAATCAGACAACAAAAGGAGATCAAAGTCATCAAAATTGGCAAAGATGAAGTCAAGCTTTCACTTTTTGCAGATGACATGATACTCTACATGGAAAACCCGATAGACTCCACCAAAAGTCTGCCACAACTGATACATGAATTCAGCAAAGTCACAGGATACAAAATTAATGTACAGAAATCAGTTGCATTTTTATACACCAATAATGAAGCAACAGAAAGACAAATAAAAAAACTGATCCCATTCACAATTGCACCAAGAATCATAAAATACCTAGGAATAAACCTAACCAAAGATGTAAAAGATCTGTATGCTGAAAACTATAGAAATCTCAAGAAGGAAATTGAAGAAGATACAAAGAAATAGAAAAACATTCCATGCTCCTGGATGGAAGAATAAATATTGCTAAAATGTCAATACTACCCAAAGCAATCTACACATTCAATGCAATCCCAATCAAAATTGCGCCAGCATTCTTCTCAAAGCTAGAACAAGCAATCCTAAAATTTGTATGGAACCACATAGACCTCGAATAGCCAAAGTAATATTGAAGAAGAAGACCAAAGAGGGAGGCATCACAATCCCAGACTTTAGCCTCTACTACAAAGCTGTAATCATCAAAACAGTGTGGTATTGGCACAAAAACAGACAAATAGACCAATGGAATAGAATAGAGAACCCAGAATTGGACCCACAAAAGTATGGCCAACTAATCTTTGACAAAGCAGGAAAGAATATCCAATGGAAAAAACATAGTCTCTTTAACAAATGGTGCAGGAAAAACTGGACAGCAACATGCGGAAGAATGAAACTAGACCACTTTCTTACACCACTCACAAAAATAAACTCAAAATGGATGAAGAACCTGAATGTGAGACAGGAAACCATCAAAACCCTAGAGGAGAAAGCAGGAACAAACCTCTCTGACCTCAGCTGCAGCAATTTGTTACTTGACACATCTCCAAAGGCGAGGGAATTACAAGCAAAAATGAACTACTGGGACCTTATGAAGATAAAAAGCTTCTGCACAGCAAAGGAAACAACCAACAAAACTAAAAGGCAACCAACAGAATGGGAAAAGGTATTTGCAAATATATATCAGACAAAGGGCTAGTATCCAAAATCTACAAAGAACTCACCAAACTCCACACCCAAAAACCAAATAATCCAGTGAAGAAATGGGCAGAAAACATGAAGAAACACTTCTCTAAAGAAGACATCCAGATGGCCAACAGGCACATGAAAAGATGCTCAACGTCACTCCCCATCAGGGTAATACAAATCAAAACCACACTGAGATACCACCTCATGCCAGTCACAGTGGCTAAAATGAACAAATCAGGAGACTATAGATGCTGGAGAGGATGTGGAGAAATGGGAACCCTCTTGCACTTTTGGCAGGAATGCACACTGGTGCAGCCGCTCTGGAAGACAGCGTGGAGGTTCCTCAAAAAATTAAAAATATGACCCAGCAATAGCACTGCTAGGAATTTATCCAAGAGATACAGAAGTGCTGATGGATAGGGGCACTTGCACCCCAATGTTTATAATGCACTTTCAACAATAGCCAAAATACAGAAAGAGCCTAAATGTCCATCAACTGACAAATGGATAAAGAAGATGCGGTTTACATATACAATGGAATACTACTTGGCAATGAGAAAGAATGAAATATGGCCATTTGTAGCAATGTGGATGGAACTGAAGAGTATTATGCTAAGTGAAATAACTCAGGCAGAGAAAGATAGATACCATAGGTTTTCACTCATATGTGGAACCTGAGAAACTTAACAGAAGTCCATGGGGGAGGTGAAGGGGGGAAAAAAAGTTACAGAGAGGGAAGGAGGCAAACCATAAGAGACTCTTAAATACTGAGAATAAACTGAGGGTTGATGGGTGTGGGGGAGTGGGAAAAGTGGGTGATAGGCATTGAGGAGGGCACCTGGTGGGATGAGCACTGGGTGTTGTATGGAAACCAATTTGACAATAAATTATATTTAATATAAAAAAGAAAAAAAGACGAAGTTACATCAAACTCATGAAATGTCTTTCCTAAGTTTCTAAAACAAGCTTATTCTAAAGGACACAATGGGTGGCTTCTCCTATGGGGGTAAGGACAGAATGGCAAAGCAATGGCTTTCCTTAGGGAAAAAAGGACATTAGTTCTTTTTGTTGATTACAAAATACCTGTCTTTCTCTCTCCTTGAATGTATACCCTGAGACACACGCTTCTCTACTGACTGGTGACAGGCTTGTTGTGCAGAATGTCAGATGAACATCAAAGGCTGAACACCATCACATGTTGGGATTTCACAATGCCTGCTGGCTTCACACACTTGAAATCTGTTCTGGAGAGGTCATGTGGATTGGCCACTGGGTGCAAATAAACTGACTGTTGGGAACATTTGAGCCATTGAAAATGAAGATGCTCATTTATTTGTGTAGATTTGTACCAATGTCATTACAGAGGCAAGGAAAGGAAGTGATCTATATGCCTGATACTCTAACATAACAACCTAAAAAACTCATCACACTTGGGAAAAAGGGGACATACACTTAATCCTTGCAAAGGCTTTAAGTACTGCACATAGTCTACCAAGTAGGTGAATGTTATTAATTACTCATAGCCAAAACTTATACTCTCTGTCCAGTCTTAATCTCCTTTTTACCTCCTTCCTTTCTTCCTTCCTTCCTTTCTTTCTTTCTTTCTTTCTTTCTTTCTTTCTTTCTTTCTTTCTTTCTTTCGTTCTTTTAAAGATAGTCTCTAGAATTCATTATCAATTTCCTCTTTGTGTAAGCCAACAGAATTCCACTGGTTGCAAAGTGATACCAGAAATCATAATGCTGTTTTCTCTTTTAACTTGAAGAAGAATGTCACTTCATATGTATATGCACTGTCTCCAAAGTATTTTAGCTTTTTGTAAAGGCCAAAGTCAATGTTCCTCCAAGTTGCTGTCCTCTGCAGACAGTGCATTTTCCCTTTTAAAGGTAAAAGGGCCAAATTATCCCACCCACAAAGTTTGTCTATGGCATTTCCTACATCCTCGGGCTTTCAGGTCCACTCCATTTCCCAGGTGAAATGAGTCAGTGCAGGCTACCCAACACACAACACCAGAAAAGCACACAGGCAAGGCCCATCAATTCCAGAAATGCTGAGGCAAGACAGGGTGAAGGCTCTAAGACCCTAACAGAAAAGTGGACCACATCCCAGCTTTTTTTTGTTCACCAGGTGTCCCCAGAAGTTACAGGAGACATAAGGGCTCTACAGGTTCTACTCCCTGAGGAATCTTCAAAAAAACAAAATAGGACTCCAGGGAATTAAAGTTCTTCTCTAGTCAGCTCAAGTTTTGAAGGAAACAGAACTCTGAGAAAGAGAAGTGGAAAAACGAGGCACCTGACCTAGAAAAGTTAGGAGAGGAGGTACAGAAAGAGAGCTTTGAAAACATTGGGGTTGGCATACAAGGGGAAGGTCCCTGTCTAAGAACTTTGCCCATCCCCAAGGCATCCAGACATCACCAACTTCTTCCTACCCCAACCCAAGAAAAGGACTCTATCTAATCACAATTCTAACAGGCTTTCTCCTTTCCCTGAGCCCCGAGAGCCAATCCTGAACAACAATGGAACCACCACCATCTGCTTCCCATCCCCCCAGCCTTCTGTGTACCAAGCATGCTTTGGCACTCTAGCCTGTCACCTTCTTATTCATTCAAAAACTTATGCTTTCCCAAAAGCTTCAGCAAGAAAACAGAAAATTGGGAAATGCTATTATAAAACCTCCTAGAAGGAGGAGAAAAGGTGAAGAGGGCTTGATTGTCATGACTTATTGGCAGAATAAAGAGCTGATGAAGAGCTTTCTTGATTCCTCTGCCTATGGAGCCAATGACCCACAAACAGATACAGAGACACACACTGAAAAACTTAAGTTCTCAACTACATATTCTATTTGTTTTTTTTTTTTATTTCTTTTAATGTTTTTATTTATTTTTGAAGGAGAGACAGACAGAGCATGAGCAGGGGAGGAGCAGAGAGAGAGGGAGACATAGTATCCAAAGCAGGCTCCAGGCTCTGAGCTGTCAGCACAGGGCCCGATGTGGGGCTCGAACTCACGAACTGTGAGATCATGACCTGAACCGAAGTCAGACGCTTAACCAACTGAGCCACCCAGGTGCCCCAACTATGTATTCTATTTGTAAAACTTCTCTGTATTATAATCTACCTACTAGCTTGGTTTAGTTTTATGATGATTTTTTGCTAAGAATCTCTGTCTTACATGTAACAATTCTTTTACTTTACAACATTCTTTTTGTTCCAACATTTCTTTAAATTTATTTATTTTAGGTAAGATCCATGACCAATGTGGGGCTTGAACTCACAACCCTGAGATCAAGAGTTGCATGCTCTATGGACTGAGCCAGCCAGGTGCCCTTCTTTTGTTCCATCTTTTATGGATGTGGAGGGAAAGAGGGATGGCTTCTACCTTCTAATAATTAATCAACTGTCATTGGAATCATCTCTTCTTTTTTTCCAAATTCAATAATCAACCTTCACAGGTCTGGTTTGCCACTATATTAATCCTTTTTGCAGGTTTCAGAATTTCTTCTTTACCACCCTCAATATAAACAGTAAACCCAGGCTTTTCTATGCCTTTATATCACTTCAAAAGCACTTAGCATTTGAGCCCTTCACAACCTCATGTCACCTTCTTGCCAACCTTATTTCTATGTCTGTTCCCTTCTATGAACTTAGCTCACTACCATTGCTGTCCAAGCTATTCCCTCATTCCCCCAGTTTAGAAAGCCCTGTCACCTCAGTTAATCCCAATCCACCTCTACATAACTGGTTCAACACTAACATGTTCACCAAAACACCCTCTCTGACATCCCCCATCCTAAACGATCTCTTTTCATACTACGTTTATGCATTTCTTTACTCAAGGTAATTATATTTATTTTTGTGAAATTCAACACCATCAGCACTGCCTGGTTCCCATTTGCCACATGGACATGTGGATATTGGTGATATCTCCTTAAGTAGGCTAAGGGTTGCCTGAGGGCATCGTTCAGCATATAACCCGGGTACCCAGAAAACACTGGGTAAAGTGTTCATGCAGAGACCAGGGTGAGTGATTCAAAGCAGCTTGTCACTGTGTGTTGAACATGCTGGTTCTGCCATGAACTGCAGCATTATTTTGGGTTCTATACTTTCCCTGGCTTTCCATGCCTGATGGTCTAAAACTCTGCCTCTGGCCCTTCTGAAGTGGCAAGCCTTTTCCTATCAAGGCTGGCTTTTCTATTGCATTTCCGAGCATCCACCTTGGATAAAGGATCTTGAATGTCAATCTTCTCTTTGATGGCTCACAAATCCAAACAATCAAGATCACTATTGGTGCGAATGCAAACTGGTGCAGCCACTCTGGAAAACAGGGTGGAGTTTCCTCAAAAAATTAAAAATAGAGCTACCCTACAACCCAGCAATTGCACTACTAGGTATTTATCCGAAGGATACAAAAATGCTGATTCTAAGGGGCACTGCACCCCCAATGTTTATAGCAGCACTATCAACAATAGCCAAAGTATGGAAAGAGCCCAAATGTCTATCAAAGGATGCATGGATAAAGAAGATGTGGTGTATATATAATGGAATATCACTTGAGTATCAAAAAGAATGAAATCTTGCCGTTTGCAACAATGTGGACAGAACCAAAGTGTATTATGCTAAGCAAAATAAGTCAGAGTAAGACAAATATAGGATTTCACCCATATATGGAATTTAAGGAACACAACAGATGAACATAGGGGAAGGGAAGGAAAAATAAGATAAAAACAGAGAAGGAGGCAAACCATAAGAGACCCTGAAATACAGAGAACAAACAGGGTTGCTGGAGGGTTTGTGGATGGGGGGATGGGCTAAATGGGTGATGGGCACTAAGGAGGGCACTTGTTGGGATGAGCACTGTGTGTTCTATGGAAGTGATGAATCACTGGGTTTTACTCCTAAAACCAATACTACACTGTATTTTAACTAACTTGAATTAAAATAAATAAAATTTTTAAAAAGATTACTTTAAATTCTATTCGGTTTCCTAGGTAATTTAAAACCCAACTAAGAGCATTCGGTCAATGATACTGCACTTTCTATACAACCCCTTGAACAATACAACCAAATCTATGCCAAAGCCCAAGTACTCAAGAGGTTCTCCTCCTTTTAGTTAGTGATCCTTTGCTACACAGTGTGAGAAATTCCATTTATTCTCCAGATGGAGTGGTAACAAGGTTTCAACTTGTTTCAACTGTTTCATCAGCCATCACAGACCAACTCCAAATCAGTGAGAAGTGAGGGCGTGTCTGCAGGTTTGTGCTAAGGAGGCTACCCGGTGGTTCAGTGGCAAAGACTTCATCAACCAGAGAGGTCTTCCAGGGCCGTGGGAGGGGTAACAGATAGAGTGGATTTATCAACCCTGTTATTTGGAATAGGATACAATCAAAAGCTTTACTGAAGTAAAGGTACCTTCTATTTTCCTGTTTTCTATATGGCTTATATATCTGTAATAGAAAAAGTTGGCCCTTATTAAATTTAGAGTACTTTCCTGTTAGTGTCTCTCAGTTATCAAGACTAGAAGTACGAAGCTACAAGTAATCAAGACTAGAAGCACTAAGCTACAAGTACTGGAGACAAATTTTTGTTCTCCTGAGAAAAGCAGATGAGAAAATCAACTCCCTTTTTCACCATTATATACCCCAGTAGTTCCCTAGAAACTTACAAAATAACCAATGCTAATGATAAAAGAGGAAGATTTTAACCCCCAGATATAAATGTTAGTCATGAAATTAACCACGTGTTTACAACTGTTTTGAAGCATAAATGGAGGGAAGTATGGACACTGTTGTAATCAATTCTCAGTCAACACTGCAGAGAAACTAACAGGCATTTAGAATTAACAGGCAGAGTTTCAGTTTAACTAACATTTTAACATCCCATTCAGTATACTGTTAACCCATCTCTTCTTGGCTGATGGACCCCATTAACTTTGTTGATTTGGACATAACTCGTTTGATTAAACAAGAAATCCCACAACAGAGAAGCATCTATAAAACTTCATTGTCAAATAAGCCATCAAATCAATTATAATGTCAACATTATGGCTTGGCATTTATGTATAGTATCTTTTATTATAATTCTAAATGTTCTTAATAGATTTCATTTCTTTAAAAATTCTGGTGATGATTTGAAATTGAAATGTTATGTGTTTCCTAAGATGCGACGAAGCCAACTTTCAGCAGGAGTTTCCATTTGTGGAAGAGTTACCTCAACCTTCCAAGGGAGAATGAAAAGGCATGGATTGACCAGAGGAGCAGGTAAGGAAGGTATAGTTTAGGCAGGGAGTTGTGGCAAGCGATTCTGAATAGGAAAGACAAATTGGGCTTTCTTTTCAGTCTGCCCTGACTACTTAAATGATCTGAAGGAGTCACTTGACCTCCTTCACCCATTGTTTTCTCATCAGTTAAGAGAGAATTACCAAGACCTCCCTCATGTAAATAATTTTGCACAATGGAGCCATTGTTTAATAAATGGTGGTGATTCTTATTATTATTGACAGGATTTTGTCTATAAAGTAGAAACAAAATGGAGAAGCTTTGTAGTTTTGACTAGGGTTTTCTCTGGGGGGGGGTGTTAGGTGGGGAGATTAGTTTGGGGAACACTTCTAGAGTGACAAGCTGGATTTTAGATTTGATAGGTACCTGATGAGATGTCTGCTCCTCCCAATGTCACAGAGAACTTCTCTAAACAGAGAATGTCTTCTCAAGTTGACTATCCAGTCACCTGATCCAGCTATCTTCTCACTCTCAAAGAATCCCTGAGTCTCATTCTCATCTGACTTTTTCAAACCTCCACAATTCTGAGATGCAGGTACTCTCCCAATCCGCTGAGGAGTTTAGGACTAAGAGAGCCAAAGCACCAACAAGATGGCCAACAGCTAAACAGTGCTGGGGATAGAAAGATTTAAAACCTGCTTTTAAATTTGTGTTTAAAAGCAAAACTCATTTCATAGAAAATAGGGATTGGGCACAGGGCACGTCACCTACTTTGTTCCTGCTACGTGACAAGAAAACAATCTGCAAAATAAGAGAGTATGTTTTATGAGCTTCCTAACTGCTTTTTTAAGTTAGGAGCCTTCCTTTCTGTGATTTAGGGCTTATATCACTCTCCTCCCACCCATCACTTTACAATGCAATGAAAGCCATTAGTCTGATCTGACTTTTTACTTTCTTTCCTGCCAGAACCACTCCTTCCTGCTTACTCACGGTTGGCCAGAATTAAATGTTAAGTCATCTCCTTTCCGGAGGTTAGAGTACATAGTTGTACACAAGTCTCCAATCCATTCTAAAATAAAGCTCCCTCCAAAACAGCATATTTTCATCAGATTATGAGGCAAAGTTTGCAGAAAGAGTCCCTTGTCTCACTTCTACCTTTCCTTAAGGAGCAAGCTTCCTCTCCCACTATCCAGTGTTCTCTGCTCACCCTGTTGTTCACGTGCCTTACCTCACTTTCTGTCCTTCCCCACACCAGCCACACCACCAAAAACTGGAAATCAAGTTCTGCTCACTCAAGGGCCTATTTGTTAGAAAACTAAGATAAATTATGCTAATGATATTGGGTACCAATAGAAAAACACATTATTCTCTAAGAGCAGTGCTTTGCAAAGGAGAGGACAGAGGTTAGGAGACAGGAGAGGACTTTGCCCCCTGGGGACATTTGTCAGTGTCTGGAGACACACTGGTTGTCACATTAGGGGGTACACTACTATCATCTAGTGGGTAGAGACCAGGGATACTGCTAAGCATCTTACAATGCATTTACTCCCATGACAAAGGATTATTCAACCCAAAATGTCAGTAGTGCTGAGGCTGAGAATCCCAGCTCCAAAAGGTAATATATTTCGATTCCCATTGGTTTAAATGTCAACAACTCCAAGCATTGGACAGACTGAATGAAGATGTACTTTGGAGCAGGTAGGTAACCATCAATCACACCCCTGAGACAAATTTTTATTTTCTATTATAAAACTACTTCCACCCATCAGACTAAAGACTCTAGTTGAGCAATTCTTAATATTCTTAATATCTTATTGGTTGGGTTTTTTAAATTTTTATGCTTAAAATATAAGTTTAACAAAAAATTTTTGAGTTCAACAAAGAAAAAAGAGACTTATTGTCATATTTGCTTCAGGTATTCTTTTTTTTGTTTAAGGAAGGTAAATTTTTCTTAATGTTTATTTATTTTTAAAAGAGAGCACGCAGGGAGGAGACAGAAAGAGGGGGACAGAGAATCCAAAGCGAGCTCTGCACTGACAGTGGTGAGCCTGATGTGGGGCTTGAACTCATGAACCCCATGATCATGACCTGAGCTGAAGTCGGACGCTCAACCGAGTGAGCCACCCAGGCGTCCCTTCAGATATTCTTTAAAGAAAACAATTAGAGATACAGTTAAAGCCCATCTGCCCACCTTTTCTCCTCCCTCCTAGAAGATAAACACTAACCTAGAGTACATTTCATTTCCACATATATCTTACACTTATCTACATATATCTACATAATTATATGGTATCTGCGTATAGTAATAATTTTAAATAAATGTTACACCATACATTTTATTTTCGCTTAACATTAAGATGTACATACTTTGTTCTCTTCATGTAAATCCAGTTAGTTCATTTGAACTAGCTCACATATTAATTCTCCTCCTGAGGAGTGACAGGATTGTTGCCCTAGTTTCACTATTGGTATCCATTTGATGCATGTCTCCTAATACATACATGCTGAGAGTTTGGGTGGGTTTGATATCTTAGGAAAAGTGGAATTAAGGGGCTACCGTGTAATGGGTCTTCAGCTGTGCCAAATTGCTCTCCTAAGTGGTTGATTAAATTTCATTATATTGCTTAGAAATACAGAGGACTAATCTGACGGTTTACAAACAAACAAATAAACAAGCAAAAGAATTAAACCTTGTCTGCCACAGAGCTATATTAAGCTGTGAGGATAAAAATGCAAGGTATGCAAGCGAAATTTTTCAGAATCACCTGCTATTAAGAACTGCTGTTTTGTTCCAAGAACAAAAATTATACTCCATCTGTCCAATAAGCCATATCAATAAATAAATAAACAAGTTCGTGGGCCATGACTGAATCTCAATTCAAATAAATCAATTATAAAAACATTTTGCAACTGTTAGGGGAATTTATATATGGACTGTATATTAGATGATATTAAAAAATTAGGTTTGAATTAAAGGGATAATAGCACTGATTATTCTTTAATCCTTTTTTAAAAACACATGAAAAGGGGTGCCTGGGTGGCTCAGTCGGTTAAGCACGGGACTTCTTATGTGTGTGTTTTGTGGGTACAAGTCCCGCATCAGGCTCTGTGCTGAGAGCTCAGATTCTGCGTCTCCCTCTTTCTCTGCCCTCCCTTGCTCATGCTCTGTCTTTCTTTCTCAAAAATAAACATTTAAAAAAATTTTTAATTTAAAAATGCATGAAAGGATATGAAATTTTATACTGCATTGAATATTTTAGCAGAAAGTAAGAAGGCATAGATGAATTAGGTGTGGCAAAATCTTGACAAATATTGCCTATATTGGGTTCAATATACTATTTCTCTACCTTTGTGTATGTTTGAAAATTATCATCATCTTCATCACCACCATCAGGCACAAGATTTATGAATAGAGGCAGACTAATAAAAGCATTTGGCCGTGATAAGGAAAAATCTCATGCTATAATCCTTCCATATCCCATAAATGGATTATTTTTCTCTCTACAAGTAGCTAGACAAGTTCCAATATTTTATCAGCAAGATAACCCCTTTAAATGCATTATACTCTATATCCTTGAGGACTTGTACTCAGGGAGTTTATGCCAAGACAATAGTAGTTGACAATTAGTTGATGTAAACAGACTATCAAAAACAGCCTGCCCGAAGCAAAAATGAGTATAGAAAACGATACTCAAATTTCTGTCACAGAATATTATCCCACATTTTCTATAAATTCAAGGTATTGAATTTATAATATCTTTATTGTAAATTACAATAAAGATAACTATAGTAAATAAAAATCTTTATTGAATTTACAATATCTTTATCTTGTGAATTTATTAAATTCACAATATTGATGTGACCTATATTGTACCAGCATCACCATGGTTGATCAAGTCTCACAGAAAGAATTCCAAGAGTAAAATCAGTGGAAATGTTAAGCAGCCTGAATTCTCTCTGAATAGGTATAACATGAGAAGTTTCTCCACAGCATTTTGTCCTTTGTGTGTGTTTGGGTGGAGGAAGAGATGGGCTCTGGGGGTAAGACGCACAGGGCAGGAGAGAAATTCAGCACGGGGCTTCACTAACAACAGGCCATGTGACCACAGATCCGTGTGTGTGCTGCCTCCTGAAGTGGGGCAAAGGGGAGGACTGAGGAGATGGCATGCCTCTGGCATGCAGATAACGCTAAGTCAGGCCAGCGCCACATTCTAGAAAACAGTGCCAAAATGACTGAACCATAGCCTCTATTTATTGGTTTTGTTTGAGACACTCCAGGCCAGGGGCAAATTCGGGCCTTTCATCCTGCCTGTTGACCTATGGTGGGTAATTGTTCAAAATGTCCTAGTAATATAATGCAATGTACAGTGGAATTCATCTTGAGTCATGAAAATGGCATAATGAATCACAATGATTACAAGTGCAATCCTAATTACTATTTGAAATCTATTGCACAAGAAGTCTTCCAAATCAGTTAGGCACCCAAGGGTGAGGTTGGGGGCTTTTTTTTTTTTTTTTTAATAAATATAGCATAAAACTACAGTTTCATTGTTTTATTTGGGGTGGTTTTTTTTGTTTGTTTGTTTGTTTTGAGAGAGAGGGGAGATGTGCAAGTGAGAGGGGGACAGAGAGAAAGAGAATCGCACCTGGGGCAGAGAGAGAGAGAGAGAGAGAGAGAGAGAGAGAGAGAGAGAAAAGCAGGGCTCATGATCAACCCAAGCCAGGCTCAAGCTCACCCACCGTGGGACTCAAACTCACAAACCGTGAGATCATGACCTGAGCTGAAGTCAGATGCTTAATGACTGAGCCACCCAGGCACCCAAGGTTGGTGGCTCTTATTAATAGTCGATGGTCCTTTGCACTATTTACAACAAAGTAAAATAAAAGTTGATACTATCTCCATCAGACCACGTACCTGGGTCCGAGAAGATGCATTTGTCCTAAGGCTAGAGAGATAAAGCACAGCTGATGCAGAGAAGCAAAGGACCCAATAGCCTTCTTGTCTCTTGTTTTAGCCTCCCCAGCATATGAGCCCTCAGGAAACAAAAACTAGGGTAGAGGGGACTTCTACATTCTCCACTGAGTCAGGATGCTCAGAATAACACAGTTACTTGAAGGGGGGGGAAATATTTACCTTCATGGTTGTATTAACAATGAGGAAAAGTCCTTAAAACTGGAAGAAGGTGCAATAACAGAGCTTCTTAAAGAGCTCTTGCTCATGATCATATCTGAAGCTCCATCAATAAATGAGACAGATGTTTAACAGAAGATACAGCAGAATATGGCTAAAGACAGAAGAGGATAATTTAACCACAAAGGTAATATTTCTCTAGGTTCAGCTTTTAGCTGTCTTACTAATAAAGGCACAGGAGAAATACACTGAAAAAGGGGTCTCACTGGAAAGAGAGACTTAAAAAGTATTTCCAAAAATGTGCTTCGGGGCACCTGGACAGCTCAGTCGGTTAAGCCTCGACTTTGGCTCAGGTCAGGAGCTCATGGTTCATGAGTTCGAGCGCTGCATCGGGCTCTGTGCAGACAGTGCAGAGCCTGCTTCAGATCCCCGGTTTCCCTCTCTCTCTGCCCCCTTCTCCCCGGCCCTCTCTCAAAAATAAACATTTTTTTTTTAAATGTGCTTCATTAAGTAAAAGAGCAGCAGAGTGAATTTTGGGTGCAGAAAATAAACATAACTATTTTTCCTGTTTAGCAATTCTCTCCCTCTCAGTTTCGTAAACCTGTCATCAGCACTATATCATTCAGACATCACATCCGCACTCTTGGGGCTCTTGGTCTGCCTGTGACCCTTGCCTCAACTTTGACCGACTCAACGCTGACTCGGGCTACTGTTGGCTGCAGTACAGAGACATGATGCTCCGAAGGCAGAAGATTGCACCAGCCAGGCACACAAGTGCTCAGTGTGTGTGTTTCATCACCCTTGGCCAGTCTATCTAGGATTAAGATATTACCTCTTGCTGACTCCAAACAGCAGGATGTATCAATAGGGCACACACCCTCTAACAGGGCTACCCAAGCAGGATGTAAATCAGAATGGGAATGGAGGTGCATACCATGCACACTTGTGGGATTAACAGAGACGAAAGCAGGATATATCAGAGCCTAAATTAGATCCCACGTTGTCCTTTGCTTATACACCTACTTTAGCATTTATCACAGTGACCGGTCGGATACCTGTCTCCCCACAGGAACCTTATCTGCATCATCTTTGGATTCCCCACCAACCTTACAGATATCAAACACTCATAACTGCAACAGTCACTCCCAATTTCATGGCTAAAAGGAAAGACGGCTACTCTGAATGAAAGAAGAAAATTTGGTAGTCTTCAGCCATACTCTAAGCCATTATGATTTCTGTTTTCTCCTCTTGTTCGCTTCTATTCTTTCCTGGTGGTACCATGGAAAAGACAGATGTGTGACAAAAAAAAAAAAAAAAAAATTCAACAAGTGACAATATTCACTTCTATTTAGGCTAAAAAGTGCTAAGGAAACCCTCACCTAGAGATTTTAATCCTCTTAACCTACCAAATTGAAACACCTTGTGCCCTTTTAAATTCATGGCCCAACACATGCACCACCAATACCCCAATCTCTAGGGCTCTACAGAATTTCACTCAAGATCAGTGACAGCCCAGGGGCGCCTGGCTGGCTCAGTCGATTAACATCTGATTCTTGACCTCGGCTCGGGTCATGATCTCACAGTTCTTAAGTTCAAGCCCCACATTGGGCTCCACGCTGGCAGCCTGGAGCCTGCTTGGCATTCTATCTCTCCCTCTCTCTCTGCCCCTCCCCTGCTCTCTCTCTCTCTCTCAAAACAAATAAACTAACAACAACAACAAAAAATCAGTGACAGCCCAAAGTCTCACCAAGTACAACAGAAAAACCAGCAATAAAGTTTGTTGTCTCCTTAAATCATAAGGAGTACGTAATCATAACGTACATTTTTAAATGTACCCAGAAACATAAAATATTAGTAGATCTGCTATGTCCAAGAGAAGGTACCTGGCAATAAAAAGGGGATTGTGTAGCACCAAAAATATCTAATTTTGGTAAAATGTTACTGATGATAATACTTGGTGTCCAAGTATACACCTTGAAGGTCTACTAGCTGCTTCAATCATTTGAACATAACAATCCATTTACACAAAATGAGCCAATGTTTTCACTCAAATACTTTATTTCCAAAATGCACTGTGGTATACCATTTCTACAATTTCTCCTAGACGAGCCTCTGGAAGATAAGTTCCTTCTAGTGAAGTGCTTAACACTTTGGTCATCTTTTATCCTAAATTAGATAGGCACAAAATTGTTTGCACATTATTTTTGAAAAATACACGAAGGCTTAGTCTTTTAATTAAATCAAGTACCTAATTTCGTAGTCATCCTTTCCATAGAATTCTACTCTCCTATGATCCCCCATGTCTTAACCAATTCTTAAAATTCTTACCCTAAAAGTGAAAAAGTTTGTTGGAACAAAAGCAAAGCAGTAATGGATACACGAGTGAGCTCAGCTGACTTGTCAGCTCACTTCTAACAAAAATTAAACAAGTTTCTTTACTGTAGGACATTTCTGAGGCTTTGTTACTGTATAATATTACTTTCCAAAAGTAAGGTATAGCATGTGGTGATTCCCAAACTTATTTCATGGGAGCGTTATTATTTATTTCATGTATTATCAATCAGTCTTTAGCAGGAAAGGGTATTTTGAGGAACATTTTTGAGAACCGCAAGTTAGACTACAGTGCTAATAAAACCTCAAAAATAGGTTTAACTCCAAAGGAGTCCAATTAGCATTATTTTTTCAAAACATTGACTGCATCTTGAAAACTATAGGCAGACATCTTCAAATGTGTGCCTTTAGAAGTAAGAACACATAGATGAACTAGCACATTATTACCACCTTTCCAGTGAAAACTCATTCAAAACTCAGGCAACTGCTATTTTGCATAAAGAACAAAATTATGACTGATCCTAGGCCTATAGAATGCACTGCTCTCTGCATATTTCAAGTTCAAATTTGGTAGATGTAAATTTTTACAGTGTGGATATGTTAGCCATCATAACTGAAAAAGGAGACTTACCAACAGAAGCTGAGTTTTTAAGGACCGACTCCTTTGAGACTCCCTTTTCAATGCGTATTGTGGCCCACTGTTCAAAAATAAGTAGTGTTGTTAATTTAAACTGTTCCATAGACACAATGTAAAATACTCAAACCATGCTTATACAGAAGTGAAATTAAACATTATGCCCAGGACTATCTGAATTAAAGAGATACCTCAGTAAATCTCAGAAGTAGCAATATTCAAAGTCTCAAGTATACTCTTTTATATTAGTTACTGATCATGCCCTATTTACCCTATATAAACCCTATTTAAACCCCTCACACACACCTGGTACCCCAATAAACTACTCCTTGAAAGAGTCATGAAGCATGTCAGGCAAGAGCTCAGGTTATGGCATCAACACTGAGTTCAGGGGCGCCTGGCTGGCTCAGTCGGTTAAGCGTCCAACTTTGGCTCAAGTCATGATCTCACGGGTTCGAACCCCGTATCGGGCTCTGTGCTGACAGCTCAGAGCCTGGAGCTGCTTCGGATTCTGTGTCTCCCTCTCTCTCTGCCCTTCCCCTGCTCGTGCTCTCTCTCTCTCTCTCTCTCTCTCAAAAATAAATAAACATTAAAAAAAATTAAAAAGACTAAGTTTAAAGTTACTTAATCCCTCTAGGCCTCCATTTCCTCATCGGTAAAATGAGGATAATAGTTCCTATCCCATATGGATGCTATGAGGATTAATTGAAAGATGGGGCCCAAAAAATAACTATATTTTCATAACAAATTAGGCATTCAGGGGCAAGACACATTCAAACAGACCTAATTGCCTATGTCAGAAATAGGCTTAAGATTTGGAGAGCTTGGGGTGCCTGGATGGCTCAGTCAGTTGAGTGGCCGACTCCAGCTCAAGTCATGATCTCTCGGTCCGTGAGTTCGAGCCCCGCGTCGGGCTCTGTGCTGACTGCTCAGAGCCTGGAGCCTGTTTCAGATTCTGTGCCTCCCTCTCTCTCTGCCCCTCCCCTGTTCATGCTCTGTCTCTCTCTGTCTCAAAAATAAATAAACATTAAAAAAAAATTTTTTTTAAAAATAGACTTGGAGAGCTGGATAGGGTGCCTGGGTGGCTCTGGGTTTCAGCTCTAGTCACAATCTCACAGTATGTGGATTTGAGCCACACATTAGGCTCCACACTGACAGCAGGGAGCCTGCTTGGGATTCTCTCTCTCTTTCTCTTTCTGCCCCTCCCCTGCTTGCACACTCTCCCTAAGTAAATAAATATTAAAAAAAAAAAAAAAAAAAAAAAAAAGACGTGGGGAGCCAGAAAGGAATTAGTGAAATTGCTAACAAAGGAAACCACCTACCGACCTGTCACTTGCTTCTGTGGGGATGGACAGGGAAAATGTTATGAATATGAGGAACCACACATCTGTGAGAATTTAAGAACGGGGAAAATCAATTCCCATTTAAAAAAAATTTTTTTTAATGTTTGTTTATTTTTGAGACACACACACACACACACACACACACACACACAGTATGAGCGGGGGAGGGGCAGAGAGAGCCAAAGACACAGAATCTGAAGCAGGATCCAGGCTCTGAGCTGTCAGCACAGAGCCCATTGTGGGGCTTAAACCCACGAGCTATGGGATCATAACCTGAGCCGAAGCTGGACACAACCGACTGAGCCATCCCGGCATCCCAATTCTCATTTTGTTTTGAATGTACATGGAAGTATAAAGAAATACACCAAGATGTGACTTGTTATTTGCTTCTTTATGCGCTTTTTTACGCATTTCCAAAATTATCAACCATTAACAATAGTTCAAAAACCACAAATGAACTAACTTTGTTGACAGCATCCTGGAAAATCCCTATGACTATTTTTCTACTTTAGAAAGGGAACAAATAAAATATTATTTAAATGATTACAATGGTGATTACAATTCCAGAAGCTAACATTGTCAAAGGTGACGGGGGAGTGGGAGGAGGAAGGGTGAAATTAGAGGTGAAAGGCATTGTGATCGTTATAATTAGGACTTAAGTGCCCTTGAAGGAGCAAAAAGAATTTATCAAAAACCTAGTGGCAAAAAACAGGTATTTCTAGGCTCACAAGGAATTAAACAAATTTTTAAAAATTCAAATCAATAAGAAAATGACGGATAGAGACTAAATGACCTAAAACCTATACCTGAAGGTCATGAAGTAGGGCATGATCTGACTACGTCAGGACCCCTGCACAACATCCCAAAGAGCCAAGTAGGAACATGCTATTTGTGCTTAGAGAACAGCCTATAAATAGAGACTTAATCTTCTGGGCTTCAAGTGGCAAGTCACAAATGATAATCAGACTCAATCTTAATCTGATTGCAGCCTTTTCCCTTCCTTGCTGATTTGGTGTAGGAGTTCTCAAACTCTAGATATACCTCCCATGTCTTCTCAATAGAAGGAAAGGTTTATTTCCATAGTTTTTCCACTTTAAAGCTTTAGCCCCTGTTATCATTTATAAGTAGCAATATGATTTTATATTTTATATAAATGATAATTACCTTAGATTAAGACAATTATTCCATGCTTATTTTATGGAAAATATTGATATTTTGAGGCTGTTATGGGCTGATTTTGTGTCTCCCCCAAAATTCATATGTTGAAGCCCTAACTCCCCGGTATCTCAGAATATGGCTGTATTTTGAGATAGGACCTTTTAAAAAAGGTGACAAAGTTAAAAAATGAGGCCTTTAGGGTGGGCCGTACTCCAATATGATTGGTGTCCTCATAAGAAGAGGAAATTTGAACACACAGACACCAGGGATTTGCACACAGAGAGGAAAGGCCATATGAGGACATAGAACGCAGCCATCTGCAAGTCAAGGAGAGAGGGAGGCCTCAGAAGAAACCAAACCTGCCAACAACAGTTTCATTTTGAACTTCAAGCCTCCAGAACTGTGAGAAAATAAATTTCTGTTGTTTAAGCCCCCCAGTCTGTGGTACTTTGTTATGGCCGCCAGAGCGAACGAATACAGGGGCGTGCTTCATACAGCATGATGTACTACAAAGAGCTCCATGTTCTGTCACAAGTATCAGAATGCATAACCTCTCCTGAAATGGTCACGCCAAAGGTCTGTCCTACAAAATGCAGTCACAAATTTTCAGGTGGAAGAAGTCATTTAATGTCAAAGGAAATTTGCACTAGAAAACCATTTTCTTCTTTGGGCTTACTCTCCAACAAAAGTGAAAAGCGCTAACGCTTTGCAGCCAGACACATATGCATACGAATCGCAGTTGTGTGCTCCTGGCTGCACTCCGCTCGCTCCGCTCGCGCTCGGATGAAAGGTTGTCACCTCTTGGGACCCCAATTTCATCATCCCTACACCAGAGACAATACCAAGATAAAAGAGTAAGGAAGATAATCTTTCCAATGACCACCACCCAGTAGGCCTCAAAGTAGAAAACACTGGCTTCCTCCTCCCACTTCACGCCCCACAATTTATTTAGCTTCCAAAATGATCACTTTTTCGCAAACCACCCAGTGCATTTCCCACAAAACAGCTACTCCACTTCCACCATGCCAAATGACCAAGTAAGCCCGAAGACAGAGGTTGGAATATCTCTTCAGAGGTTCCCAACCTCTTATAGTGGTTATCTCAAAACACATCTGCCTCTTGCCCATAGGATGATGCTGATAGTAGTTTCTAATCCCCATGGCTACTCCCATCTCACTTCTCCCTACAAAGAAAGGTTGAAAGACACTGCCTTCAAATCAGGTTCTCACTCTACTCAGTTTTAAAACTCCTCCTGGGGAGCAAAAGGTAGCTGTCTCTAATTCACCAAAAAAAGAAAAACAGGTTAAGTCTGAGTTTTAAAGCTTAGATCAAAAGCTTGCAAAAATGATACTGTCATCTAGACAATTACAACTTTTAGTTTTCACACTAAAAAGACATTTAAAGATTAACTAAAAAGAGAAACTAAAGATTAACTAAAAAGAGAAAAGGAGAGGATGAAAATGTATACAATTACATAAAAATTCAAAATATTAGGTTTATGCAGGTAACAGCAGGCCACTGTCTGTAGCCTAATAAAACAGTTTTCTTGACAAATCTGTCATCTTGGCAGAGCAAGAACTCAGGCTCTAGATTCAAATTAAAATCCTAATTCTACTACGAACAGCTGTATGCCACTATCTGGACAAATTAACTCTCTGAATCTCCATTCCCCAATCTATCAGTGGGAGTAATATAGACTATGTCAGAGAGTTGTGCATTTAAGCACAATGCCTTGGTAGCTTTTCTTTATTATTACTTTCTGTCATAAACAGCCATGGCCTTCTAGCACATTTATTGTATTTCTAACACCAGGAATAACACCTGAATATCATATTAGCAGAGGTGTTATAAACCATCCTACATGACATTTATTGACATGTCTTTTGAAAAGATGAAAAGCTAATTGGTGGGTGGAGGAAAGTATAAAGGGGAAGAAAAATAATTAAGACAAAAGGTAGGGTGACTGGCTAGCTCAGTGTATAGAGCATGCAACTCTCAATCTTCAGGTCGAGTAGGCAGAAAGCCTACTTAAAAAAATATATTTTTAATAAAATAAAATAAAAGACAAGAATAGTCTGCTCTGAGTATGGATGCTAACTCATTAAAGATCTGAAGATGGGTTAAATCTCAAGCCACATAGGAGCAAAGACAAACAAAAAATAAAAACAAGACCAAAGAGTGTTTCCATTCAAACTCCACTGAGATTTGAGCACCTACTGTGTATCGTGCTTTCCCTGACCTCTCCTCATTTCATGCACACGGTACAGTAACTCTCGGAGGCATTCTCCTATACCCCCCGGTAGAAACTAAGGGTGAGATGTTAAGTGACCTGCCCAAGGTCACAAGGCCAGAAATTTGGAGGAATCTGTTTATCCTTCCATCTTATTTCTCAAAAGCTGAGGGAAAAATTAGCCCTGTAGACATTCATTATCTGTCCATTGACTGTATTACCTGGTTAGATTAGATAATTTACATACCATTGCCCTACCTTCTTCTCCACCAATGCTTATACTCTCTTCCCAGACTTTATTTCCCTCTAATCATGAGCCTTAGGCCAACAAATAGCAATCCTCACCCCCCCTTACCCCCATCGATTTCTGTGGTTGAAAACAGCACTTAATCCATACTCTGTGGTTGAAAACAGCATTAAATCCATGCTCTTATTTAATATACATGAAAACTTCACACACGCACCCTCCAGAATTTCTGATACACCACCCTACAATCCAGATGGACTACCCTCTACACATCCCCACCCAAAAGTTTTACTTTTCATAGTTTGAATTGCTAAAAACAATTTTCCCAATATAAAGTTGTAATAATGCCATCTATACTCCTTAGAAATGATTATATACCCCTTGAAAATCACTGGTTCAGAGAAAGATACAACCAAATCTGTTGAAAACAAAGTGCAATGAGTAACTGAAGGGTTGGGCTTTGCATAGAATCTACAAAAAGACAGCATTTGTCCAGACCTAAAGATGTCCTAATACTAAGCAAACAGCACAAGTTTTAAGGGAATTATCCCTACAGTCAGGAAAAGCAATTCGCTATACTACCCGCCACCTAACAGAAATGTCTTTGAAACATCTAAGGCTGTTCTGGCTGAAGGATGAGAAACCCTGGGTCACCATTTCCCTCCCCCGTGCCTAAAGCAGACATCATTATGGGATCACAGCTCCTTCCTGATGAGCCCAGAGGCTCCCAACCACAGGCACTCCGAGCAACTACTGTCAGAGCTGGCCCACAAAATGAATCTCCATTCTAATTACATATATGCCAAGCATCACTCTGACCCAAAAGCTTACTCTCAGCAAAAACGGAAGTTCCTTATGCTGCCATCTACCTGGTTTCCAAGCTAACTGGTCTATCTCCCACTAACCAAGCAGTGTATCTCTGAAAAGTCTCTTCAACTCTAGATGGACAAAAATTAAAACTTGAGGCCCCACCTAATTGATGGTCAGACTCTAAGCTGGATATATCCCTTCCAAGTATAGAAGTTATTTGCCAGGTTGACAGCAACTAGCTGGCCTCTCTCCTTGACAACTCTTCAGTCATACATTGAATTATTAAAGCAAGACCAACAGGAGTCAGCCGCTGAAAACCAGTGTGTGCAATTTACCTTCACTCCAATGTCACTTGGGGTATAAACTCCAAAAGACACTGCTGTATGGGAGAACAATTCAACCATTTCAGAGTTCTGAGAAAGAGTTCTGAACACCAGCCAAAGAGGATCATCTGCTATGGGGAAAGTATTTGAAGAAGATCTAGCAGTAAGAGGCAGCCTGAGAAGTTCACAGCACAGTGTGACCAAGTTCGGAGCGTGAAGTCAATACAAAAGGTTCAAAACTGCAATATCTCCCAAGCAAAAACAAAAGACCTTTGAACCCATGAGAGCTGAGGATGAAGAATCAAATATGACTTCAAAGACTAGATAGAAAAATAACCACGAGAAAGAAAGTGCAACAAAAATCTGGGGCAAAACAGGAGATTAGCAGGTAGAAGAGAGTCTCAGGAGTTTAGTAGGTGAGAGATTAGCAGGTAATCTCCAGGTGGGAGATTAGCAGTTTACAGATGTGTATCTGGGAGCCACCCTACTCACTGAGAGAGAAGAGCAAATAAAGCCAAGTTCTGGGGGTAGACGGAAAAGAAGGGCAGAAAAATGAGAACCCATATTAGAAGGTACCAGAGAAGTTAGAGAAACCAGGATGCTAGAGTCTAAATAATAATAATATTCTTTTAATAGCAGCAAACATTGATATAGTACCTAACACCCCACAGGCACCTTTCTAAAATGCTTGACGTTTAGGTCAGTTAAACAACCCTATGCAAATAGGTGTTAAATTGTTATTCCTATTTTACAGATGAGGAAAAGGAAGCACAAGAAGTAGGTGACTTCCCTGAGGTCACATATTGAGAAGCAGAACTGGGATTTTGGAACCAAATCTAAGCAAACCTGTATCTAGAGTCCATCCTCCTAAATCACTAGACCACAAGTCCTCTCCTCAGTTAAGACTCCTGTCTCCACTTAACTCAAGCAAACCGCTGAACTTAGCTCTAAGTCTCAGTTTCCTTGCCTGTAAAAGGGGGATAACATTGGCCCTCCCTACCTTCCAAGGCTTTGGGGAGCGTCTGATGAAAGAGCAAATGGGAAAGCCCTGTGTAATTTAATTAAGCTTTGTGTAACGGTGAGCTGCTGTTCCCTACCAGGCTCACGTCCATCTAACTTACCAGCTTTCTTAGCAGAATTTGGAAACAGGAGTGTAGAGAGAACAGAGATCAAAGAATATAAACTTACGATGACATTTCAAGTGCTTTTGGTTAGATAAAATTTCCATGACTCCATTAAAACATAATCAGATTTCTCACTACCGCCCCGCAATTGCTTTCTTATCTTGAACATAAACTAGAACAGGATGTCTTTCTGGACAGCATGCCTTAGTACACGAAAAGGACCTCTGAAACCTGGGGCTGTAAAAACTAAGGAGAGTGAAGGGACAAGGGCACTACATCATGGATGTAAAAGAATCGATGATATAAAAAACGGCTGCACTGTTATTCTAATCAGTAATAATAATAACAACAACAACAACAATAATAGCAGTGGGTGAGGATGGCTCTGCATTCAACTAGGGGAACAACACGGTGGTCCCATGGTCTCAGCCCGGATCCCTTCACTCTGAAGGAGTAGCCAGGATGCTGTCTGGGCGCTACTGAGGGGGATAAACTGAAACGCACAGCCCTCGGGACCGCTGACCTTCGGAACTGGTCCCCTCGCATCAACTCGGCTCTCAACAGCTCTACTAGCGGCCACCACTGCCCCAAGTTCTCTCTCCCTAAAGCCCTCAAACGGTGCTGGGGCGCCGCCTTCCCCCCCCCCCCCCAGCACTCACCTCTAAAGTTTTCACCAAGATCTTCATGTACATCTCAGAGATGCCCAAAGACACCCCGAAGGCCGAAGGCAGGAGGATGAGGCAGATCACCAGCGTCAGCCAGGTGGAAAGGATCTTCCCGGCCAGCTCTGCGCCCTCCATGGCTCGGCGCACCCTCTCCGAAGGAGTCCACGGGAGACAGCTGTCCCTGTCCCCAGGCAGTGGGGCAGCAGCTCCGGGAGCGGAGGCGCGGAGCCGGACTCCGGAGAGTCAGAGCCGCCGCCTCCTGGCACTCACCTCTGCGGGGAAAGAAAAAAAAAGGAAGGAAAAAACTTTCAGAACGACGGCAATTTCCTTCCTTCCCTTTCGGGCTCCTCCCGGCCCGGCCGGTTAACTCTTTCTCCGCTGGAGGCCCAGGCCAGCGCCGAAACCACAGCAGCGGGCACAGACCTGGTCGTGCCGGCCAGAGGACGGGAGCTGGGGGGTGAGCGAAGTGACACGGCGGCGCGGGCAGGACAGAGCAGTCGGGAACGCGCCCCACCCTTGTGCCTAATTTCCTCTGGGTGGCGATTACGACGACTCAACGGCTGACTCACAGAGGCCCTCCCGGAGGCCCTCCCCGAGCGCGGATCCCTGCGGGCGCACCGCACCACTGCACACAGGCCACTTCCACAGCCGTGCGGAAAGGGCCCCAGGCCGAGCACCGTGCCGGAGGCAGGCTGCGCTTCCGCGCCCGGCGCCCTATTTCTGCGCCCTGCCCGCGCCCCACCTCCCCCGCCACCCAACGGGGAGCTTCCAGGCGGGAATCTGCACCGCCAGCGCCGCAGCCTCCCGGGAGGCCTCCCTTCTTCCCCGCGCCCCGCCTCCCCCAGCACGCCTAGCCAAGGTCCTTTAGGGAGCAGAGTTTTCTGCAAAATGTTCGCATTTCTTCACCTCCAGAATGAACTACTGACGCACCCGGGACTCTTGAGAAGGTCACGTTTGTGTGGTTGTAAAACAACCTCTTTAGAAGAGCTTTCAAGAAGAGGGAAAGGCACAGAGCGCCGCTGAGCCGCGGTTTGCGCCGCTTTTGCAGGTCTCCCACGCCTCTCTGCCCTCTCCCCTGAGCGGCTGTGCGGCTCTCTCTTGCTCCCCGGGAGAGGGGAAAGCTCTCTCCACGAGTCTCCTACTCCACTCAGCCGCCATCTCCCTGGCACAGGAATCCTTGGGCTGGGGGGTCCCTCTCTTCCTGGGGGAAGATTCCAACCAGTTTGCCCAACCGTTCACCCAACACCCTGAGCGCACAGAAGCTGCAGAAAAATGCCAGGCCGGCTCAAATCTTCACCACGCTGACGCGCGCCTCCTGGGCGTTCAGTTCCCCTCACGCACAGCCGCCTTGCTAGCCCTTACTGGAACAATGAAAGGCAAAACCCTATGTGGCTGTTTGCTTCACTGCAGCTCATGTCTCTTGGGGACCTACTCTGTTTTTAAGAACGAACCTGAGATGGGATGTCCAGACTGTAGGAGACAGAAAATCAGGCTGCCCAGGGCTTCCAGATCATTACCGAATGAGACCAAAGTCTCCTACAGACGGGTCTCTTTCAGGTGTTATTTCAAGCTGGAAAAACTGGGAGGGCAAGCGAACTGAATTGAAGCAGTATTGATAGCAAATACTGTAAAGAGAGCTGCCCCTGCCTAGGGTGTGGAGGAAGTGGGGTGCAGAAAGATGCAGAGAAGCCCCAAACCAAAGAATGTAAATGTTTGCCCTCTGCACCTTCTGCCAGGTGTGTATCACAACCTCCTCCCCAGCTAAGAAAGAAAAAAAAAATTATGATTTGGTCATGCGAACCAAGTTATGAATAAAGAAGTTTTAGGGGCTTGGCTTCTCTGTATGTTCTGCCAGTTTTCAAAAACAAGGAAGACACAATTGCCAAAATCTGTCCAGAGTCCTTGCTGAAAATAAACATATATTTAGCATAAAACCTCAAAGATTATTCTGAGGTGCCTGGGTGGCTCAGTCGATTGAGCATCCGACTTGGGCTCAGGTCATGATCTCATGGTTAGTGAGTTCAAGCCCCATAGTGGGGGGGGAGGGGGGGGGCTCTGTGCTGACAGCTCAGAACCTGGAGCCTGCCTCCCATTCTGTGTGTATGTCTCTCTCTCTCTCTGCCTCTACCCCACTCATACTTTGTGTGTGTGTGTGTGTGTGTGTGTGTGTGTGTGTGTGTGTGTGTGTCTCAAAAATATATTCTATTAACTCATTTAACAAAGATTCTATTAACTCATTTAACACTCCAGGCAAAATCCTTACTCTCCTTATATTTCCTCCAAGGAAGGTGACTAAGGAATGCTGAATGTTTATACCAAAGTTTACCCAACAAAGTCCCAGTGCAGGCAACTCAGTGTAAGGATGGCTTTTTCTACCCACCCACACACAGGTGCTGACTGCCTTCAATCCCTAATAATTTCTGCTGCTCATGACCAAACTCCATGAACTGGTTTGGGTTTTTTGTTCTTGGGTTTTTGTTTTTTTTTTCACTATTGTGGAGGAATTACTGTCCCCCAACGGCATGGTCGAATGATAGTAACATGGGATTTGTAGTTTTAGGTTGAGTGTCCTTCTGTGTTTCCGCTTTCTCATCAGTAAAATGGATCATTTTTAGGGTCAAACATGATTATGAGCCTGAAACTACTTTTTTAACCACAAAGCTCTGTGCAGAGATCAGATGGCAAGTTGGTGCAAGTGCAAAAGCTCTCCATTGTTTTCATGCCTAAAACACACAAGAGCCAAGATAGGCTCGCCTTTGCAAGTGATGAGGAGAAGGAGAGAAGGGAAGAATGGGTGAATGGTTCCAACGTTCCCTTTCACTCCCTTCCTTGCACTCACCTCACCTCTCCCCTCTCCTGCAGCCCTTGAGTCGCTTTCAATCAAACCTAAGTAGGACCCTTCTCCCTTTCATGCATTTGGGACTCCTTCACTTACTCCATTCGTTTCCTGAGCCTGCCTTAACAAATGATCACAGACTTAGTGATTTAAAACAATAAAAATTTATTTTCTCAGTCTTGGAGGCCAGAAGTCTGAAGCGAAGTTGTCTGAAGGGCCAAGCTCCTTCCACTGGCTCTAGGGGATGATCTTTCCTCATTTCCTCTAGCTTCTGGTGGCTCCCAGCGTTTGCTGGTTTGTGGCAGCACGACTACACTCATAGCCTCTGTCTACACATGGCCTTCTTCCTAAATCTCTTCTTGCCTTCTCCTCTGTGATAAAGACACTTGTCATCCTGGATTTAGGACCCCACCCTAATCCAGGGTGATCTCATCTCCGAGATACTTCATGTGATTATACTCAATCGGCAAAGACCTTCTTTCTAAACAAGGTCACATTCACAGGTTAGGACTTGGGTATGTCTTTGGGGAGGCTACACTTCAATTCATGACACTTATCATCTCTGTAAACTGGGGATAATGACACCCATTTGGAGAGGTTGGTATTGGGATTTGAGATTGTATTTTTAAAATTTAGCCAATAGTAAAATGCTCAATAATGAGGTTTTTCAGGACAATCCTATTTTTCACCTTTTGTCCTGGCACATATTTTAATAATGCTTCCTCTTACTCTCAAAAATATCCTGGCTTGAATGGTAAATCACATGGTTTCCTTTACATAATTTCTAAGAGCCTTCCCAGTTCTAAAATATTAGATTCTTTGACAAAAATCACTGTCGTGTCCATGCTTGACCCCTTGTCAACAACGGAGGCCAAATGAAATTGTGCTGGTGGATGAAGAAAAGGGATTGCCATCTCATTCAGATTTTCTCACCTGTTAATGTGGGTAGAAATCCCTGGGGCTCTTGTTAAAATGTAGGTTCTTAGTCAGTAGGGTTGGGATGGGGCCTGAGATGCTGCATTTCAGTGTGTTCCTAGGTGATGGTAATGTTGTTGGCCTCAGACCACACTTGAGTGGCAAGCCCTTAGAGTATAGACAAAGGATGAGTTTCACATTTGACAGATAATAAAAGATTGCAAGGGTTCAGGTAAGTCTTTGGGATCCAACACAAAAAAGAATTGATTCTGGGGGCACATGTGTGGCTCAGTTGGTTGAGCATCCAACTCTTGACTTCAGTTCTGGTCATGATCCCAGGGTCAGCTCGCTCTCTCTCTCTCTCTCTCTCAAATAAAATTTAAAAATACACATACATTAAAGAAAAAAAAGAATTGATTCTGAAGAGCTGGTCCTTATCTAAGAACTCCTTTTGTGATTTTGCATCTTCTTTATACCCTTGCTTTGACAGCAAATGGATAATGTGAACAGAGGAGTTTATGCTAAAAAACTTTGACCAATTGTCAATACTCTCATGAATAGATGCCTACAGCAAATAAGATGCCATAGTTGAAGCCAAATGATGAACATTGATTTAATATAAGAGGTAGGATAGAACAGAGAAACCTGGGGATGAAGCAGATTGCTGAAGCATTTTATTAAACAGACAAGTTTTGTATTTCTCATCTCCAGTCAGTATGAGACTTCTCTTTTCTCAGATTTCACACCTTTCTTGGGCCTTCATCATCTCCTGCCTTGATTCATGTATTTGCTTTATTGTCCCACTGTAAACTGTTTCCTGTCAGGGATTTTTTCCTTCTTCTGTATTACTCCCTGCCCTCTGTTATCCACTCCTCCACCTGCACAGAATTTTATTTCATGGCACACTGTTAGTCAATGCCAGCAGTGTGACCCTAATGGTCACAAAGTTCAAATATCTTTGGCTAGTTCTTGAAGCACTCTAACTTTAACTCCCATTATGTTCTAACAAAACTTTCTCATCTTCCTCTGGTTTCTGCAGGGTTGCTTCTTCTCTGGGTCTTTGATCACATCACAGTTCCCCCTCCCTGTGCCCCCCACCAATATCCCTGTCCAACTCCCACCCCACACCCCTCTTCTGATCTCTCATCCAAATCCCTCACTTCATAGGTTAGGGATCCAACATGGGGATCCCACCAGTTGCTGAGTATTCTATTGCAATTATGCATTTCAAAACTGGGGAAATACCCACAGGATGGATTTGAGGACTTATTGGGCTCACTGTTTGATGGACCTGCCCTAAAACTCCATCATTCACCTGACCTCCATAAACTCCTACTTTCACTGATAAACCAAAGTAATGTTGTAGGTCTCCAGGAGTTAGTGTCAATTCAGAAACAGCCTCCAGTATTCCCTGGGAGTCTGATTACTACCCTTTTTTCAATGGACAATCACCATGATAAATGGCCATAGGTCTTTTGGGGGAAGACAGATGAACAGTTTAACACTTGTCAGTCTTTAAGGGGACTCAGTCTCCCCTTCTTTGAAGTGATTCAGTGTCTGTAATCTGGCTCAAGTTGAGGAATTCATTGAGGGACTAAGATTATCTCTCTGTGATTCAAAGTAGACTTCTATTGACTAAACCTAGAACATCTTCCACTTCTACAGAATACAAGTGAGAATCCAGTAGAAAGCCCATCTGGTTTTTTTTGTTTTCATTTTTGTGTTTTGTTTTTTTGTTTTTTTTTTTTTTTTGGTCAACTGGTCAACACCAGAGGTTTACTAGATTCAAACTATTCTGATAACTACTCTGATTTTGCTCCCACTATAGTCATCATACTCACCATCTGTGGCAATTAAGTGCAGCCACTTGGCCCCTGTGTTCCTAGTGTCCCATGATCCCCATTATACTTATGGACCCCAGTTCCCTCTGTAAATTCTAACCTACAGAGAAAAGCAACCACCAACCTCTTTGAGAATGCTGGGGACCCCTTTCACAAATTTATTTCTCCCAGTTGAAGTGAGGGGTACATCTTTGGATCTTCCTAAGATGAGTGACCTTACATGACAAATCTGCTCTAACATTCCAATCTCCCTAAGCCTTTGGATACTTTCCTCATACTACACCAAGGTAGTTCTGCCTTTTCAACTTCTTTCATGGAGACCATCTTTGGATTCATGTTTCAAGCCACCAATCATACTGTTAGAGTCCTTTCTGACCCCTTGAGCTGAAACACCAAATCTGTAATTTCTGCTTAGCGGGCTCATTTCAATAGATTTCACCTGATCCATACTCTTATATTCCTTCCTTATATTCCTTATATAAATATAAATTCCTTATGTTTATATTCCTTCCGCCATATTCTTACACCCTTAATATCCATTCCCACACATAGTCCACAGATTTCTGCCCATCTAAGTTTTAAAACTCATGAAGTTCTTTTGGAGTATAGCACATTTCCTCATGGCATATACTTTGTACTTTACCTTCCAGGGCTGCTAAGACTTGAGTGTAGTTACAGGTCTAGAAGCCAAGAGTGATGGAGAGTCATCATTGTCTTTCAAGGCAAGTACCTCAGGGGAGGCCATTACAGGTCCTTCAGGCAAAGGAGGACTGAGTTCTTCAGGCAGAGGTAGAAAACTGCTTCCTCTGGCAAAGATGACTCAGCAGAATTTAAGGGCTCAATGTCTCCTGGCTTTGTCAAATATGCCCATATATCCACTTGTCAGTTTTCAGGATCCTGTTTATTCCCAATCAATGCCATAGCTTTCATGTTGCAATTCAGTCACTCACAGAATGAGGCTCTAGGTTTGCTTTTCAGACATATTGGCCCATGGGTCAGAAGGTTAGGGTTCCTTTCAGGGCACATACAAAAGAAGCTGTCAGGTCATCTATTTGGAGTGCCACCCAAGAATTTGAAACCCTAAGCTCACCCTTTACTTTCCCTACTACTCAAGTATAGTTAGGAACGAATACCAACCTCATAATATTCCTTAGTTTAACTAAAATGATCGAAAATAGTAAATATAGGGTCACCCAAAATCTTGCCTTCTATTAATATTGATTAGGAATATCCCATGGCCATATTTTGCATGTCTCCTACCGTATCTTGAGGTGGACCACCAGTGTCCTCTTTATCCTTGAAAATAGAGGCATTGGTGCATTTAAATCTAATCAGATTAGAAAAACTACTCCAGAAACTCATCCTTAAGATTCTGAATGAGTAAGTCGTGGGAATAAAAGGCATGGCATAGGAATATAGTCAATGATATTGTAATAGCCTTGTGTGGTGACAGATGATAGTTACACTTGTGGGAAGCCACAGCATAATGTATAGACTTGTCAAATCACTATGTTATACACCTGAAATTAATGTAACATTGTGAGTCAACTCTACTCAAATTAAAAAAAAAAAAAAATTTAAAAACCATCTATCACACTTATGTGAAAATAAGGGGAAAAAGGAAAACTAATGCCTTACTATTACCATAAAAATAGTTGTGACTTCATGTACCCCTGACAGCCTCTCAAGGACCTCCAGGAGTCCCTGGGCTATGCTTTGCAAACTACTGAAGTATACATAAGTATTTGTCCAACAAAAAAATAATAGTGCATGGAGGTACATTATTTATGCCAGAGTTGCCTAATACCTCATGCCTCATTTTTACTTATGTGAATTAAATTATATGACTAAAAAATGAAAAGAGAAAAAAATTAAATAATGGCCATTCCACTCAGGTAGCATTTTGAGATGGGGAGCATAAATCTTTTCCTTCTCAAGGTGTCAGTTCCTGGATGGGGGATGAGGGTCTCTCAAAGTGTGAACATTTCCCTTGCTGGGTATGATTCTAGTGTTCAAAACTAGAATGCACATTTTTCAAACTGCTTAGCCCTAAAAGCCAAGCAATTTCTTCATCTGGGCTCAGTCCAAGGAACAATGAATCTATTCCAATATTGGAAGGAAAACTGACATGGTAAGAGGTAGTCTCTCAGTTTCCATGATGGAGAATTTCTAGTGAACTCTTCAAGGATGATTTTGACATACTCAACTTCTTTTCTTTTTTCTTTTTTAAATGTTTATTTATTTATTTTGAGAGAGAGGGAGAGCACATATGAGAGAGAGGGGCAGAGGGACAGAGGGAGAGAGAGAATCCTAAGCAGGATCTGCCCTGTTAGCCCAGAGCCTGACTTGGGGCTTCATCTCATGAACTGTGAGATCATGATCTGAGCCAAACTCGAGAGCTGGACACTTACCTGACTGAGCCACCCAGGTGCCCCTCAACTTTTTCTTTTGTGGGTGGGCTAAGAAACTAACTCTTGGATCTAGAATGTGACCCCACAGATTATAATCTACAATCTGATTGGGAACCACTATCATAGGACCTGATAGCTGAACCTACTATGTTTAGTCTCCAAATGTAGGAGCAACAACTAGCAGTTAAAATTTTTCATGCCATGGAAAACTGTTATGATATAGTGATATACTTAATGCACGTTTGCTGAATTGAACAGAATGTCCCAAAAGGGCAAGAATGTAGCTTCAAGGAGAATGTACATAGGGAGAAGGGAAGTCTCTGCCTAAAAAGTCCAAGCTCCCCTTTTCCCAAGCCATTTATTCATTGATTTTATGTAAATTAGCCATCAGAAATTACAGCGCCTTTATAAGACCCATTCAATGCTTTTTTAGAAAATTTGAATTGATAATCCACGTATTAAAATATTCACACTAAAATTAAAATTTCTAGACTCTTATAATCAGGCAACACTGAGCATGCTTCCTATAGGCAGAACCTCTCCATCTTCATCCCTCTCATGGTCTTTTGTCATAGAATGCCATTGATGTGTTTCTTATAGTAGAACAATGACTTGTACTTTGTACCTAGGGAGTTAGCAAAATTTTTCTTAACCTCAGCCTATTTCTTCATTTTCATTACCTACCCAGCCTCTTCCAGTAGGTATTTGAATTTGAAAGTAGATAAACCTCAGTTAGCCCCGTTAGTCAGAATTTCTTCCACAGGGAATTTTATTACCCCATTGCTAGCAAAGCTTTAGAGTTTCAGTACTCCTAAGAGCTGGATATCATGAAGAAATAACTTTCTTTTTATTTTCTTTTTCTTTCCTTCTTTTGTTATTTCCTTCCCTCTTTTAAATTTTTGTTGTTATTGCTGTTGTTGTTGTTCAAAGATTAGAGATCTTTGTTCAAGATTAGAGAAGGAGGGGGTCACCTGGGTGGCTCAGCTGGTTAAGTGTTGACTTCGGCTCAGGTCATGATCTTGCTGTTTGTGGGTTCAAGCCCCGCATCGGGCTCAGCACTGACTGTTCAGAGCCTGGAGCCTGCTTTTGATTCTGTGTCTCCCTCTCTCTCTGCCCCTCCCCAACTTGTGCTCTGTGTCTCTCTCAAAAATAAATAAACATTAAAAATACATTTTTTTAATTAAAAAAGAAAAAGATTAGAGAAGGACTTTGATGGTCAAGTGCCCTGTGTCCCCAAGAGACAGAAGACCCCACTCTAGAATCTGGCCAACATTTTTATTATCTTCCAATTTTATTCTCCTTTGTCATCATCTCTCTTCCTTTCCCCAGAAATTTAGGGAGAGATGATGACAAAGGAGTATAAAATTGGGGGATAATAAACATTTTGCCAAAAGTTTCCATTAAGGAACTGGTCACTTAGGGAAGATCTTCTTCCTCAGGCAGCTGTAATCACTTTATACCCAGTAATATCCACATTTACATAATTTACCAATATTCCAGGGGCACCTGGGTGGTTCATTCGGCTAAGCATCTGACTCTTGATTTCAGCTCAGGTCATGATCTCACGGTTTCATGAGTTTGAGCTGCACACTGGGCTCTGCACACTGACCTTGAGGAGCCTGTTTGGGATTCTCTGTCTCTTTCCCTCTCTGCCCCTCTCCTTCTCACACTCTCTCTGTCTCTCTCTCAAAAAAAATTTTTTTACCAATATTCCCAAAATATTTCCCCAATTTTGGAAGAATCAAGACATTATTATAATAACCAGTAAAACCTTTAAAAGATTTTGTTTATTTTTCTTTAACAGATTTTAAAAATTGACTTTATATTCAAAATTTCTGGATAATAGCAACAATTTGATGAGATGCTAATACTACATCTAGCCATCTGAACTTACCTGAGAGTAAGTAAAATCCTCATCTCTCCGGTGAAGTATTATACCATATCTGCACACACACGTGCACATACATAGTTGCATGTACATAGGTCTTGGTGGTTTGGTGAGTATAGGCATGATTTCATGATTTACCGTTCTCTGATGACGTAGTCAGGGACTGAAATTCATTCATGACTGGAAAACTTGTCATGGAGATTGATTTTCTGTCTTTTGTCCTTAAAATATTCACATTTCAGGGAAAATTAAGAACTTACAGATAAAAATTTTCAAAGACCAAATGCAGTTCTAAATTATATATTTGGACAAGTGGTAATAAATAGAAACTGGTATTTTAAATATTATTTAGATGCATACCTTCCCTTTTCTAGGGCGGAATAAAAATAAGTAGATTAGTAGTTAAGAAGAACAGTCAAATTTATCCCAGGATTAGTCCTAGAGTCTTTCATTCTGCAAGTTCATAAGTTAAAAACGTTTTCAAATCATGAGAGTTGCCTTTAATTAATGGCTTGTTGTCACCGCCCTATAATATATAGTGCTAAAGTTCACTTCTGCATTTTGAGCAGAAAGCAACTAGCTGACAACAATTAAAAAGAAAATAATTTGCTGACTAATTAGTAGCTTCAAATGCACTCTGACCTCTTAAAAATGAAATCTCTTCAACTATCATGATGACTGTTATAACACACTCCTGTTATTTATAATACTTCACCCATTTCTCTTTGTCTCCTCCTGGTGTCTCCTCCCTGAAGTTGGAGGAAAACCACTCTTGTCATCAAAACAGAGTTTAGTTGAGCAAAGCTTAAAATGAGGTAATGATGCCAAGCACATTCCAGTGTGATTTCTATGCTTCAATTATTTCCACCATTCTTTTTTGTTATTTTAACAAATGAAAACTTTTTTTGTTTTACTTACTTTAAAGCTATCAGGTATTGCTTTCACTAGAAAATGACTAACAATGTTTTGGGCAGGACCTCAACATCAATGCAAAGAAAACTGGCTAACCCAACATTGTCCATGAGTAAGTCAGGTGAAGACAATCATCCCTCCAGTTCCTCTCAAAATGGGGTTCCTGGAGCCACAGGGACACAGACATAGTCTGGGGGATCCATAAGTCTTCTGTGAGTAAGTAGTGACCATCTACTCTTTCAATTCAGTATTTCTTAACTTAGAGCATACAAACACATTAGAGATCTGAGAATACTCTGGTTTGAGCATCCCAGGAAGATGGTGATATGATTCTGAATCTGATGAACTTAAATCTGTAGGAAATGTCCTTTCTTTGGAACCACGAAAATCCCAGCCTATGGCTCTGTTTCTAAAGACCTTAAAAAACAGATGGTTCATCCACACGTTGGTGTTGAATGAATTAAGGAAAACATCAGCTTCTTCACTGTTGACTAAAGTCTCAGCCTCAAACTCTCCTATTGACCTGCCTTTACAAAAGTATGTTGGGGGCATTTTCTTGGTGACTCCTACCTGGAAAATACCATGACTCAATCTCCCCAGCACTCCTAAAGCCAAATGCAAATGACTCCACAGCAGAGATTTTGCAAGATTGCCTAGGAATGAACTACCCTGAGGAAGCAGGTTCTTCCCATAAAATTCCTCTGGGATTAGAGAGGGTGAAACAGAATATCAAAAATGGGGACTCACAACTACCTTAGTGTAATCATCTCCACTTGAGATAGCTAAAATAGCCCTTGGGTTTAAGATCTAAAACTTGGTTTAGTCAAGCTTTTGTGGCCGATTCATAATAATCAAATTCAGAGGAGACTGAGTTATGAATCATGGTGCTTAATACCATATATATGGTGCTGTATATATTTTTCTAGTAGCCAGAACATCTTCAAAATATAGTACCTCCTCCTTCACTCTGTCAAAGGGATGAAAGGCAAAATTCACAAGCAAAAGAAATGAGAGCAGGAGAGTTGTAGTTAGTGTCGAGGGTTCTTTCATCCATGGCCCAATTCTACCCGGACTCTCATCTTCTTTAAATGGGTTTCTTGATGGTCAGTGAAGTCATGGTTCCTTTTGGGTTAGTCACATTCTGGTGGTTCTTCTGGGAAATGTACTCTAGTCACTTTCATGGGTGTTTCCCACATCTCTTCCACAACACATTTGCCAGTTTTTTCTGATTTTTTTTTTTTTGCTACAAATGACTCATTATGCATAGTTGCATTCATCCTCTTAAATAAGTAATCCTTAAGAAATAAAGAAATTAAAAGTGATGAACAATAAATGTATAAATAATAAATGTATACCTTATTTTAATTCTCAATGGATGTTCTTATTTCCAAATTCTGGTGATCCAGGGATATCTTACTCCATTCTCTATATAATGACTTTTTTTAGTAACTCCTAATGAAAAAGTCCATTCATTCAATAAGTAAATATGGAGGACATACTATTTGTAAGCCAGATATTGTGATAATCTCAGAGGTTTAAAGAAAAATAAAATTGTCCAGTGCATGTGAAGAAATTAAGTAAGAGGGTTCATAAATACAGAATAATCTAGAATGAATCCACTTTTACCCCTTCTAATACATTTTCCACTATGCTATTTGAGCAGTCATTTTGAAAGCAAGCATCAGCGTGTTTTAGCTTATTTGGTCTTACAGCCATGTATAAGATATCAACAATCCAGCATAGATTGGGTTTTCCAAGCCCAGTCCTATTCCTCATTACTCTCTTCTAGTAGAGGTAAGGACCCTGGGTTCTTTGCACTAATGCAAGAGCTCTGGAGCTCTACAAGCAATTCTTAAATAATCCCACATCTGCCTCCCCAAGGATAAGCCTCCTTTGCTGTATGTAGCAGGAACCGTAGGCATAAATAAAGCCAAGAAACATTTCCCACCACAGAAGCAACTGAGTCCCAGTGTAGTAATAATTCAAGCTGTGAAAATTAACAAAAGGAAACCTCACTAAAATAGAGTCAGGAGGCCAGAAGGGGGAGCTCTCATGCTGTGACACTCAACATCAATTAACTCAAGAATTGCCAATTAATTAGCTATAGACCCCCAACAGAGGAACCGTCAACAGAAGAGAATCATCAGTTATAGGCCCCAACAGGAAAAGATGTACATTGCATCTCCGACATAAGAAATCAACTTACCCCAGCCACTCATCCAGATGAGAAACCATCATCATCCTGAACTCTTGCTTTTCTCCAATGGACTTTCATTCAGAACCACCCCTCGCAACATCCTCCTTCTTCTCCACAAAATAACATTTCTCTCTTTTGTTTGTTGGACTTGCCTATGGTTTTTGCTGTAGCTTGTTTGCCCCAAATTTCAATCCTCTGCTATTCCCAAATAAACCCATTTTTGCTGGTAAAATAAAGGTTTTAACTTTAAGGTCAACAAAGCATGTACAACTATTTACAATCCAAACATGGCATTGATTAAGACTTAATGTCCAAAACATCTCTATTCCTATTTTCCTTTCAGGTTTCTCCTAAAAACAAAGCGTAAGCACTTGCTTTACGTTTGTATAATTAAAGAGTCTATTTACAGTTGACTCAAAATAAGATTGCAAAATGTATTCTAATTTTCTCTCTCAGCTGAGGTAACGCTTTCCTCAGGTTTCAGTCCTGTCTTCCACACCTGGTGTTCTTTTCCACCCTTTCCTCCCTGGCGGTGTTTAGGTCCTTAAACAGACATTTCCTGATCCCAACACTAGGGGGGGGTTAGGTACCTTAATTATCCTTGCTTCTAGCTTTCTATCTTTCCTACAAAGTGTTTATCAGCATTATGTAATTATGTCATCACATAAGAGATTATGTCTTTAATGTTTTTGTCTCACATTAGATTATAAATTCCATTAAGGCAGGTACTGACGAGCCTGATTTAAAGTACATATTCACGAGTTGTGAATTCATGAATATGAGGAAAGTATAAGGCCAGGATTCCTGTCTTCTAAGAATTTAGAATAATATTGAGGGGGAAAAAATCCAAGAAACACCTACTATATCCAGAAGTTAAAAAAATTAAGAAGCAGGGGCTCCTGGGTGGCTCAGTCGGTTAAGCAGCCATCTCTTGATTTTGGCTCAGGTCATGATCTCACCACTTGTGGGTTTGACTCTAAATCTCTATTCATATGAAGCTCACATTCTAACAAAATAATTGATGTTGGTTAGAAAAATTCCATAGGAGTAAAAATAACTTTGTACAATGGTGAAGGATTTAAGGAGAAAGTGGAACTCTAACAGGCGAGATGCAGATTTGTAGAAAAGAAAGAAGGAATGAAAGGTCTGAATGCTTGTGTCTCCCCCTTCCCCATTCATATTTTAAAATCCTAAGCCCCAGGTGATGGTTGTAAGAGGTGGGGCCTTTGGATGCTAATTAAGTCAGGAGGGCAAAGCCCTCAAGATTGGACTTAGCGCCCTTGTAAAAGAGACCCCAGAAAGTCAACTGCCATTGAGGCTACTATGAGAAACCCTCATCAAACACCAAATATGCCAGCACCATGATCTTGGACTTTTCTAGCCTCCAGAACTGTGAACAATAAGTGTTTGCTGTGAATAGACCACCTAGTTCATGATATTTTTGTTGGAGCAGCCCAAAGAGACAAAGACAGAGCTATAAGAAAGTAAAATTCAGTAGAGAAAGCATGATTTTAGTGGGGAGTGGGGAAAAGGCTTAGGACAGTGGAAGATTAGGTGGATCAGACAGTGATTTAGCAACAAAGCAATCTGCTATTTTAGGAAATGCATTAATTTGCTTCAGCTGCCTTAACAAAGTACCACAAACTGGGTGACTTCACAGAAAGTCATTGTCTCACAGTCCTGGAGGCTGAAGTCCACGCTCGGGAGGGCAGGAATGGATTTCTGAGGGCTGGGAGGAAGAATCTGCTTCTTTCCTCTCTCCTAGCTTCTTATGGTTTGCCTGCAGTCTGGCATTCCTTGGCTTGTAGACACATCACAACATCTCTGCCCTCATGTTCACATGGTGTTCTCCCTGCATGCACGTCTGTCTCTTTACATGGTGGTCTTGTTACAAGAATACCAGTCATACTGGAGTAGGGGCCCACCCTATGATGTAAGCAATGTCCTTATCTCTAAAAGTTGGTAATAAAAGCATTTACAATCTTCTGTAAAGTAGTGGTTTACAACCCTGACAGCTATCATAACTGCATTTTTCAGAAATGACAATAGCTGGGCCCTACCAGCCTTCCTAGCATTCTCGGAGGATTTTCCAAAGTCTAATGGCCTTATATGTGAGGGTACCTCTTCTCTCTCAATCACCTCTTCATTCTTTTTGGTCTAGTAAGAAGGGTATAGATAGCACTGGGAATCGGGACCCCAAAGTTCTGGTTCCGACTCTACTCCAGATGAGTATTTACAGTTCGTTGCAGCATTATTAATTAATAGTTAAGATATGGAAATAACCTAATTATCCATCAAAGGGTGATTGGATAAAGAAAATGTGAAATGTATAGGAATATTATTCACCTTTTTAAAAAGGAGGTAATCCTGCCATTTGTGACAACATGGACGAAACTGAAAAACACCATGGCAAGTGAGATAAGCCAGACATAGAAAGACAAATACTTCATGATCTAAATAACCATAATCATAGAGACACAGAGTACAATGGTGATAGACAGGGGTTAGGGAGTGGAGAAGATGGGGAGATGTTGATCAAAGAATACAAACTTATAGTTATTCAAGCTGAGTAAGGTCTGTGGATCTAACATACAGCACAGTGACTATAGTTAATAATGCTGTATTGTATACTTCAAAATTTGCTAAGAAGGTAAATCCTAACTATTCTCACCACACACACGAAAAAGGTAACTATGCGGGGTGATGGACATGTTAACCAGCCTGATTGTGGTGATCATTTCACAAAGTGTACAGATATCAAAACATCAAGTTACATACCTTAAATATATACAATATCTTTCTGTCAATTATACTCCAATAAAGCTAAAAAGAGAATGAATCTAAATAAATATTAACCATATAAAATAGTTTGTAGAAAATAACTATTTATGAATTTGGATGATTTGATTAATTGCTCTGGGCTTTTAGTTTCTGCATCAATAAAATGAGAAGGGACTAAATAATCTCTGAAGTTCCCTTTAATACTTGTATTATTTGATGCCTGCAACCAAGGAGAATGTTTAGTAAATCTGCACAAAATAAATAAGGAGAAGTGCTTTAGAACATGCCAACCCAAAATATACTGCTTTAGCATATTGATTATTTTGAGCTGAAGACATCTGAAAAACAGCAGAGGCAGAAAGAGCACTTGAACCTACTCTTTCTACCAAAAAATAGGTCATAAAATTTCTCATGAGAGGGGCGCCTGGGTGGCTCAGTTGGTTGAGCGTCAAACTTTTTTTTTTTTTTTTTACTTTTTTTATTTGAGCATTCAACTCTTTTTTTTTTTAAGTTTTATTTATTTATTAGAGATGGAGAGAGCACAGGTGCAGCAGGGGCAGAGAGAGAGAGAGGGAGAGACAGAATCGGAAGCAGGCTCCAAGCTGTCAGCACGGAGCCCAACACAGGGCTTGAACTCACAAACCGTGATCACAACCTGAGCTGAAGTCAGATGCTTAACCTACTGAGCCACTCAGGCACCCCTGAGCATTCAACTCTTAATTGAAGTGTCCAACTCTCACCCTGGGGTTATGATCCCAGGGTAGTGGATTGAGCCCATGTCAGGCTCCACACTGCTTAGGATTTGCTCTATCTCTCCCTCACTCCCTCTCTCCTACTCATGTTCTTGCTATCTCTCACTCTAAAATTAAAAAAAAAAAAAAAATTTTTTTTTTTTTTAATTTCTCATGGGAAAAAGGGCCTCCTTGACCAGGAAGAGAACGAACTTTTTTCATTGATTTTTCTCCATTGTTTTTCTATTTTCTATTTCATTTATTGCTCTAGTTTTTATTATTTCATTCTTTCTACTAGCTTTGGGTTTAGTGTGTTCTTCTTCCTCTACTTCTTTAAGTTGTGAATTAGGTTGTTGATTTCAGATCCTTCTTGTCTTTGAATGTAAGTATTTATAGCTATAAATTTCCCCCTTAGCACTATTTTCAATGTGACCCATAGCGATGTTATGTCATGTTTTCATTTTCTTTTTTTTAAACACTGATTTATTTTTTGAGAGACAGAGAGAGACAGAGCACGAGCAGGGGAGAGGCAGAGAGAGAGGGAGACACAGAATCTGAAGCAGGATCCAGACTCTGAGCTGTCAGAACAGAGCCCGATGTGGGGTTCAAACCACGAGATTATGATCTGAGCTGAAGTCACACTGAACCACCCAGTCGCCCCTCATTTTTTTTTAAATGTTTATTTGGTGGGGGGGGAGGGGCAGAGAGAGAGGGAGAGAGAATCCCAAGCAGGATCCCCACAGCCAGCACACAGCCTGACACAGGGCTTCATCCCACGAACCTGTGAGACCATGACCTGAGCCAAAATCAAGAGTCAGACACTTAACTGACAGAGCCATCCAGGCAGCCCCATGTTTTCATTGTCATCTCTAAGTATTTTCTAATTTCCCTGGTGATATCTTTCTCTGATTCATTGATTGTTTAAAAGCATGCTGTTTGGGGCGCCTGGGTGGCTCGGTCGGTTACGCGTCCGACTTCGGCTCAGGTCATGATCTCGCGGTCCGTGAGTTCGAGCCCCGCGTCAGGCTCTGTGCTGACTGCTAAGAGCCTGGAGCCTGTTTCAGATTCTGTGTCTCCCTCTCTCTCTGCCCCTCCCCTGTTCATGCTCTGTCTCTCCCTGTCTCAAAAATAAATAAACGTTAAAAAAAAATTAAAAAAAAATAAAAGCATGCTGTTTAATTTCCATAATTTTGTGAATTTTCGACTTTTCCTTCTGTTATGAATGTCTCTAACTGCATCCCACTGTGGTTGGAGAAGATACTTTGGTACTTACCTTTTTAAATCTCTTGATTTTTAAGTGTGGCCTAACACATGGTCTTTCCTGGAAAATGTCCCGTGTGCACCTGAGCAGAATGTGCACACTGTAGTTACTGGGTGAAGCGTTCTGTACATGTCTGCTGGATCTACTTGGTTTATTGTGTGGTTTAAATCCTCTATTACCTCACTTATCTTTCGTCTGGCTGTTTCATCCATTATTGTGAGAGGGTGTTGAAGTCTCCAGCTATTATTGTAGAACTGTCGATTTTTCGGCAGTTTATTTCTTGAATTAAAAAATTCAACTCTATCCGTTTTTGCTTCTTGTGTTTTGCTGGTCTGTCATTGGGTATGTAAACATTTATAATTGTTATATCTTCCTGCTGTGTTGAATTTCAATTCATATATGGGATTCTTCCTTGACTGTTGTAAACTTTTTTGATTTAAAGTCTATTTTGTCTGGTATTTACACAGCCACCCCTGCTCTCTTTTGGTAACTATTTGCATCGAATATCTTTTTTCCCTCCTAGCTCCTGCAAGCTGTGTGTAAGCTGCTCCAGGAACATATGTCTATCTGGCTACTATGGGGCTGGGAATGGGACAGGGTAGCTGCCACTGTGCTAAGAGCCGAAATTGACCGATTACTCCAGGTAGATGCTATCAGAACTGAATTAAATTGTAGGACATCTGGCTGGTTTCAGAGAATTGCCTGATATGTGGAAAATCCACACATCTGGTAACAAAAGCATTACGTATCAATAGTGAGAGTAAATGAGAAACACACAGGATGAGTGTATTTTACCTATCCATGTGAGTGTTATGGGTTGAATTTTGTCCCCCAAATTCATGTGTTAAAGTCCTAAGCTCCAGTATCTCAAAATGTGACTATATTTTGAAATAGGGAATTTAAAGAGGTAATTAAGGTTAAATGGGGTCGTCAGGATAGACCTTAATCTAATATGAAAAGGAAATTTAAATGCAGACACACACAGAGGAAGGACCAGGTGAAGACACAGGGAGAGGGTGGCCATCTGCAAACCAAGGAGAGAGGCCTCAGATGAAACCAATCTTACCAACACCTTGATCTTAGACTTCCAGCCTCCAGAATTGTGAGGAAATATATTTCTGTGTTTAAGCCACCAAGTCTAGTATTTTGTTCTGGCAGGCCCTAACAAACTAGCACTGTAAGCACAGACCATTTTGAAAATTTGGGAAACAGTCATAGAAAATAGCATAATTATGGCAAAATTCTTTGAGCCTACCAATAAAATTCAACAATATATTGTAAGCTAATAACAGTCTATACTTGCGTGTGATTAAAACTTTTTTCTGATACATTGTTTAGATATTTTATAATTCCATTTCCATATTGTACTGTATTCTATGTAGTGACTTTATCTAAAGAAAATTTAGTGTAGGGGGTGCCTGAGTGGCTCAGCCCGTTAAGCGTCTGACTTCAGTTCAGGTCATGATCTCACAGTTCATGGGTTTGAGCCCCGGGTCGAGCTCTGCGCTGACAGCTCAGAGCCTGGAGCCTGCTTTGGGTCTCTCTCTTCTGCCCCTCCCCACCTCTCAAAAATAAATAAACATTAAAAATTTTTAAACAAAGAAAAGAAAATTTAGTGTATATTCAGAATGGAATATTATTCAGCCATAAAAAAGCAAATGAAGTTCCACCATTTGCAGCAATATGGATTAATCTTGAGGGCATTATGCTAAGCGAAATAAGTCAGACAGAGAAAGATAAATGCCATCTGATCTCACTTTTTGGAGCACCTAGAAACGTTGAGCTCATAGAAACAGAAAATAGAATGGTGGTTGCTGGGCCTGGGCAGTGGGGAAAATGGGGTGATGTCAGTCAAAGGGTACAAACTTTCACAGTTATAAGATGAATAAGTTCTGGGAATCTCATGTATGACATCATGACTATAGTTAACAATACTGTATTGAATACTTGAGATTTGCTAAGAGAGAAGATCTTAAATTTTCTCACCACACACACATACAAAAAGTCAAATATGTGAGGTTGCGGATGTGTTAATTAACTTTATTGTGGTAATCATTTTACAATATACATGTACATGAAATCACATTATATACCTTAAATTTATACAATTATATTTTCGATTATACTTCAGTAAAGCTGGGGACAAAAAGAATGACTTTGTTTTGACCTGTAATGGTCAACATGAATATTTACATTGGATCACTGATAGGAATATTAAAATAAAAAAGATTGGGGTGCCTGGGGCACCCCAGTGACTCGACTGGATAAACGACCAACTCTTGATCTCAGCTCAGGTCATGATCTCACAGTTCGTGAGTTCGAGCCCCGCATCAGGCTCTGTGCTGACAGTGCAGAGCCTGCTTGGGATTCTATCTCTCCCTCTGACCCTCCTCCACTCCCGCTGTCTCTCTCTCAAAATAAATAAATAAATAACTTAAAAAAAAAGATTGGGGTGCTTGGGTGGCTCAGTTGGTTAAGTGTCCAACTCTTGATTGGCTCAGGTCATAATTTCGTGGTTCATGGATTGAGCCCCACGTTGGGCTCTGCATTGATAGCTTGGAGACTGCTTGGGATTCTCTCTTTCCTCTCTCTTTCTGCCCCCATCCCTTGCACACATTTGTGTGTGCATGCATGCTCTCTTTCTCTCTCTCTCAAAATAAATAAATTAACATTTTTTTAATAAAATAAAAAACATTGCCACAAATTGAAAATGGGATCTTTATGGCTCAGGAAGACCTTCGTGGGTGACATGAGAAGGCAAGCACTCTGTCCATTTGGATCCTGAGAAGTAGACACAAAGACAAGGTTAGATGTTCAAGAGCCATATTGGGGAAAATATCTGTGAATGATAGGGGAAAGACAGGTGAGTAAGGAGGGAGAGGCTTCACAATGTCATGCATGTCTGACACCTGGAAAAGGATAAAGGGAAGGAAGGAGAGTTGTAGAGGAGTCTCAGACTACAAGGCAAGCTAAAAAAATCTCCGCCAGGCTGATGGAGACTCTTTGAGCAAGTCCCCTGCTAAAGGAATGTGGTTTCTCATAAGGATGGGCCTTCATTAGTACCTCCATCATGTGCACTGACTGGGAGCAGCCAGGATGGGGGAGAGTGGCCACAGCTCTCATAGAAGCTGCAGGTGAAGGTTTTCAGCCAACTGTGTCCCCCAGTAGGTTCCCTGGAAGACCTGAGTGGAGCATATCCATGGCCATACATACTCAATTTCCTTTGAAGAAACTATAATTGGTGATAGGCTGTTAAGATAATTTATATTATCTTGGGGTACCTGTTAAGCAGTTAAGCATCTGACTCTTGGTTTTAGCTCAGGTCATGATCTTACAGTTCGTGAGTTTGAGCCCCACATCGGGCTCCACGTTGACAGAGTGAGCCTGCTTGGGATTCTCTCTCTCTCCTCTCTTGCCCTTCCCCTGATCATTCTCTCTCCCTCTCTCTCTCTCTTTCTCTCTCTCTCTCTCTCTCTCAAAATAAACTTTTTTTAAAAAGATAAACTTATATCTTCCTTTATGATACTCATTTATTTTCAGGCATATTTATTCAAAATTTGGCCCTCATCATAATTGCAATCATTGCTTTCTATATTCTTTTTATGATCCTTTTTTTTTGGTTATGATCCTTTTTATGGGAAAAATAGATATATAAAAATGCAAATAAAGAGGTAAAAAAAAAAGCATGGTTTTCCTTGAAATGATTTGAGTTTGCATTAACCAACCTCTTTTAAATGCCACAACTACTGCTTCTCGGCCTTTTGGCTTAGATCAAGTGTAGTATCTGTTCTTACAGGTTTAATAAAATGTTGCAACTATTTTTTCTCTACATTTTGTTTATTGAGACACACTAATTAAAAGGCACAAACAGAGGGCATGTTTACATGGACATTATAACAAAACATATACATTAAAAGTGTAGGAATGTGTTGCCTTCCTGCTAAACAGAATGTTCCTAAGTTTTTATATGTACAGAAGTTGTCCTAAATGTCCTAAAGTACAAAAGATAATTTATAAAGTTATTTTACACTAAGTACTATTTTATTTTTTACTATGTAGTTCAACCCCCTCAAACTGTTTTGTATAATGACACACAGATATCTGTCCATGATGTAGGAAGTCTGCCTCAGATGTAAGGTGTTTGATGCTTGAACTGACACAGTGGGGTATAAACTGAAGTCATCCAATTTGATAGTCAGTCCTGCCAACATTCTGCAAGATTAATACAACTAAATTTCATTTCCTTTAACTGCAAGATTAAAAAGGGGGGGGGAACCCCAAAAACATATTGTAACTTAAAAAAAATCACAGCATCTTGGTTTTAGGAACTTTTTTTTTAACACAATGCTTTAAAAACATTAATGTGTGGCTTAATGGTGTAAAGAGTATCTGTTTCCCTAACTTTTGGTTTCTACTTTACATACAGAGATAAAGCATCCTGCTAAGAAATAAGAAGCACATGTCTTAACATGCAGAATCATTCCTGGGTTCCTACAGGGAGTACAGATAAATGCCTCCCTGAATGTGCTCGCTTCGGCAGCACATATACTAAAATGCCTCCCTGAAAACACCACCAAGCTGATACAAGTGTTTTTTCAAAGAAAAAAAAAGTGATGTTCATGTTTACAAAGTGGAACAAATCTGCACAATACTTGATTAAGAAATGGAAGGAGAAATTTAAAAAAAAAAGATACACTCTGCTTGTTCTGAAGGGGCATACTACCTAGTCCTAGCTGGTGGTTAGAATACAAACTGCATACAATTTAATATAAGACATAAACTGCAGTGAGCAACTAACACATCTTTCCCTATCATAGCATCAACAGGTTCTGATTGGGAAAGAGAGAGGAGGGGCATATCACATCCCAGTGCCTCCAGCATCTTCCAATTTAAAGCAATATATTTTGGCTGTTCTAAAGTACTTCTTGGCCCCTGAATAAGAGTCCCATGGCCTCTGTTTGTTAGGGGTCTGCCTGTTCACACACTTGACTTTTCCACTGTCAGTTGAGGCCTTTTCTTACCAAAACAAAATTTGTATATTTTGGTTGTTGTTGTTTTTTTTTAAGTCAACTACAATGCTATGTTCTATCAGGATTAATATGCTGAGTGATATTTACATCTCCAAATATCAGGTCACGATCTCTATTATATGTTGAAAGTAGAATCATAAATTATTATACGCTTTGCATATCAGAGCTGCTATCACCTTTCCCATAAAGAATGCTGCCTGAAATTAACATATTCTCAAAGGTAAAATGCATATTCTCCGAAATGCATTTTATTATGACAATGCATGTATTTACCCATAAAAACAGTAAGCACAGACAATTCTATAGTAGCTCTCACAAATTCTAAATTTGTGGATTTAGGACTTCAGGTTAAAATCAGCCATCCAGCCATCCACCTTGCATGGGGAGAAGAGTTCTGCTAGTGTTTAGAATAAAATGATTTCGGGGCGCCTGGGTGGCGCAGTCGGTTAAGCGTCCGACTTCAGCCAGGTCACGATCTCGCGGTCTGTGAGTTCGAGCCCCGCGTCAGGCTCTGGGCTGATGGCTCGGAGCCTGGAGCCTGTTTCGGATTCTGTGTCTCCCTCTCTCTCTGCCCCTCCCCCGTTCATGCTCTGTCTCTCTCTGTCCCAAAAATAAATAAAAAACGTTGAAAAAAAATTTAAAAAAAAAAAAAAAAAAAAAAAAAAAAAAAAAAAAAGAATAAAATGATTTCTTGGGATTAGAAACAGTAATGCTGTTTTTTTATTTTGAAATGGGTTTTGCTTTTTTATGATTGGTTTTAATTCTGGCATTTCATCTTGCCAGCTACTATCCTGTTTAAGCAATGCTGTCAGCTAAAAGGAATTTCTGATTAAACTAAAGTGGTCCAGTGATAAATTACATATACACCCTGCTTTGAATAATCCCAGCCAAATTGGAGAAAAATGCTACTACACTATTATTAACTAATGTAATGAAATATCCCCATTTCATGGTTTACTTTTTTAAAATTTTTTAATGTTTATTTATTTTTGAGAGAGAGAGACAGAGCACAAGCAGGGGAGGGGCAGAGAGCGAGAGACACAGAATCCAAAGCAGGCTCCAGGCTCTGAGCTGTCGGCACAGAGCCCAACACAGAGTTTGAACTCAGGAACCGTGAGATTGTGACCTGAGCTGAAGTCAGCTGCTTAACCGACTGAGCCACCCAGGTGTCCCCATAGTTTACTCTTTGCTTTAATAAATTAAAAGTAAGTTGCTGGGAAATATTTACTTTAACCCCTTTTTTTAAATTTTATAATGCTGTCTATCAAGGTGGTGATGTGGGTAAGGCTTGGGGTAAGAAAGGCATGCCCTCTACGGGCCTCACTGCTATATTGAGAGGGCCAGCTAATGTCACAGGTGTTGGCAGGTTCACTGGAGACATGATCGTGACAGGGTGGGCTATATTCACTGGAGCAGTGACAGAGGAGAAGGTTGACTGGGGTAGTGAATGTTAAAGGAGAGGTCATGGATAATGGGCTGGTTATAGTTACAGGGTGCCCTCTGTTCGTTGGGCTGGTTATGGTAACTGCACTTGAAACATTTACTGGATGCTTCATGCTCGTTGCTGCTGCCACTGTGATTGGGTTTGACATCGCCCCAGGTGACACGCAGGACATTACATTGAATGGAGCAGTGAGAGTCACAGGTGTCATAGCAGCCACGGAGGTCTGGCACGGGTTGGCAGCTTCTTGCTTGCTTGCTTTGACAGCTTCTTCCCCCAGTTTCAGTGTCCCCACCTGCTTCCCCGGTCATCTATCACATGTTGTTGTTGCCGCTGCTGCTGCTTCTGGCTGCCGGTCTCCACTCATGCATGCATGTTCTACTGACGCCTTCTTCACATGTATTACAGCTGATACCTTGACTCTGCCCGTGTGTCTTTAAGTGGCTGGTGATGTATGCTGCACTCAGAAGCTTCCCACAGACGTTACACCGTACCTTGCCTTCGTGGCGCCCCGTGCGTGTCCGCAGTCTGTCTTTGGTGGCCAAGGCAACAGGGCACGTCTCGAGAAGCCTTTCCCACAGACACTGCCAGTATGGGGTTTGGTGCTGCCTCCTTCGTGAGACCTCACATGAGAAGTCATCGGCCCTTTCTCTTGAAGCGCTGATTGCAAACAGGGCACTCGAAGGGCTTTTGGTCCGAATGGGAGAGCCTGTGCCAGTTGAGGTGGTACACATCCCGGAAGGCCTTCCCACACATCTGGCAGGCATGGTTCTTGACAGGCTTACTGGGTTTCTTGACGGCCGGGGCCACGGCCATAGCTGTGCTCCTGGCACTGCCGCTGGGGTTGGTGCCCGAGGAAGACACAGTGACTGTTGATAGGATGCCAGCAATGGTAGAGACCAACGAAGTTCTGCTGCTGTCCCCAGCGATGGTGGAGATGAGGGGAACCACCGTAGTGGGAGTTTTCTTTGACCGGGACACCAGCTTGATCTCTGTGTGGCAGGACTCATGGTGCCTCAGATGATAGCTGTCCCTGAAAGCTTTACTGCAGTTAGTGCACACGAATGAACTTTGGGGTGTTTCTTTTTTAATCCTGATGGCATCCTTTCATGTTTCTGGTGCCACTTGAGGTTTCTGAGTTATGGAGATTGGAAGCAATGGTTTCTGATCAGGGGGCTCTGCAGCAGGGCTCTGGAGGGGCAGCAAGCCGTTCTGTGCTGCCTGCTCGTGGCGATGGGAGGCTTCATGGGCTGCCATTTTACAATTTCAGATGTCTGTGGCAGCATAAAGTATTTTTACAGAATTGCTGAAGCTCACTCTCACACACGGGTCACACCAGGTCTCTGCTTCTTGAGTGAAATGCTGTAGAATGCCTCGACCACCACGGGAATCACTTTCTCAGGATTCTTAGGATCCCCACATTTCTACATGAAGCCTTCTTTTTTTTATATAGAATTTTTTTAAATGTTTATTTTTGAGAGAGAGAGAGAGCAAGAGCGGAAGAGGGACAAAGGATCTGAAGCGGGCTCTGTGCCGAGAGGCATGAGCCCGATGTGGGGCTCAAACTCACGAACCGTGAGATCATGAGCTGAGCCCAAGTAGGACATTCAACCGACTGAGCCACCCAGGCGCCCCATTACATGAAGTCTTCTAACAGGGGAACTGGGTTTCCCTAACTTGTTCTCTGAGGAAGAGACGAGTAAAATAACAACCATCGCCTGCCTTCAGTTAAGTGATTAAAAAAAAAAAAAGAACTTCTGGGGAGACTTTTGACTAGTATCATCAAACCAAAGCTTTAATTTTATCTCCCATCTCTTTCAACTTTTTTTTTTAAGTTTATTTATTCATTTTTGAGAGGGACAGAGAGAGTGAGCAGGGGAGGGGCAGAGAGAGAGGGAGAGAGACGATCCCAAGCAGGCTCTGCACTGTCAGCGTGGAGCCCAACGTGGGGCTTGAACTCATGAAACATGAGACCGTGACCTGAGCCGAAACATAGAATCAGATGCTTATCCGACTGAGCCACCCAGGCGCCCCCCCCCCCCCATCTTTTTCAACTTTAAGGCTTTTTTAATCCTGTGCAAGCTTTCCTTTTTCTGGGGTTGGCGAAAAACAAAACAGAAATGCTATTTCATCACCCAGGGTGGTAGGTAGGAGGTAACAACGTGAAATCTCCAGTGCCAGAGGGCACAAAAAATTGTACTGAAACAAATTAGCATCAGTGAGTCATACCTTGAATGTCTTGTTAGGAGAATCCATCAAACATCTTAACAGCTGTGGCTTTTGCTTTCCACCAGGTTATCTGGAAAGCAAGCAGGTATTAAATTGTTTTAAAATATAAATTCAATAGTATGCTCTAGGAAAAAAAACAAGAGAATTTAACACTCCCATTTCTCCAGGAAAATCTACTTAAGACTGAAGCTGAGTGAGTCTACTCATACCTTTCCATAGAAAAGACTGAAATAGTCTCTTTACCCATTCAGCTATCATGGGTTCTAAATTATTTTTCCAACAATTTTCACTGCACACATCGCCAAGCCCAGGTTCAAATATTAGCTTTCACACTTCTCCAGCAGGTGGAAAAAAAGATTTTAATTGCTGAAAAAAATTAAATAGAAAACCTAATTAATGAGTTGATCAATAAATGCTTGGCACGTGTTTTATCCAGGAAAAGAATTAACACAAGTATTCCAAAAGATTGTTCATCTAGCTTTCCAAAAATAAGTTATAGGTTTTTCTTTTACATAAAGATCTCAAAAATATGGAACGCTTCTCGAATTTGCATGTTATCCTTGCGCGGAGGGCATGCTAATCTTCTCTGTATCATTCCAATTTTAGTATATATGCTGCTGGAGTGAGCCCTACAACTATTTAATAGAGATGAATACTATTGGATCCCAATTTTAGTAAGCTGGTACATCCCTCTGAAGCATCAAGTCTCTAACTAACATGATTCTAATAGAGCAGCTGAACTGCTTTTCTTATACTCTTATCTTCTATATTCTGGTATTGAACTACCAGGTCAATATGCTATATTATTCATGAAATTGTTATAGTGCAGAGGGCATAAATCTTTTTCTCTTATTCAAGTAAGATACCTACTAGTTTTCACAGGAATTCCAAACATAGAATGAGACTATAGCTCATTACGGGTTTATTTCCCTAGAAGAAAAACTGTAATGTTGCTGTTGATTACTTTATAGACCAATGTGTAGATGAATTCCCCCATTTCAAAAATATACATCAATATAATATTATTATTAAAATATACATCGGGGCGCCTGGGTGGCTCAGTCGGATGAGTGTCTGACTTTGGTTCAGGTCATGATCTCATGGTTGAGAGTTCGAGCCCCACGTCAGGCTCTGTGCTGACAGCTCGGAGCCTGGAGCCTGCTTCAGATTCTGTGTCTCCCTCTCTCTCTGCCCCTCCCCTGCTCAGAGTTCTGTCTCGCTCTGTCTCAAAAATAAATACAAACATTTTTAAATAAAGTATACATTAATCCGTTAGTTTTGTCCTTTCTGTACTCTATATTTATTTACTTGTTTTCTCATTTTCCCTGACATAATTATACATAGAGTTCAATAAAAGAAAAGTTTCAGTGTTTGCATTTCTTTTCTGGACTTTATCATTATTCATTTTATTTTGTTATCATTACTGAAAATAACTTTGTTGTATAGAAGAAAGAAGGTCAAAAAAAACCAATATGCTTGTTCCAGGTGTCAAATACACTAGATTCACCACTGGAAGGCTATACTCTGGGGTAGGTTATTTCCTCAGCCTGGCAATCCCAGACTCAAATATTAGGTCCACCAGCCTCAAAATATTAATTTCAAAAAAATTAATTTACAAATTGGCTTTGCTTAGGTCATGTCACAGAATAATTCAGAGATCTTTCACATAAGTAGCATATTAGGAATTTACTTTTGTTTACAATCAAACAAAGGTAAAAAAAAGATTTTAAAAAAAGATGATAAAACAGGAAGAAAAATGATAGTCTAGGAATAGGGGTTCTGTTTTCTTTCACTGAAGTCTCTGATTGACTGGAAGTTACCCTTGAGAGCCCATCATGGAGTCTGCCCTAGAGCATGCTACTGGGTCCCAGGGAAAACAATTTCAGTTGCTTGCAGACTCTTTTGAACAGTGGTTCTCCAAAGTTAGCAGGTTCTAGGAGAGCTTGTTAAAACACTGAGTGCTGTACTGATTCCTTAGGTTTGAGGTGAGGCTGGAGAATTTGCATGTCTAACAGCTTCCCAGATACTCTTCCTCTGGGAACCACACTTTGAAACCATTGCTCTGGAAAGCCATGAGAGTCTTAGCTATAGTGTATCACGTCTGCCTTTGCTCTCCTGTTGACAGCTCTATCTAGTTAAACCAAAAGTGCATCATTTTCTTCATCAGAAATTCTAGTTACCCCCTTTTGGTTACTGTCAGCTCTCAAAGGAACAGAGGTGTACATAAGGGCTGCTTTTTGACACAGTATTCTTAGTTGGCTTTAACCTTGAGATAATGGCTGCATAGCAACACTTAAACACCTATATATCAGACAATGGGGAAAGACAAAAAGATCAATGCAATCATGAATATCATAAGAAATATTTAGAACCCACTTTTACATTCAATTCTTTAGTCAGCCTAGAACTATCCAATTTGGGTCATGGTTAAATTATGTATCACAGATTTTTGTTCAAGAACTTGCAGTTAGGTGAAACAAAAAAATCCTTGTATAAACCAGTGACATGCAGCGTCTCAGACCATTCCTGGTAATTTATCATCCTAATAAAATAAAGAAACTGGTGGGTTTGTTTTTGAGTATTTGGAATCTAACTGATCACTGATGTGTGTTGGGTTCGCTGAAAGCCAACACTGGGATGGAATTTTGCCTATAGGGCATTTATTAGGGATGAACACTTGGGAGGTAGATAGGAGTAGGATTAAGCAGAAGGTGAAAACAAATGGTCATGCAGACCTTGCAAATCCTTGGCCAAACCACAGGGAGCTCTGGGGCATATAGGACTCATCAAACTTAACCTTCTTTGGGCCAAAATGGCCAGGCCTTTATACCCCTGCAAGATCGGTTAGATGTTGACCATGAAGTGACTTCTGGAGCTAAGGCAAACCTTGGCAGCTGAGAGTAAATCCTGTTCACCAGAATCATGCCCAAATTACACCCTGCATTTTGATGAGGTAAACACAGGGAGAAATGTCCCAGGGATTCTCATTAAGTAGACAAATGTGCAGTTTAAGGTAACTTGAAGGTATCAGTTGCTGCTTTGATTTAGTTGGTCTGATTATTGAGGACACATGCCCTGAATGGAGTTAAACAAATCACATAATGGGTTCTATATGACTTTGTGAGAAAATAATAAGATAATAGCTTCCATTATCAGCCCCACATCTCTTTTATATTCTTGATGTCTTCTGGGTTTCTTCAGGGCCCTGGAAGATAACAGTTATAGCAGTTAATTATTGGAAGCCTAGGGTGTAATTAAGGCATGTAGATGTATTGGGACTGATAATATTCTAGAGGGTTCCAGTGTCAATTAATCCAATAGTTGGAAAGTCCAATGGTTAGAAAGTCCAGTGGTTAGAAAGAATTGCAGTCATTCAATTATTTGAGAATGATATTTAGGGATTTTAAAGCTCATTGCCAGATCATGGATCTTGATCCATAGATGATGGGAGAAAGATGTTTATACCAAGGACTATAAAAACTCTCAGCACAAATGATTCCAATCCAAACTCATACACTAAGAGCCTTGACCAAACTTTAACATGGTTCTGAGCAGACTAAGGCCATGTCCCTGGGATGACTGCCCCTCCCCCTACCTTGCATTTCTGAGGGGAAGAGCTCAAGACTGCCAAAAGAACTTGCTATTTGTTTCAGTCAATATCTGATGATAGGCCCCTGACCTTCCTTTCTTAGAGCACTTACTGAAAAGGGCTTACAATCATAAATCCTTCCTCTGCCCCTTTGAGATATATTTGTATTTCCTATGACCAAGAGTGTCTTTCCCAAGGACCAAAAAACCATACCTTTGAAATGTAATAATGAGAAAGGATAGGGTCTTTGCCTCCAGTCTTTTGGGGGAGGGTAGAAGCCTAATTTTGATAGATGCTAGTTAGCAGAAACAGATGGTCTAATCACATTTACGTCGACCAACTCTCTTGCCCTTTTTATGTAATTTTTCACTTCCCTGACTCTGCTTAAGCCTATACTTGCTCCCCCCTCTCTCATCCCTCATACTCCCTTTAATATGCCCTATCATCTCTGCACAAATTGGAATGGACCTCACTTCTTTCCCCTATGGCTGTAGTTACTAAATAAAAGCTGCTTTTACCACTTTATCAAATGTCCAGCTTTGTTTATCTTTGACAATACCCAATGGTATCTTATTGATATATTGATCGTTTGGAGATAGCTTTCTACTTTTGGAAGCCTTCTACTTAGGGAGACCACTTAATGAACCTCAGCATAAGATCTCCAGTGGAACTGGATATCTGGAATCCCAAACACATCATGCTGGTGGTGTGGACTGAATTGTGTCCATCCAAAATGCTTATGTTGAAGCCCTTACCAACAGAACCTCAAACTGTGACTATATTTGCAGGTAGGGTCTTTAAAGAGGTAATTAAGTTAAAATGAGGTCATTAGGGTGGGCCCTAACCCAAGCAACTGATGTCTTCATAAGAAGAGGAAATTTTGATATACAAGAAGATATCAGGGATACTTATGCACAGAGGAAAGACCACATGAAGACACAGACACACAGCGAGAAGGAAGCCATCTGCAAGCCAAGGAGAGAGGTCTCAAAAAAAAAAAAAAAAATCTTGCTGGTACCTTGATCTTGAACTTGTAGCCTTCAGAACTGTGAGAAATAAATTTCTGTTATTTAAGCCACCAGGTCTGTGGTGTTTTGATATGGTAGTCCTAGAAAACTAATACAGCTGGAAAGCATATTTCCACAAGAGTATGCATTGGAACTTAGGAAACCTATTTAAGGTTGAAATTTCCTTTCTAGTATGTTCTAAGGCTGACTTCTATTGGTGTCTCTTCTTATATCTTATGATGGTACATGAGGGAGGAGTATGTCTAGAAATGCTCCTTTTGGAAATGTATCTCATACATGTTGGACATATACTGTGAAAATGGTATTTTGAAAATACCTGACAATATTAGAAATGTACCAGGAGGAATCTGTCATAGTAGGAGTCAAGCCAGGCTTCATGAGAACTTCCTATAAAATTTTCATATGGTGACAGTTTATGAGTATTTTGAGGTAAAGATTGTATTATTATTATTATGCTGGAGTAAAACTTTAAATTAAGGAAGATTATGATTTTTGAAAAATTCAGACTGTTCTCTTATAATAGATCATCTCGTTTTATTTTCTTAGAGTTTGGGGAATGATATTCACAGTGACATTTCTGAAAGTCTCTTCCTCAGTTCCTTAAGTATTTCACCTGTAGAATAGGGTGTTTAAAAATTATTATTAATAGACTATATTAAAGGAATTCCTTATGTTGGAAAAACAAATGTATATATGTATATGTATATATATATATATATATATATATATACAGAAAAGTTTCATATATATATGCATATATATATATATATATATGCATATATATATGCAGAAAAGTTTCAATATGACCAGAAAATTTACAAACTATTATTTAAACATACTCAAAGATTTGCAATTTGGGTAACTGGAGGAGGTCTTTCTATATATTTTTAAAATAGTTCTTAAAGTGGAGATTCCAGGGGCGCCTGGGTGGCTCAGTCGGTTAAGCGTCCGACTTCGGCTCAGGTCATGATCTCGCGGTCTGTGAGTTCGAGCCCCGCATCAGGCTCTGTGCTGACTGCTCAGAGCCTGGAGCGTTTCAGATTCTGTGTCTCCCTCTCTCTCTGACCCTCCCCCGTTCATGCTCTGTCTCTCTCTGTCTAAAATAAATAAATGTTAAAAAAAAAAAATTAAAAAAAAAGTGGAGTTTCCAAAGTTGCTCTATTTTTCAGGTTTTCCTGAGTTATCATATGCTAATGATGGAAAAAGGCAAAGAAAAATCAGGTAAAAGTATTTTTCAACAACAGTTCAATATTGTTTGAACCAATTTGTCCCTGCCATTGTGGGTTATTTCTTACAGCATTTAGTTGTCCTGTTTTTTAAGTTTTCTTTAATCTAGAACAGTTTCTCAAACTTTGTGTTCCATGCCTTTGACATTTATGAAGAGTACAGGTCAGTGATTTTATAAAATGTTCTTCAATGTGAGTTTGTCTGATGTTTCCTCATGGTAAAATTCAGATTATGCACTTTTGGCAAGAATATCACAGACAGGATGTTCTCTTCTCGGAGCATCATGTCATGAGGCATCTGATCTTGATTTGTCTCTTTATTGATGATGTTAACTTTCATTTTTTGGTTAAGGTGATGTTTGTGAAGGTATATTTCCTCCAGCCATTCATAAAAATCTTTGGGGAAAGATACTTGGAGATTACATTAATAGCCTATTACTCAAACATTGCCCAGTGGTGGTATCAGTTGCCAGTAATTGCCTTTTTTTTTTTTTTTTTTTTTTTTTTGAGAGAGAGAGAGAGAGCATGTGAGCAGGGGAGGGGCAAAGGGAGAGGGAGAGAGAGAATCTTAAACAGGCTCCACACCCAGAGCAGAACCCAACAGGGAGCCTCATCTCACTACCCTGAGATCATGGCATGAGCAGAAATCAAGAGACCGAGGCTTAAGCAACTGAGCCAGTCAGGCCCCCCTGTTGCCTGTATTGATGATGAGAAGGAGGAGGAGGAGAGTTCCCAAAAGAGATTTTCTAATTTCATAATTTCTTCTACATTTATTAGTTGATATTTTACTGAAAGTAAGAGCTTCCTCTTACCCTAATTATTTATTCATTCATTCATTTACATCAGTATGAACTCAAATATTCTTACTTTATTTAGTGGGACATAATCCATTATTATTGTTATTTTAATACTCAAATTGCCTCAGATTTGGTTAGTATCACCCTTTTCCACCTGACTCTTAGGCCAAGGTGACATGTTTGCATCATTCTTTGAGCCCATCTTTACTATCTGGCACCCCCCCAAAAAAATTAGTGAAGAAAGGCAACAATTATCATTTTTTAAAGTCTTTTAAAAACAATACTATTGTTTGTGTGAATCTAGTGTTTAAACTTTTGGTAAATGATCTCTATTATGGTTCCATGCAGCCAATGCCATTAGTGATTAGTCATAACTAATAATTGCCTCTAATTCCAAATAATGTTTTTTTTATCATAACATAGGGAGGTGTTCCTAAACATGATACCTTAGAAAGATTAAAGACATGAATGGAAGTTTTAAATACAAAGCTTTCAATTTTCTGTATTAAAATTAAAAATTAAAAACCATCTGAGAAGAAAACACTTTCAATATTTGACAGGCAAAACTTAATATCTTTAATGTATAAACACTCTTTAAAAAATTTTTTTTAATGTTTATTCATTTTTGAGAGACAGAGAGAGACAGAGAATGAGCGGGGAAGGAGCAGAGAGAGAGGGAGACACAGAATCTGAAGCAGGCTCCAGGCTCTGAGCTGTCAGCACAGAGACCGATGCTGGGCTCAAAAACACAAACTGCGAGATCATGACCTGAGCCAAAGTCGGACGTTCAACCGACTGAGCCACCCAGGAGCCCCTATAAATGCTCTTTTAAATCAATAAGATGTAAGCAACAATAGATAAAGAGCAAATATACATTGATGTAATTCATGAGAGAACAAGTAAAAATGGCCAAATAATGTCTCAACTTCATGAGCAAGCAAACTACCTATCATAACAACTGAAACTACCTAAGAGAAAATTTTTGACATATAACCTTGGCAAAGATTCCAGTTAGTGACAATTTATTTTTTCAAGGTAGTCATTTCTCATGGAATTATCAATTACAACAGTTTTACTCTAGGACAATTTGATGGTGTAAAGTAAAAACCTTAGCAGATTTTTGGTTTTACAGTACTAAGTTTAGAGGCCTCTTTTAGGCAACCAACCTGAGCAATGAAAACCTGAGTAAAGTAAAAGTGCCCACAGTGACCCCCAGGCTGAATACAAACAAGCCATTAGGCAACCCACCTCAAAATGTCCATAAACCCTAGCTGACGAAAAAAGGAAAATTCTATTCGTTCCCATACCTCCCATCCTTCCCCTGTTAACTATAGCCCCGCACCACTGCCTCCTGGCAGACAGTCTCTTTGCTGCCCTGCCCACTGCTTCCTTGCAGTGTATTCAATAAACTTCTATCTCCTTTGTTCTGCCTTGGGTGAACTCTTTCATCTCCTGGACGACTGCCTCCACCCGACTGGATTGCCCCACACTAAGTAGGAAAAGTGTTCCCCAGTCAGTTATAATATAGTTAGAAAACAAAATTCAACAGAGTAAATTTTATTTTATTTTTTTTAATTTTTTTTAACGTTTATTTATTTTTGAGACAGAGAGAGACAGAGCATGAATGGGGGGAGGGTCAGAGAGAGAGGGACCACAGAATCGGAAGCAGGCTCCAAGCTGTCAGCATAGAGCCCGACACGGGGCTCGAACCCGTGAACCATGAGATCATGACCTGAGCCGAAGTCGGACACTCAACTGACTGAGCCACCCAGGCGCCCCTCAACAGAGTAAATTTTAAAGATTTTATTTGCTTTATTCAAAGATGCATAAATCGGGCAGCATTCAATCTAGCAGACAGAAAGGAGCTCCAAAGAGCTGTACAGAATGAAAGACTTTTATAGGCAGAAGGGAGCAGAAACAAGGAAGTTATACTAGACAAAAAAAAGGTTGATTATTGCCAGATTGCTTTCCTTTAGGGGGATGGCAGAGCTCTATCAGGCAGATTACCTAACTAGAGCTAATTAGGCACTAATGTAAGATTCCATCTCTGGGAGAGAAGAAACTCTAAGTTAAGTCTCAGTTTGGTGGCATGGGACTTTGCAGAAGTGACTCCACTTTAGGCCTGTTGTCCTGTTTTTACCAGTATCTAACCCTCTAAAGCATTCAGATAAAGGAGACAAAACCTCTTCACATAAAGCCTGTTTGAACATTACAATTTTCACTCAAACTTTCACCTTAATCCTATCAACTCTTACATTTCTATAGTCTCTCAATCTAATTGTAGCCCCTGGTAGGGCTTCACCAACAGTTGTTGATACCACCATGCATGCATCTCCTGTGTCCAGAAATCTTGGAAACTTCTTTTCTTCATCCTCTGACCATTCTACCTACTCCTGAGTGTTAGGCTTTGGGTCCCCAGCCAAGGGACCCTGCCCTTTTGTCAAACTTTATTTTGCTTAATCTGCCTATTGCCCCGGGTGATCATAGGCCAGGTTTCTCATTGTATTCTTTGCCTTCCAACTTTTTAAATTCCTCCAAGTTGGGGTAAATAGAGCAAACTCATTTGGGGCATTTTAATGTTGGGGAACCAGCAGGGGGTTCATTTCGTCCACCCAAACTTCAATAGTGCTGTAGTAAGCACACTTTTCAACCCCATCAATGTCTGTTTTATTTATCTTATTTGTTAATAACCATCTAAAGATTTCCACCTTACTGGGAGAGTTCTTTGACTCTTCTCTGTTCCCTTCCCCATTTCCTTGTCAGCTAATTTAATTTTTTTTTTTTTTTTTAATTAGTCTCTGGAAGACCCATGAGAGGAAGCCCAGGAAACAAATTTGGTAAGACTTCTCAGACATTTGCTTGCTTTTGCCCAGGGAAATCCCATTCTTCAGGAGTTTTAGTGGAGGTTTCATTACTTAGGCAAGATTGATCAACTCATTGGCCGTTCACAGTTAATCTCTAGTTAATCTCTAGTTCCTATCACCTAAGAGGTCTGGAGTGGAGCTAAAAATTCCAATCTAATTAAGGCTTGGTCTTTCTGGCAACTAGTTCCCATCCTTGTGCTATCCAGCTGCCCCAACCCTAGAGCACATTAGCAAAAAGATACTTTTATCACTTTGGAGACTCCAAGAGTTATAGGAGCATTGTTCCTGGATGCAGGGACAAAGACCAAACATATTTTTTATTATACCGTTGCCATCCTGATGCATGTGAAGTAATACCTCTTTGTGGTTTTGATTTTCATTTCTCTAATGACTAGTGGTGGTAAGCATCTTTTTGTGTGCCTATTGGTCATCTGTATATCTTATTTGGAGAAATGTTTATTCAAGTTCTTTGCTCATTTTTTAATTGGGTTATTTTACTGTTGTTGAGTTCTTCCTTATATATATTCAGGATACTAATCTCTTATTACATATATGGTTTCCAAATATTTCTCCCATTCTGTGGGTTGCCTTTTCACTCTCTTAATAGTGTTCTTTTTTTTTTTTTTTTTTTTTAACATTTATTCAGTTTTGAAAGACAGAGAGCGTGAGCAGGTGAGGGGTGGAGAAAGAGAGGGAGACACAGAATCAGAAGCAGGCTCCAGGCTCTGAGCTATATCAGCGCAGAGCCTGATGCAGGACTCGAATTCACAAACCATGAGATCATGACCCAAGCCAAAGTAGGATGCTTAAACGACTGAGCCCCCCAGCACCCCTTGATAGTGTTCTTTGATGGACAAATGTTTTTAATTTGATGAAATGCAATTTCTATATTTTTTCCTTTAGTGTCTGTGCCTTTGGTATCATCCACAGCATCATTGTTGAATCCGACATCATGAAGCTTTCCCCCTATGTTTTCTTCTAAGAGTTTCATAGTTTCAGGTGTTACTGTGACATCTTTGATCCGTTTTGAGCTAATTATTGTCTGTGGTATAGGGAAAGGGCCTAACTTAATTCTTTTGCATTTGTTGAAAAGACTGTCCTTTCCCTAATGAACAGTCTTGGCAAACTTACTGAAAATTACTCGACTTTATATTGAGGGTTTATTTCTGATCTCTTGGAATAGTGCTGCATTTTATTTTTTAATCCTTTAGATTACCATTCACAAAACAGAAATTATGTGACAAATCTTTTCGTATTAACTGATTTTGCTAAACTGAAGGCAAGAAACTTAATTTTAGGTAATAAACATATAATTCTACACATCTGTCTTCAACGTGTTACTCAGCCAAACACAGCCGCCACACAACAAAACCCAGAAATATGCAACAGTAACTCAATTCAGTAGTCTGATATTTTGCTGACTTAATAATTTAAGAAACATAGCTTTACATATTGTGTGTGGAATATCGTCAAGCCCTGGTCTTCCCACTCCCCTTACCATTTATATCAAATGACTCAACACAACACGGTTATACATATCATTAAACAATATTTATAATCAGCATATTCTTTAACCTGATTCTTCAGTTTTCTAAAAGATAGCAAATCCTCAAAGAAACCGAAGCAGCCACCCCACCATACAGACACGCGCACACACACACACGCACGATGTAACATCACCGAAGAGTTCTAGAAGAGACTGTGAAAAGGGTGCCAGTATGCTAGAGGTCTCAATGGGTAAATGGCAGTATCACGCACTTTGAAATCCATACCCAGGGTATTGCCATTGTGCTATTACAGCGACATAAGCGCTGTTTCTATCCTGTCAGCATTGTTCGTTTTTTATAGTTTGCATATACGCCACAGGGCCCTTGGCAGCAGCTGGCCACCCAAACGCACTTCGTGGTAGCCAACAACCAACCGCCCTTACTGCGAAGCCGTCAGCGGAAGCCACGATGCGACCCGGACCGCGCCCCAGGTGAAAAACCCACAGCGCCCCGGCCCCGCCCTCCACAGCCGCCTGGCCGCGCCCTCCTCCACCGGGAGCTCCCTCGCCTCCCCGGGCCCGCCCCCTCGGCGGAGCGCGCAGAGTCCAGTGCGCCGGCGCAGGCACCACCTCCTCGCTCGGCCCCGCCTCACCGCCGCGACGCTCCAGGAGCCGGGCCCGGGCCGCTTCTCCCGATCCCCCCCCTGCGCGTTGAGCCTGCGGAAGCATGGAGGGGGAGAGTACGTCGGCGGTGCTCTCCGGCTTTGTGCTCGGCGCGCTCGCTTTCCAGCACCTCAACACCGACTCGGACACGGTGAGCCCGAGGGGCGAGGCGGGCTCCAGCGTCGCCTCGGGAGAGGCCCCGAGCGCGGGCACCCTTCGCCGCCGTTACCCCGGCCCCCGCCCATGAGCTTCCCGACGGCGCCGCGCTGGTTCTCTGCCCTGGGGCTTTGCCTTGTCCCTCTCCCGGGCGGTCGTAGGTGTGTCTCCCGTCCGGCAAGTCTTCTCCGGGAGTAGCCATTCCTTTTCTAACCAGTGTTTATTTCTTCGCCCGGACCGGAGTGTCCCACACACACGCGTTTCTTTTCCAGCAGTCCCCCTTTTTTTCTGATTAAACTTAGTTGTGAAAGGATGGAGAGTTCACATAGCGTTCTCCCACTACGGTAGGAAAGGTGTTGCGGGTTAACTTTACGTTCCTCCTAACTACCGATAGTGGTTTTCAAAGGCCGCTGAATTTTTTCGTGCAGAGCAGCTGCTGTGCGCGTTTGTTGAAATTGTAGGCCAGTGAAGGAATAGAAGATGCATCCGGTGGCTGTTCTGGGGCAAAGCTTAGTGGATGGGAAAGCCTAATTTGGAGTATGTGATACCTGATTTTTGTTTGCATTGGTGTCAAGTTTATGAAATTGTAAGGCCTCAGCTAGTTCCTTTTTGATGCTTTCAGTTACAATAGAAACATTTAAATTTATCCTCAAATTTAGATATTATTATTTCATACTTCTGCCAGGTTCAAAAATCTCCGGATGAAGTAGTGAGGTAGTTTTTTAAATACAGTACACGTTTTGAACAACTTACGAAATCAGAAAAATACTATAAAACTTTGAGCCCAAGAAATACTGGCTTAGATTTAAGAGCTTAGTATGCTAGTACAGTTTAGAGAATACCATACTGAACACAGCCTACTGATTTCTGCTAAATATTGTGTATTTCATTTCATGTCGTTTCCAAAATTGTTTTTTGTCACAATCCTAATAAGGTTGGAGTTGATACCTTTCATGTATACAGTTTTAAAGTTGGGGGGGGGGGTTCTTTCTTTATTTTGAGAGAGAGAGCACAAGCAGGGGAGGGGGAGAGAGAAAGACCAAATCCCAAGCAGGCTGGGTGCCATCAGCTCTGGAACTCAGGAACAGTGAGATTGAGTTGGACACTTAACTGACTGTGCCACCCAGGCACCCCTACAATTTTAAATAACTTTGTAGATTAATACCTAGCTAAGAGCAGATATATGACAATTTATAATGTGTGTGGCTGTGGAAATTATTTTGGAAAGTCTTTGTGTGAATATAAACAAAATGGGTCCTTAAGTCTCTGTAGTTTAAAGGATTAGCCCTTGGGAAATAGCATCGTGTTAGAGAGGCCAGTACTCTTACATCTTTTTCCTAACATCTTTAAAAGGTGATTTTCTGGATAGCTGTTCTTGCATTGACACTGCTTCCTTTCCCAGGGTTTGTCTAAAAAACTGGACTATAGAGTTCTGGATTGTTCCCCCTAGATTCCAGTAAAGATTCACATTATTGAAACTTTTTTTTTTTTTGTCATTTTTTTTTTAATGGAATGGGAGGGGGCATTCTTACCTAATTATAAAGAAGATAAAATCTTTGTCCATCAAGCATATTGGGTCTTTAAATGTGCCAAATGAAAATATTGAATTCTCTGAAATTCAAAGACATCACTGCTGTTGTGGCAAAATGCCTGCATTTTAAAACAATTAGGGCTCCTAGATCCCCTTTTAGAAATTAGACTTTGATACTGAATTCCAAATCTTTAATATTTTTGTATAACTTTTAGTCTAAAGCCACTGATCATTGTGTCATTTCATAGCTCAGAAGCACCCACTGGCTCCCAGAAGCATGTGCCATTAATCCAGAGTCCTTGGCTAGTTATTTGGGATGTTTCATTATTGGCACTATTCCCATCTATCCATAATTTCATTACTCAGAAAGGGGAGCCTTCTGTTCCAAGACAAACTACCCTGCTCTTCCTTCTTCAGACATTATGTACTCATTTCTGGCTTTAAGCCTTTTATGTTCTAGGTGTGCTAAAATCACAGCAGTATTTACAATCTCTTCTATTCATTTTTATTGAACTGTTCATATTTCCCAACTAAACTGAAAGTGTACCTGGTCCCTCACCAGGGACCCTCACCTGATCTTGGGATATATTGGTTAAGTGATTGAGTAGTAATTCTATCATGATATTCCATAGATTGCTTTTTACCTTTATAGGAAGGTTTTCTTCTTGGGGAAGTGAAAGGTGAAGCCAAGAACAGTATTACTGATTCCCAAATGGATGATGTTGAAGTTATTTATACAATTGGTGAGTCACTCAATTTCTTTTTTTTTCCTTAAACTTTCTTTATACATTTTTAAAAAAAATTTATTTTTACATTTATTTATTTTTGAGAGACAGAGACAGAGCACAAGTGGGGAAGGGGCAGAGAGAGAATAAGACACAGAATCCAAAGCAGTCTCCAGGCTCTGAGCTCTCAGCACAGAGCCCGATGTGCGGCTCAAACTCAACCCCTGAGATCATGACCTGAGCTGAAGTCGGGCGCTTAACTGACTGAGCCACCCAGGCGTCCCTTAACTTTCTTTATATATTTTGAGAGAGAGTGAGAGTGCAGGGGAGGGGCAGAAAGAGAGAATCCCAAGCAGACTCCACGCTGTCAGCATGGAGCCCAATGTGGGGCTCAGTCTCACAAACCGCAAGAGTATGCCCTGAGCAGAAACCAAGAATCAGATGCTCAACCGAGTGAGCTACCTAGGCGCCCCTGTGATCACTTATTTCTGTGTCTACTATAGTTGATGGTTTATACTAAATGGGATCAGCATAAATTAGTTTGTAAATTGTTTTAAAAAATAGATAAAACCTTTTAATGCAGATTTTAAAAGATGCATTGTATTCATTTCTCAATTAAAATCATGGCTCTGGCCTAAAGCAAGAGTGTGGAACATAAGATGTCGTAAGATTACTGTGGGGAAACGCGGCTGAACTAGCTCCTGCATGTATTTAAGTGGTAGGAAGGTGGCCTAACAAAAGGAGAAGGAACCAGTAAGCAAGACCACTAAAAAAGATAAAACAGTTTGGACAGAAACACTAAGTGCTACAGAAAAATTGGAAGATGAGAACTGAAAAACTCAGTTTTTTCGACTCCGTTTTAGATCATTGTAAGTAACTTCTGGAGTGTGATGTGGAAAAGGCAAGACTGTGAAGGGTTTGACGAGTGGGTGGTGAAACACCTGCAGCAGATGGCAGCTGTTCTTTCAGGGAAGAAAGGGAAAAGGGAGCTTTAAAATATATGGGGGGTGGGGGGGAGGCTCTGATGACCTAACAGAGTTTTATCTAAGTATATTTCTAAAAACAAAATTGGTAGTATGCTGTATAAAAAATGTGGCATCATGACATCATACTGTGTCATGACCACTTCCGTATGTTAAACAATCCTCTAAATATCATTTTTTATAACTGCAGTGTATTCTGTTAGGTTTCTTACTCTTAATGGCTCTATGTGATTTCAGCAGTCCTTTAAATTATAATCGGTAGTTTCCAGTTTTTCATTATTATAAATTATATTCTGTGACCATCCTTGTACATAAACATTTTCCTACATTTATTATGGATAGATTCTTGGGGGTGGTATTATAGTGTCAAAGGGTATGAACATTTTTAAGGTTCTTGATCTGTATTAGCAAATTGCTTTCCAGAAATACTGTACCAGTTTATATTCCTACTGTATGTCATTTTTTGTTTGCCACTTTAAAAGGTTAAAAATGGAAGTATATATGTAGATTTATATATGTATATAAATGTAGTATATATGTGTAAATATATTAAGTAAATTTAAATTCACTCTCAATAGAGTCTTCTCTGGTCACCACTGTTTTATGAGTATTTTTTTGCTCATTAATAATACACATGTATATAAATGTGTATTTTTATTTACACGAAAGGGATTATACTATAAATGGGTAAATATCTTCAAGATAAATATCTTCATTGATACTGTTAGTTCTACTGTTAGTGTAGAATAGTATCAATGTGTATAGTTTGCCATTCTTTGTAATGGCTTTATATTCCCACTGTATCTACTTACCAGTTACGAATTCCCACTGTATCTACTTAAGCCAGTTACGAATGACTTTGTTTTTTTTAATACAAAACAATATAATAACACTTTGTAGTGCATGTATCTCTATGACTTCGAGTCTGTTGGAAAGTCAAATTCCTAGAGGTAGACCATTGCCTTGGGAAAAGTCATGTTCTTAAGACTCTTTCATAATATGTAAAAGTGCCTGGGTCCCCATACTGGTGCCACCACTAGGTATTTTCCAATCTTTTCATCTTTGCCAATTCGATAAATGAAAAGAAATTATATTAATTTGTATTTCTTAGCTTTTGTTTGTTGAAAAGGACAGCACTGTTGCATACTTTGACTATATTTCTACTCCACTGTTTTGCTTTTTCTTAATTGATTTGTAATACCAAATTACAACTTAGGGAAATTGGCCGTTTGTTATGTGTTACAGGTGTTTATACAGTTTGTAGCTTTACTTTGTTAATGTGGTTTTTTTCCTTGTCAGAAGCTTTAAAAACAAACCTTTGGGGCATTCCCCCCTCCCCCCACATTGTAACTGGCATACCACCCAAAGTAAGCAAAAGTATTTTGAGGAGTTTAAGCAACCACTTACTGAGCAAGTCCATCGTGCTGGAACAATGCTAAGCATTAAGGTATTAGGCAAATGCTATAGGAAAACTTAAGTATTTGCTCAAATTATTTTAAAATGTTGGATTATTAGATGATAACAAGTAAAATCCAGGATCTACAAATTACTACATTGCTTTGGTTAGTGAGATTTTCTTCATTTTTGTATTTTCCCATATCTACACCAGAGTATGTTTGACCAGTTATCAGTTACAAAGACTGTTTCTGTTCAGTTGTTGTGGTTTTTTAAACAGGGATTTGTCTGAGGGTAACATACATTTTCTAGAAGAAAAATGTCTCAAGAGGATGATCACTTTTCCTTTTTTAAATAGACCGAATGACTTTTATTAATATACACATAAAGTTATTGAAATGGTGATTTCATGTAGTTTTCTCTTTAAAGATGGCACTTGCAGGTACAAAGATGCAGAGATGTCTACAGCCTTCAGATGTTTACTTGAAGAGATTCAACAGCAGTTTGATAGTGGGTTTCCTCACCTTGCTGAAGATTCACAAATTCTCTGTAATCACACTGATGTCTTTGATTTAAGTAACTAAAAAAAATTCTAGTACTCTGGCTAGGATCTGCCCAGCTAAGAGATATGCAAAGAGAACATGTCACAGGAACTATCTGAAATAAGTGATTGCTATTACAGTAATCCAGTAAATGCTGTCTGGTAAAATTTGATTTTTGACACAAGTTACAATTAAAAGTGGGAAGCCCAGAAGGACTTGTATTCTCTTTTTCTGTAGTTGTTTTTAAAGTATTCTCTGCATCCAGTGTGGGGCTCGAATTCACAGTCCTGAGATCAAGAGTCGCATGCTCTACCAACTGAGCCAGCCAGGTGCCCCCGGACTTGTGTGCACTGGATAAGTTTCTTTGTTATCAGATGTGGATGTTTCACTCATACTGCTCCTTGAATAATTTTGAGAGATCTGGAAGTTTGGAATAATAGAGGGGACACCATATTCATCTGGATATTTCTTACAAGACTTATAATAATGTCTTATGCAATAGAATTTATTCTGTTTTGCACAGCATCTGTAGCTACCAGAATTCAGATGTATTTTGATGTATTTCTACTGGAAAGAGAATAAAAGTTACTTCCTAAAGGATACTAGCTGCTTTTTTTTTTTTTTTTTTTTTTTTTGTAGTTAACATTGACAAATCCTTTATGAAGCAGCTGCTTGGAACAACAAAAGATAATCCCTTTAACAGCTGTAGTTGTCAATTGGGTAGAATTAGAGCATGACCTTTTTAGAACCCAATGAAAATATAGCAACTTTAAATTTATCTCTTGTGTTGCCATCATTAAACCTATTGAGAGTGAGTGTAGTGTTCTAGTTAAGACCGAGGCACGGGCTTTGAATTTTGGCCCCCCACTCTCTCTACCTGTTACCACATCTTTAAAATGGAAGGAACGATTGGTCTCATAGCTTTGTGGTGAGGATTAAATGAGATCATGGTAAAGTACTTCCTCCCTCAGTATATGCTGTTCATATATGAAGTGCTTGGTGTATGCTATTCAAATGATAACTTATATAATCATAGCAAAAAATTCCTTTTTTCCAGACATCCAGAAATATATTCCATGCTATCAGCTCTTTAGGTAAGTAGCAAGAGGAAGTAAATGATCTATTGTGAAAATTATTCTGTGTGAATGAAGTAAATTTTAAAACTAACAAGATATCTTAATTGTCAGTTATACATGGTGGTACTGATAAAAATGAAAAGACTTTTTAAAGAAAATTCACTTGTTCATTTCAACCCTGTCTAATAGTTCTTTCTCTGTATTTATATGCTTGCTTTCGCTGGTGTCCACTGCCTCTCCCAGGTACCAGTTTACCTAGAGGGTTTTTCTCACACCCAGTCACCTCATTGCATATTCTAAACTCAGTGACACATTCTCATATATCAACAGCAGCCCTTTTTTCTACTCTTTCATTCCAGTTTATTTGATCATTTGTGTCCTCACTTACCATATTCTAATGTAATCTTTTGCCTGGTTAGGTTCTTTATCCAGCCTGCTTCCTATTGCCTTTCTATGGTGAAAACTTGTGTTTTTAGTCCTACAGATAGTAATAGCACTGTAGCCCTAATAGGCTATGATATTTCTTAAAACTTTTCATTCAGGTATAACATACATGTAGAAAAATACACACATAAGTTACATACATTTTCATAAAGCAAACAACTACAACATGGTGTAGTTTTAATGAAATGGCTTTATGATTTATATCAATTGTACTTGAAAAATCAACATTACTATCTTACAGTCACACTGTGTGTACACATAGCTAAGGTTGTATAAGAACTGCAGTGGAGCATATGGTAAAGGTGAGAAAGATCTGTGGTAGGGGATGATAGAAATAAAGGCTTTTGTGTGGTCTTAAACTGCTCTGCCAGAAAAAGCTAGAGCTTGTATAGTGTTCTACGTACAACGGACATACAGAAATATTTGTTGAATGAAGGATCCCTGGATTCTCCACTCCCTTTGCCTTTTTCATTGCTTATGGATCTCCTGTTTCTACCACTTTAAGTCTGTTAATTTGAGAACTTTATTCTTATTTTTAGAACTTCATATGACCAGCAAGTAGGTATATGGATTTTGGGTGGGTAAGGAGTAACTAAAGTTAAAAATGCTAATAAAATCCATTTTTTTAGCCTATTTGAAATGCCTTTAATTTTGGCTTTTACAGCTTTTATAATTCTTCTGGTGAACTAAATGAGCAAGCACTGAAGAAAATATTATCAAGTGTCAAAAAGGTATTCCCTGACTTGTTGGGGGTTTTTTGGTATTGTATCCTAAAACTGTAATACTTTAACGGAAGTTTTTGGCAACATTTGTCTTCACAGTGTTCTATAAAGCAAGTGAAGAAAGAAAGGCTTTTTCCTTCCAGAAGTTCAAAGGGATTGCTCTGAGAGCAAAACCAGTCATTAAAAATATTAATCTTGTTCTCATCTTTGGCTATTCTTTTTTTTTTTAATTAAAAAAAATTGTTTTAACTTTTATTTATTTTTGAGAGAAACAGAGCATGAGCGGGGGAGGGGCAGAGAAAGAGGGAGACACAGCATCCAAAGCAGGCTCCAGGCTCTGAGCTGTCAGCGCAGAGCCCCTGTGGGGCTTGAACCCACAGACCATTGAGCTCATGACCCGAGCTGAAGTGGGATGCTTAACCGCCTGAGCCACCCAGGCACCCCACTTTCTTGACTATTCTAATTAGCATTGATCTCTTCCTCTTCCACATTCCTACCATACCCCTTCCCATACCGTTTATTCCAGGACTTAACTCATTACTGTTCTTTTACATAGCTGCAGTTAAAGCGCTTTGCTATATAGCATCTAACCTTTACTAGTATACTTGGTGTTTAGGTAAGACTTGTTGAATGATCAAAACAGGTCTTTTTCCCCCCAGATACAAAATTGGCGGGGGGGGGGGGGTACTTCTTAAAACTTTTTGGTCTCTGAGTTGAGAATAAAAGTAGATTCAGTAAGTTTCTTATAAAAAACTTCCTTTGTTGAAAATGCTTTGGGCTTGCCCCCTGATTATATTTGGGTATTTAAAAATGTACTTACAAAAATTTTTTAGTTTTAAAAAGAAGAAAACTTTTAATTTCCTTAGTTTAAATGTGCAGATACAAAACTTAGTTGCTGACATTGTCATACACAGACCTTTAAGCAAAGTAGTTGCTCTTTGTTATAATTACTAAACTATAATTACTAAATGAGATTTTATTTTCCAGTTTTTAAAAAAAAGTTTAGTAATACTAACAAATTTGTTCAGCAAATGTTACAGTTTGTAAAACCATTTCATATGATCCTACTCAATTTTGAAACCCACTTTCTAAAGGTGGTATCATTCCCATATACATTTCAGTTAAAAGCTATTGGGTTCAATTTATTTAGCAAACCAAATATCCATATAGGAAGTAAATTTGTTTTCATTGACATTTTCTTCATTTAAATTTTGACTAAAGACTAAGATTTTAAAATAGCAAATGATATCAAGAAACTAAAAGAAGTTAGGAATTTTTTTTCTCTATATGAGTAAAATAGTAGCTCCATAACTGAATGGAAGATAATTTGACTACACGAGTCAGTTTACATACTTGATAAATGTAAAGTATATACTTAAGTATGTACTTTGTTTATATATGCCAAAATCTTGCTAAATTTAAGAGTGCCATTTTAAAGGTTGTCAATTTTATTGCTTAATTATGACAGTAAGACAGATAATAATTGTAACCACTAAGGTCTACACCTGATATCTTTCTGTATTTTCCCTCAGGCTGTGGTTGGTTGGTACAAATTCCGACGTCATTCAGACCAGATCATGACATTTAGAGAGAGACTGCTTCATAAAAACTTACAGAAGCATCTTTCAAGCCGGGAACTGGTTTTTCTGCTGTTAACACCAAGTATAATAACAGAAAGCTGCTCTACTCATCGGCTGGAGCATGCCTTATATAAACCTCAGAAGGGGTAATGTTGGCCAGCCATTGGCTGTTTTCAGTTAATAGAAAAATATACTCAATGTTTTCATTGTACTTTTTGCAGCCTAACAAATATTTCAAATACTGTTGCATTTGTTACAATAACTGTCTGAAGTTAGTGTACCATATTTTCTTATAGATGGGGAAGATGAAGGTTACATAAGGAAATTAGAAGCCCAGTATGGAATGATGACTTGTGTTTTTGCCACAGAGGATTTGTTATAAGGTGGAAAAAATATGTGTACTTTGGATATGGTTCCTAAAGGACGTAATATAGAACTAATCCTAGGTACTTGAGCAGCTTTTCTATAACCTCTGCAAAGAAAGAAGCAAGGTTGTTCTTGGTGGTCCACCAAAATGAGTTAACAGAGACTCCCAACAGGTTATGTAAACAACATTCTCATGGGATATGAGGATTAAGTGAAAAGAGTACCAACTAAGATTAATTTTATTATTTTTTTTAAGTGAGCTTGACACCCACCCCCAGTGCATGGATTTGAACTCACCACCCTGAGATCAAGACCTGAGCTGAGATCAAGAGTCAGAGACTTAACCAACTGAGCCACTCAGGTGCCCCTAAGATTAATTTCTTTTAATGTTTACTTATTTTGGGGGGAGAGAAAGAGTATAGGAGGGGCAGAGAGAGAAACAGAGGATCTGAAGCAGGCTTTGCACTGACAGCAGAGAGCCTGATGTAAGGCTCAAACTCACGAACCGTGAGATTATGAGCTGAGCTGAAGTTGGATGTTTAACGAACTGAGCCACCCTGGTGCCAAGATTAATTTTATTATTCATGGAAGACAGAATGAATCTCAACAATACTGCCTATTTTTACATGTTAAAGTAGACATTACAGTCTTCTTTTAGGGGCGCCTGGGTAGCTCTGTCGACTGAGTGTCTAACTCTTGGTTTTGGCTCAGGTCATGATCCCGGGGTTGTTGGATTGATCCCTATGTCGGGCTACATGCTAAGCATAGAGCCTGCTTGGGATTCTCTCTCTCTCTCTTTCTCTCTCTCTCTGTCTCTGTCTCTGTCTCTCTCTCTGCTCCTCTCCCCAGTTCATGCTCTCTAAAATAAAAAATTTTTTTAGAAAGGTATTGTTTTCACAAAATTACCTTGCACGATGCACATTTCATCACTTTTAAATACCATTTGCTTCAAGTCAATAAATTTCATTTCAGGTAAGTAGTATGGAATGGGGTTTTTGTTTATTTTTTAATCTTGGAGGGGAAAGGTATTCTATATATAATATGTATAAGTATATATAGGTATAATAAGGAGAGGTTAATATTTTACTTTATTCTAACTTTATATTTTAAAATTTTATTATTTCAGACTTTTTCACAGGATACCATTAGTGGTGGCCAATCTGGGCATGTCTGAACAACTGGGTTATAAAACTGTATCAGGTTCCTGTGAGTCCACTGGTTTTAGCCGAGCAATAAAAACACACAGGTGAGATTCTTCAGCTGCTTTCCCACTAAATTTCTATTCATTTTTTGAAATTAATTTTTATTACACAACAAAATAAAAATTAAAGGAAAAGTAATAACCACATATTTCAAATAAACTAGACTGTTTTTTACTGTTTCCGTATTTCTTTCTAGCACTTGTCCATTTATAATACACAGAAAAGAGAAGGGTTGTTGTATATCCTGTGTATGTCAACATATATATTCTAAGAGTAAGTAGCTGGCCTGAAAATAATTTTCTAAGGCAGCAATTTAGATCATAAAGGCATAAAATTAGATTGGATATTAAGTAACAACAAAAATATGAGGCTTTAGCCAAGACTCACTCATACTATAGGCTACAGCTATATAGCTAGAACTGTTGTGTGTTCGTTAAGGGAATAATGTCAGAAATAACAACACTGGTACTACAGGGTACTTACTGGAGAATAAAAGACTAGATTTTATTTATTTTTGTGTTCCACAAGAATTAACAGTTTTAAAGAAACTGAATACATTAATTCTGAGATGCACAGTTTTACATTTATCTCTAATTGGGATAATTTACAAACTATGCCTTACCGGGTTTTTTGTTTGTTTTTGTCTTTTTGGTATATAAAATAATGTTGCCTCTTTTAATCAACGATGACTTAAATTCAGTAAAATATTTTAAAAATTGAAAACCTTTCTCCCCCTCTCTCCTTCAGTCTTTATTTTTCTTAACATCTTTTGAGTCTTGGCAGTAGTACGTAAGAGGCTTTGAAGTCCGCTAATGTGAAGATACATGAACTAAGTTTTCTGATTGGTTTTGCTGTGAACAAGTAGGTTGACAAAATGTCCCTGCAAAACCAGTAAAAAGAATCTTCTGTTGCTCCTCAACTACAAATAAGTTTTCGTCATATTATTAAAATGACTTCTATACATTTGCTTGACAAAATGGTAATTTTTACAGCTCTGAATTTTTTAAAGAAGATGGATCTTTAAAGGAGGTACATAAAATAAATGAAATGTATGCTTCTTTACAAGAGGAATTAAAGGTAAGTTCACATATCAAACACTTTTAAAGACTACTTCTAGAGTTCATATCAAATTGATAACAAATCTTTTAGGGATAACTTGACATTTGATTAGATTCGTATTTTTCTAATGGTTTAGTTTCAGTAACAAAGACCTCAATCTCAGTGGCCTACAAAAACAAAGGTTTAGTCTCACTCACATTATATCTTGGCTGCAGCTCTGCTCCTGTTCTAAATGTCATCTTTATTCTAGGATCCACACTGAAGGAGCAGTCCTTATATGGGACATGCTCGTCTCATGACAAAGGGAAAAGAGCAAGAGCTGGTGGAAATTCACAACAGCTTTAAAACTTCTGTTCAGGGGCACCTGAGTAGCTCATTCAGTTAAGCGTTCAACTTCGGCTCAGGTCATGATCTCACAGCTCCTGAGTTCGAGTCCCGCATCAGGCTGTGTGCTGACAGCTCAGAGCCTGGAGCCTGCTTCGGATTCTGTCTCTTGTCTCTGTCTTTCTTTGCCCCTCTCCTGCTCATGGTGTGTGTGTGTCTCAAGTATAAGTAAACATTAAAAAAAATTTTTTTAATTAAAAAACCAAAAACCTTCTGTTCAGAGCTTACATGACACGTCCACTCACATTTCATGGGCCAGATTATATATCCCTATTTCATGGAAGTAGGCAGGGATATATAATCCTTTTACAGGATAAAAAGGGAAGCATGTATTTGAGAACAGAATAATCTACCACAGGACTAAGTTCTGTTTCATTGTATCAGTTGAGAAGTAGACTTCAGGATGGGATTAGACATGTAAGAGATTAGTCCTGAGAAGGATAAAAGGGAGAGGAACAAGAACAGGCAGGGGGACTTACAATGCTGAGTCTGACACCTGAGAGAAGAGACAGGATGGGAGGACAACTGGGTAGAGAGAGCTTTAGACTACAGGGCTAGAGGGGCGCCTGGGTGGCTTAGTCGGTTAAGCGTCTGACTTTGGCTCAGGTCATGATCTCACGGTTCATGGGTTCGAGCCCCACATTGGGCTCTGTGCTGACAGCTCAGAGCCTGGAGCCTGTTTCGGATTCTGTGTCTCCCTCTCACTCTGCCCCTCCCCCACTCACACTCTGTGTCTCTGTCTCAAAAATAAACATTAAAAAAAAAAAAAAAAGACCACAGGGCTAGAGAGGTGGCTAAGCAAAGTTGTCCTACAGGAATGGATTTGTACTAATACCCACTGTGTTTAGTCATTGGTTAAGAGTGGCTGAGGGAAAGTGTGGCTTCAGTAGCTGACCTGAAAGTTTGGTAGCTAGGGCTGTCAGTCAACTATGCTTCCTCCAGTGGAGATCTGAGTAGTATATTCCATGGCCACCGTACTCCTCAATATAGCACACTAAGGGAGAGCACCTGGTGGCACAGTTGGTTAAGCATCCAACTTCAGCTCAGGTCATGATCTCGTGGTTCATGAGTTTGAGTCCTGCATCGGGCTCTGTGCTGATAGTGTGGAGCCTGTTTCAGATCCTCTGTCTCCCTCTTCCTCTGCTACTCCCCCATGTGCTCTCACTCTCTCTCTCAAAAATAAACATTAAAAAAACATATACACACACACACCACGCTAAAAGAAATAGGGTTAATACATTTTATAGTACTAATGCACACTGGTTTTTAATGTGAATGATAATACAGAATTTTAGAAAACAGACATGTCCAGAATCCCAACTTGTAACATAACTATTTTCACTTTATCATATTTTCTGGTTTTTCCCTAATATATATACACATGCTTTTATGTAGTTGATGATGTTGGGGACTGTCATGATTTTTATTTGATGTCACTAAGCATTTTTCATGTTGCTACATAGTCTAGTTCTTTTTAATGGCAGAATATTTCATATAGCAATATATTAGAACTCTTATGTCAAAAGTACTAACTTGGGCTAAAATAGGGGATATAGAGGTATGTTACAGGAGCTGTAGGCAGAAAGCAGCTGAACTTCGGGAAGGAATTGGAACCAGGAGCCAAAATGCTATCAGAACTTTCTTCCCTTTGTGTCTGCACATTGGTTTCTTTCATAGTACCAGTAAAACATAGTTACTTGCTATTGTCAGTTTCTTTTTCTTTTTTTAAGATTTTATTTTTAAGCAATCTCTACGCCCAGCATGGGGTTCAAACCCACAACCCCAGACAAGAGTCACACACTCTACCAACTGAGCCAGCTAGGCACCCCTATTGTCAGTTTCTTAATGTTGTGTTTGGAGTAAATATGCATCTCAAAATACTACAGTATTTTTTGTTTCAAAGTAAATGACTTAAATATTTTTGTTTTTTATTTCTGTGTATTACCATGCAGATAACAGGTGTGATAAAGCTGTGTGTGTATAAATGGGAAGTTAATACATCTGGAAAGCATTTTATAACCTATAAAGCACCATACAAGTGCTTGTTGCATTCCTTCAGAAAATAGCAAAATAAAAAAAAAAAATTTATAAAGGCTAATAATAATATAAAATCCACAAAGGGCTTTCTGTTGTTTATGAACCTAGGCTGTAGTACACCACTTAGAATTTTATCTACGCCCTTATTTTATTTTGCAGAGTATATGCAAAAAAGTAGAACACAGTGAGCGAGCAGTAGAGAAACTACTAAAGGATGTACACAGATTGAAATGGGAAATTAAAAAAAGAAAACAGGCACAAATTCAAGTAGCACGTAAGTAAAAGGTTCACACATCACTGCCTTCTGTGCTTTTAAAAAAAAAATCCTGACTGAACTATGGATGAGCCCACTAAACTAACTGATGAACTTATGTACCTTAGGATTAAAAATAATTGTTTTATTAATACTCTTAAATCCTACTTAACAAAGAACTCGGTATTATTATAGCTATACTATATTGTTGATATTAAAAAATACAACTTAAATTCTCGTTTAGAATATAGTGGCCTATAAATTAGAATTTGGGATTATGCACACTATTTTTCTGAGTTTGGAGGATAGAAATATTCAGTTAAGCTCTTTTTGACTTAACAAATAGATCACTACAAAAGCTTTGTAAAACAAATATCGCATGTTGAACTGTTAATTTTATTTTGTTTAGGGGAGACCGTCGAAAAAGACCCTCAGGAGAACATTTTTCTTTGCGAAGCTTTACGGACCTTTTTTCCAGATTGCGAATTTCTTCATTCATGTGTTATCTCTTTGAAAAATAGGCATATTTCTAAAAGTAGCTGTACTGCCAACCACCATCTTGATGTGATAGACAACCTGACCTTAATGGTAGAATACACCGACATTCCTGAAGCTAGTCTAGCTAGCAGTACACCGCAAATGATTAAACATAAAGCTTTAGATACTGATGATGGATGGCAATTCAAGAAGTCACGGCTGTTAGAGACACAAAACAAACCATCTAAAACAGATACTGATAGTAGTAATCAAGAAAAAGCATATACATTGAGCAGCCCTGAAATAGATGAAGAGATTGAAAAAATGAAGGGTTCTGGTGAATATCCACAGTCTCCTACATTTTGATCTTTTTAGGCCAAAAGGAGAGCTTTGATTGGCTGAAGGGTAAAGCCAGACATTTATATTGTCTTTACTATGTTCAACAATTTGCAGTAATACATAAGTTCTAGTGCATTTATTTTTTAAAGCACTTTATTTTAAAACCATAACGTTTTTCTGCCCCCCACCTTTTGAAAGATTTTATTTTTAACTAATCTCCTACACCCAGCAAGGAGCTTGAACTCACAACCCCAAGATCAGGAGTCACACACTCCACTGACCAAGCCAGCCAGGTGCCCCTTTTACAAAACTGTTGAGGGAAAGGCTTAATTTAAGTAGATGGTTCTTTTAAACTTATATAGCATACTTTAGAATTGGAAAAGAAAGACTAGCATTAGAACACAATAGAAGAAGATGTCTAAAAATATGAAGAGGTATTTCATTTTTATTTAAGTCATTACAGTTTCTACTCCTTAAGTTATAAGTGGCTAGGGTTGCCAGATAAAATGCTGGAAACATGCAATATTAGGGACATTCATTAAAAAATTATTCATTGGTTATCTGAAATTCAAATTTAATTGCATGTCCTATATTTTTATTTGCTAAATCTGGCAGTTCTGATTATGGCACAACTAAAATACAGCACAAATAATCTCTTCCTAGTCTAGAGTCCTCTACACAAAATTGAGTGAATCCAGTATTTGAGTACAGGACAAGTCTGGTAATGGTGTGTCTGAGGTCAGTAGCTGGTCAAGTAGCTAAAAACACCAGTTAAAGTGGGAACCAAAAATGGTGCATATGTGTATATATATTTGTATATACATGTCTATCGCAGATTTCATTTTAACATAAAGTGGAGTTGTACATTCATTTTGTCAACCTTTTGTTGGACAAAAGGTAGGAACTTTTCTGTGAGTATACTGGTGTTCCTATATAAGTCACATCCATTACTTAACTTTTATAATTCCCAGCTTTAGTTTCTTTATAAAGAATTTAAAGAAGCTTGCAAAGCAACATAAGTACAAAATGCTACTACTTTTTTTTTCCATTTCACAGCATCCTCCTACTTCCACCCTTCTTTAGTTGTCCTAACCACACCTAACTTGACAACTTTTTTTTTTTAAATGTTTTATTTTTGAGAGAGAGAGTGCGCGCACATGAGCGGAGGAGGGGCAGAGAGAGGAAACACAGAATCTCTGAAGCAGGCTCCAGGCTCTGAGTTGGCAGCACAGAGCCTGATGTGGGTCTTGAATTCATGAACTATGAGATCATGACCTGAGCCGAAGTGGGACACTTAACTGACTGCACCACCCAGGCACCCTGACAACTATTTTCTTAAAGCTAGTTATCTTTATAAGTCTTTGGAAAGCATTTACTTAGTTTTCATTGCAGTAACTTTTTAATGCTCCTACTTCATCAATACAGTGACGAAACTGACACAGACTTGGGGAACAAAATAGCTGACTCTTGGCAATGTAGAACTCAACAGGTTTGAAGAATTATGGGCTTCAGTTTGATATTTGAGGATGTAAAGCTCCAGTTTAATCCAGTGAGCTGGTTAAATGGAAGTTGCCTAAGAGAGCTTTTACTGTGTGTTTTATTTCTTTTACATAATTGTGAGAAATTTCCACAAGGCCTACACATTATATGAAGCCTTCATGTTTCACTCACTGGATGAAATGCTGAACACAAACTTTGAGCATAGCTTTTCCATCTGCTACTTCCTAGTGGCAGAACAAATTCCTAGCTACTATCAAAATTCTCTTTTATCTATGTTAACATGTATTAGTTACCCACAGGGTGCTAATGAAGCCCACATAACAACTGAGATGTTTTATATAAAGAGTTTCTGTTGGGGCTGTTTAACTGGTTACCTAAGAAGCACTGTGGTGTAACAACACAGGGCAGAGGGAGGGGAAATAGGTTGGCAGTCTGAAACCTGACTTAAAAATAACCACAAATGGGGCAGGTGGGCAGCTGGGTGGCTCAGTCGGTTGAGTTTTTGACTCTTGATTTTGGCTCAGGTCACGATCCCAGGTTTGTGGGACCGAGCCCCGTGTTGGGCTCTGCACTGAGCATGGAGACTGCTTAAGATTCACTTTCCCTCTGCCCCTCCCCACCCCACCCCACTCACACACTAAAATTAAAATAACCAGAAACATCACTAGAGCATATAGAGCATCACATAGAACATAATGACTAAATGCAGCCAACAAATGATTTGCTGGAGGTCACTGAGCACACATCACCTACTTTACCTGCATGCTGGACTGAGACAAAGGTTTCTCACCCCCTCCCATCCTTGGAATGTACACTTTGCCTACTGTTACCACATTGGGAGTGTTCCAAGGACATGGACTTGAGAAAGCTGTTAAGACCATATGGATTGTGTGTGACTAAACCCAGTTAAGACCTCAATATAAACTTTTAAGACTCTTGACAGGCAGGTGCAGAGATCTGTTTTTCTGAGATCTGTCTTGTGGTCACCCAAGACCAGCTTTGTAAGTAAGTTCTCTTGCTTATTTACTATGCTGCTACTTACCAGTCTGGAGTCATCTGACTCTTTAGTGTTTTCCTGCCCTCCATGTACCAGTCTACTAATCAACAGATAAAACAAGCTAGACTAGGACCAGCAGAAGCAATAAGCAACCAACATATGCAAATGTCTTAAGACAGTAACTAAAGATTTTTCAGACTCCTTAAAAGAAACAGGCCTTCATACAAAGTTCAGTTTCCTAAAGCACTATAGAGAGGTAATGTATTTAGTTCATACTTTGGCACAATGATCCATCTTGAAGAAAGAAATGCTAAACTTCCAGTCATAGAGAAGCATGCTAAGGTCAGTACCAGCTGAATTCCCATAATTAAGTTTGATGACCCACCTTTTGGTATTAAATGAAAAGAAGGAAAAGGGTCCTTCTATATCATTTTCCCCCAGTTACTCTCATCTTTTGGCAATTAGTTACTAGACCATTTGTTTATGGATCATTTTAAATTACGCTACCGGGACACCTAGGTGGCTCAATTGGTTAAGTGTCCGACTTTGGCCCAGGTCATGATCTCACCATCCATGAGTTTGGGTCTTGTGTCGGGCTCTGTGCTAACAACCCTGAGCCTGGAGCCTGCTTTGGATTCAGTGTCTTCCTCTCTCTCTCTGCCCCTCCCCCATCCATGCTCTGTCTCTTATCTCTCAAAAGTAAGTAAATGTTTAAAAAAAAAAAAAAAAATCAAAGTACACTACCAGTTTCAAGATAGACTAGCCCAGGAATAAATGTTAGGGCCTATGACTGCACCACTAACCATACCCATGTAACTAATGTCTCTATAAAGGGAACACCCACTGTCCTGGCCAGGCATACTTAAATATTGGTAGTTAGAAAAATCTAAGCAATTTCAAGTCTACACTTTGTCACATGGAATTTGGGCATTAATAAAAGCATTCCACCTTGATGCAACCATATGCCTAAAATCCCATTTACAAGACAAAATCTGGGACTAAAGTAAAATTCCAAGTCCTCTATTCCATACTTAAAATCCCACTATGAGTTGTATATGGTATGAGCTAAGTGGGGACCAGATAAAATGACAATCCTACAGTACCAATTTTTAAAGTTTGTATGTATGTAAAATGTGATGAGTATTAACATTTTAAATAATGTTTCTTTAATGAGCAGTGGAAGCACTTTTTCCTTTTAAGATCTCAATTATTAAGAATTTAAAACTTACAAGCGTTTGGCAAGATTTAGCCTATTTTCTACTCAAAGATTACTAAATCTTCTAATTTGAGTCAATATTAAAACCATACAACCATTTATTGTAAAATACATTTACTGATGATAAGACATGTAATTTACTCCCGATACTTGATGTTACAAACTTTAGGGTCTTTGAGATATGCAGGATCCTTGTATGTAACTGGCATAAACCCTGTAAAAAAGAATGAAAGTTCTTCACAAAAGATAACGAGCAAAAACTTTCGATTAGCCCAATTCAGTTTTTCAGATGCTCTTACCCATTATTTGAGCTCTCTTAATTGCTTTTGTGATTTCTTTCTGTTTCTTCCCACAAAGACCTATGAAAGAAATGCTTTCATATTCATAAAAAAATGTCAGCACTCAAAATGCACAACAACTATCTTAAGGAGAGGCTAGAAAACCTGTAAACAGCAAGGTAGTAAATATTTTAGGCTCTGTGGGCCATACAGTGTCCTAATTTAGTCTGATGTAGTCACAAAGTGGCTATAGACGCTACGTAAAGTAAGCTATTTACAAAAACAAGTGGTAGATCCAACTTGGCCTAGAGGCAATTGGCCCCAGGTTTAAATAAATAGGAATGATTATAGTATACTCCAAAACATCAATGCAATTTTCTTAAGCCCTAATTTTTTTTTTACATGTCCGCCTGTAGTTAGCTCTGAGCACAAGAAGACATGTAAAATAATAGCCCTTTTGGCCTACAAAGAGGCTTTCTCAAAGTACTGTCATATCTGGACTAAGTGATTTATAGCACAATCTGAATATCTGCCATTTTTCTTAAATAACAAGTAGATTTATCTAATTTTTATAAGTTGATATAATAGAAAACAAAATACCTGTTATGTGCCTTCCATAAATGCATCCAGTAAATGGAGATACAAACTGGGACAAAAGCTGTTTTGAGTTTTATTTGGAGAAGAAAAAAAATTTATATCAATACATTTGTTCAACCTTGATTGTGTAAATTAAAAAATGTATATATCACTGTCAAGTTATGTAAAGGCTTAATTTCAGGCAAAATTCATTAAATAAAAATACTATGTCCATTCTATTAATAGATCATCTTTTTAAATGAAAAAGCTAATTACCAAAATTAACATCTCTTATCCAGTGTGTCAAAAAAGTCTATACAACAGCTTAATGAGCACTTGTTTTCAGTGCTAAAGCTGTTTCCTTGACCTCCACAGATACTTTCCTAAAATACTATGCTTAGCATTAAACATTTCATCTATCATGACAGGCTATCACATTATTCTATCAGACTACAGTGAGGTCTTCAACAGGTACATCAAGCCACTTGCCATAATTTTGTGTTTTATTAATTTAAATTCTTCTTTAGTACTTTTCAGGTCGCAGGCACTGTGCTGGCACTATGCATAATCCTGACGTGCTTTAAATTTAATGGTTTTGCTCCTAAGGCAGCTATCACTTTATGCTACTGTCAGGATACTTAACTCCAGAACCATTCTTGCCCGTGATTTGCCACTTTTAATTTGCTGAGCCCTGGACAACAAATAAAAATACCTTTGAAGCAGTGATATTGGTAGTGTATCAGTACAGAGATCAACTTCAGCAGAGGGGCTTTTTCCAAATTGTTAACTCTACCAACTAAGAATCCCTGCATAGTAAGCTACTGGTAAGACCTTTAAGGCAGAGGGGGGGAAAAAGGGAAGAAAACACTGAGCTGAAATAATAGATGAGGGAGAGCCAAAGGGCTCTCATTTTAATAAAAGGGATGCCTTGTACATAGAAAACCAGATTTGAAATTATGAAGTTACTACAACAGGTGCCTCTACACAAAGCCTGTTATAAAACTGACTTGATTCTCTTTAGTTATGACTAACAAGGGAGCAAAAATCCTAAAATCAAGTATCATAGTGAAGTAAAACCATATCTCACCTGTACATTCTTATAATCTACACGTTTTCCACACAAAATACATTTTTTAAGAGGCTCCTTATAAGGATTTTCCATTGGAATGGGCTAAGATAAAGGAAAGAAAAAAATCTAATAGTTTAATGTGTTAATATTAAAATAGAATTAAATCTTAAGGTTACCACATTTGAATCTATCCAAAGGATTAGTTGTACCTTTCTTAATATGAAAAAGAATAAATATGACAGCTTGGCTTGTAGAAGAAAAATCAAGGTTTCTAAAAAAGAGTCACCATTTTAAGGATTTCAGTGTGTTTATAAACGTTTTGTATGCATACTTTGGTTTGGCTGAGGAGGAATTAAATCATGGAGGAGGATTCTGGGATAGAATACAATCTCTGTTTATGGCAGGATACCTTTCATGGCCCCAAACTGCTTTATATCTCAACCTTTTTGGTTTTTCTGTCCTCACTACTACCTCCAATGCTTCTGTCACAATGCCTCCCGTCTATAATCAGTACAGGCATGTCTCCAATCAAGATATTCTTATCTAGAAATGGCTTTGAAGACCTTAACCCCCTGTAGTTGTATGCAAAATTTCAAGTGAATGAAATTGTGAGCTTTTTTCTGAGAGCCCATATTTTATTAGCATCTCAGGGGAATTTATGACCTATAAAACAGCTCTAGTAATGTCCTTTACTCTCTTGAACTGTGGTGTGCATTAAATGACCAAGAAGGATGCTCAAGGGACTAGAATTCTGTTTTCCAACGCTTCAGACTCTTAATCCAATTTATATGCAGCTCACATGTAATGATTACATTCCTTCTCTACACTGTGTTAAAATGTTTTGTATGGTTTGATTAGTGTCAAATCATCTTTGCATATAGCAGGAAAAGCTATACTGGCCAAGCCCAAAGCTAGCACTTGAAACCCATAAAAATACATCTACAGGCTAAAAGAAACTGTATTGAACATCCTGGTTGTAAAACTTTAATTTTGAACACTCACTTACTAAAACACCAAACCCACTCCCCCCCAAACTCCCCCAGTAATGAATGGCACAAAGAACTGAATCTGAAATGGAGAAGAGACTTTGTCCAATTCCTCTGTTGGATATTCTGCAATTACTGCACACACCAAAACTACCTTCTTTAATTTCTAAAGCACATATCTTTAAGATCTAGGAAGAAAAGTATGGTCTTACACAATTGATGCTTCTTGGTAGATCTTGAGAAATTCTCTTACTTCCAAGCTCTCTTAAGTGCTGATTCACCAATGAATTCTAATTTTCAAACTTTGATTATTTTCTTAATTGTTTTGTCGTCCAGCTGAACTTTATTCAAATAGCTAAAATGTAAGAATTTGCTCATATTTGCAAATGCGTTAAAGGGAAGAAAAAAAGCCTTACCAGGTCCTCATTGCTGGCTACCTGCGTATATTGTGAACAGCTTCTCCACAGCACTGCAATTAAACAAACAGAAACAAACCAATTCTTTTTGTTAGCTCTGTAACTAAAGAAATATTTTTGTTTTTATGGAAGCAAGGTGAACCAAGGGATACAATATAAAAGAAAGGTTTGGGGGCACCTGGATGGCTCAGTCAGTTAATCCGATTTCAGCTCAGGTCATGATCTCCCGGTTCATGGGTTTGAGCCCCAGGCTGGGCTCTGTGCTGACAGCTCAGAGCCTGGAGCAGATTTCTGATTCTGTATCTCCCTCTCTCTCTGCCCCTCCCCCACTCACACTCTTTCTCTTTCTCTCTTTCTAAAATAAACATTTAAAATTTTTATTGAACAAAGAGATTTTGGGGCGCCTGGGTGGCTGTTGAGCGTCGGACTTCGGCTCGGGCCAGGATCTCGCAGTCGGACTTCCGCTCAGGTCAGGATCTCGCAGTTCGTGAGGAGCCCCTTGTGGGGTTCTGTGTTGACAGCCCAGAGCCTGGAGCCTGGTTCAGATTCTGTCTCCCTCTCTCTGCCCTTTCCCCACTCATGCTCTGTCTCTGTCTCTCAAAAATGAATAAACATTAAACAAGATTTTTTTTTAAAGAGGTTTTATATTTACAAACAACAAGATAAAAACCTCTAGAAGTGAGGCAGAGTAAGATTTATGATGAATGTGCTTTCCAAGGCTTTGGGGAAAAGGCATATTATTTCCCTACCCCTACAACCTCTCACCTGCTCTCTTCCTGAAGTTTATTTTCCCTTCACTCAAGGTTAGAGGCAGATTTTGATGGAAATACCGGGAAAGCAACAGAAAGGCATTGTTATACCATAGGGAAAATGTAGTAACAGACCCCCTAAAGAAAGTATTGACAGAAAAGATAACGTGCAGAAATGATAGATTCGAGAGCCCATGTCACCATTTCGCCCTGATCTGGAACGTTAGACATCCCCTATAATCTGCTGCTGGGTGACTCTGGAAATGTACTTTCCTTACCAACTCTACCCAGAGCTCTCAAGCAAGTACTCTGAGAATCAGGAGATCATTCTCTTCGTGTGGTTAAAAAAGTGTACTCGACGACAATCACGCACCCTTCTGCCTTAAAACACTAGTCACGGGCCATTACAGATTCCCACGTATCCTGGAGAAGCTCTTAATCGCCTAGAAACCGGCGTCGTTTGGCTAACAGTGACCACTCCACCAACCTAATTAGGGCCAATACAACGGCTGCAATGCCACAAAAGAGCATAGGTTATGGAAACTTTACCCGCGTGAGTCTTAGGATCTCTGAGGCAGAGAGCTGGCTTTATGAAGTACGCCAACTTTTTCCTCCCTAGATCACTGCAAACACCAACCAGCGCCGCCATGGATCCTCGCTCCTCCTCTTCCTTATCCTCTTTCCAAATAGTCCTGACGAGTCGCCTCCGGGGTTCCTCCCTTGGTGGCCCGAAAACTCGATTCAAAGGTTCCGCTGGCGAACCGAAGTCGGTAAGGTTTTCAATGCGCCTGCGCAGCACCTTTTCGTTCAACCCTTCACGGGCACAAGCCTGGGACACCTATGATTGGACAAGGAGAAGGCGGGCCCCTCTGCGCGGGCCTCCGCTTCCGGTTTGAGTGCCGCCCCCCCCCCAGCCTCCCGGCAATTGATTTGCGATATTACCCTAAGGTGGATGGACAGGCGAGCGCGGTTTCCCGTCAGTTGCTACCCTCGCCCAGTGCTCCACTCCCTCTTCCACGGGGGTTTGGCGGCTGGGTCACGCGGGACGAAGTTCGGGCAGGGTCCTCGACCCCTGCCATGAATGAAGGTGGTTCCCGCATCCGCCGGCGGGTTGCTGTCCGCAAAAGGAACCGGCCTAGCTTAGAGAGCATTTTTGCCTCCCCCACCGCCGCCGATCTCCAGCCAGGCGATGAGGAGGAGGAGGACGAGGAGGAGATAATGGCTGGAAGTCGGCGGAAGAAAACCGCGGAGGTGCAGCCGGTCGAGGTACAACCGCCTCAGCTCTCAAATTCCCCAAGGTCCTGGTCTCATTGTCCACTTTTGGAGCGATGATGTAAACCCAGGTCTCCTAGCGTGCATGCCCACTGAAAGAACCCTGGGAGACCAGCTGTAGAAGTGATGGAATTTGAAACTTCAAAACTTCGGCAGTTCCCTTCTTAGATGCAAACAATTGACCAGTTATCTACTAGCCTTCATTTGCTTACTTCGTCTTTGTTATCGCTGTTAGTCCTCACTTGTGAGGTATTATTGCTTTGCTATCCTCATTTTTTAATAGGTATGAAAGTCATACTTGCAGCAAATAAGTGGCATGACTGAGATGCAAATCTAGATTTCCAGGTTACTGCTGTTCCTACTGTACTAATAGAATCTGCCATTTATTGCACACTCATTATGTGCGGGGTATTTTGTTAAGCTTAAGCTATTTGTATTATCTTGATTTTACAACATTAATCAGGCCCTGAGAAGTTAAGAAACACTTATTTTTTCCTAATGTTTATTTATTTATTTTTTTGAGAGAACATGAGCAGGGGAGGGGCAGAGAGAGAGTGGGACACAGGATCTGAAGTGAGTTCCTTGCTGACAGCAGGGAGCCTGATGCGGGGGATTGGGGAATCAAACCCACAAACCCCTGAGCTGAGCGGAAGTCAGATACTCAACTGACTGAGCCAGTCAGGCGCCCAAGAAACTGGGTTTCTGACTTCAGATCTTGCTTTTTTTTTTTTTTTTTTAACATTTATTCATTTATTCATTTTTGAAAGACAGAGTGAGTGGGGGAGGGGCAGAGAGAGAGAGGGATACACAGATACACAGAATCTGAAGAAGGCTCCAGCTCTGGGCTGTCAGCACAGAGCTCCACACGGGGCTCGAACTCACTGACGATGAGATCATGACCTGAGCTAAAGTCGGTAGCTTAACCGACTGAGCCACCCAGGTGCCCCTTCAGATCTTGCTTTCTTAATCACTTCACTGTACTGCTACCTCTAAATTTACATCTCCTTGTTTAGTAGATCATCCCAAGTCAGTATGCAGACCCTCCCTTTCAATTCCAAATTCCTAGGAACAGAATTTCCTTGGAATGTCCAGTGGTACAAGCATGGTTCTGTTACAAGCTGGTCTTAGATTGGAGTATGGGAGGGGAAAAGATAGTGCAGTTATCAGAAACTTCTAGTGAGATGACATTTCAAGGGATGTCGGTTGGTCTTGCTACCTTTTTAGGATTACCTTTAAGGATTTAGCACTGACTAAATCAGGATCCCTGTATCACCATACACTAGGAGTGCAGTTTAGGCAAATCACTTACACACTCTGGGCTTCCATTTCTTCATCTGTAAAATGGAGACGATAATACCCATTTCATAGGGTGATTTACATTAAGGTCTATGATCCATATAATTATACCCTGGTATAGCCTGAGACTGAAACTTTTATTTATAGTGAAGCTAGAATTGACCATAAATCTTTTCATTTTCTTTCCAGAATAATGACAGTGAAGAGGACATGTTTGGTGACTATGATAGCTTTGCTGAAAACTCTTTTTTAGCTCACGTTGATGACCTGGAACAATATATGCAGCTTCCTGAACATAGGAAACATGCCTCAGACCTTGCCACTGACGATCTTTGTTCAGAAAGCGACAGACACAACAAACTCAGCGTTACTACCATAGACAACTTTACTGAATTAAAAATGGATGAGCACACAAAGAACGAGAGTAGGCAGGAAGATGTCTGTATTGAACCTGAACCTGATCTTTTGTATGATATACCTTCCTCCCAGGTTTTATATTTTGAAAATTTGCATAATTCTTCAAATGATTTGGGCGATCAGTCTACCAAAGAGAGGGATTGCAACTCCTCCTCCCACAAGACTGTGAATGAGGAATTACCCCAGAATAGCATAGAACAACACCAGCAAACTGATGATTCCTCTTCTAAAGTCAGAACTAGCTCAGAGGAGAATAGAAGAAAAAGTCTTAAAGAACATCTAAAAAGTGCCATGACTGGAAATGCCAAGGCCCAAACACCAATATTTTCTAAGACTAAACAACTCAAAGAGACTCTCCTATCTGAGGAGATTAATGTTGCCAAGAAAACAATTGAGTCATCATCAGATGACCTTGGTCCTTTTTATTCATTACCCAGCAAAGTGAGAGACCTTTATGTTCAGTTCAAGGGAATTGGAAAATTATATGGTAATGCTTTTTGCTGAAATGAAAAACATTTACCATAATTACCATAATACTTGTGCAAATCAATAGAAAGCAGATGCTCCCATGGTCACATATCTCATCTTAAGATGAATCAAAATATCAGTTCTCTCAAGCCTTCCATTCCTATCCTGCTGCTACTGAACCTCTTCCCTTCATGGTCATACTTCTCAAATCTGTTATCTTTGCTGTCTTCCTTTCCTCACCTCACAATTCTCAGCCCACTCCAACTCTGGGTTCTGTGCTCTCACTTGAGATATGACTAGGGTGTCTAAATCCAATACTTTTAGTTCTTTCTAACTTCTTAGTAGCTTACCAGACACAATTAACCAGACCCTTGAAACACGGACTTCTTGACTTCTTGACATTCCACTCGTTTTTATCTCTGATCGTCTAGTTGCTTCTCAGTTTTCTTAGCTGGTGTTTCCTTGGCTGGCTCTGTCTTCTCTACCAAAACTCGAAATTCCTTTTACTACTCATGTCTTGAGTGACAGCATCAATATTAGTAATACCACTGATTAAAACTAAACATCTCTGAAGACAGCTGAAGTTAAGAGTTAAGTGCAAAGAGATAGTATTAAAACAATAAATGTAATGTTTTTCAAAAATCCTGGGTCTTTGCATATATTTCAGATATGTGCCACTTTAGGCAAAGAAGGGACGGTTGCTGCCATCCTCAAAAGATGAGCCTATCAACCAATCACTTCATAAGTGTTTCTGAAACTCCTGTCTTAGTACCTTACGAACCATATGAAAACACGGTTCTCATCTCAGGGAGAAGACAACCAGGTGGAGAAAGGACACAAAGTCTAATGTAAGACTAAAAGGGTCTAATAAATTCTAAATTGTGAGGTTTGCAGTTAAAGAGCTAAAGGTGTGTATTGCCCTTGAAGCAGGCGTTCGCTTTCTTCCCTCTGCTTTTCTCCTAGCTCCTTGTTCTTTGTTTAATCCGCATCTTCTGCCAGAGCAAGTTCTCTGAGGACAGGGCTATCTCTGACTCCTCTTTTTCTTAATTAACTACCACTGTGCCTGGTAGGCTCCGGTTGGTTCTCAACTGCTGGGGCTTGTCAGCCTAGTTGTGAATTCTGATCCTGTCACTTAAACACAAGTTTTGCACTCTGAGCCTTAGTTCCTGGTCTATTAAAAAGTAAGTAACAATCGTGGTTGTTTTGCAAGCTATGTTCTGCATCAAGGACATGCGAAATGAGACTTGGGTAATGACTGTCAATCGTTATGTTGGTAGCTTCTAAGTAAGAACTTGAGTAAATAACAAGTTTTTAAATCTCTTTTTGCTTATCAATCTGGTTCGATGACATGACCAATCTAAAGCATAAATATGTGTGTCACTTTTCATTGGGCTAAAGTAGTGGTTTTGAAAGTAATTGTTGGACAGCAGCAGCAGCAGCACCTGGAAACTCGTTGAAGTAAGTATTTTCAAGCTCCACTCTAGACCTACTGAATCAACCTCTGGGGGTGTGACCTGGCAGTTGGCTTTAACAAGCCCTCCAGTGGATCCTGGTGTGCCAAAAGTTTGAGAACCACTGAGCTTGAGAACCTCAACCTTACGCTGTTATTATTTTTTTGCCTTTTTATCATAGAATTGCATGCTTAATGGGTTTTCCATAAATGTCGAGAACTAAGTTAATCATTTTTTAGTGGGTGAAGATAAGTGATATTGCTAAGTATTTGTTATTTTGGTCATTTTATACTTTAAAAAAATCTGAGTTGGATGAAATGCGGATGTGGTCAAGGTGTATTTTTGCACAGATACCTGCAGTTTCATATATAATGGGTAATACCAGCCTGAAATATTTTTAATATGTAAGTATTAAATATTAAACATAAGTATTTAAGTATTTTTGAGACATTTTTATTCTTAAATGTTTATTTCTTTTTGAGGGGGAGAAGGGAGGGAGGAAAGGGAGAAGGGAGGGATAGAGAGGAAAAGGGAGACAGAATCCCACGTAGGCTCCATGCTGTTGGCACAGACATGGGGCTTGAACTCATGAACCATGAGATCATGACCTGACCCAAAATCAAGAGTCAGACACTTAACTGACTGAGCCACCCAGGTCCCCCCTTTGAAATATTTGTAAAGTGAAAAGAAGTCATTTGCAAATATTTGGGAATCACCAAAATGTAAGAAATTAGTCATTTGGCTGTTATTCAGATGTAACTTTTTAAAGCTTTGCAATATATCATATTAGTAGTCACCTTTTTTTATTTAACTTTTTTTGGAAAATGTAATACATTCAGGTACAACTTTTCTATGTATATATTAGTTTCTAATAATCTGTACATAATTGGTTAGTTACAGTCTAACACACATTTATAATCTTTCATTATATATTGAGCATGTATAAATCAGTCTACCACCTGCTTTCAGGCTGCAAAGAATATCATATGATTGCAATAATTTATCCCACCTTTACCCTTTGATGGCTCTTTGTTTTATATAAATAATGCTATGATGAACATCTTGCACATAATCTTGTTTTTATTTCTATAGGTGTAGAGACCTAGAAGCAATACTACTAGACCAAAGACAGTGTGTAGGGTTGTTGTTGTTGTTGTTGTTTTTTAAATTAATTTATTTATTTTGGAGAGGGAAGGGACAGAGAGAGGGAGAGAGAGTATCCCAAGCAGGCTCTACACTATCAGCACAGAGCCTGATGCAGGGCTTGATCCTACGAACCGTGAGATCATGACCTGAGCCAAAATCAAGAGTTGGACACTTGACTGAGCCCCCCAGGCACCCCTAAAAAGATTATAGTATTTTATGCTCTCATCAGCCACACATAAGAATGTCTCCTTGTCCCCAGTCAGCTCCAGAATTTCTATATGTGGGGCTATTTGTTTTTAGTAGTTACTTGTATTTCATTTCGCCAACCGAGTAGGTAACAGTTGAGCGTCTTTTCACGTATATATTAGCCATTCATATTTCTTCCTGCTGTGAAATGTCTTATCATATCCTTTGCCCATTTTCCTAGTGATAAAGTACTGATGCACATTTTGAAGACTTTTGATGGTCCACATTGTCAGATTATCCTTGAGAGTAGTTACTCTAGTTTTCAAAACTCTAGTTTTGTTTTGGATCTGATTTGGTCCTTTTAGTGAATTCCACCTTGCTACGTTGTGGAATTCCTAGATGTGCCGGTTAAGAATCCTAGTCCTGTGGTTTAAATATTCTTACAGCTCAAAATGGTATTCAGGCCAGAGTTCAGCTCGATAATTAATCGAGTTAATTATCTAATTTTTTGCTTATTTTAACTGATATTCTAGATAGCCGGTTGAATAGTCTTTCTAACCATGTATAAAACCTCATGGGTTTTTTTTCCCCCTCCGTCCCGTTTCTCTCTAGGATGTTGTGTGGGTAGATGAGAAAGGGAAGCTTACACAATCTCCTTGCAGAGCATAAGAGCAAAGCATTAGAATTCACACAGGTCTTTGTACTGTCCTTTAGCTCCTCTGATGGCTCAGGTGATACCCGAGGTCACTACCTGCTCTGTTAGAATCTTACACCTAAGTGTGCAGCTGGCGAATAGGTGGCCTAGTCACCCACTTCTTTGCCCAGGCCTGAATTAGAATTAGACTCTCGCTGGCTTGCCCATCAAGGACTGGGGATGTTTGACATTTAACAAGCATGTATAATTATACTTATTATTATGAGGAGATTGATACACAGAATGGAATTTGGTTTTTCCTTCTTAGAAAACTTTCTTAAGACTGAATTGTAGAAGGGGAAAGGAATGCTTTCTTTTTTTTTTAATTCTGTAGAATGGCAACATACTTGTTTAACACTGAATTCTGTGCAAGAAAGAAAAAACTTAATATATTCCTTGCCAACGAGTGGTGGAAAAACCCTTGTGGCTGAGATTTTAATGCTGCAAGAACTGCTTTGCCGGCGGAGAGATGTTCTAATGATCCTACCATATGTGGCAATTGTCCAAGAAAAGGTGTGATTTTTTTTTTAACAAGCAGTATTTGTTAACTGAATTTCATACTAAGATAGAAAAGGTACCATAAATGTAACAACTATTTTTTTTTTAAGTTTATTTATTTATTTTTGAGGGAGAGGGAGAGGGAGAACAGACAGGTGAGGGGCAGAGAGAGAGAGAAAGAGGGAGACACAGAATCCTAAGCAGGCTCCAGGCTTCAAGCTGTCAGCACAGAGCCCAATGTGGGGCTTGAACTCACAAACCATGAGATCATGGCCTGAGCTGAAGTTGGACACTTAACCAACTGAGCCACCCAGGCATTCCTGTAACAACTTTTTGTTGACTAAGAAGAGGTACTTCTATTAATGATGGAGAATTAATATTTTTGGGATGTGAAAAGCAGTATGTAGAACCTACCAAAAGTCTTTTCTAATATTAATTGCCTCTTAAAAGAAGAATTTTATTTTGTTTCTAAACTGGTGGGTTAAATTCCATTTTAAAAATTCCGTTGAGGGGCTCCTGGGTGGCTCAGTCGGTTAAGCGAATGACTTCAGCTCAGGTCATGATCTCACAGTTTGTGGGTTCGAGCCCCACATCGGGCTCAGTACTGACAGCTCAGAACCTGGAGCCTGCTTTGGATTCTGTGTCTCCCTCTCTCTCTGCCCCTCCCCATCTTGTGCTCTGTCTCTGTCTCTGTCTCTCAAAAATAAATAAATATTTAAAAAAATGTTTTTTACTTTCTGTTGATATTTAGCCTGCCTCTTCAAGCAGAAAGTAATCGATTATTTTATCAAAATAAGTGAGTTATGCTGATTTTTTTTACATTAAGAGGAAACATTTGAAATTTATTTTCACATTGATTATGTAATGTAAAAGTTGCATTCATTTTGCAAAGAGCCACACGTGAATTATGACATTTCTTAGATATATGTGTCTTATCTGTGACTTTGTTCTCATTCATTGGTATTATGTACTATTTTAGATTTTTAAAAAATAGACATGAGCTCTTAATAATCGAGTTAATTATCTAATTTTTTGCTTATTTTAACTGATATTCTAGATTTCAGGTTTGTCAAGTTTTGGTATAGAACTGGGTTTCTTTGTTGAAGAATATGCTGGAAGCAAAGGAAAGTTTCCCCCAATTAAAAGAAGGGAAAAAAAATCTCTCTATATTGCCACTATTGAAAAAGGACATAGTCTGGTGAACTCCTTGATTGAAACTGGAAGGATTGGCAGTCTGGGTCTGGTTGTTGTAGATGAGGTTAGTAAGTACTTTTATAGTTTATCATTTTATTAATAATTGTTTAATAATTATATTTTATTACTAATTAATATCAACATGTATTATTATGTAGGTCCACTAATACCTCTATGAGGATAAGTAATTTATTTTAATATGTAGACAATACAGATGAATACATTTCATGCTTAGTAATCTTAAATTCGGTTTTATGTTGTGTTTTTTGAAGAGTGAATATATGTGTAGGTGTATATTCAATTTTATAATGGTGCTTATCAATTTCCAGGTGTGTCAGGATGTTGCCCCCAAGCCTCATTAACATAAAATATCAGTGGTACAATGCATGTGTACTCTAATTGCTATATCCAAAATGCTTAAGAATTCTAAAGCAAAGATTACTTGATTTCATATAAATACATGCGTGTTCTATGTAGGCATATGCAAATTTACTTTTCTCCCATTTTTTTTTAAATCTCAAAGTTACACATGATTGGTGAAGGAAGCCGTGGGGCTATACTGGAAATGACCCTAGCAAAAGTCCTCTACACTAGCAGTAAGTATTTTTTCAAGTAGAATTGATTTATACTCAGGAAGCCTGTGAAAGACTTGTGTCATTAGTTAGATTATGTAACAGAATAAGATACTCAAGCATTCTGCATTAGCTTTTTACTTCTTTCCTTTTTTTTTAAGTTTATCATTCTGCATTAGTTTTACTTCTTTCTTTTTTCTAAATCTACTTATTTTGAGAGAGAGAGAGAGAGAATAAGAATGAGTGGGGGAGGGGCAGAGAGACAGGGAGAGAGAATCCCAAGCAGGCTTCGCTCTGTCAGCAGGCCCAACGCAGGCCTGAACCCACGAACCGTGATATCATGACCTGAGTCGAAATCAAGAGTCAGATGCTCAACCAACTAAGCCACCCAGGCACCCCTTAGATTTTTTTACTTCTAAAGTAAACTTATAAACTTTTGTTGGAGGAAACGGTATATGAGTAGAGCTGTGAATATGAAGGAAATTAACGTTTGAGGACATCTTGTTCCACTTACTAGTTGTGTGTACTTAGTCGTGTGACTCAACCTACTTCTTCATCTGTAAAATGGGGATGATGGTTCCACCCTGATAGGATCGTTGTGAAGATTATATGAGTTAACCATGTAAAGCATTCAACAATTACCTAGCACATAGCACTCGATAAACGTTTGTTGTTGCCACCACCATCAGTATCCTCATCATCAGACCAGTGAATATAAGTAGTCACTTTAAGGAGCTATTTGCAACATCAAATAGTCTTTCAATGTATATGAAATATTTATTCTAAATGTCTTTCCTATTCATAGATGTGCTGTTGCAATGACTTCTTAAATTATATATTGCAAGAGCTAATATATGGAAAAGTGATTAATTATAAAGGTCAAATATTAAGAATTATTTTACAATTTTTGATAGCAATATTATTTAGGCAGGTTGCAGCACTTTATAATCATTCGTTAAAAACAATTACTGAGTTCCTACTTTGTGCCAGACACTATTTTAAGTGCTAAGGCTCTAGCAGTGAATAACACAGAGTCCCAGCCTTCACTGAACCTGTTTTAGTGAAAGTGAGCAGACAGTAAACGGATAAAGAAGAAAACATATGGTGTATCAGATGGTGACAAATTCCATGGAAAAATATAAAGCAGAGGAAGAGAGACAAATCGTCACCTGCTTGTCAAATCCAGTGCATACTGACTGTCCTTGTCTTATTTTTCTTCAGCATTTGGTTGTTTATCATTCCTTTTTCTTTTAGGTGCTGAAACATTCTCTCTTGATTTCCCTACTGTCTGTCTGTATAGGGGATCATGTGTTACCACACGGCTGAGGACAGACTCTGGAGCTGGAATAAAATCCTGACTCAACTTTTAACGACACATGTGGCCTTGAGCAAGTTATATTAACTGTGCCTCTGTTTCCTTCTGCACCAAAAATAGTTGATAATGGGATGGGTGAAATAAGTGAAGGTACAAACTTTACAGTTATAAACAAGTCATGAGGTTGAAAAGTACAGCATAGGGAAGATAGTCCATGATAATGACAGATGGTAGCTACACTTACCGTGGTGAACATTGTATAATGTACTGAATTGTCAATCACTGTGTTATACACCTGAGACTAATATAACACTGTATGTCAGCTATATTTCAATGATAAAAAAATTTTTAAAAATGGATGATAGTCATAAAACCTGCCTGACGGAGTTGCTTTCCTATGGCAAGCAGCCATTTTATACTGCCCAGGACATGCAGCCACATGAGTTTCACTCCACCTTTATTTAAAAAAAAAAAAAAAAAAATTGTCAACCTGATAGCAAGATCCCATAAAGGGCTTTATATGACAAGAGTTCAGGACCTACTCAGCCCCACATCCTACGTTACTCATCTGCCTGTAGCCATACCTGTGGACCATGTCATAACTCTTCCTAACAATGGTCCAGATTGTCAGCAACAAGCATATTTATACTCATTATTGTTGTTTAGAAGTTCTTGATAAAGATCTGACTTTTTGACAAGTGTGAGATTCTGTAAAATTCCAAATAGTAGCTGTCAAGATACCTGAAAGTTTTCAGTCTTTGACTCCCAGAATAATACTCTGGTAATATCTTTGTATTTTTCTTACTTCCTTCCCTCCCTCCTTTCCCAGATCACTCAGGAAGGATACAGAACTCAAAGAGGTTGCTAAGGGCACGTGGGTGGCTCAGTCAGTTAAGCATCTGATTCTTGACTTTGGCTCAGGTCATGATCTCTTGGTTCATGAGTTCAAGCTTCACATCGGGCTCTGCCGTGACAGTGCAGAACCTTCTTGGGATTCTGTCTCCCTCTCTCTCTGGCCCCTCCCCAGCGCTCGCTCTCTCTCTCTCTCTCTCTCAAAGTAAATAAAAATAAACTTTAAAAATAAAATAAAAATTTTAAAAGGTTGCTGAAATTACTATTTTGATACACTAAATAACACATTTTCCTCAATCCTTTGGATTTTTTTTTAGAAACAACTCAGATTATTGGCATGAGTGCAACACTGAACAATGTTGAAGACCTTCAAGAATTCCTTCAAGCAGAATATTACACCAGTCAGTTTAGACCAGTATGTACCTAAGGTTTGCGCTGTATGGATTTGTTTTATATCATCTTACTCAGAAAGAAAAGTAGCTGGGGCGCCTGGGTGGCTCAGTCGGTTAAGCATATGACTTTGGCTCACATGATCTCACAATTTGTGAGTTCGAGCCCCACTTTGGGTGAGCTGGATCCACACTCTCCCTCTCTCTCTCTCCCTCTCTCTCTCCATCTCTCCTCTCTTTGCACCTCATGAGATTCTCTCTGTCTCTCTCTCTGCCCCTCCCTCACTCATGCATGTGTGTGTGTGCCCTCTCCTTCTCTCTCACAGAAATAAATAAATAAATAAACAAACAAATCATTAAAAAAAAGAAAAGTAGCTAACATACCATATAAAAAATACCATAGAGTAGGTATACCATAGAAGGGGTATAATTCCAGTCACCATAGCTACATGCTAATAAGAGTTTGTGTATAAAGAACATAAACTCCATGGGGTCAGGATCTTAGCTTGGGTCACCTGCGTATCTGTAGCACCTCAACAATACTTGGCTTATGGGCCTTCAATGAATATTTATTGAATTAAATTTTTTTTTTTTTTTTTAAATTTTATTTTTGGGACAGAGAGAGACAGAGCATGAACGGGGGAGGGGCAGAGAGAGAGGGAGACACAGAATGGGAAACAGGCTCCAGGCTCCGAGCCATCAGCCCAGAGCCTGACGCGGGGCTCGAACTCACGGACCGCGAGATCGTGACCTGGCTGAAGTCGGACGCTCAACCGACTGCGCCACCCAGGCGCCCCTGAATTAAATTTTTCAGATACATTCTATTTTTCTACTTCTTAAAAATTTTTTCATTTGCTCAGAATTTAGTCATTCATATTTTGAGTCATTGGCATATAAAAGCATTTAACTTAAAAGTTAAAATATTTTCATATATTTATGCATTGGTAGTTACAATGCTTCTTTAATAAGCTAAGACTTCATGTGGATTTAAATTTAAACTCCCTAATAACGGTATTCCCAAAAGACTTAAAAAAGTAAATATATTTCTTAATTATCTGAAAGTAGCTTATAGTGAACATCTGCTCTGTCTGCAGTACTCATGTGCATATTCAGTGTCTAAGTAGCTTTTCAGAAAATAGTTATTGAGAATCGCCAAGTTTAATTTTAAAATTTGATGTTTTTACATTTGCATCAAAGAGGAGAATTTTCGAGACACTTGGCTGACCTTAATAGTCAAATTAGACACTCTTCTTTTAAAAATGCAATGAACTGTATTCATAAACATCTTTTGTCTACAAATACTTAAATTAAAGAGAATATGGTGGTATGTAGAATTAAAACTGATGACTGATGAGACAGAAAATTTTAGATCTTGAGGAATAACACAAATAACTCCTTAATAAAAGAGTGTGAACATTGGCTTATTTATACTTCTTGTGACGAATAACAGAAGTGTCTGGTTTCCTTTTAGTGGCTATTCAATTCAGAAGTATTTCTTTAAGGGTATTAATCCCTATTTTGATTGAAAGGGAAAAGAGACTCAAAGAAATGGTAAAGAAAAAACTTTTAAATTGAAGCATGTTTTGCATACCTTAGAAAAGCGACAGTTTTTCTATAGCTGTCCTTTTTTACAACATACTTCACAAAATTTTAAACTTGGAAAGAGGAATTTATATGTGGTATTAATTGCAAATGTCTTTTTAATGCAAGGTTGAATTAAAAGAATATTTGAAAATAAATGATGCGATATATGAGGTTGACAGCAAAGCTGAGAATGGCATGACTTTTTCACGTCTACTGAATTATAAGGTAACATTTTCATATCCCTTGAATATGAGGTTCCCAAACATTGTGCCTAGGTGCCCTGGGACACCACATAAGATTCACATGGGTGCCGTAGGATAGTTTAGATTTTTGAGAGAAACAGTGGATGCTTGACATCTGTTGGATACCATACAAACTACCACTTTGAGGTAGTTTCCAGTTTTAACATTAGATCACACTGTATTCCTTTCTATGATATTATATCTTAGTGAAGTCTTGTTTGTTTGTTTTTTGTAGTTACTGTAAACAAATACTGTGTGACAATCAACGTGGGACAGAAAAAAGAGTAGCCAGGTCCAATCTGATTCTAAGATTTGGAAGACTGTGGGGTGCTCAGTTGTGCGCACATCCTGTTCGTTAGCTATTATGGTTAAAAATGAAATAACAGTATCTTTTTCATTCAACTGATGTGTATTATTTATTCAAATGGCTACGAAATTGTGAGGAAATACGTACTTCAGTTGTTTGCACCTAAATACCTAATAAACAAAACTGTTAGGTATTTCTTTTGGCCCTGGGGCTCCATGAACAAAGAAAATCTGGAGACCTCTCCCTTAAATGTTTATTCATTCAGTAACAAGCACAAAACAAGAATAAACTTTTGTGGGCTATGTAGTTCAGATATTGTATATAAAATGTTAATGTCTACTACGTTAATGTTTTGTGACTTATGTAAAGTATATTAAAAAGAGAAGAAAGGGATTTTACAATAGTTTAGAATTCCATAAAGATATATTTTAAATCTGTATTTTAGTTTTTAATAAAGTTGAAGGAAGTGAGATTTTTAAATAATTTTATATTTTTCTCTATGTTGAATTCCTTATGTCTACTTGATGAATACATTTTTTATTTCTGAAAATATATCCTGTAATGTGATTGAATCTGTGTTTTTGAAAACTGTTAGTGAAAGGCATGTCTTATCTATATGGTCCTTTGATCATTATTAGGCTCAATCTGTGTTTCTCTCTGTGGACTTTTTGTTTTGCTCCAGTGGAGCTGAACATGCAGTGGGGTTATTAAAACATTTACTATTTTCATTTTTGTAATTTAAAACTAAATATGCCTAACAAAGCCCTAATAACCTAAAAGTGGGACTTAATGTTTTAAAATTTAATCTGGGTCTCTTCTTTTCTTTTAAAGGATGAGATTTATTAAATGAGAACTTCAAAATTAAGTATGGTTTACTTACCTTTCAAAGCACACTGGTAAAATGACAGGTTTTCATGGTTGCTAACTACCTTGTTCCTGCATCTTGTTGTACAGTATTCTGATACTCTGAAAAAGATGGATCCTGATCGTTTGGTAGCATTGGTGACAGAAGTTATTCCCAATTATTCCTGCTTAGTTTTTTGTCCCACTAAGAAGAACTGTGAAAACGTAGCAGAAATGATATGCAAATTTTTAAGCAAGTATGTTAATCTTTAAAAAATATTCTGTTTTATCATGATTTACATGCTATATATTCTGTTTATTCAACAAGCACTGATTATTTCTTGTAGAACATCATAACTACAGTCGATTTTAAAGGTCCTAACCTTGAAGAAAGTTTAACTGTGAGATTCATATATGTGAAATAGGCAAAGAAAAACTCTAAGGTTACATGGAAGAGAATGCTGACTGATATAATGGTTTTAGATCAATGATTCTCAACCTTGACTGCAAATGCATCCTCTCAAGGGCTTTTAAAAATCTCAGTGCCCAGGTTACATCCCAGAAAATCAGAATCTCTGCAGGTGGGGCCCAGGTATCAGGATTTTGTAAAACTTTCCAGGGAGGTTCAACCTGCAGCAAGTTCACCCATTGGCTATGGTAGTCACAGGCCCAGGCACTAATCACTGTGGATATGAATCATATCTTCAACTTAACCTTCTCTTTAATTAAATACTGTTGCCTTAGTTTTCTTAGTAAACTTTACACTAAAGTAAATAAATTTGAATTTGAATTGAATTTCGTAAGTAATTAAGAAATTTATTAACTTGTAACTTTATAGTATTTTAATATTCGCTCTTTTATACTCATAGCAATGGGTATAAAGTGACCTTAAGTATGAACAGTTCAGTTTTTTTCTGTATCTTTGTCCCATGTGTAGTTTTATCGTATTTTTCAGACTTCCTTTTGGCCCCTTAGCCGGTGCTGTATCACCATTCATAGACAGTTATGGATTCTAATTCACCCTCACCTCCCCATCCAGTCCTACTGTCATGGATTGGTCTAATATAGTTAATTTACTGACCAGCGCAATGATGTAGATGTTTAGGATAAAGTCAAGGAGTTTCCCATTTTGGTAACTAATAGTCTGCCTTTACAATGATGATGTTGATTATAAAAATCTAAAGAAATTAAATTATCATTGAGGTAGTCTCAGTAAATCATTTGTTTTCATAGAATAAGGGAATATAGCACCGGCTAAGCGATATGGAAATTTATTAGAGACTGACATTTCCTGGGAGACATGAGACTTACTAATTTTACCCTTGATTTATTTTGCTTTTGGTGATAATAGGTTTTGGGGGACATAAATGTTGGTGTTTAACACTGAAGCACTTAAAAATTTGGTTTTCTAGAATCCTTAGTTAATAATGAATTATAGTAGATACTTCATACTTTCTAAAAGAGATAGGACTTAACATCGTCTGAAAGAAAATTTCCTCTAAAATATATTTTGCATATTACTTGCTGCTTTCATAAGCTGAATGTTCTGAGTATAGTTCAGTACCCCTTTTTGTGGCTCTTGATTAAGAAATGGTGAATCATGTTTTGAGCATACTTTCTTTATTCTGTAATTTATATGTAGATAAAGTAAATCTAGAGCTAAATGGGTTCTAAATGAGTATCTTTAAAACATGATTTCTTGAGGGGTGTCTGGATGGCTCAGTCCATTAAGCGTGTGACTTCAGCTCAGGTTATGATCTTACAGTTCGTGAGTTCGAGCCCTGCATCGGGCTCTGTGCTGACTGACCTCTGCCTCTCTCTCTCTCTGCTCCTCCCCAGCTTGCAACCTCCCTCTCTCAAACATAAATAAACATTGAAAAAAAAAAACTTTTTACATGTGATTTCTTGAGAGTCCTGTGATATCCACTTGTATCTTAATTATGTGCCTCCTTATCATAAATGTCACGGGAAACTGGTGTAATGAAATCCCCTGGGCAGTAGAATCTGGCTCTATGTCTGTTTAAAATAATAGGTACTCTTAGATGCAGAGACATTGTGGGATATTATTGAAGCTTCTAAAATGCTAGTGTTTAGACCATTGGTGTTTTACATAAGTACATATGATTTGATAACAAATATGTTTCCATCTTCACAGAAGCAAATGACTTAAAATTTCTTTAAAAAGCCAATAAAAATGTATGTTCTAATGAAAAAACTAATTGTAACATCTACAGCAAGTGTCTTAACCTGCCTTCATAGGCAATACAGGAATGAACTTCAGCAAGTCCATGAACTTATAAGCAAAGTGTTATGTTTGATGTTTATTTTATGTTTTTTTTCCTTAGTCTTAATCATATTTTCATAGGACTCTGTGATATACAAAAAGATTGAGAGTGGCTCATAATTGATGAACTCAGAATCAGAATTCTAAGAACATCTTATGTACTTCTATTAAGGAAAGCAATATCATTTTTAATAAAGAACTTTTACACGCATCTACTAAAGTTAAAGCAGTAGGCACTTTGTTCCCGTAAGATCAAGGGTTCATATTTCTAACAGATCGTTTTTCCTAGGGAGTATCTGAAACACAGGGAGGAAGAAAAACATGAGGTGATTAAAAACTTGAAGAATGTCAGCAGTGGCAACTTGTGTCCTGTTTTAAAGCGCACCATCCCTTTTGGGGTTGCTTATCACCACAGTGGTTTAACAAGTGATGAAAGGAAACTCTTGGAAGAGGCCTATTCCACGGGAGTTCTGTGCCTTTTTACCTGCACATCCACCCTCGCAGCAGGCGTTAATCTACCAGCTCGAAGGTAAGACACACGTAAACTATTGGCCAGGCTTGAAACTTTTTAATTCTTAGCTTGCCAGGAGTTCTGTTGTTTTGTTCTTTCTCGGTAGTGGGTGAGAATTTATCAAATGTTTTTCCTCATTTGATGAGTTAATTGTGTGGTTTATTTCCTTTATTTTGATGAAAAATAACTTTAGTAGATTTCCTGGTATTAGAATTCCTTTTTTTGGTGCTCTCCCTATCTGGTTTTGACATTAAGGTTTATTTTTTTAGTTGTAAACAATTGGCAAGCTTTCTACCATTTTTATGATCTGAAAGAGTGTATTTAACATAGGGATTTCGTTGAAAGCTTAGAGAACTCATCCATAAAGACTTCTGAGTCTAGTATCTTTTTAGAGTAAGTCTTTGATTATCTTTTCAGTTACTACCAAAACTATAGGCCTGTATAATTGATTTATGATCTTTATAATTTGTGACTTTAAACTTTGTGACATTTTTTCAAATACATGTATTTTCTGTTGGGTATGCAGTTTTGGACATCTCCATGAGACCACAGTTAATCTTGTTACCAGCTCCTCTGTTTTCTATTTGTGATTCTTTGATCGGTCGATTTCAGAGAGCTGTGTTAGTCTCCCACTGTTATTACAGAGTTGTCAATTTCTCCTTTTTGCATTGCTAGAAGTTTTTACTTTGTATTTCAAAACTTTTGAAGTATACAAAGATTTACTTCAAATATCTTATTGTTGAATCATACCTTTTATCAATTAATAGGTCCTTGTTTTTCTCATTGAGTGATTTTACTTTGAACACTAGGACTACATTTTCTTTGCCGAGTTTATCTTTTTCCATTCTTTTATTTTCAACCTCTGTCACTGATTAAATTTTCCTTTTTTCAGATAATTGGAGAATTAAAAAGGAAATTATATATCCTATTTCTCTTATTCCAGTTGTTACTCTTAAATTTTTAAGTTATAATCAAACATGCTTTTCTGCCATTTTAGATTTAATCAATAACTTTGTCCTCTCCTGAACATAACAAGTCTTAGCATTTGTATATTCTCCTATACTGCCTCATGTATGTTGCAGCTTCCTAAAGTTTTAGTTTCAGATTTTTAATTTTCTTTCATCTTATAGTCCATCATTATTTAAACTATCCTATTAATTATACTTGTGTTTTGTTTACCACTACCTCATACTCACATATTCCTTCTGTGGTTTACTTTTAATTTTGCCATCATTGAGTAGTTATTTTTTTTTAAGTTTATTTATTTTGAGTGAGAGAGAGAGCTCAGGGGAGGGGCAGAGAGAGAGAGAGATAGAGAATCCCAAGCAGGCTCCACACTGTCAGTGCTGGGCCCAAAGTGGGGCTCAATCTCACTACCATGATTTTATGACCTGAGCTGAAATCAAGAGCCTGATGCTTAACCTACTGAGCCACCTAAGTGCCCTGAGTAATATTTTTTTTAATGTTTATTTATTTTTGGGAGAGAGAGAGAGAGAGAAAGAGAGAGCACATCCACATGCACACACGTGAGTTAGGGAGGAGCAGAGAGATAGGGAAACACAGAATCCAAAGCAGGCTCCAAACTCTGAGCTGTCAGCACACTGCCTGATGCAGGGGCTCAAACTCATGAACCATGAGATTGTGACCTGAGCCGAAGTCGGATGCTTAACTGACCGAGTCACCCAGGCACCTCCTGAGTAATTTTTCTTTCTTTTTCTTTCTTTTTCTTTCTTTCTCTTTCTTTCTTTCTTTCTTTCTTTCTTTCTTTCTTTCTTTCTTTCTTTCTTTCTTTCTTTCTTTCTTTCTTGTCTTTTACTTTCATTCTCTTATTTTTCCTTACAGGCAGACTTCTCATCTTCTTCGTTTTTCAATTTTATTTTTTAAATTTACATCCAAATTAGTTAGCATATAGTGCAACAATGATTTCAGGAGTAGATTCCCTAATGCCCCTCACCCATGTAGCCCATCGCCTGTCCCACAACCCCTCCAGTAACCCTCTGTTTGTTCTCCATACTTAATAGTCTCTTATGTTTTGTCCCCCTCTATGTTTTTATATTATTTTTGCTTCCCTTCCCTTATGTTCATCTGTCCTGTGTCTTAAAGTCCTCATATGAGTGAAGTCATATGATATTTGTCTTTCTCTGACTGCTGAGCAATTATTTTTTAAATGCTAGATTGGGGGGTAGAAATTTTTGAGTCTTTTTATAGCTGAAGGTATTTTTATTTTAGCTTCACACTTGAACATCTTGCTAGGAAAAGAATTCTAGTTTCAATTTTTTCCCTTTGGGGACTTTGTAGTATTGTTCCATGTCTTTTAGGAGCCACTGTTGCCCATTTTTGTTTTTGCATAGGTTTGTTTTTTCCTCTCCAGAAACTTAGATTTTTCTCTGTTACCTTAAAATTTCATCATAGTGTATAATTATAATTGCAGCTATTACACTCCCTCCCCTGTGTCATAACAGCTTTACATGCATTGACTTAATAGAGCTTCATGACAACTCTGTGAAGAAGGTTATATTTTATTGTCCACATTTTATAGAACAGAAAGCTGAGACACTGAACAATTAAATAATGTACCCAACTTCATACCAACAAATGAGTTTCAAAAACCAAGGTTTGAAACCCTGGAAATTTAATTCTTAATCCCAACTATCCCAGTTTAGCTACTTTTTATTCATAGGTCTTACACTTGGGAAAATGCTTTCAATCTAAAGTTTTATGCCTTTTATGCCTCTGGCACCTGGTGGCTCAGTCATTAAGCATCTGACTTTGACTCAGGTCATGATCTCACAGTTGATGAGTTCGAGTCCCACATCGGGTGAGCTCATGCCCTGCTTTGGGTGAGCATGCGTGCTGTATCAGGTGAGCAAGAGCCCCACTTCAAATTAAAAAAAAAAAAAAAACAGAAACAGGGGCCCCGGGTGAGCCCCGCTTCTCTCTCTCTCTCTTTCTCTCTTCCCCTCGTGGGATTCTCTCTCTCTCTGCCCCTGCCTCACTTGCACCCTCTCCCCCCTTCCCCCCCCAAAAAGTTTTATGCCTTCATCTTACTTTTTGTTTGGCTTTTTCTTTTTTTCCCATTATCTCTGTTCTCTGTTTTTGTAACTTCCCTTGGACAGGGTTGAAGCCTGGTAGATTGGGCTTTCAAATCTCTCAAGTTTTCTTACACAGTTTTCAGTCTATATGAGCTATGTGATTTCTTCAACTTTACTTCTATGTGACAAGATCAGTTTTTTATTGTATCCCATTAACTGTGTTCATTCATTATTAAGTCCGTCTTTGAATTTTTTAATGAATTTAAAATTTTTTCTTAATTTCCAAGAACTATCTTCTCTTATTGCTCTTCATTTGTAATAGTCTGTTCTCATATTGTGAATATAATACCCTCTAGAATTTTCTGTGAATACTGATTAGAATTTTTAAAAATTCTTTCTGTTCCCTGTTTCTGCATATTCTTGTGTTTTTTTTTTTTTAATGTCCTTAGTTTTATTCAAGTGTTTATAATCTTGGCTGTCCATAGAGATTTATAAATAAAAGAGTAGGTTGGTTAGTAGATAAATGACAGATTTCCTCTCACTTTTGAGCAGGAAAACTAGCTACAGACTTTTATATACATGAGCAGGATTGAAAGTACCATGTTTGTACATCAAAAATGGTTGAAACTTGTAATTTTATATAGTTGACAGTAATATAAATATATACATACATACATACATACATACAAACATACATACATAAGCAGGCATCTGTTCATAGTGCATGGTCAGATTTTTCATTTATGAAGTATAGAATCAAAAATCTTTGGAGACTGTTGTTCTAGTGACGATCATAAGCTTTGTAGCTAGGCCAACATGTTCAGACCATAGTTCTGGTAATTACTAGTTTTGTGGGTTGAGGTAATCCACTTAGCTTGTCTGTGTTTCAGTTAGCCCCTTTGTAAAAAAATAAGATAAAATAAAATAATAAATAATATTATTACCAATAATTTTGTAAGAATTAACTGATAATGTACATAAAGAATCTAGGACATCACAGGTTCTTGGTAAATAGTAGTCACTTATTAGTTTGAGTTAACATGTCATTAAATTTAATACCAGATAAATAATACAGAATTTAAAAGATAGATGCTATTATCATAGATGGAGTATCACTTTTAATTAATATTATCAATTCCATAGAGTTATTTTAAGAGCTCCCTATGTTGCCAAGGAGTTTTTAAAGAGGAACCAATATAAACAGATGATTGGCCGAGCTGGCCGTGCTGGGATAGATTCTATTGGGGAGAGTATCCTTATACTGCAAGAAAAAGACAAGCAACAGGTAATAATCAATCCAGTTGGTGGTTAATCATTTTGTCTCATTTTGGTCTTTGGTTGTAGCTCTTTTATGATATATATCATCCTTTAAAATGTATTAATTTTATTAATATTTATAATATTAAATATTATATCAAATATTAATATATTATAAAATATTAAAATTTATTAATATTTATTTAAATAGTGTTTCTTTCTCCTCTATGATTAAGAACTAGAACAAGTAGTTTGAATACTTTTGTATTTCAGACAAGCAATAAAAAGTATTTTTCCTATTTATCTTTCTTCCATTTTCATGAAAACACCTGCTAAATTCTTATTTGTTTGTTTTTATGTCTTTAAATTCCCCCTACTTCTACCAGATCTATGCAAAATAGAAAATTTTATGTAGAACACTTTATTTTTTTATAATAACACAAAACATAATATTGCTTTAACTTTTGTAGGTATTGGAGTTAATAAGCAGACCATTGGAAAACTGTTATAGCCATCTTGTTCAAGAATTCACTAAGGGAATCCAAACTTTGTTTCTCTCTTTAATTGGTTTGAAGGTATTTTTCAATATTTTTAAATCTTATTACTGTTATGTGAGATAATAGAGATTTAAAAGTTATGAGAACTGTAAAGTAGAAAAAAATGCTAACCTCTAATCTAATGTGGAAAAGAACAGCCTGACATGCTAAATCTGAATCTAGATTTATATGTGCATTTTTAATGCTTTGAGTTGTATGAAATATGAAAAATCAACAAATCATAACTGGGCATCATTACAAGTGAGAGACTTTTTGGAGACTCTGGGGATTATAAGAAGCCGTAAAGACATGGGTCCTGATGTGGGGTAATCCATCATCTCTGCCTTTGTGAGGAATAAGGTTCACCTGTTGTCCTGTGATCATTCTAGGATATTATAAACATTTGTGAGATCAGTATAGCCTTTATCAGACAACAAATTTAAAAAGAAAAGGCACACTAGGAAAACACTCCTTTTCTTAGAGATTAGCTCTCTTTTAGGGTTACTCTTGAGTTAAAATTCTTTTTTAGGGTTATTTGTAAGTAAATTTTAACTTTGTGTCTAAGGGCACATGGCCATAAAGAGGCAAAGCCAGGGTTTGAATTCAGCTTTGTTCAACTACAAAACCAGTGGTCTTAACCTATCATGCAGTATATCTTTATTAGCCCAAACAGTTTGGGTGAACATACAAAAGATAATTAATAAAAAAAAAATACCATAAGTTTTGATTACCTTATAGATGAATAGTGGAATATTATAATATCCCTTAGCAGTTCAGAATAGTGAAAGGTTATAAGGAAGAAAAGAAATCAGTGCTAGGTAGTGAAGGAGATAGAAGTTGTCAGGGCACCTAGGTGGCTCAGTTGGCTAAGCATCCAACTCTTAATTTTAGCTCAGCTCATGATCTCACAGTCCTGAGATTGAGCCCCACAAGCCCCACAAACCCCACATCAAGCTCCACATTGACCATGGAGTCTGCTTAAGACTTTCTCCCTCTCTCCTCTCCCTCTCTCTGCTCCTCCCCTGCTCACATGCTCTCTCTCTCTCAAAAAAAAAGAAGAAGTTGTAGAAGTTGTAGACAAGCAGAGGGAAAGAATAAGCCATTCCAGGTACTTGACATAGAATGAATGATGAGAAAGCTAAAGATGATGTGGGGTATCAGTCAACAGACTAGATTCTGTAGCTCTAGAGAAGGCCTACAGATCCTGAAGAGGTGAAGGTTGGGTGGGAAAAGTTGGGCCAGATTGTGTGCTATAAATTGGGGAAGATGTGAGAGCATGCTTAAATAGTAGCCTAAAGAGTTGTGACACTGTCACATATCAGTGGAGCATTAGTAAAGTGTGGTGGTTGAGAGCAAGAACTCTGATATCACACATACCTGTGTCCCAGTCCCAACTCTGTCTCTTATTACCCTGGGTAAGGTATCAGCTCTCTCGTAAACCTCGCTCAGTTGCCTTATCTGTAAAATGGGGATAATAGCATGCAGAAGTATTGCAAGACTTGTTTAAAAGTAATTGTAGTAATCCATGTATAATGTAATAAATCCTTACAATAGGGAGGTTGCTAAGGAATTAGTAAAGGAGGAAGAGATCATAAAGATCATCAAGTCTTATTCCATTTATATATTAGATAAGGTAACAGACTCAGAAAACTGGTGAGTAGTCTAAGATCATTCAGTGAATTATGGTTTAGATGGGACTATAATTTAGTTTCCTGCCATGCTGGCCTGTACTCTTTCCAGTGTACCATTGTGTGTGTGTGTGTGTGTGTGTGTGTGTGTGTGTGTGTGTGTGTGAAATATTTCTCAAGTGCATGGGAAATATTTCACCAATGTAGACCATATTCTGAGATCATAGACAAGTCTCAATACATTTAAAAGGATTGAAATCCAATATAGTATTGTGTCTAATGAAAGCAATTATAGTATACCAGCAATAATAGAAGGATAACAGGGAATTTCCTAAATATTTGGAGATTAAATAGCACACTTGACCAGTGGTCAAAGTAGAAATTCCAAGGGAAATTAGAAAATATTTACGATGGAATGAAAATGGAAACAGATATACCAAAATTAGTGGCATGAAGCCAAAGAAGTGCTGAAAAGGACATTTATAACTTTAGATGCTTATTAGAATATAAGAAAAATCTAAATTCAGGGTCTAAGTTTTACTTTAGGAACGTGGGGGGAAAAAAGCCCAAGTAGAAAGAAGGAAATAATTAGTAAAAGCAAAAATGAAATAAAAAATAGACAAACTAGAGAATAAAAATAATGAAAACACAAGCTAGCTCTCTGAAACGATCAGTAAGATTATTGACTGATTTGATAACAGAGGGAAAAGAGAGAACACATAAATTACCAATATCAGTAATGAAAGGAGGGCCATCACTAAAGATCCTAGAGATATTAAAAGAATAGTAATGAATAATCCTGAAATAATTGTATCCTTGAATGCTGAAAAATGAGTTCAATTATTTAAATGAAATGGGAAAATTCTTGGAAGACACAATTTTTGAAATTGACTGAAGTAGCAGCAGAAAGTCTAAATAGTCCTATATCTATTAAAGAAATTGAATTTACAACTTAAAACTTACCACAAAGAAAATTCCAGGCTCAACTGACTTCACTGGTAAACTCTATCAAACATTTAAGGAAGAAACAATACCAATCATACATATATTCTTCCAGAAAGTAGAGGAAGAGGGAACACTGCTCATCTCATCTTTTGAGATCAGCATTACCCTGATACCAAAACCAGACAAAGATATTACAAGAAGAGAAAACTACATATCTATAGTAAAAATAGATAATAAAAATCCTTATCAAAGTATTAGTAATACAGCAACACAATCAGAGTTTATTCCAGTATTGCAAAGTCGTTTAACATTCAAAATTCAATGTTATTATTTTTTTGACAGAATTCAACACCCACTCATGATAAAAACTCAGCAAATTAGAAGAGAACATCATCAACTCAATAAAGGGTGTTTATTTAAAAACAAAACAAAACAACAACAACAACAAAAAACCACTGCTGGTAACGTCACACTTAATGGTGAAAGACTACATATTTTTCCCTCTAAGATCAGAAAAGGAAAAAAAAAAAGGTCTACTTTCACACTGCTTTTCAGGATATATCAGAAATCATAGCCAGTACAAGACAGGAAGAAACACAAGGGTACATAGATTAGAAAGCAAGAAGTAAAACTGTCTTATTTGCTGATGGTAGGTTCAAGAAAAACCCAAAGGAATGTACAAAAAAAGCTAGAGTGTAGTCAGCAGTGTCATAGGATACAAAGTCAGTGTACAAAACTCAATCGTATCTGTATACTCACTACAAATAATTGGAAAAACAACTCCATTTACAATAGCATCCAAAACATGCAACACTTAGGGATAAATTTAACTACTGTGTGTGAGACCTATATACTCAAAACTGTAAAACTGCTGAGAGAAATTAAACAAGACCTGAATAAATAGAGAGAGGTACCATATTCAAGAATTGGAATTTTCAGTTTTGATCAGATGTTACATCCCAAAGTCTATAAATTTAGTGCAATCCCAGTCAAAATCTCAACAAGCTTGTTTGTGGAAATTGAAGGCTGATAGAATTTATTTGGGAATGCAAGGAGTGGAATAGCCAAAATTTAATTTTGTGAAAAAACAAGTGTTCATACTACTTCAAGATTTACTATAAAGCTTCAGTAATCAAGACAGTGTGATATTGGTGCAAGGATCATATAGAACAATAGACTAGTAAGTCCAGAATTAGGCCCACACATATATGATCAAATTTTTTTTTTTAAGTAATCTCTATACCCAACTGGGGCTTGAACTCAGGACCTCAAGATCAAGAGTCGATGCTCTACCAACGGAGCCAGCCAGGCATTCCTCATATATGATCAGTTTTTAACAAAAGGTGCCAAGATATTTAAATGGACAAAGGATAGGTTTTTTTTTCAACAAATGGTGCTGTACTGACAAGATATCTGCATAGAACAACAACAACAAAATAACCTTTACTCTTACCTCACTCTAATTTTGTCCAAAATAATGAACTCAAAGTGGATCATAGACCTAAATAAAAGCTAAAATATAACTCCTAGAAGAACATATAGGAGTAAATTGTTTGTTTGTTACCTTGGGTTAAGATTTCTTATGAGGAAACAAAAAACATAAACCATGAAGAGAAAAAAATGAATGAAATAGACTTCATCATAATTTTTTAAATTATCTTCAAAAGACACTGCTAAAAAATGAAAAGCATGGAGGAAATATTCATAATACATACCCTGACAAATACGTATATGAGTTAGGACTCAGCAAAAAGCAGTGAAATTGGGAGGGAGTTGGGACTTCACTTAAGACAAGCACACTCAGGTAACAGGGAGACTGGGAGACCTGACTTGGCCACAAGGGTGTGGTTTTATGGGCCTGGCAATGCAAGATCTACCGGGAACAACAGTTGCGTTTAAATTCTGTTTTAACAGCTGGAGTACAGCAGCAAGAAGTCCAGGCAGCAGTTGGTTCAGGAGACTAGCAGGTAGGCAGCTGTTGTTCCACGCCTGCCCATAAGAGGCAGAACTCAAGAAACTGGACCCAGTCGTGAGAGGGACAGGTCATCAGGGGTCTTCTTACACCTTGGGGAAGGGGTTCACAACAGGGCTCCAGTTGTGAAAGAAGGCAGAGAACAGGAAAACCTTTAGAGTTGGAATTGAAGCAGAAATCAAGTCCTCTGGACAGGAACAACCAGGTGGAAGAGGGGTGAGAGGCAAGAAGGGCAAGGTCTGTGACTTGGGCAGCAGGTACAGGAAGGTACAGATGAGCAGCCCTGGAGAGACTAGATCCATGCTTTAGTGGAAGAGAAGGAAACTCCAGGAATTAATGAGACGACATAACAGTGGTTGGGCCATCGCATTCAGGGAGCCTCTAGGTATCATTTATTTATCACAGCCATATTTCAGACACCCTGTATGTTTTATCTCTGATTCCTGCATACCTTTGAATTAAGTAATAATCTACAAACTGAGTATCAGTTTTGAATATCTTAAAACTGCAGTTTTGGCTTAATTGAATACTATATTAAGAATGAATTTTATTAAGGGGTGGCTGGTGCCTCAGTCGGTTGGGCGTCAGACTCTTCATTTTGGCTCAGGTCATGATCTCATGGTCTGTGGGTTCAAGCCCCCCATTGGGCTCTGCACTGACAGTACAGAGCCTGCTTGGGATTATCTTTCTCCCTCTCTTTCTGCCCCCTCCCAAATAAATAAATGTTTAAAAAAAAAAAAGAATGAGTTTTATTAAAAGGAAGAAAAGCAATAGGAAATGTCTGTGCCTCATATTTTTTTGTTAACCCTCATATTGGTTTACTATGAAATACCTAAAGTTTTCCAATTGAAACTATCACCAGAATTGTGAGAAAAATATGCTTATTGATTGACTATATTTTAGTATAATATGCTGATTTCATTGAAATTGGCTAATATAATATTATTCTAATTTAGCATCAACTCTACATCTGAATACCAAATGGAGGGTTAAGTATTACTTATAATTGCCATTATAGATTTTAAATAGTGACTACAAGGGGGAGGAGAGACAGGCAGCAAAAGAGCAGGGGTAAGAGAGACAAAAAGAGAAAACTGTTTATTTTTAGGTGATATGTTGGAAGTATTGCCTGATCCTGTTTCAGAGGAGACTTTCAGTTGTGTTTTACGTGTGTGTGTGTGTGTGTGTGTGTTTTAATACAATTTTTATTGCTAAAGAATGCTTTCACAGGTGGCTTGAAAGGAAGAGGTGAAGGGATTTCTGAAGGAGGTTGAGTGGGAATTTGGGATAATTGGCTGGAGAGTAAACAGAGAGCACAGCTTTGGAGATTACTGTGAAAAATTATTCAAAAATCTGAGCAGTTTTTTAATGAAAACTGTAGATTTTCATAAAAAGTATGAATATGATACTTCTTTAACTTGTTTCATATTAATTTAAAAATCCCACTATAAAATTATCTTTATATATGTAAGTATGTTGACTTTATATAATTTATTTCAATAATTTTGAGGTATGGAGATTAACATGCATTCAAAATGATGCCTTGAATTAAGGACAGTGTCCCAATGATGTCCTGAATTGTTTCAGATTGCAACAAATCTTGATGACATCTATCACTTTATGAATGGTACATTTTTTGGTGTTCAGCAAAAAATTTTGTTGAAAGAAAAAAGCCTGTGGGAAATAACTGTGGAATCACTTAGATACCTGACAGAAAAAGGACTCCTACAAAAAGACACTACGGATAAGTCTGAAGAAGAGTTCCAACATAGTTTTCATATTACAAAACTGGGACGAGCTTCTTTTAAGGGTAAGAGTTTCCCTAACTTTCTGACGAAATGTGCTGGGAAAAAAAATAGAAATTACATCATTCTGTTTCTTTAAATTGGAATTGTAAGTTCATATTAATAACATTAAGTTTATAAACTGTCAAACTACTTTAGCTTTTAAAAGTTGAAAAATATGGGAGCCTGTCTGGCTCAGTTGGTAGAACATGCGACTCTTGATCTTGGGGTCATGAGTTCTTGCTGGTAGAGCTGACTTTCAAAAAAAGTTTTTTTAGTAAATAAAAAGTTGAATTACAAGTAATTTAGGGTACTGCAGAAGTATTTGAGGGAAAAGATGGTCATCCCCCTTTCATATCCCTCTCCCCTAGCAATCATACAAATCTGAATATCCTACCAAGAATAGCAATTTGGTGTATGTCTTTTCAGACATTTTCTGTACATTTCATTTCAAAACATAATATATACATATATACAAATTTAAGATTTTCTTAAGCTTTTGCTTTTAAATAAACAATCATTTGTATTCCAGAATTTGCTTTTTTTGCTTAATATAATATCTTGTAAATTATTCCATGGTATGACAGCGAATAGTTTTTTCTTAATGGCTACATCATAATTTACTTAATGAAAAATAATACATTTCTATTGTTTAAAAAAATCCTTAGAACTTAGAATTATGTAAAGGAAAATCCCATTCTCCTGACCCATTTCCACTCTCCCAGGGGCAACCACTGTTAATAATTTGATGTGTATCCTTCCATGTATTATCTTATATATAGATTAATATGTGTATGTGTATATATGTGTGTGTGTGTGTGTACATGTGTATAGATTATTTTATGCATCTGTTTATGCATATAATTTACATATTATTTTATATTTTATTTTTAAGAATGAAATCATAGCTGGAAGCATTTTTTGGCAATTGCTTTTCTCACTTAAAATATTAGGAGAATCTTAACATGTCAGTCCCTTTAAATATACCTCATTTTTCTTTTTCTACTGTAATCATTCATACTGTGAATTCTGTAATTTAATTAGCCATTCTCCTGTTGACGGACATTTGCACTGTTTTTTATTTTTCTCAATTATAAACAAAGCTGCAGTGTGCATTTCCATGTATGTATTTTTGGTATGTGTGGAAATGTTTCTCTGGGTTAGATTTCCAAAAACAGAGTAGTTGGTATGTACTTGTTAAATGTTGGTATATACAATCAAAATGACCTCCAAATGTGCTGAATTAGTTAAGAAGCGGTTTTGGTGGGGCAGATGGGTGAAACAGGTGAAGGGGATTAAGAGTACACTCATCATGATGAACACCGAGTAATATATAGAATTGTTGAATCACTACATTGTACCCCTGAAACTAATATAACACAGTTACTATACTGGACTCAAAAAACATTTTTTAAAGAGATTTTAAAGACTTTTTGCTATATTTAGGTAACTTCTAAATAAGACCTTTTTAAAATTCACCTTTTTTCCTCTTTGGCAATTATGAGATATAAATGTGTGTATCTTTCTTTTAGGAACTATAGATTTGGCTTATTGTGACATTCTCTACAGAGACTTGAAGAAAGGTCTCGAAGGACTTGTACTCGAAAGCCTTCTTCACCTAATTTACCTAACAACTCCCTATGATATGGCTTCTCAGTGTGACCCAGACTGGATGATATACTTCAGGCAGGTGAGAATACAAGGTTCTTCAATATAGACTATTTTATTTATTAATGACGATGTAATTTTTGTTAAGTGATTATTCACTTTTTTTTCTCTGCTAAAATATATATGAAATTGGGCCTTTCATGTTTCAGTTTTTAAAATAGTAATATGGCCATAGCATTTTTGGTTTATTTAACTTAAATAGTACTTTTCTGTTAAATATGAACATGTTCATTATAGAAAAAATAAAGAAACGTCCAATAAAGAAAAGAAGATCATCCCTGGTCCCATTCCCCAAAGATAGTTATCGTTATGATTTGGTGACCACTCCATTTTATAATGCCTAGAATGTGAAGAAAATTGTGAAAGTTGTTTTTTGAGAGTTTAATTATATGACAGCTCTATCAGAGCCAAGCATGATGGGTCCAGTGATGTTAACACCTGAGAAGGAATGTCAGTTTTATCACCAATAGCAAGGTGGAACTGATCCTGCTTGTCACAAAACCAGGTGGTCGAGTATGGTTTGTTACGATTCTACTATAACAGGGCAGAGACATGAACATGTATGAGGCAGAGGCAGTATGTGGCTTTTAATTGCAGGAAATTAACTTTCTTTTTAATGTCATATTTTTAAATTGTAACTAAGTTGTGTTTTTGTTTTTGTTTTTTTTTGTTTTTTTTGATGTTTACTTATTTTGAGAGAGTGAGGGCACACGCTCATGAGCAGGGGAGGGGCAGAGAGACAGGGAGAAAGAGACTCACAAGCAGGCCTCTCGCTGTCAGCACAGAGCCGGACGTGGGGCTCAATCTCCCAAACCATGAGATCCTGACCTGAGCCAAAATCAAGAGTCTGGCACTTAAGCCACTGAACCACCCATGCCTCCTGTAACTAAGTTTTTTTAAGTGGTACTATACAATGCATTTACTTTCAAAAGCTTAACTCTCTTCTCTCTCTCCCCCAAACATCTCAGTATTAAACATAACCACATAGTCCATGGAAACCGTAGTCCATGGTCATAGTGCTTGTGACTCTGTCTTCAAATGTTCTACTAATATATGTTATATTTTAATAACGTTTTTTGAGCTTGAAATATGTGTTAATAAAATTTGTGTCGTTTCTTCCTATCCTTTAAAACCATGACAATGTAATATCACAGGAAGTACTGGATTTGGTTCAAATGGTGGATTTTTAAAAGTTACAGTTTGATTTTTCTCTATGTTTACTCTTTTTTAATGTAGTTTAGCCAGCTCAGTCCAGCAGAACAAAATGTAGCTGCTCTTCTTGGAGTCTCTGAAAACTTTATTGGGAAGAAAGCATCAGGTCAAGCTATAAGGAAGGTACCATAGTTTTTTTTTCTCTTCCTAAATAAGTTGATTTAACAAAATTAATGCTGTTATATCATCTCTTTTGTTGATTTGATCTTTTTGTTTCATGTTTTTTTTCTTTAAGTTAATATAATTCCCAGTTTATTTTTTAAAACATTCTCAGGACCAGAAATTTGGGCATTTTTTAAAAATAGTATTTATTTTTGGATGATGTGATGTTCTTTTTTTGTGGGTGTACCTTTGTATTTCTGAAACACTGTCATGCACATATAAGCTTCTTGTCATAGGAGAAAGTAAGCCTTATTTTTCTTAAGCTACTGATGCCTTACATTATAAAAATTGTAAAATACTTATAAAATGTTTTTATCATAGTATATAATCCTGAAATAAGTTCAGTTCAAGGGAGAAAAAGGTATTTTCTAGAAGCTTTTTTTTTTTTTTAAATAATCTCTACGCCCAGCATGGGGCTCAAACTCACAACCCCGAGATCAAGAATCAAACACTCTACTGACTGAGCCAGCCACGTGCCCTTCTAGAAACTTTTTTTTTTTTTTATACACCCCTAGAAACTTTTTATTAGGCCTTCTGCTTGGTGTCAGGGCTTCTAAGACAGGATGGGTTTGAGGTTTTTGTTATTGTTGTTTGTTGTCCTTGAAGAACTCCCAGTCTAGTACTTGAAGTATCTTCTGTAGAAGGTTGAAGTGGATAAGTTAATACTTTTTGTGCAATATCTTATATTTTGGGGTTTTGAAGTTTAGTCAACACATATGAAGCAAGTGTCTAATACACTAACTTTAAGAGGAATGGAAATGATTGGCAAATATACCTTCAAATTCCTTAAGTTAATATCATTTTCCACCGTATAATATACTTTTTTTCATTTTTAATTTTTTCTGGTAATCCAATCTTTATTGAAATCTAATTATCTTACCTACCATTTCCCCCTATATCTTTGAATTTACATAAATATTACTAATTATATTTTGCAAAGTGAAAGTGGTGTTCACTCACATTTTAATTAACTGATGCCCTGTCTCAGGTACTGCTATATCATAAAATTATAAATATATGTTTCAGGGGATGGAGAACTATTTATCATGCTACTGGAAGCCAAAAGAAAGCTGGAGTAGCCATACTTATATCAGACAAACTAGACTTTAAATTAAAGGCTGTAACAAGAGATGAAGAAGGGCATTATATAATAATTACAGGGTCTATCCACCAGGAAGAGCTAACAATTATAAATGTCTATGCGCCGAATACCGGAGCCCCCAAATATATAAAACAATAACTCATAAACATAAGCAACCTTATTGATAAGAATGTGGTAATTGCAGGGGACTTTAACACTCCACTTACAGAAATGGATAGATCATCTAGACACATGGTCAATAAAGAAACAAGGGCCCTGAATGACACATTGGATCAGATGGACGTGACAGATATATTTAGAACTCTGCATCCCAAAGCAACAGAATATACTTTCTTCTCGAGTGCACATGGAACATTCTCCAAGATAGATCATATACTGGGTCACAAAACAGCCCTTCATAAGTATACAAGAATTAAAATCATACCATGCATACTTTCAGACCACAGTGCTATGAAGCTTGAAATCAACCACAGGAAAAAGTCTGGAAAACCTCCAAAAGCATGGAGGTTAAAGAACACCCTACCAAAGAATGAGTGGGTCAACCAGGCAATTAGAGAAGAAATTTAAAAATATATGGAAACAAACGAAAATGAAAATACAACAATCCAAACACTTTGGGATGCAGCGAAGGCAGTCCTGAGAGGAAAATACATCGCAATCCAGGCCTATTCAAGAAACAAGAAAAATCCCAAATAAATATATGTTTCAGTGTTCATGTTATCCCAGTATTTTGATTGGGTCTTTTACTCAGAAATAGCTACATTGTTTTAAATGTTTAAAATGTTAAATAAAGGGGCGCCTGGGTGGCTCGGTCGGTTAAGCGTCTGACTTCGGCTCAGGTCATGATCTCACGGTCCGTGAGTTCGAGCCCCGCGTCGGGCTCTGTGCTGACAGCTCAGAGCCTGGAGCCTGTTTCAGATTCTGTGTCTCCCTCTCTCTCTGCTCCTCCCCCGTTCATGCTCTGTCTCTCTCTGTCTCAAAAATAAATAAACGTTAAAAAAAAATTTTTTTTTTTTAAAAAATAAAATGTTAAATAAAAATATTTCTTAAAACAAACCTTTTATATCCAACTTTAAAATATAAAATGAAAACAAAATCATATTAATTTAGAACTCATTACCAAATAATAAACATTTACAAAATCCTATTAGAATAATACATCTTTTAAAACTTAAATCAGAATTTATTTTTGTTGCATTTTAATGAAACATAGTCAATAAATGTTCAGTTGATTTAAATTCTAGAGAACATATTTACTTAAAATCGACTTTATTTCTCCACATTGAAAATGACATCTCCACTTTTCTTTACACATTTCTTGTAAAAGATCTTGAAATTGGCATAAAACATCTTATCTTACCATGTAATATAATTATATCACTTTTCTTGGCTTAGAAAATCCATTCTAAGCAAAATCTACTTTGACTCAAATTATAGTTAATAATGAAGGTGCACTAAAATTGGAAATTAAAAAGCAATCTCTCCCTACTGGCAATTCAGCTATCATGATTTTTCAGCTTAATGCTTTTTAAAAGGTGATCCAGTATCAACATGCAGAATCTGTAATTCATGCAGCCTTCGATATGCCACCCTAAATTCTCATCCCAGACATTCTTTTATCATAGAGGATATCATTTTATATTTTATACTGACTTTTTCTCTCTCAAGTTCATCCTTTCTTTACTCTGATTTTAAGCATGAGCTACTCAGTTTCTAAGGTAGCTTGATATTGACTATGAAATACTTTACACATGAACTGGTCCCTAGACACCATAGGCAAAAGCAGGTACACAAATTGTCAACTATAGGAGGCGTTTTTCTCTGCCAGTGTTTTAACTTTGGAAACATTAATTATCATAACCATGTGGAAATCATAGAATCCAACATTTACTCTTAGTTTACAATGTGGGCAACTTATTAACATACCTTTCTTTTTTTTTTTTTTTTTAACGTTTATTTATTTTTGAGACAGAGAGAGACAGAGCATGAACAGGGGAGGGGCAGAGAGAGAGGAAGACACAGAATCGGAAGCAGGCTCCAGGCTCTGAGCCGTCAGCCCAGAGCCCGACGCGGGGCTCGAACTCACGGACCGTGAGATCGTGACCTGAGCCAAAGTCGGACGCTCAACCGACCGAGCCACCCAGGCGCCCCTAACATACCTTTCTAAATAAATGCATTTGTCTAATCACATTCACACTTACATACAACCTACAAATAGCGCAGTAAATGTAAAAGCCTTCCCAACTCCTTCCCTTCCTGTACTTTTTTTCCTAGGGCTACTGTAACAATTAGCACAAACTCAGTGTGTTAAAACAAGAGAAATTTATTCTCTCACAGTTCAGGAAGCCAGACATCTGAAATCAAGATGGCTCCTTCTGGAGGCACTGAGGAAGAAAACATCTTTCCTGTCTCCTAGCTTTTGGTGGTTGCTGGCAATCTGTGGCATCCCTTGGCTTGTAAACGCATCCCCCCACCCAGTGTCTCCGTTGGACAGTGCCATCTTCACATTGCCTTCTTGTCTGTGTCACTCTGTGTCCACTCCTCTTTATAAAGACACCAGTCATTGAATACAAAGCCCCAAAGGTAGTCTACCGTAAATCCAGGATGATTTCATCTCAAGATCTTTAACTAATTACATCTGCAAACATCCTATTTCCGAATAACATCACATTCACAGGTACCACAGGTTAGGACTTAAACATATCTTTGGGGGGGGGGGGCGGGGAACAAACACAATCCAGCCCACTCCAGCTTCCCTGTAGAAGGAAGTTTAAATTGGAAATAATTTGGCACATTTCTTTTTTTTATACATGGAAAAATGGTAATTTGAATTACTATAAAGTACATATGTTAGAACTTAGTTTTATTTCTGTGGAATCATTCTATTCTTACTTTCCTGTAGTGTAACTTCATTCCCATTACCTTTGTCCAATTTCAATATAATGTACATTTTTAGCAGGTCCAGTACATAAATGTATTTGATTGTGTCTTTCTAGAAGGTGGACAAGGACATTGTCAACAGACTATACCTGTCTTTTGTTCTTTATGCCCTGCTCAAAGAGACCAACATTTGGAGTGTGTCTGAAAAATTTAACATGCCTCGAGGATATATACAGAGTCTTCTTACTGGAGCTGCCACGTTCTCCTCTTGTGTGCTACATTTCTGTGAGGTAATTCCATTAAACAGATGACACATGCTTTGTGCATCTTTTTGTTTTAACTGCTACCAAACTCATAAACCATTTAGTCATTATTTTCTCATTGTTGACCTATACTTGTTTTTATCTGCTTAAAAAGTACTATATATACTAGTTTATAGTAAAGATACAAAAATGACAAAATCAACTAAAATATATAGTGAACAAGTAGAAAGCACCTAGTTATCCCTACTCTTAGAACCGCTGTTAATAGTTACAAGTATTTGGGGGCGCTTGGGTGGCTCATCGGGTTGAGCATCTGACTCTTGGTTTCGGCTCAGGTCATGATCTTACAGTTTGTGGGTTCGAGCCCCATGTAGGGCTCTGCTCTAACAACGCAGAGCCTGCCTGGGATTTTCTCTCTCTTCCTCTCTCTCTGCCCCTCCCCCAATTGCTCTGTCTCTCTGTCTGTCAAAATAAATAAATAAACTTAAAAAAAGTTAAAGGGGTGCTCGGTGGCTCAGTTGGTTAAGCGTCTGCTTCAGCTCAGGTCATGATCTCACAGTCTGTGAGTTTGAGCCCTGCCTCACACTGTGCTCACAACTTACAGCCTGGAGCCTGCTTTGGATTCTGTGGCTCCCTCTATCTCTGCCCCTCCCCCACTCACACTCACTCTCTGTCTCTCTCTCTCTCTCTCAAAAAATAAAAATAAACATTAAAAAAAATTTTTTTAATAGTTACAAGTATTTGAAATCAACTTTTAAAACAACAATTCTCCATTGATGTAGAATCTGTGGGAGAATCCTTCTCATGAGTGATAACCATGTGAAGTATTTCATTAGTGTGTTACCAACATCCGGCAGCTACTTTGTGACTCTGTGGGACCATGCTCTCTTGATTTCCATAGTATTTTGTCATTTTTGATTCCAGCATTTGGCAGCTGCTTTAGGTTTCTATGTCAAGTGTTTAGTTTATAAGATAATTCAAGAAGAAAGCTATTTTGGCCATATGCATTTGGGTGACTTTCCTAAAAGAAGCTTTCAGAGTGTCCTTAAATAACACAACAAAGCTTATCAGATTTTTCTTCTTGGATAATTTTTTTGATGAATTTATAATATAAGCCTTTTTTTGCTCATTTAAATTTCTTCTAATTGAGCAGTGTAATAATCCTTTCCATATTTGTTCCTATACTCAATTTTTTAAAAACATTTTCCTCCCATGAATTTTATTTATTTTTTAAAGTATATATGTTATGGTTTTTTTTAAAGTTTATTATTTTGAGAGAGAAAGAGAGAGCATGAGAGTGATTGGGGGAGGGACAGAGAGGGAGGGAGAGAGAGAATCCCAAGCAGGCTCCACACCATGAGCACACAGCCCGATGCAGGGACTGAATTCATGAACCATGAGATTGTGATCTGAGCCAAATCAAGTGTCAGACACTTAACCGATTAAGCCAATCAGCTGCCCCATGAATTTTATTTTTAAATTTAAAATCTTCACTTTCCCCATCTTAAATCCCCATATTCTGTGTATGTATAATGGCAATTAACTCTATAATACGTACTAATGAGTAAATAATCCAAAATACTTGACTTTGGGGTGAATGATAATTATTTTAGCAAATTCACATTTCTAAATATCTCCTACTTATGCTGAGTTTTAGATATTAGCTCACATTCTCTAATCACATGCTAGCTAAGCTATAGACAAAAACTATGGGTAATAAGGAGAGGCTAGCCTTTAAAATATGTTTTCTTGAGTTTTCTATGTTTGTTGTTCTTCGTATATAAAGGCACTTCCCCTAATATTCCATCCTTAGTTTACTTAGGACTATAAGGACTTCAGCTGCATAGAAGTGTTCAAGTAAAAGAATCTATACATTGAACTTGAAAAACAACTATAATTGGATGTTTGATCCTGGAAACAATCTACCCGACAACTTGTGCTCTCATGAGTGTATTTTCAGTATTTTAAAGTGTTTTTTTTTTCTTTTTAAAAAGTTACGTAAGTAGTATAAAATCAATAGTATTAGCTAAGGCACCTTTAACTACAAGTAATGGGAAAGCCCAATAAAGTTTAGTGAGGAAAAAAGATTATCAAATGTAACAGGAAAGCTAGAGCAAAGGCGGTGCCAGGGTTTCTGGATCCTAGTTCTGTCCAAGGTTTTCTTCTCTTCACTGTGTCATCTTTAGTGCATGGACTGCTTTTCTAGGGACCACAAAATAGCCAGCTAATGCTGTTCCACGTATCACATGTGCTCACAATGACACTCCAAGGTTAGAAAGTGACCTTTAAAAAAAAACTATTCTAGAAAATCTCAAACATAAAATTAGACAATGTAATAAATACCCACCCAGCTTTAACAGTTATTGACCCAGGGTTTCCATTATTTTTATTGTCTTAAATATTGCTTCTGATATTTTTGCTGCTTTAAATATTGCTGCATCTTGCATCAGAATTCTTCCACATGTAATATTCTGTCTACAGGATAAATTCCCAGAGGTGGGAATTGTTTTCAGTCATTTGGGAAAGAAAAACTATCCATTCACTCGCTGGTGTTTTGATAAAAATGAACAGAACTCTTCTTACTGACCTATTTTTCAGTTTTTAATCTTCTTCCTCATCCCAAAACCACTTCATCAGATTCCTCTGTCTCTGCGGTGTTTCTTTAGAATAATTTTGCCTGGAATTATTGTTCATCTCCGGCTTACCCCAAGTTTCAGAACTTACATAAGGAAACATCCTCTCTGAGCCCATTACCACACCAACCAAACTTCGAAATAACTTGCCAGATTTAAATTAATTCTGTATGTTTCTTTGTGTTCTGCAGGAACTTGAGGAGTTTTGGGTTTATAAAGCCCTTTTGGTAGAACTTACCAAGAAGTTGACTTACTGTGTAAAGGCAGAGCTCATTCCCCTCATGGAAGTGACTGGAGTTTTAGAGGTTAGTAGCTTCCCATCCCAGTTTCCCAACTGGGATGATTTCAACTAACAGGAAAATCAGATTTTACTCTTTTGTGAAGTGTTATCATGAGGTAAGTCATAATAACGGACTTATTCCTCATTTGCCATGAGAGTTGATTGTTTTTCTTTTTAAATAAATTGCTGCCATGGCCTCCCAGAAATCCACTGTTAATCTGGCAGCAGCCCTGATGAAAAATCACATTTGTGAAAATAGAGTAACAGTAGGGCTAAAACTGATACTCCCCAAGTATATGTGTGCTTCCATTCGTCCTTAGCCATCTCTCCCTTCCTCCACTCTAATGACGAATTACCTTCTGTCAGGTTAGACTAGATGCTTGTTTCAGGAAGGGGTGATTTGGTGGCAACAAGGCTGATTTCCATTTCCTAAGAGGGTGAGAAGAAAGCATCCTCAGCTGGTTTCTCAGCTCTGTGTTTTTAACCAACTCTTGGTTTCAGCTTATTCTGTTATTCAATCAGAAGCATTCTTCTGCTCGGGAACACACACGCGCGTGCGCACACACACACACCCCAGTGGTCCCCTGAGTAGATGGTGAACACATTTTAAGGCTATTGGACTAGAACATGTTGATGGGGAGTCTGAACCAGTGCCCCTCACCTGAGTGCCTTAATGGGTTTCTCATTCCTGGTTGCAACACACATCAGTTGACTTAAGCCATACAGAAAGCTATCTTGCAGTTTGGAACCACCCAAATTCATCTTTTAAAATTTCTCAGGGTTCTGTTGTGTTATCTCTTCATATTTACTTTATTACCTTCGTCTGTTTCTGTCTCTTGCATGTGAAATTTTTCCCTTCAGCAAGACACTTAATTGTTTTTCCTAATCCCAAATTCTGATCCTACTGATTTTTGTAATACCTTTTAGGGTCGAGCAAAACAGTTGTACAATGCAGGTTATAAAAGTCTAACGCACTTAGCTAATGCAAATCCTGAAGTGCTAATAAGAACAATCGATCATTTATCAAGACGCCAGGCCAAGCAAATTGTTTCATCAGCAAAGGTAAGCAAACAAACCATTTTTTTAACCTTCATGATATTTTGTAGTGTTATCGCCTTATACTTTGGACATAAAAACAAAAACATCTAACTACAAGACACAAAGGCATATACTCACAATATGTGGATAAAAACTGCATCTGTTATGATACAAGGCTTCCTAAAAAGAGAAAAGACCTCCTGAAAATTAGACAATCTCAAGAGTTCACTGAAGTACAAGGAAGGCTGGATCTCACGGAGTTTTGCCTCCTCATCTTTTTTCACAGAAATCCTTTCCTCAGCATCCCCGACATCTGGCCTTCCCACTTTGAGCACCTACATTGGCATGGAGCTTACAACATCAAAAATTAGGCAGTTCTATTTTTGGACACTTGTAGTGTTACAAAAAGCATCTCAAGATAATGAGGCTAAATGTTGCCTGCTTACAATGTCTACCATTACATTGTAAGTACTACCCTCTAGAACTGTTCTGTTATCTTTGTTCATATGGTGGTTTTTCACATATTTGAAAACAGCTCTCTATGCCTCCAAAGGTTTCTCTTTTCCGTTTCTTTCATCCATATTAAATAATCTTGTTTTAGGCGATTTACTATCCTACTTACCCTTTTCTAGATGTAGGCCAATTTGTCTTTTTGACCTGTCCCCATCGTTATTGGACTTTCTTATTTTGGGGGGTATATCTGTCAGGCTCTAATTATTAGGAATGGAAACCACACAGTAATTTGAAGAGGAACGTTTAAAAGAAAGAATTAGTAACTAGTAACAAAGATTACTAGTTGGTTTCTTAGGGGTAAACAGAACTTTAACAAATATGGGAAGGAATCATGAGGAGCGTGTCCACCCTCACCACCCCCTGGGGATGGGATTCAGACTTCATTGGAGAGGGTGTGGCTGTGGCTCACTGGACAGCAGGTAAGTTCCTTCGTTGTGTTGCAGCCGAGGCTGGCAAGCAGGAAACTGCCCGCTGGGATGCTGACAAAACTGTCCGGAAACTCCCAAGGGTGTGCTGTTGAACTTGCTTGGAAACTAGCTTGAGTAACCATGATCTCAGGGTCATGAGTTCAAGCCCCACATCAGGCTCTGCACTGACAGTGCAGAGTCTGCTTGGGATTCTCTCTCTCCCTCCCTCTCTGTCCCTTCCCCACTGGTTCTCTCTCTCTCTCTCTCTCTCTCTCTCTCTCTCTGTGTCTGTCTCTCTCTCAAAAACTTAGTGGCTTAAAACAGCTATTTTATTTTGCTTATGTTTCCAGAATCCTAATTCTGGAAAGGTTTAGCAGCATGATTCGCACTTGGAGTCTCATGCAATTACAGTCAGATTTTGACTGGGGCTGTAGTCATCTGAAGGCTTGACTGAATTGGAAATCCAAGATGGCGCATTCACTTGGCTGGCAGTTGAAAAGTGGCTGTTATCTGGGGCTTTCAACTGGAACAGCTACATATGGCCTTTCCATGAGGCTTCGTTTTGTTATAGCATGGCAGCTCAGTTTCAAGAGGAAATGTCCAGAGAGTGAACATTTCAAGAGATCAAGGCAGAAAAGGCAGGACGTCTTCTGAACTAACCTCGGAAGTTGTGTAGTATATTGTTTGTTACTAGAAGGCCATTAAGATCAGTCCAGATTGAAAGGAAGAGGAATTAGACCCCACCTGTACATGAGGGGAGTGCCAGATAATCTGCAGTCATCTGTAATGTCTGCTCTCTGGTCACAGATAATTTACATTTCTCTCACATGCAAAATATACTCATCCCTACAAGATTTATTCCTTTATGGCATCAGACTCAGGCTCAAGGTCTAACATTCTAAATCAAGTCTAGGTGCAGGTGATGTTCCTTGAGCACAATTTCACCGACAGATTCCTGGGGCACCTGGGTGGCTCAGTCAGTTAAGCGTCTGGCTCTTGACTTTGGCTCAGGTCATGATCTCACAGTTTGTGAATTCAAACCCTGCGTCAGGCTCTGCACTGACACTGTGGAGCCTGCTTGAGATTCTCTCTCTCTCCCTCTCTCTCTGCCCCTCCCTTGCTCGTGCTCTCTCTCTCTCTCTCAAAATAAATAAGCTAAAAAAAAAAAATTGTAAAAAAAAATGGTTCTGCTGGAAATTGGCAAGTATTTTTAACTACGAGTAATTTGAAGCTGATAGTGTTCTCTGTATTCTAGTAATGATGACCCGTGAGTTTTGGGCAGTTTACTTGGTCTTGTTGATCTGCATCGTTTTTAGAGGATCTATTGGGAGATTAGTTTTACGTGGTCACCATTACCTCACCTACTGGAAAGCTTACCTGATTGCATTTTAATCTCTTCTGTATATAATGCTATGTAATGCCACGCTTGGAGTGGGTTTGTCGTTTTTTCCTCCACTTGATTTTGCGGAACTTTTTATTATAAAACTTTTGTAACAGAAGTGATGCAAATACTACACCCCAGTATACACAAAACCCAGCTGCACAAATACCAACACTCGATTTCTGGGCTTTTGTTCTTAAAGTTGTTGTTGTTTGGGTTTTGGTTTGGGGTTGTTTTTTTTTAAACGATCTCTATACCCACTTACAACCCCAAGATCAAGAGTTGCACGTTCTACTGGCTGAGCCAGCCAGGCGCCCCTACTTGTGGTTTTTAAAAGAAAGAGGGAAAATCATTACTCAGCAAATATTCATTGACGTTTACTATGTGCCATGTTTAGAACTACTTTCTTGGCTCTTTATGTTTCTTTTGAAATTAGCCATGTTAATTTTAGAGCTTGAATAAAATTTTTCTTTGAAACACTGATAGGTTTTTAAAAGATCGCATACTAAACTTTGAGGAATAATAAAAAGCATATATAAAGGATAACATTTTCAAGAGCTAATTAAATTTTTGCAAAATTGTCTTTCATTTTATAGATTAAAAGTTAATTTTTAAGTGGCTGAGTCTTCAATAAAACAAATCTTTGAGGGTCTTAAACCTCCTTTATTTTTGGTGTACCAAATGCAGTGCTCAGCTAAAATGGCTTTAACTCAATGCCTCAGCTTCATTTACTATAATCACTTGTTCTTAAGTGGCTATTTTTCAGTCTCATTATTAGTTTTAATGTCTACATCGCTGATGTATTAAGATTCAAGTATCTAATAGACGGTGGTAAAAATGTTCAGAATTCTCTGGCAATGCATATTTTGGTCTCATGCCTTGATTTTTTATTGCAGATGCTGTTGCATGAAAAAGCAGAGGCTTTGCAAGAAGAAGTGGAAGAGTTGCTGAGATTGCCTTCTGATTTCCCCGGAATTACCTCTTCCACCGAGAAGGCATGAAGCCATCTGACAAGCATTTTCTAAGATGACTGACTTATTAGACATATTTTTCTTAAAGACTCTCTATAATTTAAAAATGAAAAAATACATTTTAATTATACATTAAGAACTGTGGATGATGTTTGAATATACCTCTCACCCTTCCCACTAATAATCCATCTTCTTTGATACGTGCACGTTATTACTCTGCTCAAAAATCTAGTGTCCTCCACAAAATGAGATCCAATTGCCTCAGCATATCTCCAGCCTGCCTTTGCTGCTAGACCTTTTATTATTCTCTTAATACCTCCTTTCATCAAACTAGACTAAATCCCAAAATTTTCCCACGATTTCCAAACTCTTCCTTTCCTAATTGCTTTAATGCTATACCCAGTGCATCTTTAATATGTACGGTATGCCCCAGCTGTCAACTAAAGATGTGCAAATACTGCCTCCTGGCTGAAATTGTCCAAGTACGTCCTGATCCCCACCCCATACATGTTTCTTTCCCTCCTGTAAGTATTCTGAGCCCTTCATTATGCGCATGTCCTTTTTCATACTGCTAGTTTGAAACCTCCTGGAGGACCAAGACCTTTTTTATCCTCTTTGGATGCCACCCGGCACTTAAGCCCAGTGTCACACACCAAGTAGGAACCTGTGCAAAGAATGAGTACTACCCGAATTAACAATTCAAAGATTCTCTTTAAACACAACTTAAGTCGCTCCTCATCAGGGAAATACAAATCAAAACCACACTCAGATATCACCTCACGCCAGTCAGAGTGGCCAAAATGAACCAATCAGGAGACTATAGATGCTGGAGAGGATGTGGAGAAACGGGAACCCTCTTGCACTGTTGGTGGGAATGCAAACTGGTGCAGCCTCTCTGGAAAACAGTGTGGAGGTTCCTCAAAAAATTAAAAATAGACCTACCCTATGACCCAGGAATAGCACTGCTAGGAATTTACCCAAGGGATACAGGAGTACTGATGCATAGGGGCACTTGTACCCCAATGTTTATAGCAGCACTCTCAACAATAGCCAAATTATGGAAAGAGCCTAAATGTCCATCAACTGATGAATGGATAAAGAAATTGTGGTTTATATACACAATGGAATACTACGTGGCAATGAGAAAGAACGAAATATGGCCCTTTGTAGCAACGTGGATGGAACTGGAGAGTGTTATGCTAAGTGAAATAAGCCATACAGAGAAAGACAGATACCATATGGTTTCACTCTTTTTTTTTTTATTTTAAAAAAAAATTTTTTTAACATTTTATTTATTTTTGAGACAGAGACACCATGAACGGGGGAGGGGCAGAGAGAGAGGGAGACACAGAATCAGAAGCAGGCTCCAGGCTCTGAGCCATCAGCCCAGAGCCCGACGCAGGGCTTGAACTCACGGACCGCGAGATCGTGACCTGAGCTGAAGTCGGCCGCTTAACGGACTGAGTCACCCAGGTGCCCCCATATGGTTTCACTCTTATGTGGATCCTGAGAAACTTAACAGAAACCCATGGGGGAGGGGAAGGAAAAAAAAAAGAGGTTAGAGTGGGAGAGAGCCAAAGCATAAGAGACTCTTAAAAACTGAGAACAAACTGAGGGTTGATGGGGGATGGGAGGGAGAGGAGGGTGGGTGATGGGTATTGAGGGAATCTTTTGGGATGAGCACTGGGTGTTGTATGGAAACCAATTTGACAATAAACTTCATATATTGAAATAAATAAATAAATAAATACAACTTAAATATCACCTGTCTCCCATCCCTTGTTAGATTTATAGCTTGAATGTACTTAGCTGGTTATCTGTAGGAAAAAAGGTAATAAGTAGCAATGATTTTTTTTCCTTCTAGCTTTTTTTTTTTTTACTGTTTATTTTTGAGAGAGAGAAAGACAGAGCATGAGCAGGGGAGGGGCAGAGAGAGAGGGAGACACAGAATCTGGAGTGGGCTCCAGGCTCCAAGCTGTCAGCACAGAGCCCGATGCGGGGCTCGAACCCACGAACTGTGAGATCATGACCTGAGTCGAGGTTGGAGGCTTAACCGACTGAGCCACCCAGGCGCCCCTAGCAATGATTTGGAGTACCGGACCAGTTTAAAGTTTTATTCACCTGAGGCATCCATTGGAAACTTTGCAAAAAGACCCACATTCTAAGTTCTTCGTGCCTTAACATCTTCGACTATTTTAACAGTCATTTACCTAGTAATTTCTATGTGCCAAGTACGTTGTAAGTCTTTCATGTGACTAATTTAATCCCAACAACAACACTGTATGACTCATACTATTATTTCCATTTTACAGATGAGTAAACGGACACAGAGAAAACTTTCCCACAGACACTGGAAGTTTGAAGCCCTAACTCTGAGGAGTTTTACAAGCCATCTAGTCTATGGCATCTTCCCAAACTTTTTTTTTCTTTTTTTTTTTTAATGTTTATTATTTATTTCAGAGTGAGAGAGAGAGAGAGATGGAGTGTGAGTGGGGGAGAGTTAAAGAGGAAGACACAGAATCTGAAGCAGGCTCCATGCTCCTAACTGTCAGCACAGATTCTGACATGGGGCTCGAACTCATGAACCATGAGATCATGACCTGAGCCGAAGGTGGATGCCCAGCCGACTGAGCCATCCAGGTGCCCCTTTTTTTCTCTCTTAAATGGGCATAAAGTGTGTTATCATAATTAAGAGATCTGTGTACAGCTATGAAAATGTAGGCTACCAACAACGTAAATGTAAAAGCCTAGCTGTTACAATGCTACATGCTAAATGATTGTCTTTTTATAATATTGCCTGATCACACACAAAATTGGAAAAACTCCACAGGCAATAGACAGTCTACTCCATATAGAGTGCAGTAACAGGCATTTGATTCTGTGTAACTTTGTAAGCACTTTGAGCATTATAATAACAGCCCTCTGCCCATCCTAGAAGCTATGAAGGAATTCAACCTCATTTTGTTGAGATTTGTCAAAGCTGTTCGAAAGCTCAATGAAAATATCTAAATGCATTTAACTGATCGGTTTCAATATACTTAGCCTGATGCTTGACATGGATGGAAAACAAAAGGTGGAATGTTCGGTCCTTGTTTCTTACACAGTTACATGAACCGTGAGCCACTGACGGTAACAGAATGAGACAGTGTACCAAAGATGAATGCTTATAGGCACTAGAGGCAGAGAAGTGGGAGGTGGAGTTTTTGAGAAAGACCTGGTGAAAGAGGCAGACCATGAGCTAGATGCTAAAAGGGCAAGGCAATTGGGAATGTCTAACACAGAGGGACAAGGGCGTTTGGCTGAAGGCAGACATGAAGGTGGTCTTCTAGCTGAGTGAAAGCTGCAAGCCACACCATCTGGATATCTGAGCTTTTAAAGCAGTAATGAGATACCAAAAAACAAAAAAACAAAGCCAGCAGTAAATGGCTTGTGCTGGGCCATCTCTACTTTCTAATCTGGTGTCTCTCCTGATCCACGAGAGGCACTCTTGAAACATCTGATAGGGGGGCGCCTGGGTGGCTCAGTTGGTTGAGCGTCCGACTTCGGCTCAGGTCGTGATTTCGTGGTCCGTGAGTTCAAGCCCCGCGTCGGGCTCTGGGCTGACAGCTCGGAGCCTGGAACCTGCTTCAGATTCTGTGTCTCCCTCTCTCTCTGACCCTCCCCCATTCATGCTCTGTCTCTCTCTGTCTCAAAAATAAATAAACATTAAAAAAAAAATTAAAAAAAAGAAATACCTGATAGAGGTGTGCGCATGCGGCCATGATATGGACAGAGCCATACAGAGATCAAGTTCATAACCTTAGCCTTGTTAGCACTGCTATCTAACAACCCTTGCTCCCTAGGGCAAGAACATGTGGATTTGACTGTAGCAGGATTCTCGCACAGAGAATCATGACACCAAGGCTTTTTTTTTTTTCCCAGGAAGCAACTCTTTTTGTGCTGGTAGGGCTCAGTTGGGTCCACTGAAGAACTGAGCCCTGAATGCCACATGGCGTAGTATTTTATACATTTTCTATTTCTTTGTCTCTCATATATGGTAACACACAAACATGCGGCCTGATTAGGTGGTATCATGTTACAAGGTCGTGAGGGATGTTGTCATACATATATGCATATAGCCAGGTTGCCTTGAAGTTTTTTTTTCTCCCCTCAGGGAGGGGACCCTACCACCTGACCTTTGTCAAAGATAAGCTGGCCGCTAGTTGAAGTGGCAAGGATAGACTTTATTCATTAATAACCACTGCAGTGGGGAAGAGGGCCCGTGTGAACTGAGCTCAACTTCTATCCATGCAGAGGTGACAGACGTATTAAAGCCAGAATGAAGGAGTAGGCAGGGGACCAAGCTGGGGTCCCAGCAGACTGAGATAACTCACTCTTGGGTGCTTATCTGGAGGAGAAGCAAACTCCTAGTATCTTTGTGACAGGAGGTAGTGGTGCAAGTTAGAGCAAGCCGCCCAGTGCCTGGGAGGGAGAGCCTGAGTTGTTTACCTGACGGTTTGCTTTTCGACAGCTCTGGGTTCCTGAGTCTGCAGTTCTGGGTGGTGGAAGGTCTGCATCTCAAAGTTGGAAAGAAAGGATTTACAACTGCAAGCTTTCTAAAGTAACTGTTTTGGGTGGGGGTGTTCCTGGGGCCTCTTTGTTACCAGGTTTGGGCTGAAACAGGAATTCCTCAGGCAGATACTTTAAAGGGGGTTGGGGTCATCCTAAGCACGCAGCTTCCAGCAATTAGAAACTATGTGTATATTCAAGTCTGTTGGCAGGGGCTTCTGGGGGGCTGGGAAATGGATGGAATCATTTGTGCTGGGAGCCTGCAGGTTCTAGAGGTCAAAGTGCAGGCCTGGTCAAAAAGAGGGCTCAGAGGAGCCTGTCTAAAGCATGGTCAAGGAGAGGATCTTTATCACTCTTTAGTTATGTTCAAATTGCACCACTTAGCCCACCTAAAAAAACTGCCGTCACTAAGGTTGGTATTTGGGTTCCTTCTACCTATATTACACAACCTTAGTTCTTCTTTTTCTCAGCGTGACCACAGGGGAGGAGGAAGAGGGTTTTGCGTAAGTAATCCCAGCTCTTCGCATAGCTTTTTAGTTATCTTTCAAGACACCTGCAGCAGGAAGAAGCCTTTAGAAATTGGAATGACCTTGAACGGTGTCCTCTCCCCCTCGCTTGGGCCTGAGCAGGTGCGGATCAGACTGACCTCAAAGGGGCTTGAACTTTTATAGGCAACAGGCTGCACTTTAGTTGTTCCAGCCAGTGCAGACATACTAAATCAAAATTAAATGTTAATGATGGTGGTGTCTGTGCCACTCTGCTGGGGAAACTAAAATGCAGAGAAACGAGGCTCTAACAGCTGTCAGTAATTGGGTCACCGCCTTCCCCTGTGCCCTGGTTCCTAGATTTACACCAGCTCCTACTATCATTAATGGCCCTGCTGCAAAAAGACTCATCTTTGCCAAGATGTTGGGCTGGAGGAACATGTGTTCCTGCAGGAGAAGCTGAAAGTCCTTGAGAGAAGCACGAAGGACACAAGCCCACATCCACACACAGGAAAGGTAAGGACGGAAGCAGAAGGAGAAGAGCGAGCTGGGCAGTGGCAGCCTCTGCTCTTGCGTTAGTGAGGGCAGGGCATGCTTTGTTATCTCTTCCTGCAGAATGAGCAGGTTCTAGCAGATGCTGCCAAAACTTCTTTCTTTCGGCAGAGAGCCTTTCCCATTATTTATTCCAATGCATAACTGGGATATTTCTGATTCATAATGGCTGGTGGTTTCATTCCCAGTGGCTGGTTGGATTCCTATGTCAGATACAAGCCACTAAGCAGGCTAAGACTGAAGAATCCCATTCCAGATTTCTGCTCCTCCCTTGTGAACTTCAGTGATCTCTGGGGAAAGAGAAGGTGGAATCCCACCTTGAAACAGGTACCCTGGCTGGTCTGTGCTAGAATTGCAGGGCAATTGTCCCATAGGTACGATGGTTTCATTCCGTATCTCTGGGAACACTTGTCACATCTACACTGTGAATTAAGAAGCTTCCAAGTGTTATTCGGGTGTTTCATGAAGACCGCTCAGTTTGGTGTTGCTTATAAACCAACGTAAGTTGGTAGTTTTCATGTATATGATTGTTGGGGACATGGTGGAGGTGTCTAAATACAAAGCTCTGCTCGCTATTTAGGCAGTACCACCAAGTTAGCAATTTAAGTAGACCCAGAAATGAACCACTGGGCTTGCTGTTTAAGGGGTGGGCATTGTTTCCTTCATAATGGAGGACTCGAGATGGGGCAAACGGTAAGGTAAGATCACAGGTGACCACAGAAAAAGAGATGGGCCAGTCGTTTGTGCGTTTGCTCTTAAACGCTTCTTGTTTCTCTGAATTTCAGGGCCCAGCGTCTGGATACTTCCTTTTCCCGGGCTCTCTTGCCCACCGGCCCTCAGTTAGGTTAAGCCTGTGGGGACCATAGGGAAAGAAAAAGTTTTCCTCGACCCTCCTAGGGTTCCTGGCTGGGGCTGAAAATTAAACCAACAGGGACAGATGAACAGGAGAAAAGCACACGCATTTATTTAATATAGGTTTTATGTGATGCCCAAAGAAACAGTTAAACCTGAGTATTTTTATGCTAGGTTTAACAAAGAGTAGGCAGTCGTGTAGAAATACGGCAGGTAAAAGAGTATAGGGTAAGTACAGCAGGGGAAACTTAGTAAGGCCTATTTGTTCAGATGCTTCTTCATGTCCCTCTGTCTTTGGTGATAAGGATGTCTTCTCCTGGGGTACAGGGAGGGCAACTCTCACATGGGGATTTTATTACCTGTTTTGGGAGAAGGGAAGAAGGAAATTCACAGTGACCTTACTGCTTCTGTTTTCTCAAACCCTTCCAGCTTAAAATATTCAATATGCTACGGTGTCATATTTGGCAGGAACATGTCCTGCACCCCCTCAGGACCTGCTTGGAACCCCAGAGTTGGTATAAACCCCAGAGTTAACTTAACTTGAAGATATTTGATTCAACAGATACAGCAAGAAGCTCCCTCAGAACTTCCCTTACCTGACTAAAAGGAGAAACTTCTGAGAAATTTAACTTCCATGAATTCCTGCTAGGGGCAGATCTGCTCCCAGGAGAGAGACCAAGAGTAAACCTACCATATTTCCCCTCTCTGGGGGAATTCCATGGCGGAAAGACCACCTGCACCTATATAAACAAACATCATGACACATTTTCTTATCTATTTGTTCTCCTAAAAACCCATGTGTCTTTTTTTTTTTTTTTTTTTTTTTTTTTTAAAGAAGGCGTCATGCTCTGTGTGGAGCCCAACACAGGGCTTGAACTCATGACCCTGAGATCAAGACCTGAGCTGAGCTCAAGAGTCAGATGCTTAACCGACGGAGCAACCCAGGCACCCCTCCATTTGCCTTTCTTAAAGAACTCTATTTGGGGCACCTGGGTGGCTCAGTCAGTTAAGTGTCTGACTTCGGCTCAGGTCATGATCTCGAGTTCATGAGTTTGAGCCCCACATCAGACTCTGCGCTGACAGCTCAGAGCCTGGAGCCTGCTTCAGATTCTGTGTCTCCCTCTCTCTCTGCCCCTCCCCTGCTCATACTCTGCCTCTCTCTCTCTCAAAAATAAACATTAAAAAAAAAAAAAAAAGAAACCTATCTATTCTTCCAATAGAAGCTTTTTTTTCCAGCCTTCCTTTCCCCTACTAACTTAGGTAAATAAACTCCCAAATTCTAACCTCCTCTTTGAGTTACTCCTCACAGCATTCTGGCATATAATCAGATTGCACACTCAAATTAACGCTGCCTTTTTTTCTTGTTAATCTGCCTTTCGTCAGTTAAATTCTCAGCCCCCCAGTTACTGAACCTGAGAGGGTAGAGGAAAAGATTTTCTTCTCCAATTTCTCCGATGAAAGTCACTGGGAGGCGATTGGGCGGCCTCTCTGACCATGGCTCCCCCGAGGCTCCAGCTTCTGTCAGGCACCCCCTCTTCAGTCTCAGCTCCTCTGGCAGTGTGGCCAGTTCTGTCAGGAAGCAAGAATTCCTGTCCCCTTCATGGTCCTGCTAGCCAGACAAAGAATCAAACTGACATGAAACAGATTAACAGGAGAAAAATCATGTTTAGTTACAGACCTGGGGCGCATCCACATAGACATGGAAATGCCAAACACAGTCAGGCAGCATGAAGTATATATGTCATTCTGAACCAAGCAGAACGGGGTCTTCAAAGGTCTGGGTCTCCAAAGGGAAGGAAGGGGGTCTTTAGGAAGACTGAAAAAAGGTAAATGTGTGGTAAACAAATGTTTGCTGGGCCACCGAGAAACAATGGACCATGGAGGGCTTCCATCAAACAGGCCTTGCTTGGCTCCTCCCTGTCTACCACGCCTAGTTCACAGTATAATGTAGTTATCTAGGGTTACAGCTCTCCACCTGGAGCAGGTCCTCAATCCGAATTCCTTTTAGGTCTCTCCTCCTCTCCGCCATCATGGCGTGTGCTGCTGACTGTTTCTTGCCATGTCTTCTCACAAGACTTTCAGGATCAAGCGATTCCTGGCCAAGAAACAAAAAAGCAGAATCATCCCATTCCTCAGGGGATTCGGATGAAAACTGGTAATAACACCAGCTACAACTCCAAGAGGCGGCATTGGAGAAGAACGAAGCCGGGTCTGTACGGGATCGTACTACCTGATCTGTTGTATCACGGAAAAGACTTTCCTCTGTTATTATGCTTCTGCACCTGTAGGTTGGTTCAGTAATAAACACGTGAGACCTTTTGATTGAAAATAATTAAATAAATAGGGAAATAAATAAATATAAATAAATACATTCTTTTTAGGCAGTTGGGGGGGGGCGGGTAGGTAAAGAGCTTTTCCGAATCTGCTGGGTCTTGATTGCTTTTAACTCAAAATAATCTTTATGCCAAAGTGACCCATCTTGGGGTGGCCTGCCCTTGGCCCCTACTGTTCCCACCAATGGTGGTGGCTCTGGTTCCTGGCCTCCTGGTACCACCTTCTCCCTTGATCTCTCTAGTCCTATGGGTAGTAGTAGCTCTCTGCTGTTGCAAATATGTGTCTTGCTCCTCCTTCCCTTCTCCCCCATCCTTTCTTTGACTTTCCAAGTCTTTCAACACTTTTTTAAGCAGTTGCCTACATCATACTCCCTCAACTGGATTATCTAGTATGGGCTCTGTTTAGAAGAGAATGTTAATAATCAGGGTACATTTATGAAAATTAATAAATTCATTCATACTGGTACAAAATTATTAATGAAACTAAAAACTTTTTAAAATTTCACCGATGGCCCCAATAATGTATTTCCAATAATATTTTTTCTGTTCCAGGAACCAAACGAAATTCCATATTGCATTTAGTCATCAGGCCTGCGTAATTAACTTTGGTTTCTGACAATTTATTGGTATTTTCTTGTTTTTATGACCTTGACCTGAAGACTACTGCTCAGTTATTTTGTGAAAGGCGCTCACATGGTAGGTTGTTTCATATTTTCCCATGATTAGACTGGGGTAGTACATTTTTGGAAGAAATATCATGTGCTATAATACCCTTCTCATTGCATCTATCGGGAAGAGGGGACATGATACCATCCTTCATTATTGTTAGAGATGTTTACTTTGACTACTTAGTTCAGGTGACGTCTGCAGATCTTGACATTGTAGTTACTACTGGGACATTTCCATTCTCTACTGACTACAAGTGAGTCACCCTGCCTACTTAGTTCATAACTTAGGGGAGACAGATGTAGCTCCCGTTGCTTGAAGGCAAAGTATCAAGGTATTTGTGGAACTGTGTTAAAACCACCACAAAAGTTAACTGTAAATATTTTGAGGTAAAATCTCTGCAACTAAAAAAAAAAAAAGAGGATTAAGACCTCATCCCCATCCATGGGGATCACGTCCCCATCCATTTGGGGAGAACGGAAAGCTCGAAGGGTCTGTGAGTGCTGTGTGCAGGTTGGCCACTAGATTCCCAGCCCCGGCTTTGATGACTCACATTAACAGACAATTCAGAAGCAATGGCTTCAGACATGGCTAGATCCAGGGCTCCAATTTTGTGTCCAGGATATTTTCGCCTTTTATCTTAATTCTGCTTCCCACTGAATTGCTTCCATTCTCAGTCAGCCTCCCCCATGACGGTGGCCAGGCGGCTGCCTGCAGGATCATACTCTCACAGCCAGGCAAAACCATCCAAAAAAGCATTCCTCGTTCCTCTTTTTCACGATAGCCGGAAAGATAGAGTGCGGTGATTGACAAGGCCTTGGACACAAGACAAGCCCTGGAGCTACAATGATTCGGGTCTTAACCCTCCTCCCAGCATCACAAGGACTGAGAAAGAATGACCAGAGGTGTTGTGGGGGCGGGGGGGTGGGGGGGGGGGTGGGGGTGGGGGGAGGGGGTGGGAAGGAGACCGGTGGCTGGGTGATACAAACAGAGATGTCTTCCACTAAGCCAACTGACCCTCAGTTCCTCGGGATATCCGTGCTCAGGCCACAGCTCCAGCATGCCTCAGACAGGTGTGGCTCAGGTAGTGAGGGCAGAAGGCTTGTTGGCATCCCAGCCCAGGCTCACCTACCTCTTTGGTTCATGTGTTTTGATCATTTGTCTACACCGGTGCTTTTCAACCGAGGGCGATTCCCACCCCCACTCCGCTTAGGATATTTCATTATGACAAAGACATTTTTAGTCGCCATAAGTTGGGGGAGGGGGTTGTCCTACGGGCATCTAGTGGGTGGAGAAGTCAGGATGCTGCTAAACATCCTGCAATGCACAGGCCCGTCCCAAACCACGCAGAATCATCTGCCCCCCAAAATGCTCATAGTGCCGTGGTTAAGAAACCCTGGTCTAGGCAATCGGAAAAAGAGTATGTTTCTGCTGTTTTGCCAAAGAGGAAGAACTGCATACCTGACATTCACTGAATTACTTTTCCCCCGCCTCATTATCTACCTTGTTAGGTGAATTGAGAAGTTACCCCACCGTATGTGTAAAGGGCTTAAAGATAAGGGGCTTAATTCTACCTTTTGGAAACAAGGAAAGAGACCTTCCTTTCCCTTTTCTTTCACAATTTCTTTCTCTGCTTTTCAGAGATTTACGTATGTAAATCTTTTTTTTTTTCTTTTTTTTTTTTAAATGGCCGCATCAGCCTCTTGCCAGTCTCACAGCTCAGAAATGTGTCCCCGAGGACCAAGAGCCATCTCTATGAAATGTACTCCTCAAGGAAGATGGTGCCCTGCCTCGCAGTTTCCTAGGAGAAGACAAACTTAACTTCAGCTATCATCTGAGTTCACGTTGCAAAACCCGCCGAACGTCACCGGTGCATCCGCTCAGCTGTAAGGGCGCAAGATTTCCTCGCTGTCTGCCATCTCTTTAGCAGATGGCCAGAGATGCATATCACATTCTGGTTTAATGCCGATTCAATAAAAAAATTATTTTCTTTCTCTTCTTTGTAGAGAGGTTTTCTTTTTTAAAACTTTTTTTTTTTAACGTTTATTAATTTTTTGAGACAGAGAGAGAGAGCATGAACGGGGGAGGGTCAGAGAGAGAGGGAGACACAGAATCGGAAACAGGCTCCAGGCTCTGAGCTGTCAGCACAGAGCCCGACGCAGGGCTCGAACTCACGGACCGCGAGATGGTGACCTGAGCCGAAGTCGGACGCTTAACCGACAGAGCCACCCAGGCGCCCCTGTAGAGAGGTTTTCTGAGTTGAGAAGACATTTCACTTTTAATTACATTTCCACAACACATGCTAGTTTATTAGGATCGTTAAAAAGCAAAGTCTGTCAGAGATGTGGACACGCATTCCTCATTTCCCAATAAGGCTATTTGACCCCAATTTATTCTTCTTTTCTTTTCATCTTCATTCAGTTCAAGATTAAGTTCTCTGTTGTATAAGTGTCTTAGAACTTGTCCTTAATCGAATTGTAATCAACATTAGTATTGTTTTCAAACAACTTGTATGTGATCTTAAAACCACCTTTGCTTCAAAAGGACATGTCAGTATTTCATAGCCCTTCCCAAGGAATCATTCTATTCCTTTCTTGTTTAAATTTCTCCTTTCCTTTGTTGATAGGAGCTCTGCTTGATAAAAACAGCTCCCAGAGCTGAGCTCTAGTGAGAAGTAGTGACCAGCTGCAGTATTTCTGGCAGACAAAACAAAATGAGCTCTGGTTTCAGGTTTGGGAGGCGAATGCTGAACCCTTGTGTTAAAAAAACCAAAATTCAACTGAGTACGTTTTAAAGACCTTGTTGGCTTTATTTGATTCATGAATCAGAATCCCATCTAGCAGATAGAAAGGAGGTCCAAAGAGCTGTGCAAAATGAAAGAAAGACTTTTACAGGCAGAAGGGGGGCAGGACAAGGAAGTTACTAGCAAAGAGCAGAATTTTGGTGGCAAGGTCACCCTCCTTTTGGGAACAACAAGGGTCTGTCAGGCAGATTACCTCTCTAGTGCTAATTAGGTAATTCCATATTGACTGGTCTAAGATTCCATTCCAGGGAGAGGTTAAGACATTATGTAAGCAGAAAGAGTTAGGGGTCCCCAGATGTTGGGTAACATCATCAAAAAGATGTGACCACCAACAGACGTGTGAGCTGAACTGGGGCTCCCGGAGACTCCTCCCCCCTCCCCTGTCCTTGGAATGCGGGTTCCACTTGCCTTTCCAGCTCCCAGAGGCTGCTCCAAGGACACAGTGTTGAGATGGTGATGTGCTGTTGAAAACACCTGCACGGTATACTTGACTGGCCCAGTTAGGGCCTCTTTATAAAACTCTTAAGATTTGGAGGGCGACGGTGTGGGGATCTATTCATCTTGCTGCGGCCCAAGACAAGCCTCCTAGGTAAGTTCCCTTTGCTATTATTTAAATTGCCACCTACCAACCCAGGGCGGCCTGCCTCTTTCTTCGGTCTCTCCCTGCCCTCTGATTGCTGCGGCAGGTTTCAGATTGCACCAGGAAAGCTCCCAAGAGGGCTGTGAACCAGAAACAGAAAAGATGAGACAAAGCTTTTGTGAAACAAGAGAAGTCATTTTAGGCCCGCAGCTATTCTCCCAGGTCTGTGCCCAGCTTGCCCAAGCACACGGCTGGCAGAACTTCCCAGGAGGTGCTGAATTACAAAGAAATGCAGAAACCTCAGCAGTAAAGGATTTCAAGGGAACAAAGGGAATGCAAAAACTAAGTCTCTACCAGGCTTGGAAATAGCCACACCTGATCAGAGACAATAAACCAGTGGTTAAACTCCAAGTGCAGATTCAAAGGTGAGCAAGGCCCTGCTTGTCTTACCTGCGATCTGGAGCCCAAGACCCCATCTAGTTTATACCTGCTCTTGGAGCAGGCCCGCAGCCACATCCTGTCGTCAGAGTTACCTCCGCCTTATTGTAATGTTAAAATCTCCACCCAAGGAGAGCAGAAGCCTCCCTAACACAACCTACAACGTACTTACAGTCGTGTTTCCTTAAGATGCATGCGCAACCTCGTGCTACCTCGACATAAGATGACAAAACTCCCCTTTCCGAATATTTATCCTGACTCTAAATAAAAGAAACCCACTGCCCCTGCTCTGGGAGTTACGGGTTTGGAACTTATTCCCTGTGATCTCGTTACTTGCTGCATGCACATAAACTTTCTTCCTTCATGTGACCCCTCTACCTGGAGTCTTCTCTACCTGAAACTCACCAAGGAGCAGACTCACTTTAATCTGGTTACAATTATGGGTACATTAAGTTAGGTATTAGGTCTTGGGTTGGTGATGTGGACTTAGCACAAGTGACTCTGTGGTAGGGTCCCCTCCCTAAGGAATGTGAAGAGAAAAAAAAAAAAAAACCTCAAGGCATCCTGACTATATGCATACGTGACAACATCCCTCGCGACCTTGGAACATGAGACCGTTTAATCAGACCGCATGTTTGTGTGTTACCATATATGGGAGATGAAGAAATAGAAAATGTATTTAAAAAAAAAAACAAAAAACTAGGCCATGTGGCGTTTGGGGCTCAGTTCTTCAGGTACACACCCAACTGAGCCCAGCCAGCATGAATAAAGTTGCTTCCTGGAAAGAAAAGTCTTGGTGTCACGACTCTGTGAGAGAGAGAGACAACTCCATTTGGAGCAAACTCCATTTGCTACAACTCCATTTGGGGCCTGTTGTCTCTTTTTTTAACCTTTGCATCGACTACAAAATCGCAGAGGAAATGACTTTACCTCCTGCTGCCTGTGTAACCAGCAAGCAAGGAATGCTAAATATGCAGCATATGTTTAAAAAGCCATGTCAAATCTGGATTGAAGGTCAAAACAAAACAAAACAAACAACGACAAAAACCCAGCAAGTAAGAGTGATCTAGGAAATGTTGCCTACCTTGTATTTCTAATTACTTTTGTTTTTTTATTTTTTGAGCAGGAGAGGGGCAGAGAGAGAGAGAGGGAGAGAGAGGATCCCAAGCAGGCTCCACGCTGTCAACGCAGAGCCCGACATGGGGTTCGATTCCATGAACTGCAAGATCATGACCTGAGCTGAAATGAAGAGTCGGACGCTTAACCCACTGAGCCACCCAGGTGCCCTTGTTTTTGTTTTTTTTTTTTCATACTATTTATTAAGAAGGAAAGAGGATTTTTATCATAAAACTAACATTCGCTGCTGAAAATTTAGAAAATAAAGAAAAACTAACAAAAAAAAAAAAGGAAATTTTAAAATGTCCTCATCCAGAAATAACTCATGCTGACACTTTGGTTTGTATTCTTTCCTTCTTCCCTTGCAAACTTTAACTTCCCTTGCAAATTTTAACAATGTAATTAAACGTGCTGCCTATTCCTTCTGTGTAAGGGAGAGAGGGGTCACTGTGGACATCTGTGGTTCCGACATGGTTCAGCAGTTGCTAAAAGCTGATGAGTACAATAATGATCACACTGGTTTTGCTTTTTTGTTTTGTTTTGGCAGAAGCATCCATCCTTGTTAAGATAATGTTCCAGGATGTTTGTATTTGTACGTAGTCGAGCCACACAGCAACAAATGAAAAAAATAGCTCTTTTCCAAAGCCTTTGTAGGAGAGGAAAGACGTTTTCCTCTAGTCTCTTGGGTTTAGTGCCCATGGCTTGTGAATTCAATGGGCAAAAGACACATTAACAGGAGAAAAAGGTTTTTCAGCGTATACGCAGGAGCCAGTCAAAGAAGCAGCTGGCTAGTTGAATGGTTCAAGTTAAAGGTTTATATATTTAACAGCTTCTATGGGAAGAACAAATAGATTCCTTTAGCAAAGACAAATGGATTTCTAGGAGAACAAATGGGAGATAAGAAAAACTGTGATAATATGTGTTTATACGGATGCAGTGGTCTTTCTGTCTTCTTCGTGGCCTTGAAACACCCCTGGAGAGGGTAATTATGGTAAGTTTATTACTGGTCCTGCTCCTAGGAGTAGAAGCCACCCCAAAGAGAATTTATGGCAGGCTCCTTTCTTAGAAGTTTCTGCTTTTAGTCATGTAAGGGAAGCTCCAAGAAGGCTTTTTTCTACATCAGTTGAATCCCAACTATCTTCAGCTTAAAATCATCTTCATGCCAACCCTGGACGCACCAAGTGAGTCCCCACATCTTCAAAGAGGGAAACGCAACAAAAGGAGGGGTTGGAAGCTAACACTCTCTGAACCATAGGACGGGGCCGGGTGCTTTATCCACAACGGTTCCACAGGTTAGGTTTGATTGATTCCATTTTACAGATAGCAAACTAGAGGCTCAGAAGAGCGAAGCAACAGACCCTATAATCTGAGCCAATTTGTATCAGAGAGCCTAGAATCATTCTACTTTTATTCAACAAGCATCTGGTGAGTGAATTCTATGTGGCAGGGTCTATGTGGTGGGTCTTTGGCTAAGCTCCCAGAAACAGAGCTGAGATGCGAATTCGCGTACAAGTGCTTTATGGGGAAACAGTGTCTCAGGAGAAGCAGAATGGGGGAAGCAGAGCAGAATAGGGGAATCCGGTGAGGCAAGCATGTGGTCTCCACGGAAGCCTAGCTCAGTCTCATCCCCTGGAGACGCTCTGGAGCACAAATTGCAGCGTGGAGTTAAGTGCCCTTCATCAGTCTGTCACTTTAGCCAAGGCAGCAACTGTGGATGCTACACAGCAACAGTGGGGGGTGGGCACGCCTGCTGGCAGGGGGGATCTGGGCCCCCCAACACCAACCACCTACCTCAGGGAGCCTGCTGTGGCCCAGTGCTGCTTTTGCCTGGATGGGCAAATGTGTCTAATCTGGGGGAAATAAAATGGAAGAAACAGACAGGAAGGAGAAGCTCCTATCTCCTGCAGTGTCCTTCCAGCGACTTCTATTGATGAAATCTAACCAAATGCTCACTGCAAACAAGAAGCACTTAAACAGTCTAGCCCACTATCACAGAGCAGACGATAAAGGGTAGATTTTGAGGCAAGTAACAATAAATTGATAACTGGCACAGCCACTAAGATCACATTTGGACAAAAAACCTTCCTTTGCTTTTCTTCTTTGTCTCCATGCTTGTTGAGTGTTCATTATGCTCAACCAAAAAAATTAGCAAAAGAAGAGTCTGTGCTGCCTGGCTCTTTTGCTGGAGCCTACGATGTGGACCGGATGGGCCAATGTTCAGTCTTCCCACTGCCAGGAAGCTCTGAACCACCCATGGGACCAGTGTGGCATGATAAACAGTAGGAGAAAACCCATCTGGGCACAGCCCCAAAGGCCAACTGCTTTGGGGGTGCTGGGGAAAGGGGGAATCGAAGCCACACAGCCAGGTTCTGCCATACATTGTTCAAGCAGTTATGGCTGCTCAAACTTTACTAAGATGACGAACTTCTGGTTGTTGGATTGGGTCTCAAAGGTCATGCTGTTGAGGACATTCCTGGAGTCTTCCTTAAGGTCATCAAAGTAGCCAGTGTCTCTCTTTCATCCTTATGAATTTTTGCGATGCAAACAGGGTTGTTATACATTTTCATGAAAATATTTTAAAATTATATTTATATTAAAATATAAATTGAAATTTTATTTAAAAATAATTTCCAAGAAATTAGCAGAAGAAAATACAATGACATTCTAATAATAATATCTTTTCTATTGTCATAAAGACAATGCCTTGTCATTATTATCCCCAGAAGATACAGAGGACAGTGGGTAAAGCACCGGTAAGGGCTTTTCCCTTCTGCTGTCTGTGATAATTGACTTCCAAAGTCAGTTTTGCATATGCGCTCAGCCTTAACTTAGACTTTAGAGCTGAGTGAACCTGTCAGGCAAAGAGCTCATCTATACTCAACCTCACATACACACACACACACACACACAATCCAAACTGCTTACTGGTATTACACACTTCCTACATTTTTTAAGATTCTATTTTTAAGTAATCTTTATACCCAATGTGGGGTTCAAGCCCACAAACCCAAGATCAAGAGTCGCACACTCCACCAACTGAGCCAACCAGGCACCCCACACACTTCCTATTTCTATATATTAGGGTAATATCTTTATATTACTTGTGTTGCTGGATTTTTTTTTTTTTTTTTAGCTTTTAATTGCGCACTTACAAACATGAGAAAAGCTATTCATTTTTTTCTAGTGATCAACAAAAAATGTACTAAAAATTTAAAAATGCCTTCATCTTTATGGGGTGACTTTAGAAATTATTATTATTATGTTCTTACATTTTCTGGAATATTGCCATTTAGAGGATTAGTGATAATTAGTGGAAAACATAATACAGTATATCTAATGAAAATGTCATTGATGTTATTCTATTTAGTTATATTTACTTTTGTGAATGAAACAAATGCTTTAAAATATTTGTTGGGGCGCCTGGGTGGCTCAGTCAGTTAAGCATCTGACCTTGGCCCAGGTCATGATCCCATGCTCCGTGGGTTCGAGCCCTACGTCAGGCTCTGTGCTGACAGCTCGGAGCCTGGAGCCTGCTTCGGATTCTGTGTCTCCCTCTCTCTCTGCCCCTCCCCTTTTGCACTCTGTCTCTCTGTCTCCCAAAAATAAATAAATATTTTAAAAAATTTTTAATAAAATAAAATATTTGTCAATTTGATGACACAGGTAAGTCTGGTGAGCAGATTGGAGAGAATAGCGTGGAGTTCTGAGCACTAGCGGCTTCTCTGCAACTGCATCCAATGGCCTGTTCTCAGTCCTCACTCTGTTGACTTCTTTGAAATGCCTAATTCCTATCTTTTTGAACTAGATAATGTCCCATTTTCTCCATCTCTCTGATCTCAGCCTCTCCACTCTTCTTGTTTTCAATCCCCAGGCAAAGGAATTCAAATCTCCCTAGTCCCTGCCAAAGTGACTCATGCACATAATGGAGCTGCTGGCTTCCACCATAATTGATGGTCACCAAATTTATTTTATTTCTGTTTTAAGTTTATTTGTTTTCTTTGAGAGAGAGCGAGGTGAGGAGAGGCAGATAGAGAGAGAGAGAGAGAGAGAGAGAGAGAGAGAATCCCAAGCAGGCTCCACACTGCCAGCACAGAGCCTGATGCGGGGCTCAATGTGGGATTCAAACTCATAAACCGTGGGATCATGACCTCAGCTGAAATCTAGAGTCAGACGCTTCACTGACTGAGCACCCCCCAGGCGTCCCGATGGCCACCAAATTTAAATGGGGTTCAGTCCTGCCCGGGAATCACATTATATTTCTCTGACCAACTAGTCCCTTCTTTTACTTGCCAGAATGGCTATTTCGAACCTCCACCCCCATCAGATCTCTGAAGGATGTAAAGACCCATCGCCCTTCGGGATGGAGAGAAAAATTTATTTTGCCTGCCTCTGATGCAAATGGCAAATGATTTCACAAGCCTCAACCGCTGAGAGTGTAGCAAAATGGAGTCTGGACCCCGGGGGACAATAGAGGAGACCAGAGCAAGGAGGGAAGTAGATTTGCAGTGACCCTCCTCAGCTGTCCCCTCACAGGCTGAGGGGTGCCCCAACTGAAAACATGGAAGAACTCTCTCCCTTTTCTGGTGCGAGTCTAAACCTATATGTAGGTCTTGGATGCCAAGCAATAGAGTTACATACAAATAACTTTATGACATTACAAAGAAGACATCATCACCTACCAAATGAAAAAAGGAAGGCATGTTCAAAAGGTGATGTTGGGATAATTAGTTAAAATTTTAGAGAAATAAAAACCATCTAGGCTCTCACTTGAATAATACCAAAACAAGCTCGAGAGACTTTAGTTATATAAATAAATAGAATAAAAAATCAAGAAACTATAATTGAAGAATTGAAGGAAAGAGGGGCATGTTTGTCTACATAAAACATTTTAACTCCTGTATGTAAAAATAAAATTAGATTTGGAAAAAATGCATTTGGAATGAAAAATGCTGAGAGTACAATAGTTTAATTGGCAAAGGACACTGTTTTTTTTTGTTGTTGTTGTTCTTGTTTGTTTGTTTTTTAAAGATTTTATTTTTAAGTAATCTCTACACCCAACGTGGGGCTCGAACTCACAACCCTGAGATCCAGAATCACATGCTTCTCCAACTGAACCAGCCAGGTGCCCCGGCAAAGGACGTTGTTATGGGCTGCATGTTATGGGCTGTTGTGCCCCCTAAATTCATATGCTAAAGCCCTAACTCCCAGTACCTCAGAATATGACTATATTTGGAGAGAGGGAATTTCAAGAGGTAATTAAGTTAAAATGGGGTCATTAGGGTGAGCCCTAATCCAATATGGCTGGTTCTAGAAGAGGAGATTAGGACAGAGAAACGCAGAGCGAAGGCTGCCTGAAGACACAGCTGTCTATAAGCCACAACTGTCTATGAGCCACAAAGAGAGGCCTCAATAGAAACCAACACAGTCAACACCTTGATCTCAGACTCCCAGCCTCTAGAACAGTGAGAAAACAAATTTCTGTTTTTAAGCCATTCTGTCTGTGGTAATACTTTATGGCAGCCCTAGAAAACTCATGCCGACATTATATTTTCATAGAAGATAATATAATTAATGCACAAAAGTACTCAACGCTAGAAGGAAATCGTCACAAAAGAGACAACTTTTGAGTATGGTTCTGAGAAATGAAGGGGAGTCGTTGACATCCAATGAGTTCGTGATCGTTTTTCAGAGTTGGCTTGCTTGTTTTTAAAGAAAAACGCTTCGTATTTTGCCAAGAATGAGTAAATTTGAAACACTAAATTTTAGTTCGTAACTTTGTATGAATGAAATAAACACAGCAAACTACAGGAAGCCTTGTTCAAACAGGAGTTGCATCAGGTAACAATCTAGAAGCTGCTGGTATCACTTTGATAGGGTTTTGTGGGGAGCTAATCTTTGGGTAACAGATGACAGATTCAACACATTGAATCTACTTGTGCTGAATCACTGTTGCTGTGGCATTTTTGCCCTGGGTCTGCAGCTGCCTTGTGGGGATAGATGTGGTGAAGAACCCTGTTGCTGCCTTCCGGACTCCCTCGAAAGCTGCAGGGGTGGGAAAAACAAAAGTCATTCTCTGCTTCCCAGACTTCCTTGCAGCTAGGATCCAGACATGAAATCAATTGCACCAATGGGATGCATGCACACCTCCACTGTTACTTACTACCTGTGTGACCCGAATATGTTTACTCACTCTTTACCTCAGGTTCCTTGTCTGTAAAATGTGGATAATGAAAGCATTTACCTCATAGCATTGTTAAGAGGACTGAGTTAAATCCTACAAATTGCTTAGCCTGGTGCATAGTTATCAGTAAGTGTTAGCTTTATTATAATCGTTATTCTTAAGGTGGAAGTGAGGTACAGGCCATCTTCCTGCTCTCTAGCTTCTTCCTTTGGCAAGTACTGTCCTGGGGTTTTCCGTAGCGGCATTTTTATGTCCATCATTGGCTTCATGGGTGTCCAGAGGCACTTAGTCCTGGACCCAGGCTAGAAAAGTGTGTCCATGAAATCAACAAGTCCCGCTTCAGCCTCTGATTCCCTGGTGAGCCAGTTCTGCAAGATGCCCTTGAGAATCATCCCAGAGGTCCAGCCAAGAGCCCTCTCTTACGGCCCCAGCAGCAATTCTGTAAGTGCTTACTTGCTGTTTTAAAAATCCCTTTCTGCAAAATATACATGGAGTCATTTGTTTCCTACAACCGAACCCTGTGAGCCCCTTTCTCAATTTCCCTTTGCCCCAGTTAGAGTTGTGAAAATAAACAGGGAAACTGGCTTAGGAAAAGGATTCACAGAGCTGTGTTAGTATTGGCAAAGCCCAGCTTTTTAAGCAGGTTTTTAATTCAGTGCTTTTCTGCTAGATCAGACTCCAAGGAAGGTGGCTTGTTTAGACCAGCTAGCTGACATTGGTGGCCACACCCCATCTTCCATAGAGCCCCAACAGCAGAGAAAGGGGAGAAAGGGACCTTACAAGCATTGGTGTTCTTTCTTCATGTGTTGGGTGCTCCTATAGAGGCAAGAACCAGTCTTATTCATCTTGTATCCCCAATATCAGCACAATCTCTTATCTGCTTATTAAGCGTCTGCTAAGAGATCTGAACTTTGCTGTTGAACAGGGTATATTACAGAGTTCATAAATCTCCACTGAAAAGGAAAAGCTTCTGAGGAAACCGAGGGAAAATGACAATGTGCTTATATTTATGCAATGTTCACGCTAGTATTTTAGGTTGAACTTACTGTGCAGTTTATTTACCTTAAGATAGGAAGGGAAATCCTAACAACAGTTGAACCTAATAAAACCATTTAGATCATGATCTTTCTTTCATTTCAAATTGCACTGCTCATAAACAGACTCTTAACTATAGAGAACAAACTGATGGTTACCAGAGGGGAGGGTGTGGGGGATGGGTGAAATAGGTGATGGGGATTAAGGAGGGCACTTGTGGTGAGCACTGGGTGTTGTTGTATGGAAGTGTTGAATCACTGTATTGTACACCTGAAACTAATGTAACACTGCATGCTAACTGTACTGGAATTAAAATTAAAAATGTAATAAAAACAAAACAAAGCAAACAAACAAAAAGCCTACAGAACACCAGAAAGAGATTGCATTAGTCTTCTCCTAAATAAGTTAATTTTTTTTAAAAAGGATTCAGATTCTGGAGCACCTGGGTGGCTCCGTGGGTTAAAGCATCCGACTCCTGATTTCAGCTCAGATCATGATCCTAGGGTTGTGGGATAGAGCCCTATGTTGGGCTCGGCGATGAGCGTAGAGCTTGCTTGGGACTCTCTCTCTCTCTTTCTCTCTCTCTCTCTCTCCCTCTCTTTCTGCCCTTCCCCCACTTGCATGCATGCGTGCACTCTCTCTCTCTCTGTCTCAAAATAAATAAACTTTAAAAAATGATTCAGATTTTGTACCTACTATGTAGTAAGTGGCCTTTATTTCTGTGTCAAGATTATTTGGGTTATAAGTAAAAGAAACCCAAACAAAGTAACCTAGGATGAACAGGAGAATTTATTATAAAATGCAGGGTCATTTCATAGATTCCAAGGACAGGATGTGCACTCAGGTTCACAAGGGATTGTGAACCATGAAACCATCAGCAATTAGCTGCTCTCTTTCCCTTGCTGCCTTGACCTTATCTACCTTTACTTTGCTCCACACATCTGCTTCTCTCTCTCTCTCTCTCTCTCTCTCTCTCTCTCTCTCTCTCTCCCCCCACTCTCTGTAAATGGGCTCCTTGGGCTCTATGGATGGGGTACAGGCTGGCTGTCCTCCAGTTGCAGCTTCCAAACTCGGTTCATGGGGTCTTCCACGTGCATACCAGAGAACATTCTCCTGTGTCTCTAAACTTCCCAAGAAGGAATGACCAAGTTGAGATTGCATTCTTATCCTTGGTTAATCAACTGTGGCAAGAAACAGTGGCCATCACGTGGTGCAAATTTTCTGCACAGAATCAACTCTGTGGACAGGTGGGAGGAGGAGTTCTCAGAGGCATGAAGAGTATGTGCACATGACAATATCCCAGGGAACAAAAACTTGGTAACTTTAATGTGAAATTAATATATCTTAACGTGCCTGCATATTGGAATATCATGACCAGCACATTTAAAAAATGATACTTTTTGCATATGAATATGTATGTATTATACATATACATTTACCGCATATAGCAACTTAAACTAACCCACATTGGCTCAGGGGCTTTAGTATTTCCCTTATCCAAGCAACATGATATGGCTACTCTGAGAATAGTTCTCGAAGTAACTAGAAAGTTAACTAATGTGATAAATAAAAATAGAATTCTAGATGTTGCTGGGTGGCTAACTCATGCTCAGGATGCAAATTAGGCAATTCAAAGGGGGCATCTATTTATTCAGGCCACTAGGGCATCATATAAGGATTCGTTATTCTGTTAAATGAGGGTAAATAGGACCCTAGTGACTCAAAAATTTGAGGTTGCTTCAAAAAGCTCTAATTTGCACCCAGGGAGTAAAAAGAAGAATTTGGGTGGAATAAATAGCCAGATAAATAATACAAAAGCAGAGAGTCTGGGCCAAGAAGGAAGCCATATTTGAGAGACCAGGTACTGATGGAAAGATTTAAATATATTTTGTAGGAAGGTGACCATAGCAAATTGACACAGGGCTTTGACATTGGGGTGTGAGTATCTAGGGCATATGCCATATGACTTCATAGATACATGTGTTTGAGCTTGGGACTAAGGTTCAAAAATGGCACATATGAGGCCTGGGTAAGAGGAGGAGCAGGCTCCTATTTGCATTTGGTTCCTGGTATCCCTGCTTTACTCAGCCTGTCCTCACCACTTATCTATAGCAAGTTTCCTTCATTGTCACAATGCACATGGTCAGCGCCATTTTTTAAATGTCCTCATGGGTGGTTTTTGTGCACAGAGAGTTATTCTCATTTTAAAAGTTAGTATCCAAATTATTCAAAATTGATTTCTTAAGCTTTTAAGAGGTCACAGTTTTAAAAAATGTATAATTCTCTTGATAAATCTAGACAATTTTAACCCTCACCTTAAAGAAGGACTTTTAGAGTGAGTAGATCCCCTTAAGTATCTCCAGCTATATTTATACATTTGATGTAGTTGATTTTTCTTTCAAGTACTACTTAAACCAACAAACCTTATGTTCTTAGGCAAGTTAAAATCTAATAGATTAACCGTATAACATCTGAAACTAAAATCATGAGTTAAATCAGTTGCTGGATGATACATTTAACTGGGAATTACAAAGCTGAAAGTATTACTCCAACAGGCCAAAATCACTTAAACCCTTAAGTAACAAATATGTACAGTTTTCTCACTCCAAAATATTCATGTATAGGTGTGATTTTCCTAAACATTCCTGTACGTGATGCTTTCTGATACTGATGCTTCCCCACCAAGGAAAAGATTACATTGTCCCACCCTTTAGGCAATTGCCTTCTTAGATGCTTGAAAGGTTGCAGAACAACCAGAAGATTCAGCCTGGACAGTGAGCCTGAACTACAGACCTTTAGGCCAATATGTGTGCGTGTGTATATATGTATACACACACACACACACACACACACACATATATAGGTGTATATATATATATATGTATATATATATATATATATTGACAACCCAGACCTAGGGTGAGTTCCCTTTTATAATTACCATAGTTTTCTCTGCCATTATTTAAGAAAGAGGTGGTCAATAACAAGAATGACATTCATTTTTGAGAGTGGCACAGGGTCTAAGGCCTACAATACTTTTGAGTGCCCACAAATATACTTTAATTGGAATTTCTTTTAAAATAAGAAGAAAAATATTTATGTAATAATAGTGAATATGTAATACCAAATCAAGCTTGGATTGTAGTCATCTTTATACCAATACAATAGTAGAATACAATTTCTAATGTTTTTTCTCACAAAGGCAAAAGTGCCCCAGATTCTCTGAAAGTCCTAATGTAACTCTAGTCACAGTCCACATCCTTGGGTGTGAGTTCTATCAGGCCCTAATTCTTTTTTTTTTTTTTTTAATTTTTTTTTTTTAACGTTTATTTTTGAGATAGAGAGAGAAACAGAGCATGAATGGGGGAGGGTCAGAGAGAGGGAGACACAGGATCCGAAACAGTCTCCAGGCTCTGAGCTGTCAGCACAGAGCCCGACGTGGGGCTCGAACTCACAGACCGCGAGATCATGACCTGAGCCGAAGTCGGCCGCCCAACCGACTGAGCCACCCAGGCGCCCCTATCAGGCCCCAATTCTTAACATTAATTTACAGAACTCTGACATGCCACCTAGGCGGGCCCATCTTGCCAATACATTTTGCATTTCTTTGGCTCTTCAGACATTTAAAAATGTGAATTCATAGCACCATGCATTTTTTTTAAATTTTTACTATCTGGAAGGGCATACAACCCAACATATGTTAAAATGCTATGCAATTAACTAAAGTTTGGACAGTCATTTCACAAAGGAAGCTATTCAAATAGCAAACAAGCACATAAAAACATTAGTCATCACAGAAATGAAAATTAAAACCACAATGAGATAGGACTATACTTCTGTCTTGTCCAGGCATATAAAGGCTACAGTGTTTAAAACTGACAATGCTCAGTGTTGGTGGGGACATAGAATGAACCAGAATCCTGATACATTGTTTGTGGGAGTGTGAAATGGTACAATCACTGGGAAGAACTTTTGGCAGTTTCCCTCAAGACTCTATGACCCAATTTCACTCCCAACTATTTTCCCTAGAGAAATGAAAATATATGTCCACAACAAGACTGGGATAAGGATGTTCTTAGCAGCTTTATTCATAATAGCCCCAAATGGGCAACAACCTCAAATGCCCATCCATTGGAAAATGGATAAACAATCTGGGATAGATTCATATAATGGAGGTTGCTTAGGAAAAAAAAAAGAGAGAGAGAGAGAGAGAGACTGAACTCTGATACATGCGACAGCCTAATTTCAAAGATAGTATTCTGAGCGAGAGGAGCATTACACAGGACTATGTAATATGTGCTTATAGAGCAGGCCAAACTAATATAAGATGAATAAAAGCAGAAGAGTGATTACCTCTGGGGATGGGAGCAGGGGTTTGTCCAGAAAGGCTTTGAAGAAATTTCTGAAGTGATAGAGGTTTGGGTTCACAGATTTGTCAAAACTCATCCAATGTTACACTTAGGGTTTGTGCATTTGTGGAAAAAAAAAATTCAGTTGAGTCCATTTTAAAGATCTTAATGTCTGTATTCAATGATTCATGAATTGGGTAACATCCAATCTAGCAGATAGAAAGGATCCCGAGGTGCAGTACAAAATGAAAGACTTTTTTTTTAACGTTTATTTATTTTTGAGAGACAGAGAGAGACAGAGAACGAGCAGGGGAGGGGCAGAGAGAGAGAGGGAGACACAGAAGCTGAAGCAAGTGCCAGGCTCTGAGCTTAGCACATAGCCGGATGTGGGGCTCGAACCCACAAACCGTGAGATCTTGACCTGAGCCGAAGCTGGACACTTAACCAACTGAGCCACCCAGGCAACCCTAAAGACCTTTTTTTGTTTTTTTAAGTTTATTTATTTATTTTGAGAAAGAGAGAAAGTGCAAGCAGGGGAGGGGCAGAGAGAGAGAGGGAGTGAGAGAATCCCAAGCAGACTTCATTGTTCAGCATGGAGCCCAGGCAGGGCTCAAACCCAGAACTGCAAGATCATGACCTGAGCCAAAATCAAGAGTTGGATGCTTAACCAACTGAACCATCCAGGTGTCCCCAAAATGAAAGACTTTTATAGGCAGAAAGAGTGGCAACAAGGAACATACACCAGGTTAAAAAAAAAAAAGTGCATTAGTTATTGCCAGGTCACTCTTCTTTTTTTCTTTTTTTAACGTTTATTTTTGAGACAGAGAGAGAGCATGAATGGGGGAGGGTAAGACAGAGGGAGACACAGAATCTGAAACAGGCTCCATGCTCTGAACTGTCAGCACAGAGACCGACGTGGGGCTCAAACTCACAGACTGTGAGATCATGACCTGAGCCGAAGTCAGATAGATGCTTAACCGACTGAGCCACCCAGGCACCCCAAGGTCATTCTTCTTTAGGGGATACTAGGGGTCTCTCAGGCAGGTTACCTAACTAGTGCCAATCATGTGATTCCTGATTAATTGGTTTAAGATGCCGTCTCTGGGAAAGCTGAAACTGCAATTAAGTCTGGATTTGGTGATATGGGATTTAGTATAAGTGACTCCATTTGAGGCCTATTGTCTTGTTTTTAACATGCTGTTTGTAAATTCTACCTAAAAAGAAAAAGAACCATAAACAAATACTGAACTCTAGGTAATGATTATAATGCATGTTGGATTCTGCAATTTACATTGTAATATCAAAAAAAAAAAGAACAAGATTATGGGCAAAGAACTTAAATAGATATTTCTCCGAAGAAAATATACAAATGGCCAATAAGAACATGAAAAGATGTTCAGCATCATTTGTCATTAGGGAAATACAAATCAAAACCACGAGAAAATATCACTTCACTTCCATAAGACTATAATCAAAAAGACAGAAAATAACAAGTGTTTGAAAGGATGTGGAAACATTGGAACCTTCATTTACTGCTAATGCGAATGTAATATAGTCACTGTGGAAAACCGTTTGGCAATTCTTCAAAATGTTAAACATAGAGTTATTGTACGACTCATCTACTACTCCCAAGGTATATACACAGGGGAATTGAAAACATATAAGTACACAAAAATTTGCATAAGTGTTCATAGGAACATCATACATAATGGCCAAAAAGTTGAAACAATGCAAATGTCTGTCAACTGATAAAAGGACAAGTACCAGTGGTATATCCATACAATGGAATATTATTCAGTCGTGAAAAGGAGTAAAGTACTGATTCATGCTACAACACCGATGAACCTTGAAAACACTGTGCTAAGTGAAAAAAGCCAGACACAAAGGGTCACATATTGTATGATTTATTTTGTAGGAAATCTCCAAAATAGGTAAATCCAGAGAGACAGAAAGCAGATGGAGATTTAGAGCAACTGCTTAATGGGGTAATGAGAATATTCTGCAATTAGTGGTGATGGCCACACAATTATGTGACTATACGAAAAACCTCTGAATTGTGCATTTTAGAAGGGTGAATTTATGATATGAGAATTGTATCCCAATTGAAAAATAAGATGGACTGTTGGAAGGATGGTTAGGCAGATAGACATGATAGAACAAAAAGCAAAATGTTAATTGCAGAACTGAGGTGGTGGTTACATGTATGTTTACTATATAAGTCTTTCAAATTTTCTATGTATCTGCAAATTTTCAATAAAATGATAGAAAAAAATATGAGTAGTTAACAACTTAAAACATTTTTTTCTTATTACTTTAGAGAGAGAGAGAGCACAAGTTGGGGAGAGGGGCAGAGGGAGATAGAGATAGAGAAACGGAGAGAGGGAGAATCTTAAGCAGCCTTTATGCTCAGCAAGGAGCCCATTTCAGGGCTCAATCCCACAACCCTGGAATCATGACCTGAGCCAAAATCAAGAGTTGGGTGCTCAACCACCTGAGCCCTCTAGGCGCTCCTTAAATTTTTATTTTTATTTTTTTAAGCAGTTAACAACTTTTTTTTTTTTTTTTAGGAGAGAGAGAGCACACATGGGGGAGAAGGGCAGGGGGAAAGAGAGAGAGAATCTTAAGTAGGCTCCATGCTCAGTAAGGAGCCCAATTCAGGGCTCTAATCCACGACCCTGGGATCATAATCTGAGCCAAAATCAAGAGTCAAATGCCCAACTGACTGAGCCACCCAGGTGACCCAGTAGTTGACTTTTAAGATTATTCGACCAACATGTAACAAAGACCTTTAAAAAAAAAAAAGCAAAATGTAAAGAGATGATAGGTGACAGATAGATAGATGATAGATAGAGGCCACAAACCTTTGATCCAGCAAATCTGCTTCAGCAACTGAATCTAAGGAAATAATCATAATGTAGCTGAAAAAAAAGTGTGTGGAAAGAAGTTTCCCAAAGTGTTGTTTATCATAACAAAATGTTCGGAAACCAGCTAAATAAACACTGTGGCAGAAATGAGTCTCAGAGCACAAACTGAGGTGTGCACTAAATATAAAACTTCAGAACACTTTCTGTAACAACTTTTATTTTGAACCCATTGCATAGGAGGTGGGTAAATGCAATCCTTGTCAATTAAGACTTTTCCCTCTTCTGTGGGTAATATCTGAGTGCTGGGTGTTTGTAGGCAATGCCAAGGTGCGGTGCATGTAGGGAGCAGACTGGGGATGGGCAAGACGTGTCCTCCAGGCATCCGCCCACCCTGATGTCAGCCGGAACATCTATTGGGCCATCGCTGCCTGGTCATCCGCAAGCTCTTTCTGCCAATTGCAGCTTCATCATTATTGTGAAATGCTTCCTGTGAAAAAGTTCTTTGTATCTAAAAGTCCACTCTCTTTATCGGATTTTGAAATGCTTCCTGTGAAAAAGTTCTTTGTATCTAAAAGTCCACTCTCTTTATCGGAAAATTCCAACATTATCTTTGCCATGAAAGAGAAGGAATTGCTGTGAGATTCTTTAAATATAATTACAACTGTTTTTAAAATGAAAATTGCGGGGCGCCTGGGTGGCTCAGTCGGTTAAGCATCCGACTTCGGCTCAGGTCATGATCTCGCAGTTCGTGAGTTCGAGCCCCGCGTCGGGCTCTGTGCTGACAGCTCAGAGCCTGGAGCCTGCTTCAGATTCTGTGTCTCCCTCTCTCTCTGCCCCTTCCCTGCTCATTCTCTGTCTCTCTCTGTCTCAAAAATAAATAAACATTAAAAATTTTAAAAAAATGAAAATTGCTTCTTATCTACTTGTGTTAGCAAAAATTTTTATCAAGAATTTGGAGGTAGAGGGATGGGCAAAACGGGTGAAGGGGAGTGGGAGGTACGGGCTTTCAATTATGGAATGAATAAGTCACAGGGATAAAAGGTTCAGCCTGGGGAGCATAGTCAGTGGTGCTCTAATAGCGTTGTATGGTGACAGGTGGTAGTCACAGTTGCGGTGAGCACAACATAACATATAGACTTGTCAGATCACTGCATTGTGCACCTGAAACTAATGTAACATTGTGTGTCAACTATATTTCAATAAAAATAGAATTTGAATTGGGACGCCTGGGTGGTTCAGTCCGTTAAGCGACCGACTTCAGCTCAGGTCATGATCTCACGCTTCATGAGTACAAGTCCCACATTGGGCTCTGTGCTCACAGCTCAGAGCCTGGAACCTGCTTCGGATTCTGTGTCTCTCTCATTGCCCCTCCCCAGCTCACACTCTGTCTCTCTCTCTCTCTCAAAAATAAACATTAAAAAAAAATTTTTAAATAACTTGAAGAGATTATCATTTAAAATTTTTGATCAAGATGGGGAGAAGCTATTTGAAACACAAACGTGCATATTCAAAAGTTTTGTCCATGAAATCAAACTCCAGTCTTTTGTTAAAAAAATGGAAGAGACAGTATTTGCAAGTTGTATATAAATCAGATATTTAGCAAACATATGCTCTGTACTTATTTTTCTTACCGTAATTATATAATATCCAAAATAGAATGCATTTTTCACCAAGTGTATATATAGATTTCCTCCAGGGCATTCACTTTCCCCAGAATGCCCTGCAAATGCTGTAATTGTCTATGTATGTCAAGATGCGTACAAGGTCGGAAGACTGCACTATAGTGAAATGTCACCTCTGATGCCCCTCATACGATCTCCTTCATGGGTTTAGGTTTAGACTTTTGGAAATGAAAGCTTTCTTTCCTCTCTCCTGCCTTTTCACCCCCAACCCGCAGCCCCCACAATGAGCCTGGCTGGCTACTTGTTCAAAAGAGAAGGCTAGAAAGAAAAAAAGGACATGGAAAGGTTGGTAAAAGGATGCAAATTTTCAGCTATAAGATGAATAAGGTCTGAGGATCTGATGTGAAACATGGTGACTATAGTCAATAATGCTATATTGTATAATTGAAATTTGCTTAGAAAGTAGACCTTAAATGCCCCCCCCCCGACACAAAGGTAAATGTGTACAGTGATGGATGTGTTAATTAACTAGATGGGGGGATTTTTTCACAATGTGTACATATATCAAAAAACCACATAGTACACCATAAATATCTTACAGTTTTATTTGTCACTATACTTTAATAAAGCTGAAATTTAAAAAAAAATTAAGGACATAGAGTAGTATCTAAAAAACAATGGTTCTTAAAATGTGATCCACAGTCCATGAAAGGTCCCAGACACTCTTGCAAGGTCAAAACTCTTTCCATAATAATATCAAGATGTTATTTGATCTTTTCATTTTCATTCTCTCATAAGAGTACAGTGCAATTTTCTAGAAGCTGCATATGTAATGTCATAACTGACTACGGATGTTGATATGAGAATCTAGCTGTCTTCTACTAAGCTAGGTAAGAGATTTGTAGAAATGTAAAACAATGCCACCCTTCACACTAATGTTCTTGTTTTAGAAAAGATAGCTATTTATCCTAAAAATGTTAGTTATATTAATATGAAATGTATTTATTATAGTTATTTTTAAATTAATTAATAAGTCTTTTTACTTGATCAGTTTTAATATATAGTACATTAAATATCACAGATATAACCTACAAAAAATTCTTTGGGATCTCAATAATTTTTAATAGCATAAAGGAGTCCTGAGAACAAAAATTTTGGAAACAACTGCCAAAGTTTTATTCTGCCATACATCTAATTTGGTGGAAAACTCTGCAACCATTGAAATAGAGCATGGAAACCTATTTACAGAATGAAAAGGTATCTTCTTTATTGTTAAGTGGGTATGATCCCATATTTAATTAAAATAGTGTTTGTGTGTGTATATGTATGTGTGTGTGTATCCACAGGAAAAATGTATGGAAGGATACATACCCATTAATGCTAATTATTTCTAGGCTGCAAGATTAGGGAGATACTTAATTTCTTCTTTATTCCTTTTCTAAAAGTACTAGCTAAATTTTTTTTTATTGTGGTAAAAAAAAATCACATAAAATTCACCATTTCAACCGTCTTCAAGTGTACAGTCCAGTAGTGATATGGATATCCATGTTGCCGTGAACCAGATTTCCAGAACTTTTTCATCTTGCAAGTCTGAAACTCTGTACCCATTAAACAACTCCCAATTCTCCACTCACCCCAGCCCCTGGCAACCGCCATTTTACTTCCCGTCTCTATGAATTCGACTAACGTAGGAACCTCATATAAGTGGAATCATACAACTTATTTCACTTATCTTGCAAGGCTCATCTATGTTGTAACACATGACAGGATTTCCTTCCTTTTTAAGACTCAGTAATGTTCCATTGTAAGTATATACGACATTTGTTTATATCATATTCACCCATTGGTGGACATTTGAGTTGCTTCTAGGTATACTAATTTTTAAAAAAGAACACAGATTCACTTCATAAACAGAAACCAAAACAAAGCCATTTCCATTTGGGGAAAAGACAACACATACTTCCTCCTAACGCACAGGTATCCGAGATGCCGCAAGCATTACATACCTATTGTCCTGCTGCAATAATTGTTTGCCCACAGTCAATCTTCTTTCACCCAAACCCGTACCCACTTCCCTTCTCCTGCTGAGCTAATGTTGAAGCAAATCCCAAACACCACATCAGTGTACCCACAAACACTTCAGCCTACATCTCTAAAAGATAAGGAATCTTGAAAAATAGCCACAATGCCATTATCCCACCTTAAGAAAATTAACAATAACTTGTTTGATGTCATTAACTATCCAGTCCATGTTTCCCCAATTGCCTCATAAATTTTTAAATAAAGTTTATTTGTCTAAGTTGAAATTATAATAAGGTGATTTCTAGCATTAAAAAAATTTTTTAGATGTTTATTCATTTTTGAAAGAAAGAGAGAGACGGTGTGAGCAGGGAAGGAGCAGAGAGAAAGGGACACACAGAATCCAAAGCAGGCTCCGGGCTCTGAGCTGTCAGCACAGAGCCCAATGTGGGGCTTGAACTCACAAACCATGAGATCATGACCTGAGCCGAAGTCAGAGGCTTAACCAACTGAGCCACCCAGGTGTCCCCTAGCATTTTTGAGTAAGTACTTTAATATGAGTTTTTCCTTCAGAAGTAAATGCACATTTGGTCAGCTTACATCTGAAGAACATCAGATCAAGGATAGAGATTTGTCTCCATCAGCACACCTAATGATTTCCCACCTGTTTCAAAGAAGGAAGTGAATGAGACCATGTTTCTCATGCATAGTATTTTCCATTTTCTTTTCATTTTATTAACTAAGGACAAAGCCTTGTGCAATATTCAAGTAATTGCAGAATCATGCCTGAACCAACTGTTCAATAAAAGTTGTAGAAGCAATTGTCTGCCCAACTCATTGACCAATCAACATGCACTTCTGCTGGATGTAAACAGTAGCTCTTATAAGGCTTCAGTCACTCCTGCTAAATTGCTTCCACTGCAAGGACTATTTCCTATACGCCTCATCTTCCTGATTAACTGGAGCCAACAAAGCAGGAAATACTTTCAGCTCTCTTCATAGCACTCTTTTCTTTTTGTTTTTTAAGTTTTTAACATTTTAATTCTAGTATAGTTAACATACGGTATTATATTAGTTTCAGGTGTACAATACAGTGATTCAACAATTCTGTACATCATTACTCAGGGTTCATCATGATAAGTGTACTCTTAATCCCCATCATCTATTTCACCCATCTGCCCACCCACCTTCCCCTCTGGTAACCATCAGTTTATTCTCAATAGTTAAGAGTCTGTTTCTTGGTTTGTGTCTCTCTCGCTCTTTTTCGTTGTTGTTGCTGTTGTTTGTTTGTTCTGTTTCTTAAATTTCACATATGAATGAAATCGTATGGTATTTGTCTTTCTGTGACTGACTTATTTTGCTTAGCATTATACTAACTCCATTCGTGTTGTTGCAAATGACAAAATTTCATTCTTTTTTATGGCTGAATAATATTCCATCGTATATATGTACCACATCTTCTTTATCCATTCAGTTATCAATGGACACTTGGGCTACTTTTATAATTTGGCTATTTTAAATGATGTTGCAATAAACATAAGGGTGCATATATCCTTTTGCACTAGTGTTTGTGTAGTCTTTGGGTAAATACCCAGTAGCATAGCAGTCATTTCTTGAGGGAGCCCAAAACTACCTAGCTGCCTGGTCAAAAGTGAAGAACAGAATAGAGAGTCTTGCCTACATATACTAGGATAGGACATCTCCTCCCTATGTCCCCACCCCAATCACTTCTCTATTTCCAATGCATTTCCTGGAACTCTGCCTTCTCTTCCCCATGTTTATATTGTTTACACCATTTACCAAGCCTGGGAGTAACAACAAATAACATCCCGCTTAATTCACGTTATTGTGTCTTTTTAGCATGAGTCTAATTAATAGGGTCTCCAGGGCCTTCATCATCCCAGAGACAGGTGACCAGAATTGGGCAGTCAGCTCTTCTCTGGGGACTTTTGAATAATCTTTCAGCCTACACCATAATAACCCACCTGGCTATTGTGTGTGTGTGACCCCTGGAACTTAGGAGTCCTTATTCTAGGGACATTCCTGCTTTCTCTGGCACACTCTGGCTTACTTACTGGCTCCAAGTAGCCACTTTCCTACAGAGAAATATATATCTATAGGGTATACATATGGACATTAACTTAATAGAAGAGAATGTAAGCTTACTGCTACTTAGCTGAGTGCTTGGCACATGGTAGGCACCCAACAGATATTTGATTAGATGAATAGACAAATACGTGAAAGCACCTTGAAGAACAAACAGCATGCACCGAATACGTGTTAATGTCCTTCTTTCCAGCCCCTACCACACATTTAACTTGGAGTTTCTCCTTGTTTCAGAGTATAGTTCAATAACCAGAAAATTTAAACAAAAACTTAAATTTAGTAAGTCTAACCCAATAACTCAAAACAATATAGCTTATGTGAACAATTTATACAGCCTAGAGGGAACAAAATATGCTTCAGAAATTGCCCCTACTGAGGGATTTCTATGTCAGAAAAACCTTAGTTTTCTAGATAGACAAGTGAAGAGATTATTCTTTTCTGAAGATGCCCTGAAATCAGCCTATTGTCTTATGAGTGTTTATAGTTATTGACCATGTAAACCTTGTGTGAGTCCCTAAAAACCCAATGCCACTAGAGAAAGTCAGTCCAAAGACCACATGGAAATGATACCACTTTATAATTATTAAATAATCCATACGAACTGTCCTAGTTCATTTGAAGATTTTTATTTCTTTTTTTTAATATTTATTTATTTTTGAGAGAGAGATAGAGCATGAACAGATGAGGGGCAGACAAAGAGGGAGACATGGAATCTGAAGCAGGCTCTAGGCTCTGAGCTGTCAGCACAGAGCCCGACACAGGGCTTAAACCCACGAACCATGAGATCATGACCTGAGCTGAAGTCGGACACTTGACTGACTTCAAGTGTCCTTGAAGACACTTGGGCCACCCAGCCGCCCCTGAGATTTTTATTTCTAAATCATTATCATCACATAATTTGTGAGTCACCAAATCTGTGCGACATAGTGGAAAAACTCTGGACTTGGAATCAGAAACCTGGGTCTAAATCTACTTCACAAGTTTATTGTCAAGATCAAATGAAGTGGGGCACCTGGGTGGCTCAGTCGGTTAAGCATCCAACTTCAGCTCTGGTCATGATTTCGTGGTTCGTGAGTTTGAGCCCCACGTGCTGACAGCTCAGAGCCTGGATCCTCCTTCAGATTCTGTCTCCCTCTCTCTGCCCCTCCCCTGCTTGTGCTCTCTCTCTCAAAAATAAATCAACATTAAAAAAAAGATTACATGAAGTAATAATAAAAACATATCTGTCCAACACCTACTTTATATTGTATACAGAGCTAGAAGTGTTACACATATTAAGTAAATTCTCAAAAAAAAGCATTGTGAAATATGCATTATTATTCCCACTTTACCGATGAGGAAATTGAGGCTCTGGGAGGTTGAAAAAGTGATCCAGCCTTTCAAGCTGCAGGTCTAGGATGCATGTAGAAGGGCTCTAGCTAGGATGTATATAAGCTGGAACTTGCCATAAAAATGAAAGGTATCCAATTACAAAGTGTCTCTGAAATGATAATTTCTATTAATTTCACTGCATATTCCCTCCCTGCTATGTGCCTATGTAGTCCCTTCCTCTGGCATAATGGATCAAACTAACTTAGATCCAGGAGCCAGAAACTCATGTCATCTACAACACAGACCATCACGCGTGCAAGTTGCTCTCCTTTGCTTCCTCATTTATGTTTTCTCAGTTTCTATATTAGTAACTTGTATGTCAACTGCATTGGTCCACATCTCAGGATGTCACGAGGACTCACTGTTTAGAAAACTGGCAATGATCCACTTTTCAAATCACCCAAATATTCCAAAGAAACTGTTGTGACTTTTGCCCTTTGGGATGGCATGTAGGGTCAATGTCGTGGCAAGGCAGAGAAAGAGCCAAGGTATCTGCTTTTCCACTTGCATGTGATGTCCTGGTAACTTGGTTTATGTATGAATTTTTTTCTTATGTATAGTTGCAGGATATAAATTTCATTCAAGTTGCAAAGTAGTAACTGATACACACAATTCTGAAACCGTCACCTTCCTCAACTAACTATATAGTTAAATTTAAGTTCCCTAATATACACATCTATGCAAATTAGATACACGTTTTAAAAGAATCCGTTTTTATTTACCTATTTTTTAAAGTAAGCTTTTCACCCAGCATGGGGTTTGAACTCGTAATCTTGAGATCAAGAAACAGTTGCATGCTCTACCGAATGAGCCAAGCAGGTGCCCCAATCCATTTTTATTTATTGCTTTATAGGTGGTGCAATCTCATTAGAAAATTCTAAGGGTTTTGGTGTCACTTGTTAACTCAACAGATATTTATTGGAAGCCCGCTAAGTGCCAAGCACAAAGTCATGAGGTTTAGTGAGTGCAATGGACAAGACAAACCCCATCTCTGCTTTCATGGAGTCTGTAATGTAGCAGATGAGCCCAATATGGGAGCAATAGTCACAATACAAGCAAATGTGGTAAGTTCTAGCCAATTCGGGGTGCAGTGAGAGTATGTCATGGGGACTTTCAGCTGCCTGGAGGTTCAGGCATAGCTTCTTTGAGGAAGTTATGTTTCAGCTGAGACAGGATGCCATTTGCTAGGGGTTTGTGTAACTTTCTTCACATCCCAATTTGACACTTGGACAGAGTCCGGGCCCTCATGTGTAAACGGGGCATAAAGTGCACTTGGCAGAGTTGTGGGAATGAAGAGAATACAAGTAAAGCACTTCTTAGGGCATCTGGCCTAGAATAAGCCCTAAGTGCGAGGTGCTAGTCACCCTTATTTATCAGTGTAAGGCATCAGGGGAAAACTGAAAGAGTTTGCCCAACAGCTAAACATAAATGTACAGAGGGGAAATTTGGCATTGGCTCCAAATCCAAGAGACAGTCACTACCCCGGACTTGTCTGGAGGCTTCACGGCCTGAGTTTCAGGTGCTGGAGCACCTGACACGTTAAGGCTCTGCCCAGTACTGTTTCCATGGTTAAATTGGTAAGGAATTTTTCAGGGTTGATCTCTTTCTAGCTGTAGGTGAACCGACGCCCGGGTCAGATTTTTTCACGTAAAAGTAACACGCCTGGGAAACAGCTCTCTGGTCAGAGGACACACGGTTAATCAAGTGACAAGCAAGTGTTGCTGAGCCAGATGCGAGGGGGAATGGCCAAGGCTCAACTGGAGGTTTTAGCTGAGGGTCAGAAGACCCGGCGCCACCCCGATGACGCCTGGAAGTGGGGCACGCGGGCCACGACCTTGCGCTCCGGGGTTCGGGATGCCCAGCGCCGGTCCGCGGGCGCTCCCCCTCCAGGCCTCCTGGACTCACGGATCCGGCCACGTCCGCACCCTCCGAGCGCGGGTGGGTGATTTCGAAAGTGGGCGTGACCGGCCCCGAGGGGAAAGCGTGCTACGAAGTGGGAGTGAGCGGGGGAGGCGGGGCGGCGAGAACAGGGAGCCGGGGGAGGGATGCAGGGCTGGAGTGGGAGGGTTGCAGGGCGCGGTGGGAGGGGTGAGGCGCGAGGGAGAAAAGGGCGCTGTGGGGCGGCGGGAGGAAGTGCGCCAGGTCCCGGCTCCCGCTGCGACGTGCTCCGCGGGTGGGCCGGCCAGGTGAGCCCGAGATGCCGCTGCGCTGGAAGCCAGGGCCGCCGCTGCCGCAGCTGCTGCTGCTCCTGGGGCCGCTCGGCCCCTTCTCCCCGCGCGCCCCGGCGGGACTCGCGCAGGCGGACGACGCCGCGGAGCTGGACTTCTCCACCGAGCGGCCGGTGCACCTGGTGAGTCCCGCCTTCCTGTCCTTCACCATCGACGCCAACCTGGCCACGGACCCGCGGTTCCTCACCTTCCTGGGGTAAGCGCCGGCCTCTGCCTGTCCCTGGGTCCTGCCTTCCTGACAGCCACGCCCGGGAACCTTTATCTCTCTGTCTCTGCCTCTCTCCTTCCATCCCGCCTTTCCTCCCTCCCTCTCCTGTGACAGCCGCCCCCAAACCACTCGTTCCCGCCTGCATTCATTCAGCGAGTGCTGCCTGAGCGCCAACTGAGGGCCAGGTATTACGGGGAAATTTGGAAAAGAAACTTGCCACCTGCCCCAGAAACACTTCTGGAGGAGGGGACTCGGGCAAGTGTACCTGGAGCCTGTGAGCCCTTGAATTTGCAGCACAGTGTAGGACAGGTAAGATTGTGGACCAGGCGTCCTTCGCTTAAACTCTGTTAGGAAGGTTAAAAGGAAAAAAAGAAAAAAGGCAGATGTTAAAAGTCTCAAAGAAGAGTAAGTGTGTGTGCTGTGTGTGTGTGTGTGTAAAATATAATTTTATATATTTTAAAATAAACTTTCAAAGAGCAGTTTTAGGTTCACAGCAAAGTTGAGCACAAGGTACAGAGATTTCCAGGATTACACTATATTTTTTTAAAAAATCTAAGTATTAGAGGCACCTGTGTGGCTCAGTTGGTTAAGCCTCCGACTCTTGGTTTGGGCTCAGGTCATGATCTCACGGTTTCATGAGTTCAAGCCCCTTATGGGGCTCTGTGCTGACAGTGCAGAGCCTGCTTGGGATTCTCTCTCTCTCCCACTCTCTCTGTCCCTCCCCGACTTTCACTGCCTCTGTCTCTCTCAAAATAAAGAAACAAACTTAAAAAAAAATCTAAATATTAAGTAAAGGAGACCTAGGAGACTATTGCAGTGACTTACAGAGCCTTAATAAAAAGATATGTTTCCAACACGAGACTGGAAAATCAGCTGTAATTTTTTCTCCCCTGAAAGAGACAAACTGGTGCATGTTCACTGGCCCCCGCCTCCTAAATGCAGGCTGATCCCAGGACAGGGAGCTTCAGGGACAGTCCCAGGTCATCTAGGCCACTCATCTAGATCATGAGAGCCTCCAGAGATGGCCACACCTCAACCAACACACACAGCTGGGAATCTCATCATTGCCAAACACCCACACCCTGTCCTTTCTGCGCCCACTCTGTCAGCTGAACTGCCATTGCTAATTTCAGTCATTTGTTCTGCCCATAAAAGCAGGTAGCCTAATGGTTAAGAGATTGGCAGTCTGACCACACTAACTTGATTCCCATCTCTGCCAGAGTTGGGTGGCTTGCTTGTTACAGGTTACTTGGCAACTCCAAGCCTCAATTCCTTCACCTGTAGAATAGAACTTCTAAAGCCTTTTGGTGGGATTGTTCTGAGGACTTCATGAGACAGTATAGAAGTACTTAGCACAGTGTTTGACACAGAGTGTTCAAAATTTAAGGTCATTGCTTCTTCTTGGAAAATGAGGAGTATTGCTAACCACTCACCAGTTCTCTGTGTGTTTCTTTCCATCAGAGTTAACCTCCATCTTTCCCTGTGGTAGCAGAGGGAGAATTTCCTGGTGGAGAGGAACCCCCATGTTTTGCCCTTCCCCTTGGGAATAGGAAGCTGAATACCACACAGCAGGTGGTTGGAGACAGATTACTCTGCAGAAATGCTGAACTACAGGGCCCCTTGTGTGAGCACCTCAGGCTAGCTTGGGAGGTGGTGGTGGGGTGATGATAGGAAAAGAGAGGGTGTGGAGGTGCCTTGCTAAAAACAGAGGCACTGACTAAACCACTTTCCTGAAATGGGAGAACTCAAGTCCTGTTCTGCTGCTGCAGCTAGCCTGTGCCCACCCCTCCCCAAGGAAGGGCATCTGGGGATTCTTCCTGGAGAAAAACATCCAAAGGAAAAAACCTACAGCATGACTTTTAGGGTCCAGGCCTGATCGCCCTGCAGTCAAGCTAACACATGGGCTAGCGCCATCCTCATCCTCCCCACCCCCAACACACACAGAACTTCCAGTCTGCAGTTCAGCTAGGGTGATACCTTTGTCTCTTGTCTTCCATAGCACTCTTTCTTCCCCGCTGGCCCCACCTTTTGGTTGAAGGCTGGAGGGTAATGAAAACCAAAAGACTATATTGTGCAGTAGATAAAACTCCGTGTAGTCCTGCTCATACGGGCTCCTGACCACGCCAGTCCACTCCCTTGGCAGCGGCTGTCGTCCATGCCTGTTCCTCAGGGGCATCTGCAAGCCCTTCCATACTATTCCCAGCCGAGATCTGAAAAGACTGAGGCTCAGATAAGCAGGAGCTCCCTCCCTCTCGCTCTCAGCTAAGACCTAGCTTCTGAATGAGGGTCTGAGAGTCCCTCTCGCCAGGGTGGTTAGCACAGTGCCCAAAGTGACCTGGCCATCTCAGAAGGCAACACTAAGCTTAATAGCTGTGAGATGGGTGTTGTTCTGGTACTGTTCCTCAAAGGGGAAGCCGCTCAGGCAAAGATGGCAACGGCTGAGCAGAGCAAAGCTCCAGTAATAAGGAGAGGGTAATTAAAATAATTGAGCCTTTGTCATATGCCAGGCCCCGTTTGTAGCATTTCCTAGGTGTTAATGCATTTATTCCTTCCTACAAAACTATGAGGTCAGTGATATTATCATCTCCATTTTAAAAAATGAAGAGGGGCGCTGGGGTGGCTCGGTTGCATAAGCGTCTGACTTCGGCTCAGGTCATGATCTCACGGTTCGTGGGTGCGAGCCCCGCATCGGGCTCTGTGGTGACAGCTCAGAGCCTGGAGCCTGCTTCGGATTCTGTGTCTCCCTCTCTCTCTGCCCCTCCCCTGCTCACGCTCTGTCTCTCAATAATAAATAAACATTGAAAATTTAAAAAAAAGAAAAGAAAAGAAAACATTGAGGTTTAGGGAAACTCTGTAACTGGCCCCTAGTCAGCCAGCTATTCATGAAGGAGCAGAGTCTGGACCTAGATACTAATTGCAGGGACAAGAGTATACAAAAACAAAGTAAGCAGTTTATATTTCTTAAAGCAGTAGGGTAGGGTATAGAGGAAAAAGATTGTCCAGAAACAAATTGAGGAGACTGATATAATGAAAAGAAGCACTGACCTGAGAGTAGGAGAATCAGGGCCCAAACCTCTGAGGTGCTTCAACAGAATCCTAAGCAAATTTAATCAGATGGCGTGGTCTGGTTTCCCATCACAGCAAACAGATGTGTTTTGTTTTGTTTTTCCACATTTGCAGTTAGAGAACGTAGAGTGCACAGAACTTAAGTGCCAATGATAGAACAATCTAGAATTGGAAAGGAACATCTTTTCAGTTTGCCTTCTTCCCAGAGGTAATCAACAACCTGATCAAAAACTTCCTAAGCTGATGTGCAGAGCTCTGAACAGGCACTGACCCTCAAAGAAGGGAGCGTTGAGACCAGCACTGCTCAACAGATAGAACGTGAGCCTCATATGCAAACTACGTGTGCAATTTAAAACTTTTTGGTGGGATGCCTGGGTGGCTCAGTCAGTTAAGCATACAACTTTGGCCCAGGTCATGATCTCACAGTTTGTGAGTTTGAGCGTCAGGCTCTGTGCTGATAGCTCAGAGCCTGGAGCCTGCTTGGGATTCTGTGTCTCCCTCTCTCTGCCCCTCCCCTGCTTGCTCTCTGTCTCTCTCTCTCAAAAATAAATAAAAACATTAAAAAAATAAAAATAAAAAAAATTTTTTGGTAAGTCATATTTAAAAAAGAAACAGGTGAAGTTAATTTTAATAATATATTTTATGTAACACAAAATATCCAAAGTATTATCATTTCAACATGTCATCAATATAAAAATATTAATGAGATCTCTTACACTCCTTTTCACATCAGGTCTTCAAAATCTGGGGTCTATTTTATGCTCTTAGCACATCTCAATTCAGACTAGCCACATTTCAAATCCTAGCCACATTGGCTAGTGGTTACCATCTTGGCAATGAAGCCCACACTGCAAACAAGATACAGACACAAGCACAGTCCTCTAACACGAGGTAAAAAAGGAGAGTGCGAGTCAGTGCTAGAGTTCGTAGGGACTACAGAGCGGGAAAGGTGGTGCTAAATGTCGACAGCAGTAATAATGCAGTTGTGCTTGCTTTTCATAAAGGTTTGCTTATTTTTTTCCAACAAAGTTCATTCCTTTTTGCCAGTCTGATGAATAGTTATTAATAATGACTTTCAGTAATCAGATTCCTGCATCTTCATGGACAAAATTGCTTTTCTTATTTGGAAAGTCACTTATAATCAACGTCAGGTGCACGTTTTGAAAACTGATGTTGGAAATAACCTCAGGCCCTCTGCGTGCCTATTGCTGAGAGAATGAACCACAGCCAGAGAAACAGAACTGAGAACAGTTACAAGCCATAGACTCACATTTCCTGACCCCCAAGAAGCACTCTCTCCCTGATTAAGTGCTCATTGTTCCCTTCTCTCCCAAACCTTTCATTGTGCTCTCTGGAGCCCTTTGCATAGTACCCCTGCTTTATCCTCCTCACAGACTATTCCCACCCTAGCTAAAACTTGGCTCTTCTCTAAAGACCCAAGTGGAGAAAGAGATGTGCCTACTTCCCTGAGGTAGCCCTTTGGGGTAGAAACTATGCATTCTCCAATATTGCAGCCCTTTTCCCATTCACCAATGCACCTTCTAGGTGATTGCCCACCATTTTGAATGTAGTTCAAACCCCTACTGGATTGTTACCTTGGGCAATAGCCTCCTTTTGTTCAGATTCCTTGTCTGTAAAAAGAGGATAATAATGATACCTACCTCTCTGGTTTATTTCAGGATCGAGTAAAATATTTTATGCCAAGTGTCCAAAACACTGAGTTTGCACAAACCTAGTGCATGCTAGAGATGACGGTCATGACTCCAGTGTGAGGTACACTCCTCTATGTCTGGCTCTCATCCTATGCTCCTTATCACTGCGCTGTGCTTTATTCTGACTCATTCTCCTTATCGATGAAAGATTGGCATTGGTTTCACAGTTTTCTCTCCCCTCCCACATTCCACCATCATCTTAGATGACTTCAAGTGCATTTGAATAAACTGTCTCTCAATCTCTTCACACCCATGCTTCATAATACTCGTCACTCACTGTTATATTGGAACCAGCTTGTACTATCTTATGAAATGTGTGCAGCTCTTCCCAATTCCACATTCACTGGCATCAATGCTACCATCTTGAATCAGCCCTGGTGGGTATTTACACCACGGAAATTGGCAAGTGCTAAAAAACAGGGCACTTGCTTTTAGGGAGCCAGCTTGCTAGCACACACCGCTTCACCCCATTTCAACCACTTCATGCCACGGCCATGCCTCTTTTCATCATTAAGAACCTTTTAACATCTGAAGTCGTAAATGAAAATCTCCCATTCATGGACCACACTCTTTACCCTCTTACATTTTCACTCTGTGGATCCACCACAACTATTTGTTACTTAACCTCCACTGGACAGCCTTTTCCTGTCTCTACTTCTTCCACATCTCATTTGGGCTTCTTGGTTTGCCACATGAATCATTCTTGTGATAACACCCCCAAACTGCTGCTCCATGGTTCTTCCTGCCAAACCCAAACCTATAGCTCCGAACCTAGCTACAGTTTCCCTTTTCAGGGGAAGGTTACCACGAAGTCTGGGGAGGAAAAATATTGCCTGATTATGAATTATAGTGCCTATTAATAAGCCACTTTTTTGTATTTGCCTTTGCCTCCTGTCTTAGTGTGCCTCCCTAAATAGCTGGGCTCTTAGCTCTTGGGGCAGAGGGGAATGTCCCAGCCACATGGGTTGCCCTATAAATTCGTGGCCTCCAGACTTACTTGGCCCTAGGGCTACCCCTTAATTCTTCATTTCTCTGCCTCTCTCATTCTCCACGTCCTTACAACTCTGATCCCATTTCCACCTCATCACTTTTAACCCATGTATGACCACCTTTCTGTTTCCCAAAGAAAATGAAGTCACTGGACAAGAACTTCCTTTTCTTCTTGCCACCAAATCTGCTTACATACCATGGCCACGTCTAGCTTTCTTCCTTTCTCTCTCCTCACACCAGCGCTTCTAGCTCTGCTGTGTGCCCTGTAGCCTCCCCAAGGCCTTTGCTCTATCAGTCATCTCTTCTCTTCTCTCCCGTATTTAATGTCTCCCTTTTGACTGAGTCCTTCCCCACAGCGTAGAAAAATCTCAAGTCTTTCCTGTCTCAAACGCCACCCTGTATGTATGCCTCTGCAGTAACTGCCCTCTTTCTCTCTTCCCCTTTGTGGCCTTCCTTACTGCCTGCCCACTCCTTCTTTGGTCCACCTTCACGATGTCCCTATCGTGGTGTCATAAAATCAATGTCTCCAGTATCACAATGGCCTTTTGTTGCACAATCCAATAAACGCCTTTCAGTCTGTATCTTATTTGGTCTCATTCATGGGTTTAATTTCCTGGTGTCCCCCACAATTCATACATTGAAGTCTTAACCCCGTATCTCAGCATGAGACCTTATTTGGAAATAGTGCCACTGAGGATATAATTGGTTAAGAACTAGTCGTACCAGAATGGAAGGGGCCCTAATCCATTATGACTGATGTCCTTGCAAGTAGAGGAAATCTGGAGACCGATATGCACACAGAGAGAGCACTGTGTGAAGACTGGAGTAAACGCTGCCACAGGGAAATCAGAAGCTGGGAGAGAACCTGGAACGGATCCTTCCCCGGTAACTTTAGAGGATGCGTGGCCTCGCCAACACCTTGATTTCAGATTTCTAGCCTCCACATCTAAAAGAAAGTAAATTTATGGGGCGCCTGGATGGCTCAGTCGGTTAGGTGTCTGATTTTGGCTCAGGTCATGATCTCACAGTGCACGAGTTTGAGCCCCTCGTCAGGCTCTGTGCTGACAGCTCAGAGTCTGGAGCCTGCTTCAGATTCTGTGTCTCCCTCTCTGTGTGCCCCTACCTGGCTTGTTCTCGGTCTCTCTCAGTCTCTCAAAAATGAATAAACGTTAAAAAAAAATTTTTTTTTTAAAGAAAGTAAATTTCCCTGTGTAAGCCACTGGTTTGTGGTACTTTGTTACCACAGCCCGAGCAAAGTAATGGAGGCTCTTGGAAGCATTTGGCAAGGTTGACGATTGAAACTCTTATGTTGCCTCCATTTCTGGGGGTTTCCCGTGCCTCTTTAACACTTCGTCTCTTTCTCTAGTTTGTCTCAAATGTTGGATGTTCCTCAGGCCTCTGGCTTAGGCCTTCTTTTCACATCACGGAATCTCCTGAGTGGTCTCACCCACTTTCAGGGCTCGAATTCATGCAGTGGTATGCTGGGAAGTGTTTAGCAATTGGCTCTTCGGGACGAGAGGAAACTGATTTACGGTGTTTTGTGTTTTTGTTTTTCTTTTTTTCTGATTTCTGTGGTATATATACTCCCACCATGGCTGGTTTCAAACTGCCAAGAGTTTAACAGCTTGTTCTCAAAATATAACAACTGGCGGGGCGCCTGGGTGGCTCAGTCGGCTAAGCATCCGACTTCGGCTCAGGTCACGATCTCGCGGTCCGTGAGTTCGAGCCCCACGTCGGGCTCTGGGCTGATGGCTCAGAGCCTGGAGCCTGCTTCCGATTCTGTGTCTCCCTCTCTGTCTGCCCCTCCCCTGTTCATACTCTGTCTCTCTCTGTCTCAAAAATAAATAAAAAACATTAAAAAAAAATTAAAATATAACAACTGGCTCTCACAGCTGGTATGAGCCAGTACAAGCTGGCTCCAGCGCATCTCTGCTTTTGTGTCAGAGACAAGCAGTTTATTTTTACACGTAAGGTAAGATAAAAATACCTGTAGTCTTTTCTTTCTGTTAACAAACTGCTCTGTAAATAGAATATCTGCGGCTGCTTTTATGTGTCCTTTTGTTATTTCCATACCGCTGTGGTGGTGGTAGAGGCCCCGCCCCCTTTTCTTTTTTCTGTCTGTGATAGAAACAGTGTATCTCTGATCAATTTTGTTTTTAGGACTCGTTTTGCAGCTGTTTAAAGTCTGGTTTTTGTCAGAGGACATCAGTCTTGTATTCTCAAAATAAGGAAATGTTCCCCTGCAAAGGAGATAGTGAAAAAGGTCTTTAATACCAACACTTTGCAACACGTGACTTCCTTTACTTGGCAGGAGCTATAGCACTGAGTTTCTATTGTGCTCAGAAAACAGTCTTTGTCTGGCTCTACTTGCCCTTTCACCAGGGAGCACTCGCTTATTCATTCACTTAACAAATATTTATTAAGCGCCAGCTGTGTGCCTTGCACTTATGTAGTGCTAAGGAGATTCTGATGAGTCAGACAGATAAGAGCTTACAGGGGTGGAGGGGAGACAGGTAGTAAACCAAGCAAATAAGTAAGTTAATTTCAGAAAGTGGTGAATCCTTTGAAGAACATGCAGGGCAATGTGACCGAGAGTGACCCGAGGTGGTATAGTCACTATCTCTGGGAAGCAGGCTCTGGGACTCAGGCATCTGACACGGGCTGTGCACAGATATGTATCTTGAGGTACCATAGCTCCTTCTACATTGTGCTGGTTTTCCCTCCATTTCCCAGAGAGCACCAGTGTCTGGTATTGCTTGCGAATACCAGCTACATAACAAATCTAAATGAGCTTCCTCTGTCATCCAATGCAATCAAAATGCCGAGGACTGAAATCAGTGCCTGGCCAAAGGCAGGGGAAAAGAACCAGTCTCAAGAGACTCTGAGGAAGTACCTTGTATCAGTTTTAGGGCTGTGTCTCTGCACCTGTGGGCTGGGGGTTACTAGTCACCGACATTTAGATCGAGGACTGTACATCCTGCACCTCGCCTAGATGTGTCCCTGAGCTCCTGTTACACATGACCAAGGGCCAGATGGAAGTATGTTTTTTTTTGGTTTTCCTTTAGCATCTCAAATTCTACAAAACTGCGTGCCTTCCCCGCCCTCATGGCCATCTCCAGTCTATCACCTGTTCTTCATCTCAGCAAATATTACCATTTTCCAACATGCTTCCCAGGGGTAATCCTTGACTCTTCTGCAATATCCAATTAAACACCGAATCTAGTTCTACCTCCACAGGTGTCCTGAATGTATCCACCTCTCTCCATCCCCACTGCTGTTCTCTTACCTCAGCCCATCACTTTCAGTTTATATAAATGTGACCACAGTGTTGGTCCTTCTCTTCAGTTATTTACACTACAGCCTGAGATTCTTTTCTAAAATGGAAGGCTAGTGAGGCCATTCCACTGCTTTAAATCCTTCCATAGCTCTATATTGCCCTCACAGAAAATTGGATTCCAGGACATGGGGGCTCATAGTCCCTACGTGGTACAGCCCTATCTGCCTCTCCAGTCTGTCTTCTCCCTGCTCTCAATCTGTAGGCTGTAACTACACCCATTAGCTCTTCAGCGGTGCCATATTCTCTTCTACCTCTGGTCTTTATGGACATTTCCCTACACCTGGAACACTTGCTTCAATCCCATCTATCTTTGATCTGGATTAGATTTATTCCTTTTGAATGTCTAACACTGAAACTACTTCTCCCGAAAACCCCTAACCACACATGATCCCCAGCCCAAAGTCTGGGTCCCCTTTGTATGTTCTCATAACACTGTTTTGGAATTGCCTACTTACTTGCTTATATATATATACGTATATATATACATATATATATATGTATATATGTATGTATGTATGTATATGTATATATGTATGTATGTATATATATGTATATGTGTATATATGTATATATATGTATGCAAGATTGTAAATTATATGAGAGCTATCTCTGTTTTATTTGCTATTGTATCCCCAGAAACTAGCATAATGCTAGTATATATGTATATATATATACGTGTATATGTATATATATGTACATATATGTATATATATGTACATATATATGTATGTATGTATATGTATATGCAAGATTGTAAATTATATGAGAGCAATCTCTGTTTTATTTGCTATTGTATCCCCAGAAACTAGCATAATGCCTGGCAGAGTGGGCCTGCCATGTATATTTATTGATTAATGAATGGATAGCTATGTGTCCCTTCACTAAATTTTGGTTTCTTCACCTAGTCTTAAAAAAATAGAAACATATACACAAAACTACCTTGTATAAATTAAAATGTCATTTGCTTATTATGGAAAACTCATAAAATCAGAAAAGAGTCTACCATCCATCTCAGTACATAGTAATGACCCGTTATCTCCTTCTATATATATTATTTTCATTGCTGAAATCACACGATACAGGTTTTTTTTTTTAATTGTGATAAAATATACCAAACATAAAACTTACCATTTAACCATTTTAAGTGTGTAACTCAGTGCCATTAAGTACATCTACTGTTAGGGCACCTGGCTGGCTCAGTCGGTTAAGTGTCTGACTTCAGCTCATGTCATGATCTCACAGTTTGTGAGTTCAAGCCCCACATCGGGCTCTGTGCTGACAGCTCAGAGCCTGGAGCCTGCTTCGGATTCTGTGTCTCCCTCTCTCTCTGCCCCTCCCCTGCTCGCACTCTGTCTCTCTCTTTCTCAAAAATAAACATTAAAAAAGTTTTTTTTTTTAAAGTATATCCACTGTTGTGCAACCATTACCATCACCCATCTTCAAACTTTATCTTCCCAAACTAAAACTCTGTGCCCGTCAAACAACAGTGCTCTCTTCCCCTCCCTACAGCTTTTTTTATTGGGGTTTGTAGCAAAGTGGAAGTGGGTTTCTTCTGATCCTTACATAGTCCAAGTTAGCATTTCCGTTTATTTTCAAGTGGTTTGAGGATTTCATAGCAGAGGCCATCCTTCCTGGTGTTGTTTGGTGCCAACAGATGTCTCCGTCAGCGCCAAATCCCAGGCTGATAACATTTTGGAAGCCTCACTTTGTGCTGCATTTCCTCATTCTAGGACCTACGACATATTTAGGCACCCATGAAAATATTCTAAGTTTTTTTTTTAAGATTTATTTGTTTATTTTTGAGAGAGAAAGCTTCAGCAGGGGAGGGGCAGAGATGAAGAGGGGGAGAATACCAAGCAGGCTCTGTGCTGACAGCCCCAATGTGGGGCTCAAACTCACAAACTTGAGATCATGACCTAAGCAAAGTCTGATGCTTAACCGACTGAGCCACCTAGGAGCTCCTCTAAGTTCTTTCAAGATCCAAAGAAAATGAACTTTTAGGTCAAAGAAAATATTTTAATACAATAGTGTTTGTCTTTATAGAAATATCATAAAATATAATTTTCAGTATTTTTTAGTGGAGGAATTGGACCATGAAGGCAAAAGTGCCTGTAGTACAGTAAAAATGGTGAGGAGGAATCACTGAAGTTTTTAATGCAGGAGACTTATCCTTTGGTCTATTTTCATCTTTGAATTTCTCTTTCCTAAGCATAAATAAAGATATCTTTAAAAAATTATTTATTTTGAGAAGGAGAGACAGCAAGCAGGGGAGAGGCAGAGAGAGAGGGAGAGAGAGAATCCCAAGCAGGCTCTGTGCTCTTAGCACAGAGGCCAATATGGGGCTCAAACTCATGAACCGTGAGATCAGGACCTGAGCCAAAACCAAGAGTCAGGCGCTTAACTGACTGAGCCACCCAGACATCCCTGAAGACATCTTTCAAACATTTTACATAGCAGTGTATATAGTTAAGCAATATCCTAAAATTTTAGATTTAAAAAATTTTAAATTTTAGGTAAGGTCTCTATTATGATGTTAAGAGGTATTGTCAATTAGTCCTTCCTCCTAGAATGATTTTCCAATTTGAAAGAACCTACATGTAATTTAATTAATTGGACCATTCCAAAGAACTACAAAACATTGGTTTTATGTGTTTTAAGAGAATTCAGAGCACAGTGTGGCCACAATCACATGTATGAGACTTCAGAAATGTATGGCAGCCGTCCCTGTTATCTGGCTCTCCTATTTTCTTAATTTTGTTTAAATATTCATGACATGTTCACCTTTCTGAGAGAAAGGATTATAAATCATTCTACTTCCACTCTATAGCATTTGGTACCATCTGAGCACATACTAGGCACGTATCAGGAGCATTTTTGACTTGATGAGATATGCATTTATAATTGCTTGAATTGAAGGGGTGCCAGGGTGGCTCAGTCAGTTGAGTATCTGACTTCGGCTCAGATCATGATCTCACGGTTGGTGGGTTCAAGCCCCGAGTCAGGCTTTGTGCTGACAGCTTGGAGCCTGGAGCCTGCTTTGGATTATGTGTCTCCCTCTATCTCTGCCCCTCCCCTGCTCACACTCTGTCTCTCAATAAATAAATAAATAAATACATACATAATAAATAAATAAAAATAAAAAAAATTGCTCAAATTGGAGTTGTTGATGATAGGAATTAGAATCTTATCTATCTAATTCATTTGACTTAAATTTAGAAGTATGTTTTCCTTGAAAGCTGGAGCTAGGGAGAAGAGGAAGAATCCTAAGTCATTTATGAACTTCTCTGAAACATAAATAGACAGTCTATTTTTCAAAAAACACAGAGTCATCTTTCCTACAGTTTCTACTCTCTTAACCTCTTTTCCTCCATCAATCATAAAAGGTTACAAGTTTTTTGAAAGTACTGAATGCTAGCCTACTTGTAAGTTAAAATATAAGTTCTTGCCAGAGTCAGAGGTCCCAGGTGCCTGCAGGTGCCTAGCAGTGCGACCTTGCAATTATATTCAGACTAAAGGGTGCCTGTATGGCTTAGTCGGTTGAGCATCCAACTCTCGATATCAGCTCAGGTCATAATCTCACGGTTCATGGGTTCTGGCCCTGCGTTGGGCTCTGCATTAATGGTACAGAGCCTGCTTGGGATTCTCTCTCTCTCTTTCTCTCTCTGCCCCTTCCCCATTCTCTCTCTCTAAATAAATAAACTTAAAAAAAAAAAAAGATTCAGACTGAGAAGATTTCCCGGTGATAGCCATTGGACTTCTCCCTCCCTCCCTCCTGTATAGCTAGATATTAAGAAATAGGTCCATCTAGAGAGAAGAGAGTAAACATGTTTCACTGGATTGTCTTGGAAAAAAAATAACTTTAATTTCTTGCTTGTCTTCCAACAGTTCTACAAAGCTTCGTACTTTGGCCAGAGGTTTGTCTCCTGCATACCTGAGATTTGGTGGCACCAAGACAGACTTTCTCATTTTTGATCCCAAGAAAGAACCAACCTTTGAAGAGAGAAGTTACTGGCAGTCTCAAGTCAACCAGGGTGAACTTTTTAAAGATTCACGATATGTTTTGATTCACTTGAGTCAGGCTTGAGCGTTCTCAGAGAAGTGTTATTGCTGATATCTAACAATTAATAAGAAATCAAGGGCTCCCAACTGGCCAATGAAGGCACCCACACAAAAGGAGGAGGCAGTGGGCAGGTTTCCTCCTCCTGGTGTCTTCATGAATGTGAAACCTCACCAAAAAAAATGTGTGCTGGGCATAACTGAGAGTTAATTGTGCTGTAAATAGGACAATGGTTGTAGCTGAAGGACACAGCTGCTTAGCAGGAGTGTGTGGGTAGAAATGTGTCAATCTGAAAAGAGTACTTCCAGCTGAAGACATAAGCGATCGACTAAAACCCATTTATTTTGAAAATAGAATGTGGATGAAGGGTATAACAAGAGGCTGTGGAGGTTCACTCTGCTTCTTAGAATGGATTTTAAGACTTCATTGATTGGGCAGCGATTGTCAAACGTTATTGACAATCCACAGTCACCTGGGGTGAGTTTGAATATTTGGATTCTGTGTTCCAACCTTAGATTATGAGTTTAGAAGCTTCTCGGGTGATTCTGATATTTGAGGTCTGTTGGTTCCCCCTGAGAAACCTGCCTTAGTGAGCAATGAGGATTTGCTCTATGTCTTTCATAAGTGCTATGCAGACATCAAATGGAAGTTGAGTCATTATCTTACCAATTATGAGAAATAAGGTGTGCATCACTGAATTACAATAATGTCAGTATAATGTATATATTAGTGAATAATATGTCCTTATTTCATACATTACATATTTTTCCCTCTGTTTTCTTCAGTTAGGAAGTTTCCAGAACAGTTCATCAGTACTTGGGCCAAAACTAATAGAAGACTAATTAGAAAAAAATGAAAACAAAAGCAGGAGAGTTCTCTTAACATAATATATGGGAATAGTTGATGTTGGGACTTGACCATTTCCATCTGTCATGTGTATCTGCAAGGTCTCTTAAGTTCAGACAGGAAATTGGCCTTTCCCCATCCATTTTCTCCATCCTGTGTGTATATGTGGTGGAAGAGGGGAGGTGCCAGTGCCTCTGAAGCATCCTTTGTGAGCCTGGGGATGGATGAGGCACCAGCTGCCAGAAAGTCAGAATGTGCAGCTTCCTAGAAATGAAGTTATGGGCGGGTTGCCAGTCCTGGCAGCAGGCGTGCAGCGGCTGTGCTGCCTTGTGATAAAGAAGCACAGTCAACCGACAGTTTAGTGGCTGAGTTTTCCAAGCACACGTGCTGTGGTCTCAGAAGCTTTGAGGATAACATATTTGAAGGAATAGAAAAAGTCACCATTTCCTGTCCTACTATTACGGCAAGAGGAAATCATCACAAAGCAGCTATAGTCCAGCGAAACAAATTTTTATGTATTTTGAAAGCGAACTGTAAGAGAATCGAATTGTTATCTTTTTTTTTAATGTTTATTTATTTTGAGACAGAGGGAGAGTGCAAGCGGGGGAGGGGCAGAGAGAGAATCCCAAGCAGGCTCCTCGCTATGAAGTGCAGAGTCCAACATGGGGCTTGAACCCACAAACTGTGAGATCATGACCTTAGCCGAAATCAAAAGTCGGATGCTTACTCAACTGAGCCACCAGGAGCCCCTGAACTGTTTTCTTCAGTGGGATTCTCTAGTAATTTCAAGTTTCTGAGGAATTTTCTGAATTGTTAAATAACTTGAAGTTATGTCCAGTAGATCTGTGTCCAATGTATGTCCAGTGTTTCTTAGGAAACCTGCCCTTGGTTGTTTGTGTGTGTGTGTGTGTGGTGATTGGTTAGCTGCAAATTTGACATGTAACAGAATATATCTTTTTCTGATCTCCTACCTAAAAACCAGGAACATAATTATCCTGCTTTAGTCACATAAATAGGAAACTAAATAAATGTGTGGGCCTTCAACCTTTTCACCGTGAAAACAGATTCTCTAAACTATTTCTTCCCTTTGCAGATATGTGTGAATCTGGATCCATCCCTTCCGACATAGAGAAGAGATTACAGTTGGAATGGCCCTTCCAGGAGCAATTGCTTCTCAGAGAACAGTATCAGAAAAAGTTCAACAATAGCACTTACTCAAGTAAGAGATGAAAGGCACCTGCAGGTGTCCCAGCCCCCAGAATACATGGATAGTTTGAACTTGGGCTTGAATCACATAAGCCCTACCGCAGTTGTATAAAGCTGCATAATACTCAAATGTTATCAGGAGTTAATGGGAAATCTTGAATTTCTGTTTTGTTTTTCTTTTCTTCACCTGACTTTGCCTATTAGCCATGAAGTGAAAAATCATTCATTCACGAGCTAATAGTGACCTTTCCTGCTCTGAAGAACTAGGAAGTCAAGGAAGACATGGATAGATTCCTCATGGAACAGTAAAATACAAAAGTATGAAGAATAAATAGTGGAGGTGCCTGGCTAGCTCAATCTGTAGAGCACGCAACTCTTTTTTTTTTTTTTAATTTTTTAATGTTTATTTATTTGAGAGAAAGACAGAGACAGAGAGACAGACAGAGCATGAGCAGGGGAGGAGCAGAGAGAGAGACACACACACAGAATCTGAAGCAGGCTCCAGGCTCCGAGCTATCAGCACAGAGCCCAACGTGGGGCTCGAACCCACAAGCCGTGAGATCACGACCTGAGCTGAAGTCGGACACTTAACCGACCGAGCCACCCAGGCGCCCCTGTAGAGCACTCAACTCTTAATCTTGGAGTTGTGAGTTCGAGCCCCACGCTGGGTGGACAGGTTACTTAAAAATAAAATCTTTTCTTTTTTTTTAAAGAGTAATTTGTGAAAACCATTCACACCTCGTCATCCATTCTCTCTCTCTCCTCCCAGAAGCAACCCCTATCATGAGTAGGTGTACCATTAGGTAGTGGAAGACTGAGTCATATCAGACAGTCTTGGCCATCAAGAAGCGCTCTCTTTTTTTATTTCCTCTGTGGCTTTGTGTAGACCTAGCTCGACTAACCAGGAATTTCTTTCCATTCACTGAAACAGTTATCCAGTCTTCAAAATGGGATGATGTTGGCATGCAGGGCTTCAAAACAACTGGAACCAAGCAATCCTTACTTAACTATGAGAACTATTTTTATCTGAAAGTTGATGTTTTATACCCAACTAAGGGATGATATTGCCCCAGATCTCAGTTAAGGAAATAATCTGCTCAGATACAACTGTCTTCTTTTGATTTTTGAAAAATAAATTATCTTGAAGTTAATTTGGGTCCCTCGGCATTTCTAAGAGTACATTACTGAAAGTAGATTATTTATCTTTGTAGGATTTTACTGTATACTGTCTGGATTTCAATGTATCCAGTGGATTTTAATTTTTGTATTTTTTATTTATAAGGTACAGAAAGAAATGTGACACATAAGAAATCAGAAAATAGTTTACATGTTAATAGAGTCCTCTAAATTGTTTATTACATTTTAAAGGAGGGGGACTACTCTGACATTTTAATTCAATGACCTGTGGTTGAATGGAATTTGGCATAAGGCAGGCCTGTTTCAGATCCCAAGAAAGGAGTGACAGGAGACCCGTATCAGTAAGGTCTCACCTGTAATAAATCATGATACAGGTCTGCTAAGAGAAGATTCCATGGAATTAGATAATCTATTGATTTCTACTTTATTTTGTATCATGTTAAACTTTATACTAGTTTATCTTCAATTTTTCTAAAAAAAAAAAAAAAAAAAAAGATTTCCTAGCTCACATGATCTTTCTGGAGTCAAGATAGTACGTTTCTACCATCTTCCCCTGCCTCTGGGACTAGGACCTTCAATAGTTCCTGTCCCAGAAGAAGTTCCTTCACTAACTATGTAACTGGGTCATTATAATTGCAGCTACCCTGTTGGCAATGCTCAAATATTTAACAAATACAGATTGTTGATTTGTATTTGGAAACATTTGACTCCTGGTTTGAATTTTTTTATTTTAATATACGTGTCTTAGAAACATATAGATGGGAATCTATTGTGTTCATCTGGGCACCAACTCCATATAGTGATAAGTATCTCAGAAGCTAATAGATGTTTTCACACATCGTTCCACACTGATGACTGAGGTTGGTAATGTGTGAGTACCTTGGGCTGGCATTGTCCAATGGAGGAAATAGCAAAAGTCCACTGTGGCAAGGAGAGGTTAATTGCTTAGTCGGTGGCCTGCACCCTTAAAACAGGTGTCTTAGAAGATATAGGTAAGTTTTCTAATTACAGTACCCATTAGGTGGTGGGTTTCACTTAAGTAGAAGATGACAGAAACATTTGTCACAAGACTACAAACTTTGTAAACCTGTTTAGGCAGGAAAAGGAAGCAATGTTATAGATGTAATTCTGGGGGTGGCTGACTGCATAATGAACTTCCTTATTACAATAATCATATTTAATGAGCTAATTCTTTGTTCTCCTTCTTCTCTACCTCTCTTCCTCATCGCCTGACTCCTCCACCTCTATCACTCACTAGAACTGCACACATTTATATAAACGGACAAGGCATAATGCCAGGGAAAGAGTCAGTGCCAGTGTTTTTGTTTTGTTTCTTCTTGTTTGTTTTTTTTTATTCAGTGCCAGCTTTTAATGTGCCATTTAGATTATTTTTGTCCCAGGGGTCTTTCTACACTCTCATAAAGTAAGAGACAAGAGACTGGGTAACGATTGGGAATTAGAAAATTAGCTGTGAGTTTTCTTATTCTTATTTTGAGGAGGGAGTAGGCTGGATGGTGTTTTGGTTGGTTTTATTTTTAAGAGTAGAGTCTAACTGAGTAGTATACAGCCCATATTCTAGGAGATGTTACTATTCTGTTGTAGGAGGTGTACAATAGAATTTTAAGCTGTGTAAATTCCAATTGCATTTGGAAAAAGGAAATAGAAAAAGAGTAAAGTATAAGTTGAATAAATACTCCAAAATGCGAACATTCCAGGCTTTGTGAAAATGCCATAGAGGGAGTATGTGATAACAGTGCCTAATATGTATAAGGGCTTTTTATGATTTACAAAGAGTTTTCACATATGTTGTCTCAACCTCAATTTTGTGAGTAGGCACACGATGGTGCTAGTTCCAGGATCGTGGATGCATAGCTGAGGCTCATGCAGGGCAAAGGGGTCACCTCATTGTACAATCTGTAAGCGGGAGAGCAGGGCTGGAACTCAGGTGTTAGGATTCCTGATCCAGGAAACTTTGTGCAGCATGATTTTGCAATACGCAAGTCTAACATGGAGCTGTGACTAAGACAGTCGAGTCACCCCTTGACAACAGGCTCTCGTAATGGCACTGCCACCAAATAGCCATGTGTATTGGGCAAAGCACTTCATTTCTTTGGTGCCAGTTTCCTCAGAGAAAAATGGGGATGGAGGTTTGGAGAGAGGTCAATAACCCTGGAGGCTCTGTGTTGGCCCAAAGTGTGGCTCAAGATCCAGTGGAATGCTGAGCCGCAGGACTGGAGAGCTTTTCAGCCCCTGTTGTCTGTAACTCCTTGATGATAGGCAGCAGTCCTGTGGAAGTGGGTGACACAGCAAACACCCTAAATAACTCAAACAACTTGCTACAGCCGTTCTGCCCCCAGCCTTTATTGGTATTAAATTTAGGTTTCATTGTTATGCTGATCCAAGGAATTCACTTAGATTTTTTTTTAAGTTTACTTATTAGAGAGAGAGAGAGAGAAGGCATGAGTGGGGAGGGGCAGAGAGAGAGGGAGAAAGAGAGAATCCCAAGCAGGCTCCTCACTGTCAGCACAGAGCCCGATTTGTGGCTTGAACTCACAAACTGAGAGATCATGACCTGAGCTGAAACCAAGACCAAGAGTCAGTCGCTTAACCAACTGAGCTACCCACGTGCCCCTCACTTAGATGTTTTTAAACTAGGAGAGTTTGAGAGTGAATTTCTATTCAGCAGATGACTCTAACTATACCTGAAAATTACAGACTTCTGCATATGATACCTGACTTAAAGATGATATTCAGACCGACATTGTTGCCACTCTGAAGAAGTGATTTTAGACAAGCTAATGGTTAGAAAAGCGGAGTTCAAAAGTTCCCAAAAGTTTATGGCACTGTAGTGACTCAGTAAGTTTTTTTCACATCTTACTTAGCCCCAAGGAAATACCTGAGTGTTTCAATTACTAAGTTGTTAGGTCCAAACAACCTAATAGTAATAGTTCTCATTGTGTCCAACACGGTTGATATTTCCCTTGTGAATTGTTTATTTATTTTTATTAAACAATTTTTTTTAATGTTTACTTTTGAGAGAGAGAGAGAGGGAGAGGGAGAGAGAGAGAGAGGGAGACAGAACGTGAGCAGGGGAGGGACAAAGAGAGACAGAGAAACAGAATCCGAATCGGGCTCCAGGCTCTGAGCTGTCAGCACAGAGCCTGAAGCGGGGCTCGAATCCACGAACCGTGAGATCATGACCTGAGCAGGAGTCGGAGGCTTAACTGACTGAGCCACATAGGTGTCCCTCTTTATTTGTTTTTAAAGTTTATTTATTTATTTTGAGAGAGAGAGTGAGGGGGGGAGGGGCAGAGAGAAGGAGAGAAGGAATCCCAAGCAGCCTTCGAACTCAGTGCAAAGCTCCTACACAGGGCTTGAACTCACAAACTGTGAGATCATGACCTGAGCTAAAATCAAGAGTCAGACACTTAACCAACTCAGCCACCCAGGAACCCTGTTTCCCTCATGTTTAAAGGCTCCTGTAGTGCCCCTGTGAGTAGGGTTCCTGGTTAACTTTGAATTTCAGATAAGTGAATTTTTTTATTGTATTTCTCAAATATTGCATAGACCTGCATTAAAAATTATTCATTATTTGTCTGAAGTTCAAATTTAACCAGATGCCTGTATCTTCATTTGCTAAATCTGACAACCATGTAGTGAATGTATTGAGGTTTGCCAGAATCCCTTGGCACATAGTTTGGAAACCACAGATCTATAGTCCTAGGCCAATTTTTAAAGTCTAATTTTAATTATTTAAAATTAATAAGTCATATACATGAATTTTCCAAAAAATAATTTTAAATATAGCTAAATTTACCAAAATATTTTGTGACTGAGTTTGTGAGTAGACATGTTTAAATTATGAGGAGTGGGGCTTATGTTGACTAATGACAGTCTGGCCTGTGCATGAAGTCACCTGAGGTCATTTGAATCAACAAAACCTGAGTACCAGACCAAAGCTTCTGGTACTTTACATGGTTCAGCATGGAAAGTTGATTCAAAAGCTGAAGTAATTAAGTCATATTAATTTTTAATCTTTTAATTTGCCTGTGCATTTTTTGTCTCTCACTTATAACTCAGGATTGTAATTCCCTCAATTTTACAACCAAAATGGTAATTCACTGGAGAACAAATCTGGAGGCCTTCATTATTGTGGTGCTGACCTAACCATTAAATTGCCACTATTTTTTTTTTTTTTTTTAGGGAGCTCTGTGGATATGCTGTATACTTTTGCAAATTGCTCAGGACTGGACTTGATCTTTGGTCTAAATGCCTTACTACGAACAGCAGATTTGCAGTGGAACAGTTCTAATGCTCAGTTGCTCCTGGATTATTGCTCTTCCAAGAATTATAACATTTCTTGGGAACTAGGCAATGGTAAGTGCCCCCAGGGACATTTCACTAATAAGGAGATTACCCTTTGGCATTAGTTGTTCCTGTTTATGACATTCTTTTTAATATTAGCAAATATTCTTCTGGCTTGGCACACTTGTACCCGTGCTCAACAGTGCAACTTTTCTGCTTATGGCAGAAAACTCCTTTATATATCCCAGAACCTATTGTTAATCCCAGTTTTGTTTTACTTGAGCTGAAGACAACTAGTTGGACCCAGAAACTTCCACAGCTCCCAGGTTCACTTGACATTTTTAGGGTCACTTAATCCTATTATGGATGGCAGGCTGGACTCAGCAAAACTGTAAAGCAGGCACTTTGCTTTTACCCCCTTCCATTTCTTTCTCTGTTTCTCCACTTGTCAGTTTATCTTAGCAACTCCATCCTAACCGTCATGATATGCTTAAGCTAGAAATTCCTAGTATAGAATCCTACCCAGGTCAAGCTCCTGATTGTTTCCTTCCTTCTTCACTTTTTTGCAAGGAACTTGTAAATTCTAACTAAAGTACTAATGATCAGCCACATTCATTTAAACATATTTATGGTGCTTTTTCCACACATGAGCCAATGGAACTGAAAAAAAATGGGAAATGAGATGTAGTGATATCATGGACACATACTCCATTCCCAGAACAGCTCTGAGCATTTAATAAGTATTATTTTATCTTTATAACCACCCTGCGGTGGATACAATTATGACTTTCATTTTACACGTGACCAAAGCAGGCACAAAAATTTAGATAAATAACTGTGTGATGCTGGGCTACCAAGTGGAGGACTTGGGATTTGAACCCAGGTAGTCTGGCTCCTGAGCAAGGTCCCTGCTTTCCTGGGAGATCCATTCTAGAGGAAGGGAAGCAGATCAACAAGAAGGCAAGCAAAGAAATAAGATATATGTCTATAGTGGTAAGTATTATAGTAATGTCTAGAGGCAGATTTAGAGATCAGGTTGCTGAGAGTTACTGGCAAATTAAAGCACAAAACATAGAATATAGGGGTAGAGGTAACCGTAACCATATCTTAGCTAGATGCTGAACAACTTTGAATAATGGCAGCCACGTGGACAATGGGTCATCTGAACCCATCCTTACGCATCTCTATATATCTATCCCTCCCTCCCTACTTTTCTACTGTACCCATTCCCCACCCGTGCTCTTCAGAGTAAGATAAAAGAGCTATGCCATCATGCTTTCCTCTTCCTTGGGCTCCATTTTGCAAGGAAGAGGTCTGTTTTCCAGAGACAAGGAGAAGGGAGAGCCTGGGCAAGGTGTTTTGGGGAAGTAGATTGAACACTTCTGTGTCCCCCTCCCTTGTGTTCAGCATGGCCATTTCTAAGCTCACCTGTACATCTGATTTGTGAATGAACAGTCTTTTTTTTTCAATTTTTTAAAATGTTGATTTATTTTTGAGAGAGAGACAGAGACAGAGAGCAGGGGAAGGGCAGAGAGAGGGAGACACAGAATCTGAAGCAGGCTCCAGGCTCTGAGCTGTCAGCACAGAGCCTGACGTGAGGCTGGAACTCACAGACCTCGAGATCATGACCTGAGCTGGAGTCTGAGGCTTAAGCAACTGAGCCACCCAGGTGGCTGTGAATGAACAGTCTTAATAAGGCCTTTAATGGCATTGAGAAATCAATTTTTAAATGTCTTCCCCTCCTACCCAAACTTTTTGTCTTTTTAAAGTAAATTAGTTTATTAAATACTGGATGTAGAATATTTCCACAATACCCATTAGTTTAGTATCCCCATTAATTAACTTCAAATTGTTTTAATGCTCTCTCACACTTCAGTTTTGTCATTTAAACTTTTGTTTTACTGAAGTATCTTCTTTATAAAAAGGGAGGTTTTACTATTCTTGCCTTTTGGACTCTAAATTTTTGTAATTGGGAAATGTTTTCCTGCTTTTATATGCTGCCATTTTGTTTGCTTTTAAATGCAAAATTTCTAGATACGTGATTATTTTGAGAATTGCTGTCTTTCAGAACCTAACAGTTTCCGGAAGAAGGCTGGTATTTTCATCGATGGATTGCAGTTAGGAGAAGATTTTGTCAAGTTGCATAAACTTCTAGCAAAATCCACTTTCAAAACTGTGAATCTCTATGGTCCTGATATTGGCCAGCCTCGAGGAAAGACTGTCAAGATGCTAACGAGGTAGGAACTAGAGGAAGCAGAATCCCTTTTCTTAAAAATAATATTGCTCTCTGGTGGAGAATCCTCATGTTATTAAACCATTTGCTACCTAAGCAAATGTTTTACCAAAAGAGGAAAAGATTGACTGGCTCAGAATACCAAGAATCTGGGGGCAAATGGAACCTACAATATAATTTGTATAAGAATTAGGAAGTTTGTACTTGGCCTGATGCTAAAGCAGTAACCAGCCCATTTCTAAGAAATGAAACTCCTGTGCATATATTGTGTACATATATATATTGTGCATATGAGGATTAAGTGAAGATCATAATAGATTTCTTTTTCTAGTTTCCTGAAGGCTGGGGGAGAAGTGATTGATTCAGTTACATGGCACCAGTAAGTATGTCTCCTGCTCTTAGTACTAAGAAACTAATGCTAGTTTTACTTATTACTTAGTTTTCAAAAACGTGTTTTCATTTAACTGCTAATGCATAGTTCCAATAAGAAACAAATAATATCTCAAGCAGCACTGTACTACACACTTAATATTAATAAAACAAAAGTTTTAACTTTATTTTAAATAATGTGGTAGGTTCTATAAGATCAAGGCATACTATCATTTAAATCATGGAGCAGATAAGTAGCTAAGATCAATATGCTTGCCAAAGAACGGGTAACCCGTAAGTACCTGCACTGTGACTATGTCTTTTCAAAACAGAGTAACTGATTCCCTTTCATCTTGGTCTCTTCTTACTAGAACAACTCCTCCTCCTCCTCCTCCTCCTCCTCCTCCTCCTCCTCCTCCTCCTTCTTCTTTCTCCTCTTCCTCTTCTTCTTCTTCTTAATAACAGAGGGGTGGGAAGAGGTAGGAAGGAGAGCCAGGGAGCCAACTAATTTAAAAGCAGAAAGTAAAGTTTGTTTGTTTGTTTGTTTCTGAATATTTTCTGAATAATTTAGCTACTACTTGAATGGACGAATTGCTACCAAGGAGGATTTTCTAAACCCTGATGTGTTAGACACTTTTGCTTCATCTGTGCAAAAAATTTTCCAGGTAATAGTCTTTTTTTTTTTTAATGTAGAGTGGTCCCCTTTATCTGTAGGGTATATGGTCCCAGACCCTCAGTAGATGCCTGGAACCACAGGTAATATCAAAACCTAAATATACTTTTTCCTATACATACATTCCTATGATAAAGTTTAATTTATAAGTTAGGCACAGTAAGAGATTAACAACAACTAATAATAAAATAGGACAATTATAATAATATACTGTAATAAAAGTTATATGAATGTGTTCTCTCAAAATATCTTCTCATACTGCACTCACTCTTCTTGTGGTGATGTGAGATGATAAAATGCCTACGTGATGAGAGGAAGTGAGGCAAATGACAATTGTATTGTGACATAGCATTAGGCTACTATTGACCTTCTGATGATAGGTCAGAAGGAGGATCATCTGCTTCCAGACCACGGTTGACTATGGGTAACCGAAACTGCAAAATCGCAGATAAGGAGGCACGTCTGTAAAACCAGTCCTTATTGTGTAGTCTAGCTAATTCTAAATTCTATAAGTATATAAATTTACATGTTTTTCCAATTTTAGATAACAGGTACTTATTCACCACCAGTCCCCCTTAGCATCAGATGTTATCCATGCATATCAATTAAAAATTAAAAATACCTCCTTATGGAATAGCCTCACGGGCCATAGGAATGGGATTATTTAAATTCCTTCCACAATTTAGTATTCCAATAAAAGTAAATTGCCCAAGACCTCAATGACCACGAACATGTTTTGTTGTAACTATATTGGACAAATCAGTCTGGGAACACAGAGTTTTAAACGTCATTAATCTTCAACACCGTATTTGGTCAGCTTGTTTGCAAATATAATGGGGACTTTCCTGTTCCACAGGTTGTTGAGGAGACGAGACCCCACAAGAAAGTTTGGTTAGGAGAAACAAGCTCTGCATACGGGGGTGGAGCGCCATTGCTGTCCAACACCTTTGCGGCTGGCTTTATGTGAGTGAAGCAGCACCGCCTCAGGGGCCAGGCTGCAGCATTCTCCTGGCCTTTTATTAAACAGATTCTGCTGAGATGGCTCATCAGCCAAAAAGCTGATCAAAGAAAGTTTCTAGGGCTGAGACCCAAAATTCATGCCGCATTTTGTAAGAAATCATTTTATTCAAGTTTGTTGGGCATCTTTAATGGGTGTCCCTAATTAATCATCGTATGAATGAATTGCTTTAGAAGTGTTGTTCCTTAATTATGGCCCATAAATATGCCAAGGATTCCTTCCTCAGAAAGCGAATGCAAAAGAGTGCCTCTAGAGGTTTGAGTCTGAGAAGGATTCTTAGTGTACTTTTATAGTAGCTTTATTCATAGATTCCCAAGGAGTTTAGAGTCGGAAGTGTGAGGTCTCACCAGAGGAACTACCAATGAGTTTCAAGACTTACTAAATCACCTCTTTATCCAACCACCAGAAACTTGATTGCTTTTTTTTTTTATTATTTAAATTTAAGTTAGTTAACATACAGTGTAGTACTGGTTTCGGGAGTAAAACCCAGTGATTCATCACTTACATGCAACACTCAGTGCTCATCCCAACAAGTGCCCTCCTTAATACCCATCACCCTTCAGCCCATTCCCCTACCCACCTCCCCTCCAGCAACCCTCAGTTTGTTCTACAGAGAACAAACTCTCTGTTTTTATCTTATTTCATTTTTCCTTCCCTTCCCCATGTCCTTCTGTTTTGTTTCTTAAATTCCACGTATGAGTGAAGTCATATGATATTTATCTTTCTCTGACTTATTTCACTTAGCATAATACCCTCTAGTTCCATCCACGTTGTTGCAAATGGCAAGATTTCATTCTTTTTGATCACTGAGTAATATTCCATTGTATGTATCTACCACATTTTCTTTATCCATTCATCATCAGTAAATGGACATTTGGGCTCTTTCCATACTTTGGCTATTATTGATAGTGCTGCTATAAACATTGGGGTTCATATGCCCTTTTGAATCAGCATTTTTGTATCCTTTGGACAAGTACCTATTACAAATCTGATTGCTTTAAACAACTGGTTTACTTATATTCCATAACTCCATTAACCCTCTTAATCTATAGTTCTATATCCTCACACTGAGACTTATTCTCTTTCCTCTCCTATCCTCATTCTTATAAATCCATAATAAAAAAAATCATTTTTGCTCATGAGGGGCATGAGGAGGAGAATGAAGGATAAAGGTGTTTGTTTTGCCATCCACCAAAGATGGAGGGAGTGGAGGGGGACAGCCATAAAAGTCTAGGTGTGATTTTACTTATTTCACATTGTACTACTGTGGACTACAAGCAGGCTTTTCTTTAGCCCTTACATGGGTCTGGGAGTGGGGAAGTGGGGAGGGTATCCAGCAAGATGGAGAACGATTGCCTGTAGGGTGAGAATTTGTCTACTCTGCTTTGCAGAAGTTTTCTTACCCCGAAAGAAACTCATATGGCATATTAATAGTACTCTAGGATTTATTATCATGCTCAAGTGTGGGAACATGTAAAGGAAAGGATAGTCTCCATTTCATCTGAATAGCTTCTTTGTAATTAATACCACTTTTCTGGTTTCCTGTCAATTCCTCCCACATAGATGAATAAATCAGAATAGTGTGTAATTAGAATTGAGTTTTTTTGTTTTCCAAACCTGAAGAAAGCTGGGCCTCCCTCCCTTTCAGGTGGCTGGATAAACTGGGCCTGTCGGCTAGAATGGGCATAGAAGTGGTGATGAGGCAAGTGCTCTTTGGAGCCGGAAACTACCACTTAGTGGATCAAAACTTCGAACCTTTACCTGTAAGTGATTGTTATTTTCCTATTGCTATGAGTAGAATAGAGTATATTGAGCACCCCTGTATCAAGCTCCTAATAAAAGTCAATCCTGTCAATAAATTCAGTATTCTTAACAAGTAGACCCTGAAATGATGAATTGGAAGAAACCTTAGAGATCATCCATTCTAATGTGTGCCACCTGGGGTGTGTTATGGGTTTGGTTTTTTTCCTAATGTTTATTTATTTATTTTGAGAGAGTGAGCAAGGGAGGGGCAGAGAGAGAGAGAGAGAGAGAGAGAGAGAGAGAATCCCAAGCAGGCTCCATGCTGTCAGCACAGAGCCCAATGTGGGGCTCAAACCTGTGAACTGTGTGATCATGACCTGAGCAGAAATCAAAAGTCAGATGCTTAGCCCACTGACCCACCCAGGGACCCCGGGATTTTTTTTTTTAAAGGGACAATTTGAAACTTTGTGACTCCGATTTTACAAGATAACAAACTTGGGTCAAAAACAATGTTTTGCAAATTAAATCAAAGTTAAAATTACCTACAGTATCCAAAGCTTCAAAAGTTTTTTATGCATGAAATTATAATTTATTTAACTTTGAGATAAATCAGTACTATGTATTTGTTCAAAAATCTCACCCTAAGAATTGGCTATCTTGTTAATAATCTTCAAGATATTTATGAATACAGTGTCAGTTTTACCCTACCTCTGACTGCATCTGGTGCTAAATCAGGAGATGTAGACTTTTTATATAAAAAGCTACCTGGAAATATATGTCTAAAACTTGGAATAGTATAGATACAGCCCTGAGAAGTAGGACCTTGATTTTTGTAGTCTAAAGTGGCAGTTGAAGATATGTATTTTCAAAGAATAATTCCTAAGGGAATTATTTGAATACTGTAGGAAAGCTAAGAAAGTTTGGCAGAAAGCACATGCCAAAATATAAGCTAGGTTTTTGTGGTTTGTAGATAGATTTCCCAACAAAGTTGCTTTTAATCTATAGTAGTCCAAACTCACAAAGCACCTGGTTCATAACTTTTAAAAAATTTTTACAAAATGACCTTGTAACAAGTGGAATATATCTTCGCCAAGTATATTATAAATCAACTATAGAGTTAAACCAAACATGATAATTTCATTAGACAAATATCCCAAATCTGCTGCTGGCCCTTTCTGAAATGGACCTTGAACAAGGAAGGTACATAAATAGTTTCTACAAAATTTACTTTGCCTAGAAATTAGCCAGCTTATCTTGTCAGTCTTTGTAAATAGTACCACGTTGTCTATATCTTTTCAGTGCCCAAACATAAATCTTTGGCTTAAGATCCTTTGTGTTTTTTTGTTTGCTTGTTTTTTAATTAGTTAATTAATATTTTAGTTTTAGAGAGAGAGCGCAAGCAGGGAAGTGGGGCAGAGAGGGAGAGACAGAATCCCAAGCAGGCTTCATGCTCAGTGCTGAGCCCAAAGAGAGGTTTGATCCCACGACCCTGGGATCGTGACCTGAGCCGAAATCAAGAGTCAACCAACTGAGCCGCCCAGGCACCCCCTTCCTCAAGATTCACAGTCATCTAGAAAAACTTGCAAGAGTAAATGGTACCCTTAACATCTGCAGGGTCCAAGGGAATCAGTCTTAAATCCAACATACATGGCTGTTTTCTTATTTGATTTGTATAACAATCTTGGAAGTTGGCAAAGCAGGTATCTTAGATCAATTGTCCAGATGAGGAAGTTCAAACTGAGACAAGGTTTTGGGATAAGCTGGCTGTCACACAGTTGTCCCATGTTACTTTAGAATTCCATACAAATCCTGGCTCTGAGGCCTGAATGCTTTCTATCCTACCAGTCACCAAACCACGCTGAAGTTATGTCTCCTTTTTAAATGTTTAGTTGATTCTGCTCTTGTCTCCAGTGAAAAATTTGAATGTAAGCAGAGAAACAAAAGCTGTTTGCCCTGTTGAGTCTACATTTCCTCAGCTCAAGAAGGAAGAGTTGGAATATACATTGAGTATATTCTTCAAAAAAATTAACAACTAGGCACCTGAGTAGCTTAGTCAGATAAGCCTTCAACTCTGAATTTCAGCTCAGGTTATGATCTCAAGGTTGTGAGATTGATCTCTGCTCTCTCTGTGCCCCTCCCTTGTGTGCACACTCATGTGTGTGCTCTCTCTTTCTCTCTTAAAATAAATAAATAAATAAACCCCAACAAACTTTTTATTACGGAAAATTTCAAGTAGAGAGAAAAGCATTTAATCCTCAGTTTTGTTTAATCCATAATTCTACCCACTCCTCACCTCCCACCTACTGGATTACTTTCAAGCAAATCTCAGATGTATCACTATCCATCAGTAGGTCAGTATGTATCTCCCTTAGACAAACATAAAATATTATCACACTTTAAAATATTAACAATAATTCCTCAATATCATCAAATGTTTAGTCGGTGGGTGTTTCACATTTTCCTTACTGTCACAAATGTTTTTATTTATTTATTTTTCAAATGTATTTAATAGTTGGCCTAGTCACTTCAGGATGCAAACAACATCTATATATTGCATTTGGTTGAAATATCTCTTAAGTCTGCTAATCTTGAAGTTTCCCTTCCCACTCCTTTTTTGTGTTATGGAATTAATTATTGAAAGGGAGCAGGCAATTTGTTCTGTGGTGTTTCCCACATTCTGAATTTTGCTACATTTCTTCCTGCACTGTCCTTTAGTATGTTCCTCTGTTTCTTGTAAACTGGCAGTTAGATCTAGAGGCTTGAGCTTATTCAGATTTTTGGTTTTTGTTTTGTTTTGCAATACAAAACTTTTTTTTAAAAGAATTTTTAAAATGTGTTTTATTTATTTATTTATTTATTTTGAGAGAGAGCAGGAGAGGTGCACAGAGAGAGGGAGAGAGAGGATCCCAAGCAGGCTCCATGATGTCAGCTCAGAGCCCAACACGAGGCTCGAACTCAATGAACCGTGAGATCATGACCTGAGCTGAGATCAAGAGTCAGACGCTTAACTGACTGAGCCACCCAGGCGCCCCTGCAATAATTCTTCAAAGGAGATGTGGCATGCTTCCATCAACAGGCACATGATCTCTGGTTGTCTCTCTCTCTCTCCTTTTTTTTTTTTTTTTTTAAGAACCTTGATAGCTAGCGATGATTGTTGCCTAACCCATTCAGGAATGGGGATTATAAGGTTCTAAAAGAAATTATTTTACGGGCACCTGGCTGACTCAGTCCGTGGAGTGTGTGACTCTCAATCTCCGGGTTGTGGGTTTGAGCCCCACATTGGGTGTAGAGATTGCTTAAAAACCAAAAAAAAAAAAAAAAGTAAAGAAATAAAGTATTTTAATCTCTTAAGCAGACAGAAGTTTTATTGTAAAAACCTGCCTTTGTGTGTAGGTGAGTGTGTGTACATGTGCATACCTAAAAGTTCTGCTTTGAGCTTTGCTTTGAATTCTTGGTGATAGATAATAAAGAACATTTAAACTCTCTCAGCAATGAATTGCATTCTTGAAGATATAACTCCCTAGTGGTCATGGCTTTCAGAATTGTGGGAATACAGTCCTCCCGTGATAAAAATCAGCGAACAAGAAATTGCCCTCAGATTCATGGTGGGAACATGGATCAAAAGATGTATTCCATTTAAATACCTCTAGGATAACAGTCACAGTCTTTGTAAGGTTAACTATTTGCTCACACTGTTTTTGATAAATAAAGAAATAAGTAAAGATCTACTTTTGTCCCTCCTCTCCCCAACCACCCAACTAGGATTATTGGCTATCTCTTCTGTTCAAGAAATTGGTGGGCACCAGTGTATTAAGGGCAAGCGTGAAAGGTCCAGACAGCAGGAAACTTCGAGTATACCTTCACTGTACCAACATCAACCAGTAAGTATGTAACACACCCTTTTCCAGTCAAGTTTTAATCAGTAATATGTCCTTCCTGATAGGATGATAATAAAGTAATAACTATAGCTACAAAAAAAAAAAGCCATCTGTCATTTCTGGTGAATGAGAACTCTTTAAATAGTGAGGACCCACTAGGAAGTAGGGGAAGGGTCTGGATGGAAATTCTGAAAAGTGTCAATAGATTTAATTTTATTGTTTGTTTTAGTTTTTTTTAAAGTAATGATAGAAAAAGCTGCTGTTTGTATGGTTTATAATTTGAATTCATAGGAACCCACAAAATTCACTTTATTATTTAACCTTTCTGTGTCTGAGCATGGGTGGGCTGACCAGCTTCCTGGCAACTCAGTCTGGCTAAGCAGCAAAGATCTCAGAATGCTGTCACCCAGAAAATGGTAGTGTGAAGAAAAATATTGTATAAATTATCTTTCCAGGGGCGCCTGGGTGGCTCAGTTGGTTGAGAGTCCGACTTCAGCTCAGGTCATGATCTCACAGTCTGTGAGTTCGAGCCCCGCATCGGGCTCTGTGCTGATGGCTAAGCGCCTGGAGCCTGCCTCGGATTCTGTGTCTCCCTCTCTCTCTGCCCCTCCCCTGCTCATTCTCTGTCTCTCTCTGTCTCAAAAATAAATAAAAACATTAAGAAAAAATTTTTTTAAAAATTAAATTATCTTTTCAAATAGGACCACATGAGTTGTCCAATGTAATCATGAAAGGAAGGATAAAAAGAGGGCCCATCATCATTATAGATACTAATACTTAGTCTCCATGATTATGTTTGTAATTGAGTTTTTAATTGCTTAAGTTAGATAACTATTTTTATTGAGTTAATCTATTTGCTTTTAGCCCAAGGTATAAAGAAGGAGATTTAACCCTGTATGCCTTAAACCTCCATAATGTCACCAAACGCTTGCAGTTGCCGTATCATTTATTTGACAAACAAGTGGACAAATACCTCGTAAAACCTTTAGGGCCTGATGGATTACTTTCTAAGTGAGTAATTTTCCTTTCTTCATTTCGAACTTTCACAAAATTCATTGGTATTTATCAGAATAGAGAGTGTTGATAGGGAGCAAAAAAAAATGTCAATGATTTCAAGTTCTAACAATTCTTAATATTCATGAAGTTTATAGATGAATACTTATCCATACAGGTATAACTCACTCAGAGTCCAACACAGAAGGATATGAAAACATTTAGCAGTTAACTTAGGGAATATTTTGCATTTCAAAACAACTTGATACTTCAAGATCCCCTCAAGACATTGAGATTATTTGCTCAAAAAAGAGTTATAATTCTTGGTAACAGAGTCAGTAAAGCAAAACATACCTAAGTATGATTGTACTAAGGGCACAATATTACACCATGTAAGCTGAGTGTCACTCTCTTACCGTGTTAAAGTAGTTTTATATTGGCTAGAGTAAGAAAATAAAATGTCCAGAAGTATAGCTTTGAGGTGAATTATTTGAAGTTGGTCATAATCATTATGGTTTTAAAAGCCAGTCATTGGATATGTCTTATAAGAGACCGTATTCAACAGAATACCCTAAATAACTATGACCCTTGAAGAGTCAGGCCCAAAACCATTGTAAGATTCTGTCCAATGTGTGTTGGAAGGAGCTCTTTTCATCATGACTCTTCTCACATTGGAGAATAAAAAATTATAAGAGTTTAACAACATTCTCATCATCTCCTCCTGTCTCTGCAAATGAGTGATGTTTTCAGTGATAATTAGCATCAGAACCTGCCAAAGGACAGTAAGCATGCTTTCTACAAAGACCTATCTTCCATAGGCAAACATCATTAACATTGGGTACCATTGTTTATTTTTCCCCTATGCTTTATTTTACCACAACTGTAATCACACAATGCCTAATGGGAAAAGAAAAAGGGAGGGCACCCACAAGTTTTCCAAAATGTCTTTCCATACATAGCCTTTGTAGACATTTTTAATGGGCTACATGTTTTATGAAATATCATGGTTTACTTACCCATTTTCTTGCTGTTTAAACCTTTTCTTTTTTGTAAAGTAAATAATACATATTTGGGTAACCCATACTTTTTTTTTTATTTGGGTTCTAAGTTTTGGAAATGGGTATTTTTAGCATATTTGTATCTGATGCTGACAAGGGAAAAGCTTTTCTGAAGTAACTGAATAATAGTTGTAGAGTTGGAAGTGTGTTAAGAGATATTTTAGTCCAACCTTAGATGGGTAGTTTAAGCCATTCAGCTGTTTGATGGCTCATCTGTTGGATCTCGAAGCCTCTCCAGGCAGCTGTCCTCTCAAGGGTAATGTGAGCCTCTCTCTGCTTTTCATCTCCTGTTTTGAGTTCTGTCCTGGAGAGCAGAGGTTGGAAACTGCACCTCATGCCTATGGACAAGTGGGTTTAGAGAGCTTTTTCTCCCTCTTTTTCTCGTGGTAGGGGAGGTTGGCATGTGCTCCGTATTCTTATTTTTACTAAATTACGAACATTTTAAAATTGACAACTATGAAAATATCTGGATTTCTATCTTTTCTTTAAAAGATAGATACTCTAGGGGCGCCTGGGTGGCTCAGTTGGTTGGACGTCCGACTTCGGCTCAGGTCATGATCTCGCGGTCCGTGAGTTCGAGCCCTGCATCGGGCTCTGTGATGACAGCTCAGAGCCTGAAGCCTGTTTCGGATTCTGTGTCTCCCTCTCTCTGACCCTCCCCCGTTCATGCTCTGTCTCTCTCTGTCTCAAAAATAAATAAACGTTAAAAAAAAAAATTAAAAAAAATAAAAAAAAATAAATAAAAGATAGATACTCTAGCAACTCTGGGCTTATTTCCCCAAGTTGATGGAGTTGAATTGGGGTTGTTTACTTGAGACAGGTTCTTCACAGTCCCTCCGTGATCCTGTTACCTCTATGACCCTGTCCTACTGCACTTGCACATATAAATTCCTTGGCTCTTGTGGGCCCTTGAGTTTGCTACCCTTAATCTGGAACAATACCAAATACCTCATTTCCTCCAGAATAACTCCAATATCTGAAGGACAATTGGATTGTCGTCTCTCCAGGCTAAATATGCCATTTCTTCAATGATTCTTCTCTTTGTTTATCAGACCCTGTTGCATTCTGATCACACATTTCATGCTTATCAATTATTAATGGAAAATTCGTGAAATTATGGATTATGTTTTTTTACCCTAAATTCTCTGTGATGAGTGTATATTACTTATACTTTTATCTCTTTAAAATGTTGCAAAAAATAAAATAAAATGTTGCGAAAGTACCCCAGATAAGTTTGATGAGTGTACAGTCTGGACACTTGTGTATTCTAATGACCTCAGAGGGTTAAACGATGATCATCTTTAACGTTTATTTATTTTTGGGACAGAGAGAGACAGAGCATGAACGGGGGAGGGGCAGAGAGAGAGGGAGACACAGAATCGGAAGCAGGCTCCAGGCTCTGAGCCATCAGCCCAGAGCCCGACGCGGGGCTCGAACTCACGGACCGCGAGATCGTGACCTGAGCTGAAAGTCGGACGCTTAACCGACTGAGCCACCCAGGCGCCCCAGATGATCATCTTTAAAAAAAAAAATCATTTTTTAATGTTTATTTATTTTTGAGAGAAAGAGAGAGAGAGGCAGAGTGTGAGCAGGGTGGGGCTGAGAGAGAGGGAGACACAGAATCCAAAGCAGGCTCCAGGCTCTGAGCTGTCAGCAGAGGGCCTGATGCGGGGCTTGAACTCACCAACCGTGAGATCATGACCTGAGCTGAAGTCGGACACTTAATCAACTGAGCCACCCAGGCGCCCCCCCAAAAAATCATTTTTTAGTTGAACAACTTGTATAATACCAACAGAAGGTCCTCCATAGTAAGCGTTGAGTGAATATATTTTTAATATAAAAGCAGTATCCTATATTTATCTCAGATCAATTTTGTCCAGAATCCCTAATTCAGATTACTTTTGCTTGCTAATTCTGTTCAGCTCTGTTTCATCTGAAACTTGACAAGCATGCCTTCTATTTCTTATCATCATGTTACTGACCTCAAAATATGAAACAAGATACTAATCTTGAATAAAATCCTACCCTGATTTACCCAGCCTGATGCAGAAATAATCAGCATGCTTTAAGCTTATACTCAATATATTGATAGCATACTTTAGTGATTTTTACAGCCGATTAAACAACATAGCCAGATGGTATAGGGTATTATCTTGCCCATGTTTTATCATCTTAACCCACAGCAGTATTAATTTATAATGATGAAGTTTACCTTTAAGCTTGATGGCCTCTCCTAAAGCATTTCTGAAACTTTTTTATGTACCCTTGAAAATGGTTCTCAATTGCGTGCAGAACAGCTCTTACTACTGACATACAGAGATGTTTTCAAGGCCTATTTTTGTTTGTGGTTTCCTGATGATGGTCATGGCATTTCCTCCCCAATCTCCTCTAAAAATTGATGTGATATAGGTACTAAAACAAAACTCACGCGCATGTGGACCGAGTGTAAATGCAGTGCAGGTTTGATGGCCTCTAGCACAATCATGGTTATCTTTTATTTAAGACTTTAGGTACAGCCCCCAGAGCGGGGCACCTAACAAAGGTTAAATGGAAACTAATTTTTCTGCTGACTGATACTTAGGATAGAGTTTCAGGGATCTTTGTTTTTTGGTTTTTGGTTTTTGGTTTGTTTTTTTTTTTAGTGTTTATTTTGAGAGAGACAGAGACGAGCAGGAGAGGGGCAGAGAGAGAGGGAGACACAGAATCTGAAGAGGCTCTAGGCTCTGAGCTATCAGCACAGAGCCCAACGCAGGGCTGAAACCCACAAACTGTGAGATCACGTCCTAAGCTGAAGTTGGATGCTTAATCGACTGAGCCACCCAGGTGCCCTGAGTTTGAGGGATCTTTGATAATTCTAAATTGTAAACAACCAAACACTAGACAACTAACAAGCTAATATGCTCACACAGTGAAATCCTGTACAGCTGTTAAAATGATGTGGTGGATGAATGTTTAATGGTGTGAGCAAATGTTAAGATGTGCTAAGGGAAAAAGAATCAAGTTTTTTTATTTTTTATTTTATTTTTTTTTCAACGTTTTTTTATTTTTTTTATTTTTGGGACAGAGAGAGACAGAGCATGAACGGGGGAGGGGCAGAGAGAGGGAGACACAGAATCGGAAACAGGCTCCAGGCTCTGAGCCATCAGCCCAGAGCCTGACGCGGGGCTCGAACTCACAGACCGTGAGATCGTGACCTGGCTGAAGTCGGACGCTTAACCGACTGCGCCACCCAGGCGCCCCAAGAATCAAGTTTTAAGAGACTGGGGCACCTGGGTGGTTCAGTTGGTCAAGTGTCCCGACTTCGCCCCAGGTCATGATCTCAGGGTTTGTGATTTTGAGTCCCACATCGGGGTCTATGCTGTTAGCACAGAGCCCACTTTGAATCCTCTGTCCTCCTCTCTTTGCCACACCCCCCTCAAAAATAAACATAAAAAAAAAAGAGGGAGAGACTACGTATTATATCTTCATTTTTGTTTAAATGAAAATATGGGTGTACATACATAAAAGAGATGAAGGATATATTAAAAATGATTATGATGAGCGGCACCTGGGTGGCTTAGTCAGTTAAGTGTCCAACTCCTGATTTCAGCCCAAATCATAATGTGGAGATTTGTGGGATTGTGCCTCACATTGGACTCAGTGCTGCAGCATGGTGCCTGCTTTGGATTCTTTCTCTCCCTCTCTCTCTCTCTCTGCTCTTCCCTGCTCTTTCTCTCTCAAAATAAAAACTTAAAAAAAGAAAAAGAAAAAAATGGTTATGATGAATTAACCAGTTACATTTATCAGAATAATGGTGATCATAGATATTTTTGTAGTGCTTACTATATGCAAGGCAATCTTACAAGTGTTCTACATATATTACATGTATTACATACATATAACTCTGACATTAACCAATTTTCAACAATAAAATTTGGGGGGGGGGGCACCTGGGTGGCTCAGTCGGCTGAGTGTCTGACTTTGGCTCAGGTCATGATCTCATGGATTGTAAGTTCGAGCCCTGCATCAGGGTCTCTGCTGTCAGTGTAGAGCCCACTTTGGATCCTCTGTCCTCCTCTCTTTCTGCATCTCCCCTGCTTGCTCTCTCTCTCAAAATATTTTTAAAAAGAAAATAATATAAAATAAAAATTATTTTCGTATTGTAAAAACTTCATAGTGTTAAAATCACTTGAGATCAAGATCATAGAAATGTAAGCCATGTTTAGAATTATGGAATTAACTATCAGTGGAACTAAAAGCAGACTGAAGGTTTTCTTTTTAAGTCTCTGTTTATATTGGATCTGTTGCTGTGAGCATGTATTAATTTGATTTAAACAATAGTAAATGTGCATAAAAAATAACATTTGTCCTCAAGATATTTTTTACATTTCTTGACTTGGTTTTGAATTTGAATTCCAACAGTGGAATGCAAAGAAAACATCTATTTTTTGGAAGCTTTTGGTTTGGTGAACCCTAAACCTAACCCTAACCTACAAAATAATTTTGTTGCACTCCAGCAATATATATTCTACCAGAATATCTTAACAACATAAGAAATGCAAAATGAATGCATATCGCCTGGCAGAAAGGGAGTGAGAAGGTTTATGGGCACCGTGACAAGTGGGAAATTTTATGTCATTTTGCATGTTAAATTTGTGATATTTACATTCCCTTCTACCTATTTGCTTTATCTAAAAATGTTTTCAATTACTTACCATCAAATAAAATTGCCACAAATCCAGAAGTTATTCATGTTTATCCTTTTTAGACCACCATAGTGGTGCCTACTGTATAGATTATGTGTGTTCCATTTTCTATAAAAGGCCAGATAGTAAGTATTTCAGGCTTTGCAGGCCATATGGTCTCTGTCAGAATGACTCAGCTCTCCCAGTGTAGCTTAAAGATCATCTGGGTCAAATACCCAATATAGAATTGAAACAAGTTATATAATACAGGCTGTCACCATTTTTTTGGCCTTAAAAAGATGTCACAACTTTTGCAAAGAAGGTAGAGCATACACCACTTGGCTAACCTGGGTTTATCTTTCCCCTTTGCAGATCTGTCCAACTCAATGGTCAAACTCTGAAGATGGTAGATGATCATACCCTCCCAGCTTTGACAGAAAAACCTCTCCGCCCAGGAAGTACACTGGGCTTGCCAGCTTTCTCATATGGATTTTTTGTGATAAGAAATGCCAAAGTTACCGCTTGCCTCTGAAAATGAAAGGCATACACCATCCCTGAGATTGAATTTTTCAAGTGTATTGATAAGAGGAAAGCAAAACCCAAGCTATAGGAAGGCAAGCAGATACATTACAGATCAACTAGGGAAGCTTTAGGGATACCGGGACACTCCCGGTGCTCGATTTAGCACAGTCTTTTGTTCTAAGTAGACCACTGCTAATAATAATACCTGGTGCCAAACACTACACTCAGTGCTTTGCATGTTCTATTTTTACTTAAAGTTATTAAAAAGGTATATGGATGCTCCCAATATAGCCAGGAGGCAAGTAAGTGAGGGATACAGCACTATTTTTAAGAAAGTGCTTCGTTGTTTTTATTTTAAAAAACAGTTATTAAAAGACTGCAGGATTCTTTATATGCTGTTTCTATGGGCTCCCGTCAGAAAAAGTTTACTGCCACAATCTTCAAATTGTCTATAAATGAGAGGGTCTCTTTTCACCTTAACAGAGAGCTAGATTTATCTGCTGCTTCTCTTTTTGCTGTTCTTTGTCAACAATACCGCGTGAGAGGACAGATGGTTAGAAGTGATAGTATAAAAAAAGAATTAACGACAATTCAGAGGGACTGGATTATGTAAACTTCAAATGAAATTTTAAAGCGACTGTAATTGAAATTGACCTACTTACCAAGAGGAGAAAATGTAATTCGATACATTATAACTACCTGTTGATGTTTACTTTTTTTTTTTATTATTTTTTTAACGTGTATTTATTTTTGGGACAGAGAGAGACAGAGCATGAATGGGGGAGGGGCAGAGAGAGAGGGAGACACAGAATCGGAAGCAGGCTCCAGGCTCTGAGCCATCAGCCCAGAGCCGGAAGGGGGGCTCTAACTCACCAACCGTGAGATCGTGACCTGAGCTGAAGTCCGACGCTCAACTGACTGAGCCACCCAGGCGCCCCACGATGTTTACTTTTAATCCACCTTTAGTTCTTGTTTTAGTTGGGAAACTTTCGGATGCAAGTGGCAGAAAACCCTGACTCAAATGGCTTAGACCATGAGGACATTTATAATCCTACATAACAAGAAGTTGAAGTAGGGCGGGCTCAGGATGTCATCCGGGAATCAGGTCCTTTCTATCTCTGGTCTGTCACCTTTAGTGTTGGCTTCATTCTCCAGCTGGTGACGTGATGGCTGGAGCCATGCCATAGACCCATTCGGACCCAGCAGCAGCCAGAGAAAGAAGATGAGCAACTTTTTCTGCATCTCCTTCATAGACTTGCAGAACCCTTTCTCAGAGGTTCTCTCAGCGAACCACACCTCGTGTCTCCTCATGTCTTATTGGTCAGGAATGGGTCATGTGGCCATTCTCCCCAGTTACTCCAACATCAGTGAGATCCCTGTAATTGTCTCCTAGTGGTCTTTTGGAATGGAGAACGTGTTGGGAAGTCCATGGCACTGACCACTATGTTTCTGTGCTTTTATCAGTGACAGAAGGTATTGTTTTCTCCTATATCTTAATTTCTAGAGATAGAATTCTCTTTATATTTATGTCTGCTATGAATATTGTCTCTATTAAATTTAAGTACATTTATAAAGAGATAAAGACAACCCAGAGTCTGAATGCTTCAATACCCCTAGATTTTATATATACGTAGTTTTTTATATTTTCACATTTGAAATAAAGTAATTTTTATAACCTCGATATTGCATGATTATTCTTTTAATAAAACTTAAGCCTGGAAAAAAAAAAAAGCCTGCAGATCCCTCCATTTGCAAGCCTTATTTTCGTTCAGCACTTTGTTTATACCTCCTACTTTTCTGTCCCTTCAGCTTCCCCCACATCAGAAGAGCTGACCTTGAAGAAAAGAGCTCATCAGGCACAAACACCATTTCCTCCCTGATCATGTCAACTCAATCATGAACAAAGTCATGTCCAGTTTTTCTTTTTGCTGTCCCCTCTGCCACTTAATAAATTTAAAGCCTAATCTCTCACTTGTATTATTTTTTTGGTAACATTTATTTATTTTTAAGAGACAGAGACAGAGCAGGAGCAGGGGTGGGGCAGAAGGAGAGGGAGACACAGAATCTGAAACAGGCTCCAGGCTCTGAGCTGTCAGCACAGAGCCCGACACGGGGCTCGAACTCACGAACTGCGAGATCGTGACCTGAGCCGAAGCCAGATGCTTAACCGACTGAGTCACCCAGGCGCCCCGCTCTCACTTGTATTATTATAATAATCTCTTAATTGTTCTCCCTGACTTTGCTTAAAATTCTTAAATGGTTCCCCACTTCATATATATAGTCACAATAAGGTGCTCCATAACCTGGCACCTGCCTCTTTCTTCAGCCTCAACTCTTGTTACTCTGACCATGAATTCTGTTCTTCCGCCAACACATTGGTTGGGGGTCTGAACCTTTGGTGCTGCTCCTTCTGTTCTTCACCCAGACCAGTCTCCTAACTCTCCTCTCTGTGTGGCAAACTTTCATGTTTTCTGTTTTGTTTAGTCACTAAATTTATTCATTTATTTTAATCTAGTAATTTACTTATTTTTTTAATAATTTATATCCAAGTTAGTTACCACATGGTGCGACAATGATCTCAGGAGTAGATTCCTTAAGCCCCTTGCCCATTTAGCCCATCCCCCACCCCAAACCCCTCCAGCAACACTTTGTTCTCTATATTTAAGAGTCTAATGTCTTGTCACCCTCCCTGTTTTAATATTATTTTTGCTTCCCTTGTGTTCATCTGCTTTGTATCTTAATGTCCTTATATGAGTGAAGTCATATGATATTTGTCTTCTCTGACTAATTTCGCTTAGCATAATACCCTCTAGTTCCATCCATGTAGTTGCAAATGGCAAGATTTCATTCTTTTTGATTGCCGAGTAATATTCCATCATATATATATATACCACATCTTCTTTATCCATTCATCCATTGATGGACATTTGGGCTCTTTCCATACTTAGGCTATTGTTGATAGTGTTGCTGTAAACATTGGGGTGCATGTATCCCTCCTAAACAGCATACTTGTATCCCTTGGATAAATACCTAGTAGTGCAATTGCTGGGTTGTAGGGTTGTTCCATTTTTAATTTTTTGAGGAGCCTCCATACTGTTTTCCAGAGTGGCTGCACCAGCTTACATTCCCACAAGTAGTGCAAAAGAGATCCTCTTTCTCCACATTCTCACCAACATCTGTTGTTGCCTGGGTTGTTAATGTTAGCCATTCTCACAGGTGTGAGGTGGTTGGTATCCAATATGGTTTTGATTTGTATTTCCTGGATGATGAGTGATGTTGAGCATTTTTTCATGTGTCCATTGGCCATCTGGATGTCTTCTTTGGAGAAGGGTCTATTCATGTCTTGGGCCCATTTCTTCACTGGATTGTTTTTTGGGTGTTGAGTTTGATAAGTTCTCTGTAGATTTTGGATACTAACCCTTTATCTGATATGTCATTTGCAAGTATCTTCTCCCATTCCGTCAGTTGCCTTTAGTTTTGCCGATTATTTCCTCTGCTGTGCAGAAGATTTTTATTTTAATGAGGTCCCAATAGTTCATTTTTGCTTTTGTTTCCCTTGCCTCTGGAGACATGTTGAGTAAGAAGTTGCTGCGGCCAAGATCAACGAGGTTTTTGCCTGATTTCTCCTCTAGGATTTCGATGGCTTCCTGTCTTATGTTTAGGTATTTCATCCATTTTGAGTTTATTTTTGTGTATGGTGTAAGAAAGTGGTCCAGGTTCATTTTTCTGCATGTTGCTGTCCAGTTTTCCCAGCACCATTTGCTGAAGAGACTGTCTTTATTCCATTGGGTATTCTTTCCTGCTGTGTCAAAGATTAATTGGCCATACGTTTGTGGGCCCATTTCTGGATTCTCTATTCTGTTCCATTGATCTGAGTTTCCGTTTTTGTGCCAGTATCATACTGTCTTGATGATTACAGCTTTGTAATACATCTTGAAGTCCAGGATTGTGATGCCTCCAGCTTTGGTTTTCTTTTTCAAGATTGCTTTGGCTATTCAGGGTCTTTTCTGGTTCCATACAAATTTTAAGATTGTTTGTTCTAACTCTGTGAAGAATGTCGGTATTATTTTGATAGGTATTGCATTGAATATGTAGATTACTTTTTAACAATATTTGTTCTTCCTTTCCAGGAGCATGGGATATTTTTCCTTTTTTTTTTTTTTTTTTTTTTTTTTGGTGTCTTCTTCAATTTCTTTCATAAGCTTTCTATAGTTTTCAGTGTATAGATTCTTCATATCTTTGGTTAGATTTATTCCTGGGTATTTTATGGCTTTTGGTGTAATTGTAAATGGGATTGATTCCTTGATTTCTCTTTCTGTTGCTTCATTATTGGTGTATAGGAATGCAACCGATTTCTGTGCATTGATTTTATATCCTACAACTGCTGAATTCATGAATCAGTTCTAGCAGTTTTTGGTGGAATCTTTTGGGTTTTCCATATAGAGTATCCTGTCATCTGTGAAGAGTGAAAGTTTGACCTTCCCGGCTGATTTGGATGCCTTTTATTTCTTTGTGTTGTCTGATGGCTGAAGCTAAGACTTCCAATACTGTGTTGAATAACAGTGGTGAGAGTGGACATCCCTGTCTTGTTCCTGACCTTCAGGGGAAAGCTCTCAGTTTTTCCCCATTGAGGATGATATTAGCAGTGGGTCTTTCAGATATGGCTTTTATGATCTTGAGGTATGATCCTTCTATCCCCCTACTCTCTGGAGGGTTTTTATCAAGAAAGGATGCTGTATTTTGTCAAATGCTTTCTCTGCATCTATTGAGAGGATTATCTGGTTCTTGTCCTTTCTTTTATTGATGTGATGCATCACATTGATTGTTTTGCAGATATTGAACCAACCCTGAATCCCAGGTATAAATCCCACTTGGTCATGGTGAATAATTGTTTTAATGTATTGTTGGATCCGGTTGGCTAGTATCTTGTTGAGGATTTTTGAGTCCATGTTCATCAGGGAAATTGGTCTATAGTTCTCCTTTTTAGTGGAGACTTTGTCTGGTTTTGGAATCAAGGTAATGCTGGCTTCATAGCAAGAGTTTGGAAGTTTTCCTTCCATTTCTGTTTTTTGGAACAGCTTCAAGAAAATAGGTGTTAACTCTTCTTTAAATCAAACTTTCATGTTTATTAAGACCTTCTCTGGGGCACCTGGTGGCTCAGTCAGTTAGGCCTCTGACTCTTGATTTTGGCTCAAGGCATGATCTCATGGTTTGTGGGATCAAGCCCCTCATTGGGCTCTGCACTGACAGCATACAGCCTCCTTGGGATTCTCTCCCTCCCTCTTTCTCTGCCCCTCCCCTGCTCATGTACACACATGGACTAAATAAATAAATAAATAAGACCTTCTCAAACACCAGTTTCCATAACTCCCCTGTCCTTTAAGAAGCTTTAGTCCCATTTCTCTGTTCCTTTGGCAGTTGAACATTTACTATGTCACTTATGATGCATTTTATTGGATCCATATGTCTTTCCAACTTGACTCTAAGCTTATAAGAAAGAGGTACAATATCTAAATCATATTTGCATTCCTGTAATTATCATATTATCTGGCACACAGTAGCCACTCAGATGTTTCCTTAATGACAGAAAAGAACAAATTTGAAACTAGCCTAGGCATTTTAATTTTTAATATGCAAAAAAAGTTAATGATACTTTGATCTGAGAAGGTATTGTCTACTAACATTCAAGAGTCTTTTAAAGGAGCACCTGGGTGGCTCAGGTGGTTAAGCATCTGACTTCAGTTCAGGTCATGATCTCATGGTCATGAGTTTGAGTTCCATGTTGGGCTCTGTGCTGACAGCTCAGAGCCTGTAGCCTCCCTCGGAATCTGTGACTCCCTCTCTCTCTGCCCCTCCCCCGCTCACACTCTGTCTTTCAAAAGATAAATAAAGGTTTTTTAAAAATCTGAAAAAAAGAGAGTCTTTTAAAAATGATTACTGGTGAGCTCTTACTAATGGCAGATGGTTATGGGGACATGGTTATGTGAGGAAAGGAATGCTCTTAAATATTGATGAATATTAAATGTATTAACATTAAGGTTTTCTTAAGCTTCCTTAGAGGAAACTCTTGCTTATAGTGTCAGTGAGACATTTTAAGCCCACGCCCTTTCACTGGTATTTAATTAATCAAATACGTTTATTTCCTACATCTTCTTATATTGGTTCAAACATATTTTTGTCCTTTATCACTTCATCTCCCTGATATTGGTACGTTCTAAGTCCTGTTGTGAAACTTGCGTGCTCAGCGCTTGTCCATTCAGTAATGGTACTTACTCATTTTCCTTTTCTCTTTTAAAAACTCTGATGTATGTCATCAATCTGTTGAATCACCTCATGGTTGGTCAATCTTTTAATTGTCCTTCTGGCCTTAATTTGATCACCAACAAAACTAACACAAACACCCACTTGTCTAATCTGACAGTGCAATACAAAATCAAAGCAGGAGTGTTTAAAATTAAATAGCAGCATGAATAACTCCTTTAAATTGCAGATATCTTTAGTGATCTTTCAGAAAATGTTACTGATGAGGTGCAGACCAACTCACACTCCATGTTTGGGTTAGAGACTTAGGTTTCTTTCAAGGATAAAATACTCTGGTCTTGTCCTTTTCCAATTTTATAACATTCTCAATTTTACAGACTTATGGCTTGGAAAACCCTGGAGAAATTTAGATACTTAAAAATTTAGCATTATTTAAAAAACCTTTTCTATTATTGTCATTATTATCATAATATTAAATGCATAGGTTTTTATGACACTCTTGATTTAAATCAGATTTGTTCTTTATTTTCATACATTTGATGATAGCCAGCTAGGTTTTTTGGGTTTTTTTTAATTGGTTTTAGGTTACTTTTTTTTTTCGGGGATAGGTTACTTTGTTAAATCCAACTTACCTATCTATTTCAATTCCCATAGACCTTTCAAAGGACAATAACAAGGCTAATTTATCCCATTCTACAGCACTCCAAACTTAGTAAGGCAAACTCACATATTTAACATATTATTTCAAACACATTTTTAAAATTCTTACACATCTAATAAATCACACACAAAGTTAGTAGATTTAAGTGTCCTAAGCATTTATTTTGTTTAAGCTCCCTAAACATGTAAACATCTTTAAAAACCAAATGATAAGAGACTCTTAAAAATTGAGAACAAACTGAGGGTTGATGGGGGGTGGGTGATGGGTATTGAAGAGGGCATCTTTTGGGATTAGCACTGGGTGTAGTATGGAAACCAATTTGACAATAAATTTCATATATTAAAAAAGAAAACCAAATGAGAGTAAAATCTATATAACTACATCTTGGATAAAAATATCATTTCTCTATCGCAAAGTTATAAACTTACTCCGCTGGCCAGAATTAACAGAATTGCCAATTCAGGTCCACTGCTCCGAGTAAGGCAACAATCAGCTTTTTAGAGAGTCTAGAAACAGGATATAGAACCACTAGTATATTGGGTTCAGCCCTTTCTCATGCTTAGGTGTCAGGTGCTGGGATTGTCCAAAGAAAGCCTGAGATGAGGACTTAGGGTAGGTAATTTTAAGGAGGAGATTTCAGGAAGCAGGGGTGAGAGATCAGGGAGAGTGGAGGGGGAAAGATGGAAATTAGGGTTTGTTGCTGAGTTTACTACATTATGCAATGAGAGCACAGGTCTGCCAGTACTGGTGAGAAGCACACGGGGTGCATCCCAGGGTTTTTCTTTTATTGTTCTCATATTCCTCAGCAGCTATCATTTTATAGTCCCTTAATTGCCAGTTACAATTTCTGTAAGGAATATCGACTTCAAGTAATATTGTTTTAAGGCCTGAAGCAATTACAGATAATGATTCTACTTATTTAAGCTCAAAAGTCACTTTCACAACTTTCCTGTCCCATTTGGGGAGTCAAATGATATCTTTTAAAAAATCTAAAACATCTCTAGGACTCACCCCAAAATCAGATGAAATGTAGTAGAGAAGTAAAAATTGGTCTAAGGATCAAATATTATGATGAACATAGAAGTACTTAAAATAGGTAAATCTGTAAAAATAAAGGATACATATATAGTAGTCTTCTCTTATACACAGGGGATAGTTTTCTAAGACCCCCAGCGAATGCCTAAAACCATGGGTAGTACCAAACCCTAAATACACTGTTTTTTTTTTTTCTATGCACATATGCCTATGATAAAGTTTAATTTAAAATTTGTAGAGTTAATATTAAAAACGAATAATAAAATAGAAGTTATAACAATATACTATAATAAAAATTATGTGAATGTAGTCTCCCTCTCTCTCCCAAAATATCTTACCGTACTGCAGTCACTCTTCTTCTTGTAGGGCACCCTTCTCTTGGGAGATGATAAAATGCCTGCATGATGAGATGAAATGGAGTAAATTATGTAGGCACTGTGATGTAGCCTGAGGCTACATCAGAGGCTGACCTTCTGATGATTTGTCAGGAGGAAAATCATCTGCTTCTGGATGACATTTGACCTCAGGTAAGTGAAACCACTGGAAAGTGAAAGCATGGAGAACAGAGGGGTTGGAGGGGGAGCAGATTACCATAAAATGAAGTGTTCTGGTTAACTCATCATTTAAACAAATATTTGTGGAGTGAATGAATTATTCGCTATCTACTAGGTATTATGCTCCTGTTTTAAGTATCTAGAAAAATAAAACCAGATTATATATGTGGATATACATGATATACATATATATAGGGTTTATTTTAAGAAATTGGCTCACATGAGTATGGAGGCTGGCAAGTCCCACATTTGCAGAGTAGGGCAGCAAGCTAGAGACCCAGGAAAGAGCCCCAGGAGACAGGAGAGAGGGGGGAGGCTGGAGACTAAGACCAATCACTGATGATCAATGATTTAATCAATAGTGCCTTTATAGTGAAGAATTGATTTAAAAAACTCTGGAACAGCAAGATTCAGAGTGCTTCCTGGTTGTTGGACATGTTGATATGGTGGGGGAGTGGTTCAATCTGACTCCATAGGGACATTTCTGTGTTTTGAACCCTTATGAACTTTGCCCTATGTAGGCCTCTTTATCTGGCTGTTCATTTATATCTTTTACAATAAAATATAATCATAAATGTGATGCTTCCTTGAGTTCTGGATTTCAAACCTGAGGGAGGATCACAGGAATGCCTAAATATGTAATCCATAAGGCAGAAGCAGAGTTATCCTGAAGACCTTTGTTGCTGGCATCTGAAGTAGGGGTAGTCTTGGGGGACTGACTTAAATAATGGGGTCTGCACTAACTCTGTCTAGTGAATTACAGAAATGAGTTGAATTTAGGACACACAGTTGGTTTCAGAGAATAGAATTGGGAATTATTGGGGAAACAACACAGAGCTTAACCTAGGAGCCTAGTTTGGGCTTAACCATGTGTCCATTTCAGGGAGATAAGAAATTTTATTATCTTTCTGGATCAGAGCAATTCACTAGACAAAGGGTTATAGATTGGATCTTCATGGTACATAAAAAGTAAAATATTTCTAGGAGGGATGAAGGTGAACATTCTCTATCATTATACTATACACATCTCTGTAGCCCAGAAGGCCAGTTCTTTTCATAGGAGCCCTGAGAAATTCAGGAGGATCTATTTCCCTACTTCTCAGAACTTTGTATGTGTTCTTATTTTATTTATTTTTAAAAATTGTTTATTTATTTTCAAGAGAGAGAGAGAGAGAGAGACAGAGTGCAAGCGAGGGAGGGGAAGAAAGAGAGGGAGACAGAATCTGACGCAGGCTCCAGGCTCTGAGCTGTCAGCACAGAGCCCAATGTGGGGCTCGAACCCATGAACTGTGAGATCACGACCTGAGCCGAAGTTGGACACTTAACCGACGGAGCCCCCCAGGCGCCCCTGTATGTGCTCTTAGACTAGCACGTCCCGCCTCCATCTCCTCTCCTCCTCCTATCCATCTTGGCTTAGTTAATTTGGACCTGAACCTCAGATCTCAGACCACACATCACTTCTGGAAGACTTTCTTGACCTCACCACTCCAAGCTCAACAGGATATTCCTCCTGAGCGCGCCTACAGTGCCCTGGGCCTATATAACACAGCACTGCCACCTAGTATCAAATGCTGTCTGTTGTCCCCTCTAGTCTGTTCTCCTTGACAATAGCGCTTTCCCCCTTGACATACCCTGTGCTACGCACAGTGCTTTCATAAAACAAGAATTCAATAAACACCTTGTTAAATTTTGTTAAATACCTAACTTTAAGGGGTTTACAATCAAAATGAGAACATAAAATTAGTATAATACAAAGGAAAATTACTTAAATTCTGTAAAACAGAATAAGCAAAGTTCTCCCGGTGTTTAAGGAGGGAACAATTGCATATAACTGAAGGACTAGGTCTATAACTCTGAAAGCCAGAGTGATAGTAATGGAAAGTCACTGCTCTCTCACATGAGTTTCAGTGGTAGAGAGTATGGTCAAACAAAATAGAAAACTCAGAAACTCAACTTTCCCCTTCATCTCTTCCCCCGGACCCCAATCCAGTTCTAGGGCTGTTTCTCCAACAAACATAAAACCTGCTCTGCTCACAAGTCTAATGATTGCTCTAGAGCAATGAGCCCACCAAGCAAGCTGGAAGCCTAGCTCCAGATGAGGGCACTCACTGATGATGACGATTGTGGGACCACATCTGCAGTGAGCACTTTTTTGCATTGAGCTGCAAGAAAAAGACTGTCTGGAGGCTTCAGTTTTCTTTGTATCTCCCCTGGGTTCTTTTCATCAAAGACAGGATAATGTGTATCATTTTCACTCCAAATTTAAATCTCCTAAAAATGATGAAAAGGAAAGGAAAAGGTGGGATTTTCTCCCCCAAATCTAAATATATACTGAGAGGCTTCTAAGACGTATAACTAAGGATCACATTATATTGGTATATTCCGCTTCAGGGACAATCTAAGTCCTCGATATGCCTACAGAAACCCATCTTTCCAAAGGCCAAAGCAATGTCTTTGTTGGGCTTGAGTTTAAGAATTCAGATGTAAAATGCACTGAAACTGTTAAAGGAGAAACTGAGACACATTAAAATATTTAAGAGTTTATTTGAGCCTTTACTGGTTTGAATCGGGCAGCTCCAAATGCAAGTGGTTAGGAAAGCTCCCTGGACAGGAGCCAGGGCAAAGTCTTACATGGGAAAAGTGTAGAAGCAAAGAAATTATTTGATTGGCTATAGCTTAAAGCCTAATTGGCTATCTGTGATTGGTTGTTCTTAGTATTTTGATTTCATAATCCTATGGCATTTTATAGGCTTACATTTTGGCTGTCACAGCATTGGAGCTACATCCATTTAATGGCTTCCTTGCTTAATTAATTTAGCAAGACGTGTATAAGAATGGCTGAATGGCCAGGAGTTCCCCTCCAGTAATGCTGGCCCTGTCTTCCAACTACCCAAGACATCCCACAAAGATGCAGATCCCCCAAAAGCACCCTTATCCCAGGACTAATGCAGCCTCAGACGTTTTTCACTGTCCTCCAATAACCTCCAAGACCTTCTGTCCTTCTGTCACAAATCTGATCCAGCAAAATATTGTAACTTTTATAACTGGGTGAGAATAGGTAGGAAAAGTCGATGCCACATGGCTGGATCAGCAAGGGCTGTCACTTTAGAGCTTTCCTCATCCCCAGAGGCAGGTTTACAAGTTATTAATTGAAGTGCTTTATCTGTTTTATCTAATTGAAGTGCTTAATGTATTTATTTTGGCTTCAAAAGACTGGCAGTCTCTGGGTTACTGTGCATCAATATGCTCCAGTTACCTGTTCTTAAAAGTGAGCTTATCTGTTTCTAACTTCTGAGAGCAAGCTGCAAAGTGAGCAGGTACAAGTTAGGCTTCAAAATGCCACTGTGCTCTCTCTAAATAAATATTTATAGATTATATTGAATATTATATATATATATATATATATATATATATATATATATATATATATATATATATAACTATGGTATAATAAATATACTTGGTCTTTCTCTCTAGTTCCTGGCACAAAGTTCCTAAACTCTTAGAACTTCCTCAGTGATAGGAGTGTCTTTTGTCATTCATAAGGAGCCCCTTTTGAGCACACCTGAGGTTTTGTTAACAAGGGGACTTTTGGAAAGTCCTGAAGGCTGGGAGCTGGTTGCCAGAGGAACCAACCCGCGTGTTATTAAAGGATTGGGACTTTTAGCCCAACATCCAACATCCAGGGAAGGAAAAGGGACTAGAGATTGAGTTCAGTCATCAATGGCCAAGGATTTCATCAATCATGCCTATGTAATGAAGTGTCCACAGTAAAACCCAAAACCTCAAGGTTCAGAGAGCTTTAGGGTTGGCAAACACATGAAGAGAGTTTAGGGAGAGTAGGAAATGGAAGCTCTGGGCCCTTTCCCACATATGTTGCCCTAAGCATCTCTTCTATCTGGTTGTTCCTGAGTTACACACTTTTATAATAAACCAGTAATACAGTAAGTAATATATTTTCCTATCTTCTGTCAACCATTCTAGCAAATTAATCAAAGAGAAGAAGGGGTCTTCAGAACCTCCAATCTACAGCCAATAGGTCAGAAGCACAGGTCATAACCTGGACTTGCATTTAGCATCTGAAGTGGGGCAAGGAACTGTCCTGTGGGGCCAAGCCCTTAACCTGGGGGATCTGATGGTATCTTTAGATAGCAGGTGCCAGAATTGAGTTAAATGTTAGGAGTCCACATTTTGTAACGAAGTACTTGATATGCGGAAAGCCCACACATCTGGTTTCAGAAGTGATGTAGTGTTGTAGCGGAGTACTGAGAGTAGAGGTAACACATACAGGAGGAAGTGTGTTTTTTCCTTTACAATTATATAGTAAAACTTCCTGATGCCTTGATCCCTCTGTGGGCAATCAGTGAACAAGTTGTGAGCTAGTTTTGTAGAATTATCAAGGACTGTCCCCTCCCCACCACCACTGGATCCTCACGATATCACAGAATCACTGTTCTGGTTTTAAGGAAAGGGGTTTAAAGACTAAAGCAATTGAGGGTGCCTGGGTAGCTCAGTCGGTTGAGCCTCCGACTTCAGCTCTGGTCATGATTTCACGGTCTGTGAGTTAGAGCTCGGGATCGGGCTCCGTACTGACAGCTGAGCCTGGAGCCTGCTTCGGATTCTGTGTCTCCCTCTCTCTGCCCCTCCCCTGGTTGTGCTCTCTCTCTCTCTCAAAAACAAATAAACATTAAAAAAAAAAAAAAAAAAGACTAACGCAATTCTCTACAATACTACAATGCAGATGAGTGACTTACCCATGGTCACTAAGTGGTTAAATGGGATAATACGTGCATAGTGCCCGTAACAGTGCCTGGCAGACAGCGCTATCCACGAATTGGCTGTAATTAAGAGCACCACCAGATGTTCTAGCTGCAGCCTCTTACCATCCCACAAGGCTCACTGCCTCTTGATTACAGAAAAGTCCTCTGAATTGACTGTCACAGTTAGGATTTTCACTTGTGTAATGAATGTCCCTTAACTCTGAGTGCGGTTTTAATTTACATTCTTACATTTGGCGTTTGGCGCCCTTTTAGCTTTAAAAAGAAAACACCTGCCCGCAATCAATGTTTTGGTAGGTTTTCCGAGGCTTTCTTTTTTTCCTGGTATAACTGTTCCCAATAAATGAACACCATCCTTGTTCATTTATTGAGAAAGCGGATAATGGGAATTCCCCTTAACTAAGAAACCGCCCCGGGTTAAAGCGACCACGACAATCCCTACCTCACCATAACTAGAAAGGCTCAGACCGCAACTCCACCCAGTCCGGCAGGCGTGGACCGTCATCCACTGACGTCACTGCGCAAGCCTGCCGCGACCTGACGCCAGAGAACGACCTCAGGCCTGTATGGAGCCCCGCCCTCCCGATCGCCATGCTGGGTGTTCGCGGCGCGGGGCTCGCGCGGAGCCTGCGGGTAATGACGCAGGCGTGGCTGCGGGATTCCGGCGCGCTGGCCCTCGCGCGCGCGGCCGGCACGCCCCGCGCCAGGCACTGGCAGCCTTCTGCCGGGCAGGGACCGCGCAGGCGTCGGCTCAGCCTGTCGGCCGCCGCGGTCGTGAACTCGGCGCCCCGCCCCCTGCAGCCCTACTTGCGCCTCATGCGTTTGGACAAGCCTATTGGTGAGTGCGAGCGGACGCACCGCGGGGATGTGGGAGTAGGGGAGAAGCCGGAGTAGCGGAGAAGCTGCCAGGCGGCCGATAGTCTCGGAACGCCCGGAGGGGAGGTCCCTGAAGTGGCTCGCGGGCCTTCACATCCCTCTGAATCCTGAGTGCTCGGGACGGGCAAAAAGTTGGCCCTTGTGTAAACAGTGAATCGAGCGGAAGTTCCGTTCTTGTGTCCCTTTTTGTGCACAGATTTACAATATCGAAACACGTCCACATTCATTATGTTTGATCCTTCCTGTAATTCTTTAAGGCTCCCAAGGCAAAAACCTGGAACTGTTATTACAACTGAGGGAAGCAGAGCCAGACCAGGTGAACCTAGTTTTGATGCTGAGTTCTAGCTTTGCCCTCCACCACCCGTTAACACAAAAGATTTAATTCAGGTGAACGCAGCAGGTACAGCACTTATGGACCGCCTGTCAGCTAACCATCGCCTCCGAAGATTTCCGTGACCTTCCTATCTAAAATAACATCTGCCACCTCATGCTTTACACCTGTACCTTCCATTTTCCTTCACAATACTCACCACTAACCTGATGCATTTATTGGTTGATCGAGTCTCCAATACAGTCTAAGCGCCACAAAAATGGGACATTTCTGTCTAGTGCCTCCTACATAGCTTGGCAATAGTATCAAACCAATTCTGACCATATCACCTAGCCTCAGGGACGGAAAGAGCTATACACACCAATTTCAAGGAACTCCTAGTCTTGGTGGAAAAAGACAAATTATTGGGTGAGCTGGGAAAGAAGGAGATCAAACGTTAGTGGTACAGATGGCCAAGTGCTGTAGGAAAAGGAGTAATTAGTGTGGATCTCCATTGTTAGAAAGTGTCAAGAGCAAATTGTGTCTCAGAGACAGGTAGATTTTGCAGAGGAGATATCTTCGTGGTTGGGGGAAATGTTTTTGCAAAGACTCAAGGGTGGAGAGTTGGAACATCAAGAGTATGAGTTGATCTAGAATGGCAGGTGGGTGTAGAAAATACTGGGAGGCGAGGCTGGATAAGAGCTGAACCAAAGAAGGATGGACAGTGGTGAGGGAGGGGCAGAGCTTAAACTCCAGGTCATCTAAGATGAAAGCATTTGCCATTGCAATGCAGGGAAATACATTCAGATGCCTGGATGCATTCACTCCACCTTGGCCTAGCCAAGACCCAAATGTAGGTCTTGCTTGTGGTATTCTAGGTTTATGCACTACTTATTTGGGATCGGAGCACTAAGAGTTACGACGATTAGCTATTAAAGTATAAAAGCAAATTAAATAATAGGGACAGTCCTGCCATCATGACCCCTTGCATTTTGGGTCCAGATACAAGTTGATAGGCATAAATTTCCAAGCCTAGGTCTAATCTAAAGCATAACTATAATTCTGTTTTGGTGTCTGACGGAGCTGCAGTGTAGGCTTACAGACATCCAGGACAGATCAACAGCTGCCATTATTCCCATATCCATAAACCTCTGGCTTTTTGCATTAGTGGCTGACCATCCCACCACATAAGAGGCTAGCTACATAGTTGTTCCAAGTAAAGCTCTGGAATCAGACCTCTTCTTTTCTCATCTATAAAATGAAGATACTGATAATATGGACTTTATAAGGTTGTCATGAAAATTATTTTATATAAATGTGTGTTGAGTCCTTAGAACAATGACTGGCATAATAAGTGCTCAAGAAAATGTTTGGCATTAATACCTGAGAAGAGGGAATTGGAGAAGACTGGGGTAATAGTTATGTATGTTAAGAAGATACCAGCTTGCACGCTCTAGTTCTAAATAAAGTGATAATTGTAGGGTTTTTTAAGACTATTTACTAATAGTACTGTGTTGCAATTCATTCAACAAACACTTTTTGAGCCCTACTGTATGCCAGGAACAATAAATTGACAGAGTTTATAAGTTTGGTATTTCTTTATTTAAATTCTTCTTTTGTGGGGTAAGTTTTATGTTCATTGTTTTACTTTGCTATAGTTGATTTGTTTTTATAAACCAAAGTGGGTTTCATTGTTTTTCAGAATGGATTGCAGCTTCTTTCAGATGTGTCACAAACTATAGTATTCCAGAAAGTTTCAGCAGGTGGCACTCTTTACACTAAATTGATGGTGTAATTTTTGTTTCACTGCCTTTATGGGTAATTACGTTGTCTTGAAGATAATATGTAATTTAGTAAAGTTCTTGGAGTCAGTTTACACAGGCTTTTTGGTCTGCCCATTCTGCCCACACCTCTCAGAACTTGCTCATTTTGTTTCATCTCCCAGAGAATTTTTCCTTTTCCTACAATAGGCCTTTCTTTCTGTTTGCGTCCTCATCACCTCTGCATCCTTTTTCATGGAAGAGAGAATAAGGACAGTGTAATAGGGAAGAAAGGAAAGAGCTGTTGCTGAGAATCAGGAGCACAAAGGAGCAATAGGAACTTAAGTGTTTGTAGAGATTTAGGTATACTGAGTTATCACTCAGCATTGACCTTGGATAGACTAGAACCAGACCAAAGTCTACAAACCTAACTTTACATGTCAACTCTGCCACTTTTTGCCTTTGTGACCTCGGGCAAATTACTTTTTCTGTGCTTCAGCTTTTGTATTTGTTAAGTGGGTATATTGAAAATAGTGCCTATCTCATAGGTTTGTCGTGAGAATCAAGTGTTCCATGACAGCACATAGTAACAGCTGTATATTTGCTATTACTATTTTTATATTCATCATCACTAGTATTGTTTTCTCCTAAGAACTCTGAGAGGTAGATATTCTTTCCCCTCATTTGTACTCAAGGAAGACTGAACCTTAAAGTTTAGTATACTTTAGTGTCCAGCATCACTCCACTTATTAGTGGCAGACATCAAACCGAATGTCTGACCTTCCCCTTGATTATAGAAACCCCCCTCATCCATAGGGATGCCCTACCGGTTCCTATAGGTAAATGCCTATAGTACCTATAATATAGACTGATGGCAAAGGAAGTCTTGTTCCTGACACAAAATGCTATAGGTGATTACACATCTTTTCTCTCCAGAATTCTTTTTTAAATAGACTCATTCTCATTGCACCAGGAAAATAATGCCTTTCAAGTGGTATTCTTTTGTTTCAGAGTAACCCTGCCCCTCTGAGCTGTCCTCTTAGGTCCAGGAAAAAGGAAGTAGTTAAACCCGTTGTTTCACTTGTTTCACGTAACCTCTCTGTGCATTTGTTTCCTCATCTGTAAAATAGAAACAGTAATAGAGTTTACTCTGTAAGGGTGTGGTTGAGGATTAAATGAGTTTGCATGAATAAAGCATTTAAAACAGTGGCTAACATTTCCTGAACCTGCAGTAAATGTGAGCGGTTGTTGCTGTTGTTTTATAAGGGACACACCCAATACGAGTCAGTCCCAGACACCCTGAACCCGAATTTGAGTCTGGACTCAAATTTCTTGTTTTCAGCCTCTCCTTATCTTTTCTTCTGTGTCCTCCCTGATCCCTCCCCCAGTGACTTGGGTGGCACTGTTTTATGCCTTTATAGGACCCTGTATTTGTCCTGTTTTTGAATTGATCTATTTTGTTGTTGTTATTTGTTTAGTTGTATTTCTTCCTTTTCATTTATAAGCTGTGTGAAGGCAGAAAGGCTCTCTCTTTTAGTCACTGTTGTATTCTTAGTTCCCATATGTGCTTTATAAATTCCTGTAAATGAATAAAGGTTAAACTTATGAAGCATAAATATGATTATAGGCACTTTGTCATTCGGCCATTTTTGTATAGGATCTCACCTTTATTTAGCCACATCCCTTTTTCTCGTACGTGGCTGAATTGGGAAGGAAAGCTCAGAATTTATCTTAATAGGCACCATAGCCAAACATTTGTTGAAATATTTTCTTTTGAAAGTAGAATATCAGAGTTCACATGTGAAGTCTCCCATCTGTAGGGTCTATTTGGTTTTAGCTTAATTTTGTCTAGCTTTTGGGCTGTGTGCCAAGAACGAATCCCATTTGTGCATGTAGCTGCAAAATATTTAAAAAACAGTAGGCTAATGATCTCCCTCCCTCAAGCCTATTTTATTTTATTGTGCTAACAACAGTAAAGAAAGTTTTACTAACTTTTTTTAGAGGTAATGCATGCATATGACACAAAATTCAGAAAGTGCAAAGACGTAGAATGAAAACTAAGTCTTCCTCCCCTGTTTCCCAGCCACCCAGTTCCCCTCCCCAGAGACCAATATTATTATCAGTTTCTAATGTATCCTCCCTGACACGGTCTATGAACATACTGACATTCAAATACATGTATTTGGTGAGTGGGGGTGAGCGCACACAGGGTAAAAATTTTTTGGTTGTCCTCCAGATGGGTTGGACCACTTGGTGACCTCATGAGAAATGCGTATCAGACACTTAGGGGTGTGTGGTCAGACTTTGGGTTTTGCCCATCTGACACGTGAAAAATGTTATCTCAATGTAATTTTGATGTGTATTTCTCAAAGGTGATCTTTCATATAAAGAAGAATCATTTGTAGTTCTTTGTGAACTTTATCTTTTTTGTCTGTTTTTCCATTGGACTAGTGATCTCCTTCCAGTTTCTAGGAACCCTACATCTTGGGCCGAAGATTCCTTTGTGATATGAGTTGTAAATTTATTTTCACGGTTTTGTCATGTGTTTTTGACTTTGTGTTCTTTACTTCTCTGGGATGTAGTGTTTAAACTAAAGACAGATAACTAACTTGAATATGCATCTTTTTTGTCTTTTATCTTTGCTTAGGAACCTGGCTGTTGTACCTGCCATGTACTTGGAGCATTGGTTTAGCAGCTGAACCAGGTTGTTTTCCAGATTGGTACATGTTGTCCCTCTTTGGCACTGGAGCTGTTCTGATGCGTGGAGCAGGCTGTACTATTAATGACATGTGGGACCGGGACTATGATAAAAAGGTAGTTTCTTGGGGCGCCTGGGTGGCTCAGTTGGTTGAGCAGCCGACTTTGGCTCAGGTCATGATCTCGCGGTCCGTGAGTTCGAGCCCCGCGTGGGGCTCTGTGCTGACAGCTCGGAGCCTGGAGCCTGTTTCAGATTCTGTGTCTCCCTCTCTCTGACCCTCCCCCGTTCATGCTCTGTCTCTCTCTGTCTCAAAAATAAATAAACGTTAAAAAAAAAAAAATTAAAAAAAAAAAAAGGTAGTTTCTTCCCGGAAAGGAATAGGGAGGCTCCTCTCAATTCTGCAGAGTAACATGGTGGCATCACTTTCGACAAAAAGCAAAGGTTTTTTTAGTGTACTTTAGTGTACCAGCATAATAAGTGCCATTTTTCAGTTGAATGGCGGGTGTCGCAAAGTGCAATGTACTTCCTTTCTCGACAGGAGCAGCCATGCAGGCAGGGTGTGTACTTCATTTTTACAAAATGAGTTAGAATTTAGAGGGCCAAGGTATGGATGTGAGGAGTGAAGGAAAAGTTCATCCTGAACCTTCGGGGATCCAAAACAACCATCATTCTTTCCTGTAAGATATATATTAGAGTCATGGGCACTTGGGTAGCTCAGTAGGTTAAGCTTCCAACTTCGGCTCAGGTCGTGAGCTCACAGTTCGTGAGTTCGAGCCCCACTTCGGGCTCTGCACTGACAGCTCAGAGCCTGGAGCCTGCTTGTGATTCTCTCTCTCCCTCTCTCTCTCTGCCCCTCCTTCACTCATTCTCTCTCTCTCTCTCTCTCTCTCTAAAAATAAATAAACATTAAAAAACAAAGTTACTCAGGGCACCTGGGTGGCTCAGTCGGTTAAGTCTTGGACTCTTTGATTTCGGCTCAGGTCATGATCTCACAATAGTGAGATCAAGCCCCACTTAGGCTGTGTACTGACAGCGTGGAGCCTGCTTGGGATTTTCTCTCTCCCTCTCTCTCTGCCCCTCCCCTGCATTTTCTCTCTCTCACTCAAAATAAATAAACTTAAAAAAAATTATTATTCAAGAATGGCAAAATTAAAAGTAAACCACAGAAGAAATATGTGGGATACAAGAGGCAGTGGTAATCAACTACACAGGTGCCTGAGTCACTCCGTTGGTTAAGCCACCGACTTCGGCTCAGGTCATGATCTTACCACCTGAGTTTGAGCCTCATATTTGGCTCTGTGCTGACAGCTCCGAGCCTGGAGCCTGCTTCAGAGTCTGTGTCTCCCTCTCTCTGCCCCTTCCCCTGCTCACGCTCTCTCTCTCTGTCTCTCTCTCAAAAATAAATAAACATTTAAAAATATTTTTTAGGATATATATTAGAGTTGTAACTATTCTTCTATAAATCAAATATTTATTTACTTAAAAAATTTTTAATATAATTTATTGTCAAGTTAGCTAACATACAGTGTGTACAGTGTGCTCTTGGTTTTGTGAATAGATTCCTGTGATTTATTGCTTACCTACAACACCCAGTGCTCATCCCAACGAGTGCCCTCCTCAATGCCCATCACCCATTTTCTCCTCTTCTTCACCCCCACCCCATCAACTCTCAGTTTGTTCTCTGTATTTAAGAGCCCTTATGGTTTGGCCTCCCTCTCTGTTTGAAACTATGTTTTCCCCTTCCCTTCCCCCGTGGTCTTCTGTTAAATTTCTCAAGTTCCACATATGAGTGAAGTCATGTGATTTTTGTCTTTCTCTGACTGACGTATTTCACTTAGCATAATACCCTCCAGTTCTATCCATGTCGCTGCAAGTGGCAGGATCAAATCTTAATTTAAACAAGCCAAGGAAGCCCCTGTTAGCATTTGCTGTGATTATTTCTTTTAAAAAATGCACAATTTTGTTATTATTTTTTCTCCTTAGAAAAATAGTACTTGTTTGTTTAATCTGAAAAATTCAGACAGTACCAAAATAGAAAGTATAGAAAGTACAAGTGTTCCTTATTTCCTCTCCCAAATGCCCAGAGAAACTTCATGTAACCATTTGATGCACTGTATTTCTCTCAATTATTTTCTATGCATACTCTAATGCGTGTGTATAATTATTTCTTTCTTCCTCAACAGACTGTTACTTTCTCAAGGGAAGCATCCATCTTGTTTGCCTTTTACCTTAGCAATTGTGCATAACAAGTACAAGATCATTCATTAAATCTTTGAATAAATAATCAAGTAAACTTTTGATTTATTTATTTTTTTAGCACTTTATTTATTTATTTATTTACTTATTTATTTATTTATTTATTTTTGAAATTTATTGTCAAATTGGTTTCCATACAACACCCAGTGCTCATCCCAAAAGGTGCCCTCCTCAGTAAACTTTCGATTTAGAAGAAAGCCATGGTGGGGGCCCCTGGGTCATTCAATCAGTTAAGCATCCTAGTCTTGATTTCAGCTCAGGTCATGATCTCTCAATTCATGAGATCAAGCCCTGCCTCCCGCTCTGCGCTGACAACACAGAGCCTGCTTGGGATTCTCTCTCCCTCTCTCTCTCTGCCCTTTCCATGCACGTGCGTATACTCTCTTGAATAAATAAACATTAAAAAAAATAATAAAGCCATGGTGAATTATATAAAGTGAATACTCTTCTATACATTTATATAAAGTGAATAATCGTCCCTAGTTTGCCTTTCATACTGGTCAGAATTTTGCTTCAGCAGGGCACACCTGTAATGATTTTTAGTTCATAAGAACGGTATCACAGGGGTGCCTGGGTGGCGCAGTCGGTTAAGCGTCGGACTTCAGCCAGGTCACGATCTCGCGGTCCGTGAGTTCGAGCCCCGCGTCAGGCTCTGGGCTGATGGCTCGGAGCCTGGAGCCTGTTTCCGATTCTGTGTCTCCCTCTCTCTCTGCCCCTCCCCCGTTCATGCTCTGTCTCTCTCTGTCCCAAAATAAAAAAAAAAAAAAAAAAAAAAAACGTTAAAAAAAAAGAACGGTATCATAATGTATTTTTTAATTCAAAAAAATGTTTATTGAATACTTGCTGTGCGTGAGACGCAGTGACAGGTTTTAGGATTGCATGGATGAGAGACAGTATTTCTGACCTCACAATTTCATGGTTACACTACAGCAGCACTATCGTGAGAGTGGCGTCCACAAGGGAACTTACGGAAGACCACCTACCTCAGCCTAAGAAGCAGAGAGAACTTCTTTCCAGGGGCGTGAACTTTGAACTGTGTCAGAACAAGATGGCAAAAAAGGGTGGGCTGTAGGGCGAAGGTCACTCTGTGCAGAAGGAACAGTAGATACGGAGGCATGGCTGTAAGATGAAGTACAAAGCTTAACAACTGGAGCATTGTGGTTGGTGTGTGGCTGGAAGATAGGATAGTGGCAAGTGGCAGGAACTGCCTGATAAACACATTTCTGTCCCGCTGGCCCCATTGGGATAGGTTAGTCCATGCCAGGAGAAGCATGCTTGGTTGATTTGGGGTTCCTACACCTGGTTAGTTTTTCCTTCTGCATGACCATAGGATTGCAGTTTCTGGGATGTATCGCTTCAAAATAGTTCTTGAACGTGTTTAGAGCAGCTGATGTCAAAGTCCTGGCTGTAGTATTTTACTGTAACGTAGAGTTTTGCAAATGTGAGTTACTCTTGGGGGAAACTGGATAAAGGGCATATGCAATCTCTATATTTTTAAAAACTAGAGATTTGGCGGGGGGGGGGGGTTCTTTTGTTTGTTTTTTAGATAGAGAGAAAGAGCAGGGGAGGGATAGAAAGAGAGGGAGAGAGAGACTCTCAAGCAGGCTCCATGCCCAGTGCAGAGCCCGATGTGGGGCTGGATCTCATGACCACGAGATCCTGACCTGAGCCGAAATCAAGAGTCAGATGCTTAACCAACTGAGTCACCTAGGCACCCCAAAATGCAGAGATGTTTTTAAAAACTGAATATAAATCTACAGTTATCTCAAAAGAAAAAGGTTAATTAAAAAAATATTCAAACCAACCAGCTTTTAATTAACAAAATAGAACGATTTTAGTTTCCCTTTAAGTGATTTTTTTTTCTCCTTAGGTAAAAGGTTATTGATTAGGTATATCTCCCCCATGACATTTTTCTCTGATTAGAAGATTCCAGTTTCTATTTAATTAAAAAAAAATTTTAATGTTTATTTTTGAGAAAGAGAGACAGAGACAGAGTGTGAGCAGGGGAGAGGCAGAGAGAGAGGGAGACATAGAATCCGAAACAGGCTCCAGGCTCCCTGCTGTCGGCACAGAGCCTGGCCCGGGGCTTGAACTCAGGAACCGTGACATCAGGACCTGAACCGAAATTGGATATTAACCAACTGAGCCACCTAGGCGCCCTGAGTCCAGATTCTGTATAGACATATAACAAAGCTCTTAAATGAGTATTTTATAACTATTAAAGAGATTTTGCTAACATGACTTAAAATGTTATTGGGGGGTGCCTGGGTGGCTCAGTTGGCTCAGGTCATGATCTCAGAGTTTGTGGGTTCGAGCCCCGTATCGGGCTGTGTGCTGACAGCTTAGAGCCTGGAGCCTGCTTCGGATTCTGTGTCTCCCTCTCTCTCTGTTCCTCCCCCGCTCATGCTCTCTCTCTCTCCTTCAAAAATAAATTTTAAAAAAAGACATTAAAATACTATCTGCATCTCTCTTTTGTAATCGAAATTCTTTTCTAAAAAATTGTTGTTCAATTTATTTAAACTGGAGGAAAAAAAATCAGTTCACCCATTTCTCCCATTCCACTAGCCCTTCAGCCTCTGGCAACCACCAACCTGTTCTCTTTTTCTATGAGCTTGAGTTTTTGTTTTGTTTGTTTTAGATTCCACATGTAAGGGAGATCATACGGTATTTGTCTTTCTGTAGGACTTATTTCACTGAGCATAAAGACCTTGAGATGCAAAATGGCAAGATTTTTTTAATGGCTGAATTGTATTCCATTTTGTGTATATGTGTGTGTGTACCACATTTCTTTTTATCCATTCATCCATTAACAGACACTTAGGTTGTTTCCATATTTTGACCATTGTAAATAATGCTTCAGTGAACATGGGAGTGTATATATCTTTTTGAATTAATGTGTTTGTTTTCCCTAGATAAATACCCAGAGGTGGATTCCTGGATTAGAGGGGAGTTCTATTTTTAATCTTTTGAGGAGCCTCCATATTGTTTTCCACAGGGGGTGTGTCAATTGACACTCCTGCCAACAGTGCACAGGAGTTCTCTTTTCTCCACATCCTCGTCGATAGGTGTTATTTCTGTTATTTCTTGTCTTTTTGTCTCTTAGCCACTCTAACAGGTGTGAGGTGATACCTCATTGTGGTTTTATTTGCATTTCTCTGACGATTAATGATGTTCAGCATCTTTTCATGTGCCTATTGGCCATCTATATGTCTTCTTTGGAAAAATGTCTATTCAGATCTTCTGCCCATTTTTTATTTGGATTTTTTTAGGTTTTTTTTTTTACTATTGAGTTATATATGAGTTCTCTATATATTTTGATATTAACCCCTTATCAGGTACTTGATTTGCGAACATTTTCCCCCATTCAGTAGGTTGATTTTCATTTTGTTGTGGTTTCCTTTGCTGTGAAGAAGCTTTTTCGTTTGATGTAGTCCCACTTGTTTATTTTTGCTTTTGTCGCTTTTGCTTTTGGTCTCAGATCCACAAAATCATTGCCAAGACCTATGTCAGGGGGCTTATTGCTGTGTTTTCTTCTAGGAGTTTTATGGTTTCAGGTCTTACGTGCAAGTCTTTAAACCATTTTGAGTTAATTTTGTGTATGCTATAGGATAGGAGTCCAGATTTATTCTTTTTGCATGTAGCTGTCCAGTTTCCCCAGCACCATTTATTGAAGAGACTGTTCTTCCCCCATTGTATAGGGAATATACTACAGTCTTGGCTACTTTATCATAAATCAATTGACCATATATGTGTGGATTTCTTTCTGGGCTCTCTGTTGTATTTCATTGATCTGTTTTTATGCCAAAATCATACTGTTTTAATTATTGTAGCTTTGTAGTCTAGTTTGAAATCAGAAAGTGTGATGCCTCCAGCTTTGTTCTTCTTTCTTTTGTTCTTCTTTCTTTTGTTCTTCTTTCTCTTTGGCTATTTGGGGTCTTTCATGGTTCCTTACAAATTTTAGAATTGTTCTATTTCTGTGGAAAATGCCATTAGAATTTTAATAGGGATTGCATTGAATCTGTAGATTGTTTTGGGTAGTATGGACATTTTAACAATATGAATTCCTCCAGTGCATGAGCATGGGACATCTTTCCATTTATTTGTGTTTTCTTTAATTTTTCTCATTAATGTTTAGTAGTTTTCAATATACAGGTCTTGTACCCCCTTGGTTAAATCTGTCTCTAGGTATTTTATTCTTCACTGCAATTGTAAATGAGATTGTTTTCTTAATTTCTCTTTCAGATAGTTCATTATTAGCCTAAAGGAACACAACAGATTTTTGCATTTTTTTTTTAAATTTACATCCAAATTAGTTAGCATACAGTGCAACAATGATTTCAGGAGTAGATTCCTTAATGCCCCTTACCCATTTAGCCCATCCCTCCTCCCCCAACCCCTCCCGTAACCTTCTGTTTGTTCTCCATATTTAGGAGTCTCTTATGCTTTGTCCCCCTCCCTGTTTTTATATTATTTTTGTTTCCCTTCCCTTAGTTCATCCGTTTTGTCTCTTAAAGTCCTCATATGAGTCAAGTCATATGATATTTGTCTTTCTCTGACTAATTTCCCTCCAGTTCCATCCACGTAGTTGCAAGTGACAAGATTTCATTCTTTTTGATTGCCGAGTAATACTCCACTGTATATATACCACATCTTCTTTATCCATTCATCCATCGATGGCCATTTGGGCTCTTTCCATACTTAGGCTGTTGTTGATAGTGCTGCTATAAACATTGAGATGCATGTGTCCCTTCGAAACAGAACACCTGTATCCCTTGGGTAAATACCTAGTAGTGCAATTGCTGGGTCATAGGGTAGTTCTATTTTTACTTTTTGAGGAAACTCCATACTGTTTATCAGAGTGGCTGCACCAGCTTGCATTCCCACAGATTTTTGCATGTTAAAGGATGAGTTAAAAAGCTTGGCCATGTTGTCATGCTTATCTCATAGTTTCTTAAAAACTCTATATCAATAAAGATATGTTTGTGGCTTGGGTTTTGTTTAGTACATTAGATAATAAGTAAATTGCTCATATATTAAATGATAAGTTGAATTACTATTCGGATATATGGGTTAATGTGTTTTTTTGACATATATAATCTGCCAACCATGCAATGAACGTTAGGTCCATAAACATTAAAATAATCTCAAGGCACAGGTATTAATGATTTAATTTTATAAGCTGTGAGCAATCTGGTTTCATAAAAACCACATGGAATATGTTTTGATCATCATATTACATCATTTTTAGTCTTTTGATGGAGTGCTTGTTTATTTTCAGCTTTCGAATTTAGCTAGGTTAATTATTTCGAATTTAGCTAGGTTAATTAATTATCACCACTGAAGCAACAGTATAATCTGTGGTTAGTAGTGTGGTCAGTGGGACTAGACAGACTGTTCTACTAACCATCTGTGACCTTGGAAAGTTACCGAGCTTCTTCTGCCTCAGTTTTCTAAAACAAATGGCAGGAACTTGTGAGTGGCTAGAAGTCAGGGTTGTTGTAAGGATCCAGTGGTGTGATGAATACATAGTTGTCAGAATAGTGTCACATTGTGAGCACTCATGTACTAGCCGGAATAATTGTAACATCCTACAACAAATATAAGACATAGATATATTTCCAACTAAGACTCTAGGGACAAAATCAGAGATAAAAGATCCGATTCTGGCACTCAAACCAAGGTGAGTCATTGTAGCTTTTGACAAACTGTTGTACTGCACAGTGAGGCATGCTTATAAATTGGGTCAGCAAATTTTTTCTGTGAAAGACCAGATAGTAAAGATTTTAGGCTTTGTGGGCCATACCTTCTTTGTTGCAACTGCTTGATTCTGTTGGAGCACAAAAGCAGCCATATAACAATATGTTCGTTTCAATAGAATTTTATTTATGGATGCTGAAATTTGAATTTCGTATTATTTTCACATATCATAATACATTACTCTTTTTTTTTTTTTTTTAACTTACTTTCAACTGTCTAAAAAAGTAAAATCCATTCTTTTTACTCATGGGCCAAACAAAAATAGGCAGTAGGCTGGATTTGGCCCACAGGCCATAGTTTGCTAACCCTTGATATAAATCAGAATCAAAACAAAAATATGTTATATTAATAGTAGGTAACATTTATTACATACTTACATGCTTTAGACACTGCATTTACTGTATGAGGTAGGTGTTCTTAGTACCCCTTTCTCCTCTTCTTCTCCTCTCTTTCTGTTTTTCTTTTAGCAGGAAAGTAACCTAAGCCCAAGAGAGGTTAAGTAATTTGCCAAAATTCATACAGCCAGTAGGTGATGGAACACTGGGCTCTTGGATCCCAGATCCTGAGTTCTTCTAACAATGATGACAATTTTGGTTATGTTCTTTTTCTTTTTTTTAATGGTTCAGTGTATAATAATCACATTTCATGATCTCTACACAGGAAAAGAATAATGTATATTATTTGTCCAAATAATAGCTCTGTTCATATTCTTACATTGAGTCTGCTCTTTACATTTGGGTACAATTAATATTAGATTATAGGCGCATTCTTAAATAGCCTGGCAAAAGCACTCCCAGTTTCAAACCCAGATAATCTGTCTTCTTTCTGTATTTACATTTGATTTCTAATTGCAGTGCTTCCTGTAATCAAAACATTCATTGCAATTTCCTTTTTCCTGAGAATTATCATTATTATTGTCTCTCCTTGCTCTCTGAAAATTAGGCATATACTTGCTAATAAGCTGGGTAGCTAAATAGCCAGATAAGGAAGTTGCTTTGTTTTGTCTGTTTGGAGATGGAGATGGGAGAAGGAAAGGAAGTGGAATGAGTGGTGGGAATTTTTGGTACTTTTCAAAGCTGTTTTAAATATGAAGTTTTCATTTTTGGCAGTGTTTCCAATGTTGATTTCACTTTTTATTCATATTTTTGCTTTAGTGCTTGCCATGGCCATTCTCTTGATTGCATGTTTAAATCCATGATGGAACCATTACATGAGGCTAAGGTATCTGGTTTTATGTATTAAGGTTGTAAGAACAGCAAATCGTCCAATAGCTGCTGGAGACATCTCAATTTTTCAATCCTTTGTTTTCCTCGGGGGACAGCTGACCTTGGCACTGGGTGTTCTTCTGTGTCTGAATGACTACAGGTATAGTGAATGTCTCTTTCAGAATCGTGTATAAAAATCTCTCTTTTGGAAGTGGAGAAAGTAGAAATAAATAAAATAGAAATATCTTTGTCACAGAATTGTTTATTGGTTACCTATTGAGCATCTGTAAGTTAGCAAGTATAAATAAGTCGCCACATGTTGTAAAATCAGGAATGTTTTCAGCCAAAGGAATTGGAAGACCAGCATTTAATTTATCCTGAGCCACCATTATACTTTCATTGCATGTTCCCTGGGGAACACACGGCACCTTCATAGCTTTTCCGGATACGTACATGGATGTGCGTATATACCCTTATGTGAAATTTTTTTTATCCTGACAGTATCTCTAAAGTAGATAGAAGTAATTATACTCATTTTGCAAAAAAGATTAACTGGGTCTTTCCGAGAGTCATGTTCATTATCAATGACAAAGGAAAAAAAATGGAAGAATTCATTCTTATGTCTCTTAAATAGAGACAGAATTAAACTTTTGTGCGTCAGATGGCTGCTTAGAAAGTACTTAAATGAGAAAAAAAAAAAAAAGGACAAAAAATAAGTGTCACTTTATAGAAACTAGACTTAACTGCATACTTTGCCCTGATAGCATCACATGAAAATGCTTTTGGAAGGTCTGTCCTGAGAGGGCGGTGTTAGATGAGCTGGTGCCTAATAACATCTTATGCTGTCATCCTTTTATAGGTGCTTTGTGACCTTGTCCTCTTCTGAGGAGTAGCACCCATCGTGCACATAGGGAGGAGTGTGTTGACTCTGATTCTGTTTGGACATCTCCAGTAATCTAAAACAACATTTAGAGAGGCACTAGCATAGAGTGGGTGTTAAGTTGGACTTTGGAGCCATCCTGCCTTAGGTTTGAATCCTGCCCCTGCTACTGACTGGCTCTGTGACAGTCGAGAAAGTACTTAATCTCTTTGTGCTTTAGTTTCCTCATCTGCAAAAGCAAGTAGAATAAGACTGTCTGCCTCTTAGGTTTGTCGTGAAGATTATAACGAGTTAGCATATGCAAAGCAGTTAGAACAGCACCTAATGTATGAAAGCACTATATGCATTATTATTTTGTTTGGTTGTTTTATAATACTTAAAATACCTTCTAATCATCTTTTATCCTAATCAAGGTCCAGGAAAATAATTTTACGCAACAAAATATATAATTTAAGATCAATCATTTTCCAATTAGTATTATTACTGTTGTCTTATTTAGCAATTTCTAAGAGATGGTGACATTAATCTTTAATGTTTTTGCTTGATTTCAGTATAGCTCTGGGAGCAGCATCCGTACTTCTTGTCATCATCTACCCGCTAATGAAAAGAATTACATACTGGCCTCAATTAGCCTTGGGTGAGCTTGAAATAACTACAAGTATTTCCTTGGATACCCTCAAACTTCTGTGTGTGTGTGTGTGTGTGTGTGTGTGTGTAATGTGGCAGTGATAAAATGTCCAGTCAGTCATAAAGTTTTCTAAACCAAGAATAGAATTTGATATTTTAAGGGAGGGTAATTAGCCATTTTTATTGGCTAAGAAACCTTATATATTTATTAAGATTATCATCATTATCCAGGGGCGCCTGGGTGGCTCAGTCGGTTAAGCATCCGACTTCTGCTCAGGTCACGATCTTGCGGTCCGTGAGTTTGAGCCCCGCGTCGGGCTCCGTGCTGACTGCTCAGAGCCTGGAGCCTGTTTCAGATTCTGTGTCTCCCTCTCTCTCTGACCCTCCCCCGTTCATGCTCTGTCTCTCTCTGTCTCAAAAATAAATAAACGTTAAAAAAAAATAAAAAAAAATAATAATAAAGATTATCATCATTATTATTTCCTGAAATGCTTTTTTTAAAATCTGGTATGTCATGAAGAAGAAAATTAACAGATTTGACCATACCCTTCTCTTTAGGTGACTGACCTGGATGCCCTGAGCACTTGGAGGGTTGGGGTGAAAAGCACACTCAGGCAGGAAGGGTTAGTATGTGACAGCTTAGACAGCCCCTGTCTGTGAAGTCTTCCTTAGCCCTCCCAGAGAAAGTTAGCCAGTTTCGCCTCTGGCTCCCACAACACTCCGGAGTGGCACTTCCTCATTTCACCAGCAGTAACTAAACAAGAAGATGCTGGGGGCTTCCTCTGTCTCCCCAGTTATAAATAATAAATGCCTAACAGATAAAGCTTTCTTTACATGTGGATGGCCCACCACCTACCATAGCACCTGGCACGTCACAGGTATTCAATAAATATTTGTTGGTAGAGCAAACAAAAGACGGGTAGGTAAATCAAAATCTATTGCAAAAATACCTTCTACTAGAATAAGCTAGAATATTCCTAAAGGTATTCTAGATGCTTGAACCATTTTTTTCAGTGAATAAAAGAAGAAAGGGGGTTTCTGAGAAAAGACCTGTGGGACCCACTGAGTATGAGGTACCTGAGGGACTTGCAGGTAGAGATGTCAAGCAGACAGTTCCAGGTCCAGTCTGAAGTGTAGAGTCGATCAGAGTGCACATAGAGATTTGGGAGTTGTCCGCATGTCGATGTTCGTTTACAGTCCTCAGAGAGGATGGGCTTACAGAATGAATAAGTGTTCCCGTCTGTACTCTTGTTTCTGTCACTTATGGGAGAAGGAGAGTGATTAAAGGACAGACCACAAGGTTTTGGCTCAGCTAGGTCTAAGTTGAAACCCCAGCTTCTACCATTCGTTGACTGCCAGGCACCGTGCTAGGTAGGGGGAATGTTCTCGTGAAACCTCCTATTAGGGTGATAGTATTTTTTCTATTACCCGTGTTATTTGAATTGTCAATTAACCTCTCCAAACCCGTTTCCTTTTTTGTGCAGAGTAGCTCGTCACCACCACAGAGAGCTGAGAGAATTTCAGGAATCGACCTAGTAGCAAACAGTGCACAGAGCCTGATGCGTAGAAGCACTTGGTACATGCCAATGCCCCCTCCCCTCTTTGGGAGTCTAAAGTGTCTTTGCCCTCTCCCTCTGTCTCACCAATTGTAGGGTTGACTTTTAATTGGGGAGCATTACTTGGATGGTCTGCTATCAAGGGCTCCTGCGACCCATCTGTTTGTCTGCCTCTTTATTTTTCTGGAATTATGTGGACGCTAATTTATGATACTATCTACGCTCACCAGGTAAAAAATATCTTTTTTCTTAACTCTGGTTTAGTTTTTATCGCCGTTTAGGAACTTTATGAACCACATTAAAGGGAAAGTATGTTTTCTGAAAAGAAAATCATTCACACTTCTTTGGCACCAACAAGATATTTTTGTTTCCTGTATATGTATGTTTACCAAAGAGATCAACTCTTTAATTTACAAACATTTAAATTGTATATACTGTATTGCCAGGCACAGTTGAAAAAAAACCTTACAAATACTAATTTAATCCTCATAACAACCTGGGAGGGAAGGTGCTTTTGTTATCCTCATTTTATAGATGAGGAAACATGTGGAGGAGAACCATTCTGTGTCACACAGTTAGTGGATGGCAGAGCTGAGATTCAGACCCAGACAGTCTCTACAGTCTGCACTTTTAACTGCCACGTTCTCCTCCCTTCTGTGGAGGCCTCTACCAGGCAGATCTTTTTCCTAGTCGTGTGGGTAGTAAGCACTTTCCCATATTTTTTGTCATTACCACTCTAAGACTGCAGAATAATAATCCATTGATTTAATATGCCATAAATCTTTTTTTTTTTTGCCATAAATCTTTTTAATAATTTGTCCATTTGAGCCATTTAAGTTCTGAGAGTTTTTGCAATTATAAATAATGTTCTAATCACTAATATCTTTATGTGTTTGGGGATAAATTTTTAGGAGTGTATTACTTAGTTAAGGAATATAAACATTTTTATAGCTTTTGATACTGCCTTTTTCATACGGCTAATAAAAAAACCCCACTTTTGCTTTTCTTGATTTATGTTCTTAATTTTCCTTTTACATTACGAACTTTGAAACAGTTCCTTCTCAGTATTTTTCTGAAATGTAACTGTCTTCTCAATTATTTACTTGAAGAATATGTGTTGGTTCGATGGAATGTTTTCTGATATTCCAGTCTGGAATTCATCCTGCTTTCTTTCATTTACCCCTCTCCCCCACTGAGTTTGTATTGTCATGAAGAAGATTGCTAGGTCCCTAATCAGCCTGATTTCCTGAAGTGAAACTTGACTGACAGTTCAGAAGAGATGCCTATACTTTTCACAGTAATGTCTGGAACCAATGATGAGGATATCTGTACTCCAGTTAGATTCACTTCTTCAGTAAAACACCACATACTCATTCACACTTTGGTACTGCGTGTAATGAAAGACAGTTTGCACCTGAAGGTGCTTACAGTATGAAGGGAAAAACATACATTAATCCTGCATTTGTTGTTACTTGGATTTGGAAGCCCAAAAGATAGCCTGTCAGATAGCTATCTGGGTGCAGAGTTGGGCATTACAGCCTCTGACATCATGTGGCTGTAATCACAACAGTATGTGAAAGTTCTTAGAAATAAAATTGCTGGAAGAGATCGGGCAGGTAGATGGGAGTGTATCACCAGAATCGACCTTTACTTAGAGGATTTGATGGGAGAGGTGAGGAATAAACCACACTAGTAGTGAAATGTGAATAGATGTGGTCAGGTACCAGTGAAGCGTTTTTCTGCATCTGCGGCTTCAAGATTGAAACTAAAATGTACAAGAAGTTGTTGAGACTTGAGAACTCAGAGGGAAGAAGGAGCTGTGTAAACAGTTAGACTTGAGTTTTACTCTAATGTGGTCCGTGTAGAGTTAAAAGTCATTCATAGGGTGGTAAGCAATACAGTGACATGTAGCAATGTATAGAGCTGGAAGATAGTTTTAGCAGTGACATTTAACCTGGATTTGGCCTGCACATTCATTACTGATCAGCCTGTGTTTCTAAGTTACTGTCAGCTTTCACAGCGTATGTCCTTTGAAAGACCGTTTCTTCTGGGGGGATAGGGGGAGGAAGATAAAGACCCTTTCTTCTGGAATTAGATAATGGTGATAGTTATACAACCAGAATGGTGAATTTTGTGGTATGTCAATAAAAACCACACAGTTTATTATTACTTTCTGATGTTAGGACAAAAGAGATGATGCTCTGATTGGTCTTAAGTCCACGGCGCTGCGGTTCCGTGAAAACACCAAGCGGTGGCTTAGTGGCTTCGGTGTGGCGATGCTGGGGGCGCTGAGCCTGGTGGGAGTGAACAGTGCTCAGACCGTGCCCTACTACACTGCTCTGGCTGCTGTAGGAGCCCATCTGGCACACCAGGTTTGACCGTTTTCTTACACTTTCCCTCATTTTTCCTTGGATTATAAATTGTAAAAACTATTTAAACAGAAACAACCTCTTTGTTTACCAAGCAACGTACTTCTTTAAAACAAACAACTACTTGGCTTATACTATCTTGAACCACCCCTTCCCCTGCCTCAACATATCATCTAAAAAAGCTCACTGTATTAGTTTAGAGAAATAATCTAAAACTAAACCTAGATTTTTTTTTCCCCTCTGATTTTTCTGGAATTACTTCTGATTGATGTCTGGGAAAATTTCAGCTATGTCTGAAGGTTGTGGGTTGAGCTGAATTGCTCTGAAACCAAACTGATCAACATAACTGTACTTTCAATATGTGGGCTGCTGTGATGGTTAGCAAACTAATCATTCATAGGGATGGGTTCCACTGGCATTAGCAGTCAAGGCCAGATAGGACATGAAGTGCTCACATGTCAGACAGAATTCTGCCTACATAGTGGGAAACTGTCATTTCAGCGTGTTCAGCCACCACCCACAAGCTTATATTGGGATCTACATTATTTACTTTTGTAAAATGAATGAACCAAATCTAATTTTAATGAAGTAGGTTGCTTGTAAATGGACTCTTTTTTTTTTTTTTTTCCTTAAAACTTTCAAGTTTATTTATTTATTTTGAGAGAGAGAGGGAGAAAGCAGGGTAGGGGCAGAGAGAGGGGGGAGAGAGAGAATCCCAAGCAGGCTCTGCACTGTCAGCTCAGAGCCTGATGTGGGGCTCGAACTCACGACCTGTGAGATCATGACCTTAGCCAAAATTAAGAGTCAGACGCTTAACCAGTTGAGCCACCCAGGCGCCTCTAAATGGACTCTATTTTTGTATCAGTGTTACTGTTACTTTCTTTGAATGGATTCAAAAGGGTGTTAGCCTCTCTGTAGATGATCTGTTTGATACACATCGTTGCAAATTACTTATCAGTGTAAACAAGACTTGCATAACATAGTAAGAAGGAAACCAAAACCTAATGTCCACAAAGTAAACCTCATGCTGTATCACCTTCATGGTTTTCCTCACAATGAAATTTTAAACGGTAGGAATTGGTGATTCTCCAGAATTCTCTAGATTTCACCATTTTCCTCCTCAGAATTTCTTAACATCCCCTTTTGCTCATAACACAGCACTGTGGGGGTTGTCACCATCAACTGATTGTCTGGCCAGGATAATGGATGTTTAGCCATATTTAAGCACCTGGATATTAGTGGACAAAGGCAAAAATTACGAGGGCAATTACAAATACTGTAAGCAATATTTAAACCCATCTTGAAATTCTAAATTGCATTTGTGGTCTTCTATCCAGTCCTTGCCACAATATTTTAAGATGGACATAGACTTCTAGTATTTGGAAAAAAAGAAATCATGATGATTTGAAGTCTGGAGGCCACATAATAAAGAATATTTGGGGAAATGAGGGATGCTAACGGTTAAGCCTAGGAATGAATAAGACAGGGACATGACACTTTTTTGATATATTTGCAGGACTGCCGTGGAGAAAAAGGCATGTATTTGTTCTAGGTCACTAACAGCAGGTCTAGATTGCCAGATCCCCTTCTCTATGTGGGGATGGGAAGGAGATTTCCATATGCATGGGGGTATTTTCAGTTATCATAAATAAACTCGGCGGGGTATCCACAGTCATTTAGTGAGTGAGGGTCAGGTATGTTAAATACCTTTCAGTGCTCTAGACAGCCCTGCACAATAGACTTGTCCTTCCCAAATGGGATTTGTTCACCTGCTGGGAACCATTGCTCCAAAGAATAACGCTAGAACTGGAGGGTAGGAATTGTAGGAGGCAGATTTTAGATCAGTGTAAATATTTAGAGCTTTCTAATTAGTTAGAACTAAAAATAATGTGGGTTGCCTTTCAAAGCATTCATGCACCCCTCAAGTGGAAGTTTTTAGGACACAGCTTAGATAATACCTAGCCAGTGAGAGATAACGGTAGATTTTTCTACACTGGAAACAGTTTGGGGTACATTAAAGGCTTCCCGTTGCTTAAAATCCTGTAAGAGAGTGCAATTTTCTTCTCTGTACTGATGTGTTTATTTGTGATGCCAGAAAATTTATATTAAATACTAATGCAGCATTGTGATCTTCTCTTACAGATTTACACTCTAGATATCCACAGACCTGAGGATTGTTGGGATAAATTTACCTCCAACCGAACACTAGGACTAATAGTTTTGTTAGGGATTGTCCTCGGGAATTTGTGGAAAGAAAAGAAGACAGATGAAGCAAAGGAAAGTATGGATAGTAGAATAGAAAATTAGCAAATGAAGTGGATCTAGGAATGTTTAAAACAAATTTTACAAAACACTCTCAGGTCTTATTACCACATAATTAGATTTGAATAAACAGTCTTGCAATATGTTAAAGAATTAAGAACCACGAGATGAAGACGTACACCATATTTGCCTGGATTTAGTTCAAGTATTTTCTAGGAATATCCTTCCCCTGTCTCAGAAACCAGGAACTCTTTAGGATTTGAGTGACCTTGAGTACTTAAGTGGATGCATTCTAACTGCTCATAATTCCCATCTGCAGTTACGGTAATGGTAGGAGTTTGGGCACTTTAAAAGACACCTGATTTGTATCTCATCTAAATGAATGAATGTAGGAAAATGGACTTTACTTTTAGGGAAAACTAAAAGCTGGCAAGTTGGGGTTTATTGTGCTTTGTTATGACCTTTACTCACTGCCAAAAGCTGTAAGTTAGGAAACCATTCTGTTTTTTATATTTTAGGAGAATTTAAGTAAATAAAAGCTTTTATCTACAATATCCATACGGACTTCTGTTGTTACCAGTCCTGACATTTATTTCACACATCCGGTCTCTGGGTACAGCCATGGTAACCAAAATAGGCAGGCAGTCACCAGGGACTGTTTTAATTCCTGTTGATTTCTTTTTTATCTTACTTGATTATGATTTATAGGATAATGGCATATTGGTTAAATGTCCTAACAGTTTCTTCCCTTGCTGTCTTCTCAGCACGGCATATTCTCAGCACGGCAGCCAGAGTGATTTTCTTAAAACCTATACGAAGTTCTGTCATTCCTCTGCTCAGAACCTTCCAGGATCCTTTGAGGTCCCTCAGGACAAACCAAAACTCCTGTCACCTGTTAGGCCCTTCATGATTTGGCCTCATCTGAGACTACTTTCCCACACTCCTCTCTAGCTCCACTGGCTTCCTCACTGTTCCTCATCAGGCTGGTGGACTTCTGCCCCAGGGCCTTTGCATGTATACTTCCCTTTGCCTGGAATGCTGTCCTTGAATTATGTCAGTCCTTCACAGCAGGTCTTTTCCTAAATGTTACCTTCTCGGGCTTTTCTCAGCCACTGCTTGTAAAATTTCATAACAAATGCTACCTACACTTTGTATTTCCGTGTTCTTTATTGTTTTTTTCTCTTCAGAACCTAGCAGTATTCACCTAAAATATATTTTACTGGATTTAAGTGGCTCTCGTGGACCGTGGGATGTAAGGCAGGCGGCTATTTGTGTGTGTGGATTGTGGGCAGCAGTGAACACTAAATTGCATATTGGTGATAATGGTCGTGTTGGTAAATGTAGCTGACACACCAGGCAGGCCCTGATAAATAAGCACAGGAAAATGTAGTGAACTGTTTATTCAGCAAATACTGAACCACAGGAGTGTTTAGACTTAATAGAAGTAGCATCCATGATTCTACTCTGCTATAGCAACAGTGAGTTGAAGGGGAGAATAGAAATGTCCCCTACTTTTAGGGAAATATGATTAGCTCCTATGATTTGCATCTGAATAGATAAACTTTAAATCTGTTGATTTCTGGGTTTTGTTCGTTTTTACACAATTTTTCTAAAAAATGCAATAATAGAAATACGGAGTATATACAGATGGAGGGATGTCTTCAATATTGAAAGAAATGAGAAATGGAAAAAATTGAGCTTAGAAAAGGGTTATGCCTCTTAAAAATATACCAGTTCTCATAGCAAAAAATGTTGATTTCTGAATGCCTTTTCCCATGCGTGGGCTCTAGAAGAATGTTGGCCAGGATAAATGGTGGAGGAGCCTGGCCAATGGGGATCGGTGCTTAGCACAGAGAGGCCTGGTGTGGCATCCCCTACATTGTACCCTAAAGGAAACCTTAAAGCAGAATGCCTTTTGCATGTAGGAAAAAGCTCCAGTGTCTAAAAGGGGCAATAGTTCTGTTGAGAACTGGCTGTATAATTTGCCAAAGTCTATGTAATCTGTTCTGGACTAGCTACATAATTTGCAGATCAACCTATATTTTAAAATGCTTAGAATCTTAACCCATTAGCGCTGATCCAATTAACGGAGGGTAAGTACAACGTGTTTTGATTTTATTTTCCTAAGTTGGTTGATGAAAGTGAACATGGGACAAATCCTAGAATCGGCAAAGCTGCAGTCATTTGTGATAAATAGGAACAGGAGAATATAGGTTAAAATTCATAGATTGCCTTGCTCTCAAAAAGCTGCTTAAACTTAACAGAGTTATTTTGGTTCCTTTTCATTTCATTTCTTCTTTCTTCTCCCAGGTATAAAGCTGAAAAAGTAGTATTAATAAGTAAGGAGCAGATTGGGGTGGGGGAGGGGGGAGAGGAAGTAGATTATTAGCCTCTAAAATCATGGACTTCAAGCAATTCAGCATTGGAAGGAAGTGCAGCTGTCCTCCATCTAGTGATCTAGTGCCAGGGTGTCTGTCTCCCGCTTGGCCATGGCAGGTACTGTAACTTCAGATAGTGAAATTACCAGTCTTATTTTGGGAGATTCATTCAGTGGAGAAGGTGCTTGCCCTAATTTTCTGTTGCAAAATCGTTGTGAGGTTGTAAACAGAAAGACATGTGAAAGGACTTTGTAAACTGAACAGTTACCTAGTATGAGTTTATGGTGAGGGTAGACGTGGGATACGAGCTATAGAAAATTTCTATTCTATAGAAAATACAGAATCAAGAAATAACACGTCACAAGTGCTAGCTCTCCTCTTCCTGGACTTCGTGAGATCGCTCTATGCCTCTTCCAGATTGTAAAGCCTTCCACAGGTCACACCCTACTATTTCCCCCAAATCGACACACTCTCACCCACTCTTCGCTATCCACAGGCCACACTCATCTGCCCAGCTCTGCCATTGCCACTGTCCTGGAAGCTGGTCCATGACGAGGGCTTGGCCTTTGGAGCAGGCAGGCCCGTGCATGAGTCCTCCCTGTAGTATTTGCCAGCTGGAGACCTCAGGCAAGTGATGACCTGCCCTCCGCCGCTTCGTTCTCACCTGCCCAAACTGGGTAGTTGTAGAGTGTGAAACAGTTGGCATATATGTTAAAGCCTATTACGGACTGAATTGTATTGCCCCAGATTCATATATCGAAGTCCTATCCCCCAATAACTTGGAATGTAACCGTGTTTGGTGATGAGGTCAATAAAGAGGTTATTAGGTTAAAATGAGGCATTAGAGTAGGCCCTAATCCATTGTGACTGGTGTCCTTATAAGAGGAAGTCTGAAAACATTGACACTCGCACACAGAGATGACTGTGAAGGCACAGAGAGAAGATGGCCACTTAACAAGTCAAGGAGAGAGCCCTCAGAAAAAAACCAACCTTGCCCACACCTCGATCTCAGATTTCTGGCGTCCAGAACTGAAAAAATAAACTTGTTTTTTAAGCCATTCAATCCGTGGTATTTTGTTATGGCAGCCCTAGCAAACAATACAAAGTCCTGGTACTAAGCCTAGCATGGAAAAGACAACTCTTCAAATGCAGTTCACCTGAAAGCTCTTCCTTTTCCACCCAATCCTACCTTCTTGTCCTAAAGCACATGTTTTAGCCCTTAAAGCAATCCCAACAGTGGTAGGCTGAATAAAATCCTCCAGTGTCCGTGTCCTAATCTCCAGAACCAGTCTATATGTTACCTTCTATACTAACTGTATAGTATATATACTATATATGTATATAGTACATATATAGTATATGTATATATGTATATGTATAGTATGTGTACTTATATGTATATATATGTACTATATACTAAAGGGGCTTTGCAGATGTGATTAAGAAGAATCTTGAGAGAGGGCGGTTATCCTGGTTATCTAGGTGGGCGCACCGTAATCGCAAGGCAAGAAGGTCAAACGACGGAAGTAGGAAGTTAGAGTGAAGTAAGGGTGAGTCATGAGCCAAGGAATGCAGGTGGCTCTTAGAAGCTGAAAGAGACAAGGATGCAGAGTCTCCCCTCAGAGACTCTAGGGAACCAACCCAACTGACACCTTGACTTCTATCCAGTGAAACAGAGTTTGAACTTCTGACCCCTGGAATTGTAAGATTGTAAATTTGTGTTGTTTTAAGTCACTAAGTTTGTGGTAATTTGTTATAGAGGCAAAAGTAAACTAATGTAACAACTATTCCAGCTCTGACTGACCTGTCTTCTGACCTGCCAGAGCACTTGGTTGGTACCAGTGGGACAATTGCTAAGAATGCAAGTCCAGGAAATAGCTTGTATGGGTTAGAATCTCTGCCTGCCAGTTGGGTGAACTTGAGTCAGTTAGTGATCTCTCTGTGGGTTCAGTTCCTCAAACGGGGCTACCCTTCTCATGGAAATCATCAGTCTCCATCTACTAGAATATAGACTCCATGGCAACTGGGACTTCGTCTTAGTCACTAAAGTAGCCCCAACACACCATACTGTAAGCACTCAATAAGTATTTGTAATTTATCATACATTAGTCTACTAACTTTTTTTAATTTTTATTATTGAAATAGAGTTGACATACAACATTGTATTAGTTTTAGGTGTATAACACAGTTGATTCAACAATTCTATACATTACGCAGTGCTACTGTGCTAATATTTGAGTACTTCCAAGACCTAGTGTTAGGTACAACCATTAGAAATTATTAATGCCAGGGAGGCTGGGTGACTCAGTTAAGCAACTGACTCTTGATTTGGGTTCACATCACGATCTCCTGGTTCGTGAGATTGAGCCCCATGTCAGGCTCTGCACTGACAGCACAGAGCCTGCTTAGGCTTCTCTCTCTTCTCTCTCTGCTCCTGTCCTGCTTGTGGACCTGCACTCTTTCTCTCTCTGAAAATAAACTTAAATTATTAATGCCATTCAACAACATATGAAAAAATCACCATGTGAGACACCATAATAAAAATACACATTTTCATGTACACATGATTAGAACTATGTAGAAATATCTATCTAATGAAGGCCTAAGAAGCAGATAGAAAGCTATGTCATGGGTTAATAAGTTATTATGCTTTATAATATAATTAGGGGGGCATTTGTCCTAAATTTCATGTTTCTTTTTAAATTTTTTTTTAACATTTATTTATTTTTGAGACAGGGAGAGACAGCATGAACAGGGGAGGGTCAGAGAGAGAGGGAGACACAGAATCGGAAGCAGGGTCCAGGCTCTGAGCCATCAGCCCAGAGCCCAACGCGGGGCTCGAACTCACCGACCGTGAGATCATGACCTGAGCCGAAGTCGGACGCTTAACTGAGCGAGCCACCCAGGCGCCCCCTAAATTTCATGTTTCAAGTTAATCTATGAATGTAACAGTTCTTCCAGTATTATTTTCATTTTTTAATATTTACTTTTAAAAAATAGACTTCAATACAACCTATTTGTAACCCCTATAAAAACAAAGGAAAGAAGATTATCATTATTTTAGTAACTTCTTTCCAAAATAAAACATGAGATTGCGTACTAACGGAAGGTCTGGAACTGCAGTTTCAGACTTCCATGTCTTCCTTTAAGTGATAATCCTTGCCCACATCTGCAGCAGAGTTATAATTCTAACAAAGAAAATAAACCCCCAACAGAGTACCAAAGTTGAGACACGCTTTTAAAGGCTACCAGTAAGTCACACTGTAGAACAGTCACTTCCTCATCTCCCTGTGAAGCCAACATAGTTTCTTAACCAATGATGTGCAAAGTCTTCTTGTAATGTTGGGCAATGAATCGCCACACCTTCCTTATTATCAGAAACATATGACAGGAAATAGCAACACCATCTTCTTGTCCTCGGGAAAAATTGATAAAAGGCATGAGATAAAATGTTGCCCATAGCTTTCTTTCCTTCTTTTTAAAATAATATTTACTGCACTTTTTTCCTAATGCAAACGTAACATGTACATTGTGGGAAGTCTAGCAATACAGAAAAGCACACACACACACACAAAAAATTGGTGGCTTAACCTCATCATCCAAAGGTATGCACTATTACCAGACTGATACTCTTCTAGATTTTTAATAGGCATATAGACATATTTTTAATAAAATTGGAGTCACATTGCACTTCTTTTTCAAAATCTATTTTTACTTAATGTTTTCCCATGTCACTAAACCTTTCAAAATATGAGCGTTTATTGGTTGCATAGGTTATCATATGTATGTACTATTATTATTTAATTAATCGTATTATTGATTACATAGGATTTTTACTTTTTTTCCTCCCTCACAAACACTAGTGCTGCGAATAGAGTCATATCTTTGGGCACATCTCTGGTTACTTCCATAGGATAACTTCCTAGAAGCAGAATATCTCTGTGTGCGTATTTCCAGGGAGTGTAGGGTGGGGGTAGAGGGTGAGACATGGTGGTGTGCACATTTTTAAGAAAGGGTCTATATTTTTATCTGTGGTACATGAGGGCCTCTTTCCTCAGAGTCTGGCCAACACTAAGACACAATTTTTGAATCCCTGGCAATTACAAGGCAAGATAGTGCATTGTGCCACTTAGATATAAAGATATTCAGTTATTCCTCCTCATCTATTGACACTTTAATCAGAAAATAGGAAACGCTCCCCAGCTTTCCTTCACTCTCAACGTTGAGCGAGAATCGTAAGAGCAGAGAGCACAGTGACTAGAACAGCATGAGCAGGCACTGACTGCTTCTCGGGTGAAGAAATGGAACTATTGCAGCGGGTGGAGGTCATAGAGACCACCTAGACCAGTGGGTTTCTCTAACTGCTGTGAAACAGGCAGCAGAAATGCATTTTTCAAGTAAAATCTTACATATGGCCCTAATGTATGAACCCAGATGAAAGCAGAGGATGGAGATACCCGAATCCTCCCTTCTGAGCACCCCTTTCTTGTTGAAAAAAGCCCCCGCTGGGCTTCTCGGGAGCCTCGAAATTAATTCTCACACAGTCCCATCTGAAAACTGTTTATCCCCTAATTCTGTTTGTGAGGAAGCTAAGGCCTGGAGAAATAATTTACTTAGAATCACAAGTTATTGTCAGATGAGAATTGAGGTAAGAATGAGCTTTTTTTTTTTAAGGTTATTTATTTTGTGAGAGAGAGAGAGTGAGTGAGCAAGCAGGGGAGGCACAGAGAGAGAGAGAGAGAGAGAGAGAGAGAGAGAGAATCACAAGCAGCTCCATGCCCAGCATAGAGAGCCCCTCAGGGGCTCAATCCCGGGAACCCTGAGATCACGACCTGAACCAAAATCAATACTCTATGGCTTACCTGACTGAGCCACCTGGGCACTCCAAGAATGACCATTTAAGTTCATATGGTCACTAACTGTATGACTTGAAACAAAATATTTAAACTTTTCTGGCTTCAATTTCTTTAATATCTAAAATGAGGATTAAAATAATATCTACCTCACGGTGGCAGTGTGAGGGTTGCACAAGAAAATAAACTCCAGTCTCGGGACTAAATGCAGTCTGTATGTTTATTAATCCCAACTAAATCTGGCTTATACTCCCCCCTTGAACTTGAACTGGGGAGAACTGGATACTGAACTGCCTGCTTGATATTTCTCTTTGAATGCCAAAGAGGCACCTCTAGCCTAACCTGTTTGAACTCCCGACCTTCCCCCTCACACCTCCTCCCACCCTTCACTCCATCTCAGTAGTGGCATCCATGCTTCCCATTGATCTGGCCAGAACCTTGGGTTAGTCCACGACTCCTCCCCTTCTCTCACATTCCATATCCAAGACGTTAGAAGAGCCTCTTGGCTCCGTCTTCAGAAGGTATGCAGAACCACACCTTTCTTAGCACCTCCCCTTTACCAACTGTACCACCCTCTGTCCCCGGATTAGCACTTCCTAACTGGTCTTCTGTTGCCCCTTGCATTCTGTTCTCACCACAAGAGCCAGGGGGATCCTGTTAAAACATAAGCCAGCACCTGCCATGCCTCCACTCAGAACCTCTCAGTGGCTCCCAAGTTCTGTCAGTGTAAGGCCAAAGTCCTATGCGTGGCCCTCAGGACCCGTCTGCCCCAGCCACCTGTTACCTCCTGACTCTGCCACCCCATCCCTCTCTGCCTTGTAGAGCGGCTCCAGCCTTCCCTCACATCACTGTCCTTCCCACGAAGGGGCTTCTCCCCGTTTCCATCCAGGCTGCCCTCCCCCTCCTGCAGTCTTTGCCCACATAGCATCATCTCAGTGAAACCTTGTCTCCCCTCTCTAAAACCTCACACTTTCCATAGACAGATGTCCCTTTCTCTTTTTCTGCTTTACTTTTCTCCATAGCGGGACATACAATATAATTTGTTTTTACTTCTTTCTTGTCTGACCTCATCATCTAGAATCTAATTTCCGTGAGGGCACAGATGTTTTCTGTCTTGATCAATACTTTATCTCCAAAGTCTGGAGTAGTGCCTAGCACAGAGGAAGTGTTCACTAAATATTTGTTGAATGAATCATATATGTGAAGCTTTTAATAGCGCAGGATGTGTTCATTAAATATTGTCTCCATTTGCAGGCATTTTCAGGTTTGCTTTCCTGTCCAAACTCTCTCTCTTTTTAAAACACATGTAGGAAGAAGTACTTAAGAGACAGCTGATTTCAAGGTGCTATTTTAGGAGAACAGTTTTACATTCAGTTCCTAAGCCTGACCTTCTTAAATGGTTTTGGTTTATTGGCAATGGGGAATGTGGAACACAAAATGAAGAACTTGTTAAGATGATGGATGAATTTTCAAGGGGATAGTCTAACTCACTAATAAAGTGTAAATTCAGTGCAAAGAAATCAAAAGTAACAATGCAAATGCTAATTGGATTTGTTTTCCTTGGTTTGAAGCTCTAAGAATCTTCTTGTAAAAATTAAGGTTATTATTTAACTTTTTCCTTAGGCATCATTGAGCAATGTAACGAAAGTAAGTTATCATGACTCTTACTTCCTTTATACTTAGGCCACAAAAATATGAAACTGTATCTGGGAAAGAATTACTGGTATCCAAGGTCAGGCCGTGTTTCGGGAATGCCTCATAAACACAGATTGCTTTTGGTTTATGTTACTTCCTCCAAGATAGATAAGGACAACATTAACACTTTAGAATCAAGAGTGAGTTTCTACCTGCGATCAGTATTTTAGTACTAAAACTAAATACTCTATAAATATTTTAAATTCACTTTAAAACATGTTACCAATGAGAAAGTTTTTAGCACAAACTAATTATTCATTGAAAATTGTTGTGGTCTCAGGATATGCAGAAGAATCTAGGAAAAAGATATCTGGCTTTATAATTTTTCCCCATTCATGTTTCTGGTTTTCTTCATTTTGTTTCTGGCTGGTCTTTATTATGTGTGTAGACAGGCCCTTGTCTAGAGTCAAAAGTCAATGAAAGTTACAAAAACACATGTAAATGTGTCCTAGAAAGAAGGAACCACAAGTGTAAAGCCTTGAAATAGGGACAAATCAAGCAGAACAAAAAGGTCACATTTCTGATCTTATTTCCATAGCCATGCTACATTATAAAAAGTGGTAGTGAAAATGCGGGTAGAAAGGCAAAATTATGTGGTCACTTTGGAAAACAGTCCAATAAAAACAGGGACGGGGACAAAACAAAAGAGACTCTTAAATATGGAGAACAAACAGAGGGTTGCTGGAGGGGTTGTTGGTGGGGAGGGATGAGCTAAATGGGTAAGGGGCACTAAGGAATCTACTCCCAAAATCATTGTTGCACTATATGCTAACTAACTTGGATGTAAATTTAAAAAAAAAAAAAAAAAAAAAAGAGTTTCTTATAGTTAACTATGCATTGACCATATGACCCTGCAATCCCACACCCACGTATTTACCCAAGAGGAAATAAAACTTAGGTTCACACAAAAACCAGTACATGAGTGTTAATAGTAACTTGATCCATAATCACTCAAGTTGGAAAAAATCAAATGTCCTTCAATTAGTGAAAGGTTAGCAAACTGTGCTGTGCTGTGTGTATGTGTGTGTATTAGCAATAATACGGAACAAACTGATGATACATGCAGTCACATGCGTGGATTTCAAATGCTAAGTGAAAGAAGCCAGGCTCCAAAAGCAATGCACTTTAGAATTCCAGTTTTAGAACATTCTGGAAAAGGCAAAACTGTGGGGACAGAAGACAGAGCAGTGGTTGCCAGTAACTGGAGTTCAGGGAAAGGTTAAACACAAAAGAGCACAAGGAAATTTGGGAAATGATGAAGCTGTTTTATATCTTTTTTAAAATTTTTATTTATTTATTTATTTTATTTGAGAGAGAGTGGGTGAGTGGGGCAGAGGCAGAGGGAGAGAGAATCTTTAGCAGACTCCACACCCAGCATGGAACCTGACTTGGAAGTTGATCCCATGACCCTGGGATCATGACCTGAGCCAAAATCAAGAGTCGGATGCTCAACGAACTGAGCCACCTGGGCACCCCTGTTTTATACCCTGATTGCAGAGATTTTACAAAATTGTATATATTTGTCAAAACTCAGAGAGCTGTACACACACACACACACACACACACAAAAGTAAATTTTACTGTATATTAATTATACCACACACAAAGCAAATGGAACTCATTTTCATCAAGTTGGGGTGAGAATAACCGAAGTGCAAACACTTCGTTGCTGTGCTAATTCAGTTAAGGGCTAAAATTCTATTGCTATAGGTCTGTCTGCATATGGCCTTATATTGCAGAAGAACTACCCCTTTTCTGACACCTACAGTCATTCACATAATCAATGTCTATCGGATACCTATTCCATACCATGAACTGTTCTAGGTTTTGAAGATGCCTCAACAAACAAGATGTGTCCCTTCCTTCCTAGAGCTGGTGAATGAGTGAACCATTAAATAAATGTGCATTGGTAAATAAATAAATAAATAAATATGCTATTTAAAATAATATATTTTGGCATAGTGGTAAGTTTTCATGAAGAAAAATACAAGGCTTGATAAAGGGAAAGAGTTACAGGGAACACAGGCTGTTTGATAGAGTGCCAGGGAACAAATTCTGAGCGGCAGCTGGACAGAGGCTTGAATGATGTGACGGGGAAAGCCGGAGCAACAAGGTTCCAGGAAGAAAGAACAGCAAGAGCATCAGCCTTGAACCAGAGTGCACATTAAAGCAAGCTGTCAGCCCCATCGCAGCGACCACCTAGCTGCAACCATCCTGACATTAGGCTTCAAGACTCTCAGCTGGAAAATGGGCTCGTGATGGCCTAAATCCTGCACGGTCCTGTCCACCAGCCTCCATTTTTCTGCACTCTGGAGTGGTTTGTCAGCCTTATCCACATGTACCCCAGAGGATGTTTCCTTCTTGCCAGTCCAGCTCTCCTACCCTCCAGAAGGGTTTTCCCTGCTTGTCCAGTATCTATAGACCAGCTTCGGCCAAGGGCCACCCAGCAACTTGGCCACCATCTAGTGGGCTGAAACCACTCCCCAACCAGATTTGAGTCCCAGTTCCAGGAGAGGGACTCCTTCCAAGTTGGTGTCTTCTTTGGGTACTTTCCTCCCTAGGGCATTCTTTCGCATTCTCCTTATTCCTGATAGTTATCACCCTGTTATAATGAATAATTCTTTATAGTAAACTTTTCCCTAGTCGAATATTGCTTGGACTCTCCCGGTACAGTCTGACTGACACAGAATTGGCACTGGGCACAGCCCCAGGAGGTAGACCTGTAAAGGTGGGATGTGGGGGTTGGCTTCGTCATGCCTTTTGGTTATAGCACAGCGCTGAGCTTGTTGCCAATGGGAGATGGGAAGCTAGTGATCCCTGGCATGCTGGGACCTCACAGGCCTACTATCACCTGTGTTTAATTGTGATGAAATGCAAACTGAAGCGTGTCTTAGGATCCCAAGCGGTCATCGCATTTGACTGTTGTAGCAATTGACGGCTCTAAGGAGTGTGGTGTGAGATCGAGTTTTGGGAGTGCACTTGAATACTCAGAAAATGACAAACTCGACTCTTTGAGCTCTCAGCTCAAGTCACAGTTGGAGAACCAGAAAACTTCCTTGACGGCCCTAAAATAATCTTTTCTTTTTACTCAGAGGGCTGATATTGCTGAAAACTAACATAAAATTTAATTGCGTGGGTTGCTGAATTAAGACAATGGTTGAATTTACAGTTTCTGAGCCTCTGTCCTATGGAAGCAGCTTGCAAACTAAGTCCAAGCAAACTAACCTTCCTTTGCTTAAATACCTGTGAAAACCTCATCTAGGGCAGACTTCTTGAAAGCGATCTTCAACTCCATTCTCCTCAAGGCCCAGCCCAACCACCTCCTATTATGACTGGATGCATAACTAGAGTTAAATCTCAGCATATTCAACAGGCCCGGTACACACTCTGACCCAGGAAGAAATAGTTTACATGCCCAAAGAACGGCCATATTTTTCTAATATATAGCTTCAGAAACCCGAGGAACGTATGTGGGAGTTCATGTTAAAAATATGAGAACAAGAAGTGTGGAATATAATGCCGAGTCAGGCCAAGTTCACTGGTAGGAGTGCACTTACTAAGAGTTTCCTGGCATGATGTAGAGGAAGCCAGGCAAACCCCTCGAGAGTTAGGAATGTTGGACTGGATTTATGGTATACAACCTGCACATCCACCTCCCATCTGTGTTCCGGGAAAATGCCTGGAAGACAACTCCCTTCACTGAGGCAACTGCATCCCTGAAAAGCTGTGCCGTTGCTCTCTTTCTATAGGCGAGCCGTGACTGTAGGAGGTGTCATCATGAGGAAGCGTCGGCCGATTTCACCGGGGATGATGGGATCCCAGAGTATCAGAGGCCAACTGGCAGCATTTGATAGCCAAAGGCAAGGTGTGTGGCCATATTTATCACAAAGGGTGCAGGGACATATCAGTAATCAGAATGCTTTGGCTCGTAAACATCTTGGCAGCAGCTAAGTGATCAAAATAGATGGACAGCTGCCATATGGCTTGAGCTACACCACAGGGAGTACTCTAAGTGTGGAAGCCAAAACCAGGCTTGAGTTATTTCAGTGGCAAGTCACTGCCTTTTTTTTACTCAGTTTCTTGAGCCAAGTGAATTTGCAGACTCAGAGGTCCTCAAATGCAGGGTGGATCTAACCAGAGCCTCATAGGAAGAGGAATTCTGAGCTAGTAAGAGGCAGAGCAGGGGCTTGAGTTCCCCTACTCTTAACCTTTATTATCTTTTGTCTCCATGTGGGGCACAAGGTGATAAATACCTCAGCCCTGGTCTGAAAGACATGTAAGTCCAGCTGAAGGTTGCCATGATGTGAGTGTTGAGGAAGGTACACGGCATTCAAGATCCTTGGGGGCAAATTTGCAATTTGGAAGGAAATAAATATGGCTACTTCTCCTCTTTTCTCCTTCGGGAGAAGAGGCTTCTAGGAACCTGTGTTTGGAGGACAGTACCTGATGCCTATTTGTTCACAGTGCTGCTGTACCAATAAACTCAGACCTTTTGAGGCTGGCATGCAAGGCCTCCTTACCCTTTAGCTAGGCGACCAGAGGTCCTGATTTGCCTGGGACTGAGGGATTTCCTGCAATAGGAGACTTTCTGTGGTACCACTAGGGAAATCCCAGGCAAACCAGAATCCTTCTAATCCATTGTCCTGCCATGATTCCAACAGCGGCATTGCCTAGGAATACAAGAAAACAGAAAAATGAGTTGCAGAGATCTTACCTGATTTGGGCTCTAATTCAGAATTGAATTACGTATGTTAATCTATGTGTAATTCTTTGATAAAGTACACTGTAAATTTTATATATCTTTTAGCCATTAGTACTGGTTCCAATCAGATAGTAAAATATTTACCATAAACTCAATGGATGAATAGTTAATGTGAAGCAGCCTCATGGCCCAAATTACATAAAGTCCATCATATACAAACTTGACTTCAAAATAATGTCCTCAGAATTTTCAGCATATCTTAACACCAGTAAAAGTCTACGACTATTAAGGGGAACAAATAGTATATAGGAAAACTTAATGCACAGGCAACGTGGAAACTTTCAGACTTTCTTTCAACAACTGCCCATTGAGGCTTTTTTCTTTAAAAAATTATTTCAGTTCTTTTTTTTTTTTTACCCCTTTATTTCTTCATATAGAAAGACTAATAATCAGGTAAATATTTAGAAGACAAACAACAGATAAAGGGCAATAAAAAAGCAATTTTCTTTCATGCTAGAATTACATGTTCAAGCCTGTTAAACTTCAAAAAACCCCAGCAGCCATCACCTACACCCTGCAGCTACTTAATGGAGAGGTAGGTCATGTGACATATTAAGACTGATAAAGTATAAAGTATTTGTTACTGGTTTACTTCTTAAAATAAAAGTAAAATGTGGAGAAGATTTAAGGTCTCACAACCTATAGGTCTATCAGGAGAAAGTAAGTAGCCAACACCCTTATAGTGCTAACCACTATGCACTTATTAATTGATTTCACAGGTAGGAAACAGAGGAAGAGGGAGTTGAGTAATGGCACCAGGTCATGCAAGGAGTAAATGACAACACTGGGATTTTGCCACCCGTGATCAGGGTCCAGAGTCCTTGCTTTGACCATCAGTCAGATTGCCCCTTCAGAGGCAATAATACAATTACACACAAAGGAATCAAGAAGGACTCAGCGGCTGCAGAGTATTTTGAGCAAGGGTTGAAGGAAAAAAGCAAGAACCACTTTTTACTTATAATAAAGATCCAGAAATAGGAAGTGGACATCCCCAAACTGCAATGAGAACTGTGTAAAACAATGAAAAGAGGATCCAGGCCATCCCGGAAATATTCCTCTGGCCACAGAGGTTAACAGTTATGGCCAGTTCCTTAGAGGAGAGGAACTGGAAATTGACAAAAAGACCTTTAGAATTGTGTAAAGTGAGGAGCGGATTCATTCTCCTCCTCCTCCTCCTCCTCCTCCTCCTCCCCACCCCTCCCTCCTCCTCCTCCTCCTTCTTCATCTTCTTCTTCCAGTTTTTTTTAATTGAAGTATAATTAAGAGTGTTATATTCATTTCAAGTGGACAATATGATTCAACAACTCTCTACATTTCTCAGTGCTTATCATGACAAGTGTACTCTTGATCCCCTTCACCTATTTCACCCATCCCCACCCCCTTCCCCTCTGGTAACCACTAGTTGGTTCTCTGTTCTTTGGAGTCTTGGTTTTTTGGTTTATCTCTTTCTCTTTGTTCATTTGTTTTGTTCTTTAAATTCTACATATGAGTGAAATCATACAGTATTTGTCTTTCTCTAACTGACTTATTTCACCTAGCATTATACCCTCTAGGTCCATCCCTGTTGTTGCAAGTGGCAAGATCTCATTCTTTTTTATGGTTGAGTAATATTCCATTGTATTTATATACCACATCTTTTTTGTCCATTCATCTATTGATAGACACTTGGGTTGCTTCCATATTTTGGCTATTGTAAATAATGCTGCAATAAACAGAAGGGTGCATATATTTTTTCAAGTTAGTGTTTTCATTTTCTTTGGATAAATACCCCATAGTGGAATTATTGGATCATATGGTAATTCTATTTTTAATTTTTTGAGGAGCCTCCATACTGTTTTCCACGGTAGCTGTACCAATTTGTATTTTCATCAATAGTGTATGAGGGTTCCTTTTTCTCCACATCCTTGCCAACCCTTGTTATCTCTTATCTTTTTGACTCTAGCCATTCTGACTGATGTAAGGTGATAATTGCATAGTGGTTTTGATTTGCATTTCCCTGATGATAAGTGATGTTGAGCATTTTCATGTGTCTGTTGGCCATTTGTATGTCCTTTTTGGAAAAGTGACTATTCAGGTCCATTAAAAAAATTTTTTTTAATGTTTATTTATTTTTGAGAGAGAGAACATGAGCAGAGGAGGGGCAAAGAGAGAAGGGGACAGAGGATCTGAAGTGGGCTCTGTGCTAACAGCCCTATATGGAGATTGAACTCATGAACTGTGAAATCATGACCTGAGTGAGCCAAAGTCAGACGCTTAAAAGACTGAGCCAGCCAGGTGCCCCTATAAATTCTTTATATACTTTGACATTAACCTGTTATTGGATATATCATTTGCAAATATCTTCTCCAGTTCAGTAGGTTGCCTTGGGTTTTTTCATCAGTGGTTTCTTTTGTTATTCAAAACCCTTTTACTTTGGTGTAGTCCCAATAGTTTAATTTTGCTTTTGTTTCCCTTGCCTGAGAAGATGGATCCAGAAAAATGTTTCTACGGCCAATGCCAAAGAAATTACTGCCTATGTTTTCTTCTAGAAGTTTTATGGTTTCAGGTCTCACTTTCAGGTCTTTAATCCATTTTGAGTTTATTTTTGTGTGTGGTGTAAGAAAGGCCCAGTTTCATTCTTTTGCATGCAGCTCTCCAGTTTTCTCAGAATCATTTGTTGAAGATAAGTCTTTTCCCTTTGGATATTCTTTCCTTCTTTTTCATAAATTAATTAACCATATAAGCATAGGTTTATTTCTGGGCTCTCTGTTCTCTTGATCTATGTGTCTACTTTTATGCCAGTACCATACTGTTTTGATTACAGCTTTATAGCATATCTTGAAATCTGGGATTGTGATGCCTCCAGCTTTGTTCCTTCTCGAGATTGCTTTGGCTATTAGGGGTCTTTTGTGGTCCCATACAAATTTTATTATTATTTGTTCCATTCTGTGGAAAATGCTGTTGGCATTTTGATAGGGATTGTATTACATCTGTAGATAGGTTTGGGTAGTATGGACATTTCAACAATATTTGTTCTTCCTATCCAGGAGCATGGAATATTTTTTCATTTTTTTGTATCACCTTCAGTTTCTTTCATCAATGTTTTATAGTTTTTAGAGTATAGGTTTTTTGCCTTTTTTTAAATTTTTTTTTTAACATTTATTTATTTTTGAGACAGAGAGAGACAGAGCATGAATGGGGGAGGGTCAGAGAGAGAGGGAAACACAGAATCTGAAACAGGCTCCAAGCTCTGAGCAGTCAGCACAGAGCCTGACACGGGGCTCGAACTCACGGACCGTGAGATCATGACCCGAGACAAAGTCAGCCGCTTAACCGACTGAACCACCCAGGTGCCCCGGTTTTTTGCCTTTTTTAGTTACGCTTATTCCTACGTATTTTATTATTTTTTGGTGCAGTTGTAAATGGGATTGTTTTTAAATTTCTACTTCTGCTACTTTATTATTAGTGTATAGAAACACAACATATTTCCATATAGATCTTTGTCTTCATAAGACCCTGAATTATACAATCTCTCTAGAAATATTTTTATGTTGATAACTGGACAGAATAGACCCTACCTGCTAATTACTATCTCTATTGTGATACCTTATCTTCTATATTTCCCGTGTGTGTGTGTGTGTGTGTGTGTGTAAATGTTTTCGATATACATTAAGAGCATGGACAATGTTGTCATGTGTGTGTGTGTGTGTGTGTGTGTGTGTGTTAGTTTTAATCTAGAGAAAGTAATTCAGCATTTAAACTCCCTTAATCAGGAATTTACTCTCCAGGCTATACTTGAAATGCCTTTATCGGGTCTTCATATTCCAGAGGACCTATTAGAAGTGTTTCAACACTTTCCATTTCAATAGACTAATTGTTAGTAAGCTTAAGAAATGATAGGATAATTTTTAATTGGCAAAACAAGTGATACTTAAGATATGTATATCAACTAGCAATACTGTGAAGGTACCTCTGCCCTTTTATGTACAGGAAGATATGAATTTATAAGCCCAGAAGACCAATTCATTTATAATGGTATTCTTGGCTCTGCTTCTGATCTAGACCCGAAGGAAGATTCTGCTACCTATTCTGACTCGTAACTGAGCTGAACTTGCCTGTACAATGTTATTGCATCTGCTTTGATTAACCTTTTCATACAAGATAATTTGGCAGTGTGCCAGTGGTGGAAACAGCCGGTTGCCCATCAAAAAATCCATTCTGCCCTTCTTCCTAGGTGTGTGGCTACACAATCATTACAGCCTGCCTAATAGGTGTGGTCACATGGCTATATGTTGTCTGATGGAATGTGAGTAAAAGAATGTGTGCCTAGATTTCTGGGCCTAAACCCTAAGACCTAAGACTTCCCTTCTTCCCATTTGAATGGCTAGGACCTTGGCCCTGCGGAGAACAAAAGTCTCTCAAGATGGTGGGGCATCATTTTAGAAGGAACCTGAGTCCCTGAGTGACTGCATGGTGTAGAGCCACCTGCCAACTTGAAATGTTCACCTTAAACTGTTGCTTTAAACTACTATAATATTGTTGGGTCTCTGTTACATCAGCTTTGCCCTATCTCAACTAGTACAATACCTAACGGATTGAGCTGAGCTTATGGAAACAGGGTGCCTGCTTGCTAAAATGACAGGTGGAGCGGAATTTAGTCTGAGGCTTGACACTAGAGTAACATGCCAACTTTTAAGTAAATTTCAGGCACAACAACATGCAATCCTCACCAGCCTCTTAACTATTAAAGACCTTCAACATCTGCCACTGAGAATCTAACAGTTGTTAAAAGCCAATTAGATTTAGGTTAGTTTGCAACATGCCCAGTCTGAGCTCAGTGAGAGAGAGGGGGACACCAGGAACAGGTTTCTGGCTTGAGCAACTGGGAGACAGGATGGCATTTGCTAAGTGAAGGGGAAAGAAGATGAGTTCAGTTTTGGATATGTTGAGTTTCAGGTGACTGCAAGATTTCCAGGTGGACCCAGAGTGGAATATTCAGGCTTAGAAATCAAAAGAAAGAGATCTGGTCTAAAGATAAAAGCTGGGGACTCATCCACACATAGAGATTGCCCTAGAGACAGAATGGAGTGAAAAGAGCAGAGGGGCTGGGGCAGAGCCCTGAAGACAGGAGGCATTTAAGGCACGGGGGAGGAAGAGAGGCTGCCATGGAGATGGAGAGGTGGTAGGGTATTAGAAAGTAATCAGAAAAATGAGTTCCTGGAAGCTTAAGAGGGGGCATATCAGGAAATGAGAGAACAGTTAATCGTTCCAGATTCCAGAGAGAAGTCAAACAAAGGAAGGGCTGGAAAACGTCTTCTGAATTTTGATGGCATAATGACAGTAAGAGCCAGATTTAAGGTAAGAGTTAAAGAAAGAAATAGAGGCAACTTTTCAAGAATTTTGGCTCTCAGTATTCAGAAAGAAATAGGACAAGACTTGACAGTAGAGAACTAGTCTAAGGAAGTTTTGTTGTTGTTGAGTTCAAATGAGAAAAGTTTAAACATATGTAAATACTGACGGGAAGGGACCATTGAAGAATTAGGGTGGAAGATATAGGGAAGAAGATGGTTGGTGGACTGAGGTCCCCGAAAAAGCAAGAACAGGTGGAAAAAAATAAATTTTTTCAATTCAGGTTAGCTGGAACTTCTAGCTCCTGATGCTCTATGTGTCTATATAAATGGCCTCTATTTCATTCTGTCTCAACCAAGGACCCAGAACTCACTTGTTCTCCAGTTTCTAGTGTGTGTGTGTGGGGGGGGGGGGGTGACCTAGCAACCCAGGCATTTCATAATTTGTGTGCAGTTTGCTTAGAATTTGGAGGATCCATAGAGAGGAGTCCATTGAGCAATGCCCAGCACAATACCTCCTTAGACGTAGCAGGAAGAGAGCCTACACTATATACCCTGTGCTTTAGAGAGACTTACTCTGGCCCTCTTCTGACTATACCCTCCCTACAGGCCAAGGAGTCTGTGAAGCTGAGGAGACATGCCCACGTGGGTCCTGCACCACTCCCTTCTATATCATGTTCCGGGTGCCCGAGAACCCAGGATTATCTGCCCAAACAGTTCTGAGCCTACCTCGGGACTTGTACAGCCTCTTTCTTGGTTCAGTCCTCACAAGGGCAGGCTGCCCAGAGACAGTACACACTCATAGACCCCAATGGTGCCACAGACACATGTTTTATGAAGGGGGTGTAGATAGAGCTTAGATATGCAGCTCAGGCTGTCCCTATATGTGCACACAAGGCCCTTCACAGTGTGGGATGGGGCCATGGGTAGAAATAGAAGAGGCACTGCCTACAACCTAGGGAGGCTCATACAGGGAACCAGGTGGGTCTGTGTATTCTGTTATGGAGCCCAAGTAGTCTGAGGATGCTAAATTGGAACCTACACTTCCAGATCATTCTAAAAGTATACTTGTCAAAGTAGGAGGGTAACATATATTTCATTTAACAGTTTTGTTAAATAAACCCTGACTTATAACTTTTTTTAAATTTTTTTAACGTTTATTTATTTTTGAGACAGAGAGAAACAGAGCATGAACAGGGGAGGGGCAGAGAGAGAGGGAGACACAGAATCTGAAATAGGCTCCAGGCTCTGAGCTGTCAGCACAGAGCCCGACGCGGGGCCCGAACTCACGGACTGTGAGGTCATGACCTGAGCCGAAGTCGGACGCTTAACCGACCAAGCCACCCAGGCGCCCCTGACTTACAACTCTTAAATACTTAGACATATGTTATGTTGGCTTCTATTTATACTCCTACCCCAGACCCAGAAGTGTTCTAACAAACACTTGGAGGATGGGTGAAGTTGGTGAGCCTTGATTTGTAGCATTCACTGATTTCTGTGGTATAAATACTTCAAGCTTGGGTTATTTTGAGCTTTCCACATGATGTCACTGATGGAAGTGCACAGCCATCTCTCCAGGGCCAGTCAGGGCCCGTCACACCCCTACCCTAACCCACAGATAGAGACCCGACTGTCCTGTATTGCAGCATTTTCTTGCCTCTCTACTTTACATCCTCTGTCTCTTCCCCTTTTTCCCATCTTTTTCCTCTTAGGAACAACGTAACCTCTCACTGATGTATAATAATTGTACAACCATCTTCTGGTGCTTGAAGTCTGATTCTTCACCCTAGCTGGTGCGAGCAGGGGAGGGGCAGAAAGAAGGGGACAGAGGATCCAAAGTGGGTTCTGCGCTGACAGCAGGGAGCCCAATGTGGAGCTTGAACTCACAAACCGAACCCCAAGACCATGACCTGAGCCAAAGTCGGAGGCTAAACTGACTGAGCCACCCAGGTGCCCCTCAATGTATTTCTTTTAAACAAATTTGTTGAATCAATAAAACCACATTTGGTACAGCAGCAACAACAACAACCAAATTTGCCATTCTTCTCTAGAGAACGTAGTGAATTTAAACCATCTCCCGCCTGTTCCACTGCAGACTGGCCTGTATAAATAACTTGGTCTAGAGATAATTAACCCTAATGATGATGATAAACTCAAAACAGAGAGGATATTCGGAGGCTTTTGAAACTGCAAAGCTGACTTTTGTCATCCCTGTTTACCAGCTCCACAAATGACGTACAAAGCTCATCACGGTCACTTACCTGGCTTCCATGTTGTGAGAAACATCTAAAGAAAGGAGTCCAATGTGAGGAGAAATCCAATATTCATTTTATCATGAGACGACAGTTGTCATTTGCAACAAGCGCCCCCCACTTGGGTATCTGCCTCTGAGCCCAGGTTCTGAAAGCTGGTTTTAAATACCTTCCTAGAGTCTGTCTGCTGGGTGTCTTGGTGACATTGGTGGACATCCTGGACACAGGATTCTGTGTCTCCCTCTCTCTCTCTCTCTGCCCCTCCCCCACTCATGCTCTGTCACTCTCTCTCTCAAAAATAAACATTAATACTTGAGAAAATAAAAACATATATTAAAATCTAAAAAATTACTAAAGATAATATTTAAAACTAAGTCAATAATAAAGTTTCTGTGGGGCGCCTGGGTAGCTCAGTCGGTTAAGTGTCCAACTCTTGATTTCAGCTCAGGTCATGATCTCACAGTTAGGAGATCAAGCCCTGTGACTGGCTCCATGCTGGGTGTGAAACCTGCTTAAGATTCTCTCTCTCTCTCTCTCTCTCTCTCTCTGTCCCTCACCCACACTCATACATACCCACTCTCTCAATAAATAAATAAATAAATAAATAAATAAAGTTTCTATGAATTTATCTCTTTGGAAACAGTTCTTATAAATTTAAACATTTAAGTATACATATCAAAAATAGACTATAAAAATAAGATAGTTTGTTTCTGCTATTTCAAGCTACCTAAAACAAAAGCCTACATTTTCTAAGATTTAATAGTTTGCATGGGATTTATCACATACTTTAGATTTGGTTCTTCTAAACCTTATAGTAAAAGAATGACCTCAGTTACTGTTACATTCCCAAGAAAACTTGTCTGCAAATAGCTGAATTTTAGATGATCGCCCCTTTCCAAGATGGGTTTGGAGGGAGGGTAAGGTTGGCAGACAGGTTACATATGTTAATCTCAGTTTGTGTCAGGTGTACATAAATCTAAAAAATAGTCCCTTCATCTTGTTGAATCTTTACATTCATATCATTTCCAATGGTGTCGATGCCAACTTAAATGTTTGCATCTCAATGTCTTCTCATTACCAAGTAAACTTATCCAATGTGCAGAAATAGGTGCTACTTACATAAATGGGTTAAGGAAAAGCTTAGGGCAGAAAGCCTCCACCACAAGGCAAAAACACCCAAGGTTAGCTCGCAAGATATTGTAGTGGGACCGTAAGTACTTTCCATCTGACACCAATATACTACTGTACTTTGATCACAAACTCCACTTGCCCCCCCCAGACCCTTCGCTTCTTACACACAACTTAATGATTACTGTCTGACTTTTTCTCCATGTTCATGTGTGCAAGATCTTGTTTTCTTCACGTTCACCACATGGGTAATAGCTTGTGAACTCAACAAATACGGAGAAAAAATCCCTGCTCCAGGTTCTTGTCTCCTCCCGGACGTTAGCCTCTCTTGTATTCAGTTCTGCATCTGCTCTCTTGCTGGACAAGAGAGAACTCTAGACTCATAGTCTGTGACAATCCAACACTTAACATTGCTATTAGAATAAATTAATTGTGGTATTGACAATGCTCTCTTAGAAGTGGTAACTAAAATCTGGCAATTGGTTAACATTAATAGGACTTATAATTTTGAAAGAAAGTGAATAATATTCTGTTTCTGCTAATTAGTACACTCTTAGGCTTGATAACTCTCAATATGCATTACAATTCTAATTATAAACTCCTTGGGAGCAGCAGCCATGTTTATATTTTCTCTGTCATTGCACCTACTGATACTCAAAGCTCCTATTTCCTAGTCTAGCTTTTCTTTTGTTGTTGTTGTTGTTGTTTTCCGAGAAAGCCTTATTTTTTAGATATTTGTGTGCTGGGAAGATAGTTAATGATACAGAAATCCCATCTTTATTGTGGGAACAAGGATAGGAAATAAGACATAGAGGTCTTAATGGCAAAACTGACCAAGTAGGGGACAATCTTTCAAAGCATCACAAAATAAGATAGTCCTCAAATCATAATCTAGTAAAATCCCCACCTTGTTTCTAGGAAACTCTTTACAAGAAACTAATACTAAAAATGGGGTTACAGGAAAAAAAAAAGTATTTTCCATGCCAAACATATATACACATGTAAGTTCTTATTGAAGAAATTCTTTCTACCCAAAGATGATGCCTTAGAGATTCTTTTTTCCCATTATCCTCTCTCACAATTCCCTCCCAATAATTAGTCCAGAGGTAGCTGTGGGTTTCCATGATGGCAAAATATTCAGGTATCTCAAGATGGTTCACCATGTCCTGATTGACACCTTAATCAATCACACTCTTCAAATTAGGGGACACAGTGAGATAAGGACTCCAAGTCTCCTGATCTCAAAACAAACTTGAAAAGTTAAGAAAATAGGAATGACACTTTGGTGACTTGCTATTGGTTAACTGTTCATTTTTCTCTTCTGAGGAAAATCCGCTCGTGAAATTCTAATGCCTTAGAATATTCAGAATTTCTTGGACCTTGTCCTAGGATATTTCTTTGGCTTTCTCAGTGGCAAATCCTATGTGAGGCTTGCAGTCCTGGGATCAGAGCCAGGTGTCCCATGGGAACACTGCTCCACCATACAAGACATTAGCTTTGGTTCTTGCCTTGAAATCCATTAAGTGAGGTCCTAGAACCTTTGTTACCTGAGCCATCATTCCCAGTTGAGATACTTTGGATTTCTTAACTCTAAGTGTCTTTGTACTCAGGGCAAGGGACAAGATGGGAAGCTTCTTTCCAATTTCTTAGGGGACACTCACAGCAAAATGTATCTGCATTCAATTGCAATTGGTTTGGTCAAATAGCATGAACATTCACCTCCTCTTGATGGGGTGCCTGGGTAGCTCACTTGATTAAGCGTCTGACTCTCTATCTCAGCTCAGGTCTTGAGCTGAGGGCCGTGACTTCAAGGCCAGACTTCCATGCTGGGCATGGAGCCTACTTTAAAAATAACAAACAAAAAAACCAAGTCAGCTCCTCTTGAAAATCTACTAGATTAGAGGATGTCTCTTCCTTATATTATATCTATGGTCAAAACTCTGAAACCAGCTATCAACAGCCGGCCTTGGTGGTACCACACTGTTTTTAAATAATCTCTTACCAACTCCTCCCTCCCTCTTATCAATGGGGAAATGGTGGAAGTTTGTTGGGCAGCAGCCAGAGGCTGATGAAGTTTTATGAGGCTTCAATTTTAAGGTCCATGGGCTTTACACACATGGCCTCAAAAGTCCTCCTTCATCTCAGAGCATCCTAACCCAATATAAAGGAATTCCACATTTCTTCATTTTTGATGAACTCCAAATCCTCAGCCCCAAGGGTAAAACCTTTCTTTGTTCTTAGTTCTTTCCACAATTATGCTAAGAAAACAAAGGGGGGCATGCAGACAATATAATTCTATGTACAGGAAATTCTGGAATAAGCAAAACTAATCTATAGTGATAGAAACCAGATCAGTGGTCTCCCAGGAAGCCTGGGGGAGGACTGAGTGCAATAGGGCACAGGGAACTTTCAGGTCATTGCACATGTTCTGTATTTTGACGGCTGTATACACTTGTCAAAGCTCATCAGACTGCCCGCTTAAATGTATGTGTTTTATTGTATATAAATTATATCTCAATAAGTTTGATTTGTAAGTCCTTTTTATTGCCTTTGAAATTTTTCACAAGTATCACATCATTCTAAGGATCGAGTTGCCTGACAATTGCCTTTCAGTTCAGGGCCAGTTGAAATTAATCCTCTTCCATCTTTTGCAAATGTTCTTTGATATCTGAGGTTTTTTTTGTTTTTTTTTTTAATTTTTTTTTTCAACGTTTTTTTACTTATTTTTGGGACAGAGAGAGACAGAGCATGAACGGGGGAGGGGCAGAGAGAGAGGGAGACACAGAATCGGAAACAGGCTCCAGGCTCCGAGCCATCAGCCCAGAGCCTGACGCGGGGCTCGAACTCACAGACCGCGAGATCGTGACCTGGCTGAAGTCGGACGCTTAACCGACTGCGCCACCCAGGCGCCCCGATATCTGAGTTTTCTAGAGAGCTAGGCTGCCAAGCATGCCTCTTTAGATAACTCTTCCTTTTCTTCCTACCCAACATCATCCTTGTTTACAAGATTTAGAATTTAATTTTGAAGCACTTCTTCCGGACACTTGTCATCTTCCTTTTCCGGGTCTCTGTTCAGGGACTCCTCACATTTATCAAAAAATTTCAAATCTGTCTCACCGAAGTCTAGGACATGTATCTGATCACCCCCAATTCTTGCTGACTACCATGAACCCTAGAAGAACCGGATCACTTTTTTCCTGTGAGTTCATATCACTTCTACTTCTCCAATCAGTTCCTTCTTGTGGCTAGCGTTTGGTACTTACTTCCTCTGCTTTCTGGGACGATTTCCACTTAAAAAAAATTGCTGATGCTTAGAACATGGTATTTTTTAGATAAAAAGGGCCTTTGAGGTCAGTAATGAGTGTTCCACTTTGTTATATGAAACATAGAAAAGTCTTAAGGGCTGAGGTGTTTGTCCAAAGGCAGACAGTTAATAAAACTCTGCTCTGAGACATCATTTTCATCAGGCCACCGTGTACTGTTGGGCTGGATGTTTTGCCTAGGGGCAACCAGCTGAAGGCTGAGTGGGAACTGAATTTAGAGTGGACTCCACCTCCTTTGCCAACGTGGGAGCCCTGCTTAAGGCTGCAATCTTCCTCAGAGGCAACAGCTCCTCTCTAATTTTCATAGAGGCATGATTTGGCTAATAGTGGCTCTGGTCTATAGGTAAACGTCTCTTCCAAATTATTTCACATTTAAGTGTTTGTTTTTGTTTTAATTTTATCAGGAATAAAGTTAGCATTTTTATTTTAAAAGAATTAATATCCTATAACTTTCATAGATCCTAACAATTTTTATTACATCTTTGTCAAATGCTGTTTTGTGAATTCTTAAGCAATGCAGGACATTCATAGATTTGATATATTTTATTTCTGCAGAGCCAGGCCAGGGACTCTGCTTGGAATAAGAAGGGTTGGCCCCGGACTCTGGGGCAGGAGCAAAGGAAGACTTAAGACTTACTGACCAATAAGGCACCTCTCAGTCTGATACACAGGACATGGTTCAAGGACAGGAGAACTTAATCCCGAGGGAAATGTCTGGAGTAGGAGATAAGCAGAACAAAGAGAGTAGCTCAGAAGCAGAGTCTGGAAGGGCTCCCTAAGACAATGGGAGGTGTCCTGTTGTAGGGTGCCTCCTGTGTGCCATCAAAAGTAGAAAGGCCTAGTGAACCTGCAGAGACCCAAGTCAATGCCAGATTGCCACTGGATGCCAAGAGGATTCAGCAAGAGCAGGGACCAATATCCTGGTCTAAATGGGATACAGCAGTGCAACCAGAGCCTAGTAAGGGTCCACTGGGAAAAACAAAATCCTGATTTGGACCAGTCATCACTTCGCCAAATGCCATGTGGATGCCCAAACGTTTCCCCTCCCAGACGCCATCTTGGCTAAGGGATAGGGGAGAGAGGAAAATACCTGAAAGACCGAGCACCTAACCCAGAAAATATTGGGTAACTCAAAAGTTGTCTTTGGTTATCACGAATTGGAAAGTTTATGTTCGGTGATCTGCCCTAATTCCACCATCCCACTTCCCCATCAGAGAGGAAATGGGACTTTCAGAACAAGAGAATAATTACAAAAAGGAAGGCTGCGTTTTTCTACCTTTGAGCGCAGTTTAACCCGTTATACCCGGCCCCTCCTGTTCCAGCATGCAATGCTGTGCACATTATCCAGAAGCCACAGACCTCAAGCATAAATTGTCAGTGTGAGTCTTATGATGCCCTTGAGGTTAGCTTTTGTGCATAGAAAAAGATTATTCACTCTTATGTGGATCCTGAGAAACTTAACAGAAGACCATGGGGGAGAGGAAGGGAAAAAAAAAAAGGTTAGAGAGGGAGGGAGCCAAAACATAAGAGACTCTTAAAAACTGAGAACAAACTGAGGCTTGATGGGGGGTGGGAGGGAAGGGAGGGCACCTTTTGGGATGAGCACTGGGTATTGTATGGAAACCAATTTGACAATAAATTTCATATTAAAATAAAATAAAATAAAATAAAATTTTTTTTAAAAAGAAAAAGATTATTCAGGGGTTACTTTAGTTTTTGTTTTTATATGTTTGTTTGTTTTTAAGTCCGGAGTTTGTGGTGGCTACAGTTTAGAGACACTTTATTTATTTATTTATTTGTTTATTTATTTATATTTATGGGGGGGATGGGCAGAGAGAGAGAGAGGGAAAGAGATAGAGTCCCAAGCAAGCTCCACACTGTCAGCACAGAGTCTGACTAGGGCTCCATCTCACAAACTGTGAGATCATGACCTGAGCTGAAATCAAGAGTTGGACGCTCAACCGACTGAGCCATCCAGGTGCCCCAGAAGTTACTTCAGTTTTAAAAATTAATATTTAATGTATTGGTGTTGCAATTTAAAAACTTAGCTTACTTTAAGGTTTTAAGTTCAACTTAGAATTCTTATTGTTCTTTTATAAATATAACAAATTTTAAAAATGACTTTGAAGGTCTTTAAATATTATTTGGTTTCATTTATAAATGTTATTACATAAACTCCCTAACACCTTTTAAGGTACATTTATAAATCTGATATTTTATTTTCCTCATAAGTATATAACAATTTGATTAATATTAAAGCTTTCCTGGGAATCTAAATAATGAATACAAATCTAATAAATCAAACTTATAAATACAGTGATTTTTAAATTAAGAGATTTAATAAGAATCCGACTAAAAACCAAAAGTGTAAATAATTACTCTCTTTGACATTAAAAAAAATTTTTTTTAATGTTTATTTTCTTTTGAGAGAGAGAGAGGCAGAGACGTGAGTGGTGGAGGGGCAGAGAGAGAAGGAGACACAGAATCTGAAGCAGGTTCCAGGCTCTGAGCTGTCCGCACAGAGCCTGACATGGGGCTCAGACACCGGAGATCATGACCCAAGCTGCAGTCAGATGCTTAACCCAGGTGCCCCAGCCTTTGATTCTTTAAAATGGAATCACAAGACTGTAAACTTCAAACTAGAAGTGAGGTCAGAAGGCTTAATTTAACTTGATTTAAATTAATTTGGGGGGGGGGGATACAATATTCCCTACTTTCTGAAAGTTCACGTTATGCCACTTCACGAAAGACCTAGCGTAGTACCTGTTTAGCTAACCAAAAGAAATTCGAAGAGGAATTTTTCTTTTATGTAAAGAATTATTACTGTACTAATGGCACGGTCTTTTAAAAAGGCGAAGAGGCATAAGGCAAACTTTCAGAAAGTGGGAGATACTTTCCACTTTAAGCCATCTGGGTTTACAAAAGGTTTCATAAGGAACAGTCTACTTTCAGACAGAGGGGGAAGCCTGCTCTCCATCACTGATGCCCTGAGCTTCATGCCGCACTTCATCGGGAAGCATAAGATCAAAATGCCCCATTGTTAATGATACTAAGTTCAGTCACTTGTCTAAGATGATGAGTGCCAGGTCTGTCTATGGTAACAGTACTTTTCCCCTTTGCAATTAGTAAACAATCTGTGGGGTGATCCATTGGCACCATGGGGATATTCCATTCCCTAAGAAAATTAACCTAATCCACTGATGGTCACTGCCTAAATCTATTTTGGAGCACAAAATGATTTGTTAAATTCTATTATTCTTTCTATATTATTAATTGGTGTTCTTCTCCCTCTTCTTGTCCCTTTTATTTTTCTCTTTTCTTATTATCCCTCTTTTCTCCCCCCACTTCCCTTTTTTTTTTTAATATTTATTTATTTTTGAGAGAGAGAACAACAGAGCACAAGCAGAGGAGGGGCAGAGAGAGAAGGAGACACAGAATCTGAAGCCGCTCCAGGCTCCGAGCTGTCAGCACAGAGCCTGATGTGGGGTTCAGGCTCATGAACCACGAGATCATGACCCGAGCAGAAGTCAGATGCTTAACTGCCTGAGCCACCCACGCACCTCTCCCACTTCCTTTTTTAAGTAACGTTATAGATTCATGGGTTGTTACTGGTTCAATGAGTTATAATTCATTCATTTTTTTTTTAATGCTTAAATTGTTCCAAATTTGGTCAATAAGACCCCTTCAAGTTGGAGTTTGTGTCCTTTGAAGTTTTCATCATTTTGTTTTTAACCCTTCCTTACTTTCTGGCACAAGAAAATGTCCTAGGTTCACATTGTACCTTCCTTGCCCCAGACATGGAATCAGCCATTTCTCCAAGTAAGTCTGGCTTCTTTTTACTGAGAGGAATCTTTCTTAAAGACCAAGACCTGGATACTAGTCATACTTCTTGCTACTGGAGCATCATTATTTCTAGACTCTTTCAGTGGACAGATCTATGGAACAAGTGAGCCACGGCAGGGGGTGGGAAGAGAGAAAGAGAGAGAATCCCAGGAGGGCCAGAGAGACAGAGAGAGAGAGAGGCGGGGTTCATGCTCACCGGAAGCAGGGCTCAAACCCAGGAACCACAAGATCATGACCTGAGCCAAAGTCAGATGCTTAACCAACTGACCCACCTAAGGCGCCTGAGAAGTGCTGGCTTTAGAGTACATATCTGTATTTTCCTATTAGGAACTGGTGGGAACCTTTCTTCTAGTCTCCTGGGGGTCTAAAGGAATCACCCTTGTTTCCAGGTGAACTACTCCGATCCTGCTGACTGCCCTCTCTCAGTTTTGATAAGGTGTTTGTCAAGCTACCCAAGGTTTATGTCAAATACACTGGGATGGGCCTCCTTGGTTCGTAGCTCTTACCACTACTTGCAGATTTTCTTGGGCTTTTTCAATGTGATTATTCAATGTTTAACTTAAGTGCCATTTATCTGTTGATTTCTGTAAAGCTTATGCTCTTCCATCACCTTTGGAGAACACAGGTCCTGGTGCCTTGGTTATGACAGGAACAACACCTCACACCAAAGTGTGCTCTTTCTGGATTAGCCCTCCCTGTCCAGGCCACCCAGCAGACGCCTGATCCAGGAAGAGAAACCATCACAGCCAGGTACCATCACTGGAACTCTGCTCCTTTGGGCAGTGAGCTTGATTGAGCTCCAAAATGAAACTGGATTTCTCTCATTTGCAATACCCTAACCAGAGCTGAATTACCCAATAGGCTACTTAAAGCAGAGGTATCCAATGTTTTTGGTAATATAATTAGATATTTTCCCCAAAGTATCAAATTTGTCACCACAGGAAAAATTAAAACCTTGGCTGCCTAATAATTATTTTATGATTTGCTATAGTTTTAAATTTTAATTACATAGAAGGGGAAGAAGGGAGAAATCATTTTTTCAGTCTCAAGGTCTCTGCTGGTCTTAATAGGACTCTGGCCATGAATGCCCCTATAATGTCCCGAGCATCCTTCCCTTGCTGGCCCAGCTCAGGTTAACCCTGTATGATCACTCTCCTGCATACTCTGGAACTATTAGAAAAGTCACACTTCGGGGCACCTGGGTGGCTCAGTTGGTTGAGTGTCTGACTTCAGTTCAGGTCATGATCTCACAGTCTGTGAGTTCGAGCCCCACATCAGGCTCTGTGCTGACAGCCTGGAGCCTGCTTCAGATTCTGTCTCCCTCTCTCTCTGGCCTTCCCCCACTCACGCTCTGTCTCTCTCTCTCTCTCTCAAAAATAAATAAACATTAAAAAAAAAAAAAAGAACAGTCACACGTTTGGGAGCATACCTACATTTCCCTTCTCTGTAATCCTATGTTAGAAATATACTTGTGATCTATTACTCTTGACATCACCATGGTTAGGTACTTATAACTGTGACAACTAAGCTCATGGGTCATTCACTGTCACCTTAGTGCCTAACCATGGAAAAGGAAGTATGAGTGGCACAGCTCTACGACAGAGTCCTAAACTGGGTCCCAAGAACATGAATGAGGGGAAAATACATCTTTATGGTCACTAGCCTGAAAAAGAAATTGAGCATTTCTTTCAATAATGAATGCAGGCAACAAACTCCAGGAGTTTTCACAGAACCCATGACATTTTCACCGGTAGAAATCACAGATATTTTCATATCCAACTCACTTGTTAGAAATATCTTGAAGTATAACTTCACTCATCACTACTTCAAATCTACTGAGGTGTTCAGATCCCTAATAGATCATCCGTGGAGCAGTTCTTGTGTATCGTTGCTATTGAGCTACAAGCCCAGATGTCCTATATTCTACATTGGCTGTCCAGAGGTGTACATTGCTTCTTGGTCATTTCATACCTACAAAATTCCCTATTTCTTTAAAAAGAGAGAGCATCTGAACTGAGCTGAGAACATGTAGAAACACTTAGTAAAACTCTCAAGACCTATTTCTATTGTCATGGCATCGAAGCTGACCATGAATTTAGAATCATTTTCTTTTTAATAGAAGTTCATCTATTGAGGAACTGTTGATGTTACTCTATTGATCTTTGATAAAATGTTATTTCAAATAGAGTTGTACTTAAGTCTTGGATGATTCTGGCACTCCTTGCAAGAAGCTTCCTACATTTGGTTTGAAAAATGGAAGCTTTCACTTCCTTTGCAATAATACAGTTTTGTGGAACAGCATTCTTAACCCTCGTAATATCAAAACCAAAAATGAAAATGCACTGAATGTCTATTATGACATGCACATCGCCTTATTCTTTTAAAATAGGGTTTTAGAATTATTATTTTTATTAATAATTTAAATTAATATTTAAAATAATTATTCAGAGCATGGCAAGGCCAGGATATCAGGAGACGATTGCCATTGACAAGATAGTTGATTATTGATCTGCTCAGGCTGCTGTAACAAAACAAAACCGTCTGGGTGGCTTAAGCAACAGAAATTTTATTTCTTACAGTTCTGGAGGGTAAAAGTCCACAATTAAGGTGCCAGCAGAGTTAGTATCTCGTGAAAGCTCTCCCCTTGCATCGTAGACAATCAGTCACCTTCTCCCTGTGTGCTCACAGGGCCTCTCCTCAGTGCAAGTACACCAGAAGAAAAAAGAAAAGGAGAGACAGACAGAGAGAGAGGATATTCTGTGTCTTCTTATAAGGACTATCAGATACTAATCCTTTCAGATCAGGGCCCCACCCTTATAACCTCATTAAATGTTATTTCTTTAGAGGCCCCATCTCCAAATGCAGACACACTGGGGATTAAGACTTCAACACAAGAGTTTGGGGAGACACACATTCGGTCCATAACAGTTATACTTATGGGTCCCAAGAGAAAAGGTACATCATACCATGGGGTTGGGGGGTAGGGAGGGTCGCAAGGAAAGCCCTGGAGTCTGTCAGGAGGCAGAGCTCGTAAGGAGAAAACATGAACAAGAGCCTTTTGTAGTTTCCCCGGGAAGGAACAGGTGAGGCAGGGTAAGCAGGTTTAGGATTGGTTAGTTTCAGTAACTTCAGTGATTTCTGGGGTGTAAGTGCTGTCCCTAGTTGTCCGGTACCTGGTCTGGGTGATAAGGGCCAGTGGACACAGCCTGGAGTATGAGAGGGTATGGGCTCTGGATCGACCGATTTGCATGTGAGAGGTACGTCACTTACCGTCACTTACCGTCTCTGGGAAGTGGCTAGCCCTGGGAGAGGTCATAGCATCAAATACAGAAATGTGGCTACTACCCATGTCAAAGTTTGGCCCACTTTTTAATGTTCTTATTCAGGCTAAAGAACAACAGCCTTTATATTGTTGTGTCTTATAAACTATGCAATCTTAACTTTAATTTGCATATATTTGAAACATACTTTCTCATCACCAAATACCACACGTATATCCCGAATTTGCTTTATTTTAACGTGTTGATGTGTTAGCTAGATATTGCTGTATACCAAGTTACCCCAAAACCAGTGCTTGAAAACGACAAACACTTGTCACGGTATCTGTGGTCAGGACTTCAGGTACAGGTTAGCTAGGTGGTTCTGGATCAGGTTCTCTCACAAAGCTATAATCGAAGTGTCAGCCAGGGTCTCAGTCTTCTTGAGGCTGGACAGGAAAGAATCTGCCTCAAAGCTCACGCATGTGATTGCCAGCAAGCCTCAGTTCCTTGCCACATGACCTCTCCACAGAGCTGCCACAGGACAGGGAAGCTGGCTTCCTGCAGTACAAGTAATCCATGGGAGAGCAAGGAGAAACAGCCAAGAAGCCACAGTCTTTTTACAACCTAATCTCAGAAGTGATATCCCATAATTTCTGCCATATTTTGTCATTAGAAGTGAGTCATTATCCTAGGTCCAGCTCAAACCCAGGAGGAAGGAACTATTCCAGGGCACGAGTACCAAAAGCAGGATCACTGAGGGTCACCCCCAAGGCTGCATATCACAATTGAGAACTATGCTCCAATAGAACTGCTTTTCTTTGTAAATCTTTGTATTTTATTTTTGGAGTTTAAAAACATTTTTTTCTAAGAAGGGGTCCAAAGGCTTCTCTAGCTGTAGGTAGCACCAATAGGTTAGGAGTCCCTGCTTTTGCACCAGATAGATCTGGATTCAAACATTGCTTCACCCACCAGCCATGTGGACCCTGAGCAATCACTTGGCCTTCCTGAACACTGGTAGCTCCAACAATAAAATGGAGACAGTAACAGCATGTGTCCCAGACCTATTGCAGGGATTAAATGAGACTGAGGGATGCCTGGGTGGTGCAGTTGGTTAAAACTTTGACTTCAGCTCGGGTCATGATTTCACAATTCATAGGTTCGAGCCATCGGTAGGACTCTGTGCTGACAGCTCAGATCTGCTTTGGATTCTGTGTCTCCCTCTCTCTCTCTGCCCCTTCCCTGCTCATGCTCTGTCTCTGTGTCTCTCTCTCTCGCTCTCTCTCAAAAATAAATAAACATTAAAAAAAGATTTATTTTAAACATTCTGCCAGATTATATCAAACATCCAATAAATAGTAGCTTTTATCAATATAGAAAAGAATGTGCCTGAATTTCACATATCTGCCTAGTTTTCTATTTCACATAATTACAAAGCCCAGGGATCATGTTTATTAATGGTTGGGTTCCACTCTTTTCCCCTGTTGTATACCTTAAATATCTTAAGGAATGTATGTCATGAAGCCCAATTTGTCTGTGCCTGCTTCCTCACAAAAAGTAACATATAAATAGTATTATTGTAACCAGAAGTATCATCACAAACAATGACAGCATAAGAACCAAATGCTGGGCCAAGTTCATCCACAGGGAGGGTATACATAACTCAAGAAGTCACAAAGAACTGACAGAATCTCAACCCCGGCAATTTGCATTTTCAATCAATAAAACACCTGCGATGCAAGACAACCAATAAATAGTGGAAGGTGAATTGGGGGAAGATCAACCCCCTTTCAGTCTTTCCAACTAGGTGTCCCTTCTTGCCAATGCAGTTGAAAAAGGAAGAGGCAGGAAGGGACTGGGGCTACCCCGTTACCGTTTTGTGATTCTTTTAACAGAGGGGATGCGTTACTTAGGAATCCAGTAACAAATCAGAAACGATGTGGGAACCCAAGAGTCAAGAATGGCTTGCTGCCTACATTTGTTTGTTCCTGAGAGTCTGGAAATCAGAAAGATGGGATTTGCAACAGCAGGGCTCAGCTCTTAACCTGCAGCCTGGGCACAGCTAGTAGAAATTGCTGATTCAACCAACCTCATGAGAGAAAGCGTCATGCTCCATTTGGTGTCCCTCACCTGGTGCGGCCATGATTTACAGCGTGCGCGAACACACACACACACACACACACACACACACACACACCCCGGACAAGTATGTTAACAAAGAGGGGCAGCACCTGTCCCACGGAGAAATAAGCACATTAGTATGTTAGTTTTGATTTCTCAGAAACAAGGGAAACCGAAACACTTTGTTTCCCTCACTCCCTACCCCTCCCTGCTACTCACTCTCGGTTCCCACGCACAGTTTTTATTTTTTTTCAATATATAAAATTTATTGTCAAATTGGTTTCCATACAACACCCAGTGCTCATCCCAAAAGGTGCCCTTCTCAATACCCACCACCCACCCTCCCCTCCCTCCCATCACCCATCGACCCTGTTTGTTCTCAGTTTTTAAGAGTCTCTTATGCTTTGGGTCTCTCCCACTCTAACCTCTTTTTTTTTTCCCTTCCCCTCCCCCATGGGTTTCTGTTAAGTTTCTCAGTTTTTAAAAACCCAGTGTACCATGGGGCTCCTAGGTGGCTCAGTTGGCTAAGGGTCTGACTTCCACTCAGGTCATGATTTTGGGTTTTGTGGGTTCGAGCCCCATGTCAGGCTCTGTGCTGACAGCTGAGCCTGGAGCCTGCTTGGGATTCTGTGTCTCCCTCTCTCTCTCTCTCTCTCTCTGCCCCTCCCCCACTCCTGCTTGCTTGCTCGCGCGCTCTCTCTCTCAAAAATAAATAAACATTAAAAACCTAGTGTGCCAGAGAATTGGATTGAAATATCTTGATTAGCACCAGGATTAAAGTTAAGCCCCTTAGGCAAAGGGTATGTGGGCTATCCCTGTATTGTTTGTTACAACTGCATGTGAATCTACAATTCGTTCAAAATAAAAAGTGCAATTTTAAAAATCAAGCTACTCAGAATGTACTATGACAGGAAGAAAGAAAGAACAACCCCACTACTCCAAAAAAAGAAACAAACAACAAAAAACCCAAAAACAAACTCATTCTGAGAATCCACTTTTTGGTTTTTTTATTAAGATGAACTTCCCCATCAAGCTATACTTATCTAGATGCCATTCTGTGCCTACTGGAAGATGGTATAACAGAAAATAATACCTGTTCCTTTTTTCTCCTTTCCCGTTGCCAACTGACAAATTTCCTAATAGCAACTGAGAGAGTGTCTCTAGTAATATAAACAAGAACCGGTAAGACTTTTTGCTCCAGAGAGAATAGAGGAGGGGGCCCGGAGAGAGAGAGGTAGATACACTTTTCACGATAGATACTTTCAGACTTTTGAATTTTATATCATGTGTACACGTTGCCCAGCCCAAAACATTATTCCTCAAATTTTACATATCCCTTAAAAGTCTAGCACGAACATAACCTTCTCTGTGAGTGTTTCTCATCCAAGCAGTTTGAATGCACCATTCTCTCCTGTGTGTTACAGTGCACAATGATTCCCAACCCTGACTGCCAGTTGAAAACGCTAAGAGCTTTTTAAAAAGAATGTCCATACTCAGGCCCCTCCTCAAACAACTGAATGAGCATCTGCGAGGGGAGGAGACTAACAGGGACTTTTTTTTTTTTTTTTTACTCCCCAGGTAGTGTTAAATATGTACTCCGGACTAAGAACTTCTGCCCTGGCACTTTATGGAGCCAAGACTCCAGCACTCACCCTGAAAGTAAACACTGAATAATTGATTGCAAAAATTAAAAAAAAAAACAACACTTTCCCATGTTTTATCTCATTTTGTGTGCAAAACCGACCTGTGAACTGGGCGTCATTGCCCCATGCTCGGAAAAGAAAGGGAGTGTCAAAGTGCTAGAAGTCACAAAGGGTGCCTTTGCGCTTCTTGGTTCTATACTTGGTTTGACCATCTCCCCTGAGTTTAAAACTGGATTCTGTGTTCCCCGCCCATATCCTAACGAGACACCTTGTGCACAGGTGGTGTTCAACCGTGAGTTATCAACACAATAAAAACTGAGTGTCTCTCAGTCACCCAGAGCTCCATAGGGCAGTTTGCCAAATGTCCTCCAGGCAGCGTTCCCAGATGGTAATTTATCTCCTTGTATGTCTAACCCCTTGTTTGCCCCTATCCACATCACCTCAGTTGCTTGCTCAAAATGCAGATTCCTGGGCCCCAGGGTTTACAGTCTCAGGATCTCTGGAGATGACATTCAGGACTATCTGTGTGTGTGGTAAAATATACATAACATAAAGTTCACCATCTTCATCATTTTCAATTGTACACTTCAGTGGCATTAAGTTCACATTGTTGTGCAGCCGGCTTCACTCTACAGATCTCTAAGACTTTTTCCATCTTTCCAAACTGAAACTCTGCACCCATCAAACAATAACTCCGCATTCTTTTCTCCCCCAGCCATTGGCAACTTTCATTCTTTCCGTCATTATGAACTTAACCACATATAACCACATTAGACACCTCATATAAGTGCCATCACCCAGCATTTGTCTTTTTGTGACTAGATTCATTTAGCATAATGTCTTCAAGGTTCATCCACATTGTATCATATGACAGGATTTCCTTATTTTTTAAGACTAAAAAATATTTCATTTTATATATATGCCATATTTTTTTAATGCTTTCTTCCATCAAAGGACATCTAGGTTGCTTTCACTTCTTGGCTATTGTGAATAGTCTACGAGGAATATGGATGTGCAAATATCTCTTTGAGATACTGTTTTCAGGGTTTTTTTAATATATACATACCCAGAAGTGGGATTGTTGGATCATATTGTAATTCTATTTTTAAGTGTTTAAGGAAATTCCATGCTGTTTTCGAAAATGGTTGCACCAATTTACATTCCCACCAATAATGTGCAAGGGTTCCAATTTCTCCACATCCTTGCTATTTTCTTTCTTTCTTTTCTTTTCTTTCTTTTTTTTTTTTTGATATGGGACATCCTGTTAGATGTGAAGCGATATTTCATTGTGGTTTATATTTGCATTTCCCTGATGATTAATGATGTTGAGCATCTTTTGATATATTTGTTGCCCTTCTTTGAAGAAATGTCTATTTAGGTCCTTCATCCATTTTTTAATTGGGTTGTTTGGCTTTTGTTGTCGAGCTGTAGGAATATATCCTGGATATTACCCTTTTAACAGATATATAATTTGTAAATATTTTCTCCTAATTCTATATATTGCCTTTTTACTCTGTTGATTGTTTCTTTTGCTGCACAGAAGTTTTGAAGTTTGATATATTCACATTTGCCTACTTTTACGTTTATTGACTGCTTTGGCACAGTGATTCCCAAAAAATCACTCCAGAATACAGCATTATAATGTATCACATGTTTTCTTCCAGGTGCTTTATAGTTTCAGGTCTTTCATTTTGAGTTAAATTTTAGTTAAGTTTTGCATATGATGGGTCCAACTTCATTTTTTTGCGTGTGGATATCCAGTTTTCCCAGAACCATTTAGTGAAGAGACTATCCTTTCCCCATTGTGATGTCTTGACACTTGTGTTGAAGATAAGTTAACTGCATAAGTAAGAGTTTATTTCTCGGCTCTGTATTCGGTTTTACTGGTCTATATCTCTGTGTTTATGCCAGTCCCATATTGTTTTGCTTACTGTAGATTTCTAATATGTTTAGAAATCAGAAAGTACAAGGCCTACAGCTTTATTTTTCTTTTTCAACATTGTCTCAGCTATTCAGGGTGCTTTGGAATTCCATATGAATTTTAAGATAGATTTTCCTATTTTCCAAAAAAAAAATGTCATTGAAATGGATTTTTATAGGGATAGCATTGAATCTGTGGATCACTTTCAGTAGTATTAACATTTTAACAATATTCAGTCTTCTGATCCATGAACATGGGATGTCTTTCCATTTATTTGTATGTTTTTAAATTTCTTTCAGCAATGTTTTGTAGTTTTCAATGTACAAGTTCTTTGACTCTTTGGTTAAGTTTATTTCTGAGTATTTTATTACTTTTAATGCCATTTACAATAGTATCATTTTCTTAATGTCCTTTCCAGGTTATTCATTGTTAGTATATAGAAATGCAACTAATTTTTGCATGTGAACATTGTATCCTCCAACTTTGCTGAATTAGCTTCTCAGATCTAACAGTTTTTTGGTGGTGTCTTTATGGTTTTCTACATATAAGATTATGTCATCTTGAATAGGATGATTTTACTTCTTCCTTTCCAATTTTAATGCCTTTAATTCTTTCTCTTGCCTGATTGCTCTGACATATAGTACTATGTTGAACAGAAGTGGTGATAGTGGGCATCCTTGCCTTGTTCCTGAAAGCTTTCAGTTTTTCACCATTGAGTATAATGTTAGCTATGGAATTTTCACATATAGCCTTCATTATGTTCAGGTTATTTCCTTCTAATATTAATTTTTTGAGTAAATGAAAGAGTATTGAATTTTGTCAAATATTTTTCTGCATCAATTGAAGTGAACATGTGGGGGTTTTTCCCTCGTTCTGCTAATATGGTATATTACCTTGATGGATTTGTGTGTTAAACCATCCTTGCATTCCAGAGATAAATCCCCCTTGGTCATAGTAGAAAATCCTTTTAATGTGTTATTGAATTCAGTTTGCTAGTACAGTAAAACCTTGGTTTGAGAGCATAATTCATTCTGGAAACATCCTTGTAATCCAAAGTACTCATATATCAAAGCAAAGTTCAAGAACCATTGGCTCAGTTGTGATCATGTGACATTCAGCATCACATGCTATTTGTATTGCAAGACATTGCTCATTTATCAAGTTGAAATTTATTAGAAATGTTTGCTCAGGGCCCCTGGATGGCTCAGTTGTTAAACATCTGTCTTTGGCTCAGGTCATGATCTTGTGGTTCTTGGGTTTGAGCCCCATATCAGGCTCTCTGCTGTCAGCACAGAGCCCACTTCAGATCCTCTGTCCCCCTCTCTCTCTGCCCCTACCCTGCTCATGCTCACACTCTCTCTCTTGCTCCCTTTCTCTCTTGCTCTCAAAAATAAGTAAATAAGCTTAAAATTTTTTATAAAAAAGAAACATTTGCTTATCTTATGGAACACTCGCAGCGCAAGTTATTCACAATCCAAGTTTTTAGTGTATTTTGTTGAAGGTTTTTACATCAGTAGTCATCAGGGATATTGGCCTGAGTTTCTTTTAGTATTTCGTCTGATTTTAATCTCAAGGTAATGCTGGACTCATAAAATGAATTTGGACATGTTCCCTTTTCTTTAATTTTTGAGAATAATTTGAGAAAGATTGGTGTTAATTCTTCTTTAAATATTTGGTAGAATTCTCCAATGCAGCCAGTTAGTCCTGGGTTTTTCTTTGTTGGGAGGTTTTTTGGGTTTTTTTTAAGATTTTTTAAAATGTTTATTTATTTTTGAGAGAGAGAGATTGTGAGTGGGAGAGGAGCAGAGAGAGAGGGAGACACAGAATCTGAAGCAGGCTCCAGGCTCTGAGCTGTCAGCACAGAGCCTGATGCGGGGCTCGAACTCACAAACCATGAGATCATGACGTAAGCTGAAGTCAGATGTTTACCGACTGAGCCACCCAGGCACCCCCAGGAGGTTTTTGATTACTGATTCAAAACCCTTAGTAATTATAGATTTATTCAGATTTTTAAACTCTTCTTGACTCAGTCTTGGTAGGTTGTATGTTGGCAGGAAATCATCCATTTCTTTTAGGTTATCAAATTTGTTAGCATATAATTGTTGATAGGAGTCTCAGTCTCTTATGATCCTTTTTATTTCTGTGGTATCAGTTATAATGCCTCCTCTTTTGTTTCTGATTTTTGTTATTTGAGTCTTCTTTCTTTTTTTTCTTAGTTTAGTTAAGGGTTTGTCAATTTTATTGATCTTTAAAAAAACCTCTTAATTTTGTTTATTTTTTTCTATTGTTTTTCTACTCTCTATTTTGTCTATTTCTGCTCTAATCTTTATTATTCCTTCCTTTTGGTAACTTTGACTTAGTTTATTCTTTCTCTAGTTTCTTGAAGTGTAAATAAAGTTAGGTTATTGTTTTGAGATCTTTTTTTTTTTAATACAGGCATTTTTCACTGTACAACTTATCTCTTAGCTGTGTTTTGCTACAACCCACAAGTCTTGGTACGTTGTGCTTTTGTTTTCATTTCTCTCAAAATATTTTCTAATTTCCCTTGTGATTTATTCTCTGACTCACTGGTTCAAGAGCTAACTTCCTAATTTGAGGAGGTGGGGAGATGTTTCTATCTCAACGATTTGAAGGCCAGGGGCAAAGTAGGGCAGAGCTCTCCTTATGCACAGCATGGACTTGGAAGACCCAGCCTGTGAGATGCCCAGTTTGGAGAAGGGTCATCAGAACCAGCTGTGGAGACCATGGTGCTTGAGCATCTTGATCACCATCTCCACTTGAGGCTTGTGTCTATTTGTGGTTCTGTGCAGACAGAACTTTGGTTTGTGGTGCGTGACTATCCCCAGAGCATAGCACAGATGTATCTGTACCTAATCTTGTCCCCAAGCTCAGAGAGAACTAGCCCCAGGCAGAGAGACAGTCCATTTGGTCTCCTTATTACTTCCTCTACCTACCCCTTCTTTGGAAACCACTGCTCCCTTTTCTTCCCTCTACTCTCTTCCCTCATTCAAAGGCGGGGGGGGGGGGGTGGAGAAAGAGGAAATAATATACCACGTGATTTATATGTATTATCTCATTGAAGCCTCACTAAGTATTACTATCCCCATGTTACAGTTGAGAGAACGAAGGATCAGTTAAGTAACTTGCTCAATCAATGTTAAATAAATAGACAGTTAATAAGAGGAAGAGATTGGGGGTGCCTGGGTGGCTCAGTCAGTTGAGCATCCAACTCTTGATTTTGGTTCAAGTCATGATCTCATGGTTTGTGAGTTTGAGCCCCTATTAGTGCAGAGCTGCTTGGATTCTCTCTCTCTCCCTCTTCTCTGCCTCTCTCTGTCTCTCAAAAAATAAAATAAATGCATTTTAAAAAAGAGGAAGAAATTGGACCTTGAAATAAGTCCTTCTGGATCTAACACCCAGACTCTTCCCATCGTAGCTACCTTCCCATTCATTCAACAAATACCCACTAGGTACTTGCCCTATGTAGCTCAGGGAGCTACAAAGGAAAACAAAATATGGTCCTGGAATCCAAGGAAACCACTGCTAATAGAGAGGACAGATACCAGACCTGTAATTACAAATGCTTTTTTCTTAAGTGTTAAAGAGTTGTAAATACTACGGGAGCACAGAGAAGCAGGGATTCTAGGTTACAAGTAGAAAGAAATTGCACATTTAGGGCAGGATTTCACTAGGGAAAAAAAAGAGAAGGAAGAAGGACATTTGGGTGGTTTAAAAACATAAATGCCAGATAGGAAATATCTCAGGCTCTGCAGGCTAGACAATCTCTGTTGTAGCCACTCAACTCTGCCACTGTAGCACAAAAGCAGACACAGACAAAAGTAAATGAATAAGCATGGCTGTGCTCTGAGAAAACTTAATTTACAAAAACAAGAAGGCAGATGGATTTTGCCTGGAGGCCATAGATTGCAGACCCCTGAAAAATCAAAAGTGATTAAAGCAGGGAAGTAATCACATTTTCACTCTCAAAAGATCACTCTGGACAATGTAGTGGAAAGAGTTTATGTCTTCCCTATTCTTTCTTCAGAATAGCTCAGAGAAATGTGCACTACAGTGGGCCACAGGCTTTGGATTTTTTTAAATGAGGAGAGTAATGGGTTAGGAAATTTTCACACAACTTTCTCACTCCCTCGTTCTACTCATCTTCCCAATTCCATTTCATCCTATGTATTTTTTTAAGTTATTATTTATTTATTTTTGAGAGAGCAAGGGAGGGGCAGAGAGAGAGAAGGAGTGAGAGAATCCCAAGCAGGCTCCTTGCTGTCAGCTCAGAGCCCAGTGCAGGTCTAAATCTCACAAACTGTGAGATCACGACCTGAGCTGAAACCGAGTCAGACCCCTAACCGACTAAGCCACCCAGCGCCCCTCCTCCTGTGTATTTTTATCTGTCCCCCTTTTGGGTATAAATTTGCCAGATTTAGCAAATAAAAACAGAGGACATCCAGTCCAATTTAGGTTTCAGGTAAATAATAAAATATTTTTTACTCTAAGTATGTCTCATGCAATATTTTGGACATACTTGTGCTAAAAATGTGTTCATTATTTATCTGAAATTCACATTTAACAAGGCTTCGTGTATCTCATCTGGCAATGCTACCTGGGGGCACCTTTGTTACCCACAACGGCTCCACCTCTTGGTGGCTGCTGAGCTGAAAGACAGAACCAAGTCAAAGAATAGGAAAAGGAAGGGTTTTATTTGTAACAAGTAAAGGAGATACTGGGAATATTTCCCAAAGCAGTGTCTCCCTGAACAAAATTAGGGAAGTTTTAAGCTAAGGGCGCATACATGTTCATGAAGGGGCTTGAGCAGTGGGGAATTCAGCACGGAATTAGGGCAAAAGTGGTCTTAAGGAGATGGAGTCCAAGCTGAAGTCACGAGCGCTCGGAAGGGTCAGCATCATCAATTCTCTGCTTTTAGTTGGTCTAGTATATAAGTTTTCAAATGGGTTTAGATCCTACAAAGAGGGCTTAAGAATGTGTGTCAGGCCGATCTTTGAACCAACACAGAATTTTATCACCGATTTTTTTGTCCCTGATACGATTAGATTATCTCCTATTCTTATATTCTTTCACAAGATGGCTGGAGGCCTAAATGATTTTTTCTTATGTCAAGAAAGCTATGTGTTGTCTTTCTTTTTCTGGGGACCTTTCACTCTTTCTGCCTACACCTTCAGTCTGAGTTGCTCCGAATTTTAACAGAAGAGAATGGGGATCAGGGCTAGATTGGGTTGTGAGTGACAGGTATGTGGGCAGCAGCTACACGCAGGTAGGGCCCTGGAGTGAGGCCTAGTACAGAGAGTATCAAGGTAGATTCCAGCCCAGTCCAGAGGTTGAGGGAAGGAGGATGCTGTTGAGAGGTTGCTAACAGGCCTGTGGGATGAAGGCTGGGCTGGGAAGTAAAGCAAGGGTAGATGTGGTACCTTTTATAACCCTTTCCATTTAAATAGAGCTTTACCACTTTATAAAAGTGACTCTCACAGGAACCTTGTGAGGAGGGGGCATGAGTTTTTATAGTCAATGACCTCACTTAAAAATGATAAAACCAGGGGCGACTGGGTGGCTCAGTTGGTTGGGCGTCTGACTCTCGACTTTGGCTCCGGTCATCATCTGACAGTTCATGAGATGGGTCGGGCTCTGTGCTGACAGTGCACAGCCTACTTGGGATTCTCTCTCTCTCTCTCTCTCTCTCTCTCTCTCAAAATAAATAAATAAACACTTTTTTTTTTTAATGATAAAACCAAAGACTCAATATAGGTCAAGCAAGTTCCCTTGGATAACCTAAGTTCATGGCCCAGTTGAGACTTAAATAAGGACTTCAAATAAGGATGAAACTTCACTTTCTCTGCTTTCTGAATGCTTGTTCTATAGTCCAAGAAATGAATAACAATTATAAGAAGCAACACCAGCCTCAGCAGCTAACATTTACTGAGCATTTGCTATGTGCCAGGCCCTGTTCTAAGCACTTTGTATATTTGACCCACTTATCTCTCACAGTATCTCTATGAAATAGGTATTATCATCCCCATTTAACTGGCGCAGAGAGATCGAGTAACTAGCTCCAGATGAGGCAGTATGAGAATCCAGATCCAAGCATTCCTGTTCAAGAGCCCAAGAACCTGATAAAGACACTCTCCTTAACTAAACTTCAAACTCCTCTGAACTCTGTCCTCCACTAGGCTTCGACCTTGCCCTCACCCTATCCTTGCTGTGTCTAGTTGTAACAAGAACCTTGCTAAGTCAGTTTAGAGAATCCGCCCCCTTGATATCTAATCCCCCTTGATATCTGATCAAATTCCTCACGCCCCACCCTCGATATCTCATCAGCCTGGCCTATCTTCAGCAGGAATCCCTTAATGTCTTAGCACTTTTCCATGCACTGACCTCTTCAGTCTGCTCACTGGCCATCAATCCCCAGCCACCTTTGCTGTATTTGGAGGCAAGCCCCCTCCCTTTCCCCTCTTTTCTCTTTTCTTGACACCCATCACAATAGTCCTGAATAAACAGTTCTTACAATTTTGACAAGTATCAGAATAACAAAATTTTTAACTTAACTAACCACTGGGGTGTGCTGCCTCCTCAGGTCAGAGGGCTGAAGACATGAAGAATCACAGGTAGGAGGATGGAAAGCAGGAGTTAGCACAAAATGAGATAAACTGGGTGACAGAGCACCTCATCCGTCCCAGACTCCTCCTCCCTCTCATGCCTTTGCACAGGATGTCACTGAGCTGGCCCCACCACTATTCCCCACACTTCCTCACCCCAAAGTCCTATGCACCCTTCATCACCCTATTTAGATGTCACCAGGTAGAGGTACCCTCCACTTTCCTAGATAGTGTTTAGAAACTCCTCTCTGTGAGCAGCGGACTTCTCTTACTGCCAGTACTAGAGAACTGTATTGCCATCATTCACAAGCCTGTCTCTCTTAATATGCTGCGAGGGCCATGCCACCTTCAACCCTAAACTCAAAACTTTTTTTTGAATTATTTTTTTAATGCTTATTCATTAAAAAAAATTTTTTTTAAATGTTTTATTTATTTTTGAGACAGAGAGAGACGAGTGTGAGCAGGGGAGGGGCAGAGAGAGACAGACAGACAGACAGAATCTGAAGCAGGCTCAAGGCTCTGAGCTGTCAGCACAGAGCCCGACATGGGGCTCGAAACCACAAACCACGAGATCATGACCTGAGCTGAAATCAGACGCTTAACTGACTGAGCCACCCAGGCGCCCTTCTTTATTCATTTTTGAGAGGGAGAGCGTGAGCAGGGGAAGGGGCAGAGAGAGAGAGACAGACAGACAGACAGAGTCAGATTTAGGTGTTGCTAAATTCAAGATTTTTAAAACAATGCCTAGGGGCGCCTGGGTGGCTCAGTCGGTTAAGCAGCCAACTTCGGCTCAGGTCATGATCTCACGGTCTGTGAGTTTGAGCCCCTCGTCGGGCTCTGTGCTGACGGCTCAGAGCCTGGAGCCTGTTTCGGATTCTGTGTCTCCCTCTCTCTGACCCTCCCCTGTTTCATGCTCTGTCTCTCCCTGTCTCAAAAATAAATAAAAACGTTAAAAAAAAAATTAAAAAAAAAATAAAACAATGCCTAATTTCTTGGTGGCTTACACAATAGAAGTTTATTGTGAATTTTAAAGGACAATTACTGATCTGCAGGAGGGCTTTCATGTGGTAATTTAAAAACCCAGGCTCCGGGCTCCTGGGTGGTTCAGTCAGTTAAGCATCTGACCTCAGCTCAGGTCATGACCTCACAGTTGGTGAGTTCAAGCCCTGCCCTGGGCTCTGTGCTAACAGCTCAGAGACTGAAGCCTGCTTCGAATTCTGTGTCTCCCTCTCTCTCTGCACCTCCCCCTTCTCTCAAAAATAAATAAACATTTAAAAAATTAAAAAAAAAAAAACCCAGACTCCTTTCATCTTGCGGGTCTACCTTCCAGTAAAAGCTTGAAGTTCTCTATATTCAGCAGGAAGATGAGGTAAGGCGATGAAGGGCTGCAGATGCAAGCTGGAGGTAGCTCCCTTCACTTCTGCTCACATCCCATTGGCCACAACTCAGTCACGTGGCCACAACCTAACTGCCGGGGAGGTTGGGAAGTAGAGTCTCACTGTGTCTCCTGGAAAGGGGCACATGGGCAGCAGCCAAACTGCCTAGGTTTGAATTACGGTTCCATTACTTACCAGCTGTGTGACTTTGGACAAGTTACTTAATTTTTCAGCCATAGTTCCATCATCTGTGTAAATGAGAATGATACCTACAGGGTTGAAATAGGAAATAAGTGAGTCAATATACATAAAGTACTTAGAACAGTGTCCAGCATCTAGTAAATGCTGTGTGAAGGTTAACTATTACCAGCATTAATATCCTCTGATCAAAATTCTCCTGCACCTTCCCCTCAGACCCACAGTAAAAACTGAAGTCTTTACAATGGCCTATGAAACCCTTACGTGAGCTGAACCCAGTTATCTCCTGCTTCGCTCATTACGCAAGCCACCCTGACCTCTTTGCTCTTCCTTGAAAGTGCCAAGCGCATTCCCAGCTCATGCCTTGACATGCCGTCTCTCTGCCCAGAAGGTTCTTCCTGGGTTTCTGAATGGCTTAGTATAAAACTCCCTCAGATGTCTGCTCAAATGCCGCTGCCCTGACTACTCTGTCGAAAACTGCTAACAGCCCCCTCCTATACTTCCCATTTCCCTACTATTTCCCTACTACTATACTCTATTTTTCTGGGCCATCACAAGGGCAGGAGTTTTGCCTGTTTCCTTCCCTTCAGCATCCCTACCACCTACAATAAAATGTGGCACAGAGTAGGCCCTCAATAACTGTTTATTCAACATTCAATAAATCAGCAAATGAATGAATGGCGATTCTCCACTGACACTCTAACCTCTCTGGCCTTACTAAATGTCTGTCACATGGCGGGGACTATGATTTCTGTATTGTCAGACATCCAATTCATCTATTAAGCACGTGCAATACACAAACACTCCGAACCAAGGGACAAATAACAAAGAAACTTGTTCTCTGATTTTTTGCTTTCACAGGGATGAATTCCTCCCGGTGTTAGTGTTAACTTTTGCAACTGTGTCTTGTTAGTACTTTCCTGTCAACTTTTTCTTTTTTTTTTTTTCAACGTTTTTTATTTATTTTTGGGACAGAGAGAGACAGAACATGAACGGGGGAGGGGCAGAGAGAGAGGGAGACACAGAATCGGAAACAGGCTCCAGGCTCCGAGCCATCAGCCCAGAGCCCGACTCGGGGCTCGAACTCACGGACCGCGAGATCGTGACCTGGCTGAAGTCGGACGCTTAACCGACTGCGCCACCCAGGCGCCCCACCTGTCAACTTTTTTCTATGTGTCAATTTGGGGAAAGAGAGGAATGTAGACAGGAGTCAGTTTTTCAAGATTTGCATCAAGTCAAGCAGCACTTTTTTTCCTCACAGCGATGTGAGAGATGGCCTTCCTTTGCTTCAAGTAACACTAACAGAATAGGTGAGAGGTCTGGTATCACTTCTCCACCCAGGGGCTAACTCTAATTCTTGCTTCACAACTGAGTGTATTTAAAGACACACTTCACAGAGTGTGTATTTCCCAGGCTGTGAAAACACTGAAACCGGTTTCAGCTGGTCTGGGTGGAGACTGGACTTGCTACTCACAAATCTATTGAACCCACCTGTACGGCAACTGAACCTTCCCACAGAACAAAACAAGCTTCAATATGTCTGGCTGCTGCCAACAGCAATTAAGGGCAGGGTCCTGAAACTTCATTTTCAGAGGAAAACAAAGTCTGTGATGCCTTTCACTCCCCCATCCCCACCCCAGCCTCGGCGGGGTTCCTGAGCTTTATTCTCCCAAAGCACCCCTTTGCAATGCTTAGCACTGGAGGTAGTTTATACTTTTCTGTCTTCCCACACTATAGTCAGCTCAGGAAGGGACCGGCTCTCTTGGGTCACATTTACTACATCATACTGGATGTGTGGCTCAGTAAGTGCTCAATAAATACGTGTCTTGACCACCAACTTCCTGACAACCTCCTAGATGTGATTAATGCATAGGGAAATGTAATAGGGCACCATGTTTAATCAGAATACCTGAGTCCCATCCTTGACTCCACCTTTTCTAGCTTTGTGACTCTGGAAAAGTTACCTAGCCTTTTTGAGCCTTTATTTCTTCATCTGCATCTGCAAAATAAGAATGATAATAATGCTATATACTCCTCTGGGGCATTTCTAAGAAGCAAATGTGATGACGGCCTTCAGAGTACTCCAGAGACACTCAAAGCACATCAGCCACAATCAGTTTACGTGGTCGACATACTAGTGTTGGTGCTATGAAAGAACTTGATGGTGGAAAACCAAATGAGAAATTCCTCACTCGCTTTTGCTTCTTAAAGCATTCAGCATCATTGCCCTCGCCTCCTTTGTGAAAAGTTTCTACTGCACCATCTCCAGGTGTGGTTTTTTTCTCTTTTTCTTCTGCCTTCTTTGAGTCTTCCTGCCGTCTTATTGCCCTTGCTTTTCTCTTGTGTTCACGCAATATTTCTGGAGGGACTGCCGTGTGCCAAGCACCGGGCTCCCAGGAGGGACCAGAACAGATGTACCGTCTGCTTCATTGGGGTTGTTAAAAAGAAAACCACAGGCCTGAGACAGAGTCACTTATGCCAGGCCAGGTCACCAAACTGAGGCTAAACATTCAACATCGCTGTGGTTTCAAATTCCCCCAGAAATGTAATTCTAACAGGTTAGTCGGGAATTTTTTGCCCCAATGAGGCAATCTGGCCCTCTAGATCCCAGAGAGGAAGATGAGGATAAGGTAATCCACATGATAAAACCCCTGTTCTTGCCCCCTAAGAAATAACACTTACAGACCAGGTGAAAGGGACCATGCCTGAAACAATTCTGCCTTTTCTTTTTCTCACAACTTCCTTGCCCCAGGAAGTTATTAAAACCTTCATTTTTTTACAACTCCTGAGAGTATCTCTCTACTTACTAGGTGAGGTGCCTGATTCATGAATTGCTTAATAAAGACAATTAGATCTTCAAATTCACTCGGTTGAATTGTGGTTTTCAACAGGGTGCCCCCAATGCTGGAGAGACGGGCGTGCAAGTCACCCAGCGAGAATGGGCCTGCAGTGACAGCTTGCAACAGGGGCCCCGGGTCTTGGGGAGACAGGGAAGGCCACTAGGCACAGATTTGAAGGAGGAGTCTATTCAATCAAATTTTGGAGTCATTTTCAGCAGATTTTGACTTAATTGTCCTTCTTACTGTTTTTATCCTATTGTTGTTTCTATGTATATCATTAATCTTAGCTTTTACCTTTATTAATCCCAATTTCCTGATTTATTTTTCTAAATTTTTAAGATGAGTATTTAGCGACACCTGGGTGGCTCAGTAGGCTGAGTGCCCCGTCTGGGCTCAGGTCATGATTTCACAGTTGGTGAGTTCGAGTCCCACATGGGGCTCTGTGCTGTCAGTGCAGAGCCTAGAGCCTGCTTCAGATCCTCTGTCCCCCTCTTTCTCTCTGCCTCTCCCCTGGTCGCGCTCTCTCTCACAAAAATGAAAATAAAACATTAAAAAGAAGGGTATTTAGTTCCATTATTTTTTGGTTTAACTTTTAAATCACTAAGGCATTTTAGAGCTCTAAATGTTCCTCTTAGTATTACTTTCAGGGTCCAGCAGGTCTCAATAGAGAGTGGTTTGCTTTTCATTGGTTTCTAAAGAATGAATGAATTCCCTTTTATTTCCTCTTTCATCCAAGACTTACCTAGGAGTTTGTGCCTTCATTTCTGACCATTTAAGGTTTTTCGGTCATCTTCATCATGTATCTATCATTTTTCATTTTTATGAAAAATTTTTCTTTATTTGTGGGATGTAAGAAGTCCTTAGATGTACTATCTCAAGTTATTTGATTATATGATTCGGTTCATCTGAATAAAGTTTTGGCTAGTATAACATCATATTACTTGTAGAGCTGAATGTTTTTTTTTTTTTTTTTTTTACTATTAATTCTGGCTGATTGTGAGAAAGGTATTTTGAAATCTCTCATTATAATTGTATAAAGTTCTCCTTCCTGCCGTTATGTATTTGGCTGCTATGTTCCTTGATGCCTACCTTGACTGTTATATCGTCTTGATTATTTGTGCCTTTTATCACTACATACAGATGTTCCTTACACTCTAAGTGTTTTTAGCCTGAGGTTCTGCCTTGTCTGACATTAACATTACCACTCCTGTTTTCATTTGTCTACATTTGCCCAGTGTCTCTTTGCCTGTCATTTTACTTTCACCTTTTTATCATCTTATTTCAAGTGTGAATCGATATGTCCAAAGAGCCGTATCTTTGCATGACCGTTTTTCTAACACTTCAAACTTCAAATGAGCTCATCATTTTCTCCCTAAAGCCCTTTCCTCTTCTTTCTTTTCCATCTCAGTCAGGATGGAAAGCTCTTGTTTTGCTGTCTGTTCTGAAAAGAGTATCCAGATGCTGTCCTGCCAGGCTGTCCCTCCCCTTGCCCAGCCCAGGAGCCCTGCATGGCGCTTCCTTGCGCCCACCCCCAGGATGGGCGTGCGACTGCCACTGGCCAAGTAGACATCACTTCCCCTAGCCTTAGGGACCCAAACAAATTAATATAGTACAAACGGGTCCCAAAAGATGATGGCTGTTTTTCAGATGAAGCACTTTAGAGCACAGACTTTGAAACCAGACCCCTGGGCTCAAATCCTGGCTCTATCTCCAATTGGTAACTTTGGACTAGTTACTTAATCTGCCTCAGTTTTCCTGCCTACCTCATTGTTGTGAAAATTATAAGTATCACTATCTGTAAAAATAATTAGAACAGCAGGTGTTTGGTTGGCTCCGTCTGTAGAGTATGTGACTCTTGATCTCAGGGTCATGAGTTCAAGCCTCACATTGGGCATAGAGCCTACTTTAAAAAAAAAAAGAACAGTGCCTATGATGTAGCATGCAAATGTGGGTGTTAACTCTTGTTATTTTCTCTTGCCCCAGGATCTGGGAGAACAAGCCTAGAGCTGTAGGCAGCCCCTGTGCCACCACAGGGGATGTGAAGTGTGAGTAGGAGTGAAGTCAGCATGAAGACGAGGAAAGCCAAGGGGAGGACAGACTCAAGCCCTGATCACAGGGTTGAGCCCTGGAACAAGTTGGTCCTAAAGCTGGGTGTACCCAGGATTTTTCAGACATGAGGCAATAAATCCCTTTTTTGTTTAATATTCTATGACTTGAGGGGTCTGTGGGTGGCTCAGTTGGATAAGCATCCGACTCCTGGTTTCGGCTTAGGTCATGATCTCACCGTTTCGCGAGTTCAAGTCCCACGTCGGGCCCTGCACTAGGCAGTGCAGAGCCTGCTTGGAATTCTCTCTTCTCTCTCTGCCCCTTCCCCATTTGTGTTCTCTCTGATTCTCTGGAATAAATAAATAAATAAATAACTTAAAAAAATATTCTGTGACTTGATTCAAAAAGCCTTAAATGATTCAGCTATCAAGCAGTGTACCAGGCTAGAAAGTTGGGAACAATTTTGGTTTTTCCCTCTCCTCACTGTCCACCTCCTATGTGGCAAGTCCGCACATTCTACTTCCTCAATTTCTTCTCGCTATGATTCCTTGTTTCTGCTTCCCTAACTCTGGGTTGAAAAAAGATCATCGATATTTGCAAGCACCCATTATATGCTGATAGACTTCTAGGCCATGTTCATTTTCTAATCCTGACAACAGCCCTGTGAGGAATCTGAAGCCAGTCCCAGGCCACACGCTGAGCCATTGGTGATTCCAACTCCAGAGGCCACACTTAGCAACCACTCTGCCTTCCTGTCTTGATAAACATTTGCTGAATGGCTAACCACAGGAGCCATATCTATAGAATTCACTCCGGGCGTACCCCACATCATATGGGCCAGTGGCTACTTAGTCCTTTTTGAAAATGGCAATGACCCTGAAGCAGTTTGCTCATGTCAGAAGTCACACACACCTGTCCTGACTATTTTTCTCAGGGAATTGGTCATCAACCACTAAATCTACCCATTCTCAGCCCCAAAGCTTGCTGAGCCTGTTTGCAAAGAGAGGAGCAGCAGAAGCTAGATTGTGGCCGTTGCACTTCCTTCCATCAATCATGAAAAGACAAACAAATGGCCTGGTGATTTTCTCAGCATGAATTCACACACATGTACACACATGCATGTGTACCAACGATCCAGTCTGCCAATCCATCTTTAAAATACAGCATTCCATGGAGTCTTTCCTGAAGAGTCCTATAAAACTACGTCTACCTCCATTCCTGGGGTTTTCACATGGTCCATTAGAATGTTTTTTGCTTGTCCCCCTCTCAGTTCCTTAAAATCTGCTGAGCTCAGGCTGGGACTTTTGTCTGTACCGAGATGCTCCTCCCACCCCTCTCACGACCGGCTCCTGCTCTTCCTTTGGCTCTGCTTCAGGGAGGCCCTTCCTGCCCCCTGTCCAAGGTAAGCCCCCCTTCTTCCTATCCCCCCCCCCTTATTGAGAATCTCAGCCCCTTGACAGTTTTCTTTAAGACCCTTAGAACAATGTGTGACTCTTTTGTCCATTTATATGTTTCCTTACGTTTTATTTGTGTTTGCGTGTGTTTTTCTTTTGTCTTTCTCCCTTATTAGAATAAAACCCAACAGGCATCTCAACAGCAGGGCACCTGACTGTTCCTGCTGGGTCCCCTAGTGTTTCACATAGGCCTGATGTGTATAATAAATTCTCAATAAGGATTTGTTGACTGAATGGTAAAAAGGATTAGAGACTAGAACATAGGTCCTGGGAAGTTGATTTCCCCCCAATCACAGATGACCTGGTGAGCTTCTTTTAATTGCTTGATTGGCATAAATGGGCAAAATCCCCCAGACCTGGATCCTTCTCCACTTGATAGATAGATTCCTTTTCCTGTTCATGAGAGGCTGGCTTAGACTATAACTCTAAAAACACTTTAATGTTACTCTGCGAGATCCTGAATTACATGCCTTTGCCTGGTGTGGCCCCAACTGTAAAGTCATGCTGATGACAAAGCCCTACCTTCTCCAAAGGGCTCAGCGTCCAGCTGAGGGGCTAGGCAGGTGCAACGTCCAAGGCAGGTGGAGGAGAGGGTACTTAGGGGACTGGAGTGGAGTCGTGAGGAAGGGCAGGGATGACAAGGGAGGAGTGAAACACAGCTCTCTAATGCACACCTTTCCGGTGGCCACATCCCTCCCTCCTATTATCTCGTTTAGTGCTCACCACGGTCAACACACTTAATACTTTTACCACCATTTATAGTTAAGAATAGTGACAAAACGTGGGCCTGGGCTCAAGTTTCACAGTCCCAGATTATCTGCTCCAGGGCCCTTGGCCAAGGCACTCTGTTTCTTTGTCTTTATTAGGAGGATAAAAACAACTAATATAACTGATACATTCCTCAAAATGAAACAATTCTGTGCTTGGCACATAGCAGGTCCTCAATAAACCACCACCTTTTTTTTTTTTCTTTAAAGAGATCTGCCCAAGAGCCAGTCAGTGGCCTAGAACTTGATGGCCTCTTGCTTTGTAAAATGCCCAGGATATTTTCTATACGGTCTGTGCAGTGTGTCTACCTTCCCCGGCTGTGAGCTCTTCCAGGACAGGCATGACATCGCCTATCTTTTTTATCAAGTGGCCTCTGTGTGCAGTGACTATTGCTCGCACGGTAAGGTTCTGAAATAAGATAGCATTTTATACCGATAGTGTACCCAGCGGTACATGTGAAATGTTAATAGTCTAGGCAAATGTCCCTCGGAGATAAGTGAGCACTCATGAACCCTTTCCCACTTATCTTGTGCCTCCAGGAACAACTCCCTCTGTACATACCTCTAACCTGGGGGAGCAGAAAACAGTGTAAGTGATGTGAGTCATTCAAGCTTTATGTTCAAACACCATGACAGAAAGTACAACTCATTAGGGTCACACCAATAGGAATTAAGGACATTTTAACCTTGGCTAAGCTAACACATTTTTAGTCAGCAACCTGGAAGCAATTGAGGTTTTATATACAGTATTGTGTATTTATGTGCCTCTCTAATGATTCCTTAAGTGAATCATTCCCTCTTCCCTTCCCCCGCCCAATTCCAAAGAGCTGCTGTTTCCTATTAGGATTTTTAGTTAAATCCCTCCTCTTGCTCTCCTCTCTGCTCAGGCCCTCTGCATCCTTCATTCACTATAAAGTTGTGAGATGGACGTTGGTCTTGCTTTTGAGAAACCAGGCTCCACGCTGGCACCAGACAGGTGGCATCAGCTTGCCACTGACCACATCCCTGCTCTGCCCCCTACCCTTCAAGAGATATTCTCATCCAGCTCCTTAGCTAAGAATGTAAGTCCCAACAATCCAGCCAGAAGGAAGGTTACATATCTCTTCAGCATTTCTGAGACCTCAGACCAGCTGCCCAATGCTTACCTTCAAATGCATTTCATGCCCCTTAAATGCCTTGGGGAGTCAATAAATTAGAGAAACCCTAAATAAATAAACAAGCCTTGGATCTTCATAAAACATGTTGTTGTCTAATCATAAATAAATCTCACCATGGTGTCAGGCAAATGTCACAGAAAATAATATAATGAAATTAAATGCAGTGTGTATTTTCTTAAATAGAAGAACATTGACCCCCAAGGCAAAGAGACAATTCCCACAAGATTGCAGTCCCCACCTCCTAATTTTCCCCACCCCTAACCCCTCCCTCCCTGACTCCAGCCCTAAGGCTGAAGCCAACAAAGCAGTCGTGTTCCTGAGGCTTCTCCAGTTTGACCCGGGCTGCTGTCCTCTGTAGTTAATCAGAGTGTGGTAAGTATTATTGCGATACAAAGTAATACGTTTTAGTTGTGTAACTTTTCTCTTTACCATCTTCTTTAAAAAGAAAAAAAATTATTAAAAAAGTTAAACTATAAAGCTAGTAAATTCTTACCATGTAATTAACACAAGCCAGGGCAGAATTGAATGGTAGGTATTCATCATGTGTCTCACCGAATTTTTTTTAAAAAGCATATGTCTGCAATATGCAATTGTCTTTTAAATTAAATTTGGCTGTAGTGACTCTTAAGAGCTTAGGTATATCATGACTGTTTCTTTAAAATGTGCTACTAGAAGATACATTTGTATGAGGAAAAAAATATTCTTTACCCTTAAAGAAGAAATCATCATATTACCATTAAGGCTCGTGTGTTTAAACATAATATTTTAAATTGCTTCTAGAAAGTTTCTTGTTTTATGATTGGTTTCAGGATTTGCTGTTGGAATTAGTTTTGCTAGTAAGGAGGCACGATTCTGCTTTCCATCATTTTGAGGTTTATCATTACTGTCAGAATTAACTCTAAATGTCTCTGTTTTGTTAGGGGGAAAAAAAAACCAATTTTTTTGAAATTGTTGGGATCTGGCCACTTGTTACCTTTCCTGATTTGTAGCATTGTTATTATCAGCAGTAACACCAAGGCAGCTCTCAGTATTTTCCCTGTCGAGGGAATGATTAGCTTTTCTCACTGGCATGATTTAGAGGAAAAGGAAAAAAGAAACTTTTTTCCCTTCCTCTTATATCCAGCCCCTAAGAAAAGCACATTTGTTATAAATGGTATTTCTGACATCTAGATGTCTAGACTAAAGACTGTAAAATTATGTGTATGAAACTTACAATTTCTATATTCATACATTTTTCATTCAGATGTTTTAAAAAAGAAAAAATACCCATTGAGCGTCTGCTCCGCTCCAGGCCCTGTGGTGGGATAAAAAGTTGAGTGGAGTTATGTCTCTGACTCCAGAAGAGGAGAAGGACCTGAGAACAGCTTACCTTAAAAATATCCAGGACCAGACAGACATCTTTAAATGTCTTAAATGCACTGAAATATATATGATGTGCTACCTGTCCACACCCTCTCATACGTAAATAAGGGTGAAGTCTAATATCATTATGATTATTTCCCTCAAGGATTACATTTATTTGAGCAAGGAGGCTAAATATTTTTCTAAAATTTTCTCTCATTTATTTTACTTTATTGGCCCAGCTTTATTGGTGCCCTAAGGATGTGCTTCATTTACCTCCTGGTAGGTAACCAACCTTGGGAGCACTTGATGTGTTAGCAAAATGTACAGGAAGCCCAGAGGACTGAGCAGGCATTCCATGGGTGGCCATCAATTTTACTGAGAAATCTGCCCTTAACATTGCATTGATGCTCTCTTGGGTTTAACTTGGGGGTAGTGAAAATGGAGACAGATGTGGATTTAATGGATGACCCTTTTAGCACATAGACAATGTTTTGGAAGAGTACATCTGGAGGCTTTTGAAAAAAAAAAACATTATAATCAAGTGTTTGTATAGTCTGCTGCCTCTTCCCTGAACTAAATTTGTCATCATTTAAGTGTTCCATGGCCACAAGCAACTGTATTCTCATTGAAATTTTGAGACCTATTTATACCAATGAAAGCATTTGCAATGGTTTTGTTGTTTTCTTATAAAGTACTGGATGGGTCCTGCTCAAGTTTTAGGTTACTGACACCATCCAAATTCAACAATCTGGAAGTTTTGATTATTGATTTTGTGGCTAAGGACCAGCACTATCTGAGCCTTATTTCCATCACCAGTATGAGTAGTTAGCATTGGGGATAGGGGATAGGGCTGTGGAGGGAGAAATTCTTCCACCCACCCACCATAAAATAAAATTTAAAATCATTTAACAAACTTGACTGTTTACCAAACACATTTTTTTAAAAATAAAGTCTGTTCAAGATGTTCTGTACTGACGTGGATGCAGCTGTTAGCTAGCTGTATTGACTTACCAGGTAAGGGACCTTAGGCCCACATAATTAAAAAGGACAGGTAATTCCAATTCAAATATGAGTCACAGCAAGATTTAAAATCGAGTGCATGCTTCATAAGTCTTCTAGTTCTTTTAGCCGAACTATTAAGTCTAAGACATCTACAAGGCTGCTATACTGTGGATGTGACCAGACACCAGATATGCTATACCAGATATGGGGGAGCCAAGCCCTCTGCAAATCCAAGAGCTGGTGATACCCTCTTCTCCTTTTGGGATTCCTCTTTGCTGAGCTCCTCGTGGAGACAGAGTTCCAGAGAGACTTGAAGAGAGAAACAGAATAAAGGCAAGGCACCAGTCTGAGGAAACAGACCATTACCTAAGTGAGAAATCTGGTTTTAAGTTGAGGGATATCAGGGTCTTTGCATATGAATTAGGACTTTAAAGTTAACTCAAAAATTGATTCAGTCAGTTAATTGTATTTCTTTATTTTTTTTTCAAGTTTATTTATTTATTTTGAGAGAGAGAGAGAAAGCGCCAGTCATGGAGGAGCAGAAAGAGAGGGAGGGAGAGAGAATCCCAAGCATTACTGTCAGTACAGAGCTCCATGTGGGGCTTGAACTCATGAACCATGAGACCATGGCCTGAGCCGAAGTCAGATACTTAACGGACTGAGCCACCCAGGCACCCCTCAATTAATAGTATTTCAACCTTTAATTATGCAGATTGAAATAAATTGTGGGATGAGCTGGAAAAACTCCAACTAAATTGTTTCTTAGAAAGAAAAACCCTCTCTGCTCTTTTACACCCATCCAAGAGTCATAGTAAGGGTCTTAGCTAATCAGAGAATAACAATCCTGAGCTGGAGCACAATGATTGGGTACCATTTCTACAAGAGGTGAACACCTGCTCCCCAAGTGTTAATGAACAGCAAGGGGAGTAACCTTCTCTATACTGTAGGAGAAATGGATTTATCGCTTAATTTAAAAGAATCTTCATTAAAACATGGTCCTGTACATGCATTGGTTTTTGCTGGGCTCAATACACGGACATTACATCACAAATTTCAGTAAGGTTAACTTTGTATGGTAGATTTACCAGAGATTTTTTTCTTTTGATTTTTTTGTGATTGTTAGAGTATCTTCGCTGAGCATATTATTTTGGCTACATTTTTATAATTATATGTATTTGCAGTAAAAATGTAAGTGGTAGGAGAAATTTGAAATTGGGGGGAAATATGTGTTTTATTTTTGTGTAAAAGACTTAAGTGCCACTACTTCAATACTCAAATCATCATTTCGGATGGACTTTCTTTAACACAGCGATTTGCAACCCTCACCACATCTTGGAGCCACCTGGGACACATTAAAAATATCGGTTCCAAGGCCACTAACCCCTTTGCCCAGGCAGTGGGTCCACAGAATCAGAGTGGAGCCAAGTGGTTGGTATTTTTAAAAGGTCAACTCATTACATTATCTAAGATTCCATGTTGCAATTCTTTTATCTCCATAGTACTGACCAGGAAATTGGTTCCCTAAAATTGTACTCCAAGAGTGTTTTACTGCCTTCTTTTATTGTCACAGTGGGTGGGTTTCATTAACACCTGACATAAGCATTTTCCCGGTTCTATGGTACACAACTTTGGGACTTTGATCACTCCTATGGTCACATGCAATTCATCAGCACATGCAAAAGATGTACCTCTTAACAAAACACTATATGCTTCTTTTAAATGGGTCATTCAAATGTCAGTTGTATGTAGACTTTGTTGGCCATTTTTCGCTTCTCAGCTTCCCCCCAGGGAAGGCCTAGAACTGGTGTCTGAGGAAAACACAGGCTTCTCATAAATATGCTTTTAACTTATCTGCACTTTGAGTTAGGATGGCTGTTAACTCAGTCTGTGCTACACTAGGGTGGCCTTCTATTCAGGTGTGTGTCTTGACTGCCTCATTTAATTTTGATGACAATACATTTGCCTTAAATGCCTTCCCTTCTGCATCCCTGTTCCTATGCATGATAAGCAACCTTCATGGGGAATCGGAACTCTGGTTCTCACCAAACACTTTTAATTCAGCCCCATTGCTGCCCAATTCTTACCATATCGTAGCTGGTTAAAATACTCATGGAGGGTTGTCTGAGAATATACATCCAGTGTTTCTCTGAACAATCTACAAAATTTGATTTTTAATCCTGAATCATCCAGATGATCAGGGGGATAAGTAGTTTGCTGGGATCATTTTAGTTTCTCATAGATTGCTTTCAGTGATTCTACTCCAGAATTGTGCTTTAACCCTATACTAGGAAATAAGTTCATGAAAGTCACTGTTCTATTTATTGTAGAGATTCTGTTAAAGGCTTTGACCACCTCATGTCATACATCATCTCCTTTTTGAGGACCTTGATGAGAAATTTCTCTAGGTCTCAATCTGTTCTTATTTTATAGACATGGTCACTTCCCTAAATGTTTGTGTTCCCTCTTTGCTTTGCCTGATGGGAAACTCAGAATTTTATTTGTAGCCCATGTCCAGCAATATACAGAAATTTTAAAGCATGTGCTAAATTTGCTTCAGACTTTACTTTCCCTGTGCCCAATTTCTTCATTTTCCATGTTACATCTTGTTATATTTGTAAGTTTGTAAGACGCTCAAATCTTTGTAAGAACAGGATGAGAGTATTAATCAAGAGTTTCTCGGCCTTGACACTATTGGGCCAAATAATTTATTGTTGGCAGGAAAGGGGGATTAAATGGAGGATTAGGAAGAAAGAATGGGGAGTGGTACCCTTGGCCTCTCTCCACTAGACGTCAATAGCAGTTCCTGGTACTGGGGAGGTACCTTGCCCATAATAGATTTATCTCCTACTTTTAGGGAAGAAGGGCAAGAACAAGAGGTCAAATGACCTTCCAGCCTCTGCCATTTTCTCCAACTCCTTCGGCTTAATACAGTGAACATGCCAACTTGCCATATTTTAGTGTGGTGTATCCTGAACCCCAACACTTAGTATTTTCTAGGCTATGTGCAAGTCACTGTCTTTGGGGGATGTAGATAACTGGAATCCACTTTCACCCTCAGAAAACCTGCAAATGAAAAAACAAAACAAAACAAAATAAAAAATGTAAGTGTTCAGTTTGCACATATCTGAGTCTCATATCTGAAGCTGATATAGCTTCTGAGAGCTTCCCCGATGACCCTGGGGAGAAGGAAGTCAAGAACTGTTATTGGCTTTTAGAGGCAGCCAAGTATCAATAGTGTGGCTCATGCCCAGTGTGCTGGCCCCTATGTTCAGTGGGCTCTGTGCCACATCATGAGAGAGTTGAGCAAGGGTGAGTAGGAAGACAGGCAAATCCAACTTGGAGGATTAGGAACGGCTTCATGGAGGAGGTGGCATTTGACATGAGAGCTTAACGGGTAAGTAGGGAAACAAGGGGCAGGGTCTCACAGCAGGAACAGGGTGGAGGGAATTCCTGAAGAGTGGTGTGCAAAGTGGCCTGAGAAGGGAAGGAAGTGGTAATCAAAGGACTGGAAAAATAGGGTGGATCATTTCCTGAAGGTGACCAGTTTGGGAATGAAAAGGCATTCTTCCCCTAGAACCACTTACGCCTGAGAGCACATTAACAAATTTTAAGATAAAAGTAGAGAAGAAGCTGAATGAATTAGGTCACCGAAGAAGGAGTGTGGGAGAATGACAACAGAGACCTGGGAGGTTCCAATATATCACTGTTCTTTATCCCTGACCTTTGCCCCAGTTCAAGGTTTTAGTAAGAACCTTTACTTCCTTGATGAAAGGAGGATAACGGACTCTCCTGGTGTCAGGAAAATTCCCAAGCACTATCAAATAAATAAATATTCCTGAGAGGCTCCTCATTTATGGATTACCAAGCAAGCATGAGAGGCACCTGGGTGGCTCAGTAAGTTAAGCATCTGACGTTGGCTCAGGTCATGATCTCACGGTTCATTCGTTCAAGCCCCATGTTGGACTCTGTGCTGACAGCTCAGAGCCTACAGCCTGCTTCAGATTCTGTGTCTCCCTCTGTCTCTGCCCCTGCCCCACTCGTGCTCACTCATGTGCTCTCTCTCTCTCTCAAAAATAAACATTAAAAAGAACATTTTTAAAGGATTACCAAGCATAAGCACCATTTTTAACAAAAGGGAAAGTGTTTTGGAGTGGCTTTTTGGTTATAAAAATTATTTAGTTTAGGGGCACCTGGGTGGCTCAGTTAGGTGTCTGACTCTTGTTTTTGGCTCAGGTCATGAGTTCACGGTCAAAGGGATGGAACCCCACGTTGGGATCTGCACTGATAGTTCAGAGCCTGCTTGGGATTCTTTCTCTCCGTCTCTCTCTGCCCCTCCCCTGCTCACGCTCTCGCTCTCAAAATAAATAAATGTTAAAAATAGACATTATTTAGCTAAAATTAGGAAATGCCATACCTTCAATTATACACAATCATTTTTACTTTTACATATAACAGAGTTTTCGTTGTTCGGGCTAACATTTCAGAAATGATGCGATTGGTGGTACATCATCCAAGGATCGTACTGTGATACAGACAATGCAGGGTTCTGTAGGCGATCCAGATAACTGACTCCAGATGCAGACTCAGACCCAGGACTAACGGCAGGCCTGTTGTGGTTTCTGGTTGCTGGAGAAGCTCAGGGAGGAAGATTCCCTGGAGGAGCAGGATCTGAATGTGTCTGGGGAGGGAGGGAAACCGAGAAGTCAGATACTGGTAAACCTCCTTTCCCCACTCCGAGTCTATAATATGCAGAAGGGATATATCCTCACCTATGGCCTACCATGGAGGCTTCACTAAGTTGTGCAGAATGCCCTCCCCACATCACCCCACCACCCCAGACAGTGACCAAAGGCTTTTTGTTTCCAGATATTATTTAGTTTAAATTCAGAAATGTCATACTTTCAATGATGCATAATCATTTTTAAATTTCCTTATAACTGAGAGTTTCCATAGTTTGGCTAAAATTTCAGAAATGATTTTGTAGGAGATGAAAAATAATTTATCCTCTATGCTTCCAAGTTCTCAACTGGGGCCCCTGAAACAAAATACGGATTAAGAAGAGAAAAAACAGAAGTTTATTATGCATATATCTCATGTACACGGGAGATATGCAGGAAAATGAATAACTCTCAGAGGTGGCTTAGAATTTGGGCTTACACACCAGCTTTCAGCTAAAGGCACTGGAGAGAAAGTGTAGGGAAAGCCAATTTTGGGGAGGGGAGCAGGTAAACAAGGTTAAGGTTTGTAATGAAGATTTGAGTCCATACTTTTTCCATTGATAAGAGTTTCTTGTGGTACAGAATCATCCCTCTCTTCCTGATATGAGAAGGGGACACTTACAAATGGAGATTTCCCCTTATAAATGTAAATTTCCCTTACTGGGTAACTTCCTTGTTTTCAGAGCTTCTCCTATGTGTGCTGTCTCTCAAAATAATCAACTAAAAATAACTCTTATGCCAGAGAGGCATATTTTGGAATGGCATTTTCTGGTCTACACACAACAGGTGCAAAGTCAGAGTCCCCATGTGATGCAGAGACTGCATAATTCTGCTTGAGACGCAGGGGAGTGGGACAACTAGTTCCAGATGCAGATGAGACCCAGCACTAAAAAACAGGCCTGCTGGGGGCTGTTTGGGTGCTGGAGAAGCTCCAAGTGACTCAAAGCAGGGGCTTTCCCAATTGAGGTAATTTACTTTGCTTTTCCAGAAATGGGTTGCATACAACCCATGGAATGATCTGGCAGAAAGCTGAGAGCTGGAAGGAGGTAGAGGAGAAAGGCAGGATGGAAACAGAGGGAATGAGGGGACTAGGGAAACTCAAGTCAAGTGACATTCAGCAGTTTGGCGGATCCCAAGAGCATAGCTGAGACTGGTGGAGAGAAATGGAGCCCATGCAGGCCCTGGGCCAATCAATTGGACTCCTTCCTAAAGATAGGACTTGGTCGAATGGAAGAGCATGGACTTCAGCTTTAGCTCACCCACCTGGGAACCTGGCTGCACTGCTCCAAGCATTTGGTTTCAAATTAGGAGAAAAGATTATTATGAAACTAGAATCCCCTCACATACCTAACATTGCTTAACATGAAATTTGGCAGTAGAAACTGCTCAAGAAATTTCCGTTTCCTTCCCTTATCCATGAATAAACAACTGCATTCCCAGAGGAAATGCTCTTGTAAGAATTTAGATAGAAGTAATAAATCATGACCACCGTTAGTGTCCTTTGGCCTCCCCCACTCTGTGGGGGGTGGGAGACAGCTTCCTGCACAACCTTAGGGAAGCCTCTTTGTTCTGGCCTCCCTTACACCAATCCCAATCCTGTAAACTGGGAGGCAGGAACTGACCCCCACCGTGGAATTATCTAATTCCAAAATTATTCTCTCAACTGTCCAAATAAATGCAAAATGCCCGGTTAAATTTGAATTTCAACTAATGGATGAAAAACTTTTTAGTGTAAGTATGTCTCAAATACTGCTTGAGTCTTATTCAAATTTAACAGAATCTCCTTTATTAATTTTCCTAAATGCGGCAGCCCTGTTCCATCGTTTAACCCTAATTTCTGCTTTTCTGAGTCTTAGGCCTAGGCTTCTGCTTCCCAGCTTCTGTAGCAACCTATGGGTAAAATGAAAGATGGTGGTACCAACAGGTATTCCAAGGACGTGGGGCAAATAGAACTCTCATCCTTTACTGATGGGAGTGTAAATTCCACTACTTCACAATACTGTTTGATACTTTCTACCAACCCTAGGGCCCAGCAATTCTACTCCTAGATGTAGACACAACTGAAATACATACCTGGTCCACCTAAAGATGGGTACAAGAATGTTCATAGCACTGCTATCCCATTTCTAATAGTCCAAACTAGAAACAATACAATGGTAGCGTGGATAAATAAGTCATGTATATCTATAGGATGATTTATTATATGACAATGAGAATAAGTGAATTATTGCTATACACAACATGGTTGAATCTCACAATCTTAAATTGGAGCAAAAGAAGCCAGACACAGAAGAATAAATAGTGCATATAATTAAATATATGTAAGTCTCAAAAGCAGGCAAAACGAGGCTCTCGTGTTTAAAGACAAAGTAGAAGTTGGGCAGAGGGGTATGAGTTCCTAAGAGAGTTCAGGAGGGCTTCTGTGGTGCTGGTAATGTCCTTCTTCTTGAACCAGGCTGTGGTTACAAGGACTGTTCACTGTTAAATTCATCAATCATGCTTATAAGCTCTGTACTTGACTACATGTATATTGCACTTCAATTAGATGTTTACTGAAAGAGTTGAGGTCTGTCCTGATGGGGCTTTTTTCTCTGCAGACCTACATTGTTGGAAACACCTCGTGGAGTCCATGTGTGGTTTCCTTATTCACGGAACTATGTGTTAGATCTGTGGGAAAGAACTACAAGACATCTCTCTGCTAAAATTATGTGAAAGACCTAATAGTCAACTTGTTTAAATCTTAGGTATTGGCGTATCCCAGCAATCTGTACAATTCTGGGGTGTGATAGTGTAGGGGTGAATATGACTCGAACTCATTCATGTTTAGAGAGTGTCTGAAATTGAGAACCAGGCAGATCCCTCTACTCTGACCCTAAACGTGTCCCTAAAGTAAAGAAACTGGATCCCAAAGATTACAGGTGGAGAATTTGTGAAGCATGTCCATATTCACGTAAAGGTCAAAGAAGCCCAACCGAAAGAACTCTGGACTGACAGTGACAACTGTGGATTGAACAAAAGTTCTTTTTTTTGTTTCTTAATGTTTGTTTGTTTATTTATTTTGAGAGAGAGAGAGCAGGGGAGGGGCCGAGAGGGAGAGAGAGAGAGAGAGAGAGAGAGAGAGAGAATCCCAAGCAGGCTCTGAGCTGTCAGTACAGAGCTTAATGCGAGGCTCAAACCCATGAACTATGAGATCATGACCCATGCCGAAATCAAGAGTCGGATGCCCAACCAAATGAGCCACCCAGGTGCCCTGACCAAAAGTTATTTTTAAAAGACAATTTTGGGGGCACCTGGGTGGCTCAGTCGGTTAAGTGTCCGACTCTTGGTTTTAGCTCAGGTCATGATCTCACTCACGGTTTCGTGAGTTCAAGCTCCGCATCGGGCTCTGCGCTGGTAGTGTGGATCCTGCTTGGGATTCTCTCTCTGCCCCTTCCCCACTCGCACTGTCTCTGTCTCTCTCAAAATAAACAAATAAACCTAAAAAATAATAAAAAATAAATGAAAGGGCTATTTTGAAGATAATGATTCTGACTTTGGAGCACCTTTAGTGATGGGCAGTAGAAGTTACCTTTTCTTCCTGAGCAGGTCTTGTTTGCTTTGGCTGGCAAGATTATAATCCCAGACTGGTAGAGTCTGTGGAAATAATAATAAAAGCTTTAGAGTCCCAAGAACTGAATTTAAATCCCAGCCCTGCCACTCTGTTACTGCAGACACGTGACTTTCTGTTTCTTTCCCTTTCATCTGTGGCCTCGTAGAAGAAATGCCCTTGTCTTACAATATATAGGAGAGTGTAAAGGAGGGGTGGGGATTCTACTTGTTTCCCTCCAGGACCAAGTACTCTCTTTAGTGTAACTACTACTCGGGAAGAATTTATCCCATGCCAGCCACCACTCTAAGAGCTTTTCAGATATTATTTAATGCACCTGACAGCTTTGTTACTATGTAGTGTGCATATCCCCATTTCACAGATTCAGGACAATGAGGCACATGGAAGGGAAGTAACTCCCCCAAGGTCATTAGCTACTGACTGTGGAGCTGGAGTCTGGCCAGTGTCCATGATGGAAACCACTGGATCCTGCTGTCTGGTCCACCTTCCCATCTTTGGGTTTCCATAATGTTTCTTGTGAGGTGTCCCCATGTCTTTTCCCTGAAAGACGGGGAAGAGGGTGCAGGGCAACACTCCATCTTCGAGACAAACCTCATTTCCTCATCTATAAATTAAAGAGGTTAGACTAGTGATCCTGACTTTCCTTGGCTCTGGCATGTAACCTCTCTGCCTCCATTTTCATGTCTGCAGTAGAAAGCGTCTTACCAGCCTTTATTCCCTGAGTGCTTCAGTGTGCTGGGAATATTAAACAGAGATCAGGGTTAACTAGAGATCAAACATGAACACACTTTGGAAAGTAGAATGCTCCTTGCGAACATCAGCCATTGTTATATTGGCAACATATCACATTCAGGTTTTTTTCCATCTGCTTTCTTGCCACTGAGACTCTCTTTAGATTCTCCCTCATGTATATGGTAGTTTGCAGTTTTCAAACTTGATCTTACTTGAGCCTGCCAAATACCAGCAATGACTAAAATCCAAGCCTTTAGGGGTGCCTGGGTGGCTCAGTCAGTTGAGTGTCCAAGTCTTGATTTCGGCTCAGATCTTGACCTCGAGGTTCATGGGTTTCAGCCCCATGTCGGGCTCTGTGCTGACAGTGTGGAGCCTGTTTGGGATTCTCTCTCTCTCTCCCTCTCTCTCTGCCCAACCCCCAGCTCGCTCTCTCTCTCTCTCTCTCTCCAAATAAATAAATAAACTTAAAAAAATAAATAAATAAAATAAAATCCAAGCCTTGAGATTCCTACCCCATTGTTTACTTTATCACCACACTGTCATTAGCCTTCTGGAGCTGTGACCCCATGCACTATCCTTGCTACTTAGCAATGTTTAGTCTAAAATAGACACAGGGGAGCATATGTCAGGTCACTGGCATACAGGAAGCACAGTGCTTAATAGACATAGTCTATTGACATAGTCTTAGAGATGACTGCAATACAACAAACCATGAGAAAAGTGGTATTATACCCATTTTAAAGATGTTAGGGCACCTGGGTCGCTCAGTCTGTTAAGCATCTGACTCCGGCTCAGAGGTCACGATCTCATGGTTCGTAGGTTCAAACCCCGTGCTGGGCTCTGTGCTGACAGCTCAGAGCCTGGAGCCTGCTTCGGATTTTGTGTCTCCCTCTCTCTCTGCCCCTCCCCCTGCTCACAAGCTCACACGCTCTCTCTTTCTCTCTCTCAAAAATAAACATTAAACATTTTTCAAAAAAAAAAGAATATAGACTTATTGGTATATTTCTTTCTTTCTTTTTTTAATATTTTTTTAACGTTTATTTATTTTTGAGACAGAGAGAGGCAGAGCATGAACGGGGGAGGGTCAGAGAGAGAGGGAGACACAGAATCGGAAGCAGGCTCCAGGCTCTGGGCCATCATCAGCCCAGAGCCCGACGCGGGGCTCGAACTCACGGACCGTGAGATCGTGACCTGAGCTGAAGTCGGACGCTTAACCGACTGAGCCACCCAGGCGCCCCAAGTATATTTCTTTCTTTAATCATACACACGCAGCAGCCACAGCTATGCATACATTTTGTCTGTAATAATTTTTCCAGTATATATTTTGAAGGTAATGGATAATTCATCCTTGAGGCCAGAAGTATATCTATAGCATTCCATACTGAGCAGCCCACTACCTGCACAATTTATTCACATTCTGTAATTATTTCTTGGATAATAGATTGAGCTCGCACTGTGTGCCCGCTCTAATTAGACGGTGGTAGGAAAGGTATCATAATCCTCCTACATAATCAGAGAGGAGAAAGACCTTTGGACCCCAATGAAATATCTATCTAGCCCTGCAGTTTCAACATAGTTCCTAATGTGATTTGACAGTAAATATAGAGCCTTCTCAACCTGGTGGTTTTCCCTTTGTGTCATAAAGCAGGTTCTCGATAATAAATATTAGAGGCACCTTTCCAAGGCAGTCCAAAGTGTCTTGGCTTTTATTATTCCATAAAACCTCCACCCCCACCTTTTGTTTAATTTTTTTTGATGTTCACGTTTGAGAGAGAGACACACACAGAGCGAGCAGGGGAGGAGCAGAGAGAGAGGGAGGCACAGAATCCAAAGTGGGTTCCAGGCTCTGAGCTGTCAGCACAGAGCCCGACACGGGGCTTGAACACACTGACTGAGAGATCATGACCTGAGCCGAGGTTGGACGCTTAACCGACTGATCACCGAGTCAAAACCTCCACCCCTTTTATAAGGACTCACCTGTTGGGGGAATCAACTGATCACAGCCATGGATTTCAGCATATACAAAATCAATCAGGAAAAAGAGCAGGGCAGAGGAAGAGCTGAGAAGACTGGCAAAGGCTGAGAGAGACCTGTAAATCAGATCTCCATTGCTGTCTGCTTCACAATTGCCTCTTAAAATGTTACTCACCCAGGGTCCACCCCAGCTAGTGAATCAGAATCAAGCACATGTGTTTCGCAGCCAAGCACTAAGGATGAACCTAGTGCACAGCCAGGACTGAGATGCATGGTGGGAGCATCTTTTTTTTTTTAATGTTTATTTTTGAGAGAGAGAGAGGGAGACACAGAATCTGAAGCAGGCTCCAGGCTCTGAGCTGTCAGCACAAAGCCTGATGTGGGGCTCGAACTCACAAGCTGTGAAATCATGACCCGAGCCGAAGTCGGACGCTTAACCAACTGAGCGACCCAGGTGCCCTGCAAGTGGGAGCATCTTTGACTGGGGCCTTCCCTGACAACATGGAGGAACAGGTGGACAGATAACGGGGCCTTGCACCTGGTTAAGGGAAACGTTGCAGGTGAACAGGGGCCAAGGCTACAGAGCACTGCATATGGTTAGATATGAAGTAGTAAAGAAGAAAGCTTTAACATTAGTCGTTGTGAAACCAAACACATTCCCTCCCTTGGGAGTTCTGACTGGTTAAAGCTCAGGAGACTTCACTTGATCACTTGATGAAATCTGAAAAGTATAGGTACCACTTTGTTCAAGGGACACTATTCCTTAGTGGTTTTTCAACTATTGCATTTTTCTGTGGAAGCTTGAAGCACCACCCCCCTCACCCTTTTTTTTTCAGATTCTGGACGACGATTTCACACACAAAAAAATAATCATTTTTGGGGGTGCCTGGGTAGCTCAGTTGAGATAGCGACCGACTTTGGCTCAGGTCATGATCTCACAGTTCATGGGTTTGAGCCCCACGTCAGGCTGTGTGCTGACAGCTCAGAGCCTGGAGCCTGCTTCAGATACTGTGTCTCCCCTCTCTCTCTCTGCCCCTCCCGCATTCATTCTCTCTCTCTCTCTCTCTCTCAAGAATAAATAAACATTTAAAAAATTAATCGTTTTTTTTTTAAGTAACCCAAGACATCTGTTAGCTATCAGGACACCACTAGTAATTATGCAATGAAGGCTGACATTAGCTAGAAGCATCTGTGTGATGGCAATTTTTTGGAGAAGTAAAGAACTCTATCTCACAAAGTTCTCTTAAGGAGAAACTGAGATAATGTCTGTGCAATAGCTTTGGATTCTTTTTATGTTTTTTTATTTATTTTTGAGAGAGAGAGAGAGACAGAGACAGAGACAGAGTATGGGGTGTGGGGCACACAGAGAGGGAGACATAGAATCCGAAGCAGGCTCCAGGTTCTGAGCTGTCAGCATAGAGCCTGAAACGGGGCTTAAACCCACAAACTGTGAGATCATGACCTGAGCCGAAGTCGGACGCTTAACCGACTGAACCACCCAGGCGCCCCTCTGTGCAATAGATTTGTAAAAGTTATTAGAATTACTATTAAATAAAACACCTCATACGCAAAATAGATATTGTTCAGGATGGTTGTCTTGAAAAAAGAAGAAAAAAATCCTCTTGCCAATAAAAAGAGAAAAAAATCAGAGAAAGGGGCTATAAACCTCCCCAGAAAACCTGTGAAAGGAGCCCTCACCCCATCTCCTTGATGTTTCTAATTGCCTAGTATCGACAATATCTGGAAATGTCTTGTTAAGTCAGTTGAGTGTGGCCACCCCTAATTAAGAGAAATGTGATGAAATGTCTTCTCAACTGGAATCTGCGTGATATCCAACCAATACAGGCAGGCGTTTGATACTTTTTTGGGTTTGTTTTCACAGGCAGTGCCCTTCGGAACTTAGCCTTAAAAATGAATCCCGTTGTTTCACAGCCAGGATATGGGACCGGGGGTGTGATGCATAGTGACTGGCAATCTGGCGTATTTGACTGCTGTGATGACCTGGGGATTTGTAAGTACATGTGTTATTGTTCCTCCTCGGCTCCCATAATACAGGTTCCTGACCTAATAAAACTCATCTACTCATCCTGCCATTGAGCTCCTGCTTTATGGTCAACTCAGAAGTCACAAGCTGCAAGCCCGTGGGTGGATTTAGCCACCAGATATGTTTTGTTTGTCCTGTACACAATGACCTCTCTTCATGCATTACTTTAAAAATACTAGGAAACATATAAAATCAGATTTCACATAAAAATCTGGCCTCCCAATGTAGATTTCCAGCTTCTCTTGGAAATCGGAAAATATGGAGAGATGAGCCTTCAGCACACATGGTGGGGGTCTGCTGCTGCTTAGCATGAGCTAATCCCACTGAAGGAGATTCTCATTCTAGTTTGCCATATGTATTTATGTCCACCATTGTCTATTCTGTGTTTTTTGTCTCAATCTATTTCACTCATTTTAGCTGTGCGACCTTGAGTTTGTGATCCTTGCTTAGATCGATCACCTTTTGCAATTTTCCACCTCTTAGTATCACCATGTTCTTGACATATCGGTCTGGTTTGTCTTCTATTTACTTCTCCTTTTACCTACAATGCCGTCCTGTGTTTCCCAGCTTTCAGTGATGTTCTTGCGACTCTTGTCATTGTTCCATTTCAGGAAGCCTTGCGGGTTTTTAGCTTTACTGAAATCTAATTCTTTTCTACAACAAAACACACTGTTTATGTGAGAAACCTTTTCTTATTTCAGAGTCTCATGTCGTATGGGTTGCAGACATCCTCTGTGGGGCTCATCTTTCCATTGTGTGTGAAAAATAGCCTCCTTTTTTGTATGTGATGGAAGTTCCACCAGGTTCTTTGGAGATAGCCTTTTGCTTAAAAACAATCAATCAAGAAACCACAGACTCTCTTATCATACCAGAACTCCATCCCAGAACTTTTCAAAACACATTTTTACTCAAAGCATATTTGAGAACAGTTTCCTGTTTGTTTCTATTTTCTTTTTTTTTTTTTAATTTTTTTAAACATTTATTTATTTTTGAGACAGAGAGAGACAGAGCATGAACAGGGGAGGGTCAGAGAGAGAGGGAGACACAGAATCTGAAACAGTCTCCAGGCTCTGAGCAGTCAGCACAGAGCCCGACACGGGGCTCCAATTCACGAGCGAGATCATGACCTGAGCTGAAGTCGGCCGCTTAACCGACTGAGCCACCCAGGTCCCCCTGTTTCTATTTTCTTAAGCCCTTTCTCTGCCTTACAGAGACTCTTTACAGTGAAACTGCGCTCAACTTTTTAAACTACCAATACACATATCCCTTAATTCCTGCTTGCTTCCATCCACATGATGAGGACAGTGCCCTCCTTTTGCCTGAATGACCACCTAGAAACTATTTCTGCTCTTTGTAATGATTTCTTTACTCAGTGTTTTCTGCCCCTAAACACCCTCCCATGGTTTTTCCACGGCTTCTCAGACATCCTGACGCCACAAACTTCCTCTGCAAGCGTGACCCGAATGTAACAAGGGCAGGGAAGAAAGATAATGGGAACAATCTCAGACTGGCAAGGCAGGAGCTTTTGCAATTAAATCTGACCCAGTAATAATGACTCACAAATTATCCCCAGTTCCTGGATAGCCGGCTCTAGAAGCAAGACACTGAGAGCCAGGTGACAACATTGTTTTCTCTGAGTCCCCATTAAAGTCATTTCCTGAGCCAACATCTTTTTGAAAGAGGTGTGATTTCATTGAAAGCATGGTGACTTTCACTAACTCTTCTATGTGGCTTCCCCCCCTTCCTCCCCGCACCCAGGCCTCTGTGGGACCTTCTTTCCCCTATGCCTTTCCTGTCAGATCGCCTCTGACATGAACGAATGCTGTCTGTGCGGAGCGAGTGTCGCCATGAGGACCTTGTATCGGACGCGATATGGCATCCCGGTAAGTCACCCGCGTGCACGGTGAGGCGTGAGCCCAGATACCAGAGGGTTCCCTTCAGTCTGACCACAACTGTGTGATTGCCCACCTTGCCTTCATGGCTTGGCCCTGATCTTTTCTCCACTCCTGTCCTAAATGTGTCATGTGATTACCAGGGGCTGTGCTGCCACGGACACCATGGAACAAATTAGTACCACAATCTTAAATTGTTCCAGTAGGTATGTCCCTGAAACAGTTGCTGGAGGTGAGTAGGTGAGGAACGGAGGGCCCTTAGCCTCTCCTGGCTTTACTCAGAGTCAGACATAGGACCCTACAAATCTGCAGGCTGAGCCACAGTTAGAAAGCCGTGGGATGAAATGGGGGTGTAGTGGATCCCTTCACAGCTGGCACGCCTGCCTTCTAAGCCAGTGTTCATTCATTCAAAAGTGATTATTGAGCATCTGGACCCTGGCTAAGTCCTATCGTATTCATTCATTCAACAGGGATTTATCCCGTACATGGGACATGCCGATTCCAGAAGCTAGAGACACCTCAGTGAACAAAGCAAATCAAAAGCCCTGTCTGCGTGTAGCTTACATCCTTTTTCTTCTTATGTTTTTGAGAGCTTTATTTGCACATAGTTTCAGACTTAAAAGTTGCAGAAATAATACAACAACAAAAAAGAAATAATACAAAGAATTCCTGAATGCCCTTCACCCACATTCCCCAAATACTAAAATCTTGCCACCTTTGCTTTATTTACTCTTTCCTCTACCTCTCTGTCCATTCTGTTTTATTTTTTCCAAAATAAACATTGAGAGGAAATTACAAACTTGATGTCCTATTACCTCTGTTACAGCATGCATTTCTTAATAGCAAGGACGTTCATTTATATAACCATAACATAATGACCAAAATCAGGAATTTAACATTGATACAACACTATCAGCTAATATGTGGATCTTATTTAAACTTTACCAATTAACCCAATTAACATTCTTTGGATGAGAAGAAAATCAATCTGGAATCACACATTTGTTCAACTGTCATTCAACCCTAGTTATTCCTACAATAGGGAATAGTTTCTCACTCTTTCCCTGTCTTTTTTTCCTCCCAAGTACAGATCAGTTATTTTGTAGACTACCCCTCAATTTGGTGTGTCAAATTTGTCTTCATGGTTAGACAGGTTTTACACTTTGGCAGAACCTCCACAGAACTGACCCAATATGTGCTGTGCTTCATGTCAAGAGGCACATGACATCGGTGTATCCCATTATGGTGGTTTAATTTGATTACTTAGTTAAGATATAGCGTCTGCTAGGATTCTCGACGGTAATGTTGCCTTTTTCCCCTCTATAATGTGTAAGCACCTTGGTGAGAGATATAAATATTTTATTCCTCATCAAACCTTCACCCACAAGGAATAATAGCCATTGACGATTCTCACCTGGATCAATTGTTACTATGATGGCTGTCAATGGCAGAGCTTACATTCTAATAGGAGAAGATGGCCACAGTGTAACTAAGTAAACACTTTATAGGGTGCTGATGAGTGGTACAGAAAAAATAAAGCCAAGATGAGGAATAAAGAGTGTTGAAGCATTCTAATTTTATTTTATTTTCAGCATCATAAAATGTATTTTCATCTAAACAAGGTTTATCCCAGGAATGCAAAGATGGTTCAGTATCAGAATACTCTATTTATAGATTCAAAAAGAAAAGCCATATGATCATCTCAACTGATGCCGAAAAAAGCATTCAACACAATTCAATACTCATCCACATTTTTAGAAAGGGAGTTCTAATTTTAAGTATGGTTATCAGGGAAGGCCTTGGTACAAAAGTAAAGACCTAAAAGGATGAGAAGTTGACCCACTTGGGGGTCTTCAGCCAGGCAGAGGGAAGGGCACCACCAAAGACTTTTAAAGTAGAGTTTATCTGGAATGTTCCAGAAACTGCAAGGGGCTAGGGAGGTAGGTATAGAGAGAGTGAGGGGGTGAGGGTAGGATGTCATAGAAAAAGATGACATCAGAGCAAGAGTTAGAACTTCTAGGGCCTTGAAGACCATTATAAGAACTTTAGCTGTTACTCTGAGTGAGCAGAGAAGCCATTGAAATGTTTTAAACAAAGAAGTGACATGATGGATTTTTTTCCTGAAAACTTAGCCTCTGCCCCAATCACTGCTCCCATAGAAACGGGAGCAAGTTCTTAATCCCCCTACGCCTCAGCCCCCTCACTGATTGAATGGTCATGATGATATCTCCCCTTGGTGGTGTAGTAAGAGTCATGTGAAATAATGTATGGACAATGTATATACTATCCATAGCACAGGATCTGGCAATTAATAAGTGCTCAGTAGGGGCGCCTGGGTGGCTCAGTAGTTTGGGCGGCCGGCTACAGATGATCTCGCGGTCTGTGAGTTTGAGCCCCGCGTTTGGCTCTGTGCTGAGAGCTCAGAGCCTGGAGCCTGCTTTGGATTCTGTGTCTCCCTCTCTCTGCCTCTGCCCTGCTTGCTCTGTGTCTCTGTCTCTCTCTCAAAAATAATAAGCATTGGGGCGCCTGAGTGGCTCAGTCGGTTAAGCGTCTGACTTCGGCTCGGGTCACAATCTCACGGTCCGTGAGTTCGAGCCCCGCGTCAGGCTCTGTGCTGACAGCTCAGAGCCTGGAGCCTGTTTCAGATTCTGTGTCTCCCTCTCTGTCTGACCCTCCCCCGTTCATGCTCTGTCTCTCTCTGTCTCAAAAATAAGTAAACGTTAAAAAAAAATTTTTTTTTAAGTAATAATAAACATTAAAATTTTTTTTTTAAATAAGTGCTTGGTAAACAACTACTTTTACTTCTGTTCTTTTCTTCGAGAATCACTCAGTTGTTTCACAGGGCAGAGGTGTGTTCAGAGCCTGACTCATTTCTCCTGCGTGCTTGCTCAGCTGCCTGACTTGCTCAGCAGCTGCAAGTGAGGCTGCTCTCATTCATGCTATTCTTAAGGCAGCATAACACACAGAGGTTCTTAATTTTGTGCCCTGACCTTGAACTTCCTGAATTGCATGCAAAGTGTCATTCATATGTACTTATGCATATGGTGTGAGGGTAAGATTCTCAAAGCAACCCAAAACCTCAACATGGAATATAGGAAGGGGAACTTAGCTGGATCCTGGAGATAAGGGGTTAGGAAACACTCAACATATAGCAAACTGTTTGACTCTCTGCTAAGTCATTTGGTGGTGTCAGTTTTCTCATCTGTCATGAGGAAGTTGTGCAAGATGATTCCTAGTTCTAGGATTCTAGGATAAGGTATGGTTCCTCGATGTACAATGAAGCAATATATTTATAGACAGTGTATCTCTATTTCCTCCTTAGAACAGACCTAAAAATAATTCCCTGGACTGATTTGTATCATTCAGGCTCTCTGCTTTGTTTCTCTTTCATATCCATGCAAACTTTTATGGGGCTGGTACAATGCAGCCTCTCTGATCTGCCCCCCCCACCCCCCACCCTGCTTCATGGACACAGTCAAGAAAGCATCCCTTTGGCCAGGGCATAAGAGAGAAGGAGGAAGAAAAGAAAGAAACAACTACTGATTGTACTACTACTTGCTGGGATATTATTCTGATGTATATTTACTCATTTACTACTTGCAAACTCCTGTGGTACAGGAATTGTTACCTCCCTTTATAGATATGGAAACCATATATATGAGAAAATGAGAAAGGCTTAAGGTCATAGAACATGTGAATGTTGGAATTGTTCACCCAGTGTCTCCTGCACCAGAATAGGCGTCCTTTCAAGGGCATGTCTCCCAGAAGGTCATTGAGGACCCAACTGGACCCTTCCATTGAGAAGGCCCCCAAATCCTTGCAAAATAGTCCATACCATGGTTTGCCAAACAATATTCATTACTTTCTTCTTTTCCCGATAATTTGCGTATCTCCTTTTCTCCTAACACCCCCCCTTTGCAGAACTTGAGAGAGGTCAACGAAATTGGCCAGAGGGATGCAGTGTGGGGCCTGGTCTGGCACTACTTGCAAGCTACAGAAAATTTGTGCATTTCACAATCGGCTTTAAGGGGAAGCATTTTAGAAGAGATGACAGAGGACTCGGGCTATAGTTGTAAACTGCAGATCATTTGACATAGTGTCACAAGGGCACTGGCTTGAAAAAAGAAAGACCAAGAGCTGCCACCAATTTGTTATGTGATCTGAACAAGTCATTTAGCTTCACTTGGTCATCAGAAAAATAAGGATAATGTCACAGAATTCTCATGATAAAGCAGTAACATACAATGTACCTTTTTTAAATGTTTGTTTTATTGATTTTGAGAGAGAGAGCAAAAGCAGGGGAGGGTCAGAAAGAGAGAGAGAGAGAGAGAGAGAGAGAGAGAGAATCCCAAGCAGTCTTCATGCTCAGCTCAGAGCCCAACATGGGACTCAAACCCAAGAACCATGAGATCATGACCTGAGCTGAAATTAAGAGTCAGACACTTAACCGACTGAGCCACCCAGATGCCCCCAATGTACCTTTTAAAGAGTTTTGAAAAACTATACAAATGCAAGGAATTGTGTGAATGTATTTATGGGATATATGTTGACCCACTGCTTGTTTTTCCACAGGGATCTATTTGCAGTGATTTCCTATGGCTGGGATGTTTCCCTCATTGCACCCTTTGCCAACTCAAGCGAGATATTGAGAAAAGAAAAGCAATGAATGCTTTCTAAAAACGGCTTACAACTTGGTAAGTTGTTGGGAATTCTTTGATTTAGGAGTAACAAAACAAATTCTCAATAACATCTTTTATTTCCTTGGTCTTCTCTCACAAACACATGAAACATCCCTTACAAAATGGGGGACAAATGATTTTTAATTGCCAGGCCACACCAACAGTCGGTAGTCAGCTTCCATGGTTTGACAGGGCTAAATCTGATAGGATAACAACGAATTCTGGGATTTTTTAGGTTGTCTGCCACAGGAGGGGTGGCTGTGTGATGCGCCAAGTGAGCACGCCACATATCAACCACGTATATCTTAACTAGACCATGACTTAAGGTAGTCGAGATATGTATGCGACCAGACCTTCATTTCCCTAAGTATGGTTCCTAGTTCTACTGTTACCAACAGTAACCAGTTGAGGTATTATACTAAACGTGACTGCGTAATGTGCCTAGTTCTGTGTTCTTGATGACATCAGAATGTTAATATAACAATCCTTCCTCCAAAGTGATGGGAAGCTAGTTTTTAGTCTCTATAAGTGTGGACAATTCACCCAGTTATGCCAAATTCCCAAAGCCCCCACTATGAAGAAGAGTTACTGACTTTTTCGTGACTATGTTATCAAAATTGGGTAGCTGCTCATTTACCTGGTTTCCTAAGCTCCCCTACTCACATTTTTAATCTTCTGAGTTCCTGTTTCTCTCAGGCAAGCAGGTAATAGTTTACTTGTCCTGTCTTTCAATGTCTTATTGCCAGTCCCCGTGGAATTTGCAATTAATGTTTAGTTTTCACGTGGAAATGGCTATTATCTATAAAATCCTATCTCCCAAGAGGCCTTTGAGAATGTTTGATTAGGATGGTACATTCATGTGCATAATAAGTTGTCACTGGCCCAATCTGTCCTTTTTTAGTTATTTTGCCACATGCTCCACAAAACAATGTCCTCTCCATGAGCATTTTTAGTTCATTTCATGTTGCATTTTCATACCATTTTAGTATCTGAGCATTTGTCTCCCAATTGCTTTCAACCCTCAATGACTGAGATGCAGAGTCAAGATGGGGAGTTTTCTTATCATCCCTCTTCCTCCTTTACTCTACCTGCTGAGAATTGACTATTATCTCTCTTTCCAAGCACTGACGTTTGTTAAAAGGCCTGTGTTAATAACTTGACTCAGAACCTGATGCCAAAGTAGCCCTAAGGGAAGGAAGATGTGACAGTTTACTGGTATAGTCATCCGGTCAATGAAAAAGATTGGTTAGTGTTCTCTGCCCTTTGGAGACTCTTGCCTTGGCATGGTTGATGATTCATTGACATTTGATAACAGAAATTAACTCTGGCAATCTACAGATTATTCTATTGGTTCCCTCAACCACCTAGCGACAGTGCCTGACACTCAGTAGGCATTTAATAAATATTGTGGAAGAATAACTCAATGCAACTTTCAAGCAAGGAAGCATAATGAGGCCCTCACCTAGGAGATTCATGTGAATCTTAACTGGTGATTGTGATTCTTTCTAATAGATTGTACTGAAGCAGGGACCATGATTTGATGTAAATTTTAAATATGTAACAATTTGGCAGTAGGGTTGAGGTGGAACAGAAGTTTAGATTTTTGGAACAAGATAATATAAAGAAAGAAACTGATAAGTCCTGATTTGTTCATTCATTCTCTCTTTTCTTTTCTTTCCTTTTTTTTTTTTTTTCCTGATTTCTACAGGTCATATTCACAATGTGGTAAAAGAAATGCTGGAATGACACACTGCACCTGCTGTGCTATCTCACCCCAAATCTGAGAAACTAATTCAACTAATCATATGGCTTCCAATGACTTCAAGACCTTTTTAATTTCCAGTTTATTGCAAAAGAAGTATATTTCCCATGCTGTTCTCTAAAATGACTGCTATTAAAAAATGAACATCCTCCACATTTCTTGTGTCTTTAAATACAGCTTCATGAAAAATTCAATATGATTTTTTAAAAAAAATGAACCCAAGTTTGTTAAAATGTTAAAGTTGAATGACGGGTACATGGAGAGTCTTTTTTTTTTTTCTTTCTTTTTTTAATTTTGAAAGGCTTTTTTTTTTAAGTATAGTTGACACATAAAGATTCTTTTTTTAAATGTTTATTTTTATTTATTTTGGGGGGAGGAGTGAGTGGGGGAGGGGCAGAGAAAGAAGAGAGAGAGAATCCCAAGTAGGCACCATGCCCAGTGCAGAGCCTGATGTGAGTCTCCATCCCACAACTGCAAGATCGTGACCTGAGCCAATAACAAGAGTCAGATGCTTAACCTATTGAGCTACCCAGGCACCCACCCAACACATCAAATATTTATCCTACTCTTCTTTCATACATATATATACATATACATATATATATATGCTTGAAAATGTCCAGAATAAAAAGTGTTTTAAACGCTGTCAAGTGAAAAGCTTTCCTAATTGTAGACTTTCCCACCACTGGCAGACAAGGTGTCACCCTGTGCAATCTCTCACCCCCAAAAAGTGTGGTATTTTGATTCACCTTAGGCTTCCTTTGGTTGCTAAGATGGCATCTGGCACTTCCATACTTTACTTAAAGTAAATACACTCCAGGAGTATTTGCTGAGCAATGTAGAGTTTACTGTAGGTTATACGAACCAAAGAGAGGATTTCTGTCATAAGCCACATAGCAGATCTTCTAATTGAAATTGCCATCAGACATTTCTATCCTCCCTAAGGTCTTATGCAGCAAGCCAGCCACGGGAGCTTCATGTACATTTTTTTCTTTCTTTTTTCTCCACAGGTTAACATGGCATTTTAAAAACCTGAGATATAATTGATATATGATATTGTATTAGTGTTAGATGTACAATATTCTGGTTTGATACATGTATGCACTGCACACACGTACATATTGCAAAATGATCACTACAGTAAGTCTAGCTTATTAACATCCATCACTGAACATAGTCACAATTTTTTTTCTTGTATTGAGAACTCTTAAGATTACTCTCTTAGCAACTTTCCAATAGCAATACTTTACAATATGCAACACCACACTATACATTACATCCCCATGACATATTTCTTTTATAACCGGAAGTTTGTACCTTTGACTCCCTATCCCACCATGCCTACTTCTGGCAACCACCAATCTGTTCTATCTACGAGTTCAGGTCGTTTGTTTTAGATTTCACACATAGGCAACACCATCCAGTGTTTATCTTTTACTGTCTGACTTAACACTTAGCTTAATGCCCTCAAGGTCCATCCACTGCTGTCATAAATAGGATTGCCTTATTTTTTATGGCTGGGAAATATATATATATATCTCACATCTTTATCCATTGGTCCTTCAGTGAACACTTAAGTGTTTCCATGTCTTGGCCACTGTAAATAATGCTGCAGTGAATGTCGGGTCAGTCCACATACCTTTTTTTTTTTTTTAAGTTTATTTCTTTATTTTGAGAGAGAGAGAGAATCCCAAGCAGGCTTCATGCTGTTAGCGCAGAACCTGATGTGGGGCTCGAACTACAGGTGAGATCATGACCTGAGCCAAAATCAAGAGCCAGATGCTTAAACAACTGAGCCACCCAGGCACTCCAGTCCACTTACCTTTCTTACGCAAAGCAATTTAGTTCTATCTTGGCTTTCTAGTCTAGGAACCACAGCCCCAAAGGTGCAGGATGAGGGTGGAATTCTTAAACAAAAAATGTTTTCCAGATCGCTTATTGGAAAATTACAACATACTTCATACGTGTTGTATATAAAAGTCATGATAAATAGGAGTTTTCTTGTAATCTTTGCTAGAACTGAGAAGTGTTATTATTTAGATTCATTCTCCCACTCCTTGACATCATGTTTCTTCTGGGCACTCCAAATGCCTAAGGCTGCCTTGCATCAAGCTCCTTCCTTTAAACCAAACCCTCCTTAAATGCTACAAGAGGCTAGAAATTGCTAATACCAAGGAGCAGCAACTCCTTTGAAGAAGATGGGGTTTGGAGACATGTAGATGATTTACAAATTGACAAAGCAAAGAATAGCAGAAGACAATTTATCTCAACTTCCAGGGTACAAAATGATTATCTGTACATTCCCCCCTCCCATGGATGTGGCATCAGAGTTAGCTGCGCCTGCTTAGTGGCTTGAACAACTAGACTCATTTCTTCTACTCAACGGTCTACAATTTGGGGCAGAATCCCCCATCTCTGCTCATGCTGTATGACCTGGGGTGGCTGGCCTGGGGCTGGACGATCCCTTTTAGATGATGTACTCACTCTGCCTCTTGGCTAGTGGTTCAGCCAGGGCTTGAGCCTAGGGGCCTGGGTTGCTCTCCATATTAGCCAAGAAGCTGCTTGGATCGCCTCACAGTATGTTTGTTGGGTGTCCAGGGTAAGAATCACAAAAGAACGTTATGGAAGTGCACATTTCTATGACCTAGCTTCAGAGGTCAGACAGCATCACCTCTGCCGAACTCTTTTGGTTGAGGCAGTTGCAAAGGTCCACCCAGGTCCGAAGGAGAGGGGACATAGAACCTAACTCTCAATGTATTGTGGCAAGGTCCTTGAAGAATAAAAGGGACAGGAGATATTGTTGCAGCCCTTTCCGGAAAGTACAATCTGCCACAGATGTTGTGAGGGGCTCTGTGTTGTGTTTCTTGGTATCGGACCTGTAATCCACCTATTCTCAGTAAAGCCCCTCTTCCAGGGTGGCAGGAGAGGGACGGCCAGCTGCCCAGTTCAGGCTGCCAGTTACAGTGGCATAAATTCTGTAACACCAGCTAAGTCTTTCTGGCGACATGAAAAGGTTTCCAGGGCATAAACGTGGTTGAAGCTTGTAACAAGAGCCTATTCATCTAGAGATTCTGATTCACACCTGTGCTGGGATGCAGGCGTCCAATTTTTCAAAACAACAAGTATTTCTGATGCAGGTCATCTCTCTGCCATGAGATCAGTACTTTTCCCTGTGGGTCATAATGAGGAGTTCTAGTGTAGTAACTCAGGTATGAAACATGCTTACAGGGCCAGGAGTTGAAGTTATGAGCTGGGAGACATTGCTTTATCTGCCCCTTCCCTTCCGCTTCCTCTCCACTTTATTTTAATTTCCATTTCTGCTCTGACCTCTGCATCCCAGCAACCTGGTTCCCTTAGGGATACAGCCTCTGTTCTATTTTGGGAGTAGGACAAAGCACAATGGAACGAGTCATTCTTTGCATTTCCCATCTCAGCCTCCTGTTAATCAGCATGGTTTTCTCCACCCCCCATAGAATATCCAGGTTTCAGAGGCCAATTATTCTACAGTAGCTGCTTTCAGAGTTTTGGGATCTTCTCCCGGGGGAGGTGTTGTTGTGGCGTCCTCTGACTGGACAATGCCCCTCAGACACTTCTGACTGGGAGTCATTGTTGAGGTCATCTTAAAGCCCGATGCAATTGTCCCCTAAGCTTTGCCTTTACTCAGTTCTGATTCTGGCTTTTGTGTAATATCCACTCCAGAAGTAATAGATAAATCCCATTCTGCCACAAATTTCCATAGAGCAGCGGGTTCTGAATCTGCTCCTAGTCTTTTTTCCAAAGTGTTTTGTTGTGGTAAAATACACATAACATAAAATTTACCACTTCCAATTGTACAGCTCAGGGGTTTTAACTACATCCGTATCGTTGTACAGCCATCACATCATCCATCTTCACCGTCCCCCTTGTAAAGCTGAAACTCTGTAAACTCCATACCCATTAAGAACTAACTCCCCAACCCAATGTCCCTCAGTCCATGGCAGTCACCTCAAGATTCGATCCTCAAGATTCATCCATGTTGTACATATTCCAGAATTTTACTCCTTTTTAAGGCTGAATAATATTCCATTGTATGCATAGACCACATTTTCCTTATCCTTTCTTAGGTCAATGGACACTTGATTTGCTTACACATTTTAGCTATTTTGAATAACACTTATATAAACAGGGGTGTCCAAATATGTCTTCAAGACCCTACTTTCAATTCTTTTGGATATATACCCAGATAAGGTTTTGCTGGATCACATGGTAATTCTATGTTTTTTTTTTTTTTTTTTATTTAAAAAAAAAAAATTTTTTTTTAACGTTTATTTATTTTTGAGACAGAGTGAGACAGAGCATGAACGGGGGAGGGGCAGAGAGAGAGGGAGACAGAATCGGAAGCGGGCTCCAGGCTCTGAGCCATCAGCCCAGAGCCCGACGCGGGGCTCGAACTCACGGACTGTGAGATCGTGACCTGAGCTGAAGTCGGACGCTTAACCGACTGAGCCACCCAGGCGCCCTGGTAATTCTATGTTTAATTCCTTGATAAACTGCCCTTATTTTCCATAGTGGCTATAGCATTTCACACTCCCACTAACAGGGCACAAGAGTTTTAATTTCTTTATATGCTCACTAACACTTCCTATTTTCTCTTTTCTTTGATAGTAGCCATCCTATTGGGTGTGAAGTACTATCCCATTGTAGTTTTGATGTGTGTCTTTCCCTAATGGTCAAAGGTGTTGAGCATCTCTTCCTAGGCTTATTTGCCATTTATATATCTTCTTTGGAGAAATATCTTCAAGTTCTTTGACCATTTTTGAATTGTGTTATTTTTTTAATGTTGAGTTTTAGTTGTTCCTTATATATTCTGGACATTAGTCTCTTGTTAGATATGATTTGTAAATATGTTCTCCTATTCTGTAGGTTGCCTTTTTTTGTTCATGTAATTCTTGTCTGGGTGGGAAGACAGATTCCTGGTGCTTACTACTCTGCGCTCCAAGGCTCACCTGAGTTTAGTCACAAACACTGTGAATGGGAAAAGGAACCATGCTCCATAAATTCAGTTCTTATAACACCATAAAAACCCCTCATTTGCCAAGAGGGGAGAGAAGGCAATAATAACATAGCCATGTATGTAGCCAGAGATCCGTTTATCATTTGGAATAAAAATAAGTAACAAGGGATATACTCAGGAGCAGTGAAGCCTGACAGCCTGGTGGACTTTGTCTGCAAAATAATCCCTTGGATGGGTTCCTTTATTGGTTTCAAGAATTTTTGGCTGGTGGTAGGGAAGAGAATTCAATTGTGAAAGATGTCAGAGTGAGAACTGAATGTCTGCACCTGGAGGTGGATCCAGACTGCTCCTTTCATCACAAAACCACAACCCTCAGAGAGGGACTGGCAGAATCATACACCCTTGAACTGGGGCCATGGGCAGATGGATGACCATGTGATTTCAGCAGAAACAGTAAGCACCTTCTCTGAAAGCCACACAGCACATAGTATAAACTTAAGGATAAGCAAGGAAACTTAAGAATAATTCAAGGGGCCCCTGGTGGCTCAGTTGATTAAGCTTCCAACTTTGGCTCAAGTTATGATCTCACAGTTCATGAGTTCAGGCCCCACTTCAGGCTCTGCACTGAGGGCATGGAGCTTACGTTGGATTCTCTGTCTCCCTCTCTCTCTGCCCCTCCCCCACTCATACTCTTTCTCCAAAATAAATAAATAAACATTTAAAAAATTCATTCAATGCTAACTTATTGTTTTCAGAAATAAACCTCAATACAGAACTGTTTAATGGGAAAAATGAAAGCAGGCACTGAGCAATCCTATCCTTCTCTTAAAGCCTTTTCCCCCATTTGTTCTTCTCCCCCAACTCAGACCGCCAAAATTTGTCTTCTTCTCTCCCTTTTCTTCATGGCGTCTTATGAAAAACATCCCCCTGGTGTACTCTCTCCCCTGCCCACCATGTCTCCCAAACTACTACCAGGGAACCAACTTCTAGATTAAGCAGCATATTTAACATCCTAATCTGATCTGTTTGCCTTTGGACAACTTCATCAAAGTCCAGATGTTCCCAAAGACAGTAGGGGGGATAGCAAAGGGGGACATTGTCAGGAAAACTGGTCTTATATAACTATGCCCCAAAATGTTCATCTCACTGTTCATCATTTTGTTTTTATTGATTGAAACAAAATAGAGAAATGTTTATCTGAGTCTCAGAGGCGGATGTATCTCTAGTTTTAAATCTGAGAGGAGAAACCAATATGTTTTCCCTTAAATTACTATCCCTTTATGTTCCTTTAGTCCCTATTCCAGCACTATCCCAGTCCGCCCACTTTCAGAACACAATGCATACCAAGTCTTTTCAGTCTGGCCTATACCAACCCAGGAATGGCTGGTGAGGGGAAGAACTTCCTGTTTTGTGTGTTCAGGTTCAGTTATGACTACTAAGGTACTTATATTTGAAACCATACTCATTAGGTGCTTCTGAGCACTCTAGATCTGCATGTTAAAGATATGCTTTTAAAACATCTGATGATTAGCTCAAATAAAGAAACTACCTTTTCTTCCTAAAACTTAAAATGAAATTGTTTCTCCCAGAACGAAAGAAGTATCTTCCCTACAAATTTACAATTTTCACTGAATGCAAAAGATATAATTTCTGGCAGTTAAAGGATAGGCATTTTTTTAAGTTTATTTATTTATTTTGAAAGACAGAGAGAGAGAGAGAAAGTGAGAGAGGGCATGAATGGGAGAGAGGCAGAGAGAGGGAGAGAGAGAATCCCAAGCAGGCTCTGTACTGTCAGTGCAGAGACCAATGCAGGGCTCAAACTCACCAACCATGAGATCATGACCTGAGATGAAACTAAGAAACCTGACTGAGCCAACCAAAAGCCCCAAAGATGGCCATTTTTAAAATGTTTCTAGCCTTTAAGAATATGTAGGTCCAAACTCTGAGAGACCCAATGAGAAAAACTATACAGTGATGGATTTTATTGGTGGTGGAGGGTGGGGGGGTGGACTTTTCCCTTCTTGAATGGCCTAATAATTAAATTGACATAGATTAAGAGAAGAAAAACAAATTTAATTTCATATATACATGAGCTCTTGAAAATGTGAGACTCAAAGAAGTGACCAAAAGCAGGCAGCTTTTATATTTTTCAGACAAAACAACAACAACAATACATTTGTGAAGAACTGACACGACTAACATACACCCCCCAGACTTCCTGTGAAAAAGGCCTATCCACTTGAGCTGGAGCTTTAGCCAAGAGACAGGCATCAGGTTTACCACACATTGAGAGACTACAGAAGTGCTCTGAGGGAATATAGGTCAGGGGAATGCAATTTCTGAGCTCTCATTTGGCTTCACTATAGCTCATCTCCCAGAAAGGAGTTCACTAGTCTAGAACCCCAAATTTTGCAATTGTCACTAACTTGACACTTCCAGGTCATTTTGTCTAGAGATTAGCACAGACTATAATTATAGTCTCACAGGACTATATATATTTGCATACCTTAACAACTGCTGCTTGAGGGTCTAGCTTCCAACCAGCCTGAAATGGGGTGCTGACTAAGATCCGTCCTTCCAAAACACTCACAGGTCTAAGCACATCTTCATCAATTGGAACTTATCAAGAATAAATCAGACTGCTTAGACAATCACAAAAGTTTGAGAGTCATCAAAGAGCTAGGGCAAGGTAAAACAGTTTTATCTCCTAAGGCCACTCCTGCAAGACTAGGAGAGATAGCCATTTTGCCTAATACATAAAAACAAACACAGGAGTCAAAGCAAAATGAGGAAATAAAGAAATATGTCCCAAATGAAAGAACAGGATAAATTTCCAGAGAAGGGGGAAACCCTAATGAAACAGAAATAAGTAATTTACCTAATAAAGCATTCAAAGTAATGGTCATAATTATGCTCACCAAACTCGAGAAGAATGGATGAACACAATCAGAACTTCAACAAAAAGAAAATATAAGAAAGTACCAAAGAGAAGTCACAGAACTGAAGAATACAATAATCAAACTGAAGAGTAAAGTACAGAGGTTCAACAACAGACTAAGTGAAGCAGAAGATAGAATCAGTGAGCTAGAAGATAGGGCAGTGGAACTCACCCATTAGAGAGTAACAGCAACAAAAAAGAATTTTTAAAAGTGAAGATAGTTTGAGGGACCTATAGAACAGCATCAAGCAGAATCACATTTTCATTATAAGGGTTTCAGAAGAAGAGAGAAAGAAAGAGACAGAAAATGTATTTGAAGAAATAATGGCTAGGGGCGCCTGGGTGGCTCAGTTGGTTAAGCATCCAACTTCAGCTCAGGTCATGAATTCATGGTTCATGTGTTCGAGCTCCGCATGAGACTCTGTGCTGACAGCTCAGAGCCTGGAGCCTGCTTCAGATTCTGTGACTCCCTCTCTCTCTCTGCCCCTCCCCCCACTCATGCTCTCTCTCTCTCTCTCTCTCTCTCTGTCTCTCTCAAAAAATAAATAAATGTTAAAAAAAAATTTTAATTAAAAAAAAAAAAAAGAAGAAAGAATGGCTAAAAACTTTCCCAACCTAAGAAAGGAAACATACGTCTGGATCCAGGGAGTTCAGAAAGTTCCAAAGAAGATGAACCCAAAGGTACCCATGCCAAGGCACATTATAATGTTACAAAATGTTGAAAGTGAAGGATAAGGAGAGAAGCTTTTTTTTTAAGGTTTATTTCTTTTGAGAGAGAGAAAGCACAAACAAGGGAGGGGCAGAGAGAGAGGGAAAGGGAGAAAGAGAATCCCAAGCAGGGGCCATGCTGTCAGGACAGAGCCCGACACAGGCTCGATCCCACAAACTGTGAGATTATAACCTAAGTGAAAATCAAGAGTCAGATGCTCAACCAACTGAGCCACCAGATACCCCTAAAGAGAGAATCTTTAAAGCAACAAGGGAAAAGAAACTTGTTACATCCAAGAGAAGCCCCTAAGGTTTTCAGCATATTTCTCAACAGAAACTTTGAAGGCCAGAAGGAAGTAGATGATATATTCAAAGTGCTGAAATGAAAAAAATGTCCAACCAAGAATAGTCTACCAAACAAGGTTATCCTTCAAAATTGAAGGAGAGATAAAGAGCTTTCAAGACAAACAAAAGCTAAAGGAGTTCCTCAACACTAAACTAGCCTTACAGGAAATGTTAAATGGACTTCTTCAACCTGAAAAGAAAGGGTAGTGATTACTAATCAGAAAAAAGTACAGAAGTAAAAATCTTACTAGTAAAGGTAAATATGTAGTAAAGGTAGCAGATTAATCACTTATAAAGCTATATAAAGGTTAAAAGAAAAAAAGTAGTAAAAATAATTATAATAATTAGTTAAGAGATACACAAAATAAAAAGGTGTAAAATATGCCATCAAATACATAGAATATAGGGGATAAATAAAAATGTAGAATTTTAGAATGTTTTCAAACTTAACTTGCTATCAACTTAAAAACGATTGTTATATATGAGCCTAATAGTAACCACAAAGCAAAAACCCATAGTAGATTCACAAGAGATAAAGAGAAAGGAATCTAAACATAACATTATAGAAAGTCATCAAACCATAAAGGAAGTAACCAAAGAAAGAAAAAATGAAGAGAAAGTTACTACAAAACAGTCAAAAAAACAATTAACAAAATGGTAATAAGTACATACCTATCAATAATTAAATGTAGGGGCGCCTGGGTGGCTCAGTTGGTTAAGCGTCCGACTTCAGCTCAGGTCACGATCTCGCGGTCCGTGAGTTTGAGCCCTGCGTCGGGCTCTGGGCTGATGGCTCAGAGCCTGGAGCCTGCTTCTGATTCTGTGTCTCCTTCTCTCTCTCCCCCTCCCCCCTTCATGCTCTGTCTCTCTCTGTCTCAAAAATAAATAAAAACGTTAAAAAAAATTTTTTTAAAAAATAATTAAATGTAAGAAACAATTAAATGTAAGTGGACTAAGTTCTCCATCAAGACAGAAAATGTCTGAATGGATAAAAAAAAAAAAGACTCATCTATATGCTGCCTACAAGATACTCATTTCAGATGTAAGGACGCACACAGACTGAAAGTGAAGAAATAGAAAAAGATACCTCATACAAATGGAAATTAAAAGAAAGCTCAGGGTAGCTATACTGATATCAGACAAAATGGATTTTAAAACAAATACTTTAATGAAAGACAAAGATGGGCATTACATAATGATAAAGATCAATCCAGCAAGAAGATACAACATTTGTACATATGTATGCAACCAACATAGGAGCACCTAAATATATAAAGCAAATACTAACAGATCTAAAGGGAGAAATTGACAGCATTGCAATAGTAGTAAAGGACTTTAATATCCAGGTAATGTCAATGGATAGGTCATCCAGACTGAAAATTAATAAGGAAACATCAACCTTAAACAACACATTAGACCAGATGGACTTAATAGATGTATACAGAGCATTCCATCTAAAAGCAGATGGATACACATTCGTCTCAAGTGTACATGGAGCATTCTCCAGGATAGATCACATGTTAGACCACAAAACAAGTCTCAATAAATTTAAGAAGATTAAAATCATACCAAGCATCTTTTCCAACCACAATGGTATGAAACTAGAAATCAATTATAAGAAGAAAATTGGAAAAATCACAAATATGTAGAAATCAAACAACAATGCTATTGAACAATCATTGGGTCAATGAAGAAATAAAAAATAAATTAAAAAATAGTTTGAGACAAATGAAAATGTAAGTAAAATATATCAAAATGAGTGGGATGCAGCAACAACAGTTGTTAGAGGCAAGTTCATAGCAATACAGGTCTACCTCAAGAAAAGAAATCACAGACAATCTAATTTTACACCTAAAGAGACTAGAAAAAGAAAAACAAATAAATCCTGAAATTATTATCATAGAGGGAATAATAAAGAATAGAGCAGAAATAATTGAAATAGAGACTAAAAAGACAGTAGAAAAATCAGTTAAACTAAGAGCTGGTTCTTTGAAACAATTAACAAAATTGACAAATCTTTAACTAGACTCCCTAAGGAAAAAAGAGAGGGTTCAAATAAATAAAATCAGACAAGAAAGAGACGTTACAACAGATATCAAAGAAATGCAAAAGGTTATGAGACTACTATAAACAATTATATGTCAACAAATTTGACAACGAAGAAAAAATAGATACATTCTTAGAAATATATTCTCCTCCAAGACTGAATCATGAAAAAATAGAAAATCTAAATAGACCAATTACTAATCAGGAAATTGAATCAGGAATCAAAAATCTACCAACAAACAAAAGTTCAGGACCAAACAGCTTCACTGGTAAATTCCACCAAACATTCAAAGCTTTAATACTGATCCTCCTCAAATTCTTCCAAAAACTAAAGGGGAGAGAATGTTTCAAAACTTATGAGGGGCGCCTGGGTGGCTCAGTCAATTAAGCATCTGACTTTTGGTTTCAACTCAGGTCACAGTCTCACTGACAGTGTGGAGCCTGCTTGGCAATCTCTCTCTCTCTCTCTCTCTCTCTCTCTCTCTCTCTCTGCTGCACCCCTGCTTATGCTCTGTCTCTCTCTCTCTCAAAATAAATAAACTTAAAAAAAATTTTTATTGAAACTTATTTTATGAGGTAAGCATTACCCTCATATCAAAACCAGAAAAGGACACCATAAAAAAAAAAAAAAAAGAAAAGAAAAGAAAGTTATAGGTCAATATTCCTGATGAACACAGATGCAAACATCCTTAACAAAATATTAACAAATTGATTCAACAATTTTTTAAAAGGATCATACACTATGATCAAATGGGATTTATTCCAGGGATACAAAAATGGTTCAACATCCACAATTCAATCAAAATGATACACCACTTTAACAAAATGAAGGCTAAAAATCATGCGATCATCTCAATAGAAGCAGAAAAAGCATTCAACAAACTTTAATGTCCATTAATGATAAAAACTCTCAACAAAGTGGATAGATGGAACATACCTCAACCTAATGAAGACCATATAAGACATGCTCACAACTAACATCATACGCAATGGTGAAAAGCTAAAGCTTTTCCCTTAAGATCAGGTACAAGACAACTATACCCACTCTCGCCAATTTTATTCAACATAGTATTGGAAGTCCTAGACGAAGCCATTAGGCAGAAAAAAAAATAATAATAAAAGGCATCCAAATAGGAAAGGAAGAAGTACAGCTATCATTTATTGAGAATGACATGATTTTATATATAGAAAACCCTAAAGACATCATCAAAAAACTGTTAGGACGATTGGAACTAATAAGCAAATTCAGTAAAGTTGCAGGATACAAAAATCAATACACAAAAATCTGTTGTGTTTTTATACACCAATGATAAACTATCAGAAAAGAAAAATTGAGAAAACAATTTCCTTTACAATTTCATCAAAAAGAATAAAATCCCAAAGAATAAATTTAACCAGGGTGAAAGAACTATACACTGAAAACTATAAGACATTAATGAAAGAAACTGAAAAAGACACACATAAATGGGAAAACATTCTGTGCTCATGGTTTAGAATTAGTATTGTGAAAATGTCCATATTACTCAAAGCAATCTATGAATTCAGTGCAGTCCTGTCAAAATTCCAATAGCACTTTTCACAGAAATAAAACAAACAATTCTAAAATTTGTATGGAATTATAAAAGATCTTGAAAAGCCAAAGCAATTCTGAAAAAGAACAAAGCTAAAGGCATTGTTCCCTCTGATTTCAAACTACTACAAAACTATGGTAATCAAAATACTACGGTATTGGCACAAAAACAGATACATGGATGAATGGAACAAAATAGAGAGCCCAGAAATAAATCCATGGATATATGGTCAATTAATTTACCAAAAAAGGAGGTTAGAGTATACACTGGGGAAAAGACAATCTCTTTGACAAATGGTGCTAGAAAAACTGTACAGCCGGGGGGCGCCTGTGTGGCTCAGTCGCTTAAGCCTCCGACTTCAGCTCAGGTCACGATCTCGCGGTCCGTGGGCTCAAGCCCGGCGTCGGGCTCTGGGCTAATGGCTCAGAGCCTGGAGCCTGTTTCCGATTCTGTGTCTCCCTCTCTCTCTCTGCCCCTCCCCCATTCATGCTCTGTCTCTCTCTGTCTCAAAAATAAATAAACATTAAAAAAAATTAAAAAAAAAAAAGAAAAACTGTACAGCCATAGGCAAAAAAGTGAACCTGGACGACTATCTTAAACTATACACAAAAATTACTCAAAATGAATTAAAGACTTGAATTTAAGACTAGAAACCATAAATTTCCTAGAGGAAAATATCAGTGATAAGTTCCTTCATATTGGTCTTAATATCTTTTTGGATCTGACTCCAGAAACAATGGCAACAAAAGCAAAAATAAATAAGTGGGACTACATTGGGGTGTCTGGGTGGCTCTGTCAGTTAAGTGTCCGACTTTGGCTCAGGTCACGATCTCAGTTCATGAGTTCGAGCCCCATAGTGGGCTCTGTGCTTACAGCTCAGAGCCTGGAGCCTGCTTCAGATTCTGTGTCTCCTTCTCTCCCTGACCCTGCCTCACTCCTGCTCTGTCTCTGTCTCTCAAAAATAAAAATAAAAATAAAAATAAAAATAAAAATAAAAATAAAAATAAAAAAATAAATATATGCATACATACATACATACATCAAACAAGACTACATCAAACTAGAAAGTTTCTCCACAGTGAAGTAAACCACCCACAAAATTAAAAGACAATCTACTGAATGGGAGTAGATATTTGAAAATCAGGGGCCCCTGGATGGTTCAGTCAGTTAAATGTCCGACTTTGGCTCAGGTCATGATCTTGCATTTCTTGAGTTCAAGCCCCACCTTGGGCTCTGTGCTGACAGCTCAAAGCCTGGAGACTGCTTCAGATTCTGTGTCTCCCTCTTTCTCTGCCCCTCCCCCACGAGCGCTCTCTCTCTCTCTCTCTCTCTCTCTCAAAAAATAAATACTTAAAAAATTTAAGTATAATGAAAATCATATATCCAATAAGGAGTTAATATCCAAAATATATAAAGAATGCATACAATTCAAAAACAAAAAAAAAACAATCAAATTTAAAAAATGGGCAGAGGAACTGAATAGACATTTTCCAAAGAAGACATACAGATGGCCAACAGACATATGCAAAGATGCTCAACATCACTAATCATCAAAACCACAGTGAAATATCACCTCACACCTGGAAGAATGGCTCTTATCAAAAAGACAAAAAAAAAAAAAAAATCTGGTGAGGGTGTGGAGAAAAGGGAACTCTGTGCACTGTTAGTGGGAATGTAAATCGATGCAGCCACTATGGAAAACAGTATGAAGTTGGCCCTTTAAAAAAAAAAAAAAAAAAAAAAAAAAAGACCAACAACAAAAACAGTATGGAAGTTTCTCAAAAAAAAAAAAAAAAATCCACCATATGATCCACTTCTGGGTATCTATTCATAGAAAATAAAAACATTAGTTTAGAAATATATAACCACCTCTATGTTTATTGCAGCATTATTTAAAATAGACAGGGCATGAAAACAATTCAAGTTTCCATCAGTGAATGAATAAATAAAGAAGATGTGGTATAGGGGCACCAGGCTGGTTTGGTTGGTGGGGCATGTGACTGTTGATCTCTTGTAAGTTCAAGCCCCATGTTGGGTATAGAGATTACTTAAAAATAAAATCTTTTAAAAAAAGAAAAAAGCAGAAGAGATGTGGTATATATATACAATGGAATACTATTCTGCTATAAAAAAGAGAATGAAATCTTACCATTCGCAACATGGATGGATCTTGAGTACATTATGCTAAGTGAAACAAGTCAGACAGAGAAAGACGATGCAATTTCACTTATTTCTGGAATCTAAAAATCAAAACAAATGAACAAAGAAAACAAAACTCATAGATACAGAGATTGGTGGTTGCCACAGGGATGAAGAATTAGGGGGTGAATGAAATGTATGAAGGGATTCAAGAGGTACAAACTTCCAGTAATAAATAGGTCATGGTGATGTACAGCATGGGAACAATAGTCTATAATATTCTATCACAAATTTGAATGTTGATAAGAAAGTAAATCTTTTTTTCTTTTTTTTATTAAATATAATTTATTGTCAAGTTGGTTTCCATACAACACCCAGTGCTCATCCCAACAGATGCCCTCCTCAATGCCCATTACCCACTTTCGCCTCTCCCCCACCCCCATCAACCCTCAGTTTGTTCTCAGTATTTAAGAGTCAATAAGAAAGTAAATCTTAAAAGTTCTCATCACAAGGGGAAAAAAAACTGTTATAAAGAAAAATAAGTAGAAGCTTCAAAGAAAAAAAATGCCTGACTCACCAGCTAACTAATTCAGTGACCTTTGGCGATTTGCTTAACCTCTCTGCCTGGCAGTTTCACCACTAATAAAATAAAGTTAAACATATGCTTCCTGGGGCGCCTGGGTGGCTCAGTCAGCTAAGTGTCCATCTCTTGATTTCAGCTCAGGTCATGATCCCAGGATCCTGGGACAGAGCCCCGCACCTGTCTCTCTCTCTCCCTTTGCCCCTCTCCCCTGTTCACACGTGCACACTATTTTTTTTTCTCTCCCTAAAATTAAAAAAAAAGTGCTTCATCATAGGATTATTACAGGACTAAATTAGTTAACAATTGTTGAGCAATTAGAAAAGTGCCTAGCAGTTAATAAGAGGTTAATAAATGGATAAAAGAAATTGAAGCTTGGCTATGCCCTTAACAATATTCACATAATCACGATAATGTTAACATTGACTTTTTAACTATTGAGATTTCAACCATTAAAATTGTTAACCATTAACAAATTATTTAATTATGGGTACAGAACAGGATGTAAGTTTTATCAACTTTGAAAATATACAAGTAAAAGTAGAGATTTACAGAAGTTGAGAGGCAGCAATGAGGAGGTGAGCAAAGGGCATGGTATTGACACTGCTCTTCTCATGTTATAAATGGGATAACAAGGGGCACCCGGGTGGCTCAGTTGGTTAAGTGTCCGACTCTTGATTTCGGCTCAGGTCATGATCTCATGGTTTGTGAGATCAAGCCCCCTGTCAGGCTCTGCACTGTCAATGAGAGCCTGCTTGGGGTTCTCTCTCCCTCTCTCTCTGCCCCTCCCACATTTGCTGTCTCTGTCTTTCTCAAAATAAATAAACTTGAAAAAAAATAAAAAAGAAATCAAGGGATACTTTTTAAAGTAGACAGAACCAAAAATAGAGGTTTATATATAGCATTTAAAATTATAAAGGAATTGAAGTGGGAACTAAAAATAGAGCTGGTGCTACATTGAGAAAGAGGAGGAAGGGGAGTGCTATAAACTCTTAATCCTCCTCCATCATGCCAAGTCATAGATAATGCCTAAAATTATTCATCAAGACACAACAGTTATAATATATTATTCAGAGATACAGAGATAAACCCCAGGAAACCTAAAAACAGAAACAAAAATAATTGAGTTAAAATTACTTCTCTCTGTGGAGCAGGACTTCAACAATAGAAGGGTAGAGCAGGAAGCTGTTGCTTTTCATTATAAAACCTTCTATATTATTTGAAAACTTCTAGTTACTTGCTTATACTACTTTGAAGAAAAATGAAAACTTAAAAAAATACACATTTATAGTTTTTCTTGAGACAATGTTACAATTGTGAAGTTCTTAAGTGATTACTATAATTAGCCATCATTGGCATTTTAAATTTTTTTTTTACTTCTCCAGGATTAAATTTCTCTTATAAAATAAGGTAGTTAAGGAGATGGAAAACACAGCATAGGGAATATAGTCAATAATACTGTAATAACTTTGTATGGTGACAGATGGTAGCTATACTTAACTGTGGTGAGTGTTTTGTAATGCATATAATTGTCAAGTCACTATGTTGTACACCTGAAACTAATATAATATTATATGTCTGGGAATGTAAGCTGGTGAAGCCACTCTGGAAAACAGTATGGAGCTTCCTCAAAAAACTAAAAATAGAACTACCCTGTGACCCAGCAATTGCACTACTAGGCATTTATCCAAGGGATACAGTTGTGCTGTTTTGAAGGGACACATGCACCCCCATGTTTATAGCAGCACTATCAACAATAGCCAAAGTATGGAAAGAGCCTCAATGTCCATTGATGGATGTATGGATAAACAAGATGTGGTGTATATATATATATATATATATATATATATACATACATACAATGGAGTATTACTCGGCATCAAAAAGAATGAAATCTTACCATTTGCAACTATGTGGATGGAACTGGAGGGTGTTATGCTAAGTGAAATTAGTCAGAGAAAGACAAAAATCATATGACTTCACTCATATGAAGACTTTAAGAGACAAAACAGATGAACATAAGGGAAGGGAAACAAAAATAATGCAAAAACAGGGAGGGGGACAAAGCATAAGAGACTCATAAATATGGAGAACAAACAGAGGGTTACTGGAAGGGGTGTGGGAGGGGGATGGGCTAAATGGGTAAGGGGCATTAAGGAATCTACTCCTGAAATCATTATTGCACTATATGCTAACTAATTTGGATGTAAATTTTAAAAAATAAAAAGTTAAATTAAAAAAATTTTAAAAATAAATTGATAATAAAATAAAATTTTAAAATTTTAAAAATAAAATTAAAAAAATAAATAAATAAAAATGAATTAAAAAAAGAAATTAAATACTCATACATGTTGCAACATGTATGAACTTTCAAAACATTATGCTAAATGAAAAAAGTCAGTCACAAAGACCACACATTATACGATTCCATTTGTATGAAATGTTCAGAACAGGGAAATCTACAAAGATATAAAGCAGATTAGTGGTTGCTTAGGCCTGGGAGTGGGAGATTAGGCAATAGGGGGCTGATAGCTAAAGGGCATGAGGTTTCTTTTTGAGGTAATGAAAATGTTCTAAAATTGACTGTGGTAATGTTTGTGCATATCAGTGAATATAACAAAAAACACGGAATTGCACACTTTAAATGAATTGTATCTCAATATAGTAATTATATCTCAATAAAGCTGTTTAAAAAATAAAAAATATAAATATTATATGTCAACTATACATGAATTTTAGGCTGGAATGTTGAACAAAAATGTTTAAGATTGAAAGGGTACAAATTACTTGCCTTCCTAGAGAGCCCACAAGCTTTGGTCTCTCACTATTTTAATTCTATATTCTTTTTTCCCCCAAAATTGGCAGTTTTGCAGAATCATTAGTTTTCTAATGCCTTCAGAAGTTTCCACAATAGTCACAATTTCTCATATACACCTTAGTTTTCTTTCCTGATTGGCAGGGGGAGGAAGCTAAGAGGAATCAGGAAGACTCCTTGAAATTCGGGATGAAGTTTAAGATCTCTTGAGGGTCCACAGACTCAGTAACAGAACCGAGTCCAATAGTCTTAGAATACAACAGTGGTATAATGCCCACAAACCCGGAAAAACACAGCTAAGATCCCAGGTTCCGACTAAGCCATTACACAGGGACCAAGAGACACACTGGGGCCACTGTGCCTTCTTCCCCACACTTCTCCCAGGTTCCAGGCAAGCCTGAGCCATCATAGGTTGAACCTTTGCTGCTCTCACCTATAGAGAGGAATCTCATCTTTTTATATGATTTTTGTCTACCTAGAACCATGTGACCACTTACTATTTCTGAGAATGCCAGTCTGCAGTAAAAAAGAACAAAAATGAAATACTTGGTTTTGGTTATTTCTTTTTTTGGGGGGGGGGGGTTGGTTATTTCTAAAGATTATTTATATCCCTACCCTCAGGCTCTTGTTTCTTTTTTTGTTTCTTTTGTTTTGTTTTGGTTTGGTTTGGGGAAGAGGGCAGGTAAGTGGGTTCTATTACCTGTAGCCTAGACGTGGTCCCTGCCAAATGAGAGTTATGAAATTTCATGCAGAAAACCCAGCCTACTTACAGGTCTGTAGCTATTGAGCATGGAGCCTGTTCCCCCAAGAAATGGAAAGTGTTTCATCAAGATACACAACAGGATTTTAGTCTGCAATGAGGAGCCCTGCAATAAAGATATAGTTTGCCCAGAGGAAAACAATCTCACAACGTTTTCCATATAACCTACTCATTACCATAAAACCATATCCCTGGGTATAACCTTCTGGGACTGTATTTCCACCAAAGATTGACCAGTTGCTGGCATGGGCTAGAAGTGGATGAGGAACTCACCACAGAAATAGATTTCCACAGAAACTAGTTTTATAATACTTATCTTTTCCTTTACCAATTGAGTTGTAAATCATTAGGTCTTTGTTCATTTCATGTTCCTTCCCACTGAGGGAATGTTTGGTTAGGGAAAGAATTATGTGAACTGGACTACTTCTCTGCACCATGCTTCTTGTTAAAGCTGGTTCCGGGGCGCCTGGGTGGCTCAGTCGGTTAAGCGTCCGACTTCGGCTCAGGTCATGATCTCGCGGTCCGTGAGTTTGAGCCCGGAGTCGGGCTCTGTGCTGACAGCTCAGAGCCTGGAGCCTGTTTCAGATTCTGTGTCTCCCTCTCTCTGACCCTCCCCCGTTCATGCTCTGTCTCTCTCTGTCTCAAAAATAAATAAACGTTAAAAAAAATTAAAAAAAAAAAAAAAGCTGGTTCCTCAGCATTTAGAGGATATAGACTCTGCGGTCTTCCATTCCCAGTAAGCTTTATTATGTGTATTTAGTTTGCATGATTTAACTAAAAAACAAGGGAATATACACCAAAATGATCTTTGCCATCAGTTCTTTTAGGATATTACTTCATCTGGATAAATGCCATGATTTCCAACAATGTTTATAGCAATGGGCCCTGTGTACAAGCAAAGGAAATTAAGATTCATTTGCACATGACTTTATAAAAGCCTGTCAAGGAATATAAATGTTCTGCTCTCATTCACATCTGGAGATGTTTAGGCTTTCTATAAAAATATTATGTAATGGACAACTTTCTGGCTAGAAAAATATTAATGATTTCACAAGAATCTTTGTGATTTCACAAACAACTAGTTCTTTGTTTGATATGAATGATTTAACTCTAGTTATTCCAGATGCTGATTAGAAAAAGGCATGAATTGAATGCAGAGTTTAGCTCCATCTGTTAATTATCTTTTTCAATATGGAAGTAAAAGATGAGGGGCACCTGGCTGGCTCAATTGATAGAGCATGTGACTCTTGATCTTGGAGTTGTAAGTTCAAGCCCCATGTTGGGTGTAGAGATTACTTAAAAAATTACAATAAAGGCCAAGATGGAGGAGCATCATGGAAATTCCCTGCTACTTTCATCCCTGAAATGCAGTTACATCAGCACCAAACAATTTTTCACATCTAGAAAATTGATCTGAGGACTAACATATCTGCATAACTTAAGCCTCAGAACTCAGCTGGTAGATGGTGTGGAGAGGTGAACTGGGGGAGATAGAAATCGCAGAAGGTGGGGAGTTGTTTTTGTTTGAGGAGAGAAGATGGAGACAGAGGGGAGAGTATAAGAAAAGCACTCCCTCCCAAATGCAGCTGGAGAGAAAGGATGAAAACACCCACAAGGAACTGAATAAGAAGGGGAGAGAAAAAAAAGGAGAAGGGGGAAGGTTTCAGTACCATTAGGGCTCTATAAACAGGCTCTATAAACTGCGGAGTTAGAAACTCCACAGTTCGATACCTGGCGGTGCTCTGGCGGGAAGGACGAATCTCCAAAAGCAGGCAGCGAGGTCTGAGGGGTCCTCGGTCACATGGGGAGAGGCGGTTTTCCTGCTGGGAGGACATTTGTTAGAGGCCATGCAGTCTACTGACAGGAAAAGATCCCAGAGGACTCCAGATTACAGTAATTTTTGCTGGTATTGGAACAAAAACGCTAGGGAGTGGTGAAGCCTGGGGCCAGATGTGTGTTGTGATTTACTATAGTCCCTGAATGGCTGATGCTACATGATCATGTGAAAATTTTCTGGGCAGGATGACACCAGCCAAAGTATCTGGGCCTCTGCAGCAGCACAGTCTCATGACAACTCCCAGGAATGAGCCAGCATCCGCCCATAGCCTGGTGAGACCCTCCCCCAGAGGGTTGGAGCTGGTTCAAGCTGCAGGACCTTCAGAAGTGAGGGGTTTGGAAACACAGCCCCATCTGAGATAAAATTCAGGAGGGAGGGGCTACTTGGCAGGCTGACAGCTTGGTTGTGGACAGTGGAGAAGCAGGGATTGGACAGAGACTGGAGGCAAGGAGGGGTGCTTGATTGCTGGTTGGCAAGAGTACAGAGTTCTGATAATAGAGACTGGGAATCTGGGTGTCGCCATTTTCACCTCTCCCACGCATGTTCATGCACACATACATGTGCCACACCAACCCACCCCAGTAAGCTAAGCAATGCCTCCTCGTGGAGAATGGAGCTGTTACACCAAGCCCCATCCAACTGTGCCATCCAAGCCCTAGAGGAAAGCCACAATGTTCTCCACCAGCTTAGTGTATGGTCTATAAAATGCTTCATAGTTTGACTTCTAGGGGAAACTGGATGTAATTTCGTTCAGATTTCATTCTGTTTAATGGTCCATTCATTCGGGGTTTTTTTTTTTCTTTTCTTGGATAGAGAAAGAGAAAGAATTTATTTTTATTTTCCGTTTTTATAAAAAAATATTTTTATTTTTTTCCACTATATTTATTATTATTTTGTTTTTTGTAATTTTTTTTCAGTCTATTTTACTTTCATCATTTCATTTTACTATTTTATTGTACACATTTTTTTAAATTTTAAACATTTTCTTACCTTTTTTCTTTTTTTAAAATTTTATTTTCTTTCCCTTTCTTCTCTAGTCTATCAAGCTTCTTTCAGAAACCAGATCAAAACATACCTAGAATATAGTTTCCTTTATTTGATTTTTTTATGTTGTTTTAAATTTTTTTATTTAAATTTTTTATTAATTTTTTCTTTCTCCAAAATGACAAAACAAAGGAATTCACCCCAAAAGAAAGGACAGGAAGAAATGATAGTGAGAGATTTAATCAACACAGATATAAGCAAGATGTCTGAACCAGAATTTAGCGTCACGATAATAAGAATACTAGAGGGGTTGAAAAAAGCATAAAATCCCCTTCTGCAGACTTGAAAGAAGTAAAATCTAGTCAGGGATGAAATTAAAAATGCAATAACTGGGATGCAATCTTGAATGCATGCCATGGTGGCAAGGATGGATGAAGTAGAGCAGTGAATCAGTGATATAGAAGACAACTGTATGGAGAATAATGAAGGAGAAAAAAAGAGGGAAACAAAGGTAAAAGAGCACAATATAAGAATTAGGGAACTCAGTGACTCATTAAAAAGGAATGACATCATGGCACAAAAACAGATACATAGACCAATGGAATAGAATAGAAACCCCAGAACTAGACCCACAAACGTATGGCCAACTAATCTTTGACAAAGCAGGAAAGAACATCCAATGGAAAAAAGAGTCTCTTTAACAAATGGTGCTGGGAGAACTGGACAGCAACATGCAGAAGGTTGAAACTAGACCACTTTCTCACACCATTCACAAAAATAAACTCAAAATGGATAAAGGACCTGAATGTGAGACAGGAAACCATCAAAACCCTAGAGGAGAAAGCAGGAAAAGACCTCTCTGACCTCAGCCGTAGCAATCTCTTACTCGACACATCCCCAAAGGCAAGGGAATTAAAAGCAAAAATGAAGTACTGGGACCTTATGAAGATTAAAAGCTTCTGCGCAGCAAAGGAAACAACCAACAAAACAAAAAGGCAACCAACGGAATGGGAAAAGATATTTGCAAATGACATATCAGACAAAGGGCTAGTATCCAAAATCTATAAAGAGCTCACCAAACTCCACACCCAAAAAACAAATAACCCAGTGAAGAAATGGGCAGAAAACATGAATAGACACTTCTCTAAAGAAGACATCTGGATGGCCAACAGGCACATGAAAAGATGTTCAACGTCGCTCCTTATCAGGGAAATACAAATCAAAACCACACTCAGATATCACCTCACGCCAGTCAGAGTGGCCAAAATGAACAAATCAGGAGACTATAGATGCTGGAGAGGATGTGGAGAAATGGGAACCCTCTTGCACTGTTGGTGGGAATGCAAATTGGTGCAGCCGCTCTGGAAAGCAGTGTGGAGGTTCCTCAGAAAATTAAAAATAGACCTACCCTATGACCCAGCAATAGCACTGCTAGGAATTTACCCAAGGGATACAGGAGTACTGATGCATAGGGGCACTTGTACCCCAATGTTTATAGCAGCACTCTCAACAATAGCCAAATTATGGAAAGAGCCTAAATGTCCATCAACTGATGAATGGATAAAGAAATTGTGGTTTATATACACAATGGAGTACTACGTGGCAATGAGAAAGAATGAAATATGGCCCTTTGTAGCAACGTGGATGGAACTGGAGAGTGTGATGCTAAGTGAAATAAGCCATACAGAGAAAGACAGATACCGTATGTTTTCACTCTTATGTGGATCCTGAGAAACTTAACAGAAACCCATGGGGGAGGGGAAGGAAAAAAAAAAAAGGTTAGAGTGGGAGAGAGCCAAAGCATAAGAGACTGTTAAAAACTGAGAACAAACTGAGGGTTGATGGGGGTGGGAGGGAGGGGAGGGTGGGTGATGGGTATTGAGGAGGGCACCTTTTGGGATGAGCACTGGGTGTTGTATGGAAACCAATTTGACAATAAACTTCATATATTGAAAAATAAATAAATAAATAAAAATAAAACAAACAAAAAAAAAACTCCAAAAAAAAAAAAAAAAAAAAAAGGAATAACATCAGAATCATAGGGGTCCCAGAAGATGAAGAGAGAGAAAAGGGGGTAAAAGGTTTATGTGAGCACATCATAGTGGAGAACTTTCCTAACCTGGGGAAAGACACAGACATCAAAATCCAGGAAGCACAGAGAACTCACATTAGATTCAACAAAACCCAACCATCAGCAAGGCATATCATAGTCAAATTCACAAAATACACAGACAAAGAAAAAATTATGAAAGCAGCAAGGGGAAAAAACATCCTTAACTATATGGGAAGGTTCACAGCAGACTTATCCACAGAAACTTGGCAGGCCAGAAAGGAGTGGTAGGATATATTCAATATACTGAATTGGAAAAATAGGCAGCCAAGAATTCTTTATCCAGCAAGGTTATCATTCAAATAGAAGGAGAGATAAAGAGTTTCCCAGGCAAACAAAAACTAAAGGAGTTTGTAACCACTAAATCAGCCCTGCAAGAAATTTTAAGGGGGATCCTCTGAGGGGAGAAAAGACAAAACAAAACAAAAAAGACCAAAAGCAACAAAGACTAGAAAGGACCAGAGAACACCACCAGAAACTCCAACCCTACAAACAACACAATGGCATTAAATTCATATCTTTCAGTGCTCACTCTAAATGTCAATGGACTAAATGTTCCAATCAAAAGACATAAGGTAACAAATGGGTAAGAAAACAAGATCAAACTACGTGCTGTTTACAAGAAACCCATCTTATTTTATTTTTTTAATACAATTTATTGTTAAGTTAACTTACATATAACACCCAGTGCTCATCCCAATAAGTGCCCTCCTCATGCCCATCACCCATTTCCCCCTCTCCCCCACGCCCCCATCCACCCTCAGTTTGTTCTCTGTATTTAAGAGTCTCTTGTGGTTTGCCTCCCTCCCTCTCTGTAACTATTTTTCCCCTTCTCTCCCCACATGGACTTCTGTTAAGTTTCTCAAGATCCATATATGAGTGAAAACATATGACATCTGTCCTTCTCTGACTGGCTTATTTCACTCAGCATAATATCCTCCAGTTCCATCCCCATTGCTGCAAATGGCCAGATTTCATTCTTTCTTATTGCCAAGTAGTATTCCATTGTATATATTACCCACATCTTCTTTATCCATTCACCAGTTGATGCAAATTTAGGCTCTTTCCATAATTTAGCTATTGTTGAAAGTGCTACTATAAACATTGGGGTACATGTGCCCCTATGCATCAGCACTCCTGTATCCCTTAGGTAAATTCCTAGCAGTGCTATTCACCTCACATCGGTCAGAGTGGCTAAATCAGGAAACTATAGATGCTGGTGAGGATGTGGAGAAACGGGGACCCTCTTGCACTGTTAGTGGGAATACAAACTGGTGCAGCTGCTCTGGAAAACAGTGTGGACGTTCCTCAAAATTTTTTTTAAAAATTAAAAACAAGAGACCCATTTTAGACCTAAAGACACCTTCAGATTGAAAGTAAGGGGATGGAGGACCATCTATCATGGTAATGAATGCCAAAGAAGACTAGAGTATTCATACTTATATCAGACAACCTAGATTTTAAAATAAAGACTGAAACAAGAGATGAAGAAGGGCATTATATCATAATTAAGGGATCTATCCACCAAGAAGATCTAACAATTATAAACATTTATGCCCCCAACATGAAAGAACCCAAATATATTAATCAATTAATCACAAACATAAAGAAACTCATTGACAATAATACTATAATAGTAGGGGACTTCAACACTCCCCTTACAGCAATGGACAGATCATCTAAGCATAAAATCAACATGGAAACAGTGCCATTAAATGACCACCTGGAGCAGATGGACTTAACAGATATATTCAGAACATTTCATCCTAAAGGAGTGGAATACATATTCCTCTCGAGGGCACATGGAACATTCTCCAGAATAAATCACATACTGGAACACAAATCATCCTCCAACAAGTACAAAAAGATCGAAATCATAGCGTGCATATTTTCAGACCACAATGCTATGAAATTCGAAATCAACTACAAGAAAAAATTTGGAAAGACAACAAACACTTGGAGACTAAAGAACATCTTACTAAAGAAAGAATGAGTTAACCAAGAAGTTAAAGAGGAAATTAAAAAGTACATGGAAGTCAATGAAAATGATAACACCACAGCCAAAAACCTCTGGGATATAGCAAAGGTGGTCATAAGAGGGAAGTAAATGGCAATTCAAGCCTTTCTCAAGAAGGAAGAAATGTCTCAGATCACAACCTAACCTTACACCTTAAAGAGCTAGAAAAAGAACAGCAAATAAAACCCAAAACGAACAGAAGATGGAAAATAATAAAGGTTAAAGCAGAAACCAATGCTATCAAAATCAGAAACAAACAAACAAACAAACAAACAAACAAAAACAGTAGAACAGATCAATGAAACCAGGAGCTGGTTCTTTGAAATAATGAACAAAATTGATAAACCCCTAGCCAGTTTGACCAAGAAGAAAAAGGAACGGACCCAAATAAATAAAATCAAGAATGAAAGAGGAGAGAGCCCAGCCAACACTGCACAAATATAAACAATAATAAGAGAATATTATGAGCAATTATATGCCAATAAGTTGGGCAATCTGGAAGAAATGGACAAATTCCCAGAAACATATAAACTACCAAAACTGAAACAGGAAGAAATAGAAAATTTGAGCAGACCCATAATCAGTAAAGAAATCTAATTAGTAATCAAAAATCTCCCCAAACAGAAGAGTCCAGGGCTAGATGGCTTTCGAGGGGAATCCTACCAAACATTTAAATAAGAGTTAACACCTATTCTTTTGAAGCTGTTCCAAAAAATAGAAATTGAAGGAAAACTTCCAAACTCATTGGGGAAGCATTTCCCCCAATGAGGCCAGCATTACCTTGATTCCAAAACCAGACAAAGACCCCACTAAAAAGGAGAACTACAGACCAATTTCCCTCATGAACATGGATCCAAAAATTCTCAACAAGATACTAGCCAATTGGATCCAACAATACATTAAAAGAATTATTCACCATGATCAAGTGGTATTTATACTTGGGATACAAGGCTGGTTCAATATCCGCAAATCAATCAATGTGATACATCACATTAATAATTGAAAAAAAAGACAAGAATGACATGATCCTCTCAATAGATGTAGAGAGAGCATTTGACAAAATATAACATCCTTTCTTGATAAAAACCCTCAAGAAAGTAAGGATAGAAGGATCAGATCTCAAGATCATAAAAGCAATATATGAGAGACCCACCACTAATGTCATCCTTCAAGGGGAAAAACTGAGAGCTTTCCCCCTAAGGTCAGGAACACAACAAGGATGTCCACTCTCGCCACTGTTATTCAGCATAGTATTGGAAGTCCTAGCCTCAGCAATCAGACAACACAAAGGAATAAACGGCATCCAAATCGGCGAGGAAGTCAAACTTTCACTCTTCCACAGACTGACAATGATACTCTATATGGTAAACCAAAAAGATTCACCAAAAAAACTGCTAGAACTGATCCAGGAATTCAGCAAAGTCACAGAATAGAAAATCAATGAACAGAAATAAGTTGCATTTTTATACACCAATAATGAAGCTACAGAAAGAGAAATAAAGGAATAGATTCCATTTACAATTGCACCAAGAACCATAAAATACTTAGGAATACACTAACCAAAGAGGTGAAAAATCTATACACTGAAAACTATAGAAAGCTTATGAAAGAAATTGAGGAAGTCACCAAAAAAAAAAAAAAATGGAAAAATAGCCCATGCTCATGGATTGGAAGGACAAATATTACTAAAATGTCGATACTACCCAAAGCAATCTACATATTCAATGCAATCCCTAGCAACATAACAACAGCATTCTTCACAGAGCTAGAATAAACAATATTATAACTTGTATAGAATTAGAAAATACCCTGATTAGCCAAAGCCATACCAAAAACGAAAACCAAAGCTGGAGGCATCACAATCCTGGACTTTAAGGTGTATTACAAAGCTGTAATCATCAAGACAGTATGGTACTGGCACAAAAACAGAAACTCAGATCAATGGAACAGAATAGAGAACCCAGAAATGGACCCACAAACGTATGGCCAACTAATCTTTGACAGAGCAGGAAAGAATATCCAATGGAGTAAAGACAGTCTCTTCAGCAAATGGTTCTGGTAAAACTGGACAGCGACATGCAGAAAAATGAACCTTGACCACTTTCTTACACCACACACAAAAATAAACTCAAAATGTATAAAAGACCTAAACATAAGACAAGAAGCCATCAAAATCCTAGAGGAGAAAGCAGGCAAAAACCTCTTTGACCTCCTCTGCAACAACTTCTTACTCAACACATCTCCAGAGGCAAGGGAAACAAAAGCAAAAATGAACTATTGGGATCTCATCTAGATAAAAATCTTCCACACAGCAAAGGATATTATCAGCAAAACTAAAAGGCAACTAACAGGATGGGAAAAGTTATTTGCAAATAACATATCAAATAAAGGGCTAGTATCCAAAACCTATAGAGAACTTATCAAACTCAACACCAAAAAAATAAATAATCCAGTGAAGAAATGGGCAAAAGACATGAATAGACACTTTTCCAAAGAAGACATCCAAATGGCCAACCAATACATGAAAAAATGCCCAACATCACTCATAATCATATCTCAAAACCACAATGAGATACCACCTCACAACCAGTCAGAATGGCTAAAATTAACAACTCAGGCAATGACAGATGTTGGCAAGGATGTGGAGAAAGAGGAACCCTTTTGCACTGCTGGTGGGAATACAAACTGGTGCAGCCACTTTGGAAAACAATATAGAGGTTCCTCAAAATATTAAAAGTAGAACTATACTACGACCCAGGAATTGCACTATCAGGTATTTATCCAAAGGATACAGGTGTGCTGTTTCAAAGGGGCACATGCACTCCAATGTTTATACCAGTGTTATCAACAATACCCAAAGTATGGAAAAAGCCCAAATGTCCATTGACAGATGAATGGATACAGATGTGGTATATATATACAATGGTGTATTACTCGGCAATCAAAAAGAATGAAATCTTGCCATTTGCAACAATGTGGATGGAACTACAGTGTATTATGCTAAGCGAAATTAGCCAGTCAGAGAAAGACAGATATCATATGACATCACTCATATGTGGAATGTATGATACAAAACAGATGAACATAGATGAAGGGAAGCAAAAATAATATAAATACAGGGAGGGAGACAAAACACAAGAGACTCTTGAATATAGAGAACAAACTGAGGGCTGGTGGAGGAGGTGTGGGTGGGAGGATGGGCTAAATGGGCAAGGGACACTGAGGAAGACACTTGTGATGAGCACTGGGTGTTACATGTAGGGGATGAATCACTGAATTCTACTCCTGAAATTACTACTGCAATATATGTTAACTAATTTGGATGTAAATTAAAAAATAAAACTAAATAACAATAATAAATTAATTAAATTACATTTAAAAATAAATATAAATAAATAAATTTAAATATGGAAAGAAAACGAATTCCAAGTCACAGATTTTTAAAAGTTGACATAAAATTCACATACCATAAAATTCCCCCCTTTAAAGTACAGTTCAGTGGTTTTTGGTATATTCACAAAGTTATGCAACCATCACCACTATCTAATTCCAGAATGCTTTCTTTTTTAGAAATCTGTACTCATTAGCAGTCACTTTTCATCTTCCCTCTCCTCAGCCTCTGCCAGCCACTAATCTACTTTCTGTTTCAATTAAAAGCTTTTTTGTTTTGAATTTTTTCCTGATCTACATAAACTACCAAATTAAGCATTACATATTTGTGTGTGTGTGTAGTGGGATTAATTATAAACCAAGAGATTAAATACATTGCTAAAAAACTGAAAAACACAGCATCCATGCATAGTGTTTACTCACTTATTCATTCAACATTTAACAATAATTTATTAAACCCCTTTTATCATCATAAGGGCATGCTAGATGTAGGGGCACATATGAAGATACACATTGGAGGAAGAAAGACAAAAAATTAAAATACAATAGAAAATAGTGGGGTGCCTGGGTGGCTCAGCTGGTTAAGTGTTGGACTCGCGATTTCAGCTTAGGTCATGAGCTCTGTGAGATCGAGCCCCACATTGGGCTCCATGCTGACAGTGTGGAGCCTGTTTGGGACTCAATCTCCTCTCTCTCTCTCTCTGTCCCACTTCGGTTCATGCTCTCTCTTTCTCAAAATAAATAAATAAACTTTAAAAAAAAGAAGAGTTTGTCCCTGTCATTTAAAAAATAAATACATAAAATAAAATAGAAAACAGTACAATAGAAAAGAACATAGAAATATAGAAGGCATCTAACCACCATACTCTGGCATCACACCCAGAGTAGGCTACCTATAGGGATGGGCAGGAAAAGACTATGGGGGGTGCGGTGGGGAGAGGGATTAGGGGACCAGAGAAGATTATGCTGTTTTTGATCATCTTACTATGGTTATATAAGATGTTAATTTCAGGGAAAGCTAAGTGAAGGGCATATGAGAATCCTACCTTATTTTTGAAACTCTTCTGTGAAGTAAAAAATTATTTCAAATTTAATTTACAGCAATACAGACTTACCTCAAAAAGCAAGAAAAATCTCAAATAAACTTTGTACCTGAAGGAGCTATAAAGAACAAACAAAACCCAAAACCAGTAGAAGCAAGTAAATAATAAAGATTAGAGAAAAAATAACGAAATAGAAAAAAAAAATAAAAAATAATAAATAAATAATAAAAAGAAGAAGAAGGACAGATCAAAGAAACCAGCCAAAAGCCGGAAGCTCAGAAGCTGGTTCTTTACAAAGATCAACAAAAGCGATAAACCAAGGGGCGCCTGGGTGGCTCAGTCAGTTGGGCATCCGACTTTGGCTCAGGTCATGATCTTACAGTTCATGGGTTCAAGCCCTGCATCAGGCTCTGTGCTGAACTCTTGCTCAGAGCCTGGAGGCTGCTTCAGATTCTGTGTCTCCTCTCTCTGCCCCTTCCCTGCTTGTGCTCTGTCTCACTCTGTCTCTCAAAAATAAATAAATGTAAAAAAAATGATAAACCTGTATACAGACTCATAAAAATTTTTTAAAAAGGAGAGAGAGAGGACTCAAACAAAATCAGAAATGAAAGAGGAGAAATAACAACTGACACCACAGAAATACACAGAACTATAAGAGAATATTATGAAAAATCATATGGCAAAATATTGGACAACCTAGAGGAAATGGGTAAATTCCTAGAAACATATAACCTTCAAAAACAAAATCAAGAAAAAATAGAAAATTTGAACAGACCAATTACCAATAATGAAATTGAATCAGTAATCAAAAAATTCCCAACAAACAAAATTTCAGGACCAGATGGCTTCACAGGTGAATTCTACCAGATATTTAAGAAAGAGTTAATACCTATTCTTCTCAAACAATTCCAAAAAATAGAACAGGAAGGAAAACTTCCAAATTTATTTTATGAGGTCAATATTACTCTGATACCAAAACCAAATAAAGACACTACAAAAAAGAGAGTGGGAGGGAACCACTCTCTTGAGCCAAAACCTCAACAAAATATTAGCAAACTGAATACAAAACATCTTAAAAAATAACTCACCATAGTCAAGTGGGATTTATTCCTGAATTGCAAGGTGGCTCAATATTCAGAAATCAATCAACATGATACATCATATCCACAAAAGAAAGGAAAAAAACCATATGACCATTTCAATAGATGCAGAAAAAGCATTTGACAAAGAACAGCATCCATTCATGATTTAAAAAAAAAACTCATCAAAGTAGGTTTAGAGGAAATATACTTCAACATAATAAAGGCCCTATGTGAAAAGCCTACAGCTAACATCTTACTCAATGGTGAAAACCTAAGAGCTTTCCCCTAAGATCCAGAACATGATAAGGATGTCTACTCTCACCACTTTTAACATATTTCAACATAGTACTAGAAGTTCTAGCCACAGCAATTACACAAGAAAAAGAAATAAAAGGCTTTCAAATTGGTAAGGCAGGAGTCAAACTTTCACTATTTGCAGATAATACAATACTATAGAGAGAGAACCCTAAACACTCCCCCCAAAAATGACTCAAACTGATAGATGAATTCAGTAAGGCCACAGGTTACATACAGAGAAATCTGTTTCTGTGCACTAATAATGAAGTGTGAAAGAGAAATTAAGAAAACAGTCCCATTTACAATTGCACCAAAAATAATAAAATACCTAGGAATTAAGCTTAACCAAGGAGCTGAAAGACCTGCACTCTGAAAACTATAAAACATTGATGAAAGAAATTGAAGATGACACAAAGAAATGGAAAGATATTCCATACTCATGGATTGAAAAAACAAAAACTGTTAAAATATCCATACTACCTAAAGCAATCCACAGACTTAATGCAATCCCTATCAAAATACCAACAGCATTTTTCACAGAATGAGAACAACCTTAAAATTTGTGTGGAACCGTAAAAGACCCCAAGTAGCCAAAGCAACCTTGAAAAAGAAAAACAAAACTGGAGGTATCACAACTCCAGACTTCAAGGTATATAACAAAGATGTAGTAATCAAAACAATATGGTACTGGCATAAAAATAGATATAAAGATCAATGGAACAGAATAGGAAACCCAGAAATGAACCCACACTTATATGATCACTTAATCTATGTCAAAGGAGGAAAGAATATACAATGGGAAAAAGTCTCTTCAACAAATGGTGTTGGGAAAACTATACAACTCCATGCAAAAGAATGAATCTGGGCCACTTTCTTACACCATACACAAAGATAAACTCAAAATGGATTAAAGACCTAAATATGAGACTTGAAACTATAAAAAATCCTTGAAAAACGCACAGGCAGTAATTTCTCTGACATTGGTCATAGCAATGTTTTCCTAAATATGTTGCCTGAGGCAAGGGAAAGAGAACCAAAAATAAGAAACTATTGGGACTACATCAAAATAAAAATCTTCTGTACAGCAAAGGAAACAATCAACAATACTAAATGGGAGAAGATATTTGCAAATGACGATATAAGATTAGTGTCCAAAATATATAAAGAACGTCTATAACTCAACACCAAAAACCCCCAAAATAACCCAATTAATGAAGGGACAGAAGAGGGGCACCTGGGTGGCTCAGTCGGTTAAGCGCTGACTTCAGCTCAGGTCACGATCTCACGGTTCATGAGTTTGAGCCCCATGTCAGGCTCTGTGCTGATATCTCAGAGCCTGGAGCTTGCTTTGGATTCTGTCTCCCTCTCTCTCTCTCTCTCCCTCTCTCCCCCTCCCCCAACACACTGTCTCTCTCTCTCTCTCTCTCTCAAAAATAAACATTTAAAAAAATGGACAGAAGACATGAACATACATTTCCACAAAGACATCCAGATAGCCAACAGACACATGAAGAAATGCTCAACATCACTCACCATCAGGGAAATGCAAATCAAAATAACAATGAGATATCACCTCACACTTGTTAAAATGGCTAAAATAAAGACTCTAAGAAACAACACGTGTCAGCAAGGATGCGGAGAAAAAAAGAACCCCCTTGCACTGTTGGTGGGAATGCAAACTGGTGCAGCCATTGTGAAAAACTGAATGGAAATTTCTCAAAAAATTAAAAACAGAACTACCATATGACCCAGTAATTTCACTTTAGGATATTTACACACAAAAAAATACAAAAATACTAATTTGAAAATATATATGCACCCCTATGTTTATTGAAGCATTATTTACAATAGCCAAATTATGGAAGCAGCCCAAATGTCCATCAATAGAAGAATGGATAAAGAAACTGTGGTATATATATTCAATGGAATATTACTCTGCCATAAAAAGAATGGAATCTTGCCATTTGCAACAATATGCATAGATCTAGAGAGTATAATGCTAAATGAAATAAGACAGAAAAACAAATACCATATGATTTCACATATATACGGAATTTAAGAAACAAAACAATGAGTATATTAAAAAGGAAGAGACAAACGAAGAAACAGTCTCTTAACTATAGAGAACAAACTAGTGGTTGCCAAAGGGGAGTTGAATGGGGGTATGGGGGAAATAGTAAATGGGATTAAAGAGTACACTTACCGGGGCGCCTGGGTGGCTCAGTCGGTTAAGCGTCCGACTTCAGCTCAGGTCACGATCTCGCGGTCCGTGGGTTCGAGCCCCGCGTCGGGCTCTGGGTTGATGGCTCAGAGCCTGTAGCCTGCTTCCGATTCTGTGTCTCCCTCTCTCTCTGGCCCTCCCCCGTTCATGCTCTGTCTCTCTCTGTCTCAAAAATAAATAAACGTTAAAAAAAAAAAAAAAGAGTATACTTACCCTGATGGGCACCGAGTAATGTACAGAACTGCTGAATCATGATATTGTACACCTGAACTAATATAATACTGTATGTTAACTATACTAGGATTGGAATTTTAAGAAAGTATTTCAAAACTTAAAAAATAATTAGGGATTTAGAGGAACAAAAATTCTTTTTTTTATTATTATTATTTAAAAAAATTTTTTTTAATGTTTGTTTATTTTTTTTATGAAAGAGAGAAAGAGCCAGTGCTAGTGAGGGAGGGGCAGAGAGAGAGGAAGACACAGAAACCAAAGCAGGCTCCAGACTGTCAGCCCAGAGCCCAATGTGGGGCTCGAACTCACAAACTGTGAGATCATGACCTGAGCCGAAGTTGGACGCCCAGCCGACTGAGCCACCCAGATGCCCCTAGAGGAACAAAAATTCTTATTTCTCCAACATACTTAGTTGGTAGCTAGTAACCACTGGCTTCTAACCTTCTAAAACCTTCAAAGTAGAATGCCAAAAACAATCTTTCCTCAAAGATGGTTTTGTTGTTTACATGGGAGTGCAAACTAGACAAGAACCATTCTTTGTTGATTTCTCAAAAATTAATTGTCCACCGCTAAGACAGTATAATTTTAAATAAATTATTACTCAAGAGTTTTTTTAGCTGTAAAGTGACAGAAATTAAATTCAACTTAAGCTTCTTTAAGCAAATTAAAAAGGGGAAAGATGGGTATTTGTTGGCTCACTAGTTGGGAGGTGTATTGGGGCAGAATTAATTGGGGTGGAATTAATCTAAGGGAGTGCTACCAGAAGTCAGGGCCTACAGTGAGGAATGGAACCTCAGTGCTCCCCCAACTCTCTCCCATCCTCTGTCATCCGAGCCTGCACACTAGAATCATTCTTTCCTGCCAGACTTCCTTCAGGTAGCCAAGGAAGATGGCCACTGGCAATGCCAGGCTCTCATTCTAGTTGAACAATTCCAGCAGAAAAGGCAGAGCTTTTTCTTTCTAGCTTCCTTATAGCAATCTTCAGAGAGAATCTTAATTGGTTCTATTTATGTCATGTACTCAATCTTTTGTCCAATCGTTTCCAAAGTATAGAGTTCTTTGATTGGCCAAATCTGGGTCACTTGCAGTTGCTGGCATTGCGATGTCCCACCTAGGTTCCCTTCAAGAAAGTACTGGCTGCCCAGCTGTGAAGAATGTGGTTAGCTGATACATAGATTTTGTCTCATGGTGGCTTGATGGTTCCTCTGCCCAATTCTTCTTCCTCTTTTCTTGTCACAGATGTTATCCCGCCAATAAACCTTCACAAGTCAGGACTCCTTGGAGAAATAGTTTCAGGCCTGAGATACGTATCTCTGAGAAAATACGTAAAATAATCTGGGAACTTCTTGCCATAAAGAAAGCAAGGAATCTATCAAAAACCAATTTTAGCAACAATAAGAATAATATCTGCAACAGGGGCACTTAGTTGGCTCAGTGAGTGGATCATGCAACTCTTGATCTCGGGGTTGTGAGTTTGAGCCCCACGTTGGGTGTAGAGATTACTTAAAAGTAAAATCTTTTTTAAAAAAATAAAATATTTGCAATGGATTGAAACACACCAAATATGTTTAAATGCATGAGTTCACAATGATTCAACATTTTTTAACTCATTGGACACTTGTAAAAATTCTAGGGAACAACTCATCATTTTGAAAACCGGTAAATAGGGGCACCTGGGTAGCTCAGTCAGTTAAGCATCCAACTCTTGATTTCGGCTCAGGTCATGATCTCATGGTTTGTGGGATCAAGCCCCACATAGAGCTCCACGCTCACAGCGTGGAGCCTGCTTGGGATTCTCTCTCTCTTCCTCTCTCTCTGCCCCTCCCCCAGTTGCTCTCTCTCTCAAAATAAATAAATAAATTTAAAAACAGTGAAAACTGGTAAATAAAGGGAGCAAATAATTTATTGGCCATTTTATAGGAATTATACCGGAAGGTAAACAAATAGTTGATGAGGAGAATTTTCTCTATTTAGAAGCATTACAGGTAATAAATAAGGAAGGGATGTGTGTGAGCCCCCTGTGAAGCAGACGCCAAGACTGAATGAGAAGAGCAAGGGGTTTCTTGGGTGAAATGATTGTGTGAAAGGAAGTAGAGAAGGAGCAGGAAAGGGCTGGGAAATCGGCTGCATCTGGACTGTGATGCAAATGCCCCTGGGCGTCAAGGAGAGGGAGAGAAAGCTGGTTGAAAGCATTCTCAATGGCCATGCAGTCTAAGGAAGGTTGGCCAGAGTCAACTGCAAAGGAGTCCATGTCTGCCTTAGTCACTGCACTCAGTCACTGGAGAAGCTGCTTGTGGAGGCAGGACCTCAGTGCCAAGACAGCACTAGATTTCAAAGTGCAGCAGTTGGACGCCAGTTAAAGATGCTCTGTGTAGACACAGAAAGTCTCCTAGGCATATTCCCGAGACTGCCACAAAACCATAAAGTTAGAATGTCATCATTTTGCACCCTCTAATGGAAGAATAGACCTAGGCAATGATCATCAACCAACACCAGACAAAGAAAGACGGCTAAACATTATGAGCCTCGTTAAGAAAGTATCCGGCAAAAAAATTTTACCAAAAAAGTTTGACGTGAATCTGATCAAGCTTCTAGATCTACAACCACTTTACAGGAAATACAGGGGACAGAGAAATATGTTAAATGAGATCATGGGGATATAACCTACCAAATATTGATTATAGGAAACACTCCAGACAAACAACCAGGTTTATTTCCTACAAAAGCATATGTGGGAAGGAGGGCAAGGAGACTAGGGAATAGAGAGAAGAAAGGACATCTACAGATTTAAAACAACTTAAAAGATGTATCAACCAATGGCGCTGTGTATACCTTATTTGGATCTTGATACAAACTAACTTTAGGAAAAGCAAATTTATGAGATAATCAGAAAACTTGAACATGGATTGAATATTTGATGATATTAAGAAATTGGGGGTGAGGTGTAACTTTTTCAGTTTATAATTTTTTTAAGAGTTTCTTTTAGAGATAATACTAGAATATTTACTGATCTTTTTCTTTTAGAGATACATACTAAAATTCTTACTGAGGAAATGATATGATGTCTGGAATTTGCTTCAAAATTATCCAGAGGAAGAAAGAAGTTGTAATTGGATATGGATATAAATAAAACAATATTGGTCATGAGTGGATTATTATTGAAGATGGATGATGGGTCCATACAATAATCTCAACTTATTTTGGTTTAAATAAATACAATGATTTTAACAATTTGCAAAAGCCAAGCAGAACCATATGAAACTTTCCCTCCATCACAGTCTATGAACCACAGACAGAGTTCAGTAGGGTGGCCATCCAATGTCCACAGTCTTCCCAGGCTGGGGCACTGTGACATAATAATATATATGCATATTTTGTCTTTGTCCCCAGCTCCTGGTACAGAGCTTCTAAAACTATGGTAATGTCCTGAGTGATAGAAGCATCTTTTTTTAAAACATTTATTTATTTATTTTGAGAGAGGAGAGAGAGAGAAAGAGAGAGAGAGAGAGAGCACGAGCAGGGGAGGGGCAGAGAGAGAGGAAGAGAGAGAATCCCAAGCAGGCTCCACGCTGCCAGGGCAGAGCCTAATGCAGGGCTTGAACTCATGAACTATGAGATCATAACCTGAGCTGAAATTAAGAGTGGGTCGCTTAACCAACTGAGCCATGCAGGTGCCCCTGATAGAAGCATCTTTTGATGATGGGAATCCGAAGTTTCAGGCAAGTCATGTTAAGCTTGAGATGCCTATCAGACATTCAAGAGACATGTAGAGTGAACAGTTTTTCTGGCAGCAACCCTATTTCAAATGCATCCCATTGTCCCCATTTAAGTCAAAGCTTTTGGGTCAGAAAAGTAGTCACTCAGCTTTCTTCATAGTTCCTTTCTCTTTTTCTTGGCTCTATTCCACCTCTGCATTGGCCTCTGCATCAGCACCAATTCAAGTCCTATCCTTCAAGATTTACTTTCCATAGAATTAATTTACTTTCCCAACCCACAGTGAACCTCACCAATAGTTAATCCCTATTACATAGTATTCTGCCCACATTTTTTCTGTCTGCAAATATGTCATATCACATTCTTCTCCAGTTACCACCAGCATACCTCAAAGAGCTGGGCTGGGTGGTTAAACTCTTAATTCCCACTCTTAATTCTCAACACAGGTTTGACCTGACTTGACCCTTTCCTTCATGTTGAATATTTATTCATAAATAAATATTCAGGGCTGGGATCAGGTTGAGGCAAACAAAGGGCACATGGGTGCAAAATTTAAGACACTCTTGGGGCACCTGGATGCCTCAGTCAGCTAAGCATCCAGCTCTTGATTTCAGCTCAGGTCATGGTCTCACAGTCATGAGATTGAGCCCCACGTCAGGCCCTGAGTCTTCTCTCTCTCTGCCCTCCTCCCCCACTCGCACTGTCTGTCTCAAAAATAAATAAAAATAAATGTAAAAAAACAAAAGAAGACACTCATTCTTAGTGAAATTGCAGGGCTAAAGGATATCTTCTAATTCTGATATATAATATATATTAATACTATATAGTATATATACTGTATAGCCAAGACTGTTTTCCAAAAAGGAGAGTACCAATTTATAATGCCACCAAAATCAACGAAGTCTATCCATTTTGCAGAACTTTGTCAAGACTACATGTCATCACTGTGAGGAAAAAAAGCACTGTGTCCGATTGTAGTTGGTACCTCAAGCATCTTTCAGTGGTATCAGCTTACATGTATTGAACACTAAAATAGGCCACACATTATCAATGACTCTTTAATGACTGGTAGGTAAGCCTGACTTCTCTAATTTTAGAGCTAAGGAAACCAAAGCTCATGTTTGTGAGGTGACTTCCAGAGGCCACATAGCTAACAAATGGCATGACTAGGATTTTATCCCATGTCAGCTCAGCTATAAACTATGGCTCTTCTTACTACATCAAGTTCAAGTTCTTTATGTCATTTTTGTACACATGTGCTTCTTCCTTCAGAAATACTTGTTCATAGTCTTTGGTTTCTGATTCGTAACTGAAGCCTTTCAGAACTGAGAGAGATCAGCCTCCTTCTCACCCACTGTGAGGTGTTTGAAATGGCAAATATTTCCCACAAGAACAGGGCTAATGTCAGACTATATGGTGAGAATGTGAGAGAGTTTGTTGTGAAAACACCAGAGTACACAGATTAAAGTCCATTTCAGCCAAATCCTAGCTGCCATCTACTAGCCATTTAACATCGCTGTGACTCAGTTGCCCTGTCAGTTAAATGGAGGTAGCCATTCCTACCTTACAGAATGGTGAGCAGAATTCAATAAATTAAAACATGCAAAGCATTTAGAACAGTGCCTAACACACAGTAAGCATTTCATCAACATTAGAGAAAACAAAAAAAAAGAAGTCCAGAAAACAAAAAAAAAGAACGCAGAGAAAAAAGAGAGAAAGAAGTGTCTGATTAGGTATGGAATTCCAGATAGCCTGTTTTCTCCCAAATGGTGCCGATAAGCTTCCCAATATAAATATGGCAATAGATATACGCTAGACCACATAGCATATTACTTGTTGTGTTAAAGGAAGAAAGTAAATTTTAAAAATTGGTAAGCTCTTCCAGGCATGTAAAACCAATCAAATTATACAATGAATCAAATCCTTTCCCCCCCTAAAAAGATACGTGATTGTACTTAACACAACCCAGGAGAAGGAACACACCTTTCGGGGCAAGAAGTATTTTCACTTTCAAGTGAATAGGAATACACCTTGCTGCCAGAATTACACTGGCCAATAAAAACCTCTGAATCAGTTCTTTGTACTATGTGCTGCAATAGAAACACACTTACTTCTCTGTCTCCACAGATCTTTCTCTTCTAGTGAGATTCGCTCCCAAGCCACAAGACACTTCCTGCTCAGAACCTGTTTCTTAACTGTAAGTACTCTAAAATTAAGCAATTCTTTAAACGTTTATCTTAGCACTCGGCGGGGGGGGGGGGGGAGTAGGGCAGGTTTTTTAAAAGTATTCGATTTAAAAGTATTTTATTTCTAGCATGTTGTAATTTGAGATTCAGCTGAAAGACCAATGTTTTCTTATCTACTTGGTTAAAACTTAGTCAAATTCAACAAGTATGTGCCAAGCATGTGTTACATGCCATGCTTTTCAGAGTAGTGTTAAGTTAGCCTTGTATCTTCATCAACGTTAAACACATCCTGGATATTGTGCTTACTAACCTGATTGTTCATTTCATTCTTTGTGTTAATACATATGCATGTTTACTTGTGTTGGTCTAATCTCTTTGTGCTTTGCAAATATTTTACTTGATCTGTCCATTCAAAATACTAGAAATCGGAAACGGAATTTTTTGAATTTAGCTAACGAATCATGAGAATCCTTGAATTTTTAGCATGAAAGTAAGAAAACAGACTAGAATGCTTCAAAATTAAATTCTGGTGCTTCATTTATATGTTTAGAAATGTTATCTTTCTCATCTTACATTTGACAGCTAATGAGGTGAGAGATTATGAAATGAAAATGTTTCAGTTGAAGTGAAAAAAATCGGGGTGCCTGGCTGGCTCAGTCAGTGGAGTATGCAACTCTTGATCTCAGGGTTGTGAGTGTAAGCCCGACGTTAGGGGTAGAGATTACTTAAAAATAAAAGCTTAAAAAAAGGTGAAAAAATCAAAATTTAACACCAGTAAACACTAGGAAGAAGAGGAAAATCTAGGCAATGTACTTAGTCCCTGGATTGACTAATATTAATGGGATTAATGTAATATATTAACGCTATTGGCTAATATTAATAAGGTGATAGGCTGTCTTCTCAAGAGCGAGGTGTTCCAAGGCGGAGGAGACAGGTATATGGTTAGTTGTAACTAAGACTAATTGGTGAAATTAGGATGTTTAAAACGTGAGCCAAACTCTGCAAGGTTTCCTGGCATTGAGGTCATTCTAAAGAAAGGACTTGTAGTCTCTTCAAAACTTGTGCACCAAGATTCCCTTTTCAATTCCTCCTGCCCCCGTTTTTTCTTTTTCCTGAGTGGCATTTTCCTTCCCTCTCTGATCCTGTGGGATCAAAGATGGCACAAAACAAAACAGCTCTGTGGTTACTCAGTGACAGGCAGAGCCGCTGGCCGTGGAGAAGAACTACAGACATCTCCTCGGTCCCCACCAAACCTAACACAACGCTTTACATACATTGGGTGCCCGATAAATGCTTGCCGAATTAGACTGGATTTGTAACAGAAGAGAAATGAAAAAGCCCAGGGCCACGCCTTGCAAAGTGTGCTCTGCAAAGCCACTAGCACTGTAATCTCCCATGATGCCAGGGTTCTGCACAGGCAGACAGCAGAGGAGGGAGTGGGGCTAGGAGGGAGCCTCGGGCAAGCTGGAGGCCCTGGCATAGGCTGTATCTGCCTGGAGAAATGGGTAGTATTTTCCTAATTCTCACCTAGCTGTGTCTACCCAAAAGGGCCACCTTTTGGCACAGGGGCAGCAACCCTGAGGGTGCTCAGTACGATTCCTCCATCCCAGCCCATCCTACCCGAATAACAATTTTTGAGGCTAATGCCCAGCATTCTACCTGGTAATCAAGCTCTCCAAGTGGTTTTTACGCCCAGTAAGCATTGAGGACCACTGAACTGGGGAGACAGGCTTGTTGTAGATAAGGTTCCAGAAATTCTTAGCAAGGTTACTGGCACTAGAGAGATTTCAAGAAAGTTGTCTTTTGTTATCACCACCACCTCCCCCACCCCAAATACTGTTGATTTCTGATCTTGAATGGCTAGGGTTAAAAACTATTAGATACTTAAGGCTGAAGCAAAGAGATTTGTAGCCCCTGGGGAGGCTTTGCATTTGTTACCGTTTTACATTTTATTGCAACTTAAAGTTCTCTAGACTTTTGAAATGATCTTTGAACCACAGAGCTGTGTAAGAGTGTGTTTGCTTTCTCCTCTCAGTTTTATAACTATCAAGGAGGGTATTTCCTTGAGTAAGAAATGTCATATGAGAGTTTACAAAACCTTTTTGAAAGTTAGCTAAATAGATCAGATGAATGTCTGGGACACTGGTTCCTTCTAGCACTACTCTCCTGGGCTGGGCTGGATAGAGCAGCCTTCCTCACTCCTGTAGGTAACCTTTAGCAGAAACGAACTTCTTTGAATAACAGGAGAAATCTCTTGAGGCTCAGTTATCGGCGCTAAAGTCCACGGAAGCACCTGGCTCCCCACAATTTCCCATATTTAAAAGAGGAAGTCAAAAGTAGTGAAAGCAACAAACCTAAAACTTGGGTGTGCTGAAGACTGTTTCCACCACTAAACTGAGAAAGTAAATTTTTGTACAAATTAAGAGGCAGTCAGCATAGGGATATTTTGGATGAAGCTGTTTGCTGCATAATGAATACACTGGTTGGACTTCAAAGGTACTCCGAAAATGTTCAGATCTTATGCTGCTAAAAGGGCTAATAGCAGCCAATTGGAATTCATAAACACGTATAGTATACACTGAGTGAAGACAGGTGAAGGGAAGGACAATTCTATAATTGCAGACAAATTTTTACTCTGCAATTTTCAGATTACTGTTACTATGTTAAAATCACAATGCAGACTTCTTAAAAGATAAGCGGGTTACATGAACATGTTTTTCCTCTGAGAGAGATTGTGGAAATATTCACTCACTCACCTGGTATTTATTGAATGCCTGTTGTGTGCCAGGCATTGGCTGGGGGCTAAGGAAAAAAAACATACAAACGGCTCTAGGATAATCGGCATGACCCCTTTACAATTTTTTAAAATCACAGTGTTTGTTTTTTGTTTCCAAACTGGGTATTTCCTGTGTTAGTTATAAAAGAAGTAAATGGGGGCACCTGGGTGGCTCGGTCAGTTAAGCTTCCAAATCTTGATTTCAACTCGGTCATGATTTCATGGTTTGTGGGTTTGAACCCCACATCAGGCTCTGCAGCCTGCTTGGGATTCTCTTGTCTCCTTCTCTCTCTGTGTCCCCTGCCACCTGCTCACGCTCTATCTCAATCTCTAAATAAATAAATAAATAAATAAACATTTCTTTAAAAAGTTCCCCAGGACTTCTCTTTTAATGAATGAATGAATGAATGAATGAATAGAAATAAATAGAAATAAGTGTTCATTGTAATTATTTAGGCAATACACGAATTTATAAAGATAAAAGTAAAAAAAAAAAAATCTATCAGTCAAGTACCCAGAGATAACAAGACATACTTCATGGTATAGCCTCTTATATTTTTCTGATATTTGATTACTGAAATACCATATATCTATATCTATATCTATATCTATATCTATATCTATATCTATATCATCTATATACACATATGCATTTTTCAAAATATTCCCTGCAATGCCTCTTCTTCCCCAAATGTAGGAAGCTATCATGCCCAAATTTGGCTTCTATCATTTTAGTACTGGAGTTTGGGATATAGGGAAAAACTGAGTCCTCATACTCTGGCAGTCTAAAGGGTCCTGCGAAGAAGGGCCATTGCTTCAGCGGGCATTAGCCAGTGTCTGATGCCCACCATCTCCAACTGGCATCATGCATTGCCTCAGCAAGATGGGGATTAAGAGAACATAGTAGTGGGAATGTTAGACGGCACCTACTGTGTGCCAGGCCCCATACTAAACTTTTGAAGTACATCAGCGAAAACAGACCACAGAATTCCCTGCCCTTGTAGAGCTTCCATTCCACACTGGAGGCTTACCTTTCCCAAAGTCAAGCTAATTATTGTGAAAGGGTGAGCTCCTGAAAGGAAAGAATTGAAATTACTTGCTTTCTCATGAGGTTGCCAGAAGGAAATTGTTCAGAGAGCTGCGGTTGCTGCCCATTAAGGCAAAAACTGGGCAAGTGCACCGGTAGTAGAATCTGGGGCCCACCTAATAGGCGTTAAAATCAGCGAGGCGTGTTACTTTCTTTCTGTCTTCCTTCCTGATCAGAAGGAAGCTGATCAACCCACACCAGCTAATGAAAACGTTTCTAAATTTATGTAAATGCCTAGTGAGACTGGGTGATTGGGGCACGCGGGGCGGCCGGCTGGCTGCCGGTAAAGGGGGCCGCTGGAGCACCTGTCCCAGCGCTCCCCCCCTCCCGCCCTTGTGCTGGACCGCTGGTTCTGCGGCTCCGCGAATGCCCAGCCGCTGTCTCCTCCAGGCGCGTCCTGACCGCCGCGCTCCCTCTGTCCAGTGCGTCTCGCCGCGTCCAGCTGGAGAAACCAGCGGGTCCCAGCCTCGCGGACCCTCCCCACGGCCCCGAGGGGCAGATGCCTGGAGGAGTCGGCCCCTCACGGTGGCCAACCCTGCCCCGTGGGACGGTGGCGGATTGCCCTGGAGAATTTGGAGGCACAGGCAGGGGAGAGAGCCTGGTACCTAACCAAAGATAGCAGAAGGCTGAATGTGGGTTGGAAAACACCTTCCTCTCTGGCAGGAACACTGCAGCTCGCACTCACCATCCTTGGTGGCGGGGCTGGGGGGGTGGGGGGCAGACCAGATGAGAAGCCCACCCCACACTCCGCACGGCAGAGCTGAAGCCAACCTGCCCCCGCATCCGGGGAGGCCACCTCGCCCGTGGATCGCAACTGGGGCCAGATGGGCTGTTTGCTCTAAAGAAAAAACCGGGACTGCTGACGGGCAGGGAGGGTTTGACAGCTTGGTTCAGCCTGACACCGACCTGCTCTCCGCCTCCTTGACCTCCTCCCTCGAAGGGAGGCGAGCACAGCCAGATGGTTCACTAAATTCCATCACTTCAAGATAGACGGCTCCTTCCCACGTGGACACCCGCAAATAACAACCCCCCGCCCCATGATCAGCCCCTAGGGGTTTGTGTTTACTTACTACAACATTCCTTCACGTTGTTTTCTTTGACATCCACAATCGTTAGCCTCTCCTTTATTGCCAAACAGCAGTAAAAGGCCATTATGGTATTTTTTTTTATAAAGCAAAAATCAAAACCAAAAACCACTTTAATGTATCTTTAATGTATCTTTATTAAGGGAAATTTAAAACAAGTTTCAACTATTCTGGATGCAGTTTATGGTATTTTATACAAAAAAGGGAAATTGTTTAGAATAGTTCCTAAGAATAAGGGAGGGAAATTCAACAATTTTATAATGGCTGTATTTACATTATGCATTACTTGAATTTAGGAATATATTTTTGCAGCATTTGTAACAGATTGTTTTTATATTTCACTGTAAATCCTATGGGGCTTCCCTCTTCCCGGATTCTTTTTTATGTTTTGTTTTGCTATTTTTTTGATAATTTTAGATTTATGAGAAATGTTGCAAAAATAGCCCACAGAAAGACAGACAATAACAAACTTTGACCAGGATGTGCAATAATTGTAACCCTCGCACAAAATACAGCCATTTGGGAAAACAGTTTGAAGCAAGTCTTCAAAATGCTATACCTAGGTCAGCAGCACAGTGGTGAACATAGCTGCCTTCCAAAATGCTAAACATGGAGTTACCATTTTGATCCAGAAGTTCAAATTCTAAGTATATACCCAATAGAAATGAAAAACAAATGTCCACACAAAAACCCATACACAAATAGTAATCTAACAGCATTATTCATTGATAATCAAAGAGTAGAAACATCCTAAATGCCCATCAACTAATGAATGGATAAACACAAAATGGTATATCTACATAATAGAATATTATTAAGCAATAAAGAAGTACTGATACATACTAGAACCGAGACGAACCTTGAAAACATTATGCTAATCAAAGGAAGTTAGTCACAAAAGACATACACAGTCTTCTGTATCTCCAGGGATATGTTTTAAGACCCCCAGTGGATGCCTGAAATTGCAGATAGTACCAAACCTTATATATACTATGTTTTTTTCTTATGCATACATACCTATGATAAAGTTTAACTTATAAATTAGGGACAGTAAGACATTAAAAACAATAAGGAAATAGAATAATTATGACAATATACAATAATAAAAGTTATGTGAACATCATCTCTCAAAATGTTTTTATACTGTACTCACTCTTCTTCAGATGATAAAAAAAAAATTTATGTGATGAGATAAAGTGAGATGAATGACTTAGGCATTTGACTATCATTGACTTGACCATAGTTCAGAAGGAGGATGCTCTGCTGCCAGACTTTGGTTGACCATGGGTTCCTAAAATCACAGATAAGGAGGACTACTATAGTCTATGGTTCCATTTACATGAAACGTCTAGAATAAGCAAACCAATAGAGACAGGTTAGAGATTGTTTGGAGCTGAGTGAAGTGAAGTGAAGTGGGGGGTGACTGCTAATGGATATGGGTAGATTTTAAGAGGTGTGTGATAAAAATATTCTAAAATTAGATTATAGTAATGGCTGTGAAACTATGGATATATCAAAATTGCTGAACTATACATTTTAAGTGAGTGAATTTTATGGTACATAAAATATATCTCAATGAAGCTTTTTTTTTTTAAAACACACATTTAACCCCTGTATACCCTTTACCCAGTTTTCCTGGTTCTTCATAGCCTAGCATAAATATTGAAACTAGAAAATTGATGTTGATAAACTGCTATTAACTAATTAATCTACAGATCTTATCCTGATTTTACTAGTCATCCTACTAATGTCCCAGGGGAGAGAAAAGCAATCCTTGTCACCCAGGTGGCCCCAGGTGCCTGGTGCTGTCAGCCAGGGTTTGGTATTGCTGCAAGCTGGCCTGGCCTTCACACTATATTAGTTTCAGGTCTACAACATGATGATTCAATATTTGTATATATTGTGAAATGTTCACCACAATAGGTCTAGTTAACATATGACCACACGTAGTTACAAATCTTTTTTAATGAGAACTTTAAAAATTTGTTTTCATGTTTGTTTTTGAGAGAGAGAGAGAGAGAGAGAGAGAGCGTGAATGGGAGAGGGGCAGAGAGAAAGGGACACACAGAATCCAAAGCAGGCTCCAGGCTCCAAGCTGTCAGCACAGAGCCCCACGCGGGGCTCAAACTCATGAACCATGAGATCATGACCTGAGCCAAAATCGGACGCTTAACCAACTGAGCTATCCAGGTGCCCCCTGTTTTAATGAGAACTTTAAAGATTTATTCTCTTAACAACTTCCAAATATACAATGTGGTATTATTAACTGTAATCCCCATGCTATACAATACATCCCCAGGACTTACTTTACAACTGAAGTTTGTACATTTTTACCACCTTCCCCCATTTCTTCCACTCCCCATTCCTCCCCTCTGCAACCACCAATCTGTTCTGTGCATCTGTGAAGTTGGTTTGGTTGGTTGGTTTTAAATGTTTATTTATTTTTGAGAGAGAGGGAGAGAGAAAGAGAAATAGAAAGAGAGATGGCAGGAGGGGCAGAAAGAGAGAATCACAAGCAGGCTCCATGCTGAGCCACCCAGGTGCGCCTGGTTGGTTGATTTTAGATTCCACATATAAGGGAGATCATACAATATTTGTGTTTCTCTGTCTGACTTATCTCACTTAGCATAATACCCTCAAGGCCCATCCCTGCTGTCACTCACACTAGGTCTTCATGTTTTCCTCCCACACGTCAACAATTTCACAGAGTATTCATGTCAGGTAAGGCTAGTCTGTAATCGTAACAGATCAAGATAAAAACACTAGCATTCCATAATCATATTTGAACACATATTTGAACTTTAAACATTATCCAAGCCTCAGCATACCAAATGTCTTCCTTTCCTGGCTAATAAGAATGATTGCTGCTGCTTTACCAATTGCAGGGGGTAGCCTTGCACTAGTCAGTGCTGCCTGTACATAAGATTTATTAATATGCCCACTCATAGAATTGTATTACACTTTCTGGATCACCTCCATTTCCTTGATCCTTTTCCAAAACTACCCAACTGAAGTGTTTTCTAATGCCCTGTTACTCAGACACCCTACAGTCCCCGTGGGGTGCATTCTCCCCTGCTATAAGGAATAAACTCAACTTGTCCAGCTAGAGTTGTGTTCTTCATGATCTCCGGTTGGAGAGCATCGACAGTCCTTTTCTGTTCCAGGATTCATTTCGGGGTCCCAAAATGCATCTGGTCACCATGTCTCCTTAGTCCCCTTCCACCTGTTTTTCATGATCTTGACACTTTTAAAGAGGACTGGCCAGATATATGGTAGAATATCCCTCCCTTTGTGTTTGTCTTGATACTTCATCATGAGTGGATTCTGAGTATGTATTTTTGGTAAAATAACACAGAAATGATGCTGTGTCCTTCAGTGCATGATAATAAACAAATACATGATGTCAATATGTCCCATTACTGATAATATTAATTTTGATTACTTGGCTAAGTGTCTGCCAAATTTCTCCACAATAAGGATGCTATTTCCTTCTTTATAATTAGTAAGTAGCTTTTGGGGATATACTTTGAGACCATGTAAATATCTTATTTCTCATCATACTTTCAATGCGTACTAGTGTTAGCATCCATCTATGAGTCTTGCCTTCAACAACTTACCACTGTGGTGTTTGCCAGATGGTGATCTTGTATCTCCATTATTCCTTCTACATTCATTAATGGGAATTCTACCATAAAAAAGGCACTACACATTCCCCCTCATTTTAAAATGTATCCTTTTATTTATATCAGAGTGGAATTATGGGATAGTTATTTTGGTTTATTAACATCGCTCAAATTGTCCCAGATTTGGCCACTGCAAGAGCCATCAGATGGGCTCTGAGGTCCTGTCTCTAATCCATTCTTGAACCCTTTTTTGCCTTTTGGTCCTGCAACAAGATGTTCCAGTTTTCTGTTGTACTTTCCCTGCCCTAGCCCTGGAATCAGCCATTTCTCCAATGAACTCTCGCTCCTTTTTGTTGGCAAATGGCATTTTGAAACGAAGATTTGGGTGTGAGAGATATAATAAGTGATATTAGGTATCTATATCTATCTCTCTGTGTGTGTGTGTGTGTGTGTGTGTGTGTGTGTGTGTGTGTAAATAATCATGAGTTTGTACCCCTGGTTCCTATCCAACCACACAGGATTCATAGTAGCCCTCCTCCTTTCCTTATTTATAATTTCTTTCTCTGATAGTAAAAAACCTCAACCTCATTATCCACAAACATATTTATTTATTCAAGCCCATCATGGATATATATATATATATATATAAAGAAATTTCAGAATCGCTAACCCATACTCTTATGAAAAACAACTTTACTAACTAGGGTATAAATATTTGTTCTTTTTACATTTAGTCTTACATTACATAGTCAAAACACTGATTTCTGAAGATGTTATGGTTACCTTTTTCTTCCCCACTCCTTTCAGTGTGGTTCTAACATTAATTATAATACAGGGGCATCTGGGTGGCTCAGTCGATTAAGCATCTGGCTTGGGCTCAGGTCACAGTCTCATGATTCTTGAGTTCAATCCCCGTGTCAAGCTCTGTGCTGACAGCACGGAGGCTTGCTTGGCATTCTGTCTTCCTCTCCCTCTCTCTCTCTCTCAAAAATAAATAAATAAACATTAAAAAAAAAAAAAACCCAGAATGGACTCTTCCCATGGTGGTGGACTCTAGCCGTACCTCTCCTGTTTTGACTCCCCTTTGTCTTCCAGTAGGCTCAACTTAGTTAGTTGGTGAGTTCCTCATGATGATTGATGTCACCCCATCCCTACCATTCCATTTCCATTCTCCCATTCTTTTCATCCCATTTACTCTAAGCATAACACATTTATTCATTTCTGGTTTATTCCTTCTGTAATTCTTATTGTATATGTATGTTTTCTATATATTCCTTTATTTCAATTTTTTTAATTTTAATGTTTATTTATTATTGAAAACCAGAGAGAGAGAGAGAGCATGAGCATGGGAGGGGCAAAGAGAGAGGGAGACACAGAATCTGAAGCAGGCTCCAGGCTCCCAGCTGTCAGCACAGAGCCTGAGGCGGGGCTCGAACCCACAAACTGCAAGATCATGACCTGAGCCTAAGTCGGATGCTTAACTGACTGAGCCACCCAGGCGCCCCAGTATATTCCTTTATTTCTTACATAAAGGATGTCAAACGACAGATACTCTTTTGTACATTGCTTTTTTCATTTAACAGTATATCCCGGAAATCATTCTCTATGAATTTATAGAGATTATCTTCATTCTTTTTTTTTTTTTTTTTTTTTTGGTAAGTGACTTGTTAAATGAGCCCTTACCCTGTGGGATCTGAGGCTATCTCCTGTAAACGATGTCAGAATTGAGTTGAACTGTAGGACATTTGAGCTGGTATTGCAGAATTGCTTGGTGTGGGAAAAAATACCACACGTTTGGTGAGAAGAAGTGGACTATTCTGTGGGTAGACAGAAAACAGGGGAGGTTTTCCTTTACAGCTGCTAATCAGAAATAAATTCAAAACAAAAGGGAACATATAAAAGAAACAAGAGGGGAAGTATGTGTGTGTACACAAAAGCTTAGGCTGGTGGTACAATTTTAGAGAAGCCTACTGTGTTCTGCAATTCACTACTTCTGACAATGATTATAAGTTGGTCATTTGTTCCCGTCTTGGGTAGATACCAGGTACCTCTCTAAAAACAGTACCAATAACCCTGTTTTGCTCCCTTACTCCAAGAGAAGCAATTGTTCCTTTGTCCAGTTCAGGGAATTCCTTCCCCCAGGGGCCTCCATCCTCTGGGGGGCAGAGATAGAAATCATCTTCTTCAAAGATCAGCCAGGATGGAGGGAGGTGGGCAGGGGATGCATTAAGTGGGTGATGGGTGATGGGTTTGTTGTGATGAGCACTGGGTGTTATATGTAAGCAATAAATCATTAAATTCTATACCTGAAACCAATATTACCCTGTATGTTCACTAAAGAGAATTTAAATAAAAACTTTATTATGTGCCGGGGTGGCTGAGTTGGTTAAGCGTCCGACTTCAGCTCAGGGCATGGTCTCACAGTTCATGAGTTCAAGCCTCACATCAGGCTCTCTGCTGTCAGCACAGAGCCGCCTTCAGATCCTGTCTCCCTCTCTCTCTCTCTCTCTCTTTCTCTCAAGTAAAAATAAAACATTAAAAAAAAAACCTCTCAATCAATCAAAAATGTCAGCAAGCAACTTAATCTAAATTGTCACGCCCACCTTTGAAGTAGAATGCACCAAAACAGGTTTCCATGAGCAAACTTGACTACTTACACCAACTTTTTCCTTTTCAGACCACTGCTATTTCAGACCCTGCATCAAAAATGCAAGCTCAGTCACCAATGGTCATTGTGACTCAGCCTGGATATGGTCCTGTACCCCAGAACCCCAATTGGCAGACAGGCCTGTGTGATTGCTTCAGCGACTGTGGAGTCTGTAAGTGCTAAGAAACTCCCCTGTAATTGCCATGGGGGTGAATGATCAAAGGCCAAAGCCTTCCCTCATCCCTCCCTTACTGTGTAGTAAAGGTTCCTGGCTTATTACAGAGCACCTGGCATGTCAGGCAATGAATGGTAAGTTAAGAAAAAAGGCTTGTGCTGATTATAAGTTAATTTTTCTCCAGCACATGAAACAATAGTCTTACTTCTTATTTGTTTTTTACATTTTATTTATTTTTGAGAGAAAGAGAGACAGAGCACAAGTGGGGGGAGAGGCAGAGCGAGAGGGAGACACAGAATCCGAAGCAGGCTCCAGGCTCTGAGCTGTCAGCACAGAGCCCGACTCAGGGCTCGAACTCACAAACCGTGAGATCATGACCTGAGCCGAAGACAGACGCCCAAACTACTGAGCCACCCAGGCGCCCCAGTCTTACTTCTAAAATAAGTTCTGGGGTTAAGATAACAGTAACAAAGCTGATGATTCTCACAATGAGTGGATATGGTCTAATGATTATAAGTGGACCAGACATTAATTTAAAAGACACATTTCCAGTTTAACTTGATTTAAAAAAGAAAAGAAAAGAAAAAGGACTGTTTTTGTTATATATAAACTCATTACTTTATAGCTACATTGTACCCAGTACACAAGGGGTACTACTCATCCATGATTTCAACATGAGCTCAGAAAAGAATTATTTTAATTTCTATATTTAGGTTTTTTATATACCTGAGAATACAGAATTCTAAAGGCAGCCAGCTTCTGCCTTTAGAAAGAATCTCTGACTCTGCTTTGTTTTCTTTTTGTGAGATCTAAGTAAAGTTGGGGGAAAGTAGGTTTGGCGGGGGTGGGGGATGTTAGATGTCAAAGAACTTAGTTCTCAACACCAACAAAGAAACAAACAAACCTGCCTACAAAAAAAATTTTCTCTGGGGTTTATTTGCCTGCCTCAAGTCTACATAGTGTTCTGAGACAAGGAAAGAAAATACATTAACCTTTAACTTACCAGTGAAATTGAAATTTGGAATCAAGTTTACCCCTGAACAACCTAGGTTTGAACTGTGTGGTTCACGTATATGCAGTTTTTTTTTTACCGGATAGTACTATAACAGTGTTTTCTCTTCCTATGCTTTTCTTAACATTTTCTTTTCTCTAGCTTACTTTATTGTAAGAATATAGTATATAATACATATAACATATAAATTATGTATTAATCAACTGTTTATGTTATAAGTAAGGCAATAGTAGGCTATTAGTAATTAAGTTTGGGGGAATTCAAAAGCTACACACAGGGGTGCTTGGGTAGCTCAGTTGGTTAAGTGTCTGACTTTGGCTCAGGTCCTGATCTCACCGTTCCTGAGTTCGAGCCCCACGTCAGGCTCTGGGCTGACAGCTCAGAGCCTGCAGCCTGTTTTGGATTCTGTGTCTCCCTCCTTCTCTGCCCCTCCCTCCCGTTCTCATGCTCTGTCTGTCTCTCTCTCCCTCTCAAAAATAAATAAACGTTAAAAAAATGTTTTTAAGTTACATGCAGATTTTTGATTGTGCAGGGGGTTGGGGCCCCAAACCCCTGCATTGTCCAAGGGTCAACTGTACATTAAAAAGCACAGAGAGAGGGGCACCTGGGTGGCTCAGTTGGTTAGGCATCCAACTTCAGCTCAGGTCACGATCTCGCCCTCTGTGAGTTTGGGACCCACGTTGGGCTCTGTGCTGACAGCTCAGAGCCTGGAGCCTGTTTCAGATTCTATGTCTCCCTCTCTCTCTGCCCCTCCCCCACTCATGCTCTGTCTCTGAAAAATGAATAAACCTTAAAAAAAAAAAAAGCACAGAGAGAAAAACTTACCTAGAAAATGGAACAGTGGTCTTGTTCATTGTCTCTCATTGTCTTACTGAATGACCTGGGGTGATGACTTACACATCTTGAGACTTTAGTTCAACATCTGCAAATCATAGTAATAGTAAGACTACATTCCTAAAACACTCTAGAGATGAATATTTAAATCTTCCAGCCCCTAGTATTGTGACTCAAATAAATGAATTACAAGTTCTAAATATAAGCTTAATTGCTTCATGGCAGGATTTCTTAATTACAACCCTGACCAAATCATTCTTCCTTCTTAAAATATTTCAGTGGTCCCTCATGACTTTCATAACCAACTCCGAGCACTCACATTTCATCATCCAGTCCCCAACCTGCCTCGTCCTCCAGCTTTATCCCCATCCCATCCAGCCATACTGAATGAACACCAGCCACGATTAGGGCTGCCATTCGTCAAAGCAAACTAATTTCAAACGTGGTGGGAACAGAGTGGAGTAACTTGTGCCTCTGGTTCCATGTGTCCAGGTCTCTGTGGCACATTTTGTTTCATGTGCCTTGCTTGTCAAGTTGCAGCTGACATGAATGAATGCTGTCTGTGTGGAACAAGTGTCGCAATGAGGACTCTCTACCGGACCCGATACGGCATCTCTGTGAGTCTCTTACAACACTGTGTCATTCACATATGCTCCCACCCTCAAAATAATCGCTCTAAACCTGGAAGCCATTTGATGGTGTCCATCACCTGAATTTGATTGGTAGGTGTTTCACATCATGTGCAACCTTGTATTCAGTTGCTGTGGCAACAGATCCTTTGGGTATGTGACCTCCTTCTAGGTTTCTGTTAAAGACCCTAGAACATAGGCAGCTCTCATTTGTATGGATATCATACAATGGAAGGGGATTATTCAGAGTTTACCAAGCCCCAGGTACGTTACATATAGTTACCTCACTGAATGCTTACACCACCCCTGTAAAGTGAGTAGGTCCACATTTTATAGATGAGGGCTTTCAAGTTTTAAGAGGTGGAGTAACTTGCCCAAAGATACGCACCAGCAGCAGAAGTGGTCAATATTCAACTGTAACTTGCCATGCATACACATTCCACTCTACCACAAGCTATACTTTATGTAATAGGAGAATGTGTTGGTCAGGGCTTTCCAGAGAAACACAACCAAAAGGAGATATAGATGATATAGACATAGAGAAATCTAGATGAAAATAAAGAGAGAGATTTTAAGGAATTGATTCATAGAATTTTGAGGGTTGGCAAGTCCAAAAAGCAGAGGAAGCTGGCAGGCTGGGAAGAGTTGCAGTTCAAGTCTGAAGGCAACTTGCTGGCAGAATTTCTTCTTGCTCTGGGGCAGTCAATCTTTTTCTATTAAGGCCTTCAACTGATTGGATGATGCCTATCCACATTACAGAGGATAATGTGCTTTACTCAAAATCTACTGATTTAAATGTGACTCTTGTCTAAAAAATCTTCACAGAAACATCTAGAATATATGGGCACCATGACCTAGCCAAGTTGCTACATTAAATTAACATCACAGGGAACAAATGACTAGAATACTTTAGTAACTTATTTTATTCCATTGAAATTATTTTATTTGTTCATTTAAAAATATTTGTTAGTTTTTTATCACAAAAATAATATATGCTATATACATAATTTTATGACAAATTCAAACACTGAACTGTGTGAAGTAAAACGTGAAAATCTAACCCCTTTACACACAATTCCACCACTCAGTGATAAACTCTATTAATAATTTGGTGTGCACTCTCTTTTAGGTTTTTTTCCTATGCCTGTAAGGCATACAAATATAGATTAGATATAGCTCTAGCTATGGATGTGGACATATGGAGTTTGGGGGGTGAGGGACTCTTTTATTCTAATTTGTTTTTATCTTTTAAAATGGTGTCATATCATACTGTAGCTTGTTTTTTTTCCCACTTAATATTTGGTAGACCCCCTTTATGTCTGTAATACAGAGCCTTTTTAATGTGTGAATAGTATTCCACCATATAGATAATTTATTTAATCACTTCCCTACTGATGAAGAGTTAAGTAATATTACAGATTAAATAGTTGTTAACACATATGCTTCTGTATAGGCACTGGTATTTTTGTGGAATAGTGTCTGAGATTAGATTGGTAGACCTCGGTATCTGTACATTCAAAATGTGAAACTGTCAAATACCCCTCCAAAAATATTATATCAATTTATAATCCATTAACATTCTATGTGTGCCCAATATTGGATTTTTTTTTCCTTTTTCCCATCAGAGAGGCAAAATGATATTTCATTGTTGTTTAAGTTTTATTAGTTAAGATCAAGCAAATTTTTTAAACTTCTTCGTCTTTTTGCATTTCTTCTATAAATTATGTGTACATATCCTTTGTACATTGCTTTATTTAATTATGCTATATTGTTTAACATGAAGTTTATCTAGTTTTTTAAAGGCTTAGTCCATAATCAGCAGTTTCTGGATGGCTCAGTGTCTGACTTGACTCAGGTCATGATCTTGTGTTCTGTGAGTTCGAGCCCCACGTCCGGCTCTGTGCTGACAGCTCAAAGCCTGGAACTTGCTTCGGATTCTGCATCTCCCTCTCTCTCTCTGCCCCTCTCCTGCTCGCATTCTGTCTCTATCAAAAATAAACAAACATTAAAAAAATTTAAAGGTTTAGTCCATAATCAAACTTTCTTTTTTTTCCCTTTTTTTTAGTTTACATCCAAGTTAGTTAGCATATAGTGCAAGAATGATTTCAGGAGTAGAATCTAATGATTCATCCCCTACATATAACACCCAGTTCTCATTCCAACAAGTGTCTTCCTCAATGCCCCTTGCCCTTTTAGCCATCCCCCCACCCACACCCCTTTCACCAACCCTCCGTTTGTTCTCCATATTCAAGAGTCTCTTATGTTTTGTCCCCCTCCTTTTTGTTTTTAATTTTTTAATGTTTATTTATTTTTGAGAGAGAGAGAGACAGAGTGAGAGCAGGGGAGGGGTAGAGAGAGAAGGAGACACAGGATCCGAAGCAGGCTCCAGGCTCCAGCTGACAGCACAGAGCCCGGCGCGGGGCTCAAACTCACAAACCGCAAGAACATGACCTGAGCCGAAGTCGGATGCTCAACCGACCGAGCCACCCAGGCGCCCCTCCCCCTCCTTTTTTTAATATTATTTTTGCTTCCCTTCCCCTATATTCATCTGCTTTATATCTTAAATTCCACATATGAGTGAAGTCATGTGATATTTGTCTTTCTCTAATTTCGCTTAGCATAATACACTCTAATTCTATCCACATTGTTGTAAATGGCAGGAGTTCACGCTTTTTGATTGCTGAGTGATACTCCATTATATATACCACATATTCTTTATCCATTCATCTGTCGATGGACATTTGAGCTCTTCCTATACTTCGGCTATTATTGATAGTGCTGCTATCAACATTGGGGTGCACGTGCCCCTTTGAAACAGCACACCTGTATCCCTTGGATAAATACCTAGTAGTGCAATTGCTGGGTCATAGAGTAGTTCTAGTTTTAATTTTTTGAGGAAGCTCCATACTGTTTTCCAGAGTGGCTGCACCAGTTTGCATTCCCACTCTCAGTGCAAAAGGGTTCCTCTTTTTCCGCATCCTCTCCAACATCTGTCATTGCCTGAGTTGTTAATTTTAGTAATTCTGACTGGTGTGAGGTGGTATCTCATTGTGGTTTTGATTTGTATTTCTCTAGATAAATACATAAATATTTGATTTGATGCTGAGTGATGTTGAGCATTTTTTCATGTGTCTGTTAGCCATCTGGATGTCTTCTTTGGAAAAACGTCTATCCATGTCTTTTGCCCATTTCTTCATTAACTTATTTGTTTTTTGGATATTAAGTTTGCATAATCAAATTTTCTTAATGCTCTTTAGGAGTCTGAAAAATTAATAACAGTCTGAAAGTGGGGTGCCTGGGTAGCTCAGTCAGTTAAGCGTCCAACTTGAGCTCAGGTCATGATCTCACTGTTCGTGGATTTGAGCCCCATGTCGGGCTCTGTGCTAACAGCTCAGAGCTTGGAGCCTGCTTCAGATGCTGTGTCTCCCTCTCTCTACCCTTTGCCTGCTCACACTCTGTCTGTCTGTCTCTCTCTCAAAAACAAATAAACATTAAAAAAAAATAACAGTCTGAAAGTAAAACGTATTTGGTTTTAACAAAAATTTGGAAGATTGGAAGAAAGAGGAAGAATAAGGCATTCTAAAGACTTTATTTTGTATGACATTGATAGCTATGCATAATTATTTTCCATTTTTAAAAAAACAACTTTATTGATGTATAATTGACTTATAATAAGCTGCATATATGTAAAGTGTATGATTTGATAAGTTTATATACCCATGATACAGACCCATGAAACCATCCTCACAATCAAGGCAGTGAACATATTCATCACCTCCAAAAGTTTACTCATACCCATTTGTAATTCTTTCCTCTTTACCCTCTCCTCTTCCCCAACTAACTGCCAATGTTTTCTGTCACTATAGTTTGCATTTTCTGCAGCTTTATATAATAGAACTATACAGTCTATACTCTTTTATCTAGCTTCTTTTACTCAGTATGATTGAGATCCATCCAAGTTGTGTTATGTACTCTTAAAATTTGTTAAGAGGATAGATCTCATGGTAAGTGTTCTTAACACAATGAAAATAAAATTAGTGGAAAAAGAAAATACTTGGATGGGAAATAAGCAAATAAAAAGATGCTCAATATCATTAGTCATTAGAGAAACATAAATGAAAACCACAATGAGATACCACTACACAACTAAGGGAATCACTAAAATTAATCAGACCAAACCACAGCATTGCCAAATATGGAGGAACTGAAACTCACATGCACTGCTGGTAGGAATGTAAAGGCATTTTCTTAAAAAGTTAAACACACCTACCATTTGAGCCAGCCATTTTACTCCTGGATATTTACCCAAGGAAATTTATATCCATACCAAGACTTCTATCAAATGTTCAGAGCAGTTTTGCTTGTAACAGCCCCAAACTAAAAACAATCCAAATATCCCCCTGCAGGTGAATGGATAAACAAAGTGTGATATATCCATATAATGGAATACTACTCAGCAATAAAGAGGAATTGTTGATACACACAAAAACCTGGATGAATCTCAAGATAAATATAATTTTAAGTTGTGGGTAAAAAATGAAAGGAAATCACTAATCAGATAAAAATTAGTGGGACGTCTAAAGGGAACAAAAGGAATCAGGAAAGACCTCTGCAGCAAAAGGAAGAAAAGAACTAAAAAAAAGAAAAAAAAAATTCAGTGAATACCAAACATAAAATAATTGGCTATCCCATGAGTGAGAGAAATTTAGATTTTTCTGCTGTGCTAACATATCTTTGCCTTTTGTTTACCCTTTAAGTGTGTCTTAGGGAATCTGATCTCTTGGAAGATAAGTGAAGAACTGCCCCAGTACTTCCCCCTCTCCTCTCCTAGGGCCCAAAGCCCACATCAGAGTCCTCTGTTAAGGTTATCTGCATGCTGTCTCCTGGGGCAAAGCCACAACAGGTGGCTCTGGACTGGCCCCAATGCGCAGGCAGGCTTCAGTTAACTTCGAGTCTTCTGATCCCCAGCCTGTTCTTCCTCCTGAGTTTCCAGGTTTTTGAGTTCGCTATTTATCAAATGCTCTGCCCGTGACCCTGTTAGGTTTCAGGTTCCCTACCTCTGTTTTACTTTCTCCATCAGTGTAATCCTATCTGCTTCCTATTTCCAAAAAAGTACTCAAAATTTCTGGCCCACTAAATAACCCCACTCCTGTTTTCTAGTACAGCTTTATTTACCAAAGCTCTGCAAGCACATAGTTTTCTAGATTATCTATTTTTTTTTAAGTTTATTTATTTATTTTGAGGGGGAGGGGTAGAGAGAGAGGGAGAGAGAGAATCCCAAACAGGCTCCATGCCCTCAGTGCAGAGCCCAACTCAGGGCTCAATTTCACGAACAGGATCATGACGTGAGCTGAAATCAAGATCGGACGTTTAACGATTGAGCCAAGCATCTGCCCCAGATTATCTACTTTTTGTTAAGAAAAACAGTAGTCCACAAACTTCTCTCCCCTACTGCCTCAGTCCCAGAACTCTGTGAGTGTTTCCCTCCGTATCTCCAAATCATAGACTGTATTGCTACTTTTTGAGTTTTAAGTTTGGGGCATTGTCTATAGACCTCCCACTCTGAAAGATGAGAATTTATTTCCCTTTCTTCTCCTTCTCCACCCTCTCCCTACCCCAGTCCTTCCAATATTGTTATATGTAATTTGGGTTAAATCCATGTTTGGTACTTACATTATGAGACTTCTGTTAGCTCTTCAGAGTTGCATCATGTAGTGAACTATGATTGCCTTTCCTATTAAACTTTGTTTTTCCTGGTCTTAACAATTCTTGGCATTTTCATTAGTAACTCTCCACTTAGCCACGAGTAGTTTTCCACTGACTTTACCTCCAAAACTACTCTTTCCCAGTTTTCTAAATTTCTTTTCAACACATTCAACACATTGGACATTCTATCATTTTTATCTTCTTGATGAAATCACTCCCTGACTTAAACTACCCTTTGAACTAGTTGCTCTTCATTTCTGATGCTTAGATCTCACCCTGGGTTCTCCTTCACCATGAGCCTGGAGATTTCATTACCTTCTTTCCTGGGTTAGGCTCCTGTTTCTTATATCCCACGTCTTCCTCTTTCCAGGTCTCCTCCCTCATTGTGATGGAGGTATCCTCACATAGCTTCCTGAGACAGGGATGAGGTGTGGGAAGCAAGAATTTTGAGATTTTACTTTCTGAAACTCTTTGTTTTTTCCTCTTACTGACAGTTTGGTTGATTGATATCTTCTATTTTCAATATTACAAAGTATAGGAAAACATTCGATGTCATAAAAAGAGGAGTTATACGGAAAAATCAATTAACATTTTCCCAAATGTATCCATCCAAACTCTGAATTCCAAGGATCGGTTCCTTCTGCTTCTCTTCAAAGTGTCTTGAAAATCCACAAGTTCTAACTTCCTAATAGGTGGATTTTAATTTCTATTTCTTTTATCTTTTCAACCAGGGATCCATTTGTGATGACTATGTGGTGACCCATTGCTGTCCTCAATGTTCTCTTTGCCAAATCAAGAGAGACATCAATAGAAGGAGAGCCATGCGTACTTTCTAAAAAAAAACCTAATGGTAGGTTCCAGAAACTGTGTTTTTTAAAAATATATATAATTAAGGGATTTGTAAATTAGCATTATTTTGAGTAATGATTCAATAATAACAATTCTTTACATCTTTCAAATGTTGTCTTCATATAAAGATTGATCTTGGTTTCCTCTTATGAAGAAAATAGCTGTATTAGGTTACTTGGGCCACCATAACAATATAGCATAGGGTGGGTCGTTTACACAAGAATTTATTTCTCACAGTTCTGAAGGCTGGGAAGTCCAAGATCAAGGTGTGGGCCAATTGAGTTCCTGTGGGGGCTCTCTTCCTAGCTTACAGGTGGCCACATTCTCACTGTATCTTCAAGTGGTGGAAAGAGATCAAGCTCTGGTCCCTTTTCTTATGAAGACAGTAATCCCATTGTGGGGGCTTCACCTTCATGACCTTATTTAAATCTAATTATCTCCCAGAGGGTCTGCCTCCTAATACTATCACACTGGGGGTTAGGGTTTCAACAAATGAGTTTTTCTGGGAGCACAAACATTCAGTCTATAGCAATAGCTTTATGTTTTGAAATCATATTTTAGTAAGTAAAGGGATGGTGACTTTTCTAGACTTCTCAGAATTCTCTTGATCCATTAATGAAGAACTTACCACTTGTAAAATAACAGAGTGTGGTGAGATACAAAAAAAGTAGAAAATAAGCCCCCTACTTAGACAAATTGACAAAAGAACTTGGTAAATAACTACAAAGTAGTAGAACAAATAAAAATTACATGCTTTGTAATATTTGAATTGATTGCAGCATAAAGCATCTATCAATAATGAGGTGAGTTTAAGCTGGAAAATCCTATTGGAAAAAGTGAATCCTGAAAGTGGTGGTTATAGAATATAGAATATTTGAAAATGCTATATAGAATCTGAACTTCTGACAATCAATCAACTCATTTCCAACTAATTTTTCCAGGATGCTCAGAATTAGCTATTGAAGATGTAGTAAAGTAGAAATAAACATGATTTTGTCAGTCCTCTATAGAATTTATCTTGAGTATGGGGAAAAAGCATTAATTTTCCCACTCTTAGTAATACATCACTTTCTTTTTCAAGGGAATGCGAACTCTGTATAGGTTAACAAATATAACTCATGGAGAATATATTTTAAAATATCATTTATTTAGCAGATAATGTATCAAGTACCTAGTACTATGCAGGACACTGCTAGGTCCTGTGGGGAACAAAAATAAATAAGCTGGTCTCCTTGTCTTTAAAGACTTTATACTCTAAAAGAAAGGATTAGATAGCCTTTAAATAAAATGACAGGTTTGACTAATGACTTTAGACCAAGTGCTATTTTAAGTTCAGAGGAGGGAAAGATCATATTCTACTGACATGTGTAAATGAAAGTTTCTTGGGGGCATCTGGATGTCTCAGTTGGTTGAGCAGCTGACTCTTGGTTTCAGCTCAGGTGATGATGTCATGTTCATCAGTTCGAGCCCCTGTGTTGGGCTCCATGCTGACAGAACGGGGCCTGTATGGGATTCTCTCTCCCTCTCTCAAAAGAAAGAAAGAAAGAGAAAGAAAGAAAGAAAGAAAGAAAGAAAAGAAAGAGCGAGCGAGTTTCTTGAAAGAAGTGGTTTTTTATTCTAAAGTGAATGTGAATATCAAGGTCACAATAGGAAAGAGATGGCACTGAAATTGTAATAGTACAAGGATTTAATGAAAACTACTTACAATAAAGGTGTGGGTGGGAGGTAGAGGGAAATGACCAGGGATGGTGCTGGAATCTAGGCTAGAAGCAGTTAAACTATATCACCCCTTAGGGGCACCTGGATGGCTCAGTTGGTTAAGCATTCAACTTCAGCTCAGGTCATGTGGTTCCCCGGTTTGAGGCCCGCCTCAGGCTCTTTGCTGACAGCTTAGAGCCTGCTTTGGATTCTATGTCTTCTTCTCTCTCTGCCCTTCCCCAGCTTGTGCTCTGTCTCTCTCTCAAAAATAAATAAAAACATTAAAGAATTTTAAACTCTACCACCCCTAGGCCTCAGAGAGGCAAGGAAGGAGAAGTTACTTGAAACCCAAAGGAGTGAGCTATAAGAAGGAGAAGGTGGCCCTGAGAGGAACAGTAACCTCTCACTAGAAAGACAGGAGTATCCTGGGGCAACCTCATAGGAAGGAAGTAGTCAAGAGAAAAAATACCCTGATCTCACTTTCTGATGTCCCGTCTAGGCTTCCCACTGGCTGAACCCACAGGAAGGCAGAGGGCAGGAAAGTGGTGCTGTAATATACAGGTCAGCCTCCCAGAACATAGAGCAGGGAAGACAAGGATGAAAATGGATCAGATGGGACAAACATTAAGATTTCTGACACAAGATGTGGCTTTAATTAATAAAAATGGATGTGGCTTCTTTCTGTTTTTTCTTCAGCATTTTCACTCAGTTGCATTTTTTAAAAATTTATTTATTTTGAGAAAGGGGGGGGGCGGTCAGAGCGAGAGAATCCCAAGCAGGCTCCAAGCTGACAGCACAGAGCCCCACATGGGGCTCAAACTCATGAACTGTGAGATCATGACCTGAGCTGAAATCAAGAGTCAGATGCTTAACCCACTAAGCCACCCAGGTACCCCTGGATGTTGCTTCTAATCAGCAGCAGCATTCGTGAAACTGTAGAAGCAAAAAAGGGAAAACATCTTTGTGAGTGTAGGTCCACTCAACTTGGTAGGAACATATAAGTAGGAAAATAATGAGAAATGAAAGACTTATAAGTGAGTTGGGCCATGGCATTTAATGTACTGAAAACTGGGCTGATGATTTGGCCTTTGATTTGGTAAGCAGTGGGGAGTTACTGTAGGCTTTATGTAAGGGGGTGACATCAATAGAGCTATACTTTAGAAGAATTAATCTGATAATGGTATATAGCACAAACTGGACAGGATGAGGTCAGAAGCAAACATGTGGAATTAGACCAGTTTAACACTGTTTATTTAAATAAACACATGAGACAGGTTGGATGAAATATATACCCACACATACATAATGAATCCTAACATCTGACCTATTTCTTTTAACCCCAGAGAAATTATCTTACTGAATCAGTGGGTTTGAGGTAAAATACCTTGGTGGTCTTGACTCTGGTGCATCACCTTTGACCCTACATTATTCATCAACAGTGAAACTTTAGATATACAAACACCTGAAATGGGAGAATCAAGAGACAAAGATCAAAGAAGAACATGATTTATGTTAAGAATAGGTTGAAAAGGGGTACATGGGTGGCTCAGTTGATTAAGCGTCCTGCTGACTCTTGATTTTGGCTCAGGTCATGATCTCACGATTCATGAGATCGAGCCCCAGGTGGGGCTCTGCACTGACAACGCGGAGCCTGCTTGGGATTCTCTCTGCCCCTCCCACCCTCAAAATAAATAAAGAAACACTTAAAAAAGTAGGTAAACCAAGGGGACATAAAAACAACTGAAAAAGCTCCCAATTGTGAACACTGGAACAATTGAGGCAACAAAGTAAAGTAGCATTAGATTATAAATGGAAAGATTATAGCCAAAATAAAATATCTATGAGTCATACTTCTATAAATACATGATTACACAAACAAATAAATGGGGGAGAACAGACGAATTTTCCAGAAGTACAGAAGAATTCCAAACAATGTACGTGTGTTCCTCCCTCAAGGCAATGGAGTGTAACTCCTACCTCGTAAGAATGGGTTTGCAGAGTAACTTCCTTTCAAAGAGTATATATGAAAAGGAGGAAAAAAGAGTAGCCTTATAGTGGAGAAACCTGACAGAACTACTTCAGCCAAGTGACCAAAGTGAACCTCATCAGTGATAAGTCATGTTGGTAGCATGTCCCCTTGAAATGATGTGATGAGAATGGCACTCTACCTTCTCGGTCTTCTCTCAAAACCCCGTAACTCCAGTCTAACCAGGAGAAACACATGGGCCAAATCCAAACTGATGCATAGGTATTCTGCAAAATACCTGACCAGATCTCGTCTAAATTGTCAAGGCCATCGCAAACAAAGAAAGTCAAGAAACAATCACAGTTTGGAGAAGCCTGTGGAAACGTGACAACTGAATGTAACGTGCTGTCCTAGATGGGATCCTGGAACAGAAAAAAGACATTAGGTAGAAATTGAGAAATCTAGCTAAGGTATATGCTTTTATTAATAATATTATGTATCAACATTGGTTCATTAGTTGTAACAAATCTACCATAGTAAGATGTTAACTGGTAGGGAAACAGGGGCAGGGGATGTAAGAGCCCCCTGTACTATCTTTGCAACTTTTCTGTAAATCTAAAATAATTCTAGGGCGCCTGAGTGGCTCAGTCGGTTGGGCGGCCGACTTCGGCTCAGGTCATGATCTCGCGGTCCGTGAGTTCGAGTCCCGCGACCGGCTCTGGGCTGATGGCTCAGAGCCTGGAGCCTGCTTCCGATTCTGTGTCTCCCTCTCTCTCTGACCCTCCCCTGTTCGTGCTCTGTCTCTCAAGTAAATAAACGTTAAAAAAAAATTTAATTCTAAAATTTAAAGTTTATTGAAAATTAAAAAGTAGATTGAGGAAGCTCAAACCTATTCTTTGTGTATCCCTTATAGGTGAAAAGCTCTCACTGAAGCAACTAAAACCAGCAGGCATACACCTCTTCAGTTTGAATCCTTCTCTGCTTTTGCAAATGAAATATGACAGATATGCTTGATCACAATCAATGGGATAAAAGAATGGAATTTTGATTTATTTTAAATGAATGTTTTTGCTTAGTTTTGCTAAATGGTTCAGCTTAGTTTCTCCTTGCTTTCATATTATTAAATTTTCTGGCTTATGAATTTTGTGTTACATTTCTTATATAAACAAAATAAAAGATTTTACTAACAAGATACTATATGCTTCCTTGCTGTCAATGTCTTTAGGTCATTAGTTCATTTTAAGGGTCCACATCATCTTTTATTCTGGTAGTTTGGTTTCTTCACAGGAGAGTTTGGTCCACAGTAACTCGGTTCTCTTTCATCTAAGAACTTTGAGATAGAATGAAAGACTATGGATAGCTATTATAAGACACTTACAATACATTTAACTAATACTTTTTCTCCTTATCATGTTACCCAATAAGTATTATTAATGCTGACAAAGTAACAACACTCTATGTCCTGCTTCCCAGCTGCATACACCTGATGGGTTTGTTGTGTTGATTTTCTTTCTCTTTTGAAAATGAAGTATCAGGACAAGTAACAAAAATTCAGTGACCAAATTCAGTATGACTATTTTGATTAAATATTGATGATAAATGTGTGAAGCAAGAATTTTTTTCACATTTATTACTCTCTATGTTCCACATGCAACATTTTGTCCTGATGAAAATCTCACTTTCCCAGTTCCTTTGGTTTTCCTCCTACCCTTGAATCCATTTCATTTGTTGGGGTAGGGGAAGGGGAGGCAAAACTACCGTACAGGTTTATTGTGAAATTTCAGAGAGATAAAATGTAAAGGCACCTACAGCGCACCTGTGTGGCTCAGTCGGTTAAGCGTCCACCTTGGCTCAGGTCATGATCTCATGGTTTGTGAGTTCGAGCCCTGCATTGGGCTGTCAGCACAGAGCCTGCTTCAGATCCTCTGCCCCCTTCTCTCTTTCTGCCCCAGCCCTGCTCATGCTCTCTCTCTCTCTCAAAAATAAATAAATATTTTTTAAAAATTAAAAAAATGTAAAGGCACCTGGACCTTAAGCTCAGCAAACTGGAGTGCTCTGCCCCTTCTTTTATTCACCTCATAGATTGTGGCGCTTTGCAAGGTTGTATCAGGGATCCGCTCATTTTATAGCTCACGTTCTTCCTAGTGTCATCTACTCCTAAGGCTTCAGCTGCCTCCTATAAGTCAAGGAGGACTGTATGTCCAATCTCCCCACCTTACTATTGGTGTTCTAAATGACTCTTCAGCTGCCTACTAACCAAGTCCATCTGGATGTCCCCTAGGCCTTCTCTCTACCCAGCATGTCAAACGATACCACCACTTACTCAAATGTTCAAGATGAGAAATCCAAACATCGGTGATTCCTGAGTTGTCTGATCACACCCTTCTCCCTTATCCTCAGATCTAATCAGACACTGGCTTCTGTCCCTTAAATTCCACTTGACACCCCCAATGGATGACCTATTTTGTTTGTTGCTATATCCCTAGTGCCTAGAACAATGCCTGACACCTGCTAGATACCCACTCAAATCATTTATTGAATGAATCAATCTGACCTCTTCTCTTTATCTTCACTGCCATGAATGTAGTTCAAACCCTAATTATCTCTTTGGAAAATCAGGCACATAGCTCCTGAACTAGTCTACCTGCCTCTAGTAACTGCCGCTCCCATTACCATCTTTCCACTCCATCATATAAACTGCCTGCCACAAGTTAAACTATGAACATTCTGAAAAAAGACCCCAGATTTTCCCTGGTCCTTCATAATATAGCCTCAGTTTACCTCTTTAGCCTATCCTCCTGCCACTTCTTCACTCATATAATTCCCTATTTTCGTTACGTTCAACACACATACATTTCCAAATTTCAAATTCCACTGTTCATTGACATATATAGGAAAGCCATGGACTTTTTTTGTATATTAACTTTGTATTCTACAACTTTACTATAATTGTTTTTTAGTTCCAGGAATTTTTTTTTCCTGATTCCTTGGGATTTTCTGTGTAAACAATCATGTCAACTGTGAACAAAGACCGTTTTTTCCTCCTTCCCAATCTGTATAAGTTTAATTTCTTTTTTGGTCTTATTGCATTCTTAGGACTTTCAGTATGATGTTGAGTAGGAATGAGAGTAGACATCCTTGCCTTATTCCTGATCTTATGGGGAAAGATACTGGTAATCTATTTTCTATTAAATATGATGTTAGCCACAGGATTTTTTGTAGATTCTCAATCTTAGGAATAAATAATCTAGCAATCTATTTTCTCACTATTTTAAAAAATGTTTATTTGTGCTCGCTTCGGCAGCACATATACTAAAAAATGTTTATTTTTGAGAGAGAGACAGAGAGACAGAGAGACACAGAGCATGAGTGGGAGAGGGGCAGAGAGAGGGAGATACAGAATTCAAAGCAGGCTCTAGGCTCTGAGCTGACAGCTCAGAGCCCGACCTGGGGCTCAAACTCATGAACTGTGAGATCATGACCTGAGCACCTGAGCGAAAGCTAAGAGTCAGATGCTTAACCTACTGAGCCACCCAAGTGCCCAGTTTCTCATCATTAATATGATGTCAGTAATAGGTTTTTCTGTAAATGTTATCAAGTTGAGGAAGTTCTCTATCCCTAGTTGCCTGAGAGTTTTTATCATGAATAGGTGTTGGATTTTGTCAGATGCTTGTTTTTTTTTCTGTGCCTGTTGATACAATCATATGATTTTTCTTTAGCTTGTAGATTCTCTTAGAATATCAAATATATATATATATATATATATATTTAAAAATTTGACAGTAGTTGCCTTCCAGTTTGCAATATACATTTCAAGTAATCTAAGTTCATGTTTAAATAACGCTGTACTGTTTCATGGGTAGTGCAGGAATCTTAGAATATTCCCAATTCCTGCCTCCCATCATTGTTGTCAATTATTTTACTTACCATACAGTATAAACATTCAAAAATGGTTACCATTGTTAGTTTGAACAAAGTTATCTATTAGACCAAGTAAAAATTTTTTTTAAAGATTTTATTTTACCTTCATCTATTTGTCCCCTGATGCTCTTCCTTTATCCAAGTATCATTTCCTTTGCTCTGAAGAACTTTTAGCGTTTCTTGTAAGGCAGGTGTCCTGGCAACAAATTTCTTTAGTTTTTCCTCAGAGAGTCTTTATTTTTCTTTCACTTTTAAAGGATAATTATGCTGGATTAATATCCTACATTGGTAAGTTTTTTCTTTCACCATCTTAAATATCTACAGTTTTCTTGCTTGCATGGTTTCTGACAAGAAATCCAGTATAATTCTCATTCATGTTCCTTTACAAAAAAGGTTTTTTCCCCCCTAGCATCTTTCAAGATTTTCTTGTCTTTGTTTTTTTGCAGTTTAAATATGATATGCTTAGGTGTAGATTTTTTTTGGTATTTATCATGCTTGCTGTTCTCTAAGCTTCCTGGGTCCGTGGTTTGGTGTCCCCATCATTAATTTTGGAAAATTGTTAGCCAGTATTGTTTCAAATATTTCTTCTGTTCCTTTCTCCCTGGTATCCCCATTATACCTATGTTACCATTTATATAATTGTCCCATAGTTGTTGGATATTGTTTCTTTTTCTTTTTTTTTTTTTTTTTCTTATTTGCATTTCAGTTTGGGAAGTTTTTACCTACACATCTTTAAGCTCACTGGTCTTTCTTCAGGGTGTGTTCAGTCTGATGATTAGTCTATCAAAGGCATCTCCATTTGTTTTTTATTTCTAACATTTCCTTTTAATTCTTAGTTTTCACCTCTCTACTTACATCACCCATCTCTCTACTTACATTGCCCGTTGCCTACTTTTCCCATTAAAAACCCTTAGCAAATTAATCATAGCTATTTTAAATTCTTGGTCTAATTAATTCAAACATCCCTGCCACACCTGATTCTGATGCTGGACTTGTGTCTTCAAATTGTGTTGTTTTTGTTTGTTTGCTTTTTCATTGTGCCCCTTGCAGTTTTTTGGTTGAAAGGCAGACATAATGTATCAGGTAATAGGAACTGAGGCAATTAGCCTTTTAGTATAAGGTTTTATATTAATCTGAGTAGGAGCTGGGTTGCATTTAATGTTTGCTATACCTGTGTCAAAGACTTCTGTTTCCTCTATTTTCGTTTGTATTCTTCCCTGTTGTATTGTTTACCTAAGACTTCTTTCTTAAGGAGTGTGTCCTGCAGCTCATGAATTCCACTATTATTACACTGGAGCCCCGTTTGATGGAACAGATTTGGGAAGCAATCTATAATGTTTGATTCGATCTCTGTTTTTTACTTATCTGAGTCCCTGGGCTGTGACCTTCAGAAACCTCCCGCCACCTTCTCTTACATGACACAAGAAGACTCAAGAGGGCTAGAACTGTATAACTGCACTTGCCCCATGTCAGACAAGGCTCTGGTAATGGTATTTTTCCTTAGGGCAGGTCTTTGTCATGGAAAATCATCCAGGTGTATTTCAAAATAGTTACTTTCCCCTCCCCTGCCCTGCCTGAAGAACAAGGGGATCCCAATCATACTCCTGAGACTCTGATGGGGTTCCTGGGGATGAATCCTAGAAAGTGTAGGGGTTCTCCTAAGAGTGGGCCCTCAGGGGGCTTTAACATTCCAGCTAGTTTACACTCAGCCTCCAGTAACTTGTCAGTTACCGTTTCACGGTTCATATCAGTTACTGCTCCAGAAGCTTCTGCTCCCAATAAGTTCTCTCAACTGCGATTCTACCTGCCTGTCTTTTCTCCGGTGGAAATAAGAGAAGCCATTGATTTGCAGCCGGTTCAGCCTTTTTCTTACTGTGAAAATGGAGTCAGGCCCTCCAAGCTCTTCACATGTTGGAGCTGAAACTGTAACCTGCCCACAAATTTTTTTAAGAAGTCCTTTCCCCATTTTCCCTATAAAGCTAGCCTGCAATAATCCTGAGAGGCCTTCCCTGATCTCTCTGCTACCCAAAAAGCTCCTCCCCATGTGATCTAGTACTTGGTGCAACTACAAGTATTACACATACCATCCATCGGCTCTGTGACTCTGAATGCGTGGAGAACAGGCATTACGGTCTGTCTTTGCATTTCTAGCATATGGTATAAATCGATGTCTGTTGAATTGAAAGGAAAAATGAACAAAACACCATTCACTAATTAGAAACAAAGTACTACTTTTATTTGGCTCACTTCTCCATTTATTAGAATTACCACATTTGGAGAGGCACAAAGCACTTAAGTTTTACATGACTACAAAGTTATCACAAATCCCAAACTTTTTAGCCACAGATATTTCACTTACTCTGTTTAAAGAAAAAGCTTTCAAAACATTTGAGTTAGCTTGATACATAGAGACCCTGAATATATGGTAACTACATATTTTTAAATGCTTGCACTTTCTGTTCTAATGTCTTCTTTAAATGGAATCCAGCATAAAAGGGATTGAAATACGTAAGGTCATGATGCAAATGCTTTGGAGAGACAGTGAAATTAATCTGTACAACATTGAAAAAGATGTAGTGTGCACAGAAGTTTTGTAAGGATTCACTGAGCCATCTGGGCTTCCATGGCTTGTGCTGTCCATTCTGGTGCTGTCTGGCTAATTTTCTCCAAAAGGTTATTCACTTGGAAACAAAGTGACTGGATCTGTTTGTCCCACGTTGGCAGGGCTTCTCGTGCTAAACAAAAAAAGAACAACGTACAGAGTTTACTCCATACATTACTCCATATATTCATATGGAATGTGAGTTAAAAGATAATTTATAGTAGTATTAATTTTAAAGGTTTCTTCTGAAAATCTTGGCTAATAAAGTTAAAGCTAATTAAGCAATAATTAAGGAAAATACCCAAATTACTGGCACATGGTATAAAACAAAACCAAAACACATACACGTAGATACATATTATTATTATTCAGGAAAACAAAATAAAACCAACCAATCAAAGCACTTCAGTCACAAAAACCACCACAATAAAAGCCTCACTGAGCCATCTCATCACCAGTTTTTCGTGATTCACAAGACACTGCCACCTACTGGAGAAAGCAAATCTATTTATATAGTCAAAACTGTCTCTACTTGACTCTTGTGAAGGACACATATTTTAATGATTAAACAAAAACCAAAAAAATTCATCATGAAAACACAAGGTTTTCCTCTATACCAGCAATATACAGTTAGAAATGATGAACTCAGGGGTGCCTGGGTAGCTCAGTTGGTTAAGCATCCGACTTCAGCTCAGGTCACGATCTCACAGTTCGTGAGTTCCAGCCCCGCATGAGGCTCTGCGCTGACAGAACCGGGAGCCTGCTTCAGATTCTGTCCCTCTCTCTGTGCCCTTCCCTGCTCGTACTCTGTCTCTCTCTCAAAAAATAAATAAACAAAGAAAGAAAGAAATGATAAACTTGGGGAACATCAATTCAAAATAGCAACCAAATTTACCAAAATAGGCACAGAATTAATGAAAAAAACTAAAATAAAAAAATTTTAATAAAGGACATAAAATAACTTTAGACACAAACCATGGTCCCAGATGGAAAGATGCAGTATCATAAAAATAACAGTCCTTCCCTATCAATATATACATTTTAAAAACTTACAAAGATAATCACCCTGATCTCTGTTTTGCTTTCTACATAGGATAAAGTTATTAACTACAGAAGAAATGATGTTTGAGAACAGTCAAGAGAATTTTGCAAATTAAAAACAGTGGCAACACTGTAGGATATCTCTACAGTGGAATGTTATTCAGCCTTAAAAAGGAAAAAAGCAGTATGTTAAGTGAGAGAAGTCAAAAGCTCACTTAGTGTATGACTGCATTTACACGAAGTATCCAGAATAGGTAAATCCATAGAGATAAAATTCAGACTTGTGGCTGCCAGGGGCTGGGAGGAGAAATGAGGAGTAACTGCTTACTGGGCACAAGATTTCCTTTTGGGAAGATGAAAATGTTTTGGAACTAGGTAGGGTGGGTGGTTGCAAAACACTGTGAACATACTAAGTGCCACTGAATTGTTCACTTTAAAATGGTTAATGTTATGTGAACTTCAATTCAACAAAAATACATTAGTAGAGGGGTAGGAGATGCTTTTCCAACAGTAAGATTTAGTCTAAATTTGTTTATTACCATATTGTTACAGATCAGTGGAAAGAAACTGATAACAGAAAGAGACCCAAACATACATGTGGAAGCTAATATACGTCAAAGATCAGAAAGTAAGTTTTACCTAATAAATAGCACTTGCAAATTAACAGTACATCTTTAAAAAAAGACAAACTAGCCCATACCTTAAAATTATATACAAAAATGAACTATAGACAGATTAAATTTCTAAATATAAAACAGTAAATAAAAATAGTAGAAGAAATTTTAGAAAAATATTAGTTTTACCCCAAGGTAAGTGAGACCTTTTAAATTAATACAGGAAACTAAAAAGCCATAAAATTAAAAAGTGACATATTTGGCTGCATAAGAATTTTATTTTTTTATTAAAAAAATTTTTTTTAATGTTTTTATTTATTTTTGAGACAGAGAGAGACAGAGCATGAGCAGGGGAGGGGAAAAGAGAGAGGGAGACACAGAATCCGAAGCAGACTCCAGGCTCTGAGCTGTCAGCACAGAGCCTGACGCGGGGCTTGAACCCACGGGCTGTGAGATCATGACCTGAGCTGAAGTCGGATGCCTAACCAACTGAGCCACCCAGGCGCCCCTGGCTGCATAAGAATTTTAAACTGTGTTTATGGTATGCATTACCTTACTTCAAAAACACAACTGACAGAATGGTAAAAAATATTTGTACACATTAACAAAAAAGAGTTTAAATTATGATTAAACCAAAAGCTATAGCAAATTGATGCTGAGAGATCTGAAGGAGAGGTGTGGGGCCAGGAAAGAAACAGACCAGAACTAGTATCAACTCCACAGAAGAGGAAATGCTAATGGCCAGTAATACATGGAAAGATATTAAACTTCCCCAGTACCAAGGAAATGCACATTAAAACAATAATGTAGTATTTCCCCCCACAATTAGCAAAAGATAAAAAGAGGAACAATATATAGCTGTTGAACATTCATTTCCTCATATTGGTGAAAGTGCAAATGGCTACACCTTTCTGGAAAGCAAACTGGCAGTATCCATTAAGGATCGAAATACATATGTCCTTTGATGGAATGTTATCACTTTTGAGACCTTGTTCTATAGAAGTAAGTGTACCATATAAAAAGATATGCACAAGGAAACCACTTGAATGTTCATCAATAGGTGAACAGTTGAACCCCATGAAATTCTACATAGCTATTAAAACAAATAAATTAGATTTATGTCTACTGACTTGAAAATATGTGCATGATTATTTCAAAAAGTCTGTAGAACACTGTGTGCTTAAAATTATTTTTAAGTTAAAAAAAACTATGTTTTTCACATATCTATATAAGCATATAGAAGCTTTAGATTAGTACTAGTTATGCGAGGGGGAGGAAAGATATGATGAACTCTTATCTTTATTTATAGTTGCAATACTTGTTATTATGAGCATATTTTTCATGGCAATTCTTTAAATCTAAGAAAACTGGAAAGAATATTACTCTATCAAGCTGTCCTTTCACTTGGTGACACGTCTGCTATACTATTCATTATGTACTGTTTGTTTTTCCAATACTTATTTACTTCCCACTAAGAATGTGTGGGGCACTGGAACACATGCTCCATATACGATGAGAACAAAAGAGACTTAATATCTACCAGCAGGAAGCTTAGCTGGGAAGCAAAAACAGACATTTAGACAAATGGTTACAGAAATGAAAATAACTGATTAATGCTAGGAAGAAATTCAGAGTGACCAAAGAATATAGAACTATAAGCCATACCTAACCTGGAGAGTCAGGAAAATCATTACCAATTTACGTTGCTCAAACTAAGACACGGGAACAAAAATAGCTGAGAGGATGCTGGTGGAGAGAAGTGGGTATTTCAGAATGTCTGATGTGGGAAGGAATTTACAGTGCTAGAAAGAAACAAAAAGACCTATGTGGTTGGATTAGAAAGTTATAAAGATCAGGCAGCACCTGTTGACTTCATAGAACTTTGTTCTATAAGCCATGGGGAAGCCATTCATTACAGTGTCAAAGAAGAGAGTAACATGACCTAACAATTTGTTTTTTATATTTGTTTTGTTTGTTTACATTAAAAAAAAATAAAGATCACAATCATTCTGGCTATACTACAGCAACTGGACTAGAAAGGAGCAATTGTAGATGTGAGGGAAAAAGCCCAGAAGGTGGGAGAGGGTTCACAATAGGCTAGTGACAGTAAGAAATGAAGATAAGTATGTGGATTCCAGATACACGCAGGAGGTAAAACTGAAAGGATTCTGGGCAGTGAAGAAGAGGGGTCAAGGATAAGAAATGCTGGAGAAAGTGAATAATGTAGCTTTTGGCTGGTTGGCTGGTTGCCTGGCAGGTTGTGGGATGGGGGCAGGAAGGAGACATGGTGAATTCAGTTTTGGATATGTCCATTCTGAGATGTCCAACAATCAGTCAGGTGGAAAATACCTAGCACGCAATTAGCACCACTAGGTCTAGGACTCAGAAGAGAAATTTACACTAGAAAGGCAAATCTGAGCATTGTCTGCACAAAGATAGCAACTGAATCAATGGGAACAGATGAGATTACCAAGGAAATTTAGTAGAGTGAGGAGGAAAAGGCCTTGGGAATAAGCCCTAAGCAACTCCAATATTTAAAGGCACTACAGAATCTACGAAGAGGACTGGAAGAATACCTGGAGGAGGAGGGAAAGCAGGAGAAGGGGGTGAAGGAGACGACAAAAGCCATGATGGCACAGGGTGGTGGGGACAGTTCAAAAAGGAGTAAAGGATCAATGCTATTCGATAATGCTAAAAAATTAAAATGAGGTCTGAAAGATAAAAGTCTTTTTGTTAAAATGGGAGAGACCCAAGTAAGTTTAAATATTAAAAAAAATTTTTTTAAGTTATTTATGTTTTGAGAGAGAGAGAGAGAGAGAGAGGGAGAGAGAGAGAGACACAGGGGCGGGGCAGAGAGGAGAGACAGAATCCCAAGCAGCTTCTGCATCACCAGCGCAGAGCCCAACGTGGGGCTTGAACTAATGAACTGCAAGATCATGACCTGAGCTTCGATCAGAGTCAGATACTTAGAACTGACTGAGCTACCAGGTGCACAGCCAAGTATGTTTAAATACTGATGGAAAGAAGCCAACAGAGCAAGCAAGGGTGAAAACTGACAAAACAATGGCTAATTTTAGGTTCCTAAAAACCTGTTTTTGAGGGATAGGGGCAACAGTCAAAGAAGGGAGCCAAAGCACAAGGAGAAAAACTGGAAAGGAAGACAGAAAACATTTCCAGCAAAACACAAAGAAGGAAAAGGTAGAACTAGATGATATTTAAAATTCAGAAGGTTTTTTTTTTTTTTTTTTTTGATGTCTACTTATTTTTGAGAGAGAGACAGAGTGTAAACAGGGGAGGGGCAGAGAGAGAGAGGGACACACAGAATCTGAAGCAGGCTCCAGGCTCTGAGCTGTAAGCATGGAGCTTGTCGCAGGGCTCAAACTCACACACCCGAAGATTGTGACCTGACCTGAAGTCAGACACTTGACCGACTGACCCACCCAGGTTCCTGTAAAATTCGGAAGTTTTATAAATCAGATAAAGAAGTTAATTTAATTTCACCCTGACAGATTTTTTTTTCTGTGAAATATGAAACAAGGTTTGCCGCTGAGAATGAAGGAGAAAAGTCAGAGATTTAAGAAAAATGAAATCTGAAATAACCCCTTGCAGAGTAGAAAAGAAGAGTAGCCTAAAGAAATGTATCAAGAATCCCAGGTACTGCTGAGAACCCAAGACCTTGACTTTGCAGTGGTATCAATCTCCAGCAATGTTAGTTAGCTACTCACGTACTGGAATGAAAAAGATGGAGAATGGGTTCATCACAGCTGAAGTTTTGCTGGACAGCCAGAACAAAAAGTTAACAGGCAAGTGATCTAGGGCATTTGTGAAACAGTAACTGGAATAATGAATCATGGAATCCATGGATGGGAAAGAGTAGTAAAGACAAAAAAGGGCTGAGCTGACTGGAAAAAAGTAAAAGTTAATGGACTGGAGGCTCGAAGGTAGTCAAGGAAGAGCTAAAGTGGAAGTAACTGACACAGACTGCTAGAAAGACAGGAAAAACGTTGTGAGAATGGGGCATTTCAAATTGAAACTTTACAGGTAGAACAGTTCCAGGTATAGGAAGGTCCAGGGTGTAAAGAGGTAGGAATAGGGGCTGAGGAGGTAATACACAATGAGAGAGTCAAGAGATCAACTTATCTGTCTGCCTCTACTAGTTTAATGAGCTGCTGAAGAGGAAATCAACTGGCATTTCCACATGCCTGATACATGGTATGTGGTTAATCTATGTTTGATGGGTAAATGAAAAAACTGGTAAGACGATTCCATCTTCCAATTTTTCTTCAGCATAAAAAAATGCTATATTAAATAGATTCTTAAATATAAGCTCATAAAAATTATTCTAAATGATTTCTTTGGAAAATGAGCTCATTCTAGTAGTAATATGCTGGGTTAAAGGAAATTGTTCAACGTGTCTTAATCACAAATATACAACAGTTTACTGCCATTTCATTATGACAGAAATAAGCAAAACTTACTTTCAAAATGAACTATTCCATCAATCTGATCAATAAATCCATTCATACGTCCTTCTGTTATCATTTGTGATGCTATCTTTTCTGCCTGTAAAAGAAAATAAAAAAAAAATTCTCACAAACTTTAATTATCATATCCAACAGTTAGTTACTCACGTATAAAAGAACTGAAATCTCTTGGTTTAGCTACCCACACGCTTTTCATATGCGTTCATCTGCTGTCCATTACAACAGTGAATCTAGTAAAGCTGCCTATTTTATTCCCCAATTCTCCCTGGGTATAATCGGTTATTTTAAGTTAACTGGGATGTTTTTCTTGTTGTCAGATTTTGGACGAGAATCTAGTGATCTTAACAACTTTTTCCTCTGCTTAAAATCAAACTAACAATTTTTCTTCTTACTGACATGCATACACAGGAACACCCAAAGTAGTTTTTCCTTTTACTTCATCTAAATTTTCACAGTGTTTATCACCTAAAAAATTCTTTAACAAAGTGGGGTGCCTGGGTGACTCAGTCGGTTAAGTGTCCAACTTCGGCTCAGGTCATGATCTCAGTTTGTGAGTTCAAGCCCCGCATCGGGCTCTGGGCTGACACCTCAGAGTCTGGAGCTCGCTTCGGATTCTGGGTCTCCCTCTGTCTCTGCCACTCCCCCACTCACACTCTGTCTCTCTCTCAAAAATAAACAAACATTTAAAAAATAATAATAATAATAATAATAAATTCTTTAAGAAAGTAGTATTTTTGAAGAAAAAATTATAAGGAGGAATGATCTTCAAATCTGAGATTTGAGATTAAGGGGCGCCCGGCTGGCTCAGTAGGTAGAGCATGCGACTCTTGATCTTGTAGTTAAGAGTTCAAGCCCCACATTGGGTGTAGAGCAATTACTTAAAAAAATAAAAGCAATCATTCATTAACAAATTATAAATAAATAGGAATTAAAAGAGGATTTAAAAGACAATTAAAGGGAACCAAAAGGTCTTCTACCTAGTTCCTAAAGACACGTTTCATGTTTATTATATGTAAGAAAACTGGCTTATGACTTAGTCATTTTAGTAATTCTGACCATTTTCATGATTAATCCTAAACAGACTGTGACTAGCATTTATTGTTAAATATATATTCACTTCCCTAAGTGTCAGCCTAAGAAAAAGTATCTTTTATTTTTTTTAATTTTTTTATTTTTTTTAGCGTTTATTTATTTTTGAGACAGAGAGAGACAAAGCACGAACGGGGGAGGGTCAGAGAGAGGGAGACATAGAATCTGAAACAGGCTCCAGGCTCTGAGCTGTCAGCATAGAGCCCGACGTGGGGCTCAAACTCACGGACCGCGAGATCACGACCTGGGCTGAAGTCGGCCGCTCAACCGACTGAGCCACCCAGGCGCCCCTAAGAAAAAGTATCTTTTAATGGTAACTTAAGCTTTGGTTCCCAAATTGTTCCACTTCTTGTACTGTGTATTAAATATGCACAAGTAAAAGAACCATGTTAGGAATTCTAAATTAAAATTTCTCAACAGATAAAAGGGGATGTAATCATTACTACATGACTGTAAGGTATGCAAGCTAGGTAAATGTAAGGTTGATTGCTTGTTTTTACTCTTATTTAAAATTAAGAGAATGTTTTGTAAATGATACCTGAAATACCCTCTACATACTATTGGTACTTTGTTGGTATTTGTACACAGCCAATCAAACTCTTATCGTAACTAAAAATGAAATTAATTTCCTAGTAACTCAGTCAAATTAAGATAAATCAAGCAGAAAAGTTACAAGAGAATAGCCTGGAGAATTACCATAGTCATTCTTTCAAAGAGATGAAATATTTAACCTGTAAGTCAATCCAGTGCAGAAAAAAGTAAGGCATGTATCAAAATCTTAAGTTTGTCAGAAATCAGAAACTACAATGAACTGGATTTAAACAGACACCACTCGAAATGGGTATCACAACCCAAAACCCCTTTAAGATTTTCATTCTGGTTCCTTATATCATAAAATACAGTTTAAAAGAAGCAAAAAACAAAGACAATTCCATTACAGTACTATTGTAACATTCAAATAATTTATTTCCATTTTCCTGAAGTTTTTATGTGTATTTTTATTGCAGTTGCCAGTATTTATCAATTACATATTTTCTTACTACATCAATAGTTTAGTCTCTTAACTTCTTTTTTTATATATTAGAAACAAGAAAATACCTTAGCTGCAGGAATCTCTAAAAGAGCTCCAAGTTCTTCAAAGGTAATATTATTATATAATTTGCTTGCAGACAACAAATTGTGTTCAATAACAGCTCTGTCCAAGATGCTAGAACCTTAAATAAATATAAATTAGACAGTTTTAAGTGAGACTTGTCTTACGCTTTTAAAATACTCATCCTTTTTTTCTAAAAACTTCTAGGCACATAACAACCCATAATCATTGTCTTTATTCCTCTTACGAAATTTTAAAAGTAAGGAAAATGCCTTATTTAGTAGAGTTTGAATAGTATACAATTAAATACAAATAACATATTTAGAAAATGAGTGACCAGCAAATACTTACTAACCGGCTGAATGGATTTAACCCTTAAGGTTTGAAGTTTTACTTCCTTATGGTAGCTGTCAGATTGATTAACTTTACTTTTCTTGGTAGGAGCACAAACTTTTGTTAGCAAGAAGTGGCAAAACCCCCATGCAACATGTTCCACAAGCTTGATAAAGTCAGTGCATGTACAGCTCAGTAGAAATACCTGTTTTCTTTTGGGCACTCCGTAAGTACCTTACCATGATGCAAAGATGAGAAATGTCTGGAAGGTAGGGCCAGCTAACCATGAGAGATCAGCCATAGCATCCTCCCTTAAGTGAAGTAATATAAGGCCTGATGAAGTACTGGACACAAGGCCCCATTCTGAAGGTGCCTGACTTGCTAGGTTCACCCAATTCTTTTTTTTCCTTTCCAGTTTTATGGAGATATAATTGACATATAATATTGTTGTTTTTTTAATTACAAGGATTTTTTTCAAATTTTTTAAAAATTCCAGTTAGTTAACATACAGCGTAACATTAGTTTCAGGTGTACAATCCAGTGATTCCTCATTTCCATACACCACCCTGTGTGCATCACAACAAGTGCACCCCTTAATCCCCACCACCATTTAACCAATCCCCCACCCCGCCCACTTCCCCTGCAGTAACCCTCAGTTTGTTCTCTATAGTTAAGAGTCTGTTTTTCTAGTTTGCCTCTCTCCCCCCATCCTCACCCCATGTTCATCTGTTTTGCTTCTCAAATTCCAAATGAATGAAGTCATATGGCATTTGTCTTTCTCTGACTTATTTTACTTAGGATAATATTCTCTAACTCCATCCACGTCATGGCAAATGGCAAGATTTCACTCCGGTGTATGAGTAATACACACACACACACACACACACACACACACACAACATCTTTATCCATTCGTCAGTCGATGAACATTTGGGCTCTTTCCATACTTTGGCTATTGTTGACAGTGTTGCCATAAACATCAGTGGACACGTATTCCTTTTGAATCAGTAGTTTTATATTCTTTTTTTTTTTAATTTTTTTTTAACGTTTACTTATTTTTGAGACAGAGAGAGACAGCATGAACGGGGGAGGGTCAGAGAGAGAGGGAGACACAGAATCCCAAACAGGCTCCAGGCTCTGAGCTGTCAGCAGAGAGCCCGACGTGGGGCTCAAACTCACGGACCGCGAGATAATGACCTGAGCCGAAGTCAGATGCTTAACCGACTGAGCCACCCAGGCGCCCCAGTAGTTTTATATTCTTTGGGTAAATACCGAGTAGTGCAATTGCTGGGTTGTAGGGTAGTGCTATTTTTAACTTTCTGAGGAACTTCCATACTGTTTTCCAGAGCAGCTGCACCAGTTTGCATTCTTACCAGCAGTGCAAGAGGGTTCCCCTTTCTCTGCATTCTCATCAACATCTGTTGTTCTTGTGTTGTTAATTTTAGTCATTCTGACAGATATGAGGTGATATCTCATTGTGGTTTTAATTTGTATTCCCCTGATGATGAGTAATGTTGAGCATCTTTTCATGTGCCTATTAGTTTTCTGTATGTCTTCTTTGGAAAAATGTCTCTTCATGTCTCCTGCCCATTTTTTTACTGAATTATTTGTTTTTTGGGTATTGAATTTTGTTAAGTTATTTGTATATTTTGGATACTAACCCTTTATCAGATGTGACTTGTATTAGTTTAAGGTATACAACATAATGATTTGATATATATACACACTGTGAAATGATTATCACCATAAGTTCATATAGCATCCATTACCTCAAACAATTTTTTTCTTGTGGTGAGAACTTTTAAGATCTACTCTCTTAGCAACTTTCAAATATAAAGACCTAAATAAATGGGAAAATAGAAAGACCTAATACTGTTAAGATGGCAACAGTCCCCAGGTTTGTCTATGGAGTCAGTGCAATCCCTATCAAAATTCCAGCTGGCTTCTTTGCAGAAACTGACAAACTGATTTTAATTTAAAAAAACTTTTTTTTAAGTTTATTTATTTATTTTGAAAATCGGGGAGGGACAGAGAGAGACGGAGAAAGACAATCCCAAGCAGGCTCTGTGCTGATATGGGGCTTGTGAGATCAGTTTGTGAGATCATCACAGTTTGTGAGCTTATGACCTGAACCAAAATCAAGAGTTAGACGCTGAACCACCTAAGCCAACCAGGCGCACCCCCCCAACAAATTTTGTTAAGTAGGCTCCATGCTCAGCATGGAGCCCAACATGGGGCTTGAACTCAAGACCTTGAGATCAAGACCTGAGCTGAGATCAAGAGTCAGGCACTTAACCAACTGAGCCACCCAGGTGTCCTGACAACTGATTTTAGAATTCAAAGAGAATTCTAAACTGATTTTAGAATTCAAAGAGAAGCCAAAACAACATCGGAAAAAAAGAAACCAAAAAACAAAAAAAAAACAAACAAAAAAACTTGCACATCCTGATTTCAAAACTTACTACAGAGCAACCAAAGGGCACATGGGTGGCTCAGTTGATTGAGCATCTGACTCTTGATTCTGGCTCAGGTCATGCATGATCTGATGGTTCGTGGCTTTGAGCCCTGTGTCAGGCTCTATGCTGATGGTACAGAGCCAGCTTAGGATTCTCTCTCTCCCTTTCTTTGCCTTTCCCCCACTCGTGCTCTCTCCTCCTCTCTCAAAATAAATGAATTAAAAAAAAAAAAAAAAAAAAAAAAAAAAGAGCAACCAAGATAGTGTGGTACTGGCATAAAGATAGGCATATAGAATAAAGGAAAATAACTGAAATTCCAAAAATAAACTCTCACATTTACGGTCAACTGATTGCCAACAAGGATGCCAAAATAATTCAATGGGAAACTTCTAGTCTTTTCAACAAATGGTGCTGGGACAACTGGATACCTACATGGAAAGAGTAAAAATTGGACCCCTATCTAACACCATATGTAAAAATGAACTCAAATGAATGTAAGAGCTACAACTATAAAACTTACAGAAAAAAACACGGCAAATCTTCACGACCTTGGATTAGGCAATGGTTTCCTAGATAGGATACTGAAAGCACAGCAAAAACAAACAAACAAAAAACCCAGATAAACTGAACTTCATCAAAATTAAAAACTTTAATGTTTCAAAGGACACCACCAAAAAAGTGAAGAAACAACACACAGAATGGAAGAAAATATTGGCAAATCATCTGATAATGATCAGGTCTAGAATATATAAAGAATTCCTACAATTCAGTAATAAAAGGACAAATAACTCAATTTAAAAACTGAAAAGGATCTGAGTAGACTTTTCTCTAAAGATATAAAAATAGCCAATAAGTACACAAAAGAACTCTTCAACATCATTAAACCTAAGGGAAATGCAAATCAAAATGACAAGATACCACTTCATACACACTAGGATGCCTAAATCAAAAAGACAGATAATAAATGTGGGCCAAAATAAGGAGAAATAAGAACCCTCACACACAGCTGGCAGGAATATAAAAAGGAACAGCTATTTTGAAAGCAGTCTGGGGGCGCCTGGGTGGCTCAGTCGGTTAAGCGGTCGACTTCGGCTCAGGTCATGATCTCGCGGTCCGTGAGTTCGAGCCCTGCATCGGGTTCTGTGCTGACAGCTCAGAGCCTGGAGCCTGTTTCAGATTCTGTGTCTCCCTCTCTCTGACCCTCCCCCATTCTGCTCTGTCTCTCTCTGTCTCAAAAATAAATAAACGTTAAAAAAAAAAAAATTAAAAAAAAAAAAAAAGAAAGCAGTCTGGCAACTTTTCAAAAGACTAAACACAGAGTTATCATATGACCCAGCCATTCCACTCCTAGGTGTATAACCAGAAGAATTAAAAACCTGTGTCCAGACAAAAACTTGTACATGAATGTTCATAGCACCATTATTAATAGCCCCAAAGTAAAAATAACCTAAATTTCCAGCAAGTAATGAAGAAATAAAATGTGGTATATCCATATAACAGAATACTATTTGGCAATAAAAAGGAATAAAGTACTGATAAATGCTACAACATGGATAAACATTTTGCCAAGTGAAAAGTCAATCACAAAAGGCTACATATTGTGTGATTCCATTTACATAAAATGCCCAACACAGGCAAATCTATTGAGCAGAAAGGAGATTAGTAGTAATGTTATACAACTCCAAGAATATACCAAAAAACAATTAATTGTAATGAAAAAAAAAATACGTCTCAAGATTGCTAATGTATGGTTGTAATGCCAGTAGACAAAAATGTCCATGGGTGCTTGGGTGGCTCAGTCAATTAAGTGTCCGACTTCAGCTCAGGTCATGATTTCACAGTTTGGGAGTTCAAGCCCCACATCGGGCTCTGTGCTGACAGCCTGGAGCCTGGAGCCTGCTTCAGATTCTGTGTCTCCCTCTCTCTCTCTCTCTCTGCCCCTCCCCCACTCATACACTGTCTCTCTCTCTCTCTCAAAAATAAACATTAAACAAAAATATTAAACAAAAATGCCCAAAAGAAATAAGGAAAGCAGTAAGGTCTAAAATAAGGAAAGCAATAAGGTCTAAAATAAGGAAAGCAATAAGGTCTAACATGGAAGAAGATGACAAAACACCTGTCCTCTCTATATAGTCCCACATGAGAAATCTGAGAATCATTGCATCCTCAGAGGTCCTAGTGAGTCTCTTTCTTTTTAGGAAAGAATCATGTGATTACATTCTTTTCACATTTTTTTTTTTCATGACAGAAACTCAAAGTCAAATCTGAGGCTTGACTATATCAATTCTGGAAACTTTTTCTTTTTATCTATCTTTTATCTAGTTTGTCAGACACCTTCTTGCAAAAAGAATTTAAAGCTGCTCAGAAGAATATACAGAAGATAAGAGAATTTAAAAGTAGCAACAATCAACACACATACACACACACTATTTACAGTTGGGTTACAAATTTAATAAGTTTCCTAGCAGCCAAGATCAAAAAAAAAAAGTTTATAGTTTGTTTAATAAGATAAAAATTAACTGTTCAGGAGAATCACAACTAACTCTAAGATTGTGAAGGAATTTTTCCTGAGGATCTGCATAACAAATATCCTATAGAAAAAAAAAAAACACCTCCTTTAGAAAGAAAGATAAGGATTAAGGATCAACTAGTTTGCTTCTTGATTTTTTATTTTTATTTTTTTCATGTTTATTTACTTTTAAGAGAGAGAAGGACAGAGAGTGAGTGGGGAAGGGGCAGAGAGAGGGAGACAGAGGATCCCAGGCAGGCTCCACACTGTCGCACAGAGCCTGATGTGGGGCTCGACCTCACAAACTGTGTGATCATGACCTGAGCTAAAACTAAGAGTCAGATGCTTAACCAACTGAGCCACCCAGGCCCCCCTCAATTAGTTTGTTTCTTAAAGTACAAATTAAATGAAAGAAATTCCACAGGAAGTCACTATAATCCCTTCAGCGGTCTGGTTTAACTCCAGCCAGTAAGACTGAGTGAAGTGAATACCTTTCAGCAAACCCCTGCATAAATGACTCTTTATAGATAAATTCTCTTTGGTATAGGATGACACTGAATCCAAGGAAGAGAGTCTAACAGATCTGTATGTTTGTTTATCTTGACCTTTTTCATGTTTCTGATGGTCTATGTGTTACTTTTATTATTATGTATGTTACTGTTATAAGCTTCTTTAAAACCTTTGTAGACAAATGTACACAAAGTAACTGATGTTATAAGCAGACAACTTATTAAAAACTTCTTTTCCGGAAAAGGTAGCCTGACTTAAGCAAATACATCCTTGAACTAGGAAACACGACACCAAGTTCTATTCTTACAGGCAAAACGTTCACCCTGATTAACCTTAGGCAAATTACTGTGCCAAATTTTGCTCTATCTAAAATAGGACTGGATAATTATACTCTGTTACAAACTGATGCTTAAGATTAATTAAGGTACTTATTGAAGGGTTTGAGTTTTTAAAACACCAGGTCTGTAATTCTGCCCTTACAGTTTCCAAAAATGCATTATTCTACAATATGTTTTCCAATAGGACTACTTTTATAATTCAAACCCATATTTGTATATTACACTCATCTTCAGTCAATGTAATATTCCTTTTTTGGTCATCAAATGTTGGATAAAAATATTATAGAAAGATATCAAGATGCTTCAAATTTAACACACTTTTCACTAGAGTGTACCTAAATATTTGCTCCCACATATTTATAAGACATGATCATTACCATCAGCTGTAGTTGCTTTTTGGTGAGGCATCAGCATGGCAGCAAATTCTTGAAGCTGATTTCCTCTGATGATCCTATCTAGGTACATTTTCTCTAGGATCCCATAAGCAGCAAGTTGCTGGCATCTTTCATCCTTAAAAAGGGTAGCTAGCATCCGAGAACGCTGCTGTCCTAAGGGAAACAAATGAGCATCAAATATTCTCACAATCTATTTCCCCAATAAAAAACTATGTTATGACTTCATTCTTGCCTACTAAAATATACAGCCAATTCTCGGGATTTGTGGCAGTTATGTTCTACAAAGTTGTTGCCAATTCCTACTTCTAGGGGAAATACAGGATTAGGCTCCTATGAGCCTCTGGACACAGTGTTTTTGTCAACTGATCAATATGTAACCTTGCTTTATGTTACTCTGTTAAAGGTACTTTATTTAATATATATTGTCGGTTATATTTAATATATATTGTCAATTCATCATTGTTCATGATGATACATAAGGAGGGAGTGTCATGATGGCCTACAACGAAAGAAAGCAAATATAACAAACAGCTAAGAAAATTTAGGAAAAAAAAGTAATGAAGGGGGAGTAGCCCTGCCAGATAATAAAATAATAATCAATAAAATAAAATCAATAATACTATGATAATGCCAGTAGCATAGTACTAGTATATCCATAAATAGGCTAATTAACGGAACAGAATACTAGATTTAGAAATCTGTAATGTGCTAAATCAATAGGGGAAAAAAGATTACTTAATAAAAGATACTAGGTCAAATAGCCATTTAGACAAAAAAAAAGGGTAATTCCCTATCTCATTCCCTACACCAAAATAAATCCAAACGGATTAAGACTTGCAGGTAAATTGAAGTGAGAAATAGGCAACATTAATCTAAATTAGTGATTAATCTGGGGCAGGGGTTGAGGGGGTGGTGGTTGGAGATAGTGCCTAGAAGGAAGCATCAAAGTAAAATATGAAAGCCTAAAGCGGCAATTCTCAAAGGGGGTCTCCAAGACCCTTCAAGGGATCAGCCGGTGAGCCAATGCTATTTTATAATAGTATAAAAACATCCTTTACGTTTTTCACTGTGTTGGCACTTACACTGCTGGTGCGAAAGCAATGGCGGCTAAAACAGCTGGCACCACCGCACAAATCAAGGCTGTGGCACTGGCAACGAACTGTATTGTGCCACACACTCAACAGTCAAAACAAAAGACAGCCTGCAGCAGAAAGGAGTTATTTTTATTAAGTACCGACATGAGAACACATCTTTTTAATATTCTGTGCAACAAAATGGGAAATGCACGTAAAGCACTTCTGCTGCAAACCGAAGAACAATGGTTGTCCCAAGGAAACCCTGCAAGCTGAACACCATTTACGTAAGACAATGACTAACAGACAAAATGATGGGTTTTCAGACTTGGGTATTTGGTAGATATTTTTTAAAAAATGAACAAAGCAAGCCTATCAAGTCCAACCAACAGTATTTGTTGTCGCTGATAAAATTAGAATTTTTAAGAAACAATCAGAATTTTAGAGAACTTCTATCTGCCACCATGAGCTTGACAGCTTTCGAATAGTTAAAGGTTCTTTTGATAAGATCAGGTGTAATATATTCAAATGTAATTTTTATATGTTGCATAATAAAGTATGTCAATATTTGGATTGCATAACTCAGTGAACCAATAGTATCCAAACAACCAAACATAATGATACAAAATGGAGTAAAGGATCCATTCAAGCACAAGACAGACCAAGACTTTAACATTAACAAGGTGCAAAAAGTTCATTGATACGGTTTCAGATGCCACACTGTGACTAACCTATAAGAAACCATACCACTGGTCAAGTTAAGTGTAGCATGAAAGAATATCACAATTATCTGAAAAAGTCATCAATATGCCTCCTTTTTCCAATTACACACTGTGAGCTGGATTTTCTTCATATACTTCCTTTGAAACAACATATCAAAGCAGACTGAATACAGAAGTACTTTTAAGAATTCAGCTTAAAAAAAAATTCAGTTTTTGTCTGTTAAGATAGACATTGATAAGATTTGAAAAGATGTAAAAACAACTTCTCTTAACTTTTTTTACTTTAGAAAATATAGTTATTTGATAAAAATATCACTTTTTATTTATATGTAATGGACTTATGATTGCTACTTTTAAATGAATTATTTTTTAAATTTATTATCTCAATTGCTAATATAGTATCAATAGATATAACCTACATAAGCAAAGGAAAGGGTTCTCAATTTTTCAGTGTAAAGGGGTTCTGAGACCAGAATCTGAGGATGTGGGAAACTAGGGTACTGAAAGAAAACACGTGGGAATTTAAAATACCTAATTTCAGAATAGGAAAGACCTTTCTAAGCAAGTAAACAAAACCCAAAGTCCATAAAAAAAAGAGATTAATATATTTAACCGTATAAAAATAAAGAGTTTCTGCATGGCAAAAATTTCATAGACAAAACCAAAAATGAGACAACAAATTGGGGAAAAAATTGTTAAATTTCTTATATAGGCGCTTTCATAAATCACCAAGATAAAAACTCAAAGCCTGGCTAATAAACATAAACAGATAATTCATTCAAAAAAATACAGGTTTTTCAATAATGATTTTTCTTAACATATGAAAAGATGCTCAAGAGCATTCCTAGTAAATGAAATGCAAATTAAAACTGGAGTGAAATACTACCTTTTCATCCATTAGCAAAGATGAAAACGTTTGATAATACAGGTGTGAGAAATCAGGTCTGCATGGACACTGTTGCCTGGAAGGTAACACTAAAGGGCGGTATATAATTTCTATACAAAGTTTAAAGGTATATACCCTGGGACTCAAGAATTTAACCTATACATGTATTCATATATGTGCATAATCACTATAGCACTGTTTGTAACTGACTAAATAAATTATGATAAAGCCAAGCAATAGAAAATCAAAAAGAATGAGCGATATGTATTGACATTTAAAGATCACTGATATATAGGTACAGGAAAAAAACAGGTGGCCAAAGTGTGTATATCATGCTACCACTTATATAAAAAAAAGGTGGGGGGGACACAGACACTTTTACATTGAAGGAAATACAAGTAATTGATAAAAGCTCATTAGAACTGGAAGCAGTACCACGTTATGTATTGCCTTTTCAGTAACAAAAATGTAATAAGTAAGATCACTGCTTCATAAAGAATGAAATGCATAGTGTGAACACGTCATTAGGCTCTCAACCAAACACAGATCAAGAATAGACATTCTAAAAATGATTTAGAAAAGCCAGTTTAGAATTACCAGCATTTCTCCTCAATGCCCTTTCTGCTTTATAAGTTGAGTGATGTACATGCTGTAATTTAGTAAAAGAGAACAAAGAATATTTTTCACATTTACCAAAGAAAAGGATAAATGTGAGATCTGAAACTAAGGCTTGAAGGTTAAAAAAGATCTCAAAAGCAGTGTATTATCATCAATCTCTAGATTTTAATTTTAACTTCTCTTTATGTAATTCTCACATAATTTTGTTATTCATTTTTAAGTTATCTATTTATTAGGCGAACTAAACTCCATATTCTCTCTCGTAATTACTCCTAACACATGTAGGTAATAGACTGATACATGCATATTTAAAAATTTTTGAAGTTAACAATCTATTTTATTGCTGTTTTTAACTGTTTAAAGTGTTTCAACTAAATTTACCATAATGGTAGTAATAAGACCTCCCCTTGAAGAATAAATAATTCCTTACTAAATCCTCCAATAATAACAAACCTGAAATTATTAAGCAAAGATAACTCTTTATGAAAGCACAAATTACATGTTTACCTGCTGATGCTAAGATGGTACAGTGCAAAGCGTGTTTTAAGGCCTCTAGTCTTTCACTTTCGTGCACTATTGTCTTGTAGGAGAGCTCATTGTACCTTTGTGCAGCTTCAATGAATTTTCTTCTATAATCAAGAACACGTGCATAGCATACCTACAGAAGGGAAAATGTTTCAATTAGGGGGAAAAATTAAAAATCAAAGCAAAAAATAAAAGAGAGAATTTCTAATACATAACACCATTTATCAGATATCTGGAATATCTCAGTATAGTAGGACTCTCCAATACAAAATTAATTCCAAATCAACTCATCTGTTACCTTATAATGTATCTGTAACTGTTCATTGGTTGATTCATTCTGAAGCAATGATGCTCGATTTATGTAAGCCTCTGCCTGGACTGGGTCATCATCCTCCAGATATAGCCTAGCAATCTTCAGGTAAGTCTCCAACTTATAATCTACATTGTACTGCCTAGGATATAACACAAAAATATAATGGCTAAATATTTTATCAAGAAAATTTTTAGGAGTGGTAAAAAATGTATTTTTCCTCCATACATGCTGTTAATATAAGCATATCAAATTTTTACTGCATTAGAGAAAAATCTAAAAAAATACTTCCAAAATAAATGTTATTGAATTTTTATTTTATCATCATGATTGCTCCATTGTATTTTAGTTTCCTTTAGTCCTCAAATAATCTCACAGTCAAAGAACTTAAAAGAAAAAATGCCCAGTTTAGGGGTACACCGTATACTGGTGCTGGGGCTATTAGTACAACCATCCTGGAAAACAATTTGGCAATATATTCTCCAATCATTCTTTGAATCTTTTAAAATGCATATATTCCTTAGCTACTATATTTTATCTCTAGAAAACAAATCGCAAGAAAATAATAAGGGATGTGCACACATATGTACAAGGAATATTCATTTGTAAAGCTACTCATAAATACATGTAAGAAAAAAATTAGAAATCACCTATTATGATATTTTTAATAATCAATTAAATTGTGGTACATAAAGATGGTATAATAATATATAGTTATTATAATCATTACTACGTGAAAATAGTCATCATGTGTTTTTGGTAAGTCAAAAAATAGGATAAGACAGCATGGAAGACACCATTAGAAAGTATTTCTATACATGTGTATGAAGATGGTAATAGCAATTATTTCTAGGCACTGAGATTCCAGGTGGTTTTCATTTTCTTCTTTATCCCAGTAGCCACGTTTTATGCAAGAAATGCACAACTGAACACCTCACCTAATTCAAAACTCACATAATTCATGATTAAGCCTTAGAGAAAAATGAATCTTTTTTATTGCCAGCAAAGTGATGCCACCATGTGGCAAGAACTGAGTTTACAATTTACATGGCCCAACTCTGAAATTAATTCTTTACTTTTTAAATTTTTTTATACAAATTTGAATTTTCTCCACAAGTCATATATTACTGACATTTGGCACTACAGTGTTTCCTTTCACAACTCGAATTTACACGAACTGCTATACATAGCACTATACTTTTCTCAATTTTTCAATTTTACGCCAAGTGTATCTATTAAATGTATTACTTTAATTATCAGAATGAATCATAGTTTAAAGAAACGAGTTCTCAACCGTTTATCCAGATTTTACTTTTAATCACTTTTAGGTTAATTTGTTTAGGAAACTTCTAAATTAAAAAAAACAAGGGCTAAATTTTCAGTTCTCTGATATCCTCACAAAGATAATGCTATAGGACTACCAAAATGATAAATCCCATCACTGCAAAGAACAGTATCTAATTTTATATTTATTTCAACTACCAGTGAAAATAAATCAATTGCCCTGTACTAGGAAGAAAATGCTCCAGACAGAGTAAGACCAAAGCCAATAAGCCCAGCCTTTTCAAACTATCAAAGAAAAAAACCCAAATTAACAAGAGGCTTTGGAAAGCAAAATTCAGTATCTACATAACAAAACCATTTTCATAAACTGGTTGCTTTTTCAAGGAGCATCACTGCCTAATAATTTCGTAAGTAATGCAGAAAAGCCAAGATGCCTGAAGTAGTGTCTGCCTTATCATCTTTCATAAATATTAATGAAGACCAAAAAAGAATCCCTCATTTCCCTGGTAAAAAAAGTAGAGAAGCAGATGAAACATTTTTAAGTCATTCACAGTTGGTACTGAGAGGGGAAGTGTGTTTAAAAAGTGTAACCAAGAATCTCACATCTGTCTTCTTCCTTGTACAATATACTTGGGAGGAATGTTTCATTAAGCACTATAGATGTTTTTAAAAATACTTAACAAAAAGTTAAGATTAACTGAATAAAAGTTACAACCTATCATCTTAATTTTTTCTAATTGTTTCTCCATCTCACTTCTTCTAGCATCTCAAACCCAACAACCCACTGAACTCACTGTGACCTCCAAACCACTGATCTTGTTACATTGTTACCTCTTTTTCCCCTTGATGGCCTCACTTAACTCCTAAATAGCTTAAGCCCTATGGTCAATCATTGTAATTATTGATTTGAATGTGCATTCATCTCCCTTGTCCCACTTTTGCTGTCACACTTGGCCAAAATCCTAACTCTGGTTAAACCTAAGTTTGTCTACTCCTTTCCTGCACCCATATAGCTGAACTCTGATGGAGAAAAACACCTAACCAATCTGAATGACCTCATTTCAATCACTACAACCTTCAGATGAGCCCTTTATGCTACCAAGTATATTATATATTCCTATACCATTCTCTGTCTCACTCTCCTAGAAAATTTTTTCTCATATTCCTGCCTTCCCTCAACTTCGACACTCCCAACCCCATCTACACTTCCCCCTGATGACTGATTCTGACTTCATTAAGAATACCAGAGCAATCAAAGAATACCTGCACAAATGCCACCACCACATTGCTAATATCAATACCACATACTCTGCATTCCTAGCTGTTACTGTAGATCACTGGGCACTGTTCTGCCCATCAGGGAACATGTCTCAATGTCTACAGACATTTTGACTATCACAACTAGGGGCGGTGATGCTACTGGCATCTAGTGAGCAGAGGTCTGGGATGCTGTTGAGCATCTTGCAACCCATGACAAAGAATTATTCCATCTAAATGCCAACAGTGCCTGGGCTGAGAAACTCAGCCATAGATCAACTATCTATGCCCCTATCTAAAAACTATCTCTCCACTAGATTCCTTCCCCTCCTGTCCACTCCTGCAAGAATCGTCTTCTCTACCCTCCCATATTATATTTTTGCTTTCCAAAAAATTAAAGGAAAAATCATTAAAGTAAAAATAATCTCTTAACCTAACCTCTGCTGCTTCTACCAGATTTCTTTCTTTTTGTGAAAACTTCTGCAAAGAGCTGCCCATACATACCATTTCCAACTCTTCTCTTCCCATTCTCTCTTAAACCATTCCAGTCAGGCTTCTTCATTCTTACCATTTCACCAAAACAGCTTTTGTCAAGGGCCCCAGTGACCTCCACTTTACTAACTCCAATGGTTAACCCTCATTCCTCAGCTTAATTGACCTATCAACACCATAGCAGATCACTTGCTCCTTCTTGATACATTCTCCTCATTTGGCCTCTAGGCTGCCATATTCCACATTCTTCTGGTTTTCTTCTCAATCCTCATTTGATCTATCTTCTTCCTGCCCCTCACCTCTTAGTGTTGGAGTGTTCCAGGCCTCAGTACTCAGTCCTCTCCTCTATCTATATTCCCTCCCTTGGGGATCTCATCCAATCTAATGCCTTTAAATTCCATCTCTCTATATATATCAGTGACTTCCAAATGTGTACCTCTAGCCCATATCTCTCTTTTAGTGTATTCAACTCCCTACTAGATATTTCCACTTAGTTATCACATGTCCAAAATGGAATTCCTGCTCCTCCCTCAAAACCTATTCTTTACTATGCAGGAGACGACAACTCCATCTTTCTAGTTGTTCAGACCAAAACCAGGATTTATCATGGCTCCTTTTCTCATACTCCATATGTAAGCTACCAGAAAATCCTTAGCTCTACCTTAAAAACATATCCAGGATCCAACATTTCTCACAATCTCCATCTTATCTGCAGTAGTACATAAGCCTCTTCACTCATGTCCTTACTTCTATCATTACTTGCCTACAGCTATTCTCAACCAAGTACTCAGAATGATTTTTTTTTAAAGTAGGCTTCATGCCCAGCACAGAGCCCAATGCGGGGCTTGAGCCCTGAGATTAAGACTGAGCTGAGATCAAGAGTCAGACGCTTAACCAACTGAACCACCCAGGTGCCCCCAGAATGATTTTTAAAAATAGAAGTCAGATCGTGTCACTCTTCCACACAAAATCCTCCAATGGTTTCCCTTCATTTCACTTACAGAAAAGACAAAGGCCTTACAATGACTTACAAGAACCTATATAATCTGGTCCCCAGTACTCTCTGGTCTCAGCCCCCCACCTTCTCTTGGTTTACTCCATTCCACCCATACTGGTCTCCTTGATCTTCTGAAAACACTCCAGGTATGCTCCCATCTTAGGGCCTTTACACTAGCCTTTCTCTCTAAGAGGATCTACTTATAATCTTCCCTAAACTCATGACCACTTCCTTCAAGTGTCTGAGAAGGTATATCTGGACCACTCTACTACTCCAACCATCCTGTTTAATGATACAACCTGCTCCCTACTTTCCCTTTACTTTTCTCCCTGGTACTTAACACCTAACATACTACAGAATTTATTTACTTATTAACTTGTTTATGATGTTTCTTGCACTAGAATGTAAAAAAAAAACCCAAAAACCCACAAATGAACAACGATACATATCCTATATACATCTCCATCCAATATCCACTATTTACTATACTTTTGTCCTGTTTCCAAAGGAATTCCCACCAACACTTGGGCTGCATTTCTCCAATCTTCTTCTTTTTCATATATGGATGCAAGATGCTGTCTTATGGAAGCAACCTGAAATAGTAGGTAGACATTTTAAATTATTTCAACTGACATTAGTAACTAATTAAAATAAATGGATGGTAAGTTTATCTATTGTGATAATGTTTTCATTCAACATTCTAAGATAGCAAGTAAACAGCGCAAATTTATCTAGACCACCCAAAATTTTTTTTAATGAATCTGAATTCATGGAATATCAAAATACTGAACTGAAATTAACCCATTTCTGCAATGTGGATTATGGCAATAATTTAATTTAAATATTAAGTTTTATGTTTATGCTAACTGCATATATAACACTGGTGTTTTCCTAAGTTTTCAGCCTTATTAACAATTTTACTGACTCTTTTTCTTTTTTTAACTTGTATTAGTTTTTACTTTTACAATCTGTTTTTATTCCCAACAGAAACGAGGATAGAATAACTTATTCTTCTCTGAACTGTGGTCCCAGGGTTTTTAATCTGTTTAAGGCCATTGACCCCTGAGACCCTATTCACCGAAGAATATAGTTAAGCTGTTCAGACTTGGCCTGGCCACTACAGACTACTCACCACCCTATCCCTCCTCTTTAAAAACAAAGAACCTGCATGCTGTGCAAGCTAGTCTCCTCACTGTGGAAATTAATATGCTCATTTCTAAACTTGGAAGGCAGTTAGTGACTAAGCCTAAAGTTCCAAAGACCAAAGATCTAGAACTGAATCCTGGCTCTGCCACTCAGAGTCTGCAATTTTACCGATTTTAAAAATTGTCTAAAGAATAATATTTGATTCATAAATCAAACTGTAATATCTGAGCAAATGTCAGCTGGAGTTACAACATCCTGGAGTTTTTACACTGTAACATGCTGTTTGGCACATTGTTTTGTCAAAAATAAAATTGGATGATCACCTCCTTTAAAAATGTAATAATATCTCTCAAAATAATTACTGCTATCTCATGTTCAAAACTCACTGTTATAGATTTTTACCTGCTCCTCAAATGAAATGACTCTAGGCTGGATCTTTTCCAAGGTGAAATGATAGATTTCTTTGGCTGTGCTATCAGGCAGGTTAGGGAGATGTGTACAGAAATCAGTCAGCAACTGTCGAGAGATCACGAGACTGACATTCTCATTCACCACTTGTCAAAAAAAAAGAAAGAGATAAAAAAATATGAATAACTTACAAATTTTCATTAAGCCATCAATTTTTACCTAAAACTATTATTAAAAACAATATATATTAGTACAACCCTCAATGCATTATTCGGGGATTTCCAAACCCATATCATCTTATATAACAGAATCGGTTTTCCTTATGCAGAATTATTTGATTATATAATGACTACACCATTAAATACTACAGCAGTAAAAGTCCCTTAAGTTTTCTAAGAAACAAGTGGCTGGGAAAAGTTTTCTTTTACATTTAAGAATTTTATATCTTCCTTTCTCTTCCTTTATTCTTCTACAAAGGGAAGGTACAGAAACACCTATACTTTTATCCTACACCTCGTTATAAAAAGGAGTTAAAGAAGACACAGTGAAATAATTTTCATGAAATTTAAATAAAGCAAGTAGTGACAGTTACTGACACTTGTACTTTCCTAATAAAAACAACAAATAATAACTGAGGTCAGCACCAGATGTACAGACATACTTAATGACACTATTTATAAACATTTTATTACTGTATGTGATTAAGGAAGAAAGCTCTGAGGTCACGCATGATTAGATGCCCTCACACAAGAAACTTAACCCTCTCTGTGCTTCTGTTTCCTCATCTGTAAAATGTGGATAAAGATGCTGTGAAGCTCAAATGCAATATATAGAGAGCACTATGAACAACATGTGGCACAAAGCACTCAACAAATGTTCACTATTATGATCATTATTATTATAGTTTAAAAGATACATCATGCTTGTGACCACTACTCAGATAAATTAAGTCTCAAATCAGCAGTTACTGGGGAAAAAACTGTTCAGTCGATACAAAGGATTTTAACAGTAGACTGCTTTTCTTGGTGGTTCAGTGGATTCAAAGTTTATATAAAGATCAAAGTTTATAAAAATCATTATTCTTTCACTATCATATTGCAATGTTCTCAATAAAACCATTCCTAACAGCACTGTCAGTTCATCACACATTGCAGGCCACAATTTTTGAGGCGGTAACTTACAGTAACCTGTAAAAAAGCTTCTCATCAGTTTATGATGTATTAATTAGAGTTCATTATTGGATAATACTGAATGCAGCTGAGCAAACAGTTTCATTATAAGTGCCATTAGGCACTTTCAGCTGTTAGAAAGAAATTACCACACACACTAGCACTTCTCATGATAATGTGCATGAAAGCACTCTCAAGTATTGTTAATACTGTTAACTGAGCATAAATTCAAGCCTGAATTTTGAGTCATTTTCAAGATAACTGGATATGTTTAAAGTCAGGAAGTGGGAGAGAGTGTCTTGAAGAATGGAAATTTCTAGTTCCCATTCAAAAGGAATGTTCTTAACGTTAATAAGTTAACAATTACATGGCACTTATTAAATGCCAGGTACTATTCTAAGCACTTTACTATGTATATTAACTCATTTAAACTCCCAACACTTCTACAGGGTTGCTATCAAATCCCTCATTTTAGAGACAAGGAAAAGGAGGCACAAAGGAACTAACTTACTCAATAAAGCAGCAGACCAGGTTGAATTTAGACTATTCTCTTTATCGTTATGCTATATTGCCTTCCATCAGTTACTGTATGAATAACTATACAAAACCTTAATTGGTAATGTAACTCTGAAGACAACTTACTGAAAAATAATCAAGTTGTAAATAGTTTAAATTCTAAAATCAATCAATTTCAATGCATATTTAATTTAATCTCAATGAAAATTATATTGATAATTTGATATAAAACAAGCTTGAGCAAGCTTTGAAGTCCTAACTCAATAATACAAGGCAGACGTGGAATTTTCGTTCTACTTACTTGCTTCCACAAAAGCTTTCAAAGCTTCTAGTTGTTCTGCCCCAGATAACTGAATGGCTTTTTCCAGGATCTGACGATACCTGAAAAAATACCAAATAAAAAGAATCTTCAGAGGACACTATATATTCTTTTTTTTTTTTTTAATTTTTTTTTTTTAACGTTTATTTATTTTTGAGACAGAGAGAGACTGAGCATGAACGGGGGAGGGTCAGAGAGAGAGGGAGACACAGAATCTGAAACAGGCTCCAGGCTCTGAGCAGTCAGCACAGAGCCTGACGCAGGGCTCAAACTCACGGACCGCGAGATCATGACCTGAGCTGAAGTCGCCGAAGTCGGACGCTCAACCGACTGAGCCACCCAGGCACCCCGAGGACACTATATATTCTAATGCTAACTCTGATGTTTATTCATTTCTATTTCTGCTGGTTTCTTTCATAATGCCCTAGTTTGTGCTTTTATTTATAGTACACCACAGATTTTTGTTGTTGTTGTTGTAGGTTCCCAGTCTATAAATTCTAAGGTGCCACTTCTAATTTCCTCTACAGTATACCACAATTTTTTAAAAGTTTTCAAACCCCGGGGTACCTGGCTAGCTCAGTTGGTTAGGCATGCAACTCCTGACCTCAGGGATTGTGAGTTCAAGCCCCACATTGGGGATACAGCTTACTTTAAAAAAAAAAAAAGTTTTCAAGCCCATCACAAGAAAGAGTGAATCTGTAACTCTCAGTTACTGGATCTAAGGTGCCATTTTTTTTGGAAAAAGTTTTAGTTTGGAATTTAAACTAAAAAGTCAACTTTCTTTCAAATGCCTTAAAAGATAAACTATACTTCCTTCAACTGTGTATTACACAGACACACAAGAATGTTATATGAGGTGACCCAGAATGCTTTCCTCTTGTGGACCTAATGAAACTAGGGTCACCAACAATAGGATAGTGTTGACTAGGCAGTGAAACCAAATATTAGAGATTAAATGTCTTCGTATGTACCAAATAAACTTCACCAAGCCAAATGTACTGATAGAACACCCTTTATGTTGTCAGATGGTGCCTATATATTCTTTATTTGCAATCATTTCTAATAACTATTCTAATATTCATGAGCACATAAGATTCAAATCAGCACTCTAAAAAGGATGGGGGAAATGCTAAAAATAGGAACAATGACAATTATCAGGCAATGGCAAATTCCTTCCTAAAATGTAAACTCAACGAGGACAAGGATTTTTGTTTGTTTTGTTGACTGCTATATACACAATGCCTAGAGCAGCATATCACAAGCACTCAAATATTCAACATTTTAGTAAATTTAAAAAAACAGTATTTTATTTCTTAAACTGAGTGGTGGGTACACAAGTATTACACTATATTTTATCCCTTTTGTCTTTATAGTAATATTTATTAAAAGTATTAGTCAGGGGCACCTGAGTGGTTCAGTAGGTTGATCATCTGACTTCAGGCCAGGTCATGATGTCACGGCTCATGGGTTCTAGCCCCATGCTGGACTTTGCGCCGACAGCACGGAGCCTGTTTAGGATTCTGTCTCCCTCTCTCTATGCCCCTCCCCCCGCTCACACATGCACTCACGTTTGTGCACTTGCACATGCACTCACACATGCTCTCCTTCTCTCTCAAAAATAAACATTAAAAATTTTTTAAAAAGCATTGGCTGGGACACCTGGGTGGCTCAGTCAGTTAAGCATCTGACTTTGCCTCAGGTCATGATCTCATGGTTTGTGAGTTTGAACCCCGCCTTGGGCTCTGTGCTGACAGCTCAGAGCCTGGAGCCTGCTTCGGATTCTGTGTCTCCTCATCTCTCTGCCCCTCCCATGCTCATGCTCTCTCTCTGTCTCTCAATAATAATAAATAAACGTTAAAAAAAAATTAAAAAAGCATTGGCTAATGCATTTTACCAACCTAATAGCACTGCAACTATTCAGAAAATCATCCAGAATATACTCAAGAAAAAAATATACAAATAGGAAAAAATATGTACATGAATAGAGCCCAAACTCATTCAAATTTATGATTTGTATTTTTAAAGCACACCTTCAAGCTACCATTCAACATTTACTGATTCTCAACCCATACAATATTCTCACAACCTTGGTTATATGATTTCTCAAAAACACAATGAATCAAACTGACTTTGTAAGAAAGGTATACAGAAAGAAAAGACAGTGAACTCCAAAAGAAGAGAGAAACTACTCTAATTAAGCAAGGAAATATTATTAAGATTTAAAATAAAAATTATTTTTTAAATTGTTTTTAAAATTTGAGGAAGAATATTCAGCCATCTGAAAATTCATTACGGAATATCTCATTTTCTCTATACATAAACATACACAGATGTGCACATATATTATTTCCCATATCTATATTTATATATCTACTTTATTGCTCTGGGTATGCTTTTATTTAATATATTCAATGGTTTATTCTTTTTTGATTATTCTTCATATTCATATTCTTCACATTCATGGCTAAGCCCTCTTAATTTTAGATCCCCATAAATTATTTTATACTAACATTACATTCAAAGATGACAATGTCTCACAGAAATTTTCTTTTTAAAAAAAATTTTTTTTAACGTTTATTTATTTTTGAGACAGAGAGAGAGCATGAACGGGGGAGGGGCAGAGAGAGAGGGAGACACAGAATTGGAAGCAGGCTCCAGGGTCTGAGCCATCAGCCCAGAGCCCGACGTGGGGCGCGAACTCACGGACGGTGAGATCGTGACCTGAGCTGAAGTCGGACACGCAACCGACTGAGCCACCCAGGCGCCCCTCACAGAAATTTTCTGATTAACCTAAGTTTTAAATCATTACTTCATAATTATCAACAAATCTATATAGAAAAACACCATCCCCCCCCATAAAAAAACCTAAAAAGTGACAAAAGTTTTTTATTAACCACATCATACAACTTGCCAGAGAATTACAAACTGCCTACTCAAACTCTCAACTTCTATGGACTAAGAAAGTGAGGTGCAGAGTTAAGGCTAGATGTTAACTTGCTCCTTCTCTAATATATAAATTCTAGTATCTAAGGGGCGTCTGGGTGGCTCAGTCAGTTGAGCATCCAACTTTGGCTCAGGTCATGATCACGTAGTTCATGAGTTCAAGCCCTGCATCAGGCTCTGGGCTGACAGCTTGGAGCCTGGAGCCTGCTTTGGATTCTGTGTCTCCCTCTCTCTCTGCCCCTCCCCTGCTCGTACTCTGTCTCTCTCAAAAATAAATAAACATTAAAAATAACTTTTTTAAATTCTAGTATCTAAGAATAAGAAATTACTTTTTCACAATAATATGGAATGACTAACAAACCTAATTTAAATCAAGGATTTAAATAATTATTTAATATTGCCATATAAAATCATCCAAAATTGAGCACCTAGGGTTTTTAAAATGCTATATAAGATTCTGTGTATGACACCAAAGGAATTTTAAGTAAACTTAGTCTTTGAAGATATTATAATACAGTTAGGCAAATAAAAATCTACAATTCAAATAATATTATCACACATTAAATTATAATAAAACAAAACAAACGTTGCAATAAAACTAAACAATATAAGAAATATAACTGTTAAATGAATTCAGTAAAGTTGCAGGGTACAAAATCAATACTCAAAAATCTGCTGTGTTTCTATATGCTAATAACAAATTATCAGAAAGAAAAAACATCCTCTTTACAAGTGCATCAAAAAGAATAAAATAACTAGGAATAAATTTAATCAAGATGAAGGATTTGTACTCTGAAAACTATAAGACCCTGATTAAAGAAATTGAAGATATAAATAAAAGGAAAAATATTCCATAGTCACGGATTGAAAGTATTACTATTGTTAAAATGCCCATATTACCCAAAGCAATCTACAGATTTAATGAAATCCCTATCAAAGTTCCTGGGCGCCTAAGTGGCTCAGTTGGTTAAGTACCCAACTCTTGTTTCAGCTTAGGTCATGATCTCATGGTTTGTGAGATCTGAGCCTGTGTCAGCCTGACAGCACAGAGACAGCCGGCTCAGTATTGTCTGTCTTCCTCTCTGTCTGCCCCTCTCCAGCTCACATGTGCACTCGTTGAGTGCTCACGCGTTCTCTCTCTCAAAAATAAACAAACATTAAAAAAAATTCCAAAGGCATTTTTCACAGAAATAGAATACATAATCCTAAGATCTGTATGGAACCATAAAAGTCCCCAAATAACCAAGCAATCCTGAGGAAAAAAAAGCAAAGTTGGAGGCATCACAGTCCTGATTTCAAGTTATTACAAAGCTACACTAATGAAATGGTATGGTATCAGCATAAAAACAGACATATAGATCAACGGAACAGAATAGAGAGTCCAGAAATAAACCCACACACATATGGTCAATTAATTTACAACAAAAGAGGCAAGAATATACAATGGGGAAAGGACAGTATCTTCAATAAATGGTGCTGGGAAAATTTGACAACCACATGCAAAAAAATGAACCAGGACCACTATATTACCCCACACACAAAAATAAACTCAAAATGGATTAAAGACTTCAATGTCAGACCTGAAACCATAAAACTCCTACAATAAAACACAGGTGGTAAGCTCCTGACACTGGTTTTATTAATATCTTTTCCGACCTGACTCCAAAAGCAGTGACAACAAAAGCAAAAATAAATAAATGGAGTTACATCAAGCTAAAAAGCTTCAAGTGGAGGAAACCACCTACAAAATAAAAAGGCAACCTACAGAATAGGAGAAAAATACTTGTAAATCATGTATCTGAGAAGGGGTTTATATTCAAAATATATTTTAAAAACTCATACAAATCAATAGCAAAAAAAAAAAAAATGTGATTAAAAAATGGGCAGAGGGACTGAGAGACTGAATAGACATTTTTCCAAAGAAGATATACAGATGGCCAAAAGGCACATGAAAAAAAATGTTCAACATCACTAATAATCAGAGAAGTGCAAACCGAATCCACAATAACATATCACCTCATACCTGTTAGAATGGCTTTTATTAAAAAGAGAAGAACTAACAAGTGTTGGTGAAGAGGTGCAGAAAAGGGAACTTTCATGCACGGTTGGTGGGAATGTAAATTAGTACAGCCACTATAGAAAACAGTATGAAGGTTCCTCAAAAAAACAAACAAACCCACAATATGAAGTTTCCTTAAAAAAAAAAAAAAAAAAAAAAAAAATTGGTGTCCCTGGGTACCTTAGTTGGTTAAGTGTATGACTCCTTGTTTTCAGCTCAGGTCATAATCCCAGGATCACGGGATCAAGCCCCATGACGGGCTCCTCTCTGAGTGTGAGGCCTGCTTGAGATTCTCTCTCTCCCTCTGCCCCTCTCCCACTTGTTCTCTCTCTCTCTCTCTCTTAAAAAATAAAAAAATAAAAAATAAAAAGTCCACCCTGTGATCCAGCAATTCTACTTCTGGGTATTTATCCAAAGAAAATGAAAATATTAGTTTGAAAAGACGTGTAAATTACTATGTTCACTGCAGCATTATTTATAATAGCCTAGATATGGAAACAACTTAAGTGTCCATCAATCAATGCATGGATAAAGAAAATGTGGTATGTAAACACAATGGAATATTATTCAGCCATAAAAAAGGAAATCTTGCTGTTTGCAACAAGATGAATGGATCTTGAGGGCATTATGCTAAGGGAAATAAGTCAGAGAAAGACAAATACCAAATGATCTCTCTTACAGTGGAATCTAAAACAAAACAAAACCAAGCTCACAGATACAGGGATCAGATTGGTAGTTGCCAGAGGCATGGAAAGGGGAATGGGCAAAATGGGTGAAAGAGGTCAAAATGTACAAACTTCCAATTACAATATAAATAAGTCATGGGGATATAATGTACATCCTGGTGATAATAATACCGTGTATTGCATATTTGAAAGGTGCTAAAAGAGTAATTCTTAAAAGTTCTTACCACAAGAAATGAAATTTTGTAAGAATAAAAAACAGATGTTTCTTTGAATTAAGAATATCTATCAATAGCCATTAAATTCCATTAGAAAAGTGACGCATTGTTTCCTCCGTTCCTGCTAAGATGCTCAGTCCTTCTGAGGAATCTAATGCCGCGCTGGGGTGAGGCCCTCATCTCATCCTGAGACTAGCACTAGCACACCGGGAGCCCCAGCACCAGCTCGCTCAGTGCTCAGTGGTCAGTGCTCAGCGCTCAGCACTGGCTCATGACTCTTCTGCTCAGAACTTGCTTAGCACTTGCCCGCTCCATGGCCTCCGCCTTGGAGCTGGCCAGGAGCAACTCTGCCCTCATCCTGCAGAACAATGAGGTGATGGTGATGGATAAAGATCAATGCCCTCGTTAAGCAGCAAGTGTGAATGTTGAACCTTTCTGGCACGGCTTGCTTGCAAAGGCCCTGGCCAATGTCAGCATCAGGAGCCTCATCAGCAAGGTAGGGGCTAGAGGACCCGCCCCAGCAGCTAGTGCTACACCACAGGAGGTCCCGCTTTTTCCACTACTGCAGTCCCTCGCTGTGGAGGAAGTGGAAGCCAAGAAAGGAGAATCAGAGGAGTCTGATGACATGGGCTTTGGTCTCTTTCACTATGCCTCTTCTGTAATCTGTTCAATAAAAAGCTGAACTCTTAAAAAAAAAAAAAAAAAAAAGTAAAACATGAAAGCCAGTAAAGATATTTGTAATCCATGGATTTGTAATCCGTGTTATTTGGCAAAAAAACAAAAAAACGAAAACCCTCCTATCCAGAATATATTTAAAATGCCTGTAAATCAGTAAAAAACAACCCAATTAAAAAACAGACCAAATGTTTAAATAGGCACTTCACTAGAGATAATATGCAAATGCCCAATAAGCATACTAAAAGGTACTCAACCTCAATACTCATTAGGTTAATGCATATTATAAGCACAAGAAATACCGTTACACTTCCACTAGAATGAGTAATATTAACAACACTAACAAACCTGAGTGTTGGTAGGGATATAGAAGAACTAATCTCATCTATTCCTAGTGACTGGGTAGTGACTGGGAAGGGACATGAGGGAACCACTGGGCATGCTGCAAATATTCCCCAGCTTGTTCTGGATTAAGTTGTTATATATGTATGTATGTGAGAAAACATATTGGTCTCTACTGTTAAGAGTAATGTACTTAATGCAATGTACTTTAAAATATATAGGTATCTGTATACACGCATATATATATATTTTTATTTATTTTAAAAAAATTTTAATGTTTATTTATTTTTGAGAGAGAGAGAGAGAGAGAGAGAGAGAGACAAAGCGTGAGCAGGGGAGGGGCAGAGACAGGGGGAGACACAGAATCCGAAGCAGGCTCCGTAAGCACAGAGCCCAATGTGGAGCTCGAACCCACGAACCGTGAGATCATGACCTGAGCCGAAGTCGGACGCTTAACCGACTGAGCCACCCAGGCGCCCCTATTTTTATATTTTTTAAGTTTTATTTATTTTGAGAGAAAGAGAGTACGTGTGTTGCAGAGGGGCAGAGGAAGAGGAACAGAATCCCATGCTTGTCAAAAGAGGAAACACTAGCACTTTGGAAATAAGATTACTAAGGATCATCTAAGGAAACCAAAAAATTCTGAAGCCTTTGTCATAGACAGCTAGGTAACCCACAGGCGACTGGCATAAGGAAATGAAAATCCTCTCTGAAAGATTACATTCTAAGCCTCCAAATGTTTCTAAAAGTATATTTTTAAATAACTTGCCCAACAAAGATTACAAGGCACATGACAATATGAACTAGAATCAACAAAAGCAATAGACAATAGCAACAAGCAGGGACTCCAGGTACTGGAGCTATCAGAAAGACTGTAGTACAATTATATGTTTACAAAGATAAACTCAAGCTTTAAAGTTTCAGCAAGTGTGGAAGTTGAGAAACTCAACAGAAGACCATAGAGGAAGGGAAAGAAAAAAAATAATTACAAACAGAGAGGGAGGCAAACCATAAGAGACTCTTAAATACATAGAACAAACTAAGGGTTGATGGGGAGTGGGTGCGGTGGGGAAAATGGGTGATGGGCATTAAGAAGGGCACTTGTTGGGATGAGCGCCGGGTGTTGTAAGTTATGAATCACAGGAATCTATTCCTGAGCCAAGAACACATTGTATACACTGTATGTTAGCTAACTTGACAATAAACTATTAAAAAAAAAAGTTTCAGCAAGAAACTGAAAACCATAAAAAGTGTCATTTGAAAACAGAACCACTGGGATGCCTGGCTGGCTCAGACTCTCAATCTCAGGGTGGTAAATTCAAGCCCTGTGTTGGGCGTGGGGCCTACTTAGAACAAAAACTTTTAAAAACTGGGCGCCTGGGTGGCTCAGTCGGTTAAGTGTCCGACTTTGGCTCAGGTCACAATCTTGCGGTTTGTGAGTTCGAGCCCTGCACTGGGTTCTCTGCTGTGAGTGCAGGGCTGGCTTCAGATCCTATTTCCCTCTCTCTGTCTGCCCCTCCACTTGCACTCTTTCTTTCTCTCTCTCAAAAATAAATAAACATTAAAAATTTTAAAAATATATTTAAAAGAAAAAGGAACCACCAAAAACTATAGAATTAAAAAATACTATAACCAAGCTTAAATATTCAATGACGTTCTGAAGAGCAGATGACACTTTTGAAGAAATGATAAACTAGGAGCAGGTCAGAAGAATCTACCCAGAATTAGGGGTGCCTGGGTGGCTCAGTCGGTTAAGCATCCAACTTTGGCTCAGGTCATGATCTCACAGTCTGTGGGTTCAAGTCCCACGTCGGGCTCTGTGCTGACAGCTCAGAGCCTGGAGCCTGCTTCAGATTCTGTGCCTCCCTCTGTCTCTGCCCCACCCACACGTTCTGTCTCTCTCTCCTTCAAAAAATAAACATTTAAACTGAGGATTGATGGGGAGTGGGAGGGAGGGGTGATAGGTATTGAGGAGGGCACCTTTTGGGATAAGCACTGGGTGTTACATGGAAACCAATTTGACAATAAATTTCATATATTGGGAAAAAAAACATTTTAAAAAATTTAAAAAATAAAAGAAAATAAAAAAATAAAAATTCTACCCAGAATAAAGCACTGAAATGGTAAGTACAGAAGACAGAGTAACAGACATAAAGGTCCTAGTAAGAGGGCCTAACTAATGGGGATTTCACTGAAGTCCTAGAGAAGTAAACAGAATGGGACACAGGCAACATTTGAAGATATATAGCTGAAACATCTCAGGACCATGAAAGAATCTAATCTATCCGATTCAACAACTGCAATGAAGCACAGCCAGGATAATGCAATATTTACAAACAAAAACAAAACAAAACACCACAATTCTTTAAAAAAATTTTTTTAATTTTTATTTATTTTTGAGAGAGAGCAAGAGAAAGTGTGAGCGGGGGAGGGGCAGAGAGACAGGGAGACACAGAATCTGAAGCAGGCTTCGAGGGCTGAGCTGTCAGCACAGAACCTGACACAGGGCTCGAACTCACGAACGGCAAGATCATGACCTGAGCTGGTAGGATGCTTAACCAACTGAGCCACCCAGGAGCCCAAAACACAATCCTTTCACCTCTCGTATCTATGCCCTCTTGGAATGTGAGTTTGTAGCTCTTCACATCAAGAGGTAGAGTTTTTTTCCCCACCCTTTGATCTTGGCTTGTTTTGATTAATAGAATTTGATAGAAGTGAAATGCTTGTTCTGAACCTAGACAGACCTCAAGAGGTCTTGTATGTATCCTTTTCTCTTGGAACACTGCTGTGGCCACATGAACAAGCTCAGGCTAACTTACTGGATAATGAAATATGTAGCCCAGTCACCTCCACTGCCCCAGCCAACAGACCGAAGCAGCACTGCCTACCTGCCCTGCAGCTGACTACAGACACATGTAGGAGCTCATGTGGAACCCAGACCATGTGGAACAGAGAACCATCCAGCTGGGCCCAGCCCAAACTGCCAACCAAATTAATTATAAGGAAAGTAAATGACTGTTGTTTTTTTTTTTTTCAACGTTTTTTATTTATTTTTGGGACAGAGAGAGACAGAGCATGAACGGGGGAGGGGCAGAGAGAGAGGGAGACACAGAATCGGAAACAGGCTCCAGGCTCCGAGCCATCAGCCCAGAGCCCGACGCGGGGCTCGAACTCACGGACCGCGAGATCGTGACCTGGCTGAAGTCGGACGCTTAACCGACTGCGCCACCCAGGCGCCCCAAATGACTGTTGTTTTAATCCACTAAGTTTTAGAGTGGTTTATTTCACAGCAAAAGCCAAATGACAGATAAATATTAAAACAAATCCACACATGGGGTGCCTGGGTGGCTCAGTCGGTTGAGTGGCCAACTCCAGCTCAGGTCATGCATGATCTCAGAGCTCGTGAGTTCGAACCCCACATCAGGCTCTGTACTGACAGTTCAGAGCCTGGAGCCTGCTTCAGATTCTATGTCTCCCTCTCTCTCTGCCCCTCCCCTGCTCGTGCTCTGTCTCTCTCTCTCTCTCTCTCTCTCTCAAAAATAAACATTAAAATTTTTCTTAAATAAATAAAAAATAAAATAAAACAAATCCACACAGATATATCATAAAGATGTTTCAGAAAATTAAACACAAAATCTCAAAAACAGGTAAGTGCTAATATACTTAGAAGGAATAATTTCCTAAATGAGGTTGATCTTTAAGCATTCTAAATATTTCAACATAGTGTCAAGTGGGAAAGAGTAGAGGTAGACAGGTATTCTAGCCGCCCCCCCAAAAAAAATCACTACCTAAAATGTAGTCCAGTTTGGGGAAAATAATATAAGTCCAAAAGGTACATGTGTTTAGAGTTTAGGGCTATGAACCAAACAGATAGGATACATCATGGCCTTGCCACTAGCTATGTGGCCTCCAGCATATTTCACCTCTGTACTTCAGTTTTCTCATATGTAATGTAAATATTACTTGTTAAGGATTAAAATATGTAAGCAAAGATGTAAACAAACATAACACTAAATGATAAGGAACTTCACTCTTGAGATGGGAACCACTAAAACTTGTATGTGGGAATAACAAAGAACCAGAGAATCTGAGTTACAAGGGGCCCTGGAGATTATACAGTCTATCCTCTAATATGTGTGTGTATCCTCCATTTTTTCACATTTTTTTTTAATGTCTATTTATTTTTTGAGAGAGAGTGAGAGGACGAAAGGGACAGGGGCAGAGAGAGGGGGACAGACAGGATCTGACGCGGGCTCTGCACTGTCAGCAGAGAGCCCGACGCTGGCTGGAACTCATGAAAGGCGAGATCATGACCTGAGCCGAAGTTAAGACGCTTAACTGACTGAGCCACCCAGGTGCCCCATTTTTTGACATTTCTATTCCACTCTATTATTAGAAAGTTCTAATCCAAAGTCTACCTCTGTAAGATAGAGGAGTCTATTTTCTTTTCTGCAAAATAGCCTTTCTAATAGTCAAAGAAAGCTAAAAGGTCTCCCGTTACTCTCTTTTCTCTAGGCTAACAGCTTCTTGTAAAATGAAATGTTTAGACTCCAAAGGCTTGCTATCCTCTTCTGGGTACCTTCCTTATAGAGAACTGAGAAGAAGGAAAAAAAAAGGCCCTATTCTACAGAATTAACAGAACAAAGACCTATAATCTATAAGATCATACTTGTCCTCAAAGAGATCACATTCCAACTGAAAAAGCAGACAAGTAAACAAACAATTAAGTGCTATGGTAGAAGTAATTGCCTGCCACTGGGTTAACAGCAACTAACCAGGTACTTGACGGTAGTTATGAATGTGTGATGGTGGCTGTTTAGAGAAGGCTTTTTGGAAGAAATAACATTGCAACTGAGTTTCAAAGAATTAGTAGGTTTTAGCCAAGTAAATAAGACAGGCTATCACAACAGCTACCTATTCAAATGCTCCCTCTTCAAGGTTCTCCTCTTCTAAAGCTTTGTATGAGGATAATGAACACAATGTATAATACGTAGAGAAGCAGTTTATAAAATCTGCAAAAATGAATCTCGTACGGCCAATTTCTTGCATCGACTTTAGAATGTTCTGTTAATTCATGGTTATGAGAAAGCATTTTTTTTTGTTGTTGTTTATTTACTTTTGAGAGACCGAGAGACAGACAGACAGACAGACAGGCATGAGTAGAGGAGGGGCAGAGACAGAGGGAGACACAGAACCCATGAGATCATGACCTGAGCCGAAGCTGGACGCTCAACCGACTGAGCCACCCAGGCGTCCCTTGAGAAGGCATTTCTTACTGAAGATTGGACAAGAAAAGACGTATAGGCAAGTAGGTTAAAAATAAGCTTTTTAGAGTAGACAAACCTGGGTTTAAATATAAGCTCTACACCTTTCTAGCTATTCAATGATTCAACCCAATACTTGTTAAAGGACTACTCTGTTACAGATACTCTGCTAATTGCTGGAAATACACAGTATCAGTATTTTAGAAGCAAATGTACTCTGTCATTCCTTAACACGGATTCCTTTGTCATTCAATTCCTAACATAAATCCTAAAACTACTGACAGATTTCAAGAGTGTTTTCCTCATAGACATGTAGCTGGCAGAACTGTTTTGTTATGAAAATAATTATCCTGACATGTTCTTGTCCATAAAGGACCAGATATACCTGCAGGCAAGGCCAAGACTTTCCTCAGAAAGCACTGGCTATGAGTTATCAAGCACATTATTTATCTTCACAATAACCTCATCTGGTAGATGGTTAGAGTAATGGCCTCTAATGAATCATACTCCCATCTGCCCATGCCCCTTTGCAATGTAACTTGGCTACTCCTCCCATAAAGAGGTAGACTCCATCTCTCCTTCCCTTGAATCTGGGAGGGTCATGTGACTTACTTTGACCTGTTTTAGAGAACTGACATTATGAGATTTCCAAGGCTCGCCTTAAGAAGTCTAGCAACTACCACTCTCATCCTTCTGGAACACTCCCATGGCTCTGTAAGGAACCACTGAATGAGAGACCACACGGAGAAACACAGTCAGCCAACAGCCTGATATATATGAGTCCATTTTAATTCCACCAGCCCCAACTGAGCTGCCAGCTGACTCTGCACCTGCATGAGTAAGCCTAGATCTGGACCAGCAAAACAATCCAGTCAACCCAAAGAATCCTGAAAAATAAGAACTGTTTCACACCACTAAGTTTTTGGTTTGTTACATAGTAATAAACAACTAAAGTACCCTATAAGATAGGTACTACTGTTTATCCCCAATTCAGAGCTGAGGAAGTAGATTCTTAGGTTAAGTTTCAGAATCCTGCGAACACTTGAAAAACGGTATGTCTTCCGATAAATAATGTACTTCGTGTTCTTCAACATAACAAAAAAGAAAGCAAGCATGGGGGGAAATATAAGCTGAGCATGGTGAAAAATATATGCTTATTTGACTTTCACTCAAATATGTGAAAACTGCAAATGAAAAAGGATTAAGCCAGGAAGACACATTCAACTTATTTACAACTCATGGAATAAGTCAATGTATGTCTTGACTAACTGCTTTATAATAGTACCAATGACAATCTTGTGGCACTAGGCATCAGATACTGCTCTAAGTGTATGTGTGATATAAGTGTATATACATATACATACTCATTCTGTCCTCAGACAAGAATAAGTCATATTATCCTTATTTTCATAAGGAGGAAACTGCGGTACATAGTAGTTAAACCCAAGATCCATAGCTAAATTTCCCATTGATAAAACTGGATTACATATACCACCAGAGAAAAGACAGCAGAGCCTACATAAAGCACAGTCAAGGTTTCAACGGCCAGGTTAGAGCAGGTGTATCCCGTTAATACAGATCAATGTGATCTCAGCTGTCAGAATGTAAATATTACCATTAACTTGAGACTCAAACTTTAAACAGAATGCAAGTTCATTACAAAAGAACGGTGCTACATAATCTACAAAGAGAAAAGGGGCAATATCTATCTATCTATCTATCTATCTAAAGAGAAAAAGGGCAATATCTACCTATCTACCTAAGATTAACACTACTGAATAACTGCTTCATGACAGGCACATGTCACAAATTTTAACGTGGAGTGGACCTAAACCTTCAACATAAAGTCCAAGAAATTCCTAAATAATTCAGATTTCTGCAAACATCACGAATCTAGACATCCTGACCGACGTAGTGAGGGCTTTCCTATGTGCCCCTGTTCAGAGTTGGTGGTGCAGAGAACCCAAAACACAAGGACTCACAGAAGATGGTCCAAGTGGTTCTGATCATGATAGCGGCCATACCTCCTCAGCTCCCGTCAGCCTCAAGAAGCTATCTCCTAGAAAACTCTTCATCAAAATCCCAGAATATAATTTTCTCTCAATCAAAAAAGAAAAAAAAAAGGGGTGGGGATCCAAAGAGAGACCAGAATTTGGTGTGATAGGCCAGCAGCAATGGAAAGAGGCACCAGGGAAGGCTATGAAGGCCGTGAGAGCAGTCGTCTCTCATACCGTGCTTCTTAAGAAACCGGTAAGGAAGCTATCAAAGATAGAATATGTTGACAGTCACCCCAGTTCTGTTGCCCCAAGGGTTCCCTGCACCAGCTTTCTGCTGCTCCTAATATCTGCGTCCGCAGACGACCTCAGGCCCGCCCCCTTGGTCGTCAGGCCGGCTCCTGGCCTCACATCCCTAAGCCGCCATCAACCCAAGGAGAATAGGTCTGTGGGTTCCCTCTCCACCTCCCAGGCCCCTGGGAAATACTCACTTGCCCGCCAGATCTTTATGAGAGCCGCTCGAATTCATGAGCTGGGCCAAATCCTGCCTCACGGCTGCCGCCATCTTTCTTCCAGCTCAGCAGAGGCTACCGGGCCTCTCACCCCCAAAAAGAAAACGAGCGTAGTCCTCCAGAGTGCTGCTAGAGGGAACCTGAGGTGCCACAGAGTAGTGACTGTGTGGGCCAGAGCGTCCGCTAGGAGAGCCGGCTCGAGGTCCGTCCCCAGAGTTGAATGACGCGAGGATCCACTCAAGACTGAGGCCCGCCCAGGATTCTCCCACGGGCTCAGGCTCGCACGCTCCCACTTAGGATTGGCGGATGAAGTTCAAAGGCGTGTGTTGCCTGTGCAACTCCAGTAAGTGCCGGGTAGCCAAAATTACCGCGTTGTCATCGAGTTCCGCGTCTCATTTGTGGTTTACTGTTGTTCTTCGTTCTTCACGACAGTCCTAAACTTGTGCTAAAAACCGAATTATTTCTAATTCACCACGGAGTGGTACTGTTGTAAAATACAATAAAAACGTATATATTTCTTGTCCTATTTTGTACCCTTTATATAGGTTGATCATGCATCCCCGTTTGTCCAGGGTGGTGCCATTTTTCATCTCTTGTCCTGGAGTGATTATTAATGACACGCCCTTTCACTGTAGAAACTGTTCCATTTGGATGTCAAATCATATGGTCACCTATCTTCATATGTAATTGTATTAATTACTCATGTATCCTTATAGAATTTCTTTCTGCAAATAAATATGTGTTTATCCTTTGCTGCTTTCACTAAAGATAACACACCATATCATTATTCCTCTTAATTTATTTCACTTTTTTTGGAGATGTTACCATGTATGTCCAGAGAGCTTCCTCATTATTTTTTTGAACCGGAGAGTATTACATATAATGAGGGGATGTCATAGTTTAATTTTTATTGCTAGACACTTAAGTTGTTTTTAATCAATCAGCCAGTGCTGCGGTAACTTCCTACCAACAATGTGTGGGAATGCAATTTTCTACAGCCTTGCCTACAAAGGATGTCAAACTTTTGAATTTTTGCCATCATGGTATGTGATAAATAGCATGTTCCCTCTATTCAGTATGGGAAAGAAAAGAAGACCAGAACATGGAAATCCTTTAAGAAAGTAAAGTAGATATTGCCCACCTCAATTCAGATCTCAGGCTGTTGGCAAAAATTTAAGGAAAGTGGATATTGCCCACCTCAATTCAGATCTCAGGCCATTGGCAAGAATTTAGTCATATAACCATGCTTGGCAACAGTGAGGCTGGAAATCTGATTTCTAGTTGGGCAGCCTTTTGCCTAAGAAAAAGAAAAAGATGAGTTTAAAGGGACAATCAGTGCCCTCTACTACAATCTGTCTCTCTGATCACCTAAACATCTGTGTGTATCCTTTTTATAGTAAAACACTCTTACCCGTGAAGAAGAGAGATCAATTCTCTATTCAGTTTCAATACCAACCCAAAAAGCAGGATGTCTGATGATGCACAACCCTCTCCATCAGATCGGGATATGTCTTTTCATGGCCCAGAGCCATATGCACTATAAAACAAATTATCTGCCTCATGCCCATACATGTAATACAAAACAACAGTGGAACACTCAAAAAAAGTAAGAATGTGAAACTCATAGCAGTTACTTGTTCATAGCAATGGTGGAATCTTGGGCAGGAATTATGAATACTCATTACCCTAGTAGTAGAGTAAGTTCCTTGGGTAGAACCTGGTTCTGCTCTTTGAGAAGAGCTCCATTGTCCATTACATTCTGTGGGCCCCAGCTTTGCCCTAGGAATACAAGTTAACTGGATGTTGGAGAATATGCCCTCTTTGGGGGAATGCCTTTGGACTTGGATCGAGAGCTTTTGTAGGCCAGGCTTTTCAGTATTACTTTTTTTAATGTAATTTAAAATTGAATATTTAGTAAACTCTGACTGCTTCCAGACAGTTTCAGGTTCCAGGAACCACACCCACAGTTGTTTCTAGAAACAGTTGTTAAACATGGCGTATTCCCTGGCTTCTACACTCGAACCATTCTTAACATCTTTTTAATGATGACAATCTTGAGATTATCTGAAACAACAGGCTTAAGTGAAAAGAGAACTCTATTAATTTGATTTTTGCCTCAGTTTATCTTTGTTTTCTGTTGTTTTCTTGTTCATTTATGTTTGTGAAAAATCCTTAATGGGCTATGGAAAATCTCTAAGCCAAGTCTTCTCTTCTGGTGTTTAGGGGTACCTAAGCAGTTGGCTTTTTCAACTTAGTGAAGCCCAAGAATTTCCAGATGTTCTATTTGCTTTTTAACCTGACTTCGAACTTTGTTTGTAATACCTTGCTGAAAGCAAAAAGGAGCCAAACACACAAACTGGTTCTTTCCATGTACCTCCCCTAGAGCTACAAGCTAGGCAGGGAAGTTGTCTGCCTTCCAGACTGCTCATTACCCCTACCCAACCTCTAAGAGAATCTACATGTTTTTAGGTTTTATTTACAGCAGGGAGGAAAAACAAACAAGCACGGCACTGGAAACTTATTCTCTCTTTTCAGTTGCTTAGCAAGAAGTTAGCTAGGCACATCTGAATTAGCAAATCCTAGTTCCATATCACTATGCAAAACCTTAGGTCCAAGCCAACACCTACTGAATCAAAGCTGTCAATATCAACAAAATCATCTAGTGATGCTTCCACATTAAAGTTTGGGTAGCAGTGCTCTAGCTTAGATGTCCACAACACTAGATGAGATGTTTTCACTAAACTCTTGCATATTAATGGCTATCAAAGCCATTTCCCTGGCCAGGAAACTCCCATTTTTATATAATAAACTAGTTGGTCTCTACCCCCTCACAATTTCCCTACAGATATGCAGAGGAAGTCATCCTGGGATCCTATTCCTGGTGCTTTTTCTACTCTGTCCCATGTGTCCAGCTCAAATATGCCTTGCTATAGAAGGAAGAAAAAAAAAAAAAAGCATAGGTGATTGCATATGTTCTGCTGTTTTCTGAGCACCCATATTTACTCTACATTTATTCCACATGTTGCTAACGCTGTGTGACAAAATTATTCTAGAGTCATCTTGTGTGTTTCCTAGTCTAGACTCAGAATCAATTGTTTCACCAAGAAGTCCTTGTTCCTTTAGTTCCTTTTAGGAATGATATTTACAGATAACAATCTGAGTGCTAGGGTGCTCATTGCTACTGTCTTGGACATTTTGGAACCTTTTCATAGGACAGAACTAGGAAATATATACATATTTTAAGAATAAAATAAGTCAGCAGTTCATACTGATACTTCCAATTTAGGTGATTTTACTAAATTCCAATTTAGGTGATTTTACTTAACCTCTTCTGTATTACATCTATATCTCCTTACTTCCATATCCAGAATCCTGGTTCACAAGTACACAGTAGATTACAGAATCAGAATATTCCAAAATTATTCATTTCATTCCCTCCTGATTGTACACACAACAACTTTGGAATAGCAATACTAATATTACCATCCCCAATATGATTGCTGAAGAATTCAGCATTTTCCTGCTCTTTCTCTCCCATTTACTCTCATTTTTCATAATTGGACTATATCTATATTGTGAGCCCCCAGAGCTATTACAAAATATATTTTCTTCCTCTTAGTCCTCATTTAGTCTTAGTTCTGTAAGTAATACACATGTAGTGCTCACTGTCGGCTCTTATATTGAAACCTCTCTAGTTGTTTTCGTTGATGGAAGCTAGTTCTTCAATAGGTTACTCAGAAAGGGCTTCTGGAAAACATAATTTTGAATGTTCTTGTATGTTGGAAACATCTTGTGCCTTTCATGTTTGAAAAATCAGTTTTGTTAGATATAATAATCCTTGACTCACTTTTCTTGAGAATCTGCAGTGTGGTGTTCCATTTTCTCATGACCTAAAGCATTGCTGAAAAATATCTCATGAGAGTTTAATTTTCTTTTCCTTGTAAGTCACCTGCTATTTTTGCCTAGATGCCCTCCAATTTTTTCCCCTTTAACATCAAGTAATTTTACTAGACCAAGGTTTGGTGTTAGTCATTCTGGGTCAATATTCTTCAGTATACAGTGTGCTCTTTCAGTAGATAGTTTCAGTATTCAATTTTTCAATAACATTGTCTATAATTATACTTTTTGTACTTGTTCTATTCCTTTGGCTTCTTTTCTTGGGCACTACTATTGTCTTTATGTTAGACCATCTTTACCTCTTTTAATGTTAGTCACTTTTCATCAAAATCTTTTTATTTATTTTTTCACATTTTTTGATTAATTTTTTTCTTTTCATTCTATTTCTCTTAAGGCATTATCTATCACTTCTATTTACTCCTGGTTTCCTACGAATTGAGTCTTCATTTCTAAAATGATGTTTTTTACTTCTAATTCTTATCTGAGTTCTGCCGCTCATTCTGGGTGTTCCATTTTTTATTATGCTGTTCTGTCATGTCCTGCATCATTTCTTTTCAATTTAACTAGTGTGAAAAGTGTATTAAAGCTCATCTTCTTTTCAACTTAACTGGTGATTACCTTCCCTTTTCTGACAATCACTATCAGTTTTTCTTTAACAATATATGAGGACAGGTTTTTAGCCCTATCCTCGCTTCTGGATGCTTTAGTCCCCCATTGCCTCTGTAAAGGCATTTACCTCAGTAAATGAGATGCATAGAATATTTTTATTTCCACATCCTTTGCTTCTAGTTGAGACCTTGAGAATATACTGACTTCTGGCCCTTCCACCCTTACTGAATTCCTTAGTTGCACTGAGATAGGTTGGCACTTTGTTCCACTTCAGCAAGTACTTGCTTTTCCTTTGCAGTATGTCTCCCCTGTTTTAGGAATCACTAATTTAACACTTGTGCTATTAATTCCCAGTTTCATTGTCATTTTTCTCTTACATTACTGTATAAATTCAAACTAAATTAATCATTACAGATTTCCCTTCTCTTCATCTGCCCTGTCTTGATAGGAGGTTTCTGCTCTGATTGTTTTGTTGTTTGGTAGTGCTCCCTCTTTAAAGTTTTTTTATGTTTCTTCATTTTTGAGGGACAGAATGCAAACAGGGGAGGGGCAGAGAGAGAGGGAGACACAGAATGCAAAGCAGGCTCCAGGCTCTGAACTGTCAGCACAGAGCTGGGCTCAAACCCATGAACCATGAGATCATGACGTGAGCCGAAGTCGGACACTTAACTGACTGAGACACCTAGGTGCCCCTGGTAGTGCTCACTCTTAACTGATCCCTCAGAGGCTGTGCATGGGTAATATATTTGTGAATCTGTGCATATTCACAAATATCTATCATCTTGATGGTTGAATGGGATTTTGGCTGTGCTACTGTCCTTTTCCCTCAGCAACCTTAGAAATGTTACTCCACAGTCTTTCAGTTTCCAGGATTTCACATGAGAAGTCCAATGCTAGTGATTTCTCTCCCTCTCTTCCTCTCCCTCCTTCCTTCCTCCCTCCCTCTTTTCTCCATTCTCATTCTCTTTCTTCTCTTTGAGAGACTGAGTATGCAAACAGACAATGACAAGACCATATGTAAAAATAAAACTGACCTGGGGCGCCTGGGTGGTTCAATTGGTTAAGCATCCGACTCTTGATCTTGGCTCAGGTCATGATCTCACAGTTTGTGAATTCGAGCCCCACATCAGGCTCTGTGCTAACAGTGTGGAGCCTGCTTGGGATTCTCTCTCTCCCTCTCTCCCTGCACCTTTCCTGCTCATGCTCTTATGTTCGCTCTCTCTATCTCTCAAAATAAAATAAACTTTAAAAAATAAATAAATAAAACTGACAAAGTAGTCTTCAGCAACCAGTCCAGGAAAGCAACTCACCATCTGCAGGCACCATCCCAGGAAGCCAAACAACTGTAGTTATCAGCCCCAAATGGCCACCACTTGATTAATTACTGACAGCTTCCCTAATTTTTGCCCCAACCAGGGAAAGCCAAATACACTCCCCTAACCAAATATGTAGGATACCCCACTTCTAGGTAGCTTCCAACAGCTCCCCCATGCCAACAACCTCCAATCAGGGCATACCTGAATTCCCTTTTCCCACTATAAAGCTTTCCATTCCTCTGCCTGCCTTTGAGTCTCTGTCAAACACAAGTGATGGTGTCTCAAATCCCTTGCTATAGAAGTTCTGAATTAATAGCCTTTAATTGTTCTCATTTGGCTTTATTTCTGCACCTTTCTTCTCCTTCTCCCTCTTTTTTCTCTTCTTCCTCTTCTTTCTCTTTTTCCCCACTCCTCCTCCTCCTCCCCCAGCCCCACAGTCTCCTTTGTTCTAAGTAACTTGTTCTTTCCACCTAAAAGTTTTAAAAGATCTTTTCTTTATAGGAATTTTCCTCAGATATGCCTAAATGTGTCTTATCTCATTGACATTACCTGGAACTCAGTGACCCCTTTCATCTGCAGATGCACATGTATCTTTAGGTCAGGGAAATTTTCTATTATTATTTGTTTAATTACTACCTCTCTTTATCTGTTCCTTTCTCTCCTTCTGCAATTCCAACAGTCATATTTCAGGTCTTTAGGATGTATCTTCAAAGTAATGTGCCTTTTACATCATAATTTCTCTCTTTATATTTTTTTGCTCTGTGTTTTGAGATATCCTTTCCACTTTTCAGGCCACTTAGCAAGATTCAATCATTCTTCAGTGTATCATCAGTTTTGTGTTTTTAAAATCATGATTTCCATTTGTTTACTTGTGTAAAAATGTTATAGCTGCTTTATTTATAATAGCCTCAGGGGAAAACAACACAAATGATCATCACAAGGAAAGTGGATGGAGAAACTGTGGCATATGCATTCAATAGAATACCGCTCAGCATTAGAAGGGAAAAAACTACAGATATGTGCAAGAACATGAATGAATCTCAAAACATACCGAGTGAAAGAAATCAAACCTCAAAAAGTAAATATAATAGGAGTCCCTCTACATGAAGTTCTTTTTTTTTTTTTTTTTTTTTAAATCCAAATCAGGCTCCAGGCTCCAAGCTGTCAGCAAAGAGCCCAACACAGGGCTTGAAGTCACAAACCACGAGATCATGACCTGAGCCAAAGTCAGACACTTAACCGACTGAGCCACCCAGGCGCCCCTGAGGTTCTAAGTCAAACAAAACTAATCTGTGGTGATAGAAACTCAGAAATTACCTAGGAAGGAGGAAATCAAAAAAAATGGTGATTTACTGGGGAAGTAGCAGGAGGTGGTGGAAATATTCTATATGTTTATAGAGGTATGGGTTATGTGGGTGGTATGGTATGGATTTATCAAAGTTTATCACACTGTACACTTAAGATCTATGCATTTTATTGAATGTGAAACCTCAATTTAAAAAGGGAATAAAATGGTTTTTGTTCAATAGTCTTGTCTGTGTATTGAATTTAGTCTTCTTGAGGGCTTTCATTTATGTATTTATATATTTATTTATGGTTTAAGATGTCTTTGGTCTTCTCCAGCAGTTTCAAAAGCTAGTGCTATATCAGCTTCAAAGGAAGAGAAGTTTCAGTGCAACAATTCTGCTTCCTCAATGCTCCTCTTTGTCAGAATGACCCAGCAAGTCCATTTTCTTACCTTTTTTTTTTTTGAAAATTTATCTCATTATATTTTTAATTGAAGTATAATTAACATGGCATTATATTACTTTCAGGTATATAATACAGTGATTCACAGTTCTACATATTACTCATCACTCATCACAGTGAGTGTGCTCTTAATCCCCATTATCTATTTCACACATCCCCCTCACCCACCTCACCCTTCTAGCAACCACTAGGTTGTTCTCTGTGTTTAAGAGTCTGTTCTGTTTATCTATATTTTCTTTATTTTTCTTTCTTAAATTCCACATAAGAGTGAAGTCACATGCTATTTGTTTTTCTCTGACTTCTTTTACTTAGCATTATACCCTCTAGGTCCATCCATGTTGTTGCAAATGGCAAGATCTCATTCTTTTTTATGGCTGAGTAATATTCTATTGCATATATATATATATATCTCCCACATCTTCTTTATCCTCTCATCTATCAGTGAACACCTGGGCGGCTTCCATATGTTGACTATTGTAAGTAATGCTGCAATAAACATAGAGGTGCGTTTATCTTTTTGAATTAGTGTTTTTGTTTTCTTTTGGAAAATACCCAGTAGTGGAATTACTAGATCATATGGTAATTCTATTTTTAATTTTTTGAGGAATCCCTGTACTGTTTTCCACAGTGGCTGTACCAATTTGCATTCCCATCAACAGTGCATGAGGGTTCCTTTTTTCTCCACATCCTTACCAACACTTGGTATCTCTTGTCTCCCAAGCCCCATCTCCAATTAAAAAACAAATCTGGGGGCACTTGGGTGGCTCAGTAGGTTAAGTGTCTGACTTTGGCTCAGGTTATGATCTTGTGGTCTGTGATTTCAAGCCCGTGTAAAGCTCTGTGCTGACAGCTCAGAGCCTAGAGCTGCTTCGGATTCTGTGTCTCCCTCTCTCTCGGTCCCTCCCCTGCTCGCACTCTGTCTCTCTCTGTCTCTCTTTCAAAAATAAATATTTAAAAAAAAGAAAAAGTTTCTAGTCTCTCTAATGGCAAAATTTTTCTTCCTCTATTAGGTGGAAGATGAGCACATTTCTTCAAACACATTAAACTCTGGGTCCAGATCCAAATGAGCAAGGCCAAGAGACTGGTAGCACTTTGCTGTCTGTGTGAGCCCTTCTTTCAAGTTCCTATATCCTGTCTTGAGATGTGCCTTTTCTCAGGATGACTAATACTGGAAATACTTCCTTCAAGGGTAAAGCCCACTCGTAACACTAGGGATGGTTACACCCCTAGCAAGACAAGTGCTGGCATATCTGCGGGGGATATGTTCTAAGCCTCCTAGTAGATGCCTGAAACTGTAGATAGTACTATACCCTACATATACTATGCTTTTTCTTGTACATACATACCTATGATAAAGTTTATAGTCACAGTAAGAGATTAACAATAGCTAATAATAAAATAGAAAAATGATAGCAATATACTGTAATACATATATAAAAGTATATGAATGTAGTCTCAAAATATTGTACTGTACTCACCTACTTGTGATGATGTGAGATGATAAAATGCCTACACAATAAGATAAAAGTGAGGTGAGTGACGTAGGCATTGTGATTTAGCATTAGGGTTAGGCTGCTACTGACCTTCTGATGACATGTCAGAAGGAAGATGTCTATTTCTAGACCCAAGTTGACTTCAGGTAACTGAAAATCAGAAAGTGAAGCGACAGATAACTTGGGGGACATTGTTATCAATATTAAAGATCAGAGCATTACAGAGAATCCTCTACTTCTATCCTTTTAATTATATAAAAAAATAACTATTATAGGGGCAAATAAATCTTGTTGCCAGAGGAAAAGTAATTGAACACTGCCTACCACCAACAGATGATTTTATTGGTTCATTTTTAACTTTTAGGTGGTTTGACATTATCAATCACTTCATGCATCATATGTGAAAAAACTTAGGGTGTGTTCAAAGTGATACTGATCTATATTCCCTTATTAGAAATCACTGAGTATCAACGTATTTTGGAACTGAGGACATTTTGGACTTAAGAACATGTATACATAATTTTAAAAACTTTTTCTTTTAAAACCAACTTTAAGGGGTATAATTGACATATAATAAATTGTATCCATTTTAAGAATACTCAGTGAGTTTAGGCAGTTGTATACCCTCATGCAACCACCACAGCCAAGGTCAAAAACATCCCATCATTCCAGAAAAGTTCCTTTCAACCCCTTTGGCCATAATGAGACCCCATAATCAAACACATTCATATTTCTGCACTGGCATATATGTATACTTACACTAAATGGTGTAGAATACTAATACTTTATGTCATATTGGGCAGGTTTTTCTCCTGAGTTTGTCATAAGCTTATAAAATAGTTTTCAAAAATTTTGGATGTTGAGGGGCACCTGGGTAGTTCAGTCAGTTAAGTGTCTGATTCTTGGTTTCGGTTCAGGTCATAATCTCACAGTTCATGAGTTTGAGCCCTGCACTGGGCTCCATGTTGACAGTGTGGAGCGTGCTTGGGATCCTCTCTCTCTCTCTCTCTCTCTCTCTCCCACTCTGACTCTCTCCCTCTCTCAAAAATAAATAAATTTAAACAATTAAAAAAATTTTGGATTTTGAAACTGTTGATAAGGGATTACGGATCTGTTTTAAAAGAGTTATATGATAATGAAAAGAAACAAGGTGATAATTACACTTATATAAAGGTATAAATTGGTTGCTTGTATAGAGACATCTGGACTTATGACAAATGGACTCATGAACCTCTGGGTAAACTTGTGGAAACTAAGCTATTTTAAGAAAATTTTATTAATAGTGTATAGTTTGTACCTAGCAGTATACCTGGTACATAATAGCCTCTGAAGAATCTTTTGGAAACTAATCTATTTTCAGAAAATTTTATTAACTAATATATACTTTGTACCTAGTATACCTGGAACATGATAGGTACCCAGTAACACATTCATTTTGTCTTGATAATGCTACCCAACTCATACTTCTTTGGTACCACTTTCTTGTCTTTTATTTTAATTTAAAAAAAATTTTTTTTTAATTTTTACTGGGCTCCATGCCCAACATGGGGTTTGAACTCATGACTCTGAGATTAAGAGTAACATGCTCTACTGATTGAGCCAGCCAGGCACCCCTATATCACTCTTTTCATTCCCTGTATTGATATTTTCCTCAGAAGGTATCTGAGGGGAAAAAAAAAAAAACCTCCCTTATTCATTTAAAAATCTCTAATTTTTCTACCTGTTTATTGTCTGTCATTTCCTCTAGAACTGTGCTGTCCAATATATAGTCATCAGCCACACATAGCCATTTAAATTTAAATTAAGTATAATTAAATAAATAATTAGCTACAGTAGAGCCACACTTCAGTGGTCTGATAGCCACATGTAGCTAGTGAGTACTGTATTAGATAGTGTGGATATAGAACAGTTCCACCATTGAGGAAAGTTCTATTGGACAGAGCTCCATCTTATTTACCACTTTGTTCCCCATGCCTTTCACGGTGCTTGGGATCCAGTAGATGATCAATAAATATTTGCTGAATAAATGTTTTTAGTTCATCTGTAAAAGCCATCATGCAAATATAAAGCAAAGATTCCTTTTTGAAATAGAAATGTTTGAATAGCAATCACTCTCAGGAGCTAAAATGCTTTCTCTGAAAAAGTAAAAATATTAGATTATATATTAGGTTGTACTGTAGCTTTGATTATTAATAGTTTTCAGTCATTGAGTATTTACTACATTCCAGGCACTGTTGGAAGTGTTTCATGCATAGTTCCTCAGTATTCTTTACAACAACCATAGGATGTCTACATTATTTCCAATTTACAGATAAGGAAACTGAGACATGCGTGAAAAGTAACTTGCTGGAGATCTTGCAGCTACTAAGTAGCAGGGCCAGAATTTGGGCCCAGGCAGTCTGGCTCCAGATGCTAAGCAATTAACCCCAACATTGAGCTCTTCGTGATTTTTAAAAAAAATGTTTATGTATTTATTTTGAGAGAGAGGGAGAGAGAGTGGGGGAGGGGCTGAGAGAGGAAGAGAGCGTCCCAAGCAGGCTGCGCACCGTCAGCACAGAGCCTGATGAGGGGCTGGGTCTCACGAACCATGAGAACATGACCTGAGATGAAATCAAGAGTCTGATGCTTGACCAACTGAACCACCCAGGCCCCCCTGTGATTGTTTTTAATAAGGACCACTTAGTCTCTTCTTTCCAGTATTCAAACGTCTATTTTCTTTTTTCTTGTTTAGTTGCATTTAGCTAGGACACCCTAGAAAACATTACATAATAGCTGCTATAGCCCTGCATCCTTGTCTGGTCCCTGACTTCCCCCATTTCACACTAAGCTTCCCCCATTTCACACTAAGGTATGATGTTACTATTTTCTGATGATTATCTCGATCCACTTAAAGAAATGTTCTTTTATTTCTAATTTACTATGAATTTTTAAAATTCAGAAATGGCTGTCGAATGTTATACAATGCATCCCTAAAGAATATCATTTGGCTTTTCTCCTTTAATAAATTGTCTGAGTAGATTTTCTAGTGTTAAACCACCATTCTTGGAATAAACCATATTTTGCCATGTTATGAATTCTTTTTAGTATCACACCACTGTTTCTGATACTTTAATACTCAACTGTCTGCAACAAAGTCATGGTGAGAACAGAACTTCCTCCCTTTGGGTACTGTTTGTTTTGGGTTTTGATATTAGGGTTATGCTAGCCTTGTGAAATAAACTGAGAAATTTTCTCTCTTTTTTGGCATATTTCCCTAGAATCCAGCCAGGTTTGGGTACTCCGTCTCAACTTCCTTCTTCCTTCTACAATTGTCGTACGTAGTACCACCAGTCACTTAAGTTTGAGAATGTTTTCTCAGGCTAGCTCCCAAGGGTCCTCATAAACTGGACTCACCATCTACTGATCCCCAACAAAGACTGTTTACCATTCAATTTTCTCCCTTTCCTTGCACAGGCCACAAACATTCTGGCTTCCAAGCTTTTGCTAATTTCATGCCACTTGCCTTGCCATTGAGTTTGCCATGGTAGATAAAGGGTGGTGTTGATTTCTGCTGAACTGAACTAACATTTGAGGTGGGAACTGTGCAGCTGCTTGACACCTCTCTCTTTCTTAACCCTCAAAATCCTGGGAAGCTTTGTTATTTTTATTTTGTAGATAGGTAACGGAACTTGATAAATTGCTATACACTAACGTATGAGGTGCCAGAATTTAAAACCAGGACTGCTTAATTCCAAAGCAATTGGAACAACATAAATCTCACCTCGTCCATTTTGTTTCCTGGTCATAGTCTCTCACGTTGATTTGTGTATGTCTTCCGTGCTCCATTAGCAATTATGGACTGTACTACACCATTTAACATTACCTTGTTTTGTATTGTTTGTTTCATCTGTGTAGTTCTTGTCTCGCACAACAGTTATTAACTGTTTATCTGGCTCCACATTTGGCTGCCTTTTATTTTTTAATAAAGGACAATGGGAAAAATAAAAGAAGTAAAAGGTGACTAAATGCAGTAATTTTGATTGTGTTAGTCTTAGCTACACATTGCAAAAATCCCTTTCAAAGTAAGTTTAACTCTGAGTGGTCTCCCAGGGACTTTTTAGCGATCCCTGCAAAATTAATGCCTAAAAACGAGAGATGACATTTATGAATACTGATCACCGAAGCACATTAAACAGTGACAGTTTGCTGGAAATCACACCTACAGCACTGACTTCCTAACATGGAAAGCTAGAAGATGCGGCAGTCTCTCAACTGCAGGCGCAACCCGGCTCTCCCCCTCCCAGCTCTGCCAGATGGAACTTTCCCTGCGAAAGCTTTGACGGAACGCCCGCTAGGAGTCACGTGGAGCTGGAGCGTACTCCCGCGCCTTGCGGAATGACGCGAGGCCCGCGTTGCCAAGGGGAGGGGCAAGGCGCCGCGGAAGGGGCGGGGCGAAGGAAGCCAGCCGGGGAGGCGGGGCCGGTAGAGTAGAGGGGCGGGCAGAGAGGGGCGCGCGGGCGGGGAGGGCCCGGCGTATTATGGGATGCGGCGGTGGAATGGCGCTGGGCGCGTGATTTTGAACAAACCCGGGTCTGTGTCTCGGAGGCGCCGCCGCCGCCGCGGCTGCTGGGAGCCTAGGGAGCGCGGCTCGAGGAGCAGGCGGCGGCGCCGCCGGCTTTGGTAAGTGTCAGCTCTGGGGGTGGGGACATCTGGGCGGGCGGGAAGGGGGCGCCGGCCCCCACTGCGGGTGGTGGAGCGGGCGGAGGGCGCCGGACCGCCCCTTCTGGGAGCCTGGGCTGGTGGGTCTTGGCGGAGAGCGGGAACCTGGCGCCCGGGGCTGCCGCGCTTCATCCCCGGGCCTCAAGGGGCGGGAGACCCCTCCCGGCTCGGCCTCTTCCCGCCTGCACCCCGGAGGGCGGCTGTCACCCGGCAAGGCCGGCGCAGGGGCGGCCGCCCGCCCTTCCCGGCAGTCTGGAGGAAGAGTTCCGGCGGCTGTTGACACGCACCTTGCGTGGCCAGAGTAGCAGACTGTGTCAGCCCTGGGTTTCTGGGAACCGGTTTTGCTGCTGTGTCATTTTGTCCCAGCCTCTCCTTTCCTTGCTGCCCGCCGCCCCGTTCTTCCTGCGCCCCTTTGTATGATCTCTTATTCGTGTGTGTCCGTTTTCCTCGCGAAGCCCACCATCTAAATGTCATAATGTCCCCGAGGTGCACGGGGAAAGGGAGCGGGCCGGGACTTAGCTTGGCCAAGCAACGGTAAACACCAAGCACAGTGCGGATGGACGGGGCTTGCGGGGGGTGGGGGTGGGAATAAAGTTTAAAGACGAAGAAACTGGGAACACTTGAGACTCTCATCCTAGTCTAGCAGGCTGCATAGGTAAAGAGCAATTGGGCTGGGTGGTAGATAGCACTAGTCTAAAGCCTGAATCTACTGGCTTTTATTTGGAGTTGTCATTCAAGAAAGATAAGGAAATGAAATGGTTTTTTCAACTTCCCCCTTACTTAGACTAACTTTTAAAAAAGACAGTAGACTGACCCTGTTCTCAACCTTGAAATTCAGTTTGCTCATTTCAGGTAGATCTTTCAGAGCATATACTGTAGTTCAGTAGTAGGTTTAGAATTCAGCTTTTGAATGGGCGATTAGCAAATCTTTCTGAAAATAAAAAAGGTAACCAATTTAGTTTTTTGTTTTTGCTTTTTAATTCTGGTCTTGTCACAAGCCTTGCAGCTTATGGTTTTGTGTTATTTCTAGGATGATTAAAAACTGCTTACGTTCTTTTTTAGTTATTAATCCGCATAAGAGTAGCTGGTGGGAAAGATGGGTAACTCTGGGGTCTTGTTCTAAAGTAAGCTGTTTATTTTCTCTGTATTGAACAAATATATCTGCGGCAGATTTTTTTTAAATTTAGTGACTTAGATCTTAATATTTGGCAAATAATTTTTGTTTAGAGGTGTATTTCTTGTATTTTAGAAATTGTTCATTCATGATTAGGATCGATATATTTTAAACCTACTTGGGCTTTGACGCCTTAAACCAGTGACAAATTGGAAGTCAATGTTCACGGACAGAAATGATCGGATGAAATTAAGTGAAGAGAGAAATAGTTGAAACTTTATTTTTAAAATTAGTCGTCTTGACCACATTATCAGCAGGAGGATCAGTGCCTGTAATTTACAGATGTGACGGGGAGATAAGACATGCATATGGAAATGGATCGCTCTGTCAAAGTAGTGCTGAAGTGGAGGAAAACGTCAGTCAGTCGGTGAATGACATTAAAGGTCTTAATCATGTTTTTAGTATCTGAAATGAGCACAGTGAATAAAACGCATTGCTTCATCTGTCTCAAGTTGCTTTACTGAAAATGAAAGTGTTTGTGGATTCTTCATTGTCCTTATGCCGCCTTCCGTGTGGCTTTTGCTCTTCAAAACAAAAATATGCCGGACTTGGGACTCAGCAGGTAGAGCGACTTCCTTTCGCGTAGCTGCCGGGCCCGCAGAAGCACCATTTTTCGCTGTGGGGTGAAAGGTCTCGGCGTGGGCTGTGTGTGCGCTTGTATCTCCCTGTGCATTTGAAGGTTGGCGGGGCGGGCGGGAGGTTTCCCCGGATATGTGGGTGTGCGCCTCTCCGGAGGGGAGGGCTGAGGAGGGGAGGAGGAGGAAGGGGGAGGTTACTGGCGGCGGCGGCGGCGGCGGCGGCCCGGGCTCGGGCTGTCGGGGAAGCTGCTGAGCTGTGATGGTGATGACGAGGTGAAAATGGCGGATCTTTCGAAATACAATCCCGGCCCCTGACATACCAGAGGCGGCGGCGGCGGCGGCGTCGCCACCCGGGCTCCCTCCTTGGCCCCCGGGTCCCCTGTAGCGCTCGAGTTCGGGCCGACTGGGAAAGGAAGCGGCTGGCCGGAGCTACCGTGCACAGGCAAAACAAGCACCGCCCGGGCTCGGAATTGCCCGGGACCTTCTGGAGCCCCCACCTCGGAGCCGGAGGGAGGAGAAAGCGGCAGCCGCTGGAGGTAGAGGGGAAGGGGGTATCCGAGGGCTTCTCTGCACTGAGATCTCTATTATTTAGCGGGGTGGTGGGTAAGGGAGGAATTGCGTTGTGGATCAAGGAATGACTAGTCCAGAGTGCAAAGAATCAGTAGCCTCGTAATGACATCAACATTATTCTATGAGTGTTAAGAGGGCTCGAGTTTGCTCTTATACCTAAGGCTGCTGCTGAGGCCTAGAGGAACCACTAGCACTTATCATGATTTCCTTACTTAATATTTAAAACATCCACTGTGGCGGGTGTTGGTATGGTGATGTTCAGTTTTATAGGGGTCTATGTTTCTTTAGGGAGGCAGAGCATAGGCATTTTATTCTGCATTTAAGCTCTGTGTCTTAGATCGTAGTCTGTAACTTGTTGGGGTGTGGATGCTCACATTTTTTAAACATGGACCAGTTTTGTTACAATTAAAAATGTTGTCTTTTTCTTTTATGGCTCTGTCATCCATAGAGTGACCCCTTTGCCCCTGCCGTTTGGCAAATAACAATTAAGAAACTGTCAGTCATATTTTATATCCATGTTTTTCCCTGCCCCCCCCCCCTCCATTTCATGAATTTGGAGACTAAAGTTATGGAATATTTTGCAATATGTAGATTTTATAATCCAAGGGAAATACAACTGTGGGAGTTCTATTTTGACTCACAAGTTTTACCTTTGTTGTTAAGGAAGTTGTGATGGCTGGACATTAAGTTGGTAGAGATGAATAGAGACCTCTGCTTTTTTCTGAATACTGGACTTGTTAGCTCTTTGTTTAAAGAGCTGGAGCATTGGAGTGATTGACTTTATGATGGCCAAAGTTTAATTTTGTTTGGTTACCTAAAGATCCAGGTATGTTTTAGATTGTGCTACAGATCCCTCAGGAGTGTTTCTGCTTCCATACACCAGTAGTGTTACTGAAAAGTTACATTTGAATCAAATTTTTATACATTAATTTGGGCCCTCTAGTTTTCCCAGCTTTTGTAGTGGAAGGTTGGGTTCAGTGACGTTGAATATATGAGCCTGAACAGAGAAGTGAGTATTTAAGAAATACCCACTGGTAATGTTTATGATTAGCAGTAATTTTCCTTATCCAAGTGTCCTACAGAGAGATGATGTCATAGAATGACATACAATATCATACATCATGTGTTTCGTTCAGAGGAGAAATATTTTGTGTGCATGTGTGTATGTAGCGTAGCCATTTATTTGGCTTTCACTCATTAGAAGAATAAGGGACCAAAAAAATTTTAGAGGAAATAACTGTGGAGGTACTCAGAAGCTTTAGTGAATGAATTTTTTTGTTAATCATTTGATGTTCTTGTGTTATCCAGTTGGGATTTGGTTCTGTTTTTTTCTTACAGCTTTTATGTTGCAATTATTTGGTACATGTCAGTTAGCTGCTAAGTTAGTAGCAAAACTCAGAATTTAAAAAGTAATTAAAATAAAGAGGGAGATTAAAATGCTTTTTCATTGGCTTTTCTTTTAATCACAGAGGACCATTGTCTTTTTTGATTCTTTGTGATTGTCTTTAAAGGCCAGTTTTCACCTTGTTACAGTTAGAACAATTTGTCTATTACTAGTTAGAAGTATGCTAGAAAGAGATGAAGAGTTATGCTACTGGAGATAGCCTAGTGTCTTTTTTTTTGGGAAGAGGAGCATTATAGATTTTCATTGCTTATTTCAAGTGTTACTATTGGATATCTTTTATATGTCATATACTGTGCTAGGAATAGAGGATACCTCAGTATCATCGTCTCAGGAAACTTTCAGTTTAGGAATCCATGGGAGATAAAGTTGGAAGGATGGATTAGGTAGAGCTTTAATGCAGAAGACCTTGAGAGTTACAGAAAATTTAATTTTTTTAAAGTTTTATTTAAGTAATCTCTATACCCCACATGGGGCTTGAACTCATGACCCTCAGATCAACAGTCATATGCTCCTCCAAATGAGCCTGCCAGGCACGCTGACAGTTACAGAACATTTTTAAATAGGAGAGTGACAGCCCCAGAGATGCACTCGAGAGAGATACGTTCTGTAACTTTTCTGTAGAATGTGTTGGAGGTTAAAGGAGATGGAGGTAAAGATACCATAGTAGGTTCCAAACTTCAAAGATTTAGCAATTCTTGGTTGCAGTGGGAAGGAGATATAATAAAGGTATAATATGCATGTAAATTACAGATTAATAGTTGTATGAAGAGACATCAAAGATGATAAGATCTTAAGCCTTGCTGTTTGGTAGAATATCGAATGTGGTACACTATTAACTCAAATGAAAATTCTTTTCCTCTTGCTCCATCTAAATCATAGTAACCCTGCAAGTAAATGGAGGCTTAGAGAGATTACTGCTTGGGGTTACATGTTAAACAACTAGGAGAGCCAACATTCGGAAATGAATCTTTCTGATTTGAATCCCCATGTTTTATCCACCATGTTAGTCTTAAGCATGAATAATATACATATACGTAGTTCTTCTTTAAAGGGAAGAAAGTGTATAGGTCCTTAGTATTGGCCTAAATAGTTTTATTAAAATATTTAATTTTTAGATGTATATAAGCATAAATTCTTTATGTTTATTGCTTTTAGTAAGTGTAAAATGCAAGTAGATTTATAAATGAAATAGAAACAAAACTACAAAGCCAGTAAAACAAATTAAATTTAGGGTAATGGATGATTTTTTTTTTTAACATTTATTTTTTGAGAGACAGAGCACGCACGAGCAGGGGAGGTGCAGAGAGAGGGGGAGACACAGAATCTGAAGCAGGCTCCAGGCTCTGAGCTGTCAGCACAGAGCCTGACGCAGGGCTCGAACTCACAAGCCATGAGATCATGACCTGAGCCAAAGTCAGTCGCTTAACTGACTGAGCCACCCAGGCGCCCCTGGATGATGTTGTTTTGCTGAAACAAACTCTTTCTTTGCATAGTGAATATACTATTGCCCGCCTTGGCAAGGTGTGCAGTTTTCTGTATACTGTATATCCTGTGATATACCACTTTTCTCTGTTTGAATGCTGTAAAGCTTTCCTCCTTAAATCACAGATGGTTTGGCTTTTACTTAGCATAAATATATCATTTACCTTGTAAGACCCTTCTGTGCATTTTTTTTTTAGACTACCCTAATTCTAGTACCATTGATTGTGAGTCTGAGGTGGTTATTCAGATGATCCAGAGTACACTATTTAAAACATATTATCAAAATGAAAATATAGACTTTTCAAATATTCCTCAGGAATAGTCTAGTCTTCCCAGTTTAGTTTGAGAAATGTAGTTATGTACTTAGTTTTTTGAGCTGTCAGTGTTTGATTTTAGAAATCCGGGCTAAAATCCAGATGTTATAGTTAACCAGTTAGTGCTGGTGGTAAGATTTAGGTACAAAAGTATAGCTCTTATTGCTCAGATATTTTTGTCTAATCTGACAAATTATTCACCTGTAATATGACGATAGGTCACCACTTCATAATGTTATATGCAAGGATGAAAACATTTGTTCACCCAGGTTGTCCTTCACCTATAATTAAGAAAGTAACAGTGTTTCAGCACTGATAATATTCCATGAGAAACTTTTTATTAGAGTGCATGAGTGGGGGAGAGGGACAGAAAGAGAGAGAGAGAGAGAGAGAGGGAGAATCCGAAGCAGGCTCCATGCTTAACACTGAGCTTGACACAGGGCTCAGTTCCAAAACCCTGGGATGATGACCTGAGCTGAAATCAAGAGTCAGATGCTCAACCAACTGAGCCACCCACCCAGGTTCCCTTCCGTGAGAAACTCTTATAAGATGTAAAAGCATAGAGCATTTGCCATTTCTGTCTTACGTTATTTTTTATTTTATATTTATTTATTGTAATCATTCACTATCCTAAGTCAAACCCTCCATAAATCTCTGTCTCGAACTAATTACTGTAATAGCCTTCTAACTGGTCTCTCTGCCTCCAGTCCACTAAAATACTGAGATGAAGTTAATCCTCCTAGAGTACAACTGTGATCATGCCATTCTACACTTGATCTTAGCCAAAAGGCCGAGAAGCGATGTGATCATGCCATACTATTGATTTCTAAGCTTTGTCAGGGCAAGATCTTTGGTTAATTATCCATAATGCCCTTACAAAGTTGGGAAGCAATAAGTATTTGTTAATTAAATGACTGATAAAAATTTTAAAATGGTTAAAAATTAAGAGAACCTTATCAATTTTAAGATGAATATAATTGCAGAGGGTATTAGTTAAAAGTTAATTCTGAGTATTTAAAAACTTATTTGAAAAGGAATTTCTCAGTTTGTGCCTTGTGAACTTGTTATTTTAAGTGTTGTGAAGTCTTAGAGCATTATATAAACCTGTCTTACTCAAATAGACAAACCAAAGTTATCTTTCAGACCCCAATGTAAATAATGCTAGAATTTTAGATGATACCTCTTCTCCATGATTAAATGATTCATTCTTCAAGTTTGTATTGAGAAGTTATTATGTGGCAGCTCTGTTCTAGGCATTGGAGATATGGGATCCAGTGATGAAGACAGACAAGTCCCAGTCCTCATGGAGCTTGCATTCTAAAGAAGTAGGGGAGGAAGAATCGGACTATAAACAGATACTTTCTAGTGGTAAATGCTATGATCGAAATACCAGGGTAACGTGACAGAGTGCCTAGGACAGTGGAGATGAGAGTGAGGGTGCTTGTTAGGTAGAACTTAAAATGTAATATAATTGGACATATTAGAAATCATTAGGTTTTCTGAAATCAGGAATTTTTAACTCTCATTAGACTTAAACCATTCAACCATGTTCAACTGTGAGAAGGAAAAACTCAATGTATGGCTTCCAGAATTGTACCTTGCTTTTAGAACTTTGTTTTATGAGCAAAAAAAAATATTGGAGGCATGAGGAATACATTGTATGTTCTGTCTTCTTTCCTACTCTACCTTGACGTGTAACCCTTTGTACAGATGAGGTGAAGTAAAGCTCCTCAGTCCTCTTGGCTTGTGAAAACCCTCTCTTTTCTTGGAGTGGTCCTCAACACAGTGGTGATGAGGTTGCATGTGCTAGTACATATCTTCCATTCCTAAGGGATAAAATTAGAGTGATGATTCATGTAGCTACATGGCCAAACCCTTTCCTGCCATGCCCGCAGCTCCTTTTCAGAGTTTCTTTTAGCACAGGCCACCATGCCTTGCATGTGACCCTGATTGAAACAGATATAGATGTCTAACTATAAAGCATTTATCATAGTCTGCTCAGTGGCTTTGAGGTGTGCTGGCTCCAGAATTCTGCAAGGCCCTGTACTGCATAGAGACTGGCCAAGTCAAGCAGACCTTTTCTTTCAACGTTTTTTTTTTTTTTTTATTTATTTTTGGGACAGAGAGAGACAGAGCATGAACGGGGGAGGGGCAGAGAGAGAGGGAGACACAGAATCGGAAACAGGCTCCAGGCTCCGAGCCATCGGCCCAGAGCCCGACGCGGGGCTCGAACTCACAGACCGCGAGATCGTGACCTGGCTGAAGTCGGAGGCTTAACTGACTGCGCCACCCAGGCGCCCCAAGCAGACCTTTTCTTGTTAGAAGTTTGAACTTTACTCCTAGTTCAAGGGAGACTCTAATCCTGTCATTCCTAGTCTTTTTTAACAGGACAAATAAAAAGACATTCTGAATAGCAAGCTTCAAAATATATGAAGCAAAGATGCACAGACAAGGAGAAAAAGAAAAATCCACAATCATATCTAGGGATTTTAACAGTCTTTCTCACTAATTGATAGCAGAAGAAAAAGTGACAAAATAGAAGATATGAACAACACTATCAACCAACTTGATAGAATTGACATTTGTAGAACACTGCCCTCAGCAACTGTAGAATACATGTTCTTTTCAGGTGCACATGCAGTGTTCACTAAGATAGACCATATACTGAGCCATAAAATAAGTCTCTAGTTTGAAATAATGGAAAGAGTATCACATTCTTTGGCAATAAATAGTAAATTAGAAATCAGTAATAAGATAGAAAATCCTCAAATATTTGGGAGTTAAATAGCATGTCTTTATTTTTCCGTGGTTCAAAGATAAAATCTCAAGGAATATTAGAAAATATTTGAAGTTAATAATAATAAAAACATACTGAATGCAGCTAGAGGTTTGGGGCAAATTTTTAATATTAAGTGTTAATTTAGGAAAGAAGAAAGGTTTAATCTGTGAAACTAAGAATTTTAGACATACTTTTTTCTGGGAAGAGCCAGATAGGAAATAATTTAGGCTTTGGAGGCCATGTAAATCTGTTTTATATAATTTATATATACTTTTCCCCCCAGCTATTTAAAAATATAAAAACCATTCTTAGCTGGAGAGCAGTAAACAGACAATGGGCCTGATTTGGTCTGTGGACTATAGTTTACTGAACCCTGATCTTTGCTTCCATCTTAAGCTTCTAAAAGAACAAATTAAACATAAAGCAAGTAGAAGGAAGGAGATAAAGGTAACAGTCAATTAAATAATAAATGGACAAAGAATTGAGAAAGTCAGTGAAGCCAAAATGGTTCTTTGAAAAGATCAATAAAATTGATACATCTTCAGCCAGACTAATGAAGGAAAAAAAGAAAGAAAGAAAAAAACACAGAAATTACCAAAATGAGGAATGAAGAGTTGACATTTCTACAGACATTAAGATGAAAGAATATTATGTATAATTTAATGCTAACAAATTTGACAACCTAGAGGAAATAAATTCCTTGAAGGACACAAACTACCAAATAGCAAAGGTCACTGAGTAACCTGAATAACCCTATATCTACCAAAGAAATTGAATTTATACTTAAAAAACAAGAAAGATTTATGTCTAGATGGACTCACTGTTGAGTTCTAACAAACACTTCAGGAAGAAATGGTAACAATTCTATGCTGACTTTTCCTGAAAATTGAAGAGGAAAGAATATGCCCCAACACATTTTATTAGGCTAGCATTATCCCTGACAGCCACTCTAAGAAAAAGAACTACATACCAGTGTCCCTCATGAATGCAGACAAAATATTAGGAAATAGAATTCAGGGATATATACAAAGTATAATACACCATGACTAGGGATAGGGCTTATTTCGGGAATGCAAAATTGGCTTAATAATAAAAAAGTCAATATAATTCAAGGCTAAAAGAGAAAAGCTGTGTGATTATCTCAATATTTGCAGAAAAAGCATATGACAGAAATATCCATTTATGATTGGGGAAAAAAAAGAAACCAACCAAACTCCACAAACTGGAATATAAATATGCTTCCTGAACCTGATAAAGGGAATTTGTGAAAAACCCACATCTAACAAATGAGATTGGTAATAAGGCAAAGATGTCTGCTCTTACCACTTTTATTAAACATTTTACTGGCGGTCCTACTCAGTGTAGTAAGGCAAGGAAATGAAATAAAAGACACACTGACTGGAAAGGAAGAAATACAGACATTATTCTCAAACAGCATGGATTGTGTTTGTAGAAAATCCTAAAGAATCTACATCAAAAAACTAAAGTTAATAAGTGAGTTTACCTGGGTTGTAGGCTACATGAACAATATGAAAAAAAAATCGTTGTATATACTAGCAACAATTGGAAAATGGAAAAACCAATTGCAATCCATCAAATAACATGAAATGCTTAGGGATGAATTTATGTGCAAGACATGTACATTTGAAATATAAAACATTACTAAGATAAGTAAGTAGAGAGATATACTGTTGGGAGACAGTTTTCCATTGCTCTTTGCATTCCTGCACCTCTGCAACTGAGGCAGCAACTGCCCTTTTAAATGATCATTTCTAGGATGTTTGTATAGCAAACAGCCTTGAATGATAGAAATAGTGACTCGTGCTGTAGCCAAGGGCAGATTTGCTTTTTGTGCAGTATAATAAAGATAATATCTTCTTGTGGACAAAAGGGCAGGTGTGCTTCAGCCCATTACAAATGAATCAGGTTCTCTGAGCTCAGGGTTCTCAGTTGTGATACAAACATGATTCTCTCATGTTCCTACTATACTGTCATAAGTCCTGTGTCTCTACCTAGGACTACTGTGTGGTCTGCCAGTATCTGTGAAATGGTAACAGGAAACTTAGTTAGCTTACAAAGAGGGTCTGAAATCTCAGATTGCTCACAGCTCTTGGCAGTTTGGGCCATGAAAGTGGAGTGCTGGCAGAGACATAGCTTTATGAAAGAGGAAGGATGAGAGCCATGTCGACTAGGTTAGGGGATATGAAAAGATTCTGGCATCTAGTAGTGAATGCTGTCACCCAAGTGGTGGGCAAGGGTGGCAGGGGCAGGGGGAATAAGTATTCCAGTGTTCTGTCTCTTAATGGATAGTTAGGGTCTGAACGGAGAGCCCAAATGGTGCTTTGATTGTTGTACACTCAACTCCATAGCCCCAGCTGAAAGGCAGTGTGACTGTAGTCACTGAGTTAAGGATCCCGAAAGCTGAGATATTGGTGTCAGAGGATATAGAATTTTGGGTGAATTAGAAGTTTGTTTAGTTGAGTTGGAACTGTGGGTACTTGAAACTGAAAGTAAATTCATTGCCAACCCATATCTCCTTCTGTGACTTGACTTCTCCCTCCTCCTACACCTTGACTTCAGGTGCTTCAAGGAGAGGGATGAATAGAGGTTGGGCAAAGATCTCCCTGTCCTTAAGCGGGGACCAAAGGCCATACCCACATGTCTAAATATACTGGTGGAGATTCAGAGCAGGGAGTCAAAACTTCATGGCTCTGGTGGATACTGTCACCCAAGTCGTCATCCTGCCTTATTCTGTGGGGAATAGAATGTGCAGATGCAACTGATGGGCCTTGGGCACCGTTTGCAGTAGGTAAGGGAAGCTAATGTGACATGATGGGTTGGGCCCTTTGTTGTTATGTACTATTGTGACTCCCATTGCTAAAGACATAATTGGTGTCGATGTTTTTACATGTCTACTTTAAGTTCCCATAAATATCTGAGGGGATTCTCCTGATCAGAAAGAGCTGCATGTAGAGAAATGTTAGTACTTTGAAGTCTCAAAATGCTAGTCATTCCTTTGAGCTACAGGTTATTGTGACTGATGATTTTATAGTATATATAAAGAGCTTATCCAACTCAATAAGAAGACAAAAAAAGCCAGTATATTTTTTTAAAGGCAAAAGATTTTAACAGACACTTTTCAAAAGAAGATGTACAATACACTGCATATATAAAAAGATGCTCATTGTTATTAGTCATTTGGGCATTGCAAGCGAAAACCACAATGAGATATCACTTCACACCCATTAGAATGGCTAAAATTAAAAAGACTGATAATACCAGTTGTTAGTGAGGATGTGGAGCCGCTGGAACTCTTGCACATTGCTGGTGGGTGTATACAGTGGTACAGCCAAGTTGGGAAATAGTTTGGCAGTTTCATGGAAAGTTAAAAATAAATTTACCTTATGACCCAGCAAGTCTACTTCTTTGTCTTTATTCAAAAAATATGAAAATATATATCCATAACAAACTAGCAGTGTTATTTATAAGAATCCCAAACTGGAAACACTACAGATGTCCATTCACAGGTGAATGGATAAACAAATTGTGGTAGATTCATATGATAGAATATTACTCAACAATAAAAAGGAACAGAACTTGTGGTAAGTGAAGGAATGAAGATAAATTTCAGTCGTACTGCATGGTTCCTTTATGTCACAAATACATAATGTATGATTCCATTTATGTGAAATCCTAGAATGGGCAAAAGTCAAAACTAATCTATAGAGATAGAGTAGTGGTTGTGTAGGATGGGATGTTTGGGGTAGGGGATTGACTGTAAAGGAGTAGACTTGTTTTTTTCTTCATTTAAAAAATACCAGTGGTAAAAGTTTAAGGCAATGTAATTTTGTGATTAAAATTATGAACTTTGGTATCATAAAACATATCCTGAGTTTGAGTCTGGGCTCTATCATTTACTAGTTATGTGACCTGGGACGGATTTTATAATCTAAGTTTCTTCATCTGTAATATGGGAGTGGTAATGATACTGTCTCAGAATGGTTGTGAGGATAAATTGTGCTATCATTGGCAAACACTCAATAATGATTAATTTTGGCCCTATTAGTATCTGTCAGTGCTAATAATTATAATTTGTTGCTCATGTCTGTTAATCTCAGAATGGGTATTGCATTTTTGTATTTTAAAAAATGGGAGAAAAAATGCTGATTAGGTTTCTGTGGATCTTTAATGTTGTATGGGCAAGCAACATTACTATTTAGTCAGTCATGATCATGATGTAATGTTTAGATAAGGGTACTGACTTCTTTATTGGAAGTTCTACATAACCTTTGGCTAAAAGCATCACAATTCTGGGGTGCCTGGGTGACTCGGTTGAGTGTCCGACTTTAGTTCAGGTCATTATCTCATGGTTCATGAGTTCAAGCCCCACATCGGGCTGACGGGCTCACTGCTGTCAGCGCAGAGCCCGCTTTGGATCTCTGTCCCTTTTCTCTCTGCCCTTCTGCGCGCATCTGTCTCTCAAAAATAAACATTAAAAAACATTAAAAGTAATAAATGAAAGCATCATAGTTCTGATTTGTTCGTAATCTGCTTTATTATTATTACCACTTTTTTTGTAATGAGACTGGTTTTTACGCCTTTTAAATGCTTTCTTTTTTGACATTTTAAATGGCCAAGGAGGATTTGAGAATCTTTTTTCCAAATAAAGTTGTTTTTGGTATGAAGTTAACTGATCAGACTTGAGCCAAATAAGTCATTTCATCTGCACTTGCTGAGATGGATTACTCTGGAACTCCTTTAACATTATTTTGAGTATTTAATGGATTTTTATAGATGGCAAACTACCCTCATTTTAGGACCTAGCTCCCTAGAGATTTGAAGATATTTTCCAATATTTGTTTACATTTAAGTCTTTCTTTGTGTGAATCAGCAGTTTTCAAGTTTGTCAGTAGTTTCAAGTTTGTCGCTCAATTATACATCAGTAATAAATAATGATTTTGTCACTTGCATTTTTTTAAATAATTTTTTTTCTTAAATCTGTTTTGAAAATTAGTAATTTATTCATTTTCAACTTTATTGCAGCACCTGATCAACTTTCTAGCTGGAGAACGATCATGGAGGTGGTGCCAGCTGAGGTGAATAGTTTGCTTCCAGAGGAGATAATGGACACTGGTATAACTTTAGTGGATGATGATAGTATTGAGGCTGTTATTGTTTCATCCCCAATTCCCATGGAGACAGAACTGGAAGAAATTGTCAACATAAATTCTACTGGTGACTCTACAGCCACGCCCATTTCCACGGAACCAATCACAGTGTACAGTAACCACACTAACCAAGTTGCAGTGAATACCACAATTACTAAAGCAGATTCTAATACCACAGTGAAACCAGCTTTTCCAAGTGGCCTTCAAAAACTTGGTGCTCAGACTCCTGTGACTATATCAGCCAATCAGATTATTTTAAACAAAGTATCACAGACATCAGATCTTAAACTTGGCAATCAGACCCTTAAACCAGATGGACAGAAGTTAATTTTAACAACTTTGGGCAAGTCTGGTTCACCAATTGTTTTAGCACTACCCCATAGCCAACTACCCCAGGCTCAGAAAGTTACAACTCAGGCCCAGTCAGGAGATGCTAAGTTACCACCGCAGCAAATTAAAGTAGTTACCATTGGAGGGAGGCCAGAGGTGAAACCTGTCATTGGTGTCTCAGCATTGACCCCAGGAAGTCAACTGATTAATACAACAACTCAGCCCTCTGTGTTACAGACCCAACAGTTAAAAACAGTACAGGTAAAAAAAAAAAAAAAAAAAAAAAAAAAAAAAAAAAAAAAAGAAGGGGGCTTATTAATTCAAATGCATGTTAAAAATTAAATTGATTCTTAGTTGTGTTTGTAGGGTAATTAAATGCATAGTTGTTATTGAATTCTTTTGAATGTTGCTTTTAGTAATTTTGTGGGTTTCTTTTTTTTTGTAAAATTTGATATGTCTAATGCTTTGAAAATGTTTGCTAGAGGACTTAGAGCAAACTTAATTTTTGTTAAATTTCTAATTTAGTGTATCTATAGCTTTTTCCTCATTTTTAAATGTGACTTAGAACAAACTTAATTTTTGTTAAATTTCTAATTTAGTGTATTTATAGCTTTTTCCTCATTTTTAAATGCATTTTATTCTCAGTAGTAGTTTGATTGCAAGTATGCTCTGCTGGTATAAAGATACCAGAGTTGCTGCTAGGCTGTCAAAAAATCATTCAGACATAATTTTTTTCAGTTAACAGATGGCCAAAGTCTAGGAAAACTTGCTGCTCTGAGAAACCCTTGGAGCCAGCAATAGTACATACTAGCCAGCGTGTGCCGCCTCTTTGCAGTTTACTGTCCATTGCCATCACTCGTGTTTGCAGTGTGGAAGAGGCAGTGTCACATGATGGAAGGTAACATATTGGCTTTAGAATTGGACCAGCTGGATTTGAGTGACCTCTGTGCTACCCTATCACCTGTGGAACTTTGGATCGGTTACTTCTCTGAGTTTTTTGCTTTAGCTGGAAGATGGCTATTTGATCATGATGGAATACATAGTAAAAGATAGTACTGATGTAGTTCTCAAAACTTCAAGGATCCTTCAAAATGGTTCCTATTGTTAGTATGAACAGGATCCTAAGATAGAAGGTTAACAGAGCATACATTCAATGGTTCCCAGTTTTTTATGCTCAAATAGGCCTTTTGAGGTCACCACTGCTCTTAAAATAAAATGATCCACTTAATATCAGGAAACACAAATGCATTCCCTGTTTGAAAGGTTCTCTTCCAGAAAAAAGGAGGTGTGAGTTAGAGAACTCATGCAGGTATATAAAGCAGTAGGAAGATTTAAGGAACTATCCACACTCTGCTGATATTAGAAATAATGTTTTGGTTATTATGTTGGCAAAATAACTAGAAGCTTATTTTTCTTGGGTTTTTTATTTAAGCACTTTGTATGATTTCTCAAACCTTGTAATTTGCCCATGTTCCTCCTGCCACTATTAAATATTTAGTGCCCTTTTCTTTCTTGTTCATTATCATCTGTCACTTATCTCTGACTTCCTTTTACTTCTTTTGATGAGAATCTCTTGAATGAGATATACTAATACCATCAAGCATCGTGTTGTCAAGTATCTTGTCTTTTTAAAATCAGTTTTGAAACTTGTTTTTATTAGTTTACCAGAGTTTATCTGGCTTTGGAGATGTGGATCATAACCACATTCACAATAAACTGATAATGAAAATCAGAATGTCATTTTTTTTTCATTTATTAGAGCAATGTATGCATGCTGTTTCATGACCAGTTTACTTGTATCTACAAGGTTTCTACTACAGTCCCCTAAGTACTTACAGTGAAAGCATTTATTGTTAATTTTATAAAACCTGATTCTGTTTATTAAAAAAAGAACTTCTATTTTAAAAAAATAACAAAAACAGAAGAAACCCCAATTAGAATATTGTTCCACTTGTCCAGTTATTTTTAGGCAAATCAGATCTTTCCAATTCAAAAGTAAAAAGCTACAAAGCTCTAAAGCCTAGAAAAAAAAATAAATAAATAAGAAGCTACACATCTATGTTTCCTCTTTAGGCACCAGAATATGTGATTTAGTATTACACGGTGTATATGATTCTCTGGTTTTTTTCCTAGACAATCCTCAGCGTTGTCTTAAGTTTAATCAGAGTATTGAAACTGTTAGGGTATGGACAGCAGGTAAGGGTGGAAGAAGGAGACCCATCTTGAAAAATGAAGGAAAGAGGTGACAGTTGAGGCCAGAGGCAGTAACAAAGAGGTATAGTTCACTTAATTACAGATATATAAACACATTCCCATGTTTCTTGTGCGTAGTGTGTAAGAGTAATTAATAACTAACAGTTTGGAGCAATATAGCTCCTTATTAGTTGCTGAATCTATATAATACAATGCCAATTATTACCTGCACGTATTATTTGATTATATAGTGGGCTATATTTGTAAATTTCCTTTTTTGATTCATTTTTGTCTTTGTTGATTAGATAAATTTATTAAAAGTGATACTTTATGTTTTGTTTTACTTAATAATTTTGTTCTAGAGTAGTTTAGAATTTATAATACAAATTATTATAGTTCCTTGAAGGAACTATAAACTGTTATTTTCAACAATGAGCCACTAAAGAAATGTAGCCACAGGGGCAAATTGGAATTATTCATTTGAATAATTAATGTGCCTTTGGTTGTATTGTTTACATTTTTTCCTGATTGGTAAGTATTCATATAGTCATATGATTGTGAAAATCAGTTAAAAATGGAGAAATACTCTAAGCTCCTAAAAGAATGTTTATTATAAGACATGGGTTTCTAAGAACATCAATACTTTTATCTTTAGAGATTATTAATAAGTCAATAGATGACATATTCTGACTTATTTTAGAATTTAGGCCTGTAAATACATTTGGGAAATATATCCCCTTTATGTCTCCCAAATTGCATCAATGGTTATACATTTATTTGGATATATCAGTTTTGCAAGCTGGTTATTTTTTTTTTTTAATTTTTAATGTTTATTTATTTTTGAGAGAGAGAGAGACAGAATGTGAGCAGGGGAGGGGCAGAGGGAGACACACACAATCCGAAGCAGGCTCCATGCTCCTAGCTGAGCTGTCAGCACAGAGCCTGATGCAGGGCTTGAACTCATGAACTGTGAGATCATGACCTGAGCCAAAGTCAGATGCTTAACCAATTGAGCCATCCAGGCGCCCCCAAGCCGGGTATTTTTTTATACAGTAATGGATCTCCTTGTTTTGTTTTTTTAAAAAATGATTTATATTTCATTTATATTTTTTTTGTCAGTAACATGTTGATTGTAAGAAAGTAATATATTCTAAGTATAAGGTAATGTATTATTTAGTTTATAATTTGAGCACAACGCTGATATTTTTCTAGGTCTGTGATCCATTGCAGCTTCTGGTATGCTTATGTTATTCAAATTGGTCGTGTTTATTCATTTAAAATTTTTTTGTAATGTTTTTATTTATTTTTGAGACAGAGAGAGACACACAGCATGAACGGGGGAGGGTCAGAGAGAGAGGGAGACACAGAATCCGAAACAGGCTCCAGGCTCTGAGCTGTCAGTACAGAGCCTGACGCGGGTTTCGAACTCACGGACCGTGAGATCATGCCCTGAGCCAAAGTCGGACGCTTAACCGACTGAGCCACCCAGGTGCCCCTCGTGTTTATTCATTTTAAGTCTTTATTTCCAATAATAGCAATTTCAGGGCCTTAGTTTTCATATCTGACAAAATATTTAATGTCTCCCCTATCATAACTAAATTTCTGCTTTTAACTTTTAGAAGAAGCTATATCTTTGCATACATTGATAATTTCAATATTAAAACATTGATAACTCTACCCTCTTTGACTTGAGAATTTTAGTTCAGGTGAACAGTATGCCAATATAACTTAAGATCAGGAATGAATAAATATAGACCCTACCTTCAAAGAATTGATAGTCTAATAAACAGTATTTTAGCAAATGGTATTTCTAGAGGCTTTGTCTTCAGAATAGTCTGTTTTGCCAAACTTGTATCTTTGTATCCTAGGATATTAACTTACTCAGTTGTTTATTTATCTACCCTAATATATAGATCTAAAGCTGAGGATCTAATCATAAGCCTGTCTTTAATGTGTGTTCATATTTTGCTTCCAGGGGCCAATGTAATTGCATTTACAGGTGGCTTCATCATTTGCACTATGCTTTCTTAACTGACTCTATCTTTTTATTACTGAATAATTTGTTATTTTGAGAAAGAATATTGCTGTCATGTTTTATTATTGTTTATTATTAAGTAAGCATTATTAAACATTAAAATTATTTTTAAATACTCTTTTGGTTTTCATCATATGCATATTATCCTACAGACTAAAGTAAGGATTTACAATAAAATGCAAAGGTATTGCTATATATTGGCTTAAGAATGGGATCATATTAGTATTTTGATGAATGGCTGCATTTTAGATGTTTTTAACATTAATACTTAGATATATTCTGTTAAATGAGCCGGTTTCATATGTACTTCTGTATATCAATCTTCTGTTTAATTTTGACTGAATAGGTGTTTTACAGAAACAAATGGCCTTCATAGTTATTTATATATTTCAGATTGCTAAGAAGCCTCGAACACCAACCTCTGGTCCAGTAATCACGAAGCTGATCTTTGCAAAACCAATTAATAGTAAAGCAGTTACAGGACAGACAACTCAAGTATCACCACCAGTCATTGCAGGTTATATTTCTTTATAGTTTATTAAGCTATATATTCACCTTCCTTTTAGGTTTAAGAAAGGCTGTTCTGCCATCTTGAAATGTTTTAGTGCAACAAGTAGAGTTATTATTATAAACCAAACTAGTTAATAAGAAATGTTATTTCTTACACTTATTTAAATGTGTGCTCTGAGCAAATGCCTTATCTCAAAATCAGTCCATTACTTTAGTCTCCTTAGTTTTTGGTAGAATTTTACCATGAAAGTAGCAAAGTCTTAAACTTCAGTAATACTAGCTAACATTCATCTAGTGTTTACCACATGCCTCACACTATTCTTAGCCCTTTACATGTAGTCACTTATATAGTCCTTGGGCAATCCTGGAAGGTAGGTACTAATAACAGCCCGGTTTTATCAGTGTAGAAATGGAGGCACTCAGCCAGTAAATGGCCAAACTGGGATTGGAACCCAGGCAGTTTGTCTCTAGAGCACACGTAGCTAAGTTTAATAGATTTAGATTAATACACGTGAGAGTATACTATTTCGTGGTTTCTGTTTGTTTTTGGTTTCAAAATGCTTTATATGCAGTTTTCTATGAACAGAAAATGGTCACAATGGTAGTAATTACTTATGTGATAACAAAATTTTAGCTATATTTACCAGCAAATTCTTCAGTGTGGCCGAATGCTCTTTATTATATACTTTAATGATTTGTCATCACCAATTACTGTAACACCTCAAATCTTGACTTTGAGTATTTTGTTTTCTTTATTAGTTTATCTGCCATTGTATTCCCAATCTGGCAGTTCTTTGACTTTGAGATCTCTGATCTGTTAATCATTCTTTCTCAAGAATCACTCACTTCCTGTCCTCAGATTCTTCCTTAGTCAATATGGAGTCCAAGACCCATAATTATCACTTCCTTGCAACACCATTGATATTCCTTTCCTTTTCTCCTTCTATAATGGCTTAAGTCCAGCACTCTTCTTACTCTGCCTGGCAAGCAGTGTGATCTTTCTAGAGACATACAGCCATGGTGACTGGTCTTTAATTCAGAGCTGTACTAACATGACCGTTTTCACCACTTACGAGCTCATTTCTAATTTCCATTGTGTTTTAAGGGCTTATGGAAGTACCTCTGGATGGTAAACTTTGACTAGATACTTTCAAATGCTAATTACCCATTCCTAGAATGTGTATTCTTGAGGAAGGTACTTTAAATGTTAACTAACCGTGAGGGGTAGGTGGGAGAGGATATATATGAAAACCACTGTCTACCATTTTTGATAAATTTATAGACAGTGTAACAACAGGCAACTCTGAAGTCAGTGGCAGTGATCTGTCATTTTCCTGAAACTTTGCATTGTGTTTAGGGAGGCTTCTCGTTTTAGCAAGTGAGAGGAGGCATGGAAAGATTGTAGTTTGAGGGCAGTATTGTTGGGCGAATGTATTTTTCTCTTTTGGCCCTCAGCAGAGATTTGTGATGTTATAGGAGGCTGCTGTCTTGAGGGCTGTCATGGGGACAAGTATGGCCCCAGAGGGAAGATTGGAAAGCATTTGGATTTGGATCTGGTTCCAGAAGTGGGCTTCAGTTGGCTGAAAGTAAGGAAGGCTTTGGATGTATCGATGAAAAAGGGACCCCAACATTCCCCTGGGAAGTTTTTGGGAGTTTTTGGTGGAGGGGGTTAACCAAGAGGAATTTCTCAGTGCAGTGTTTTTTACTATTTCTGAGCTTGAGAGAATCCCTTACATTTTTTAATTGTGTGGGAAAATTATACGCTAAACAGTTGTGGTGTTTGTACATGTGCCTGAGTGAACATTTGGTCAATGCCAAGATTTCACCTTTGACATTTGACTATAATGATATCATTGCTGGGTCTTTGGGTCATTTATATAATGTGTTTGCACATTAATCATAGTTTCACCTTTTAATTATGGGCAGACTTCTTGGCCCTACCAAAAGGCATAGATAGACTTCTATTAAATTTCATTAGAATCATTGGCATTAAGTTCAGTTTGGAGAGAGAATTTCCACTGTCAACTAGTTCCATTATATAGCCTTTTAAATTCTTAGGAACTAAATTTTAAAACACTGAAGTACCTCTCCTGTTGAATTCTCTTATCACAAGGAGGTTCTGTAATCTTTATATTGTAGCTATTGACTTTTCAAAGTACATTTAGATTGTTTTTTAACGACTTTTGGGCTTCTCATTGAAGATGGAAATCTTTTTCTGTCTTACAGTCAAGATAAACTTAAGTTTGTGTGTAAGTGATTTTTTAAAAAATGCAGATCTGATCTTGTCACACCCTTGCTTCAGATTTTCTTGGCCATATTCATTTCTTATCAGTTTCTTGGCTTCAGTCTGTCAGATTTGAATTTAGATGCCAGTGCTTTTTTAACATTAAAGGCATTTATGATCAAATACATACCTTTTTCATTTTCACCTAATTTAACTTATTTTAAGAAATTACCAAATAGACCATGTTCTCTTGGGATTTAGGATCTTGGCATTCCTTTTTACTTACGATGCCTTTGTTTGCCATACTCTTCCCCTGATCATCTCCTATGTATTCCCTTAGAACTTAATTATACCTACCAAATTCTTAACTTTAATTAGACTTCTATTACATTTCATACTGGTTTTTAATATTTCCATTAGTCACACTGTGTTATAATACTTGGTTTCCTTGTCTGTTTCCCCTACTACATTTATAATTTTTCTTAGTGGTAATTTTTTGGCTTTGTTTTGTTTGTCATGTAATTTTTACAAATTAATTTATATTGGAGCACTGGGGAGGCTCAGTTGCTTGAGCCTCTCTCTGTCTCTTACCCTCTCAACAAAACAAAACTCTCTTAAAAATTAATTTATATTTAAAAAATTATGATAAAAATACATACATAAATTGTGGCATAACATACATAACATTTTAATCATTTTTAAGTGGACTATTCAGTGGCATTAAGTATATTTACACTGCTGTACCACCGTCACCACCATCCATCTTCAGAACTTCTTTCATTTTGCAAAACAGAATCTCTACATTATTAAACAATAACTCCCCATTCTTCCCTCCCTCCCAACTCCTAACAGAAACTTTTGTCTCTTATCAATTTGACTACTCTACATATCTCATATAAGTGGAATCACACAGTATGTGTCCTTTCGTAATTGGCTTATTTCACTCAGCACAATGTCCTCCTAGTTCATCTGTGTTGTAGCATGTAAGAATTTTTTTTTAGGCTGAATAATATTCCATTGTGCGTATGTGCCACATTAACGATAGTTCTTTTAGCTTGTTTATCTCTCTTTCCAGACTTGGCACAGTTTCTGGCACATAGATGTGGTTCAGTGAATATGTATTTTGAATGAAATGTATATCATGGAAGCAATGTGGTGGTGTGGAAGGAGCTATTGGGAAACTTGGGTTTTAGTCACAGCTCTTGTATAGATTTTGTCTGTGATCTTGGGTAAATAATTATCGATTCGTCTTCTATAAAATATTGATTCCACACACTTCAGAAGGCTTTGGAGACAGTTTAATGAGATACAGAGGTCCTTGTTATCAGAGCTCCCGAGGTACAAGGTTTCTACAGTGGAGCAAGTGTTATCAATGTGAAAATATTCACTAATAAATTAATCTCTTAAGAATTAGCCCTTGCTTAGATAAGCCAGCTCCCTGCCTGTCCCCCATCCCCTATCTTTTGGAGTATGTTTCTTGATTCTTGGAGAACACCTGACAGTGGAGTGTAAATACCTTGCAAATTGATTTCAAGGGGAGGTTGTAGAATTTGCATACTTGTTGAATCTGTCTGTGGAGCTAAGGATAAATAGGGATTTGGAGATTAGATAATCAGGAGGGATGCTATCTGGATGAAAAACAAGCAAGCCCCTCAAAAAGAATAACTTGAGGGGCGCCTGGGTGGCTCAGTTAAGAATCCGACTTTGGCTCAGGTCATGATCTCATGGTTCGTGAGCTCAACACCGCCCCCCCCCGCCCCCCCGCCCCCCCCCCCCCCCCCCCCCCCCCCCGCCCCGGGCTCCACACTGTGTCTCCCTCCCTCTCTCTCTGCACCTCGTGGGATTCTCTCTCTCCCTCTCAGTCTGCCCTCACTCACTCATGCTCTCTCTCAAAAAAAAATTTTTTTAAGAGTAACTTGAATTTTAACAAGTATAGAGGGTTCTTGGGAAAATTGATGAAATCCTGAAATATTTTGGCTTGGCAGAGATGACCTTCAGTATGATCAAGTTGTGCCCATTCAAACTGCATCTGTCATTGTGCTGTCACACTAATTTTCAGAAGAATCCTCTTTCCCCTAGACTTAACAGTTCATCCTAAGAGTTACTGTAGTTTTAATTATAAACTCGAGTTTTGTTAAATATAAGCAAAAAAAAAAAAAGGAAAAAGAAAAGAAAACTGAAAGATTTACTCTTAGTTTTCTTATTTGTAGTGAAATTTTTGTCCCTGTCTTAAATGAATTCACTTTAAGTGGCCTTTTCTGGATCAGCTATTTTCAGGAATTGAGGATTTTCTGCATTAACTTTCTCTGACACTTTTTTCTGAATTTATGTAATGCCAAACAAATAAGAAGTTATAGTAATAACCATAAGTGATGAGCATTTTATAAAACTGTGTCTTTATTGGTCATTTCTTTTCTTTTTTTTTTTTAATGTTTGTTTATTTTGAGGGGGGTTGGGGGAAGAGCAGAGAGAGAGAATCTCAAGCAGGCTCTTCACTGTTAGTGCAGAGCCGGATGTGGGAATTCATCCCATGAACCACGAGATCGTGACCTGAGCCGAAACCGAGTCAGATGCTTGACCGACTGAGCCACCCAGGTGCTCCAATAATTTATTTTCTTAATATAATCACTTTTTGGGCTTTAGGTTTATCCCACAGATAACTAGTTTTAGAAACTAGAACAGGCAATCATTTTACTTCAGGCAGGTTTAGCACTTTAGGGTGGTCTAAAAATATTTGATGCAGATTCATTTAGTTTATATAGAATTGACTTAGTTATGTTATTCAGGTTAAAAAAAATCAATTCTCAACTGTAATTTGTTAATGACTATTTCAATGAAATTAAATGTAAGTGTGTACTACAAATAAATTGAAAATATTTTAAACATTCATAAATGTCAGATCAACTTGATTTTAAAAAAGAAACTGTATACTGTGTCAGAAAAAAATAATCCGGAAGCTCTTAAGTGCTAGTTTTTTATTTTTGTCTAAAGAGAAAGTCCTTTCTTTTTTCTTTCTTTCCCCTCTCTCCCTCTCTCTTTCATCTCCAGATATATTTGTAAATTAAATCATAGCATCTAAGAAGGAATTTTAGAGATAATGTAGGTTATCTACCTTTTCTCTTCTTTGGGTGCTTGAATTCCCTTTTCAGCCAGTGAATTTGATTATACAGCGTCTGCTTGGAATGCCTTCAGTGACTAAAAACTCACTTGTGGTGAAACAGTCTTTTCAAGTGGAAATTTTTGTTAGAAGTTCTTTCCTAGTGCTGAACTGAAACTTCTGTTTCTGTGCATTTGGTGCTATGCATCTGATGTGATAGAGAGTGGCTCTAATCCTTCAACTTGACAGCCTAGAGATGAGTCGGGATAATCTTGGCTTTCCTGCCATAATAAAAATCTCTAAATCTCAGAAGTTTAAAAAAATTTTTTTCACTTTTTATTCATACTTGATAAGATCACATATCCATTGTGGATTAGAAAGGGGGCTCTTCTTACAGTCTCACAAGGACTCAAGCTGACAGAGGAACCGACATCTCAGATGTGGCAGAGGAAAAGTAGAGCTTTGGAAGGTCTTGCATTGGCAGAAATGTTCTGGCCCAGAAATGCAACACCTCTACTCATAGTTCATCAGTTAGAACTTGTCATGTGACCCTAACCTAATCACCAGGAATGGGGTGGGGGCGGGGGGTGCAGGGAGTATACAGTTCTACCATGTGCCCAGAATGGGAGAGAACCAGAATACTTGGTGACTAGCACTAATGACTGCCACACAGTCTTTCAAGAATTTGGAGATGTGTCATGTCTTTGTATTCCTTTCTTGACTAGGATAAAAATTCCTAGTATTTCAGTTCATTGTGAGATGATTCCCAATTTCCTAACCCATCCAGACACCCTACAGTTTTCTGTGTTTTTCCTGAAGGGTAGTGTCCAGAAGGGTTCCCTGTATTCCTGTTGGAATCTGTCCGAGAAGAACTTTTTGTTTTCCTTTTGGCAGTCTAAAATCAGATAGTATTAAATCAGATAGTCTTCAGGTTAGTCCAATGTCTGTTTTATAGATGTGGGTTGAAATTGTATCCTGAATGATTTAAGTTCAGAGTAAAACAGCTGTAGTATAGTACAGAGATTAAGTTTTGAGACTTGGATTCAAGGCCTGACTTTCAGGAACTGTGTTACACAGGGCATGTTGCACAGTTGTCCTGAGCCTATTTTCTGATAAATATAACATAACAGGATTGATGAGAACAGTGAGAAGTGTTTTCATGGACTTTACATAAAGTGGTATTAAGATACTAAGTGTTACTAAGAAGCATTGTTTTGTTTCCTTCTGACTAGTTTCACCTTAGTTCATTAGGGCCTCACTTGAGTGTTTAAGTTCCTACCTGGATACATATGAAATAGTGAACATACAGACTACAGTCTTTGTGGGTGTAGATCATCATCACATACATTTTATATCATTATTGAAAAAAGTCAAACTGATGTGCTGCCTCTCATTTGCAGGTAGGGTTCTTTCACAGTCTACTCCCGGGACTCCATCAAAGACCATAACAATATCTGAAAGTGGTGTTATTGGATCAACTTTAAATTCTACAACACAGACACCAAATAAAATAGCCATCTCACCTTTGAAATCGCCAAATAAGGTAAAAAAAAAAAAAAATTAGCCACAAATGCTCAAGTGTTGTGGTTAATGCCTTTATGTTCTTACTAGTCACTTTAGATACTTCAATTTTAACATATTCCCAAACAAGTAATAGGCTTTCATCGAATACTAGATTAATTTAGTAATCAAGAAAAAAGAACTTATTCTAAACACATAGTAACTTAGTAATCTTTTTGCATGCTAAGATAATTTCCATGGCCCATATCAATGCGGGTACAACAAAAATCTTTTGAATGAGGTACATAATGTGTATAGTTCTCAAGTTAATATTTGTGCAAAATTATTATCTTTGGGAAGTCACATATGTAGTGACTATATGAATATAAAATGTTGAATGTAACTTTATTGTTATTTTGATAAAATACTCTGTTTTCTGCTTAAACTGTCCTGGGTTTTGTGGAGACCTGAGTTTTTGCTGGGTAACAGATTACCCAGAGTACTAGAAATTGCCATCAAATGCTGGTCACCAGATTCTCAGAGTTTTTAGATTTAAGTATAGTTCATTCAAAGCATTTGAAAGCTTTTCATGATCTGTTTTTATTTTAAGGTAGCTAAGTACTTGTCATTTTACTCTTAGTTCACTTCCTAAAACACGCAGATGTCATTATACCAGCATAACATTTTGAAAAGGTATATTTTAAGGACATTTCAGGTGTAAAGCTAACCATCATTATTCTGTGAGATGTCACCTTTGTGATTCTGGAAACTTACTGCCTTTTTTATGGCCTTTTTCATTATTTACTACTATTCATAAATAGAACAAACATTAAATATTTGTTTCACATTTTTTAAAAGTATAGCTGTTGGTTTCTGTTATAATGAGACTTGAATATAATATATAAATATGATGTCTCTTTCACTTTATTAATAATGGGATTCTACCTGCGTGATAATAGAAAATAATTATTTACTTAAATGGAATGAATTCAGTAGATATTTGAGTGCTTACTATGTGCTATGCCTAGTGATAGGCACTGGGGATAAAAGCATGAATAAAGACACGTTTTTCACTTCAAGCAGTTCCACAGGGAAGTTAGACATAAACATTAAGAATTGCCCTACAGAATCATGACAGTTACAGGTGGGTTGATGAGCTCAGCTGTGTGTTGCGGACACTGTATACAAAGGCTGTTCTTGAAAGATCTTAACCTTAAAGGTGGTTTGGGTCTTAGCTGTGGGTGAGCAGTGGAGGTAATACTGGCTTTGAGGTAATTTCTCGATTGAGGTAATACTTTACACAGAAGGAAAAGTGTGGCCCTTTGAGGGAACTATATTGCTCTGGTAGTGTGAGTGGTGAGGGTACTAAGGTTAGAGAGAAGGTTTTATTATCTGCAGGGGAGTTTGCATTTTATTGTTCTAAAAGACTTTCTGTGGCTTCCCATTGCTTCTAGAGCAGTGGTTTCCTTGTCTGTATATTGGGATCACCTGGGAATACCTGGTTTGTATTCCTAGAGACTGTTTTAATTGGTCTAGAGTTTGGCCTGGTATCAGGATTTTTAAAAGCTCTCTAAGTGATTCTAGTGGGTACCCTAGATTGAAAACCACTACTCAAGGTTAATATGAGATTTGCATGGTTTTTTTAAAAATTTTTTTTAGAGAGGGAGAGAGAGAGCAGCACACAAGTGAGGGAGAGGGGCAGAGGGAGAGAAAGAGAAAGAATCTCAAGCAGGCTCCATGCTTAGCACAGAGCCTGACTCAGGGCTCAATCCCGTGATTGAGATGATCAAGAGTCAGACACTGAACCAACTGAACCAGCCAGATGCTCTAAGATTTGCATTTTTAAAAAGATGATTCTTGTGGCACTATGAAAGACAGTCTGGAAGAGAGACCAGTTAGGTTAGTGATTCTCAACCATGTATGAACATTTGAAACACCCTGGAGACCCCTTGAAAAAACTTACGGCTGGGTCCTACCTGACTCCATAAATGAGGATCCCCATAAATGGAGCCGAGGTATTAGTTTGAATTTAGTTTTAATATTTTAAGATTCATAAGTATGGGCCAGGGTAGAAAATCACTAAGTTAGATTATTCTAGTACTTTAGGTTTGAGCTAGACTAGTAGCTAAGGGGCTTGGGAAGAAGAGATGTGTTAGAAGAGGTTTAAGACATAATACTGGATGTCAGGGTCTTAGGGAGGGGGAGAATCTAGGATGACTCCTAGGTTCCTGACTTTATTAACAGAGTAGATGGTGGCACTGTGGACTCTTAAGTCTGGTATATGGGCTATATCTGATTTGCATACAGATAGGAACTAGCTTTATTTTTCTCTCATCCTTGACTTTAGCTATGCCATCTTGGATCTTCCTTCCCTACATCTTGAAAAGAGGTTATTTTTAACTATAAGAACAAGCCTTATTTTGGTGATTAAATTCACAAGTATGAAAAGTCTAGTCAAAAACTTAAATCTAGTTTGAAAGCTTCTCCCCTGAACTCAGACCCAATCATGACTCAGGGACCATATAGTCAAGAAGGGGAGTGTGCTCTGTTTCCTTCACTTTTCTACCTCCTCCTCGTTTTTGCTTTTGGCTTCTGATTGGAAGGAAGATTAGAAGAGAAAGGACAAAGACTTCTGTGACCGGGACTGTTGTAATGTAGCTGCCAGTGTAGCAGGTGTCCAAGTGTGGACATTTACAGTTGTGCATTTAGGAAAGTTTTTGAAGATCCCCATGGATATGTCCCCATTGCCCACTTCTTTGTTGAGAGTGTGGTACACACTCAGGCTATCTTTGGCAGCTTTCTCCTGGCTGTCTCTTACCTCCTGTAGTCTGCCCTACGACCTGGTACTGCAGTGTACCAGGCACGTGTAGCACAGTGTAGCAGAGGCACGTGTCTTTGGCCCATTAAGACGCTTTAGCCCTTCTGCAGCATCTGTTTGGCTAATGGGAAACCTATTGAAAAACCCACTGGTAGAAGTACAGCTTGACTAACTACTGTCCTCCTTTTCCTTGCTCTACAATTTTGACAGTTCCATCTAGCCTCTTGCATTCAGAATTCTCTAGGCTGGGACCAGTTTCTGTGCTCACATATGTCCTAAACTCCTGCAGGTTTGTGTCAGGTTCTCCCAAGAAATCTCTTCCTGCATCCATTTCTGGTGGCTAGACCAAGATAAGCATTCTTATCACTACCAAAAAGTTTATTATAGTGTGTTGCTAGCCAAAATTGAGATGTCAGGTTTTTCCTTCTTCTAGTTATTACTTAGTCCATCCCAGAGGTTTTTTTGGAGAACCCCTGCCTTTGTTCTTATGGAGGTATAGTCTTCTCTACGTTTATAAATTCACTTCTTTTTTTTTTTTTTTTTTTTAATTTTTGAGAGAGAGAGAGAGAGAGACTGAGTGCAGACGGTGGAGGGGCAGAGAGAGAGAGGGAGACACAGAATTTGAAGCAGGCTCTAGGCTCCAAGTGCCAGCACAGAGCTTGACACAGGGCTCGAACTCATGAGCTGTGAGATAATGACCTGAGCTGAAGTTGGATGCTTAACCAACTGAGCCACCCAGGTGCCCCTACTTCTATTTCTAATCTGTTTGGTTTCATTTCCTCTTCTTTTCTTTTTGTTTTTTCAATTTCATTTATTTATTTATTTTTTTAAATTTACATCCAAGTTAGTTAGCATATAGGTGCAACAGTGATTTCAAGAGTAGATTCCTTAATGCCCCTTACCCATTTAGCCCACCCCCCTCCCACAGTAACCCTCTCTTTGTTCTCCATATTTAAGAGTCTCTTCTGTTTTGTCCCCTTCGCTGTTTTTATATTATTTTTGCTTCCCTTCCCTTCTGTTCATCTGTTTTGTATCTTAAAGTTCTGATATAAGCGAAGTCATATGATATTTGTCTTTTGCTGACTAATTTCACTTAGCATAATACCCTCCAGTTCCATCCATGTAGTTGCAAATGGCAAGATTTTATTCTTTTTGATTGCCGAGTAGTACTCCATTGTATATATATATATATATACCGCATCTTTTTTATCCATTCATCCATCGATGGACATTTGGGTTCTTTCCATACTTCAGCTATTGTTGATAGTGCTGCTATAAACATTGGGGTGCATGTGCCCCTTCGAAACAGCATACCTGTATCCCTTGGATACCTACTAGTGCAATTGCTAGCTTGTAGGGTAGTTCTATTTTTTAGTTTTGTGAGGAACCTCCATACTGTTTTCCAGAGTGGCTGCACCAGTTTGCATTCCCACCAGCAATGCAAAAGAGATCCTCTTTGTCTGCATCCTCGCCAACATCTGTTGTTGCCTGAGTTGTTAATGTTAGCCATTCTGACAGGTGTAAGGTGGTATCTCATTGTGGTTTTGATTTGTATTTCTTTTTTTTTTTTTTAACGTTTATTTATTTTTGAGACAGAGAGAGACAGATCATGAATGGGGAAGGGTCAGAGAGAGAGAGGGAGACACAGAATCCGAAACAGGCTTCAGGCTTCGAGCTGTCAGCACAGAGCCTGACGCGGCGCTCGAACTCACAGACCCTGAGATCATGACCTAAGCCGAAGTCGGACGCTTAACCGACTGAGCCACCCAGGTGCCCCTGATTTGTATTTCTCTGATGATGAGTGATGTTGAGCATTTTTTCATGTGTCGGTTGGCCATCTGGATGTCTGCTTTGGAGAAGTGTCTATTCATGTCTTTGGCCCATTTCTTCACTGGATTATTTGTTTTTTGGGTGTTGAGTGTGGTAAGTTCTTTGCAGATTTTGGATACTAACCCTTTATCTGATATGTCATTTGCAAATACCTTCTCCCATTCTGTCGGTTGCCTTTTAGTTTTGCTGATTATTTCCTTCACTGTGCAGAAGCTTTTTGTTTTGATGAGGTCCCAGGGGTTCTTTTTTGCTTTTGTTTCCCTTGCCTCTGGAGATGTGTTGAATAAGAAGTAGCTGAGGCCAAGGTCAAAGAGGTATTTGCTTGCTTTCTCCTAGAGGATTTTGATGGCTTCCTGCCTTACATTTAGGTCTTTCATCCATTTTGAGTTTATTTTTGTGTATGGTATAAGAAAGAGGTCCAGGTTCATTTTTCTGCATGTCACTATGCAGCTTTCCCATAGTTGGTCCAGCTGAAAGGTCCAGCTTTCCCAGCACCGTTTGAAGAGACAGTCTTTATTCCGTTGGATATTCTTTCCTGCTCTGTCAAGGATTAGTTGGCCATACGTTTGTGGGTCCATTTCTGGGTTCTCTGTTCTGTTCCATTCATCTGAGTGTCTCTTCTTGTGCTGGTACCATACTGTCTTGATTACAGCTTTATAATACAGCTTGAAGTCTGTTTGGTTTCATTTTCAACAGGCAGGAGATGGATGATAGTGATGCTATCTCTCAGTAAGTCTGCCATGGATGCCTTTGTCTTCCTTTTTAGAGTGTGAGGATTTATCATTTGTAGTTCTTAGCCTTGACCTCACTTCACCCAAATTTTGAGATAATAGAAAAAATTCCATTATCCTCTTAAACTAGAAAGGAAATATAGAGAGAATAATTGGTTTGGGCAAAGAGATGTTGTTTAGTTCTTGCAGATGTTTGTCATTGAAGTACTCATTGATATCTAAAGTAAAATGTCCTTTAGGAAGCTGAGTATAGCCAGTGACTAAAACTATGCATATAGATGAAATCAACCAGGGAGCATGAGGTTGTGTGTACAGATAGAAGAAAGCAGGACTGAACCACAGAAATATTAAGGGTTATTAAAAGAAAAGGAGTCAATGAAAGAGAAGGAATGATAAGAGGTAGTAGGAGAAACCAAAAAAAAAAAACCACCAAAAACCAAAAATAAAAATACTGGAAAGAGAGATGACTTCAAGAATGCTCTTGGGCTATAATTTTAAATACCAAAAAAGTCAATTAAGAAAAAGACTGAAAAGTAAAGCTTTGCCCCCATTGGTCAAAAGTGGTCAAAAGGAAACTCCCAAGTATCCACCTTTCCCTACCTGCCAACACTCAACAATCTTACCACCATCTGCCTTGAATAGCCAGGACTTCTCTCATTATTTATCCCTATTTACATTGGGTACCATCCAAAGGCCCAGACTCCTACATCACCTTTTATCTCCCACATCTAATCTCCTTAAGGTTGTCAGTATCTTCTGTCCTTGTTCTCACTTATCCCCAACTCTTGAACTACTTCCATTGTGCCCTCTCTGGAGTTCATATCAAAATAATCCCCTAAATCTTCAGTCTCTTCGCTGAATGTTCTTTTTATCTTGTTCTAACAGATACCCAGCTCTCCCCTACAAGACTGCTTTCCTAGCAGATCTCTTAAACGATGGCCATTTTTTCCTCCTTCAGCCATTAGGCCACTGATCCTGCAGTGGAGGGGTCGGACTACATGTTTTCCTTCCTTCCTCTCATTACTATCTGAAAACTGTTCTCACTTTCTTCTCCATCTTTGACACTAATGTAACCAGGTTTGTTATGGGAAGTCAGGCAAGTCTTAATATTTTCTCAATTTACTTGATACTATAGTTGTCTATTATTATAGGACGTATTTCTTCCATTATATTTATTTTGTAAAGTAATCCTCAGTTCTCTACAAAGTATTTATTAGACATGTAAATAAGCACTATACCAATGCAAACGTGATTCTGCATGGTTTACTTTCTTCTTGCTTTAGATTTTAGCAAAACTGTTCTCTACTTTCTGACATTAAAGTGTATTTTGTCCTGTAATCTTATTCTTACCTTAAGTACTATTTTTTTTCATGGAATATTTGGATTTATTTTAGAAATGCAGTATGATTTATGGGGCGCCTAGGTGGCTCAGTCAGTTGAGTGTCCATCTCTTGATTTCGGCTCAGGTTATGATCTTGTGGTTTGTGAGTTTGAGCCCCACATCAGGCTTTGCACTGACAGTGTGGCGCCTGCTTGGGATATTCTCTCTCCCTCTCCCTCTCCCTCTCTCTGTCTCTCCCTCTCCCTCTCCCTCTCTCTGTCTCTCCTTCTCCCTCTCCCTCTCCCTCTCCCTCTCCCTCTCCCTCTCCCTCTCCCTCTCCCTCTCCCTCTCCCTCTCCCTCTCCCTCTCTTTCCCTCTCTCCCTTTGCCTCTCCCTCTCCTTCTCCCCCCATCCCCTGCTAGCATGCATGTGTGCTCTCTCTCTCTCAAAAAGAAGTAAAAACATTTTTAAAAATGCAGTGTGGTTTAACATTCAAAAATCTATCCATTGAATTCACAACAATGAATAAGAAAAAAGAATAATTTTATGAATATATTCAATACATCTCAATACATGCGGAAAAATGCTGATGGTAGCCAGCCTCCATTTTGGTTAAAAATACTTGAAACAATAAAAATAGAAGGATACTTTCATAATTTGAAAAGGCGGAAATACATCAGACTTCATGTTATGGTGCAGTGTTGAACAAGGATATCCACTTCCAACACATGTTCAATTCTGCTGCAGGTCTGAGTTAATGCAGTATTGCAAGAAAAAGAAATAAATGACATAGGGTTTCAAAAGAAAGTAAAAAATTGTTACAAATTACATACCATTATATGCATGTAAAATTTAAGAATCTGCTATGAACTGTTAGAACTAATGTATAAATTTAGCAAGGTGATTAGATACATAGTCAATATTTAAAAATCAGTATTTATAGACCATTTATATTAAATTTTTTTTAATGTTTATTTTTTGAGAGAGAGAGAAAATAAGCACAAGCAAGTGGGGGAGGGGCAGAGAGAGAGGGAGACAGAAGATCCAAAGCTAAGAGCACAGAGCCTGATGCAGGGCTTGAACCCATGAACAGAGAGATCATGAGCCAAAATCAAAATTTGGACACTCAACCGAATGAGCCACACAGGTGCCCTGGGACCATTATATTTAATATAATTGTTGATATGGTTGGATTTAAATCTAGTATCTTACTAGTTATTTTCTTTTTGTCTCATTTGTTCCTTTTGTTTTTTAACTCTTTTTTTTTTTTTTTTTTTTTTTGCATTATCTCTACTATTGGCTTATTATAGTTTAAACTTTTAAAAACTTATTGGTTGCTCTAGTGACAAATACTACATTTTTGACTTATAACAGTCTACTTTTATATTTATGTCACTTCATGTAGGATAAGAACCTTACAATAGAGTACTTCCATTTCTTTTTTCCTATCCTTTATAAGCTGTCATTGTTAAACATTTTACTTTTACAGGTTATGAACTCCATAATACATTTTTTGTTTTTGCTTTACACAAAATTACCTTTTAATACAATTAAAAATAAGCAAGTCTTATTTATTTTCATTTTAACTGTATCTTACACAGTTCCTTTCTTTCTGTAGGCCCCAATCTTAGTTTGGTATAAAATTCCTCCCTAAAGAACTTTCTTTAGGAAAATTTAATATTTTTAGAAAAATTAAAAAAAATTTTAAGGAAAATTCTGCTGACGAGAGATTTCTCAGCTTTTGTTTGCCTAAAAAAGTCTTATTTTGCTGTTACTTGTTAGAAAGATATTTTCATTGGGTAAAAAATTCTAGGTTGGCAGTTTTCCCTCAGTGCTTTAAAAATGTCACCCCATTGACTTCTAGAATGCATAGTGTTTGGTGAGAAGTAATGCCGTAATTTTTGTCTTTTCTTCCTTTGTATATGTGTCTTTATTTTCCCTACCTGCTTTCAAGATTTTCTCTTTATATTTGGATTTCTGTGGTTTGACTATTATGTATCCATATATGTGCTGTGTTGTTATTGCTTTCTTCTTTTAAATACACATCTATCTTGATTTTAAACCATCTTGGATCTATGATTTATTATATTTTATTTTATTTTTGTTTGGCTATTATCTCTTCATTTATTTCTTCTGCCTCATTCTTTCTCTATTCTCACTCTATTTTTTTATTTTTTTTTAGAGAGAGAGCATGCATAAGCAGGGGAGGGGCAGAGGGAGAGGGAGGGAGAGAATTTCAAGCAGGCTCCATGCTCAGCGTGGAGCCCAGTGCAGAGCTTGATCTCATCGCTGTGCGATTGTGACCTGAGCTAAAATCAGGAGTCGGAATCTCAACCATCTGAGCCACCCTCTTCTCATTCTAGAACTCTAGTTTCATGTTATTTTAAAGTTCTTATCTGATGGTTGCAACATCTAGGTCATCTCTGAATGTACCTCTTATTTTATTGGAATGGCTGTCTGGACCTTTTTTAAAAAAAAAAAAAAGTTGCATTTTTTTAAATGTTTATTTATTTATTTTGAGAGAGAGAAAGTGTGAGCAGGGGTGGGGTGGAGAGAGAGAATGCCAAGCAGGTTCCATCCTTAGCATAGAGCCTGATGCAGGGCTTGATCCCACAACCGTGAAATCATGACCTGTGCACCTTGACAGGTTTTGGTAAAAAACATTTTTGACATAAGCCCTAGAAACAAATGACTGAAGATTATTAAAACTTTTTGCTTGTAACTCACATTGATTTCAGTTTTTTTTTTCTCTCTACTAAATTAAAGGAGGACCTAAGTGAGTTTTCAGATCATCAAGAATAATTTTTGGAAGTAGAATACAATTTAAATTTTGGTATAAAATTCAAGAGAAGTTCAGAATATTAATGTATAGTAGTATAGTAAATATTCTTCTGTTCATGTATACTTATATGTGAAAATAATGTTTTTCAGTGTTTATAACAAAAATAGGAGTAGAATTGGTGCTGAGCTCTCACTCTTGCAATATATAATATTCAGCCGTGGATACATGAAGTAATGAATCCTGTCATCCATCTGAATAAGAGATACCTCCCAATAAAATCTTTTTCATTTGTGATAATCACAATTTATAATATATTTGTGTTGCTTTAAGTATATACAGTAATTATTAACTCAATCCAAATTATATACATATAACATATAAATAGTATTGGTTTCAGAAGTAGAATTCTGTGATTTATCACTTACGTACCCCACCCAGTGCTCATCATAACACGTACCCTCCTTAATACCCATTACCCATCTAGCCCATTTCCCACCCATCTCCCTCCATCAACCCTCAGTTTGTTCTTTGTCACAAGAGTCTCTTGTGGTGGTTTGTTTCCCTTTCTTCTCTTTCTTCATCCCCTTCCCATATGTTCATCTTTTTTGTTTCTTAAATTCCATATGAGAGAAGTCATATGATATTTGTCTTTTCTCTGATTATTTTGCTTAGCATAATACATTCTAGCTCCATCCATGTGGTTACAAATGGCAAGATTTCATTCTTTTTGATGGCTGAGTAATATTCCTGTGTGTGTGTGTGTGTGTGTGTGTGTGTGTGTGTGTGTGTGTGTGTACACACACCACATTTTCTTTATCCATTCATCAGTCAGTGGACATTTGGGCTGTCTCTATAGTTTGGCTCTTGTTGATACAGACAAAATTATTTAATGCTTAGAGCTGTACAAAAAGGGTAATAGGAAATAATGTTTTCAAAATTTCAATTTATATACATCTTTTTGTTTCAGAGAATTTTAAAAGAATTTCAAGCATAAAAATTTACACTAGAATAAAGTTTTTAGAGGATATGGAATTAAATACAAACTTACAGAGGAAAGGGAATAATGTAAATTTCCACCTGCTTAAGAATGGTTTATTTATGTTTTAAAAAATATAATAGATACTGGTGATATCAGATCACCATGTTGATATGATTCCATGGAATGTTTTATAAACAGTGATGTGACACGTATATTTTAACTTAATTTTGCTAATATTTTTAATAGGCTTGAAATTAATTATAAACTGAATGATGTTCTCAGTCTCTCTGAAAGTTATCTCCGTTCTAGCCAGCTGGAAGGGAAAAGACATGGAAAAGCACATGTGAGAGGCTTTTCTGGACCAGACCTAGAAATAGGCATATAGCATCCATTCACCTCACTAGCTAAAATTGAGTTGCATGGCCTCATCTTAACAAGGGAGGTTAGGAAATATAATCAGCTACATGCCTAGGAAGCAGAAGAGACTCTGGATTTTGGTTAGCAGCAAGCTGTCTGTTACATGATCGGCCATACATATATAGCATAATAGTGCTACATTAGTACAGGTAATTGACAGAAAATTGGGACCCTGAACAATAATGAAATTTTCCATGATGGAGAGACACTCTTCCATTCTGTGCTCTTCGTGGCTATTGGTATTTATTGAGTTGAGTGTGTACCCTCTGCTGGGGCTGTAGAAACTATAGAAGAGCTTACAGTGGTTGGAGAGACAAAATTGAATGCATGTAAAACAATAATGAGTAATGAAATAGGTGCTTATTTGTGTGGTATAGACAAGATGGTTTGAAACTAAAGAAAGATAAATCCTGGTACTTCTTCATTTACCATTTACTCAGATACTTAATCAGTATCTACTATGTCTTAGGGGCTGTGGTATGAAACACTAGAGAGCAATGAATATGCATAGAACCTAAAGTCTAAGGAGGTGGTGAGAGGGACTATGATAGAAATGAATCAAATAATATAAAAACAGATAAAATTGCAAAACCATGAAAAGATTTATGATGGTATGAGATCCTGTATAAGGAGGTTCAACCACAGATAGCTCAGGGATGCCTTCTCTAATCATCCTAAGATTTTTGTATGGGTATAAATTAGAGTGGATGTCAGCCACAAGTGTGAAGGTCTAGAGCTGAACTAGATTACTATACATGTAGGATGGTAGGACAACTAATCTGATTGGCATTAGTAATGCTTTGGAGGGAATAGAGAGCGTATAAAGATAAGGTTAGATTATGGATGATTTTTAAAACAAAGCAAATTTAGGTTTAATTTTGTCATTAAATGGAGACCCATGGAATGTTTCTGAGTCGTAATGAGCTATAGTCAAAGTGTGAAAGTGAAATTTGCAAAAAAATTAGCAATGTCTCTGGTAGCAGATAGAGGTGAGTCATAAAGATGATTGAATTTTTTTTGCAAATATCCAGACAGGAAGTGATATGAGCAATGACAGTATCAAAAAGTTGAGGTAGAACTGTTTGGACACAGAGGTTTCAGAAGTTGATAGCTTTTGGCATGAAGCTCTTACATGTTTGAGTTGGGGATGATTATTTTTGTAAATGAGTACAATTTGAAGTGAAGGGTGTTTGTTTTTCTGATAAACTTTGACATAGATTGTTGTAAGAATAATAAGAGGTGGTGTTGAGGTGATTACAGGTTGTAGGCTCCATTGATTCTGTTGCCTGAAGTTGTATTTTGTCTATAGCTCCTCATACCAGTACCCATTAGCCAGGTTGTGGAACAGAAGGAATAAATGACTGAGAATTTATTCTTTTTTCTGTTATTTTTCCTGATGGTTTTGTTTTATGCTTTTATAATTATGTTGATTGAGTACGAGTGGGGTCCTGTGACCATATTACTAAAACCTTTTTGTACTATACAAACTTAAAATTATATGTTAAAAACCTAAAAATATTAAAAAGTTAGGATATTATTAATTCCCATGTGTCCTTTACCCAACTTCAGAATTATCAGTTTTACCTTGTTTTTATCTATAACCTCCTCCCACATTTTTTTAAAGTAAATCATGTCATTTCATCTATAGATATTTCTTTATATATATAAAAGATAGGAACACTTTTTTAAACTTACCCACATTCCTTTGATGCTATTAAATACCTAGTTAACTCAGATTTCCCTAGTCATTATATTTCTTTTTTATGCTATGTTTGAATTTGGGATTCAGATACGTTTGGGATTCAGATACATCGTGCCCTTTAAAAAAAACAAAAACAAAAAACAAAATTGGGTTGTGTACATCCTATAGTTTTTCATAGGCTGGTTGCATTCCTGTGGTGCTTTTTGGTTTCAAGAATTTCTGGAATGGAACCCAGATGGCTCTTGCATCTTAGACCTTACAATGTGTTTTGCAGATCTTTTCTCCCAGTCTGTGGTTTATCTTTTATACTCTTAACAGTATCTTTTGCAGAGCAGAAATTTTTAATATTAATGAAGTTTGACTTACCAGTTTTTTCTTTCATGGATCATGCTTCTGTTAACTGTATCTAAAAAGTCATCACCAAACCCAAGGTAAATTAAATTTTCTCCTATATATTCTTCCAGGAATTTTATTGTTTTGCTTCATAGTTTTATAGTTTTAGGTCTGAATCCATATGAGAGGTGTCTGTGTTTAGATTCACTTGTTTGCATGTGGATGTCCTATTCTAGCACCATTTGTTGAAAAAACTATTTCCATTGAATTATTTTTGCTCCTTTGTCAGAGATCAGTGGACTATATTTAAGTGAGTCTATTTTTGTACTCTCCTGTTTAATACATCACTTTTAGCCTTTGCCAATCTAATTAAAAGATCTCACATAGGTTTATATCTTTTTTTAAAGTTTATTTATTTAACTTAGAGAGAGAGGGAGAGAGAGAGAGAGAGAGAGAGAGAGGGAATGTGTGTGTGTGTGTGTGTGTGTGTGTGTGTGTGTGTGTGTGTGTGTGTGTGTGTGAGAGCAGGGGAGGGGCAGAGAGAGAGGGAGAGAAAGAATCCCAGCAGGCTCAATGCTGTCATCACAGAGCTTTATGCAGGGGTGGGGCTTGAACTCACAAGCCACAAACTGGTGAAATTGTGATCTGAGACAAGATAGAGTAGGCCGCTTAACCAACTGAGCCACCTAGGTGCCCTTCACATAGATTTATATTTTTAAAAATTATTCATGTCTTTGTGTCTTCTGGACTCCTCTTCTGTGGACTCTGATGCCCATTGGGTGGTTTGTCTCTTTTTCCTTGTGAACTAAAAACTGAAAAAAGCCCATAGCTTATTAAGGAAATTACTCGTTTGTTATTAATGTAGTTACAAACATTTTTCCCAGTTGGCTTTGTCTTGTTTCTGTTCCTCGCAGAAATATTGCACATGAAATTAGTTAAAATATTGTAGTGTCTTTATGAATTTTGAGTTTTTGAGCTATATCTAGTTAAGTCTTCCTTACTCCAATATTATAAAATATGCATTCATTTTTAAAAGTTATTTGGCTGTATTTTATTTATTTTACATACAATATTCTTTTATTACACATTAAGTACAAGAACAGATAGACTTGTTCTTTAAACTTTATGAAATGGTTAAATTAATATTAGCCTCTATATCATTTTTATCCTGACTGCTTTTCATAGCCCATCTTGCAAAGTAGATATCTATTTGGGTAGGGTACACACACCATAAAATTTACTGTCTTAACCATTTTTAAGTGTATAGTTCGGTGGTATTGAGTGCATTCATCCTGGTGTCCAGCCATCCCCACCGTTCATCTTCAGAACGCTATCTCTTGGAACACTGAAACTGTGTACCCATTGCATAACAAGTTGCCATTCTTCCCTCCCACCAGCTCTTGGCCACCACCATTCTACTTTCTGTCTCTGTGATTTTGGCTACTCTAAGTACCTCATGTAAGCAGAATCATACAGTATTTGTCTTTTTGCTTTGCTTATTTCACTTAGCGTAATGTTTCTAAGGTTCACCAGTGGTGTAGTATATGTCAGAATTTTCTTCCATTTTAAGGCTAAATAACATTTTATTTTATGTGTATTCATCTGTTGATGGACACTTGGGTGGCTTCCACGTTTTAATTATCCTTCTATAAACATAGATGTATAAATATCTCTTGGAGACCCTGCTTTCAATTCCTTTGAGTTGTATACCCAAAAGTGGAATTTCTGGATCACATGGCAATGCTGTGCTTAATTTTTTGAGGAAACATCATAGTACTTTCCACAACAATTGTACCATTTTACAATGTAATTAATGTACAAGGGTTCCAGTTTCTGCATATTCTTTTTAAAAATTTTTTTAATATTTATTTATTTTTGAGAGAGAGAGACAGAGAGTGCCAGTGGGAGAGGGACAAGGAGAGAGGGAGACACAATCTGAAAGCAGGCTCCAGGCTCTGAGCTGTCAACGCAGAGCCCAACGTGGGGCTTGAACCCACGAGCTGCGAGGTCATGACCTGACACTTAACCAGCTGAGCCACCCAAGTGCCCCTCTCCATATTCTCATTAACACTTTTATTTATTTTAAAATTTTTTAAAATGTTTATTTATTATTGAGAGATGGAGACAGAGCATGAACTGGGGAGGGGCAGAGAGAGAAGGAGACACAGAATCCGAAGCAGGCTCCAGCTGAGCTGTCAGCTGTCTGAACTGTCAGCACAGAGCCCAAAGCGGGGCTCAAACTCACAAACCGCGAGATCAAGACCTGAGGCGAAGTGGACGCTTAACCAACTGAGCCACCCAGGCGTCCCTCATCAACACTTTTTTTGATAGTACCTATCCTAATGGGTGTGAGGTAGTATCTCATTGTAGTTTTGATTTGCATTTCCATAATGATTAGTGATGTTCAAATATTTTTTCATGTATTTATTGGCCACTGTATGTCTTTCAAGAAATGTTTTTTCAAGTTCTTTGCCTATTTTTGAATCCATTTGCTTGTTTGAGTTTTAAAAGTTCTCTCTTTAGGGGCGCCTGGGTGGCACAGCCGGTTAAACGTCTGACTCTTGATTTCAGCTCAGGTCACGATCTCACAGTTTGTGAGTTCAAGCCGCACATCAGGCTCTGTTGATGGCGTGGAGCCTGCTTTGGATTTTGATTCTCCTTCTCTCTTCCCCTCACGTGCTTGTGAGCTCTCTCTTTCTCTCTCTCTCTCCAAATAAATAAATGCACTTTAAAGACTTTTTTTTTTTTAAGTTCTTTGTTCTGGATCTTAATCCTCATCAGCTATATGATTAGTGAGTATTTTCTCTCATTCTCTGAGTTGCTTTTTACTTTGTTGACAGTGTCTTTTGAAGCACAAAATTTAAATATTTCCATGAAGGTCCAGTTTGTCTATTTTTTCTTTTATTTCCTGTGCTTTTAGTTTCATATTCAAGAAATCATTGCCAAATCCGATGTCATGAAGCATCACCATATGTTTTTCTTCTAAGAGGTTTTTAGTATTACATCTTACATTTAGATCGTGGATCTCTTTTGAGTTCATTTTTTTATATGATGTTGGCAAAGGATCCTGGCAAAGGATCCAACTTCATTCTCTTGCGTGTAGATACCCAGTTTTCCTGATACCCTTTGTCTTTTTCACACTGAATGGTCTTGGCACCCTGGTCAGAAATCATTTGACCATATATGTGCAGGTTTATTTGTAGACTCTATTCTGTTCCATTGGTCTGCATCTCTGGCTTTATGGCAGTATTGGTTTTGGTGTTTTCTTAAGGTTGAATCTTTGATCTATTTGAAACTTATTACACGGAATGAATTCTAGGGATCCAGTTCTTTTTCTTCAGACCGAATAGCTAATTCGTACCATTTACCGAATAGCTCATCATTCTCTGTTGATTTGAAATGCCAGCTTTCATCATGAACTGTTCTATATATAGGCTCTTTTCCTTCTCCAAATAATTTATTTCAAAATCATTTTTGTTATAATACCTAATTTAATAATTTGAAACTTGCTTTACAACATAATGTGTAAGATTCACCTATGTCATAATCTGTAGCTATAGTTATTGTTCTGTAGTTTTTTTTCCTTTTTCCCCTTCTTTTTGTTATTGAAGTAAATTAACATACAGTGTGATATTAATGTCAGGTGTACAATATAATGATAAAACAATTCTATACATTATTCAGTGCTTATCACAATAAGTGTGCCCTTAATCCTCTTTATTTCACACATCCCCCTACCTACCTTCCCTCTGGTAACCACCAATTTGTTCTCTGTATTCAAGAGTCTGTTTTTTGTTTGTCTCTTTTTTTCTTTGTTCATTTGTTTGTTATATAGGTTCTTTTATCTGTTCTTTTGATCTTTAGTATTCTGCTCCTAGGCCAATCCCATGCTATTTTATTTACTCTATCTTGATAATGTTTTAATTTTTAGTAGGGTTGGCTTCTGATTTGTATAAGGCTGATGCTTATAGAGCAGGTTGTCTAATTTTGCCTGTTATGGTCATTTAACCCTTTCCTTGAATGCTTCTGTAGATACTAATATATTTAAATTACTCATCCTTGTCACTGTAATTCATAACTGTAAATACACTTAAGGTGGCTTAATATCTGTGAAAAAATAGCACAAGAATGCCTATGCCTATTTCATAATATTTCACCAGTCAGTAGAAGAGTGCTGAAAGTTCTGGAACTCATCTCAAGGTTTGATTCTGGCATTAGTCGTATAATACATACAATATTTATCTCTTCTTATCTTCTCATTTGTTTCTTAGCCTGGAAGCATTTTACAGCTTGCAAATTTGCTTCTTGGTGGGTTTATTTAATAACCTGAAGTTTGGGAATTAGGTTATTGTAAACATAATTTTTCCATGATGATAAACTCTGTAAACATTTCACCATAAATTTTTAAAAGCTATATTAATATGGAACCCTACAAAGTCCTGATTTTAAACTATATTACAAAACTGTTGTAATCAAAACAGTATGGTATTGTCATAAACACAGATACACAGATCAGTGGCACAGAGTAGGGAGCCTAGAAATAACCCACATATATATGGTCAATTAATTTATGACCAAGGGGCCAAAATTATACAATGGGGGAAGGATGGTTTCTTTAGTAACTGGTGTTAGGAAAATTGGACAGCTACATGCAAAAGAATGAAACTGTATTATTATCTTATCATACACAAAAATAAACTCAAAATAGATCAAAGACTTGAACATAAGACCTAAAACCATATAATTCCTAGAAGGAAATAATAAGGGTCTTTGACATCAGTCTTGGCAGTGATTTTTTTGGATTTGACAACAAAAGCAAAGGCAACAAAAGCAAAAATAAGTAAGTGTGACTATATCAAACATAAAAGCTTCTGCACAGCAAAGAACATCATCAACAAAATGGGAAAGTGACCTATGGAATGGGAGAAAATATTTGCAAAGTATATATCTGAAAGGGGCGATATTGAAAATATATAAAGAACTCCTAGAACTCAACTGAGAAGAACCAAGCAATCCAATTAAAAAATGGGCAGAGGAGCTGAATAGACATTTTTCCAAAGAAGCCATACAAATAGCCAGTCAGCACATGAAAAGGTGCTCACCATCACCTGGGAAATGCAAATCAAAACCACAGTGAGATGCCACCTCACATCCGTTAGAATGGCTGTTAGCAAAGACAAGAAACAAGCATCAGGGAAATGCTGGTGCACTGTTGGTGGGAATGTAAACTGGTGCAGCCACCCTGGAAAACAGTGTGGAGCCCCCCCCACCCCCCACGAAATTAAAAATAAAACTACCATACACTCCAACAATTATATTTCTGGGTATTTACCTGAAGGAAGTAAGATAACCATCTTGAAAAGATGTCTGTACTCTAATGTTTATTGCAGCATTATTTACAATAGCCAGGACATGAAAACAAGCTAAGTGTCTTTTGACAGATGGATGGATAATGAAGATGTGGTGTATCTTATATATAATGAATGAACTAGTATTCAGCCATAAAAAAAAAGAATAAAATCCTGCCATTTGCCACAACATGGAAGGACCTTGAGGGAATTATGCTAAATGAAGTAAGTCAGATACAGAAAGACAAATAACTGTGATCTCACTTATATGTGGAATCTTAAAAAAGAAAAAGAAAAAGGAACTCATAGATGCAGAGAACAGACTGGTGTTTGCTGTGAGGTGGGGGTGGTGGTGGTGGGTAAAATGGGTGAAGGTGATCAAAATGTGCAAAGTTCCAGTTAGTTTTCTAAGATAAGTTCTGGGAATGTAATGTACAGCATAACTTTAGTTAACAATAGTGTATATTTCAAAGTTGCTAAGAGAGTAGATCTCAAAAAGTAGATCCCAAAACTTCTCATCACAAGAAAAATCTCATTATGTTCAGTAATGGATGTTAACTTATTGTGGTAATCAATTTGCAATATATACATATATGAAATCATTATTCTTTATACCTAAAACTAATACAGTGTTATGTCAATTATATTTCAATAAAAAAGAAAAGAAAAACATAAGTTCTTTCCTCTTACAAAATTATGCTGAACTTAGCTGCCATTTACCTAGATTCAAAATGAGTCTCAAGTCATATTCTATGTAGAAATACATACAGATTGCTACTTTAAGAGATTTCACAAATATTTATGGTGCAAGTTGCTTAGGATTTATTATGTCTGTGCTAACATTTTATATTATAGCTTTTGTGATACTTTCCTTATTTGTACTATTTCCTAAGCTATCTCTATTTACAGATTAATATCATAATTATGTGTTTAAAAATAAATGTCTTTGGACATTATTTTCCAATTAGCAAATGGCAAAAGTCTTTGCTTAATTCAAGTTTACCTATAAGGAAAGGAATAAAACACTCTTCCAGTTCTGCAAATGAGGACTCTTATTCTATCTGGTAAAGCTGGAGAGATAAAGAGGGAGGGAGGGAGGGAAGGAGAGAGGGGGAGAAAGAAAAAGAAACAGACTCAACCAGTACTCTTAAAACAATGAGTTTGTAGGGTGTCTTTGCATGATACTGTCTGTCTTTCTCTTGGCACCAATATATGAAAGAAAGAAAGAAAGAAAGAAAGAAAGAAAGAAAGAAAGAAAGAAAGAAAGAAAGAAAGAAAGAAGAAAAGAGAAAGAAAAGAAAGGAAGAAAAAAGAAAAAAAATAAAAGAAAAATTTCCCCTCCAAATGCTACTGTTAAATAAGTTTGAGAAGCATCCTATACCATACCCATCTAGGAACTTTATAGTGGTCATTAGCATAGTAAGGACTCTGAGAAGGCTTTTGTTTAACATTGTTTACTTTAGGGTTTCATAAATTAATTTGACAAAGTAGACTGTTTCATGTAATAACTAATCCTGAAGAGCTAATGTTCAGTGAAACAAACACACTTTAGTAAACACTACCTAGTTAGCATTAAGGAAAATATTGTTATGATTTTGCATTAGATTAAACAAAGGCCATCTTAACATCTGTTTGAAACAGTACGATTTGTGCAGGTGTCTCAAAGTGCTATACAGATTTCATTTAGTGGTAATGTTCTCCCTTGTACAAAAGAGAAACAAAGATATAAAAGCATTAGGTTTGCTTGCCAAAATACACACAAGACTGAGACTAACTGGAACCAAAGCCCATATGTCCAAACAATGATTTCTAAGCAGTATTTACAAACAGAACCAAATATGGAACTCTGCAAACTCATTGTTTTAGAGTATTGGTTGAGTCTGTTTCTTTCTCTTTCTTTCTCCCCCTCTGTCCCTCCCTCTCTCCCTCTTTTATCTCTCCAGCTTTACCAGATAGAATAAGAGTCCTCATTTGCAGAACTGGAAGAGTGTTTTATTCCTTTCCTTATAGGTAAATTTGAATTAAGCAAAGACTTTTGCCATTTGCTAATTGGAAAATAATGTTCAAAGACATTTATTTTTAAACACATAATTATGATATTAATCTGTAAATAGAGATAGCTTAGGAAATAGTACAAATAAGGAAATCTTTCAAGTCCATGTATTTTAGGGCAGCCCCTTAATACCTGTTAAATGTTGCTATCTGAATTTAAATTAAGATAGCTGGTTTTTAACCCAGCTGTCAAGGATGTTAATCAGGAAATAGAGATACTGAGGATTCTTATTGAATGCACATTAGCTGTTTTTCTGGTAATGTTGTATGTTCAGAGGGGCATTCACATGAAGTTTCTCAGACCACTGTACTTAAAGGAAGGGACTAACTTGTAAATCCTCAAAGAAGTTAGTTGTATTCCAGTGCTTCTGTCTTTTGCAAAAATAGTAACTGTTGTATGTTACCAAGTATTTCAGGTGTTCGGAAAATGCAATTTAATCAGAGTTTGTCAAGAGTTAGGGTTGGGGAGGAGGGTGTGACTATGAAGGGTAGTGCAAGAGAGTTTCTTTGTCATGATGGAACAATTTTGTATCTTGATGGTAATGTTGATTACAAAGTCTATACAGTCTTTTGCATACATCCTCCAAAAATGCATATAAAAACTCGGAAATCCAAAATAAGTTCTGTTCTGTAGTTAATGGTATTGTACCAATTTCCTGGTACATTTTGATAATGTTCTATGATTATGGAAGATGTTAGCCTATTGGGGAAAGTATGGGAATTCTGTATTTTTGTAACTTCTTGTGAGTCTGAAATTGTCTTAAAAACATTTAAAAAATGTGTTTATACTTATATTCAGCATACTGAATAAAAAATAGTTTCAAAGTTTCTTAGAGGCAAATATGCAGCTTTAGTTCTTAACAGTTCTTGAGGACTGGATACTATTTAGTTTTGTTAAGTCATTTAATAACTGTTGATTAAGCATGTAAAGTTGGAGGCATTATGATGTCTTACTTAAAAGAATGGCCCTTGGAGTTGGGTCTGGTTCAAATTCTGGCTCTGCTACTTTGTATTAGCTCTATGACCTTGGGGAAATTTCTTAATCTCTCTGAGCTTCAGTTTTTCCCTTCTGTAATGGGCATAATGATGATACAAATAGCAGCTCACATTTATTGAGCATTATAATATGTGATGTTATCAGCACTTCATATGATTTAACTCATTTAATCCTTGCAGCAGTCTTATAATAAAGGTATTATTTTCAGATGAGGAAACTGAACACAGAGAAGTTCAGTTACTTGCATAAGGTCACACAACAAAGGAGTGTTGTAGCCTAGATTAAAACCCAAGTAGTTGTATTTTATTTTTGGCTGTATAGAACTAGCTTGTTGGAGACCAACTGTCTTGCTAAAAACAACTAAAAAGCAGGGGAAAAATATTTTAAAAATCTGTTTGAAGTAACATTCATGAAATAAAGGGAAGCCTAGTGAAGTCAGCCTCATGTTCACTATGACACTTCTTAGATCATTTGCTGATTTGTAAGTTAATGCTGAGAGACTGAAGTGATGAGCAGAAAGTGGCTACAGAGAGATTAAGGAGCTGAGTGGATCTGTCAGTCTTCTGGATCTCATGAACAAAAATTTGGTTTCAGGCCCGCCAAGGAGGTGGAAGCCTGTAAACACCACATTCCTAGTTGGGACCACTGATGTAATATATAGGGGAAGAGTGAACCAGAAATAGACCAGGCCTATGGAAGATTGAAGCTGTGCTTCAAACTGCTCAATTTGTGATTGGTTTAGGATGATCTGCCCCTACTTTTAACTGCATGCCAGAAGCTGAAGTGAATTATCCCTGGAGGAATATAACATGATTCAGAGCCTCAAAGTATGTCTTTAATTTTTTGTAAACAATGTCTGGCATTGAATCAGAAATCATCAGGTCACCAGGCAACCAGACCAAATTATTCAAAACCAAGAAATATAGATAATGGAGTTATCAGACTCAGACTTTTAAAATAACTAAGATTAATATATTCAGAAATGTAACAAGATGAAGAATTTCAGCAGAAAGAAACTGTAAGAAGGAATCTGATGAACCTGAAACTCATGGAACATTGTGTGTCCAGTATGCCTCAATTAAAAAAAAGGAATCAGGTGAATATTTTCAAATTGAAAACATAAAACTGAGATTAAGAATTTAGTAGATGAGGGGTACCGGGTGGCTCAGTTGGTTAAGCATCCTACTTCGGCTCAGGTCATGATCTCTTGGTCCGTGAGTTCGAGCCCTGTGTCAGGCTTTGTGCTGACAGCTTGGAGCTTGGAACCTGCTTCAGATTCTGTGTCTCCCTCTCTCTCGCTGCCCCTCCCCAGCTCATGCTCTGTCTCTGTCTCTGTCTCTCTCAAAAATAAATAAATATTAAAAAAAAAGAATTTAGTAGATGAGTTTATCAACAAATGAGATACAAATAACTGGACATTTTTTGAGAAACAAAATGGAAAGAATTCCTCATCAGCAGACCCACACTGAAGAAATCCTCAAGTGCGCTCTTTAGGCAGAAGGAAAATCATTCGTACTTTGAAGCAGGATGATATAGAAAGGGTAAATTTGTGAGTATATGTAAATTAATGCCTTGTGGAGTTAAAATTATTATATGTAGAGGGGCGCCTGGGTGGCTCAGTTGATTAAGCGTCCGACTTCAGCTCAGGTCATGATCTCACGGTTTCTGGGTTCGAGCCCTGTGTTGGGCTCTGTGCTGTCAGCGTGGATCCTGGAGCCTGTTATAGATTCTGTCTCCCTCTCTCTCTGTCCCTCCCCTGCTCATGCTCTGCCTCTCTCTCTCTCAAAAATAAACATTAAAATTTTTTTTTTCAATTATTATATGTAGAATTAAAATACTTAACAGTAAGTAAATGGTATTCGTGTTTAGTGGTTCTTTTCATTTCCTGGGTAATGTGTAAAGTACTGATTTAATTCCTGCATTGTCCATTGTAATCTCTAGGGTCACCATTAAAAGATTAGCAACATAATGTATAAATAAAAAGCTAATACAGGGAGGGGGAATGGAATAATAAAATAACACAAAAGAAGGTAAGAAAGAGAAAAAAGAATGGAAGTGAACAGGTGGTTCAAATAGAAAACAGTACAACAGTGGATTTAAATGCAGGTCTTTAAGTAAGTCTGTTAGATGTAAACAGACATAAACGATTTAAACATACAGTCAGATCTGATTTTTGTTTTGAAGACCCAATTCTGTACATCTTGTAAGAGTTGTAGCTTGAAGCTTAGGATGCAGAAAAGTTGAAAGAGTTGGAAAAAGGCATGCTATGCAAATGTACCCAAACTAGGCTCTGTCCTTGGGCTACACTATACCTAGCCCATAATGTGGCTGCTAGATTTAAAACAGCTCATCTTAGAGTATTAAAAGCACTATTCTTTATTCATATTAAGTATCTAATAAATCTATGCTTGAGGCGCCTTAAGATAGTATTTTTTTTCCCATTTTGAGCTGATACGTGTCTCTTGCATCATTGTACATACTTGTCTCGTGCTTGCTTGATTTTTCAGTAGCTTCCATATGTACACATTTTGTCCCTTTTCTTAAGCTTTATATTTTCATTTAACCGAATGACGGTTGTGGCTCTTGTCTCTTATCTTTATTTTAGATCTGCGTTGTGGTACCGCTGCCCAGTGATAATGTGTGACTTGTTTTATGAAGTAATCTCCTTTGACTATTGCTTGTAGAGTTTCCATGCTAAATGAATTCCTCTCTCTCTCTCTCTCTCTCTCTCTCTCTCTCTCTCTCTTTCTCTCTTCTAGGCTTTTATGAAAATGTTCAAATTCTTAAGAATTATTCTTTCATAAATTATTATCCACATAATATAGATTTCCAACATCAGTGAATGGTCTTTTAGCATGAGGGCTCTTTGACAAATAGGTGGGGATATAATAATAAAATAACACGATAGAACTGGTTGAGAATCTGGCCTAGACCTTTATAGGACAGTCTGTTGTATGTTGATTAAACACCAACTGAAGACATCTTGAGAGACTTTTATTCTGTTCTGCCTCTGATGTTTCATTTAGCTTTTTGGGAAGTCACATTGCTGTTTATCAGAATGAAGGAAAGGATTAAAATGATTATATTGACTCAAGTTTGAATCTCCCAAAATTCGTTTTGTTAGACAACCAAAATTGGGGTAGTTTTGGACTGAATTTGACCCCTTACCCATATGTTAGTGGCTACATTTGTATCTGCAGATACAGTTGAATTGACTGGACTTAATGAGGGTATAAGATGGGCTTTTCTTTTGGGTTTCTTCTTTAGAACACATGAAAATGAAATTTGTCATAGTTAATTTGGTGGGTAGCAATAAATAAAGCCAAGTGTCTGCATCCTCTTTTCTCTATGTTAAATATGAAGCTAAATTCTTGGGGTTTAAAATAATTCTTTTCTTATAAATATTAACAAAACTGAGTAAGTTCTTGTAATTTAAGTAATGATTTCTTCATAGCAAGTCACCTGACCTGGACTCTCAAGGAAGTAACTACTAGAGATGGAAGGTAGAACTCGCCGATTTTGGTTTCACTCCTGTATTCATTACTATTCTTTTCATTTCTCTTTGAACAGGTTGTTCCTTTCAACAGCTTTTGATGAAATACAGGAACATACTTTTTTACCTGAGCAATTGTCATAAGTTAAAAGAGTAGGCAAGTTCAATCCCAGATTAACGATAGCCGTGTTGTATTGTTTAATAGGCAGTGAAATCAGCTGTGCAGACCATCACTGTTGGAGGCGTGAGCACATCACAGTTTAAGACAATTATTCCTCTGGCAACTGCTCCCAATGTCCAGCAGATTCAAGTGCCTGGAAGCAAGTTTCATTATGTCCGACTTGTTACTGCCACAACAGCCAGTAGCTCCACCCAGCCAGTTAGTCAGAATCCCAGTACAAACACTCAACCTCTCCAGCAAGGTTAGTAACCATTTTTTAAAAACAGTCATTAATTCTTTGAACATTATTAAAGAACATTGGTCCTTTTCTCGCTGAAAGCCTGATTAAGTATGGCATTTCAGCCGACAGTATGAATTCAGCAACTGTTGCAGAAAGCCGCAAAATAGAATCATAGTTGTATATAAATATAGTATTTCACTCTGCTAGAAGTTGGTACACGGTGTACTATACTACCAGACAATCAGAATTATTCATCAGTTTGTGCGTAGCCATTATATTGCTGGTTTGTAAGCCTACCGTCTACTTTAGTGGGACAAATTTAGATGAAACCAAATTATTTATCTTGTTTCTAAACTGTGAAGCTGTTTGATAGGGTTTGGGTCAATTGAAATGACTAGTAGGCAAGGTATAAATGATAAATAAGAACTTTGCACCACTTTCATCCTTTACTTATTTTGAATCTGTAGTTGCTAATAAAAAGCACTTAAAATGTTCTGTTATTTTGCTCAGTTGTACTTTTGGAGGATATGCCTGTTTGTAGTCCTTCCGTTTTCTGTTTGTGTTTAACCCTTCCTACCGCCCGATACCTATACATAGACTCACACACATAACCGCTCTCCATATTTATCTACTTGTTAACAATTGAATGGTGTGAAAGGCTCAGGACGGTTTATGATTTAGGGCCTGATTTTTGGTCTTGGAAGACTGCTGCGTATCCCTTCAATGTCACAAAGCAGTTGATGGCAAGTAAATGACTTATTATTTACTGGATGTAAATAGCAGAATTAAAGATCACTTGTTTCCTCTTTCATTTTGATTAAGGGATCAGAGGGTTGGAGCAACATATTGCCGATAGCTAGTTCACTAAGGGAAACTGTGGAAGAAAAAACCTATTTTTTAAATTACTGATGGGAGAAAATAGAGGATATGTGAAGGAAACAGTATTTTAGTTTGTATTCTATTAAAATTAGACCTATCAAGTAGTTTTATTTTCTAATCCCTCTTCAAGCTGATTTTAGAAGAAAATCTTTTATTACAGTATTCTTAATGAAAGGAAAATGACACTTGCATATTGCTGACTAAGGGAGTCAAGTTTTATATTCTCTCAGTACTTAAACTTAGCAGGGTACTAAAAGAGGTGCTGCAAGTCCAGTGTACCTGGATAATCCCAATGATGTGAAGCAATCGTGAGATACAGTTGTTATATTTTATGTGTGTGTTTGTATGTGTACTATATGCTGAGATCCATTTCCAATGTGATGTTAACACTAATTTTAGTCAATAATAAGCCTTTGGTATAAGTAGAAAAGAAGCTAAAGATCCAGGAAGAGTACATGAATAGGTTGGATACTGCATAATTCTAATTACTGGTACTTCCTTTTCTAAGTTTTTATCTACCTTTCTGCCTCTCTCTACTTAGGCTCTTTGCCTCCTGGAAACCCACCCCGCCTCCCCACACACACCTTTTTCTATTTCTCTGCTTCTTTCTTTTTTTGCCTTGTACCTTCAACTTTCCCTCCCTGTCCTCCCCTTTACCTTTCCAGCTCCTTCAGTTATTCCTGTATATACCCTTTTCGGGCCCGCTCACATACACAACCACCCATGCAATTTCCCTTATGTCCACCCATATTTTTCTTTTTTTGTTCTCCTATCCCATAAGAGACCTAGGTATATATAATATATATTATTTTGCAGGAATAATGAATTAAATTTATAATTTTTATTAGAGATACATGAAAACTAGTTGCTCTCGTTCATGAATGTACTAATATGTCTTTATAAGGGCTTAATTTCCAGTGAGGGATTTCCTTATGCCAAAGGGGGTTAGGGTCATCTTGTACATTTCCCACCAAAGCCAGTATTCAAAGGTTCTACCATGTTAACTGCTGGTTGGATAGCAGGCCACACACTAGAAAGATCCAGAAGACTTCATGGTTAATCTCTTTAGAATATAATCTACCATCTTGGTGAGAAAGTCAATTTAAGAAATTAAAAAGCCTTAAACACTTGCACGTATGGTTTCTAAAATTTGGAATGAGGCTATTCTAACAAGATTGTTCAGAATTTCTGTTAAAGACTAAAAAAGAAAAGATTATTCCAGTTTCTATGAAAATGGCAATAATAGTAATGTGGGACTGTGCTCAAAAGTTGAGGGGGAGGAGAAATAGAGACTGGTGATGTAGTTCTATAACATTAATATGTCCCCCTTTCCCTAGGTGATTTGTAATGTTCTCTTTTCTGGCCATTTCATTTTTTATTGTCTTCATTTCCCAGGTTTTAGTGAAAACTCAGCATGCAGATGCAAAGCTAACGTAAACCTAGAGTTCCCAGATTTTCTAGTCCTGTGTGCGTGTGTGCGCGCGCACGCGGGTGCGTGCACACGCGCACACACACACACGGAGACAGTTAACCCTTTCTTTATTATCCAAATAAAAATCATCTGCATCTGTCATTTCATGTGACTGAAGGCAGGCCACACGCTCCTTCCCTTTGTTTCAGAGACCACCAGGAAATTCTTACCTTCTCTGGTTGTTGGAGTCACTTCAGAATCACTGCTGTATGTGTCCATGGAACAATGGCCAGCATCTCTTCTCCAAGGAGCAAGTGGAGTAGGGAGTCTGTTCTTCTGTGTTCCAAGCAGGAATTCAGTCTTATAATTTCCTTTAATTCTTTTTAGTACTGCTGAGATCAGTCTGTAGTGGTTAGTATAACTTAACCAAATAAAACTGAAGTAACTGAAGAGACTCAGAACAGGAAGTAAGTTCAAATTAGGTATCCGATGTCACTGCTTCTATAATTCATGGTCATGTACTCTTTTTGTATGACAACTTTATTGAGATAGAATTTGTGTTGACTATAGCATCCACCCTTGTTAAGCATACAGTGTAGTGGTTTTTAGTGTATTGAGAGAGATGCAGTCATCACCACTGATCAAACACTTTCTGGAGGTCCCCCACTTACCCTACCCTTTCCCTTTGTCCCCTTGCTTGCAGGGGCCTGCTCTCTTTAGGTCAGAGAACTGTCTAATGTTCTTCCAGGACTCTCAGCCTTCTGTCTTCAGCCATCAGCCCTCCCAGCCTTTTTATCTAAGGAAGTGTGTTCTTTCTCTTTTGTTGTTAGATCCCATTATCTCAAGCTCTCTCTTTCAGACCAGGCTCTAGGCCTTTTTGCATAAATAAAACCTAACGGGCTATCCTTCCTATCTTCTTAAATCCCTTTTTTAGACTGTGGAAATGGAAGGAAACAATTTGAAAGGTTGTACTTCTTTTGGTCCAAACATACAGGTCTAGTGCCAGCCTCTCTCGTCCATTTCATCATAGTTTGTCTCTATGTCAGGGTTCATCTTCCCTTCAAATCATCTCACCCTTGAGGTTTTCCATCTGGTTGCTGTCCTTTTTCTGGCCACTTGGAAGCTTCACACTGACTTACATTTTCTTCCCCAATAACGTGCAATTTCTGCCCTCTCTTGGGTGGTTCCTTTCACTTTCACCTTCTCTTTTGCAGTTGCTCTCTCCTGTCCGTCCCCAGCTGTGTCATCCCAAGTAGACCCTCAATTTGTGCACTCTTCTAACTTTCCTTGTTTTGTGGAACTCCATTCTGTTTTATACACTGTGGCCAAATACGGTTTCTTTTTGTGCTATTCCAAGTAATATTTCTGTACTTCAGAATCCTCAGAAACTTCTCATCGCCTACTGAATTAAAAATGCAGATTAAATATGTAGATTTCTACCCTAACGTTAAAGACCTGTGCTTGCCTACTTTAACCCTGGGTTCCAACCAGACTGGTCTGTTCACTAACATTTTGTGAAATGCTTTGCTGCTTCCCAGCATCAGGCCTCCACTGCTCATGCTTCTACCTCTTCATGGAATGTTCTGCTCCAACTTGTGTGCCCTCTCTGCAACCTGACCATTGATCACGACCCACCTCGGACACAATGCCTGCCATGCATTCTTTCAGTATTCCATATCCTCTGCCAGTCAGACATACATTCTGTCTCCCTCGGACTCTGCAGCACTTTCTCTTTTTTAATCATGTTTATTTTATTTGGTATATGTCTCATCTGCTCTACTGGAGTGTAACCTCTTTGAGCAAGTGTCTGTATACTTTAGTTTCCCCGGAACACTGTCTACAATGCCATTTATAGAGTAATGTTGGTTGTAATAACAATAATCACATTTATTGAGCAACTAACATTTATTGAGCACTTACTATTTGTTGGACACTGTTCTAATAAATGTTCATAGATTAACATATTTAATCTTTATACTCTGTAACGGAGGTACTATCCCCATGTTGTAGATGGAGTACAGGCAAAGAGAGTTAGAAAGCAGCAGAATTGGGATTTGAACCCCCAAGGGTGTTATGACTTAAGAGACCATCTCCTTAACCTTCATGCTGTGCTGCCTTTTAGTAGGTACTCTGTAAATAATGTATTATACTATAAAAATGATATCTTCTCTGGTTTCGGTACAAACATGGCAATTAGAATACAGAACAGCATTGTGACTCAAGCTCCTGAATGGCAGTTTTTTAAAATTTATACAACATTTCATCTGACTGGCTTTACTAGGGAATGTTTAAATCACCTGAGTACAGATTGAAATATTTTCAGTAGACTGTCTTGAATGACGAACATTCCCTTAGCAGGCGGATAGACTGGAGCTCCCTGAGATATACGGTCCTTGGTAGATGGGCTAAGGAATTTTGAAAAGGTAACTATCTTGATTAAAGAGTGCTCTAGACAGGAAATAAATGAAATTCTTTAAGCTCTTTTATCAGGATATCTTGAGAGAACTAAGTATCTTAAATGTTTCAAGCACTATTTTCTGAAAATAAATTGTGCTTCCTCCCCTTTTTCTCAAAAGCAAAGCCAGTGGTTGTTAATACCACTCCCGTGCGGATGTCAGTTCCTCTTGTCTCCGCGCAGACTGTCAAACAGGTGAGTGTCACAGAACTTGTCTTCCTAGTCTCTCCCAAACAGACAATTCAGTTTTACAATTGAAAGTTAAGATTCACGTACAAGAGATATATGCTGAATGCAGAGGCTGTAAAATTTACTTTGTAAATTCCTCTTTTTTTAAGGTTGTTCCCAAACCGATCAATCCCACTTCACAAATAGTTACCACCAGCCAGCCACAGCAGCGGCTCATCATGCCTGCCACACCACTGCCACAGATCCAGCCAAACCTCACTAACCTGCCACCAGGCACTGTGCTGGCCCCGGCTCCGGGGACAGGGAATGTGGGCTACGCAGTGCTTCCAGCTCAGTATGTTACTCAGGTATGAGAAAAAAATGGAGTCGTCGCATTTCAGAAAGGATGATTTGGTCTAAGATGTGCAGTCCTATCACATTCTGAAACTACTCAAAAACATCTTACTCAGTATGAAAATGCCTCTTTCTAAAATCTTAAGATGCTAACAAAAACTTCTGAATTTATTTATGTATCTCTAGCGTTTAGAAATGGCACAAGTCACATATGCAAGTCAGACACTTAGGGACTGAGAGCAGCTTGGGAAGAGGGCAAGACTATGTAGATCGAAGAGAAGTTGAAGTTGAAGTTGAAGTTGGTGGAGTCCAAGTGCATTTAGAGAACATTGCCACTGTGATCCAGCTCTTCCTCACATATGAGTAGGATGCCACTGACTTGCTCCTGGAAAGTAGACCGTGAGATACATTTCTAGGTGACTCATCTTTAGTGACCTGTCCAGATACTCTCATCTGGTCATCTTTAGAGTTAAAACCATGTATTATCTAACTGGCTGGTGAGGGTTAGGAGTGCTGCTTCTAGGAAGCAGATAGAAGTTTTCTTTTTCACGTAAGAATCCAGCAAATTAGCACCATGTTCTAAGCTGCTGAGTTGATCTACACAGATTATAAGAGAGAAAAGAAACCTGTGTACTTTAATGAAATGTACTATGGAGTATGCTAATGTGACCACTGATTAGAAAATGAATGTCTAGTATTTTTGTCTCCAGCATCTCTTTTCTTGTATAGAAATCAATGTAAAATAGAAACTTATTGCTCACGTAACTTCTCATTCCCTATAACTTATAATGTGATGAATGATCAGTATAGTGCTTATTTTATTTACAAGTAGACACTTGTGTTTTTCTAGCCAATACAAATTAATACTTAATATTTTTGAGTCATTCATCCAGAATTTCTTAATCCTGATATGCTTACTCCTCTATGAAAAGTTTCTTGTATTTGTACCATGTAGTACTTTAAAATGTTCATGTTGTTTTCACCTCTGGTATTAGTTTGGGCCTTTAGAAGAGTTCCATGAAGTAGTGTGTATGAAATTCTCCATACTGTTTTTCCTGTTTTAGTGGATGAATTTGTGTTCCTTATTGATCATTATATCTGAGAGTATTGTGCATTTTTGTAAATATGGTCTAAAACTACCTTTCTTTCTATGTAGCTACAGCAGTCTTCATATGTGTCTATAGCAAGCAACTCAAACTTCACCGGAACACCTGGTATCCAGACCCAGGCAAGGCTTCCATTCAATGGGTGAGTCTTTTGAAAATATGTAAGTGAAGTTGTTGGATCAGGTTAAATGCAACATTAAATATATGTATTTCAAAACATCATAAGATATTTTTTCCTCAAAGCCATGTGAGCACGCCTCTATAGAACTTTTTATTTTGAGATGCTTTAAACAGAGAAGTTACAGGAGGAGAGAATTCCCAAATGTCTTTTACTCAGATTCATCAGTTTTGCCACATATTCTCTCTTTCTTTTCTTTCTCTCTCTCATCCTGAATATGTTTGTAAAAATGATATTAACTAGTTTTCAAATTGTTTATGTTAGGTCCTTTCCTTTTTTGTTGTTGTTATTAATCTGTTTTTTAATCTGTGAATTGCTTCCTTTGCAATATTGGTTTAGAAATGGTGCTTAGTTAATTGCATGGGACCAGTCCACCTCTCTCCACTTGCAACCCCGTATACCCCTTTCCCCTCATTGCTTTTATAATTGAATCCCAAAAGTTTTGAGCAGATTTCAGCTCTAGTTCTCTCAGAAGGAGAGTTTTTTTGTGGAGTGTTCTTTAGAAGCTATTCATAACCTCCTTCTTAAAAATTCCCTGTCTTGACTCTACAACTTGCTTTTGAATTTGATGTGAAGGGACAACATAGAGATGGATTGTTAGAGATGGATACATTTGTTAAAGCTTTATTTTAGGAGGAATTTGCAGAGACATTTCCAATTTGCATAGTTATCTTTAATTGATTAAAATCTGTATCTTTTTTTTTGTATCTGTATAGCATAATACCATCAGAGTCTGCCAGTCGGCCCAGGAAGCCCTGTAATTGTACAAAATCGCTGTGTTTGAAATTGTAAGTCTTTTTGCTACTATTTCTTCATTGGATATAACTGAAAATACTTTTATTTTTTATTTTTATTTATTTTTATTTTTTTTTTAATGTTTATTTATTTTTGAGACAGAGAGAGATAGAGCATGAATGGGGGAGGGGCAGAGAGAGAGGGAGACACAGAATCGGAAGCAGGCTCCAGGCTCTGAGCCATCAGCCCAGAGCCCGACGCGGGGCTCGAACTCACGAACTGTGAGATCGTGACCTGAGCTGAAGTCGGACGCTCAACCGACTGAGCCACCCAGGCGCCCCCTGAAAATACTTTTAAAAGTAAATGGAGTTAAATAAAAATTCTTAACCAGTTTCATAAGTCCAAGTAATTTAAATAAACGTGCAAGTGAATGAGCACTTATGATGGTGTAAAAATACTGTTTCATACATTCAGAAGTTATTTTATAGTCTTTAACATAGATGAGGCACTGGAGTAGGAATTTAGGGACACAGCAGCATGAGACAGACATAGTCTCTTTTGTTAATAATAATAAATTTGATTATATTTATGACCTTTATATTTGGTCTCCTAAGTGAGGTGATACTCTGAGTAGCTTCAAAAATTGTTGGGTGGGGGCACCTGGGTGGCTCAATGAGTTAAGCATCTGACTTCGGCTCAGGTCGTGATCATACAGTTCATGAGTTCGAACCCCACATCAGGCTCTCTGCTGTCAGCGTGGATTCTCTGTCTCCCTCTCTTTCTGCCCCTCCCCTGCTCGCACACACTCTCTCTCAAAAATAAAAAAATAAACATTTAAAAAGAATTTGTTGGATGATTAATTTGCATATTAGGTCTGAACCAATAGATCTGACATGAAACACTTAAGTGAAAAGCACTGGTCATGTAAGTGGTTTAAAATCCCAGGAAGCATAACTGTAGTTCAAGTAAGCAGATTGCACTACTGGAATATAGCTCATGTGTTTCCTTTTTAATAATTTTGAAATAACTTACTTTGGGTTCACATAAAATCACATAGCTGTTGTGTTGACAGCAGTTACTACTGGAACTAAGTTTCTAAACCAAAATTCTAGGAGCCAGTGACTTTAATTTTGAGGCTGATCAACGTGGTTGACAGTCAGTAAAAATAAACTCTGTAAGTAGGTGGCTCTGCATATATAATGCTTTTAATCAGATAATTTCTAGTTTTATGTATTTTAACAATGACTTTTCTGGGATGCCTGAGTGGCTCATTCGGTTAAATGTCCAACTCTTGATTTTTGACTCAGGACACAATCTCACAGTTCATGGGTTTGAGCCCTGTGTTGGGCTCTGTGCTGACAGCATGGAGCCTGCTTGGGATTTTTTTCCTCTCCCTCTCTCTCTCTGCCCCTCTCCCTACTCTTGCTTGCTCTCTTAAAATAAATAAACAATAAAAAAAAAAACCAAACAATTACTTTTTTATGTGACTTGCACTGATTTTTGTATTCCAGATATTGTGATTGCTTTGCAAATGGTGAATTTTGCAACAACTGCAACTGTACTAATTGTTATAATAATTTGGAACATGAAAATGAAAGGCAAAAAGCAATAAAGGTGATTACTTTTTATTTTATTTAACTGACAGAAATTTCCAGTTTCACCTGATTTTTGTAGAACTTGGTTCCTTTACAATGAAAATTAGTTCCTTTTGCTGTATTTAATCTAATGTGATTGAGCTTCGGTTGATATTTGATCTGTTTTAATAGGCATGCCTTGACAGAAATCCAGAAGCTTTTAAACCTAAGATAGGGAAAGGAAAGGAGGGAGAATCAGATCGACGTCACAGCAAAGGATGTAATTGCAAACGATCAGGATGTCTTAAAAACTACTGTGAATGCTATGAGGTGAGATGCTGGTTGGGGAACATAATCTAACCATTTTTTTGAAAATAACTTTAGAAAGGGTATATTGTAAAAATTTACTTACAAATTGGGAAATTATTCTGCTATCGCAGTTTGAAAATATGCACAGTCGTTGCAAGGCCCCTAGTTTGAGGAAGACCTTCTGGCCTCCCAAGCAGGGCTTCAGAGGAACAATACCTTGGTCTTGTCATTATGGCTTTGGGACTCATTACCTGATTACCACTTCATAACTTCTTGATCATTATACCTGGAAGTGTGTAAATCAGAGCAACAATTTATTGATTTTTAGTAAAAATAACATCAGGGGGCGCCTGGGTGGCCCAGTCGGTTGGGCGTCTGACTTGAACTCAGGTCATGATCTCATGGTTCGTAAGTTCGAGCCCCGCATTGGGCTCTGTGCTGACAGCTCAGAGCCTGGAGCCTGCTTCGGGTTCTGTGTCTTCCTCTCTCTCAGCCCCTTCCCTGCTCGCTCGCTCTCTCTCTCTCTCTCTCTCTCTCTCTCAAAAATAAGTAAACATTAAAAAAAAAACTTTTTGGGGGTGCCTGAGTGGCTCAGTTGGTTGGGCGTCCAACTTCAGCTCAGGTCATGATCTCACGGTCCGGTCTGTGAGCTCGAGCCCCACGTTGGACTCTGTGCTGACAGCTCAGAGCCTGAAGCCTGCTTCAGATTGTGTCTCCCTCTCTCCCTGCACCTCCCTCACTCAAACTTTGTGTCTCTCTCTCTCTCTCTCAAAAATAAATAAACATTAAAAAAAAATAAATAAAAATTTTTTTAAATAACATCAAAGTGGATTGGAAACTAGCAGTTGTCTTTAATGGAAGAGTAGTGCTACCAACTGTAGCACTGGGCTTTTGAAATATATGTGGTTACAAAATAGTCTGCATTCCACGGGCAGTCCTGAAAGTGAAGATTTATCTTGCCCAACATGCCTATAGTGCCTTGTTGAAGAACAGTGCTCTTTGGAAAACTGAATTATGTTACGAAGTTTGCTTTCTGAGCATAAAAATAGGAAAGAAACATGAAATATTGCTGGTTGAGGTTATTGGTCATTGTGAAGTGATTGCATCCATTTTTGCTACTGACCATGATTAGTCAGGCATCTTTGACAGGTGCTATTTATTTTATTTTTAAATGCTATTTAAATCATCCCCTTCTTGCTATAGACGAAGTACTACATAACTACATAATAAACATTGTCTTTATTTTCAAAGCTTAAATAGAATAATCTATTCATGCCCAAGTTGAACCCTGTGTTATTGTATTTGCTTTTTTGGTGTACCTGAAACTCTTCACTGACAATCTTTGGAATTGAGTCATCCCTACAGTTAGCTGGCTCTTCTCATCTATTAGATTTTCATACTTTCAGATTTCATATTCAGAAGGATACCTTATTTTTTGTTTTGGCAGAAGCCCTGGCGTTGTACTTGGTAAAGCAATACCAAGGACGGCATTCTCCCCTCATAAGGTTGCTCTGCTTTAGGAGTGTGTGCCTGCCATTCAGTACCCCTTCCCATTCAAAATGTGTCACAGTAAAGATTATGTGTGCTGTATTCCCTATGTAATGAATTCGTAATTCACCTGTGTTAGAAGTCAAATACTCCTTCTAAGAAGTATAGTAAGGTAACCTCTTGTTGGTCCTAAAGTCAAAATGAATGAAAATTGTGTATAATTAAGAGTATTTTGAAAGTGTCTTAAATAATGTTTTAGAGTCCAACAAGTCAGTTTTTTTATCCTTTTTTTATCCTGAATTTTTATTTGAATTAAAAAAATTTTTTTTAAGTTTATTCGTTTTTGAGAGACAGAGAGCAAGCAGGGGTGGGGCAGAGAGAGAGGGAGACACAGAATCTGAAGCAGGCTCCAGGCTTTGAGCTGTTAGCACAGAGCCCGACATGGGGCTTGAACTCACAGAATGTGAGATCAGACCTGAGCCAAAGTTGGATGCTCAACCAACTGAGCCACCCAGGTGCCTCTGGACTCCTTTATTTGAACACATGATGAAATAGGTGGCATCTGTTCATAAACCATGTCATACAAAATTTGTCATGGATATTTAAAAAATGTAAGAATAGCATATTCTTATTATCAAACCAAGTCCACAAAAAGAGACAAAATGGAAATTGATGTAAAGCTGGGTCAGAAGGGCAAAGAAGCCCTTCCATGCATATGGCATTGAACGGTCTGTACATGCTAGGCATATGATAAACATACAAGAACTAACAATTATATATTTATAGAGAGAGAATTTATAGAAATAGAAAAGCTGGTTGAAGTATACTAAAAGAGAGAAAGCTGCCCAGTTATAAAAATCCTTGACTTTCAGAACACACATAGTGTCTAATAACTAACTTGTCACTCTCAAAGACCAAGAAATGGAAGAACTGGAATGCACTAATCTAGGACTAGCAGTGGCTGATTCGCCCCTTGTGAATTGGTTGTGATATTGTCTGACAGTTTGTGTGCTCATTTGTTGGTCTTTTGAATTGAATTGGCTTTTTTTGGTCCAGTTAGTCTGCATCTGGATAACACATGCCTGTTCCTTTCACTCACCTTTCAAGGCTTGTTGAGTGGAGATGTGAGCGTCCACATTTTTTAAATGGCTGTGCCTTGTAACCTTTTTTCCTCTCCTTGTTTTTGACCACAAGGGAAGTTGAATCAGCAAAGCTAAACGGATACTCTGTCATTCTAATTTCTTCTTCCTGAGTTCCTGTTAGATTATTAGTACCTTTCTTACAGTTCTTCATACTTAATCCAAATTATCGTTATTGGTGTGTCTTTTTCACCCTTGATATCAGGGATTTTATCTCTTCATCATTAGATACTTATTAAGTGTAGCTTAACTCCATTAACCCAGAATGTATATCCATTTTGTTCCCTTGGTAAAGAGAATTTATTTGTGTATTCTAAGAAAGGAGCAGGGTTAAATGTGTTCGTCATAATACGATTTGTTTGTCTTGCTAGGTGCTGTAGAGAGAAAGGGCAGTTGGTATGTTTCTTTAAATTGACATGGGTTCACTGAAGAAACTGCATCCAACAAAAGATACTCAAATTTACTAGGCTTGGGAAATGTCAATGACGGAACAATGAGATCTCACTTCACCTCTTTCCCCCAGATTGCTAAATATTAAAAAGAGCTAGAATATACACTGTTGGAGGGAATGTGGGAAAGGCTTCTTTCATACATTGCTGATGAGATGTGAGGTGTTACAGCCTTTTGTAAAGACAGTCTGCCCACATCTATTAAAATACACATACCCTTTGGCCAGTGAGCCCAATTCTAGAAATGTAGCTCATAGAAATAAAAGCGTATATATGTATATATATATAAAATAATCTTTTATGCATTATTTGTAGTACTCAAGAACTGGTAACAAAATAAATGCCCAGCAACAGGCAAGTGAATGCCCAAATAAAAGGTGGCACATCTATACCAGAGATTAATACTCAGACATTAAATAGAATGAATTCAGCCTATGCTAGATGACTTGGGGGGAGGGATTCCATGAGGTGTAGTGTGAGAAACGGAAGATGCAGAAAGTGGGGCATATGATTTTGTAAAACAAACTAAAAAAAAGATGTGTATTTGTTAGTTAAGATAGGTATATGTACGTAAGGGCTGTGTTTTTCATAAATATATATGTTTTACACATTTTTACATACAAGGACACACTGGTTTAATATGGACTATGGAAGGATTTGGGGACGCTGGAGAAGGGGATTCAGGGAGGGAGATTATGGAGATTATCCATAATAAAAATAGCATCTATGAAATTCCTTTCATGTGATAATTGTGTGTTTGCATGAGTGGGAAATGATCAACACGTTGAGGTGTATGGATTCCAAATAACTTATTTTTTTAATATTGTATCATTCATATTCTTTATAAAGAACACACGTTAATCATATCAGGAGGAAAACCTTTAGCGGGGGAAGAAATGATGTGGAAGCACTCAAAAACAAACACTGTGTAGCCGCTCTTGGACTTAAATATTTGACCTGTCCACGTGTACGTAGCCCATTGAGTGTCAGGAAGAGAGGTTTCCATTGTATCTTATGTCATTTGAGCAGTTAGTTCTGTTGTCTGTTGATTTGATTAGAGTCTACTTAAGAGTAATGCTTTTTGGGTTTGATTTGGAAGCTTTTCTTTTGTAAATCTTTTAGGCAAAAATAATGTGTTCCTCAATATGCAAATGTGTTGGCTGTAAGAATTTTGAAGAAAGCCCAGAACGAAAGACACTGATGCACTTGGCAGATGCAGCTGAAGTAAGGGTACAGCAACAGACGGCAGCAAAAACTAAGTTATCGTCTCAAATTTCGGACTTGCTTACTAGGCCAACGCCGGCTTTGAATAGTGGAGGAGGAAAGTAAGTCAGTATTTTAATGTCTTTTTATAGTATAACATCAGTATTATTTCTGGTAAAGTTTCTTCTTTTTGGACAAGGCTAAGTTCATGCTTTGCCTTGTTGCAAACCTCTTTTTGCATTGTCTATCTCTCGTTACTTGTAAAGGATTTTGAAGGTAATAGGAAAACCACTGTGAGATATAGTACACACTTCTAAAATGCTTTGTGCTTAATTCGATTTCTCTCCACTAAGATGAGGTAGTGATGTAATTTGACAAATCCCTAAGAAAACTGAATTTTTACACCTGTTCCTGGTAGTAGTATCATCCACACTTTTGCACATCCTTACCTTCTGTTGCCTTTTCCGTGCCCATGTAGCACTTTTCCCCATCCTACTGGGGCACCTTGTTTCACTGGACTGCTAAACTCTGGAGTAGGAAAGCTCGAGCTTTAAAGTTCGGCCGAGCTGAGTTTAAATACTGTGTGTGCTACGCAGTAGTTTGTGAATTCGACAAGCACTCCGCCTCTCTAGGTCTCGGTTCTCTTGTCCTTCCCATCATCCTTACCAAGTGGCCACAAAGAATAAAGCATCGCTGTCCCAGTGTTTGGCAGGGTCCAATGCCGCACAGCTTGCTGGTGTGGATTTGTATCAGAGGGTTTAGTAGAGGTTAGCTTGCAGAATTATTAAATGCAGTGAGCCTTCCAGATGGTATATTATGTAAAATGCCTAAGTTGAAATAGGCTCCAATGCTTACAGAAATGCTTCTTTTTGTACAAAATATTTCAGATAGCAATTCTGAAGAACTATTATACAGTGTTACTAACTATACAATATTAACGTTATTGTAATAGTATAATATTTTCTAATTTAAAGAGTTTTGCATTTTAAAGATTTTTATACAACTGTACAGCAGCCCAAACCCTCAATTACTCTCTTGTCACAGTAGGTCTGAATTTCAGACTTCATTTGTTTTGCAGTTTCCTTCTGTCAGTGTCGTTGGTAACATTAGTGTCGTGGTTACGTTAGGTTGCCTGATTGGTCTCTGAAGGCTTTAAGACGTGGCTACATATAGCAAGCCTCAGGATGGATTGCTCTTATTTAATACTTAATAGTTGAGGTCTTTATGAATGAAACTCCATGTAGAGAACAGCATTTGGTTTCCCCACTGTTTTGTTTGTCATGATGGAAAAATGCAAAATTTTGGTGTGCTTTTTGTTTTGTGAACAATATATGGGACTCTGGGAAAGTACTTTATTGTTAGTGTTGTCCAGGAGATACTGCTTGCAGTGCTCAATTTTATTCATTCATTGAACAAATATTCATGGAGTGTTTCTATGTGTCAGGCAGTGTTCTAGGCTGTGAAGAAACAGCAATAAATAAAACAAAGACTGCACTCTGAAAACTAATTCACGAATTAGGAGTACTTTGTTATAGAATTATCCAGTTGACATATAGAGTTAACATCTTTTAGTTAACCAGATAACCTTGTGTAGGTAATAAGACATGTATTTTATGTAAAATTATATTTTCTTATATGCAATAATAAAACAGGTCTAACTTTTTAAAGCTCTTTGGGCTGTGCTTGTGCTCACTGCACAAATTGTAATGTTCAGTGTGTTGGTGAGTCATGAACATGTTAACAGATATTCATGTGAAGTAATGTCATCCAATAACTTTTGTTGTTATTCAACACCATCATCGTCTCTCTTTCTCTCTCAAAAAATCATTTCAGATTGCCATTTACATTTGTAACTAAGGAAGTAGCGGAAGCCACATGTAATTGCCTTCTTGCCCAGGCAGAGCAGGCAGACAAGAAGGGAAAATCAAAGGCAGCAGCCGAACGGATGATACTGGAGGAATTCGGACGATGTTTGATGAGCGTCATCAATTCTGCAGGCAAAGCAAAAAGTGACCCTTGTGCCATGAATTGCTAACTCTTGCACAAAAGACTGATAAATGGAACTGTACAGAAAATTGAAGGTCCAGGGACACTTGATTTTCTGGAAGATAATTTAACAATGATTGTACTGTTAATTCAGTCCTTGTGTGACCTGAAGTTATAATATTGAAAGAAGAAATTTTAAATGAGGAAAATTAGTACATTTTAAATCTTAAATCTGTTTATGCCCCTTCTAAATTGGGTTTTTCTTTATTGTATTATATAGATTTTAATTTGCATGGGTTTCTTAAGAATTAGATGTTCTATCCATCTGATGCTATTGACAAAGGACATTTATAAATTAATATAATTTATAATGTATGGCGTTGTAGGACTTTGTTCCAGTAGAAAAAGCCAGAGAACCATTGGTATTACCCAGTCATTCTTTGGCACTAGACCTAAGCAGATAGAATGTCTACATAAACAAATTCTTATGAAACATATTCAAATGACATTTTTGTGTTTAGAAAAGCACTACCTTTTTAAGAAAAAAACTTTTTAGCACAGATTCTGGAATAATATCGTGTTGTCACTTTGGGAATGTCAGAAGGGGAAGTAATCCATAGGCATACTTTTAAAATTAAGAAGTTGTTTTTTAAGAAAAACTGTTAAGGGACAGGCAGTAGTTCTTGATAGGCAAGGTGTTTCTCTAAGAAAGAGTGACTAAGAAATGCTCTGGGATGTTTCCATTTTCTTTGAAGGAGGTGCTGTGTATTTGAAATGATATTAATAAATTGTCAAAGTGATTACTGGGTACTATTAAAAGTGAGAGGTGCATATGAATAGAACTTATTATGTAGTGATAATACAGAAACTTACATAATCATCAGGTATAAAATTTGACTTGGATGGAGAAATAAAGAACATTGAAGCTCTAATAAATGAATTGAGGGAAAGACTTTTCATCTATACAATTCTCTTTATAGACTTTTGAACTAAGAGGTCTCAATCCAGTGTAGGAGTCTTACTTGATTTACTGAAAGGGCCTCCTAACAAAGCTTTCAAAATTATAGTGGGACTTCTTTTTATAAGGGAAGTTTAAAATGGCATTATTTTTAGCCAGTGATTTGATAAGCTGAAGGTATGAGTGTTTTCTTATTATTACTAAAATAACCTAAATCATTTTCACAAATTCAAAATTCAAGAGCTTTATGAATTTAAGAGCCTGTAAGAGGACTCTGGATTTTGTGACAAGAAAAACCATGTTGGAATTCAGGCATTTTGTTAGGTACCTTAATCCTCAGTAATTATTAGTATATGATTATTACATTTCCTACAAGGAATCTATAGTTGTATGTATTAAGTGTGTATATATGTTCATATGAACATGCAAGATATAGGCAATAGAAATTAATCCAAAAGAAGATTCCGTTATTCATTGAAGTATCTTCCTTTTGAAATTTGGATTTATAAAATTATAGTGCAGTAACTTTAAATGTAGATAGTGCAAACATTCTTAGCACCTCAGTCTAGTATGTTTAATTAAAATTTGTATAAATGTAAATTAGTGTAAGAGGATAAAATATCTAATCAAGTTATTTTTCAAAAGATTACAATACCTTTTTGGTCTAAACCTAAACTTTGTTCATTTTGTACATACTCTGTGTTTAATTCTAATTGCACCTTTGTGATGTGTATTTATATACAGTGTGCAGAAAATGTTTGTGAAATTTGGATTACAATTGTAGATTATGTATGACGGCATTGCTTGAGAATGTTTTGCTTGTAAAAACTTGAAGGTGCAATCAAATGCTACTAGTTTTTCTGATTTTCAAGAAGCTATCTAAAGTATTAAGACTTTCCTTCCTGTGTAGTACTTACTAAGCAACTTTTTGTATTTAGGCATTTGCATCAAATTGCTGAACAAGATTAATATCCACATTAATTCAACAATTTTAAAAGACTATTTGGGGAGGGTTGGGTATATAATTTTTTTAGCTCTATTTACATCCCAAAGTAGAAAGATTAAATTTATATTTACTAGAGCTATTCGAAGAATACACTTTTCTATATTGTAAAAACAGGACAGCAAAGTAAATCATACAGAAAATAAACATTTATACTATTCTGTAAAAAAAAAAAAAAAGTTTGTTTTTTTTCTTTAAGAACACCCACTTTTAACCATTTAATGTACCAGAAAAGAAACTTAAAATATCTGATTTTAAGTAAATTTGACATTACTTCTGAAAGCACACAAATAATAAGTATAATTTTGCCCAATTATTAACCCAAAATTGCTTTGAAATGAAAATAGGCCTTTTTTCCACTGTGTAAAGGCAGAAACTCAGTCTACTCTTTCCTTTCTTTTTTGATGTTTTTCTTTCTTTTTTAATGTTTGGTGTTTTTATGGTGAGCACCTTTCTCAGTTTCCTTTTCTTTCAAGAACAAAAAGCAACCTGTAGGTCTTATCTGGGAAACAAAACCTTAATGTTGCAGGTAATAAAACAAGCAGAGCAGCGACTTTAGGGAGAGACTACTGCTTTAGCTTCCCAGTTCTTGGATTCAGACAAATAACATATTCTAAATCTTATGTCAAATGTGAATAAAAAAAATCTTTAGAAAAGTTTTCCACTTTTATTGTTCTGTAACAAACAGCTAAGAGAATACTTGTTATGTAAATGCAGCTTCAAACTAGGATCTCTACCATCATGTTGCATCCTTTTTCAGCATTTTCTGTAGAAATTCCGTAGCAGCAACCCAAAGGAGAAGGAAGCCAATCAGCTATAGAAAGAAAGCCTTTGCTATTGGAGTTATTTTCTACTGTGTTAATTACTTAGGGCTGTGTGTGTCTGTGTGTGTGTGTGTTTCCTTAATGCAGATTTTGTCATTATCTATAGACCAAACGTGAGGTTTTTATGATCCAAATGACTTTATAAAATGAAAGGTATAAGGGCTTTTTTTTTTAATTATAATTTTTAAATAGTTTTATGAAAGCATTTAAGGCATTTTTTTTTTCTCAAAAGCATTAAGAAAATATATTCAGGGTAATATTTACTATAAGGCCAGAGACATTTAACTCCCTGATTATATTATCAAATGAAGTCTAGCAATAGATAAAAAGAATGCATCATGACCAGGTTGGGTTTATCTCCGGAATAAAAAGTTGACAACATTCAAAAATAATCAGTGTAACTCACTGCATGGATATAAAAAAGAAGTAAAACTGTATGATCGTAAAAGTTGCAGAGAACCTTTTGAATATACTAAAAACTACTGAACTTTAAAAGGGTTAATATTACAATATGTATATTATAGCTCAAATATTTTTCCAAAAAAGTTAAAAGGTACAGAAAAATTATGACAAAATTCAAGACCCACTTATGAGTGAAATGTGCACACACACACACACACACACACTCTTCAGCACACCAGGAAGAGAAAGGATTCTCAACCTGAAAAGACCATTTACTAAAAAGCCTACAGCTAATATCATATGAATGGTGAAGACTGAATGTTTCCCCTGCTAGACTAGGAACAAGGCACTCCTACAACATTGTATTGGAGGTCACTGTATAGTAAGCAGGGGAGCACAGATAGGAAATAAGACAGTATCTACTGGTCAATGTGACTGCCTATATACAAAAGTCAGTAATCTTTAAAGAAAAAAAGCTAGAAAAAGTTGAGTTTAAGCAAAGTCAATATGTAAAATTGTATTTTTACATAGTAGCAACGAACATTTAGAAACAAATTTTTACAATTAGCATAGCACCACAAAATGTGAAATGTAACAGATATATACAAGATCTGTAGGTAAAGTGTAGAAAACATTGATAAAATCAGAGAAGACCTTAAAAAAGGAGAGATCTACCATGTTCGTGAATTGGAACATTAGATTCTATGAAGATATCACTTCTCTCCAAATTGATCTTTAGATTTCCCAAAGCTCCAGCCAAAATCCCAGCAGGAATCTTTGTAAAAAATCAACAAGCTGATTAAACAATATATAGAGAAAGGTACAATTAGAACAGCCAAACATTTCTGAATAACGAACAAAGGTGAAACTCCTACTTGACTTCAAGGCTCATATAAGGCTCATCAGGTCACTGTGGTACTGGTGAAATGTTAGACCAATGGATCAATGGAACAGAACAGAGCCCAGAAGTAGACCCATATATATGCGGTCAATTTCTTACAAAGGCTCAAAGGTAATTCAGGGAACAATAATCTTTTTAACAAACACTGCTGGGATATCCATATGTAAAATATGAATCTCAACTTCTACCAAAGACCAGAATGAACTGAAAATGGATCATAACCTAAAAATGAAAACCCTAAAGTGACCAAATACCTAGAAGATAACATGAGAAGAAAAATCTGTGGCTTTGGGTTAGGCAACGTTTTCTTAGATATGAAACTAAGAAGTATCCCTAGAAGATAAAAACTGATAAAATGCATTTTTCAAAATTAATGTCTGCTCTTCAAAACACAATAAGAAAAGCCACAGACTGGCAGAAAATATTTGCAAAACACATTAGATAATGCACTTCTATCCAGAATATATAACACTCAATAAAAAAAACCACCTTCCAAAAGAGGGGCAAAAGACTTCAACAGACCTTTCACCTAAGATTATGTGGATGGCAAATAATCCTATGAAAAGATGCTCAGCATCATTAGCCATTAGGAAAATGGAAATGAAAGCCACAGTGAAATATTACTGCACACCTATTAGAATGGCTAATTCAAAACTAAACCCTGGCCATACCAAGTACTGGGAAGAAAGGAGAGGAACTGGAAGTTTCATACATTTCCTGATTGGAATGCAGAGTGGTGAAGTTATTTCACAAAAAGAGTTCTGGCAGTTTATCATAAAGCATAATATATACTTACTATGTTACCCATTGGATGGATACAACACGTTTTTATTTATCCATCATTTGGATATTTAGGTTTTTTCACTTTGTAGCTACAATAATATGAAATTTGTGTACAAATTTTTACATGGACATGTTTTTATTTCTCTTGGGTATATTATATATATGCCTGTCAGTAGAACTGCTAGGTGATATGGTAACTCTGTTCAACCTTTTGAAGAGCTGCCAAGCTGTTTTCCAAAGCATCTGCATTCCCACCAACAGTGTAAGAGGGTTTCAGTTTCTCCACATTCTTGTCAACACTTGCTATTAACTTTCTTACTATAACCATCCTAGTGGGTGTAAAGTGATACCTCAGTGTGGTTTTGATTTGCATTTCCCAGATGGTTTATGATGTTGGGCACATATTCATGTTTTTATAGGCCATTTGTATTATCTCCTCTGAAGAGTGTCTATTTACATTCTTTACCCATTTTTCAAACTGGGTTATTTGTCCTTCATTATTGAGTTATAGGAGTTCTTTGTATATCCTAGATACAAGTCCTTTGTCAGATGTGTGAGTAGTAAAAATTTTCTCCCATTCTGTGGGTTGTCTCTTGACAGTGTCCTCCGAAGTAAAAGTTTTTTTGTAGTTTTTTTGGTGAAGTCCAATTTATATTTTGTTGTTCATGTTTTTGGTGTCATGTTTAAGAAACTATTGCCTAATCTGAGTCTCAAAGATTTGCTCTCTTTTCTTCTAAGAGTTTTACATTTTTACCTATTACATTTAGGTCTTTGACCCATTTAGAGTTAATACTTTTGCATGTGGATATCCAGTTGTTCCTGCTCTATGTGTTGAAATGTAGGAAGGATAAATTTCTAAAGAGAATGTTTTTCTCTGATGAAAAAAGGACAAAGGTGCTAAGTGGAAATTATAAAGTAAATTACCCTCATCAAATATGAATAATTTATTTTAAAAATTCGCCATAAAGCATATCATGTTAAGTAAACTTGGTATCAGACTTGAAATACTTTCACTAAGGCAAGAGCAATTAACTGTTAAAGGCAGTGAAGGAGAGGTGCCTGGGTGGTTCAGTCAGTTAAGGGTCGGACTTTAGCTCAGGTCACGATCTTATAGTTCATGGGTTCAGGCCCTGCGTCGGGCTCTGTGCTGACAGCTCAGAGCCTGGAGCCTACTTTGGATTCTGTGTCTCCCTCCCTCTCTCTGCCCCTCCCTGCTCACACTCTGTCTCTCAAAAATGAATAAAAACGTTAAAAAAATTTTAAAAAGGCAGTAAAGGAAATATTCCTGTTGTGAATATTTGTCCAATTTATCCAGCACTCAAAGAAATAGTGCAAAACACTAAACTACAGAATATACTAGTACATTAGTAAAATGCAACAGCAAAGAACATGAGACACCTACAGATATAAACCTAGTTTTAAGTAAAGATCTGGACAAAACTTGGATTTATATAAGCAATAAGTTAAAGGTGGTGATTTACAAGTAGGATTCTTTTAAATAAGATTCATCCTGGGGTATCTAAAATTCTATTGCAAATACAACCCACACTATTGAGACTTCTCAGCGATAGCTCTTACATAAAATTTAGTACAACTCTGGTTACATCTCCAAACTTAAACCTTTGTTTGAGGTAGAACAAAACAAATATATCAAAATATATAATTTAAGGAGAATTTCAGTTAATAAAACTCAAGTTTTGCCTAGTCATTAATCTTTTGCAATTTTAAGTTTTCATATTAATTATACTTCATGACTATTCACATACAAAGAGTAGATGTTTTACACACATAGGGGAATCATGCGCTTTTTTCTTCTTTTATCCATTTAAAACACTCCTCATATGTGAAAGTACAACATATACCTACATTTTTCTACTCATCTTTTCAAGTCTGGGTGTGACAGAATGGAGAAAATTGTCCTTAGGTATGTTTCCATCTTCAGATCATTTAAGCTTCTCCTAAATTTCTGAAAAAACTAATCATGTAATTAAGACAAATATTTTCATAACCACTGTCTCAACTGCCCATCTTTTTCTAATTTATTAATTGGATGTTGTGAAGTCCCTTTATTCATTCAACACTGAAAATATATTTCAGCCTCCCTGCAAAACACGACACTTCAGAAGAGCTTGAAATAAGGCTTCTCCTCATTCTCTGATGAGCATCGGGCTCTTCCAGTGGAGTCAAGTAAGTATCCACTCTATTATTCAAAAGTAGTATTTTGGAGTCCAAGGACAATGGATTGTGAAAATGACATCCCCTATTTACTTCTCAGACTACATTCCCCAACTTCGTTGCAGCACACGGAACCATCTCATGGCTCATGTGCTTACCTTCTGCCCGATAAAGCCTAAGTATTTCCATTTTAGGGTACCCTGGCAAAAGGATTTTGTGGTATTTGATATTTTAACTCAGCCTAATTTTCAAACCACATCTAGATTTTCACATGTAAGTAAAAATTACATCCAAGGTTTTATATTCCTTTTTCTTTTTTTTTTTTTTCCTGTCAACATTCTTAAGAGCTGTAAACCAAAGCTCTTTTAGGGAATGTAGTCTATTTATAAAATAAGTCAATGTTTTAATGACTCTTAGTTGTTGTTATTCTCTCTTGTTTTAAAGTAGACTGAACAAGTTAAAAAGTATGTCCAGTCATACTACTCAGTCTTATAGTAGTATATTCAAAGGCAGCATCTGTTGGCTGGTCTGTTCCTACTGACTTAACTGCGTTCTACATTCCGAGTAACTGAAATGTTGCAAACCATACCAAGTACAAGCAGATTTTATAATACGCATAATTAGAAATCCTAGTATTACAAACTTGTCAACTGTGCAGAATGGTCAATTTATAAAATATGGTAGGTTGAACTTTAAATGTTGACCAATAATTTTTCATGAAAATTTTAATATATTTTAGGTCCCTCATTTGAATGGATATCCATCATTACTTAACAAATGCCTGCATTTATTGGTATTAGCAAAACTTGAACATCTGTAATCCTGTAATGATGACCAGTGTATTCTTGGCAAAGTTTTCATTTCAATTCTTTCTGAATGGTGTTTTAAAGGGTACTGAGCTGCATCTTTACCTCCGATCTTTAAGAAACAGATTATTATATCCTTTAGTAACTTTACAAAGTGATTGATGGCACACACTTCTCCGTCAAAGAGATGCTCATCTAAATCTACAAAAAGATAAATATGCCCAGAAAGCTCACATAATATTTTCTGCTGAAGATACAATTCTCTCTGTTTAGGAAGTAGTTCATAGACTGTCATTCTTGAATGGGTTCTTACAACTCGCTCACAAATATTTATGACTTGACAAAGACTTTGTGAAGGGAAATGTAAACCATTCTTCTTTTTAACACACAACAGTGACCCAATTTTAGCAACCTTGAGATCTGATGCATACAGTGCACTGATGCACTCCTCACAAGTTAAAAGAGCTGATAACTTATTTGCAACATAACTGGCACAACAGATGAGTTTTTGCCTGTGATCTGACAGATCTAGTAACGCCTCACTTAGCGAACAATTAGACCAGTCTCGGCAAATATCCTCTTTGTGAAAAAGAGTCTTTATGCCGCTGACGCCATACTGACGCTGAACGGTCCAAAGGGCCAAGTCTGTCCTTCGAGCAATTGAAATGTCAAGGATGCTTACTTCACTTAGAAAAGCTTCATCTTGTGATCTGTATCTGGTCTCCAACTTATGGTAAGCTTTCTGGAATGCCATACAGGTAGGGTTAGAACCAGTTACTAATACCTGTCTAAGCATCTTGAGAAATAATTCCAGATGATCTTGACTGAATTTATAAGTCAGAAGATATGGAAAAGGCATGACCTTTGGGAAAACGTAATTCTGATAGAGCCATTTTAGGCTCTCAGCATTAAGCAAAAATCCCAGGAATCCTAGTTTTCGCTTACCTTTAATTATTTGATTATTGCTAGCGTCAGATAATGTAACAAAGATTGTCTTGGCTTCAATTAACACGCGATTAATTTTACTATAAGTTTCAGGCAGTAGAGGTCCTTTAAGTCCCTTTCCATAACAGTTCCTACTATTAAAAATGTCAAACAGGTTGTTAATTAAGCGTAAAAAATGGACGGTACCAATACAGTTTTGAAAAGGAGGCAGGCCTAACGATAGCAAGCACTCCAACGCGCTGGCCACACTCTCACTGAACAGTTGGGCAGCACAGTTCGTCTTCAGCACGTGGTTTTTCAAATTTGCAAGTTTTCTTGGGAGTCTTTCTATGTTTGCTAATTCCTGGTCCCCCAGGGCTACTAAGTCCACAAGGTGCTGCCAATGTGCCGTGCCATTAATAAACTGAATGCTTTGAAAATTCTGAAATGCATTTCTTATTAATCTGAGCAAATGGCAAGAATCAAAGAAGTATGCAATCTGTTGACTAGAAGATGAGGGATGCTGAAATGTACACTTCATGTTGTCTCCGTCAATATGTATTCCCAACGCTTTTGCCATCTGAACGCTGTGAGCTGTAGCATCAGAGGTGACGGCCAAAACCGTGATCCCTATGTCACTTAGTTTGCCAATGGTAAGACGAAGCAGCTGAGCCTGCAAATATCCAGATGCCCTGTTAACAAAAAAATAACCAAGAGGTGTTCTCCAGTGACCAGAAATACCCACGGCCATTAACAGAATAGTTTCGGACGCAAGGGGCGTTTCATCAGCATCAAGTATGCCGAGGCCAAAGTCCATAAACCCTTGCAAATGGTGACTGCTGGGGTCCCACTGAAGTTGTTGCTTGAGAGATACGCCTTTTATTATCAGTGAACAATACTGGTAGAGCTGGTCTCCGTTCTCTACTCTTCGCTGAAGAAAAGAAAAAATGTTGCTGTTGAAGCCTGGACTGGGTTTGCATTTGGATAACCATCTGGGAAATATAAAAATATATATATATATATAAAACTCAAATGAAGAAATTAAAAAAAAAAAAGGAAAAAATACCTTAACTGCTGCTAAGTTGCTTCAGATCCCTATAGAAACACAGCCAAATATAAGTAGCCAAATTCTATGGACATTTTCAAGCATCTATTCAAATAGTTACCATAAAATACTAAGATAACAGAGAAGCTTAGACACAGAGTAAGTATTTCAATACACCATTGCTCATCTACTTCTTTAAGATATATACAAAACAATTACCCGGTTTGTTGTAACTGTCGTGTTTAGATCATAAACCAGTCTTACCTGTAAATTCAATGAAATGAGAAAACGGTTGAAGGGGAAGGAAACTTTGAGAACATCTAGCACATCTACCTCATTTTAGAGATTGGGAAACGGGGACAGAGGCAGAACTGAAGCCGCGCAGCCCTTGCTGTGCTGCTAGCTGCATACAAGTGTGAAGCCCAGCTTTCCCGGTGTCCTGACAGTGCTTTTCTCACTGCTCCTTGCGACCTCAAATTGTGCCCTCAAGGAACAATGAAGGCGTCTGCATCTGTCTGCCCTGCACAAAGTACCTACACTACTACCTTAGGAGTTCTTTTGCAGTGTCCCTGACCTTTCCATACTGGTTATGCTTTCCAATTACTGTTAGTGGCTGTCTTCAGAATCCTTTTCACTCAGTTCTAATTTACCTCTAATTTGCTGTAGGGTCAGGAGAGACAATAGCCAAGTTTAAGAACTATCTAAAATAAGACAAATTGGATTCTCTAGTAGAGACTGATGTGTTCATCTTAGCTAAAGTTTACTTCTGTAACTCAAATGACTTTTTGGGATGTTATATTTCTGACTTGGGGGCTATATTCCAGACTGCCAAGGTTTCTTCCTGGACAGCAGGCCTCTAATTGAGATTTTAATGTACCTCGCCCTAAGTATTTCAGGACAGGGCTTTCCACATATTTTGCCGCAAACTAAAAGTTCCATAAATGAAATTTACCCTCATTACATGCCATGCACACATATATGTAACATATGTGTGTGTATAATGCCAATTATGACCCACTGAATTGATTTCAAGATGCACTAATGGGTTTGAAAAACACACTTACAGGATGCAAAAGACATCAATTTTAAGCTGCTTATAACCTATTTAAGAGACAAATGTATTAATCAGTTGTTTATATTTTAAAATAGGATGAAACAGTAAGATAATGAGAAAATAGGACAGTGGTTACCCACCAGGGTGCTACAGCCCAGTAGTATATTGAATGTCCTTTGCAAATGGGTCTCCAAATTTTAATTGTTTAAATTTTTTTCTTGCATTAGGATTGACTCTCAAATGAACACCAAAGATGCTGTGCTGCACATGGAGTCAGTATATTATGAAACTACTTAATGCCTCTATGTAAAAGTTTTTATTTAAAAAAAAAAGTTTTTTAATGTTTTTATTTATTTTTGAGACAGAGAGAGACAGAGCATGAGCGGGGAAGGGGCAGAGAGAGAGGGAGACACAGAATCTGTAGCAGGCTCCAGGCTCCGAGCCGTCAGCACAGAGCCTGACGCGGGGCTCGAACCCACAGACTGTGAGATCATGACCTGAGCTGAAGTCGGACGCTTAACCAACTGAGCCACCCAGGCACCCTGTAAAAGTTTTTATTTTAAATAGACTTTTTAAAAAAGCTTGTTCTGGGGCGCCTGGGTGGCTCAGTCGGTTAAGCGGCCGACTTTGGCTCAGGTCACGATCTCGCGGTCCGTGAGTTCGAGCCCCACATCGGGCTCTGGGCTGATGGCTCAGAGCCTGGAGCCTGCTTCCGATTCTGTGTCTCCCTCTCTCTCTGCCCCTCCCCTGCTCATGCTGTGTCTCTTTCTGTCTCAAAAATAAATAAACGTTTAAAAATAAATAAATAAATAAAATAAAATAAAAATAAAAAAGCTTGTTCTTTGAGTTTGATTTTTAAATAGATATCTAAATTGTATTTTTTTAATGTTTATTTATTTTGAGAGAGAGAGAGAGGGAAAGAGGGAGGGAGGGAGAGAATCCCAAGCAGCCTCTGCACCAGCAGCATGGAGCTGAAAGTGGGACTCAAACTCACAACTGTGAGATCATGACCTGAATCAAAATCAATAGTTGATGTTTAACCAACTGAGCCAACCAGGCGCCCCAAGAGGATATTTTAAATTGAACAATAGCTTAGTTATAGAGTGATTATAAGGAGTCAGTTGGGTGGCTTAAAACTCTGCCTGAAAAAATACAAGGCTGAAGAGCCATCGTGCCAAGGGGTGTTTTTCTTTAAGACTAATAGCTCCACTGGCACTCTTTTTTCTTTTTCAAAATAAATAACATTAAAAAACAACAATAAAAAAAGACTCTTAGCTCCTCCCATGGTCTTGTTTACCTTTGAATCTCTCACATCATCTTACCTATAGAGGGAGCTAATTTATTAATTGGAATGAAAACCTAAATAGAAAATTAGAGACAGAGAAAATCTACTAAGATCATACCATATATATCACTGTTATGATAAGGAAGGCTGAGGATGTTATGACATTCTTACAAAAGATATGTAAAAACAAACTACCTTAAAGACCCAAAGAACTGGAATTATAAGAAGCACAGCTCTGGGAAGGTTCTAGACATAGAGAATTCAAGAGAGAACTGATAAAGATCCAACATCAACACAAAGAAAATTACAGAGGTGACTGATAGTGGCTAATAATTAGAAAAAGATATGACAAGTTGAAATCAGTGAAGCAGGTACCTGTCTCACTGAACAAGGGTTTTCAAAAATATGAGTCTAGCTTGGTCTGTCATCATCTAATTTTTTACCGTATAACTGTTTCTCCATCATCACAGGAGGAAAAATAACTATTCAAATTGTCTCTTTTCTCCTCAAAGTTTTTTTAAAGTTTTAAAATTTATTTTTTGAGAGAGACAGCGTGAGCAGGAGAGGGACAGAGAGAGGGAGGGAGGGAGAATCTAGCACAGAGCCTGATGGCAGGGCTTGAACTCATGAAACCATGAGATCATGATCTGAGCTGAAACCAAGAGTCGGATGCTTAACCGACTGAGCCACCCAGGCACCCCTCTCCTCAAACTTCTTATCTCTGCTTCCCCAATTCTCTGCTATTATCTTTATGTCACTGAGAAAAACAGAAGCAATCCAATAAAAACTCATTTTCCTACCACTAAATCTGCTAACCTATTGAATCTGTGTCTCTGCCTCTTCCTGTTTAAATGAATGAATTGTCCCTACTCCTAATTAAGGCTAAACCTCTCTCCACAATGGTGTTAGATATTATCCCCCACAGTTATCCCTTCTCTTATACATCACCAGTTCTCCTCTCTACCAGACCATTCCCTTAAGCATGCAAACATGCTGGAACAAGTGCCCTCTCAACAGGTGCCCTCCCTTTCATCTATGCTCCTTTCTACCCACAGACCCATTTCTCTGCTCCCTTCATAGCAAAACTCCTTGAAGGAGTGCTTAATCATTGTTTCTGCTTCTTAGGCTTCCAGTCTCCCTTGATCCCACTTCGGCCAGGCCTACCTCTCTACCACTCCACTGCAACTGCTTTTGTCAATGTCATCAATGACCTCCATCTTGCAAAATCCAATGGTCAATTTTGTCCTCCTCTTACTTGATCTCCCAGCAGCAGGGACAGAGTGGACTATCTCCTTGAGATACTTTCTACACTTGGCTTCCAGGCCATCACATCTCCTGGTTTTCCTCCTGCCTCACTGGCCACTCCTGACCAATAAATAAATTTACCAAATAAATATTAACTATAATGATTATAGATGTAATACATAAGCAGAGGTGTGTTAAAAAGATATATCTTTTTTAATAAAAAAATAAATAGAAATGTAATCAAATGTGAATATGTTTGACTATTCAGAACTGTCAAGATAAAATCTAGATACTTCTAATATATGAGAGTAATAGATAGACATTAACACAAAATTTTGTGGATATATATTTTTTTAATGTCTGAGAGAATATATACCAAACTACTAATAGCAGTTATCTTGGGAATTAGGGGAATGGTCTGGAAAAGGTCTATAAACCTTTTTCATTTTCCAGTATTTACATACTTACGTATTGTCTGAATGTTTTATAACAAGCATGTATTACTATCATATTAAACAAGGTATTTTAGTTTCAGACAAAGTACCCAAAGAAATAAACAATTTTTTGAGTACTAAAATTATACTAAATAGATAGCATCATAGCAAAAATACAAAATGGACATAAAGAGAGAAAAGATCAGTGTGAGCTGGAATTGCCAGAGACTATTTAATCCAGAAGTTAATGGAGAAGTACCGGAAATGAAGAAATGTCTCACACAAACCACAGGGCAAAATCCATAAGCAGTGCTTTAAAACCAGTAAAGAGAAAATTTGAGTAGAGAAGGGGATATATCAACACAGTATCTATAAAAACATCTCCTGCCTAGCAAAAAGTAGACATTTATAAATAAGAATAATATCTGGCCTAAATAGTAAAATCAGATGATAGAAGAGAGTGAATAAGCCTATACACAACTATCCAAATGTTTCTGGTCACTACAATCAAAAACGGAAACAATATAAATGTCCAATAGTTGGAGAATGCCCCGGATAAATGGGGTACAACTACCTGATACTATGCAGCTATTAAAGATCATTAACTATGTAAAAGGAAAAAAAAAAAAAAAAGCTAGCAAATCTAAGCACAGAAACAAGACTGGAAGCAAATTCCCTAAATGTTAATAATTGTTGACATATAATGTAGATAAACAATTAATGAATTTTCCATTCTTTTCTCTCACTTCCAAATTTTTTATTAGTATTACTTTAACAGTATGTGGAGGAAAGTTAATCATTTTTAAAAAGAAGATGTAATATACAGCATTGTGACTATGGTTAATAATACTGTATCATGCATTTTAAAGTTGCTAAGAGGGGGACCTGGGTGGCTCAGTCGGTTAAGCGTCTGACTTCTGCTCAAGTCATGATTTCGCCATTCCCAGAGATCAAGCCCCACATCAGGCTCTGTGCTGACAGCTCAGAGCCTGGAGCCTATTTCAGATTCTGTGTCTCCCTCTCTCTCTCTCTCTGTCCCTCCCCTGCTTGTGGTCTCTCTCTCTCTCTCTTTCTCTCTCTCTCTCTCTCTCTCTCTCAAAAATAAATAAACATTAAAAAAATTTTTTTAAATAAAAAAAGAAAGTTGCTAAGAGAGTAGATCTTGAAAGTTCTCATTGTAAGAAAAAAGTAATTTTAACCGTGGAATGGATATTAACTAGACAGTGTGGTGATCTTTTTGTAATATATACAAATACTGGATACCTGTTATACACCCAAAACAAAGTGTTATACATTAATTATATCTCCATTAGAAAATAAAACAGATGTTTTCCCCAAAATGGAAAACAACAATATCATAATTGACGGGGTTCAGGACAGGATCCCCAGAATGTGCTGCTCTGGCATGTGGATTATTTGTTATTTGAGAGAGGGAGCCCACGAGCAGGGGGGCAGAGAGAGGGAGGGAGAGAATCCCAAGCAGGCTCTGTGTTGTCAGCATGGAGCCTAAGCCAAAGTGGGGCTTGATCCCACAAAGTGAACCCTGAGATCATGACCAGAGCTGAAATCAAGAGTCAGATGTTTAACTGACTGAGCCTCCCAGATACCCTGGCATGTGGATTATTTTGAGTTGAAGGCATTTGAGACCCTGCAGGCTCAAGAGAAACTTTTATCCCTTCCTAACCACACAGAATAATCTAAACTGGGGAGGCTTTCCCAGAATAAGAGTTATTAACAGAGATAGATTTTATCTAAGTGAACAAAATGTATGGTAGGGCAAACATCTAATTACCAAACATCTGCTTCACTTATTGCCCTGTGAAGTGCATGCCGTTCCTCTGAAATCCCAGACCCCTATCCCCATATCTCCTTAGTTCAGAATGACATATATACCTCTTTTGTCTGTCTTTGGAATTTCCATGTCTATGTGGATTCCCTGTATGTACAGCTATTAAATTTAATTTTCTCCTGTTAATCAGTTTCATGTCAGTTTGATTTAGTCCAGCCAGAAGGACCTTTGGGGGGGCCAGGAATTCTTGTTCCCTTATATAATTAAGGTCCTACTGCCTACCAGCCCTCAATTTCCCCCTTCTTTAAAATGGGTGGGGTCAGCAGATGGTGGACTATGTGCTCTCTTAGAGTTTCTCCAGTTCAGAGCCCCTGAATCTGTTTTAAAGTTGAAGTAATAAGAAACCAAGAGGTACCTTCCAGGAGAGAGAGATGATGCTACTCCTGGCTGGCCTCTGTCCCACCTGCACTGAATTAAATGGAGTACTGCTCTTCAGAAAGTGACTTAAGGTCCACTGCATTTCCTCCTTCCATCTACTCAAAATGCTAAATGACCATTCAGGCATTCTTTCTTTCTACAAATATTTATCAAGGGACCATTTAATGCTTCAGGTACAATGCACAGTTGGGGGTTCGATGGTAGTGTAACCAAAAACCAGATGCACCTCATACTTGGGCAGCTCATGGTCCAGTGGGGAAGACAGTGTTTTAAGAACTATGATTCAGGTCTGGGGTGCCTGGGTGGCTCAGTCGGTTAAGCATCCGACTTCGGCTCACATCATTATCTAATGGTTCGTGGGTTTGAGCCTTGCATCAGATTCTCTGCTGTTAGCACAGAGCCCACTTCAGATCCTCTGTACCTCTCATGGCTTCTCAGCCTTTTGGCTAAGATCAAGTGCAGGTCTTCTGTACCCCTCTCTCTCTCTCCCCCCTCCCTCAAAAAAAAAATAAACAAACATTAAAAGAAAAAAAGAACTATGATTCAGTTCTTATGTGTGTGAGAGGAGCACTTACAGCAAGCCAGGCTTCTGAAAGGAGGTCTAATTTGAGCCTGAAGACTGAGGAGTAATCACTAGGACCAATAAAGAGAGAGAATGGGCATTTCAGGCACAGGGAATAGTAAGTCCTGGTGGCAAAAATAGGCCATTAAGGAGTGCCTTACAATTGGAGCATGGAATGCTAAAGGGCAGGGAGGGAGGCCAGAGATGAGCCTCAGAGCTTAGCAGGGGCCGCACCACGGGAAGCTCAATAAACCACAGGAGGGAGTCAAGCCTCTGGTCTGTAGGTAATGGGGAGGCTTATGCATCAGGAAAGTGACTGTTATGGGCTGAATTGTGTCCCTCAAAAAAGATATATTGGAATCCTAATTCGCAGTACCTCAGAGTGTCCTTATTTGGAGATACAGTCTTTACAGAGGTAATCAAATTAAAATGAGGTCATCAGGGTGAATCCCAATCCTAAAACTGGTCCTCATAAAAAGAGGAAATTTGGGCACAGAAGCACACATACATAAGGGAAGATGATGTAAGGATACACAAGGAGAAATACCACCAAGTACAAGTTATGGAGAAAGGCCTGGAACAGACCCCTCGCTCACAGCCCTCCAAAGGAACTAAACCTGCTAATACCTTGATTTTGGACTTCTAGCCTCCAAAAGTGTGAGACAATATACTTCTGTCATTTTTAAGCTCAATAAATAAATAAATAAAAATAAAAAAGCATCTGTAAAACCAGTGATAAAAAACAGTAAATATTGAGCATTACTTTTATAAGACATTACTGTAAAGTCACTGAGTTATTTGCTTCATACTAAGTGAATTATAAATATATCCATGTATTTTGACCACAAATCCTACAAAATTATTTACCAAAATTTCCTCCCTGAACAACCCACACTGGGCATCAACTACAGTGCTTAACAAAAATGCAGATTTTTATGCTTAGCCTCAAACCAATGGTGTCAATCTAGAACTATTGTAGATTTTTCTAGGATAGTCAGATATTAAAACTACTGAAGTATATTAGAAATCCCAATATTTTCAGATTCAAATTTTATCACCGAGAATATCTCTGTCTGGAAGATGCAAAAAATTTGTCAGATTATAGACCTTCATTTTGTTGGTGAAAATCTGCTGTTGTGATAATATGCAAATACCACTATAAGTTTTTAAAAAGAGCAAATGGACTAATAAATGAGAGTCTGAATACAAATAGCTTCAACACATAAAATACAATTAAATAATAAAATACTTGTTTATTTAACATCTAAAAAGTAATTCACTTACGTCCTGAGGATGGAAGAATGAGGCAGCTTGAGAATCTTTCTTACATAATCATAGACTTTGCTACTGCACAAGTAGAGTGTACATGCAAACTGTTTCATTTCTGTGGAGTACTCAGCTGTTTCTCTCCAGTTATACAATTCCCACTTAAAATCTGTTAAAATAAATTTATTTATTCTTTGTGATGCAGAAGGTGTACAGTAACATTCTAAGGTACAGATCATAGCATTTGGATATAAAAAGTAGTGGCCATCAAAATACAAATACAAATACCATCACAGTTTAACTGAGTTTGTTTCAAAGGCTAATATCCAATCTTAGGACCTCTTGACCAATTTATCCTGCTCATCCTGGATCGTTTCACTCAAAAGAGGGAAGAAGAAAGTTTCAACTTGAATCACTATGTTTTATTATTCACTGGCAGCCTAAGTGGAGAATTTTAGAGAAACAGGGAAGAAGATAAAATAACTGGATAAAATTAAGTCTCTGGATTATGAGCACATTTATTTATTTTGCTTCCTGGTTACTATTTATCTGAGGGTACAAATGAGACACAAGAAATAATTCCGGCAATAGGATGCTATTCAAATTGAACAGATGACCTTGCCTACTTTGAGGGGAAAAAAAATCCTCTGTTCCTGGGGGGGATCCCTGTTTATTACACCTCTGTCCCCCTCCTGGAAAAACACAAAATATTCTCCTCCTTTGGAGATACCTGCTCTTTTCTAGAAACAAGACATACTTATTTTTTACCAGGATGTAAATCCAAAATCTCTGTTGGCTTTCATCAAAGAGTAAGTTGGCTATACTTAAATTCTGTCCCTCTTCAAATATGTTGGTTCACAAAGAAAAGAGTAGGTAGTCTTTCCAATGGACATGTATATCTTCCATAGGATATTTTAGAAAATAATATATGGAGACTCAAAGAATTTTCAAGCTCAAAGGGAACTGGAAAATTACCTGGTTCGACTCCACTGCAAAAACGCTTCGGTGATAAATTATGTAAGCACTTAAATTGTTTAAAAAGAATTTGCAGTAAAGCGAGTAAGTGCTTTATAAAAAATGAAAAGTACAGTATATGGTATAAGCCATATGATCTAACCTCTGGGTAGTTGGATTATGTGTTACTTTTATCATTATATATTTCTTTGCCTTTCCTATAATAAGTACATTACTTTTAAAACTGGAAATACATAAAAGGATTTTGGCAATTACTTTTCCTTCTTTTTGCTTACCCTGAGACTTCATGTCTCAGCTAAAAGCATGTTTTCATAGGCAACAGCAAAGTAAATACTTTAATGATATTTCAGGAAAAGGGAACATCACAGGGCAACAATGGGTGATTCAGTCAGTTAAGCATCTAACTCTTGGTGTCATGGTCTCACGGTTCATGAGCTCAAGCCCAGCACTGGGCTCTGTGCTGACAGCACAGCACAGAGCCTGCTTGGGATTCTGTGTCTCCTCTCTCTCTGCCTCTTCCCCACACACATGTGTATGTGCATGTGTGCGCTCTCTCTCTCAAAAGAAACTTTAAAAAAAAAGAAAGAAAGAAAGAAAAAAGAAAAGGGGAACATCATACCTGAAAACTGTGCTCGTAGCAGACACTCTGTTTCTTCAGAAAGTAGTTTCTCTTCGACAAGTGCATCAATTAGTCGTAAGCCCTTTCTCTTCTTGATCATCCTGTAGTTTTTCACAGAAACCAGTCTTTTTTTGGACACTTGTAGCATCTGTTGCACCTCAGCCAGTTTCTCTGCACCAATTGTCAGAGGTCTCTTTAAACTGTAGTTGTGGTCCTCAGTAGCAACCTCTTGAGAATTATCAGGAAGTGGCTGTTTTAGGATTTTCTGTTTTGCTTTACCTTTAAGGTGTACACCTTGAAGAACCTACAAAAGAAATATAAAATTAAGGTTATTTTTGAAATGATCACACAGAAGGCGGTCTATAAAAATACCACTAAATCAAAGGACTCACCTTTAATGTGGAGAGTTGTTTTAAAAAAAGGTCATAATCTCTAATTTCTTGAAATGTATTTATAGGAAAATGTGAACAGGGTTTAAGATTTTTTTGGGTTTTTTTTCATCCATATAGAAATAGTAACCTGATGTCAAAAGTTAACATGATGTTGAAAGTTTCTGAAATGGGTTAAGTAACAACAGAAAGGTGGTAATTTGGGAAGGCTTCGTGGAAATGAGTTTTGAGCAGTGTTTTAAGACAGCAATGACATGATTTAATGGTGGGGACAGGAAAATTATTTGTGCAAAAAGGAAGGCATAGTGGACAGAGCATGGGCTTTGGAATTGAGACTAATCTGGGTTTAATCATGGCTCCCTCATTTATTAGCTGTCACTAAACCTCTACAATCCCTCATCTCCTCATTTGTATAACTGTAATAATACAGGGTTGTTTTAAGGATACAATAGAATAATTTATGTAAATCTCCTAGCACAATGCCTAGACCACTGTAGGTCTCAATAAATAGTAACTATTATTCATTTTACAAAAGCATGAAAGTTAGTCAATTTATCACATATACAGAAGTTAGTACATGTGGTTTGAAAAGAGAATTTGGAGCAGTTAGAAATGTACAATTAAAAGGAAGCTCTTAGAGCTTAGGAGTTTGGATTTGACACCAATGACATTCTTCTGAATACAGGAATGAGAGAAAACAATATCGAAAGGAAATTCCCATGGATAAGAGGCAAGGATAGCGTCAGCAGAGAACAGCTAGAGGACTACTGCAGACTGTGCAGCGAGGAGTGCGTACAGCAATGTGGCCAAGGGGTAAAAGGATAACATAAAAAAAGAAACCTAAGAACGTAACACTAATCCTGGTGACTGATTCATAGAAAGCCCTCTATTTTCCATAGATACCTCTCTATATCAATGCTAACAATTAAGCATATTTTTGGTCAAGATCAACATTACTGGGAGGAGCCCGAAAAAGGCATAATTTCTAAGTATTATGGAAACTGTGTCAAACAAAAGCCTGAATTCTAAGGCATCTACTAGTTAATTTTTGTGATCAATTTAGTAATCTTTATGTGGGTCTAGAAAATGATTTGCATTTATATACCTTAAAAACTTCAAAGCAGAATTACTAATATTACATATAGATTAAAAACAAAAAACCAAAAACCTAGTTTTCTACACATTTAAAATCTATTAATGGATTTATTTTAAGATTTAGGATTTTTTTTTTAATCTTTGTAAATTCTAGCTATAATGTGAGGTATCTTGGTTTTTAAAGGCTCTGTAGAATTTAGTTTTGTTTACACCTAGATTTAAGTACCTTGTATAGAGAAACAGAAGGCACAGCTCCTTTTTTCAGCTTTCTTCTTATGCCATATGACTCAAAGTCACTTTCTTGAAAATGTTTGGAACATAGTATAGCACCTGGTCCTGGGATCCAAATCTTTTTGCTTCTGGGGTCCACACGATTAACAGCCCTGATCCATTTTGAGCGCTGTATGGTATCAGTTGGAAATCTACAGCAATCATATTAAAGTTCCATTAACATGAAAATATTATGGTAATACTACAGTATTTATTACATAAACCCATTTATTATTTAACTGCTTCGTATAAACATCAAGTCCAGTTAAATTTACTTAATCTGATTTCAAAGTTCTTTGATTTTTTGAATCCAAGAGTTCAGTATCTAAGTGAGCTCATTTGCTTTAATTTCTGAGGGCAATTCTCATATTAAATATCCTACATTTTGTCTTCACTGACTACATTAACGGAATCTGCTCCAATTTAGTATGTGTGTTTTTAAACTATGTCCCCAAATTCTTTACTTCTATTCCTTTCAAGGGGTGGAGCCTAATTTCCTTCCCCTTGAGTGTGGGCTAGGGTTAGTGATTTGCTTCTAAGAAATACAAAAAAAAAAAAAAAAAGAGAAGACACAACGGGCAATAAGACTAAGTAATAAAAGGTACTTGCTCCCTCTTTTCAATGGTTTTTCTCTGGGAAAATTTCTCTGCCATGTGAGAAGCAGTCCTGCAGAAATATGTCCACTGGGCAAGAAACAGGCTTCCCCGCTAAAGGCCACATGAGTCTTTCTGAAACTGCACCCTTCAGCCTCATCAAGTGTTCAGAACATTCTAGTGTTGGCTAACATTTTACTACTACCTTATGAGACAGCCTGTAACACCCAGTTAATTCACTCCCGGATTCCTACCCTCAGAAATTTGTGAGATCATGTTTCTACTGCATTTTGAAGAAATTTGTTACTCAGCAGTAGAAAACAAGTAAGTACATTTCCCATACTCAATTTTCCTCTTTTGTTTTGAAAGGCACCACTTTTTCATAGCCTTGAATACAAAAATTACCTCGTGTTTCTCTCTTTTTAATCCTAGCCAAATTACTATGTTTAGAAATTTGTTGGGGGGGTGGATCACAAAACTACTCTTTCTGCACCCTCTCCCTTGATTTACCTTGGAGACAGATCTACAGGTAGCTGTGTGAATTTTGTATATCTTAACTTGGGTTTTAAAGCATATGGTTGTTAGGAATTGAAACTAGTGAAAATTTTAATGTCCTCAGCTCATTGTTGGGGAAATATAGCAGTACGGTAAAACATACTTCTGAGATATTCTCTCAATCACCTTGAGAAAGAATACTGAATTGGAAAATCTGTACTTAACCTTCAATTACCTTTAACAGACATGTCTCAATCTCTCAGCTGCCTCACAGGGTTGTAGTTAAGAGTGCACAAGGTGACAAATGCATTCAAAAGCACTTTGTATATGGTAAAGTGCTACCCAGAGTTTGTTCTTTCCTAGGAACAACAATCCACTTTCAAGACTTTCATTTTATTGTTCAGGAAGATGATGCCACTTGATCAAGAGGAAATTGTTTTTCTAATAAAGGTGAGGCAAATCTATGTCTTTTTACTGAATTCTTTTCTTAACTAATGGCACATTTGTGAGGCAGCTTTTCCACAGATGGGGTGTAGTCTCTAACCATGCAAAGGACAGTAAAAAGTTGGCTAGTCCACCAAGTTACATTACTAGCCTGATCCTCTGATGCGGTTTCCCAACTGGCATGCCTGCTCACTACAGTCATCAATCCCCTTATCTCATGGAATGGCCTGGGCCACTTGGAGCCCTTGAAGTAGGTATTACGGTCCAGTCCCAAACAGCTTTGTTGGTTTGCCCCAAAGTATTAAATATTTCCTATGCATAACACACCATGAAAGGCTTGAAAAATACTGTAGTCTAACAAGCATGACTAATTTGAATTCTGGACAAAATTAAATTGGTAATAATAATTGATACTACTTTTAAAGCATTTACCTTGTGCTATTTTTACGTGTGTGGGTGTGTATATGTTTTAAAGTTTATTTAAGTAATCTCTACATCCAACATGGGGCTCAAACTCATGACTCTGAGATCAAGAGCCACATGTTTTTCCTACTGAGCCAGCCAGGCGCCCCAGTGCTTATGTGTGTTTTTAAAACTGTTTTAGTCTTTAAAAAATTCTGCACGAACAGGTTACCTTTTACTGAAGATGAAACCAAGACCAGAACTAAGTATAGCCACCAGTAAATAGTAGTTGAAATTGGAATTCATGTTCCCCTATTCTAAAATCACCTGTGGCAAAAGAAAAATCCCAAACCAATCATCATTTCATATACACAATAATGAATTGGTTTACACTAATGCAGAATCTGTTTTCTCTCCTGTTAACTATGCCTTTTTTACACTATTGGCAGAAATTACCTTGGGCTCTCTGCATATCATATTTTCTGAAAAAGTGGCTAGGAAAATCCTTTCTACAGTGGTCATCTCTGGGGAGAGAGAGAAAGGATTGAGGGGTAAAGCTTTATACCTGGTAACTTAATTCTCTTCTAACAGAAAAGAAAAAAAAAATTGAAACAAGGCAAAATGTTAACATCTGCTTAATTCTAGTGATGGGAACATCAGTGTTTGTTATGTATTATTCTTTGCCTGCTAATGTGTTCGAAATGTTTCATAGCTAAAAGTATAAAAATAGAATTCATTACAATTCAGGCAAAAACTCTTCCAAGTTATCATACATATATTTCTTTGATTATGAAATAAGTTGTTTAATTTCTTTACACCAATAAAAGGAGAATGAATCAAACTGTCACTTCTTTAAACTTGCCAGTCCCATCTCATATTTAACCATTTATGTGTTTGACAAAGTATCAGTATTCTCATAACAACAGTTTCCACACCTTTAATCATTTTGATTCATGTTTTTCAGCCCAAGCCCCTCGCCTGTGTCCTTGCAACATCTTTCACAATTCTGGTAATGGTGGTGAGGATGTTGGGGAAGGCTTCAGAAGACAGAATGCTGGAGCTAGAGCTGATGTATCAACAGGAGTTTGCCATGCAGACAGTGGCCACTCCGAGCAAATGCATAAACACAGATATAAAATAACTACTAGGATCTTACTGGTTGATAAAGCATTGAAAAATAAGTTAATTTGTAGACTGGAGAGGGTTAAAGAAGAGTACAGAGGTAGCTTGAACTGGTTATGGATGGGCTGGAGGGGTGGCTAAAGGCCAGATCACAAAAGATCGTGTGTGCTAGTTTGGGATCCATCCTTTAGGTCAGTGGCTACCAGAGGAGTGTGCACTCATCTACTGAGATTTGAAGAAAACATTAGAATTTGTTTTTATAATGTTTTGCCGCATCACTTAATTTTTGTGTTTCATAATACATATTAGTTCATCACTTCGTGTATGTAATTTATAAATCAGTACACATTTATCAGGGCATGTACTCAAATTTCTTTGTGGAGAGGGCTCCATGTTCAAGAAGTCTGAAGATGATGCCTTTGGGCGATGGCAAGTTGACAAATTCTTTCCAACCTATATTACCTTTTTGCTGAACCCTTACTTCTGATCAATATAACTTTGTTGCTACGATTAACACCATAGTATTCTAACTCCTTTTCCTGTCTCTACCTTCTTCTGCATTCCTTACAACTTCCTAGGCATAGGAAGACAAAGCTTATTCCCTCCCATTCATACATAAGGGCATGTGTTTAATTTAGCACACATAAAAAATAACAGAAATACAGAGGAAATTAAATTCAGGTTGGAAGACAGGTATTGGAGAAAAGTCTTCACAGAGGAGTTTGGACTCTGCCTTTAGGCATTTGAAAAGCCCCAGGATTAAAAACCTTTTTTAAGGGAACTAGTATAAAATTTGCATTTTTAGAAAAATAATTTCCAGAAATCAGGAAAATGGAATGAATGGGAAGAAATCAGCCTGGACGAATGATAGTATACTACTGTAATAATTGCATCACTTTCTCTTCTTAAAATTAAGTAGGTCTTACTTTGGTCCTCAATATATAAAACAAATAAAAGCAATAAATGAATTCTTCCTCGCTTAAAGAATCTTAAGAAGGCACAGGAAAAGCAGGGCAGCAAAAAATTTTAAAAAAAAAATTAGAGGAAAAGGAGAGAACTCTGGACAGAGTGTGTCAATAAAGCCAATGAAGATGTGAGTTTCACGGAGCAGTCGATATAATTAAAAGTTAAAAAAAAAAAAAAAGAAGGTTAAGAGAAGGACTTAGAAGTTCTCACTTAGATTTGGCAACATTACTGTTGACCCTTTGTCAGTGCATTAGAGCAGTAGTGATCTGGCTACCATAGGTTGAAAAGGCAATAGGACTTAGGAAAACAGGTGTATGTTCCTGTTAGAGGAGCCTTGTTATACAGGGAAAGCGTGATAGGGTAGTGCAGAGGTGCACATAGGCTCAAGAGTTTGTGTGCCTGTTTAAAAATGGAAGTAATGTGAGCATGTTCATCGACTTTAGGCAAGTAATCAGTAGAGGGAGCAATTTAAAATGAACAGGAACTAATTGATGGGGGAAAATCCCAGAGAAAAAAAGAAAGGTTACAAGATACAATTCTAACAGCTTAGGTGGAGGAACCAGCCCTATTTAAAAAACAACACAAAACAATGACTACAAAAGGCCTACCATACAGAGTTGAAACTCCTTAACCTGACATTTTTTTTTTAATGTCTTCAAGATACTTTTTCCACTCCTCTGATATCTGCACTCTCCACCCCTTTACATTTTTCCATGTTATTCGTATTTAAGCGCTATCTTCCTCCCACCCCCACTCTACAACCTAAGTTCAAGGTCCAACTCAAATCATCTGTCCCATAAAACTATTTTTTATTTTCTCATAAAAGTCCTTTGTCAGTGGTTTAACTCTCTACATCTATTACCTTAACAGACTACCTCTTTTTGAAGTACGTTTCTTTTTGTCTTTGAGGATCTTGCTTTACCCACTCTTCTACTTCGCATTGTGCCTTGAATGTCATGGATGGACTACAGACGTGGGTTCGAATTAGAGTGGTCTGAAAATCCACCCCACTCTTGAGCCAATGTACCTTCCTTGCCATGACCAGATCCAGCCAGAATAGGACCGGCCTTGTGGAGCTCAGCCAATTCTACTAAATAACTTGTAGTATTCGTGAAATACTAAATACTAAATAACAGGCAGTATTCGTGAAAATCCATCTGTACTCCTGTTCCTGGGTAAGCCACACAACTCTAATGGAATCGAACGCCTTCAACAGTTCTCCCAAACTGTCCACCCTTCCCATCTCCTCACGTCAAATAGTAAGACGACCGAAAAGAAGCATGACTCCTTTCAAAAAACCCTTGCTAAACGCCATTAGGCAAGTGGTAGGCAACGAGAAAGAATCAGCAATTTGGAGGTACACGCTAAGCCGGAAAGACAGGAAAAACACCAACTCTCAAAGGTCCCCGGTTCCTTTCCCTCACGCTACGCACGTCACGCCACGTCACGTCAACGGCGCAACGCAAGCCCGGCCCCGCCCCACCCTGGCCTACTGCCCGCCAGGCCGTTCTGGGAGTTAGACAGCCGGAGGCTGCTCTCACGCACTGGTGGAAGGAGAGGCCGCGCTCCCGGCTCAGCACGGTGTCCCGGGTGCTGCAGCCAACTGCCGAGCAACTTCGGGTCATCTTCTTGCTACGTGGGGCTCCACTTTGGGTGGTCCTACGACAGCATTAATCGTGATAAATTTAGCTCCGCCCGTGGATTCGGCGGCTACGACCTTTATTTGTCGGAAAAGGCGGGCTCTTAAGGTGCAAGACTCCTACTCTTCCTCTTCGTGGGCGCTGCGTTTGACGCCGTGACCAATCACAGGCCACGTCGCGTCGCCGCAGCCAATCGAAAGAGCCTGGAGCATTAAGACGAGCATTTGACGGCTCCTCCTCTCTGTTCCAGGGTGCTTAGTGTATTTAGTTGTTTATGGTCTAGTTTTGCTACTGTTTCAACACGCTCTGGTTACATCCGGTGCCATCGTGGTTCTTGTGAGGCAAGGCCTGAGAATGCGAAGCGGGGAGGTAGGAATAATATTGAGGTGAAACTAGGGGCATGCCGTTAGGTCTCCGGTACGAACTCTTAAAGGGACTGGATATGGGTGGAGGAAGAGATGGGAGGGAGAGCGATAAACGCGATACCCTAGAAATGTTAAAGACAAAATTGGGCCCCCAAATAAATTACCTACTGAGAGGCATATAATTTCCTTGCATTTTATTTGGTAGTTCCCTGATGTGGCGGTATTATGGGAGCTGTTGGGATGGTTGGCCTTAGATATGTGACCCCGGAGGAGCATGAATAAGAGTGTTAATACGGGGATACGTCGTTTTTTAATTCAACGAACCTTTTCTACAAGACCGTTTGTCGCTGTGGGGCAATTAAGGAAACAAGGTAAGATCCTTGGGGCACCACATGTCTAGTGGGGAATGGTCAATATAATTAGTAAGAGGGTCAGGACAGAAAGCGCAATGAAATGATTTGGGTTGGGATGTGGCGCATTGTAGATAGTTTTCAAGAAGTGAGAAGGTCTTCAAAAGATGTCTTTGTTAAGCTCTATATGTTTACGGTATGAGATTTCAATTGTCATGGAAGAAACAAAATGGGGCCAAAATAGGGCATAATTTCTGTCTTTGGAGAGACACTTAGCATATTAAGTGGCTTCTTTCTCTCCTGCTTACTTTGGAGGCCCATTAAAGAAACCAGAAAAGTTTGTACTTTTCATTCAGTTTTTTCATTTCCTTTTCCTGTAGGCGAGGGTGATTCCAACGTTTCCAAGCCAGATTGCGTCTTTTTCCCCTTGTTGTTTTCTTGGTCCAGATTCCGGCCAAAAGGTACTACTTATTGACATCTGCTTTCCATTATAATATGCTTGTATCTTGTTTGAACGAGATTAACAGAGATTTTGTATATGTCTCTTTCTTAAAAGTCACGTGGCCTAAGGATAGTCCATGACTTTGGGGAAAATTGAACCATGGGCTGTGTGCTTGCTTGGATGTTAGACGTGCAAAGGGTAGGATCTGGATTAAAATTACCTTCAGTCTGTTAGGCTATTAGAAACTTTCTTAGTACTCAACCAGTTAAGACCCAAATGAGGCTAAATAGAAATACATAACAGTTTTATCTTTAAGGAAAAAATTGGTTGCCTTTTTTGGTAACAGTTTTGTTGAGATATGACTCCTACACCATACAGTTAGCCCATATAAAGTATGCAGTTAAGTGGGTTTTAGTATATTCAAGAGTTGTGCAGTCATCACCATGATCAATTTTAGGACATTTTCATCACCACCCCTCCCCCCCCCCCCCAAAAAAAACCATTCTCATTAACAGTCACTCCCTATATCTTCCCTATCCTCTGTTCTTGGAAACCACTAATTTTTTTTGTCTATGTAGATTTGCCTATACAATTTCATATAAATGGAATCAAAAACTAATATACGGCCTTTTGCAAGTGGCTTCTTTCATTTAGAATGTTTACTTATTTATTTTGAAAGAGAGATTTAGAGCATAAACAGAGGAGAGGTAGAGGGAGGGGAAGAGAGAAAGAATCCCAAGCAGGTTCCACACTGTCAGCACAGAGCCCAGTGAGGGGAACTCAGGAGCTGTGAGATCATGACCAGACCCAAAATCAAGACATTTCTGAGTTACCCAGGCGCCCTGAGTACTTCCATTTTTTTTTTTTTTAATTGTCAAAAGATGTTCCATTGTATGTATATACTGCTATGATGATTTTATTTAACCATTTATCAGTTGACCATTTGGGTTGTTTCCATTGTGGGGGATTATTATGAATAATTCTGCTGTGAAAATTGGTGTACAAGTTTGTGTATGGACATATGTTTTCATTTCTTTTGAGTATATACCTCAGGGTGGAATTGCTGGGTCATATGCTAAGTGATATGTTTAACCTCAAGGAAATGCCAAACTGTTTTTCCAAAGTGGCTGGACCATTTTACATTCCCATTAGCAGTGGATGAGGGTCCCATTTTCTCCACGTTCTTGTGTGAAGTGGTATTTCATTGTGGTGGTTGCCTGATTTTTAAGGACTCCAGGTTTGCAGGGAACCTGCTAGAGGATGCTCCTTGCATGTAGAGACCAATGTGTAAGGTGAATTTGTCTTTTCAGTCTCTACCACACAAATAGATACATGTGTTTCTGCTGTAATATACATGTCCCTGAAAAATACCTCATGTTCAGCAAAATTATGCATGTGAAAGTAGTGCTTGTAGGAAAAAGAAAAAGCATTGAGTACTCAAAATCTGTGCAATTGGATAAGCTCTAAAATAGTAATCAGTACCTGGAAAGTACTCCTGTGCCCTCCTCTCACCCCTTAAGGGTAACTTAAATGGACACTACCATAGGGTATATTAAAAGAGCAAGCCTGCTGGGTGCTAGACATTACAGATAGGAAGTGGAGCTCTGAGCTCATAAGCTGCTAAATGGTATAGAGGGCAGGTGGGAGTAGCTGGGGAGGGAAGCCCCAGGTGCAGGCTCTCATTTTTCATTTTCTTTTTTTTTTTTTTTTGTTATGTTTATCTTTGAGAGAGGGACAGAGCATGAGTGGGGGAGGGACAGATGGAGGGGGACACACAGAATCCGAAGCAGGCTCCAGGCTCTGAGCTGTCAGCACAGAGCCTAACATGGGCCTCGAACCCATGAACCGCGAGATCATGACCTAAGCTGAAGTCAGACACTTAACCAACTGAGCCACCCAGGTGCCCCAATCTCATTTTTCATTTTCTTAAGTTAGAGTTGAAAGTACCCCTGCTGCCAGTTCAGCATCAGAGTTCAGAGGGAAGGGTTTTTTATTTTAATTTTCTTTTGTTTAAGTGGATTCCAGATATTGTGGCTGCCCAAGGATAGATGAAACCGTGGCTCTCACATTATTCTGAAAGCATTCTTGTAATTATTAATTACAAATGAGTTATTGAAAACTGCTCTGCTGCAAAACAGATGTACTTAAATGTAAACTGGTTAAATGAAAACTCACTTTGTGGAAGCCACAAGGGGTCTAGGTTTTCTTAATGTACTCCTGGATAGGGAAATAGGTAATTCCTCATAAAAGCATGCTTTTTTTTTAGTTGTAGTTATGTATCTTTATGTTCGTATATAACTTGTGCATTTTTGTTGCTGTTTTTTACTGTTTTAATAGTGACATTGAGGGTCTCAATTTAATCATTTGATTATCTTTGCTTCTTCCAATAACTTCATATCCAGTGATTAAACCTTTTCACTGCTGTTCACATAATGAACCGTTGTGATTATTGAATACGTTAATGAGGATATGTAAACTGTATTAAAGATATTGGGAAAATGCATGGACTGTTGTGCATTGTAATATAAAAGAAAATATCTCTTTTTAGGAATTACGTTCTTGGAGATGTTGGAAAAAGATTCCTGGGACTTCAAAGATAATCACTCCAGATATACAGGGGAGGTAGTATATCTTTCTTTAAATGTATTAAGTGTTCCCAGAACAATAGTAGTGAGTTGGAAATGGCGGATTATCTAAGTAAAGATTTATGAAGACTTTGGTGAAATCTAATTTCCTGTTACAGAATTTTATTAATTTGGTCACTTGGAGAAAAAATAACAACTAATGCTTCTTGAACGACTACGTGCCGGGCATTGTGCTAAGCATTGTATAGACACACAAGTTTGTTTTATAAACAAATGTATTTCTCACAACAACCCTAGGAAAGCAAATAGACTTTTTGCCTTCTAGGACTGGTATCTTCCTTGTTGAACACCTACTCTTTTGTCAGATTCTTATTTCTACTAGAACCTTTATTTATTGTCCTGTTGTATTAAAATGTATTTCTGGTAACTGACTTACATTCTTGCTGAATTTTTCACCATTTCAGAAAGCCTTCGGGTTTTGAAATTATTGGTGACCAACTTAAAAACTGTTCCCGAATCTGACCCTTTCCTAAAACTTCAGACCTTTCCAGCTAATTCATAAGTTGTACATTTTGCTTTTTGAATATGGATTGTGACCCTCTATGAATTATTTATTGCTATGTAAAAGTTATTCAAAACTTAGTAGTTTACAACAACACTTATCTTACAGTGGGAGGAGGGCAAAGCAGAGAGACATCATCTTCTGGGCTCTCACTTGGCAAGCCTTGGTTTCTTGATGGCTGTTGGCTGAAGACTTCAGTGCTTCACCATGAGAACCTCTCCATAGGCTGCCTGAGAACTCTCACAACATGACAACTATCTTTCCCCAGAGGGAATGATCCAAGAGAGAAATGCCAAGTTAACATGTAAGTGGGCACATATGAGGGTGTGAATACCAAGAGGTGGGAGATCATTGGGGACCATCTTGGAGGTTGACTATCACCCTTTACTCTTTTTTTTTTTTTTTTTTTTTTAAACTGCTTCAATTTATTGAATCAAGAGATTTAACATTAGACTCTCTGGTCAGATAATGAGAAGTATGAGAGCATATGTATTCAAATAAGTGCTCTCTTTTCTAAGATGCACGGTTTCTTGCCCGTGAATATATAAATTCCATAAGTGATGCCACTCCTTTTGGAAATTTTCTAGAGAATATATAAGAAAGCTTATTTTATAGATAGAGAATATTGGACTTTGATCATATGTGTTTTTTTTTCTTGGACCCATTTCTCGTCTCCCAACTCTTCCTTAGGTGAAGGTGGTTAGAGAAGCTGGAAGTAGACTATAGATAGAAATTGAGTACCCCTATCCCTGGTATTTTGCTTGGGGTGCAGACTGACTTGGAATGGTTGAAATTTCTGTTTAGAGTTTTCTAAGGAATGCAATCCAATTACTTAAAGGCACTTACACATATATTTGACACAGGATGGAATAAAGGTATAAATACACAGCAGCAGCTTTAGAGTGATTTGTCCTTTTCCTCAAAAGCTTGATATTTATCCAGTTTGGTGAGTATATTTCCTTTTCTTTCTGTTGCTCCCCCCTCCCACCACGGTCTTTTATCTCTCTTGATGTGCAAAATACAGACTTTGCCAAGCCCCTAATTGGGGCATTCTGAGCAGAATGCCCCTAATTGGTAGAATTCTAATTTGTGCCTGAGATTTGTAATCTTTTGAGTCTTCTTTTCCCTTAATTGCTGCTTAAAAGTTCTTTGTTAGCAGTGACAACTCTTTTCCTTTAAAGCTTAAGTGCTTCTGGTTATTTTGGAGACCTTGTGTAATAACAAAAAACATTACGTAAAAAACAAGATACAACCGGTTTTGGGATGTGTTTGTATTGGTATGGTTACCCTTTCCATGTCAAGCTTAATATTACGACATTTCTAAGTTAGCATAAGGTAATCTGTGCGAAGTAGTTAAATGATACACTTGAGATTATCTTTGGTATGATTTTTCCAATTGGAAGTAAAATTGGAGGTGTTACCGGTTCATGAAAATTAAAATTTATAGAAATGTGTATATATTGTGTTCTTTAAAAAGGGCTAAACAATGAAAAACTTATGACTAAAGCTCAAGTTGAAAATAGGAAGAAAATATAAATGTCCAATGATTAAACTTTTTCCACTGCTGTTCACATCATGATCTGTTGTGATTAATGTATGTGGATGAGGACATAATGGAAAAAGAAAATCCTAGTGGGAGAAAAAAATTATAGATATGATGTAATTTTTTTGTATATTGATTTACTTATAAATGTGTTCCTGTTTTAGGAATGAAATTGAAGGGCGTTTTTGTCAGATTTATCTGATAAAGAATTTGAACATTTATATAGTAAGGTAAGTGGTTTATAAATTTGCTAGTTTTGACGAAAGAATGGACGATCAGATTTGAGCAAAAAATTGATATTTGAGCATAATGTGGACATTGTACTCAATTAAATTTTTTTCCTTATTTTTTCATTTTTCAAAGATAACAAGAATATGGTTTCAAAGATAATTTTCTGAATCAATAGATTTGATGCAGGATAGGCAATTGGGTGGCTGGGGTCAGGACTTTTAACCTTGATGATTATCTTTTCTCAAAAATAATGGTGTAATTCAGCCTCTGAGATTCTTAGAGATCATATATTCCAGGGTTTAAATTTGCTGAACTTTTGTATGTCCTATAAATGACTCTTTGATATGCCACTGAATGACCATCCTATAACTTAATCTTTATTCAAGAACAGTAGATAAGTAGGTGGTTAGAAGCTGGGAATCTCATATTTAATATCAGATTAATCTGTCACTAATTAGGCATGTTGTCTTGGGGTGTTTCAAATTTGAGGAATATAAAGAGGAAAAATTCTTGCAAATACTCAGTATTGATTTAAGTTTATTTTCTATTTCATAAATTTCTACAAACATAAAAGTTGATATAAATTTTGTTTACGGGCCTTAATCAAAAGATTTACAAAATAAGTGCATTCAAAGACAAAACTAAAATATTAATGGGATGGATGCTACTGTTACACAGGAGAAAACATGGTACTGGCTGGTGTGGAATAAGTTGTAAATACATACAGTCTTGTGCTTTGTGATGATTATAAAGCTTTACAATCAGGACAACAGTAGAGTTGTCCAGAACTTTACTCTTTTGCAGACCTCAAAATTGTTGAAATGAGGGAAGGGGCCTAAGTTCTCAAAAGGATGTCTTTGGACTGTCTGCAAATGCTAATTTGAAGAATTCTGTATTACATTGTCCCCAAACATTTTTCCATCTCCAGTGGGAATTCACTCTGGAACTAACATTCCTTTAGAAAATCTTCAGTTTCTATTTTGATCTATGGTTAAGTTTGGCTAGTAGTTAACTAAATTGGATTAAAAGTTGATTATTTTGTGAACTAATGCAAGTTTTTCTTTTTAGATACAGGTGGGCCTTACTTTGCACCGTTCCATTATACATGAAGATCAGTTTTCACAGTTTAGTTAAATAACACCAATCCTCCTACAACACAGTTGTGATTTCAGTTACAATAGTAACTGAATTGTTGCATAAGTTTTGTTGCTAGCTCTTTATTCCACAACTGATTATGCATTATAAAAGATGTGCATCATGGTCAGTAACCAGTTACATCACATCTTTCAAAGTCTCTTGGTGATTGATCACTAAACATCTATTAGTTCACAGAGTAAAGCATGTAGTTGTATTGCTTACTTGTTTCCCAGTAATAAACCCATGCAACATTGTACAAAACTGGATAATCAGAAGAGGGAATTGGCAGGGCAGCAAAGAAACAAGTGATTTTTAACACTGGAAGTGAAATTGGATTTGAAAATGGCGACAGCATAGTGAAGACAAGACGAGACCCAGGCCTACATAAAGCTGCAGTAGAAACTGTGGTTTAAAAGTTCGAGGAATATAAAAAGCAAAGTAAAGTTACTTCAACATTTTTTAGTTTAAATTACACTAGGAACAGAAAGCCACTTACAGTTGAAATGGAGTGCTTGCTTCTACTTCAGATGGAGGACTGTAATAAAAAATCCTAATCAGTTTGGCTAGCATTCAGGCCAGAGTGTTGAGGTTAGTTGCTGCACTGAAGGAAAATGGTAATTACCAGGAGACTAAAAAAGAACATTTTTTTGCTGGGAAAGGCTGGTTTCATCGTTCAGAAGTCTGGAGCGCCTGCGTGGCTCAGTCGGTTAAGGTTAAGCATCGTTTGGAGGTCGGCGTGAATGGAATAATGTTCCACTGGTGAAGCTGCATGTTCAGATAAGGATGCTACTGGGAAATTTGCACCCATGTTCCAAGAATCACAGGCAGTCCTTGCTTTGCACAGTGGTATGAGACTACTGTGCAAAAACTTCATAGGATTCGGCTGGAATGTAAATGGAGTTCTAGAAGATATGACTGTGGGAATGTTTACATTGCTGCCATTCAGGAAGTAGTTCTGGATATACAGCCAGAAGGTGCTGCTTCAGCAGCACATACACTAAAATTGGATATACAGCCAGAAGAATTTAGGGAAGGTGAACATAGTTATAAATGAGGAAAGCAGTTGTGTGTTGTGAAGGATGAATACATTTGGAGGAAGTGATTCAGGTGAAAAACCACATTAAAGGAACTCTCAGATGTTTCATGACACTGTGCAAAGCATTAAACGTTAGAAACAGATCAAACTCCGAAAAGATGACAATTTGCCAAGGCATAGGAAAGATGCTTGCTCCATATTGTAAGTTATATGAGAAAGCAAGCACTGTTCAAACTACTCGAGACTTGTTTATAAAGAAATAAAACATCCTAATTTTCAATGTTTCTAATGTTTTGAGTGTTTTATTTTTTATATTTCAACCAAAATCAGTTTCTAATGTTTGGACAAATTTTAAGGTTATAGAACAATCAGATTGTTAATACCATAGATTAAGATTGCTTTGCGCGGTTTCAGCTTTCATAGTCCAAGTGAGAACTCCCTGCATTTAAAACAAACTAGGAACTCTTTATATTTAACCAGATATATCAAGTCTAGAAACAAATACGCTTTTCCCTTAGATTACCAGTTATGACAGTTTTCATACTGTCTTTGTATGCATGCTACTATAACAAGGCTTTGAAATAAAAATTTATACAAAACTGTATGTCTCATACTTCGACTTGTAGGCAAATCCTAATAGATAGGGATTGGCAAACTTCTTTTATAAATACAGCCATACAGTGAATAGGCTTTGCAGACTCTTTAATGGTCTCTAGCAACTACTCAGTTTTGTCTATGTAGCACAAAAACAGCCATAGGCAATACAGAGACCATTGAAAGTGGCTGTGTTCCAGTTATGAAATACTGTTCATACCTCACAGTCTACAAAACTGGGTGGTGGGAAGCAGGGAAGTTTGTAGTTTGACTTCTGCAATAGGAACATCTAGTACATTAAATGATACCAAAGAATGTAACCACTGCTTGAATCATTTGAGTTTTTTGGTAAGTTGTTCTAATGAGCCCTTTCTCCATACTGATGTACATTTACAGGTAGTCGGGGGTCTTCTGGGGTTGGGGCAGTAGGGAGTTAAGTTTTCGGTTGATTCAAGTGATGGGCCCACTTCTAAGTCGGATTTTTCATTGGCATCTATAGGTAAACTAGTCCTTGCAGCTGTAAGTAAAAATGGATTTGTAGAACACTAGAAATTTGCTGCTGTAGCCTAAGTAATCCGTTTGGTCTATTTCTGTACTAGAGAAATAAACTTCCTTTTCAAATTGAACTGTAAGTATAAGACACTAAAAGGGTGTATGAAAGCGTGTAGTGGGAGCGCAAAAAATGTGCCTACTCTGATACCTAGAAGTGAAGGCACTTCAGAAAAAACTTGAGGGGCACCTGGGTGGCTCAGTTGGTTGAGCGGCCGACTTCGGCTCAGGTCATAATCTCATGGTTTGTGGGTTCAAGCCCAGCATGAGGCTCTGGGTTGACCACTTGCTCAGAACCTGGAGCCTGCTTCCGATTCTGTCTCCTCTCTCTGCCTCTCCCCTGCTCACGCTTTGTCTTACTCTGTTTCTCAAAAATAAATAAATGTAAAAAAGAAAATTTAAGAAAAAACTTGAAAGAGATGGTTGACTCTTCGGTGTAATGGGAAGAGAACTGGCCTAGAAGTTAGGAGACCTGGGTTGAATCCAGGTTCCAATTGTTTATAAGTACTTTTCCCCTGGTTTTACTTTGCTGTAAAACAATTCCTAAACTAAAAACAACATCCAGACAATACACTAATTCGAAGCCAGGGTCTGGCGAAGCCCAGTGACTAAGGGCAAACCCTAGTACATCTTAAATAGTGCCATATGATGCTAACTGGACTACTTGGCTCCACTATGCCTCTGGAGTAACAACACCGTCCACAACAGACATCGGGTATAGTCAGATCACTTGGTTTTGAAGTCCTCAAAAGCAATACTGTAGAACCAACTTTTAACCAACCCAATCACAAATTAGTTTCTGCAATTAGGGCCGTGCAGCCCCATTTCCAAGTGATTTGTCCGGTGTTGGCAGTGTCGCGGAGGCTGCCGATGTCTCGCAGGACTAAATCTACGTGGCATTCTTGCAGGCCTCGGCCGTTCTTCGAACAGATAGCTACACCCAGCACAGCAGGACCTGTTTTTTTTCTTTTCGCGTATGCCGGGTCACCGCATCCTCAACCCGTACGCCACCCTTCAGTACGGGTCCCCCCAACCTCACAAGCACGCGCCACCTACACGCTCCTCACACCAGCCTGCCAACCCTCCCGGAAGTGCCGTGGAGGGGAGCGCGCCGAAGTGGGCGGGGCGAGGCGTCGCTCCCGGAAGCGTCCGCGGGCCGCCCGGGAGGGGCTGTGGCTGCCACGTTGAAGCGGAACGTGGAGGTGGCTTTGGGGCGGGAGGAGGGGCGGCGGCGAATGCTGGGAGAGTCCGACGGGCGTCGCGCTAACGCAGGAACCGGTCGCCGAGGGTCCCCACAAGGTGTGTCTGCCTATTCCTCCCTGTCTTCTTCGCCGGCCCTCGGGCCTTGAGGTGGAACACAGGCGAAAGCTACGACCGTGGCATCGGCCTCCGCTGGTCCCCGTCAGCCTGCGGCCCGGTCTGTGGTGGCGGCGCGTCCGTGATCTTCGTTTCGGGCCCGTCTGGATAACGCCTGGCGTCACGGCTGCTTCGGGGATCGCGCCGATCCACATCCGCCAACGTTTCCACTGCTGAGCAGGAGCTCCCCTGAGGCTTGCGACAGGGTGTCGTGCCAGGTCCGGTAACGGGGGTCTGAGGTCAGAGGACACTCACAGCCTTGTGCACAAAGAGGTGCGGGCCCCAAGGGCGAGGGAAGGAAGCAAACCTCAGGATCACTTTGGTTCATTTTAGTTTGGTTATGATTTTTTTGTTTGTATTTGAACTGTTGCCAGATTTAAAGGTTCATAGGTTTTTAACTGGAAGCTACTGTCATTGAACCAGGATTGGATTATTTTAAGGATAGTTACCAGTTGCCGTCTATTCCTCGAAGGAAATGTCAAAAAGTGTTGTATGTCTTTGCTAATAAGTTATTATGATGAGAGGTCAAGTTACAGGGCAGGTGAAAAATAAATCAAAATATTGCGTGGGCTTGTGGGCATTATGAACTTTTATGTGAGCATAAGCAACTAATTTTATTTCGTCTTTCTGAAGTTGCAGTGATGGTCTGTGATAAATCCTTTCTCCAAAACTGCTTTCTAACTACAGAAAACTGAAATGTGATTGTGTTTGTCGCTAATTGTAACTGAATTCAATCAATAATCAGAGCCTTGCTCTTCTATCATACCGTCCTACGTTTTCTGTACATACTGATTGTTCTGGGATTGGCTGAAGTTTACTCATCGTTTTTTAGTGGTTCTTCTGTGCTCTCTCTCTTGATTAAATAGACCTGGGGAAGGTTTGTAGACTCTAAGAACTTTTGGATAACCTGAAGTGTTTTTGTAGTTGTGAATTAATGTCACACACATCCAAGGTTGTTTGGGAAATGTGACATTGGAATGGATTAAGAATTATATTGCCTAATTTTACATACATAGGTTCTTTTTGAAACTAATAACGTAAGAAAAGAAAGAAATTTGTAACTGTAAAGAGCAGTGATTCTTAATTTTTTGGAATTACAGTCCCTTTTGAGGACCTGAGGAAAGCATTGGATCACCTTCCTAGAAAAATGCACTGCACAGGGGCTTATGGATGGCTCAGTTGGTTGAGCGTCTGACTGTCTCAGCAGGTCTTGATCTCAGGGTGGAGTTCTAGCCCTGTGTGGGGGTACTTAAAGAAGCCTACTTAAAGAAAAAAAATACACACAATTTTGTATGTAATTTCGTGAAGTTTAGAAATTCTTGTCAAGTGGTATTATTCAATTGATTTTTAGTGTTTTTAGAAATATTCTTTTAAAAAAAATTTTTTAATGTTTTATTTATTTTTGAGAGAGAGAGAGATAGACAGACCGACAGACAGAGGACCAGCCGGAGAGGGGCAGGGAGAGAGAGAGGGAGACACAGAATCTGAAACAGGCTCCAGGCTCCGAGCTGTCAGCACAGACCCCGATGCGGCGCTCGAACCCACACACGGTTAAGATCATGACCTGAGCTGAAGTCAGTCACTTAACCGACTGGATCACCCAGGCGCCCCAGAAATGTTGTCATTCCTAGGTTAATTTTAGTTCAAAATGTTTTATTTATTAGATTCTAGATAAGTATGGCACCATTTAGTTCAGTGCACAATTTGGCTCTTTTGGTTGAGTGAAATGAGCCTTAGAACATCGATAACAATAAATCCTCTAGAACAAATTTGTCCATCCATGGTGAGATATTTGCCCACACAAGATGGATTTTTAATAAGGCAGTCCCAACTAGAGATTGTATTCCTGGTTTGAGAGTCAGAATTTCCATTTCCATAAACTCTTCTACTTTTTACTTTCTGAAGAATGGGTCATCTCTGTATGGAGCATTGTAAGATTGGTATGTTTGAGAAAATAGTACTGTTGGAGTTTAGTATTGCTTTACAAAATTAGCAACTAGAAAATGAGCGGAAAGAAAAAAGCTTCCACTAAATTGCATGCATTTAACTACGTGCATGTTGTAGGGAGAAACTTGGACAAAAAAATAAGAGTTCTAGTCTGAAACATAAATTATTCTTCAGGTGTATTCTTTGGGATACGCATTTTAAGTTGTGACTTTTGCAGTAGCTGACATTTACAGGCATGCATTTACTATGAGCCAGGCACTGTTCTAAGGCCTCTGTGTAATGCCTTATTTAATTCTCACAACAACCCTTCTTATACATACTTTTATTATACTTATTTTACCAAATGGGTAGCCAAGGCACACAACAGGTAAAGGTACATGCCTAAAGCCAGAGCCTAGGATATGATGGAGCTAGGATTTAAACTGAGGGTTTGGCTCTGGACTCCATACCCTAAACTGTTATGCCATAGATATTGTCTTATAGATGTCATATGTGAACAAGCCACTGTCCTCACACTTTTCTTTTTGTATTATAAGAATGATTTTGTTCTCTGTAAAATAGTCTTGAATGAAATAAGTCAGCATAGTGTGAATTCTTATCACATTTGATATTGAAAAAAAATTGCACAAAGCTTTTAAAGCAAGTCTTCACTCGGGGAAGTACACTTGGTTTAATCTAAGCCTTCTTCAGATTTTTAAGAAAATTAGTTACAAGTAAATGATCATTTCTAAGAAAAGGAAATATGCAAGTTGTATTTTCATAGCAGTCTTAGTGTTTTAAGAATGATTGCAGTGGGTAGATTATGGTATTCTTATTTAATTAGATTCAGACCACATAAGGTAGTTCCAGGCCATTGTTGTAGTGATTGGGGGGGAAAAAAAGTAGCTGGTATTGAAGCCTTGTGTTCAGTACAAGTTAATAAGTGGAACTGCATCTAGTGGAACATTGAGTGCTAAGGACAAGAAGTAGACTTTTATAAATGTTTTGAATTTCCACTTAACCATTTTATGTGCTTATGAATTTGTCTCTTTCTCTTTCAGTAAATGTTACACATTAACTAAGTGTTCATGAATCAGGTATCCTCTGTTGTACCTTTGCTCTTAGACATACTGTAGTTCAGTTTAGTTTTTTTTTTTTTAATATACATGATTGTTTTGTTTTCACTTTTAGAAATTATTCTAAGACACTTTATAAAATCTTTTTTTAAAACAAACTTTTTTACCCTTTAAAAAAACGTCTTTTTACCCTAATAGTATTTTTCCCTATTAAAAAAAAAAAGTGTTTTTTTTTAATGTTTATTTATTTTTGAGAGAGAAAGAATGCGAGAGCAGAGGAAGGGCAAAGAGAGAGAGGGAAACACAGAATTCAAAGCAGCCAGCACAGAGCCCAACATGGGGCTCAAACTCATGGACCATGAGATCATGACCTGAGCCCAAGTCTGACCCTTAACTGTCTGAGCTACCCAGGTGCCCCTCCCTAGTTTTTAAATAAGAAAAGTTAAAGTTATTAAAGTTATTTTTTCTTTTAAACACTTAAGAATTTAAAAATTAAATGTTTTACCTGAAAGTAATCTTTCTAGCTCATCAGTCTTTTTGTATTTCCCTAATAAACATTTAAAATTGAACAAGGAAAACTTTGTATCTACTTTACCCTGTGCTAAGCAATTTTGAGTCCAGAAAGGGTAAAAGTTGTAATTTTTTATTGAAAAAAGACATTATTTGTCTAGTTAGTGAGACAAGATGCCATATAAAACAGTTGGTGAAAAGGCAGTGGAAAAAGATATAACAATAGGTACTAATAGAGTGTTATAAAGTTTTAAGATAGAATAAGATACTTTATTATAATATGTTTAAAGTGGTATAAACAGTTAAGAGATTATTTAGATAATTGTGTATTGGATCATTAGGGTACTTATGAAGGAACTGGGTCTTGAACTTGTTATTAAAGACAGTTGGCTCAGAGGAAGAGGACATTTCATATATAGAAAATAGGCCTCTTTTTCACTTCTTAGAAAATTGAGATTTTGCCCTTTTTTTCAGAATAGTCTTAGGAAACTAGATGTATGGTTTTCTTGGTTAATCTCATGATAGTAATAATTTTAAAAAGTAGTTAGCATATTAAAACTCATGTTAACCTATGTGCTGGGCACTGTGTTTGGCCTCGTATTTCAAATATATTATCTCATTTAAGTTTCACAACATCCCATGAAGCAGTCTCTTTTGTCCCTATTTTACAAGTGGGGCTCAGAGAGGTTAAACAGTGTGTCCAAAGTATCATAAGTAGCACAGCCAATAGTCAAATCCAGTGTTGACTCCAAAGGCTCTACTACTTTTAACCACGTGATGCAACCTCCTAATCCACTCTTGCCTAACGTAGCACAGTTTCTAAAATACGTTCCTTCTCTCAATGTCCTCCTGCATCCTAGTTGTTTTGTCAGTATTTCTTCTAAATGTTAGTATGCCTTCTATGATTAAAATCGAATACCTGAATTTGTTAAGGTAACAAGTAAGAGCTCGGACTCTGGAAGTAAACTTCTGAGTTCCAGTTTTGGCTGTGTCCCTTGCTAGCACGTACAAATTATTTAATCTTTCTGTGCCTTCATTTTTATCATCTGTAAAATACTCTTCATGTATAAACAATTTGAACATGTAAGACCCAGGGCATATCATTAGTCTTAGGCCCTCGTAAGGAAACTACTGGAGGATGAACTTTATTCTCTAGAAATGAATGCGAAAGCTGGCAAAAGTACTCTTGGAGAGCAATGAATATATTTAACTGTAAACCCGAGACTAAAACAAAGGTGGGAATAAGGAAGAAAGAATAAAGTGTATATGTTCAATATCTGATAATGTAGGAATTCATTATAAAACTAAAAAATTAAGAGAAGTGGGAAGTAAGAAAAAAATTGGAGATAGAATAAGTTAATGGGTTGCCTCATCTGTAATAGCTGGGAGTCAAAGGACGTTATTTAAAGCTGACAAGTCAGTTAGTGGAGGTATAAGCATATTTAACAGTACAAAGGTAAACACCGAGAAAGATAATACTGTTGACTGTAATAACTGTGGAGTACAAGAGGGGCAGTAAGATTATGAAAACTGATTTCATTAGTGCTCACAGTAATTACGGTGTAAAGAAATAGAGGATTAATGGTACTAAATAATACTGGGTTTTTTTTTATGCTTATATATTTCTGAGAGAGACAGGACAGAGAGCAAATGGGGACGGGCAGAGAGAGAGGGAGTCACAGAATCTGAAGCAGGCTCCAGGCTCTGAGCTGTCAACACAGGGCCCAATGCAGGGCTCTAACTCACAAACCACGAGATCATGACCTGAGCTGAAGTCGACACTTACCTGACTGAGCAACCCAGATGCCACTAAATAATATTGTTTTAAATTATTAAGATAGAACCAGAAGTACTTATGAGAACAAAAATACAAGTCATCCTAATTATCAGAAAATTTATAAATACACAAATATGGACAACAGGGAAAGTACATTTCTAAATTATAAAACCAAACATAGCAAAATAATATAGAACTAAGCAATCATACCTGTCAAATCAGGAAGAAAAAACTTATATCAGTAAATTTTATATGGCCTTATTAGCTAATCTATTGAAAAATGTTCAAATTGGATCACTAAGCAAAATCTGAAATTTTTTTTTTTTTCTGTATTGAAGACAGCCAGTGAAAACAAAGGGGCTCAAATTTGAAAAGGGCAGAGGCACCTAGAAGACTCGGTTGAGCATCTGACTCTTGATTTGGGCTCAGGTCATGATTCTAGGGTCATGGGGGATCAAGCCCTGTGTGGGGCTCCATGCTTATCTTGGGATATTCCCGCATGCGCGCGCTCTCTCTCTCTCTCTCTCTCTCCCCCTCCCTCCCTCTCTCCTCCTCCTCTCCCTCTTCTCCACTCCACCCCCCCGCCCCTCTCCTCACTCCCACACAAGCTCTCTTTATTTATTTATTTAAAAAAATTTTTTTAATGTTTATTCATTTTTGAGAGAGAGAGAGAGACAGAGTGTGAGCAGGGAAGGGCAGAGAGAGAGGGGGACACAGAATCTGAAGAAGGCTCCAGGCCCTGAGCTGTCAGCACAGAGCCCGACACAGGGCTCAAACTCACAGACAGCGAGATCATGACCTGAGCCGAAGTCGGGTGCTTAACCGATTGAGCCACCCAGGTGCCCCTCTTTATTTATTTAGTTTTGAGAAACAGTGTGAAACGTGAGCAGGAGAGGGGCAGAGAGAGAGAGAGAGGGAGAGAGAGAATCCCGAGGAGGTTCCGCACTGTCAGCACAGAGCCCATTGCTGGGCTCAGTCCCACAAAGTGCGAGATCATGATCTGAGTTGAAATCAAGAGCCGAATGCTTGACTGACTGAGCCACCCAGGTACCCCTGATATGGGTCTTAATATGAGATAAAGTGGAATTCAGACCCAAAGCCTTATTTAAAATGAAGAGCAATGCTATACAAAGCTATAAATGTGTATTTGACAATGAACATTTAATATTATGAATACCTGTCAACCAAATAACTATGTGTTAAGTAACAAAGCAACTTTCGGGAGATAACAGGAAAAATAAGCACAAATACATTAGTAGTAGTGACCTTTAATTCACTGTTCTTGGTCCGGGACAGATCAAATGGAAAAACAGTAAGGCTGTAGACAACCTAAACAATTAAGTCAATAGAGTAGATTCGATTAATATATATTGATCTTGATCCTGAAAACAGAGTACCTGTTCTTTTTAGATCTCATGAAACATTTACAAAACCTTCTATATAGGCCCCAAAGAAAACTTCAATAAATTTTAGAAAGGAGAGATACTATAAAAAACAATCACAATATAGTAAAAGACCCTTCCACTTGCATATTAAATTCAGTCAACTCTTGGATCAATGGAGACTACAAATGGAAATCACAAAATATGTAGATGACCATAGTGATGAAAATACAAGAAATACATGTAATCTAGCTAAAGCATTACTCAGAGAAAATTCAAAGCCTTAAATACTTACAAAAAATAAGTAACAAAAATGAGTGGGTTAAGCATTTAACTTAGAAAGTTAGGAAAAGATCTAAGTAAATGAAAAGAGAGTGGAAGGAAGGAATTAATACAAATAAAAGAAATTGATGAATTAGAAAACAAAAAGGACTACTAAACTACTAAATTGGCTGTTTGAAAATAAACAAGTCACTAGCTAAGCTGATCAATTACTAAGAGGAGGGTAGGGGGAAGCAAAACACAAATATATGTAATAAAGACTAGTAAACATAAATAGCATAAATTAAAAGAATCGTGAGTCTGTGTTGTTCAAGTCTGAAATAATGAGAAAATCCGTAAAGAAAAAAAATTAAAGGATTATCATAGGAAAATATAATTTACAAAAATGACTTTGTATAAAGGAAATTCAAATAGATCAATTTCCATAAAAGACCTTCAAAAGTACCCAGCCCACATGTTTCATGAGAGAATTCTGCTAAATCTTTGAAGAACCAATAATTCCAATGCTGTTATTGAAGTTGTTTTAGAGCATAGAAAAAGAAGGAAAACTTTTTTTTATGACTCAAGTGTTATGACATTGGTATCAAAACGTGACAAGATTGCACAAAAGAAGAATAGACTGACTCAGTCTCACAACTCTAGAAGCAAAATTCTGTTAAACAAATGGAATCTAGCAACACGTTAGTAGAAATACATCATGAGAAGTTTATTCAAGGTACAAAAAGATGGTCCATATTAAGAAATCTGTTAGTATAATTTGTTTCAGTGATAGACCTAAGAAGAAGAATCTGTTCATTCTGATTACCTAATAAAAACGTTTGACAGAATTTAATACCTGGTCTTTATAAACAGCATTGAATAAAACAGTAATCAATGGCTAATTTCCTTACATTATATATATTTATATCTATATGTGCATATGTATGTGTATTTCAAATCCTAAAGTCATGCTCCATGGTGATATAGTAGGCTTTTCCACTAAAGAAAGGAACAAGAAATCCCACTGTTATTGCTACTGTTTAATATGGTAGTACAAATACTATTAGCCTTTGTATAGCAATAACAAGACAGTCTATATAATAGGGGTGGATTAGGGGTGAGCCACATTTACAAACAAACCAAAACATAAAATACTTGGGAATAAACAAACCCAATATGTCAAAAAGCTTAAAATAATACTGAAAGATAAAAAAAGAAGACTTAAAAGGCAACATGTTCTTATTGGGAAGATTCTGCATTATGTCAGTTTCTCCATAAATTTATTATTTTTTTTAATTTTTTTAAATGTTTATATTTGAGAGAGAGAGAGAGAGAGAGAGAGAGAGAGATCATGAGTGGGGAAGGGGCACAGAGAAAAGGAGACACAGAATCCAAAGTAGGCTCCAGGCTTTGAGCTGTCAGCACAGAGCCCAATGTGGGCCTCACGAACCACAAGGGCAGGACCTGAATTGAAGTCAGATGCTTAACGGACTGAGCTACCCAGGCGCCCCTGACCATAAGTTTATTAATTTGATGCAGATTCAGGAAACATATTAACATTCTCTTTTTTTCTGGAATTAGACAAGAACTATTCTGAAGTTTATGTAGTAAAATAAACAGTAATAATAGCAAAAAAAAAAAAAAATAGGGTGGGAGAAAAACAATGGATAGAGGTTATTGGAATCATACTTCTATAAAGCCTTAGTATTTAAAACAGTGGAGTGCTAGCATGTAAATAAACAGCAGATGGACATAAGGAATGGAAATCCAGAAATAAACCTAAATATATACAGGAATATAAATCCTAATCTACATCATAATACCTATAGGAATATAAGCCTAAATATAGGAACTTAGTACATGATAAAAGTGATTATCTTAAAATTAGTAGGAAAAAGATAGACTTTTCAATAGTTTTGTTGTAATAAAAAAATAAACTATGAACATACATCGTATACCAGGACCTGAGTCAAAATTTAAAAGAAAAGCCACAAATGAATTTGCCTAGAAGAAAAATATGGGTGAATTTCTTTATAACCTTGGCATGCAAAAGGCCTTTGTAGTTAATCAAAATTCAGAAACCATTTTTTAAAAAATGATAAATGTGACTACTAATTCATGGTACCTCCATACAATGGAATATTTTTCCATGATAAAAAGAAATGAATTATCAAGTCACAAAAAGACAGGGAAGAATTTTAAATGCCTGTTGCTAAGTGAAAGAAGCCAATCTCAAAAGGCTACATACTATCTAATTATAACTAAATGACATTCTAGAAAAGGCAAAAGTATGAGGAGAAGGAAAGAGATCAGTGGTTGGCAGGAAGGAGGAGGAGGGATGGGGAGAGGAGGGGGATATAGAGGTGGAACACAGAATTTTTAGGGCAGGAAAACTTCTGAATGATACTATAACTGTGGGTAGGTGGATATGTGTCATTATTCATTTGTCAAAACCCAAAGAGTATACCCTAAAGTAAACCGTGGACTTTGCTTGATAGTAATACACCAACATAGGTTGGTTGTAACAAATACACTACTGTGGTACAGGACAGTTTTATGGTGGGAAAGGCTGGTGTGGGGGTGAGGGGAGGGGGATGGGGGAGAAGGTAGAGAGGTATGTGAGAACTCTATACTTTTCACTCAGTTTTTCTGTGAACCTGAAACAGCTCTGATAAATCTATTTTTTTAAAAGTCAAAATCTTGGGGCGCCTGGGTGGCTCAGTTGGTTAAGTGTACAGCTCGATTTCGGCTCGGATCATGATCTCACAGTTCATGGGATCAAGGTCCGAGGGATTCTCTCTATCTCCCTCTCTCTCTGCCCTGCCCTTCCCCTGCTCATGCGCGCGCTCTCTCTCTCTCTCCCTCTCAAAATAAATAAACGTTAAGAAAAAGAATCAAAATCTTGTGAAAGGTAAGAAAAAAAAATCGTAACCAAAGTAAAAAAATAAAGTCTGACAGACAACTCAGTAGAAAAATAGGCAAGAAGTATAGACAAGGATAGACAGAAAAGGTGTATTATGGATGGCCCATAACCTTATAAAAAGATGCTCAACATTATGGTATCAGAAATGCAAATTGTAACTACTTAAGAGTAAACATTGTTCATCTATCATTGGTAAAAATCTAAAAGTGTTCCTCTTGTAAGGTGGTAGAGGGTGTGAAACAGTATAGTGATTATGGAGAGCAACTTGACAATAACCATCAATGTTACAATTGCATTTATCTTTCTTTTTAAGGTTTTAAATCTTATTTTTGAGAGGGAGAGAAAGTGAGCATGAGTGGGGAAGGGGCAGAGAGAGAAGGAGGGAATCCCAAGCAGGTGCAGAGCCCACTGTGGGGCTCGAACTCACAAACCCATGAACTGCGAGATCATTACCTGAGCCACAATCCAGTCTGCCGGTTAACTGGCTGAACCATCCAGGTGCCCCAGAATTGCGTTATCTTTAACCCAGCAGTTTTGCTTCTGGAAATTTATAGCTATCCTGGCCCATGAATGGAATAACATGTCCATATGGCTATTTATTTCAGCATTGTTTGTAAAAATAGCAAAAGATTAAAAACAACTCCAGTGTTCACCAGTAGTGGACGAAGTAAGTAAATTATGGTACATCTTACAGTGGAATACTGTGCCATGTAATATATTTATGTACAATAACAAAAAAATTTTTTAAAACTACAGCACAGTATTTTTCTACCAAAGTGACTTTAACAGAAAATAAATAAACTAGTGGTATATGGAACCGTAGCTTGGAGTGACCGGCTATTTAAAATTTCTGCTAAATTTATCTTTAAAATCTGTGATGTTACTACATTCTTCTCTGAAATTACCCTGTTTTAATTTAAAATTAATTTCTAAAACTGCTCTTGCAATTTAGTAGTCCTGCTTTCAGAAGATGTACCTTGTTTATTGCGTGCCTTCTCTGGCCCCTGATGTACCGCCACCCGTCCTTATCTGAGAAGTATATTGTGTAGCAAAGTTAGTCCCTCACTCTGTATTGTTTTCTTTTTTTTTTTTCAGACTGATTTTTCAGTTGAAGGACTGTAATTTGTAAACAATTCGAAAAGCCCTGTATTTGTCTCAATATAATTTAACAAGTTTTTCTTCTTTCTACTATTGAACATTCCTGACAAATGATAACGAAACCAGTTTGATTTATTGGCATTTGAACATTCTAATGATGTAGTCATTAGTTAAGTGTATTTCTATGTAAAAAAAGTCTATGTTTTTTTTTTAATTTTTTTTTTTAATGTTTATTTACTTTTGAGACAGAGAGAGACAGAGCATGAACGGGGGAGGGTCAGAGAGAGAGAGAGAGGGAGACACAGAATCTGAAACAGGCTCCAGGCTCTGAGCTGTCAGCACAGAGCCCAACGCGGGGCTCGAACTCACGAGCCGTGAGATCATGACCTGTGCCGAAGTTGGACACTTAACCGACTGAGCCACCCAGGCGCCCTTCTAGAATAAACATGTTCAGTTTATTTCTATATAAAATATTCTCTTTAGCAGGATGAAGTTAAAGGAAGTAGACCGTACAGCCATGCAGGCCTGGAGCCCTGCCCAGAATCATCCCATTTACCTAGCTACAGGTAAGTTCAACAGAGAGAACATAGTAGGAGTCACTTATTTCTTCTTTTCCACATTTGGCCTATCCGTGTCTGTCCTTTTGAGATTCATATTAAGCTTCATCTCCTCTAGAAAGCCTCTCCTTCCCTAGCAGGATACCTCCATCCTCCTTGTGAACTGCGTTCAGTGACCTTCCTCTGTTTCCTTAGCACCTTGTTCATTATAGCATTAATCATGATATGTTACATTTATAGTGTGTTCCCCACTTCATAAGAGTTCTTTCATCATTATTCCTCCAGTGTTAAGCACGATAGATAACATGTTAAAAAAAAAAGCTAAGTATTGATTTGAATGAATGAAGAACAATTTTGATGCTAGCATTTTTATATGAAGAGTTACATCATTTGTAGCTATAAGCGGACATTGTAAATAATAAACATCTACATGTTTAAAAAATTATCTTCGCTACCCACTCTTAGAAGCATTATCTCTAAGCCTTGTGTCAGAATCTCATTGCTGTAGTAATTTAAGCATCTGTTCAATGGCACATATCCTGAGATTTTAGTCACTAATGCAGCATTCATGAATGAGATAATTGAAAAACATGCATTTAATTTCTGTTTTGTATGGTTTTCTCCAAGTCTTTTATTTTTGCATGTGTACTCACCATAAATGTATTTTCTATAGGAACATCTGCTCAGCAGTTGGATGCCACATTTAGTACCAATGCTTCCCTTGAGATATTTGAATTAGACCTTTCTGACCCATCCTTGGATATGAAATCTTGTGCCACTTTCTCTTCTTCTCACAGGTATGAGGTTGATTAATCTTAAATTCACATTATTTATGGTTGTGATTATTATGTTGTGGTTGATGCCTAATTTATCTATAAATAGGGTATTATTAGAAACTGCAAGGAATACCATCAATTACATGAAATATTTTGAGAAAAAGTATATGAGTGGATTTCTATTTTTTTTTTAATATAATTTATTCTAAAATGGGCTAACATAGAGTGTATAAAGTGTGCTCTTGGTTTTTGGGGTAGATTCCCGTGGTTCATTTCTTACACACAACACCCAGTGCTCATCTCAACAAGTGCCCTCAATGTGCATCACCCATTTTCCCCTCTCCCCCACCCCCATATCCACCCTCAGTTTGTTCTCTGTATTTATGAGTCTTTTATGGCTTGCCTGCCTCCCTCCCTATATGAGTGAATTTCTGTGGAAGTAAAAGACTTTTTTATTGCTGATTGATGTGTGGGATAGGAGGGAAAGGCTCTTTTCCAGTAGTTTTTTTCCTCATGATACAGTAGACATACTTTCCTTTACCTTCTTTATCTCACCTGTTTACAAAAAAAGGATAAGTATGGTCAAAAAAAGGAGTGGTTGGATAATATTAAAATGTTGTTAAGATAATATTAAGATGTTAATAGGATTATCTCTGAATGGTAGGTTATTTTTATTTTTTCCTTGTACTTATCTATATTTAAAAACATTTCACAGAGATTTTTATTGACATGATTTTTGATACAGTGTTATTTGGATCGCCTTTCCAAGTACTTAACACCCTATTGTAATGCAGAAAAAGAACCCTTTCATCTGAGTAGTAAAATATGCTTTATTGTCTCAGTAGTTTGGCAGATTTTGGTGAAGAGATTGTACCCTAGCTAACATAGCTTCACATAGCTCAAATCATGAAGTCTCAATGGACTCTCATCTTCAGAGCCCTCCCCTGTGATGGGAGCTTCAGATGCATTTTGTCTATCAGGTTTTCTACTCACCACCATTTGTTTCATTATATACCTCATGCCACCTTCATATTTCATCTCCTTTCAAACTATAATCTTTTATTGTCCACCACTGGGGGCACTTGTCATAATAGACATAATTTTGATGTCATTTTTCCACTGTCATAATACATGACTTTTCTTAGAAAATTTCAGGGCGCCTGGGTAACTCAGTTGGTTAAGTGTCTGACTCTTGATTTCGACTCAGGTCAGACCTAACAGGTCGTGCGATTGAGCCCCGTGTCAGGCTCTGCACTGACAGCATAGAGCCTGCTTGGAATTCTCTCTCTCCTCTCTCTCTGCCCCTTCCCTGCTTGTACTCTCTCTATCTCTCTCTCTAAATAAATAAGTAAACTAAAAAATTCACACACACACACACACACACACACACATATGTAAAGAAAATTCCATATAACTCCTTTAACACCTTTACTATTTAACAGACCACTTGTCAGTGAGTACTTCTGTAATCAAACAATATCAAGGGAAATGGTTATTAGCTCTATTTTACAGGTGAACTAAAAGCAGCTTAGGAGGATTAAGTAACTCACCCAGGGTCTCACAGTTTCTAAATGGTAAAACCATTCTTAAGCCCATATATTTTGACACACAAATCAGGTATACTTTGTGATAACTATATTACCTCTACCAAAAAATTTTTACTCTTTAAGATTATAAAATCAAATATGCACATATGAATACAAATAAAAACTAAAATGCTATTTCACCAAGTCATGCACAGTTACCAGGAATAGAGGAAAAGCAGTGTTTTTAGATTATTTATGAAAACATAGGAATTAAATATGTAATTTCAAATTCTTTTCTATAGTTATTTGACTTAAAAAATGAGTCATTTACTCATTTTCTCTTAAAGGTACCACAACTTGATTTGGGGGCCTTATAATATGGATTCCAAAGGAAATGTCTCTGGAGTTCTGATTGCAGGTGGTGAAAATGGAAATATTATTCTTTATGATCCTTCTAAAATTATAGCTGGAGACAAGGAAGTTGTGATTGCCCAAAATGACAAGCATACCGGCCCAGTAAGAGCCTTGGATGTGAATATTTTCCAGGTTAGACTTTTGACATTTATTCATAATTCTTGAGATATGTGCTGCTTATTTGAAATAAGAATATGAGGGGTGCCTGTGTGGCTCAGTCGGTTAAGCGTCCGACTTCACCTCAGGTCATGATCTTATGGTTCGTGAGTTTGAGCCCTGTGTTGGGCTCTGTGCTGACAGCTCAGAGCCTGGAGCCTGCTTCAGATTCTGTGTCTCCCTCTCTCTCTGCCCCTCCCCTGCTCACACTCTCTCTCTGTCTCTCTCAAAAATAAATAAACATTAAAAAAAATATATATAAATCTACTATGCCTCAGTCTTGGAATTGAAAGCTAAAAATGTGTGCCTGTGCAGGTTGATGAGTGAGTGTATTTTTTTGAAGAATGGAGGGTTCAGAGTTGGGATCAGGGTAAATGATAATAATTCTATGGAGGGGATAAGGCTGATGGGTTTAATTCTACAAATCTGGAGCTGTAATGCCATCTGAGGATATTTTTTATTAAACATTAGGAGCTCCAGAGGTTGGAAACAATGACTTTTAAAAGTTTGTGCTAGTTCAGCATTAGGCTAGTGCTGTGGTGTCTGGTTAATCCTCTGTTTTATTAATTGAAAAACTTTGTATTCATGACAGCGATTACTGCTCTATCAAATAATTAGAAAATTACACAAATACAGTGCAAATCTAATGGGTAGACAAGAGTTAGTCTCTTGCCATCATAAGCATTACTGAATATTAACTATATAGATGTATTGGTTAGTAAAGATCTTGAATTAATAAGATAGTAGAGCATAACAACCAAAACATAAATGTTATCTTAAGAAAGTTTAAAATGGGGCCACTGGGGTGGCTCAGTGGGGTGAGCTTCTGATTCTTGATTTCAGCTCAGGTCATGATCCCAGGGTCGTGGGGTTGAGCCCTGAGTTGGGCTCCACACTGCGTGTGGAGCCTGCTTAAGATTCACTTTTTCTCTCTTTCTTTCTCTCTCTCTCTCCCCCTCTCTCTGCCCCTCTCCTCAGCTCATGCTCGCTCTCAAATAAAAAGTTTAAAATAGTTATTTTTCTTGTATTATAAATAGGTACTTAGGATACAGAAATACAGAAACCCAAACTTCATTTCTATAGTTTATGGTACCTACTCTTTAGGTTAGATAGCTAGTTCTTTTGCTAATGAAACAACTGCTGATTATTGGTTAGTGTGTTGTATTATAGGTGACTACAACCATAGAATTCCTCTATTTCCATAGTTACATGATGGTCGATCAGGGAAGAATTTATAATAAGAATGAATAATAAGGGATGAAAGTCAATATATGAAACTCATTATCTTTCTATACTTCCTATCACAGTTTTAGGGTATTGTTGATCCTTAAGGTATGCAACAGAGATAACCTAGAAATACTGCCACCCAGAACAAGATTGAGTGTAAATGAACTAGCAGTACATGAGGATTTAAGACAAGAGACACGAGATTTTTGTAGCCCTGTATTGGTCCGGCTCCAGGAGCTGGCTTTGAGGTATCTGTAGATAGATGCTGTTATTTTAGGATTCAGTTATTGGTCTGAAAGCAATAATTGGTTTTGTCTGTTTTTGCCTTTTACAATCAGATCCCCTTCTAGGGATGCAGAAATGATAATCCCCATATGGTTGCATGATTGTTTAAGAATTTATCCATATAATTATTTTTTTAATGTCTTATCATGTCAGTAGACATGTTATCTTGTGAATGAAGTAGAATTTTATAATACACGTCTCTAAAACATTATTGCAGTTTCATGGAGTGCCTCGGTGGCTTAGTCAGTTAGGCATCTGACTTCAGCTTAGTTCATGATCTCTCAGTTCGTGAGTTCAAGCCCGCATCAGGCTCTGTGCTGATAGCTCGTACCCTAGAGCCTGCTTCAGATTCTGTGTCTCTCTCTCTCTACCCTTTTCCTGCTTGTGCTCCATCTCTCTGTCTCTCAAAAATAAATACACGTTAAAAAAATTTTTTTAATTAAAAACAAAAATAAAACACTATCACAGTTTCAGATCATTATGCATAGTATTTAGGAATTCTTGAGTTCTGCTTTTTTTAATTAAACAGAAAAGTCGTGTGCCCTAAAACTCCTAGATCTTTCCATCTCTGAACAGTTAATTCTGAGTTCTCTTAATTATTCTTAAATGCTGTTTAGTTATTAATTATTTCTTACTGCAGACTAATCTGGTAGCCTCTGGTGCTAATGAATCTGAAATCTACATTTGGGATCTCAACAATTTTGCAACTCCAATGACACCAGGAGCGAAAACACAGGTATTGTGTTGATTTTAATGTAATCAAAATAACCAAAGTCAGTTCTTCAACACTTATTTCATTTTTTTCTACACAAAATATATTTGTTTAAAATCAGTGTTGTTATTGATTTTCCTTAGGTATTGTAAAGTACAGTATTAGTAAATGTGTTTCTTCAAGGTATCAGTGACTCCTCAACAGCAAATATTTATTCAGTGCCTAACACAAGATATTGTTTGATGTACTTGACATATAGTAGTGAATAAAATAGACAAGTCTCTGGTAGTTTTTTCAGATATAATATTATATATAGTATAGTATTTTGCATTGTGTAGTATTTTGACAATATCCACCCACAGAATAAAAGTCATAGACTAGAAAGGAAATGAAATCTTTAAAAAAACAACTCCATCCCTTTCCTATGTATTTCTAATAAGAGAGAACAATCCTCCACTTGCCTCCTTGAAGTTTATCTTATAATGGACCCCAACATTTTGGCAATCTTAGAGGTAGCGTAATGGTAGCATAAGATCTACCATTTATAAAGATCTTCTTCTAGTGGTCTAGGCTGTAACTTTTGTTCTCCCTAGTTGTCTGTCATACTGATCACCGTCTACTTTGTAGTTCATTATCTACCTTGTGGCAGTTGCAAAGTAAAGAAAAAGTGCTTGATTTATAGCAGGAGCTTAATAAATGCCTGGTGAATGAGACAGTATTAAACAAGGTAATATACTTGAAGTGGCATATATCTGAGCTTTAAGATGTATATATTGAGAACTTATGAATATAAAAAATTTGTGGAATGAATAGGTCAGATTTAAATTAATCCCTTCTTAAAAAGAAGGATCAGATTTTATAGTTAAATTTGACCGTAATTGGGAAATGGTTTTTAGTAGTTTATTCCTTTTAGCCTCCAGAAGATATCAGCTGCATTGCATGGAACAGACAAGTCCAGCATATTTTAGCGTCAGCCAGTCCCAGTGGCCGGGCCACTGTATGGGATCTTAGAAAAAATGAACCTATCATCAAAGTCAGTGACCATAGTAACAGGGTAAGTATATGATTGATTTATAACAAACATGTTATGGTTCTGCTGTAGGTATTTCTATATTGTTTGTCCGTGTTGACAGCAAATCAGATTTTTATAAAGGCAAATCCTGTCTTTTCATGGACCAATCATGTTGGAATGAGAAGATTTTTCCTTGGGGAAAATAATAAAGTTTCCAATAAACCATGTTGGATATTATTAATAATGAAGGGAGAGATTGTTAATTAAATAGCTTCTTCCCTGATATACTGATTGTTTTTATTTTATTAGCTGTTTCAAAGTATTATAGTAATATTTTATCTTTAGCTTTCTCTAGAACACACAAATTTTTCCTGCTAGTAATTGTGTGACTATGAACTTGTAGTTGCCAAACTCCTGGCTTCATCTCCTCTCATTAAGTACTGCTGAAGTGAGCTAATATTCTCCTACTTGCCCAGTAGATGTAGCTGTATAACACATTAAATTTTTGACCTTACAGATTCCTTAATACTGTGTGACAGTGTGCTATAAAATAATTTAGACATAATTTAGGGCCTTATTTTGTTTGTTTTTAATTACATTATTTAGTTTGACATTTTTAGAAATAAGTTTGCCTAAATCCGAGAATGTATATATAATTTAACTATAACAGCAAAAAACTATTTAGAAGAATATTTCATCAGGGTATTGTTTTCCAATGAATTAGGAATTTAAAACAAGTTTCAGTTGAATAAAGCATTTCAATAAGCATTTCAGTCATCTTCTGGAATATTTAGTGGGACCTAAACTTCCAGGTAATTCTCAATAGTAATGTTAACTTATTCTATGTGAAAATTTAAATGGTAGTTGTTGCTTTAGACATTTTGTCTTGATTTTTTTGGCAAAATAGAGGAAAGGTGTGGATTTTTTTGTTATTATAATCTTTTATCTGTTTTCATTTTTCTGAAAGTATTAAATTTAAATTTATATAAAACTTTCCTCCTAGTTACAATTTTGACAGGTAAACTCATTTTTGGTACAGAATTATTCTGATCCAGAATGGTGATGTGTATTGAATAGCGAGATGAATTGAAAACATTCAACCTTTTACTTTAAAACTACTGTTTTAAGACTGTTTAATAAAATTTAATCCTTTTATTTAATCATTTAATCAAGAAGCATCATAGCTTGACATCTCCAAATGCAGGCTCTGAAGATAGCTGTCAGGGTTCAAAATTTAATAGTTTTAAGTTTAGGTTTTTTTTTTTTTTAAAATAAACTAAGCCTGAGCTGATGTTTTCTACTGTTTGTTTCAACAAAGGCATATTCCTCAAGCTCATTTTGGCTCTTCATAAAGTAATAGGATTGATACAGTGTGAGCCTTAACTATCTGCAGATGCATTGCTCTGGGTTGGCGTGGCATCCTGATGTTGCGACTCAGATGGTCCTTGCCTCTGAGGATGATAGATTACCAGTGGTCCAGATGTGGGATCTTCGCTTTGCTTCCTCTCCACTCCGTGTCTTGGAAAATCATGCCAGGTATCCTGCTGCTTGTCTAAGGAACTTGATTTATTTATTTGTAAAAACATATTTACTTCTTTGAATTATCAGATAATTATTTTTAAATTAAGGAATCTCCTTTGTCTCTATCCTGTAAAAGTTAAATGGTTTTTATTTGAAGCAGTAGTCATCTCATTTTCTGTTCCCAAAAATTCATATTATAACAGTACAAAAATGTGTAAAAGGATTTTCCACTGCTTATTTCATGTAATAATTAATAGATCAAATTTCCAGTATATCACAGCACTTTGGGACAACTCATGACATTATACAATTTGATCTTTATTAGGGTCATCATGCTTATGAAGAGTCTTCCATAACATTCAGTGACAAGCAACAATTGAAAAGTTTGTTTTATTTCTAAGTTTTTATTTTAGTTTAAAAGCATTATTGAGAAATTAGCTGGGTTGTTCTGCTTTCAATTTTAATAAATGTGCAGATTTTCTACATAGATGTGAGGGGTAAAGCGTGCAACCCTTGGTCTCGGGGTTATGGAGTTTGAGCCCCACCTTGGGTGTAGAGATTACTTTAAAGAAATAAAATCTTTACAAATTAATAAAAATTTAAAAAATCAAAAGATATGAGAAATTACTTATGTGAATTCTGGTAGCATTAAATTTAGTTGGTAATTTGGCACATTTCCTGTCATTGATATTCAGGTGTCCAGGGGTTTATACATATTTTTTTCATGGTTTTAAACAAGAAACAAATCTCTTTTAATGGTAGTATTTTCTAGGGCACCTGGGTGGCTCAGTCGGTCCGACTTTGGCTCTGGTCATGATCTCATGGTTCATTGAGTTCAAGCCCCATATTGGGCTCTGTGCTGACAGCTCGGAGCCTGGAGCCTGCTTCGGATTCTGTGTCTTCCTCTCTCTGCCCCTAGACAGTTCACACTGTGTCTCTCTCTGTCCCTCTAAAGTAAATAAACATTTTTTAAAAATTAAGTCTTTTTTTTTTTATAATTTTTTTTAATGTTTGTTTATTTTTGAGAGAGAGAGAGAGAGACAGCGTGTGAGTGGGTGAGGAGCAAGAGAAGAAGACACAGAATCCGAAGCAGGCTCCAGGCTCTGAGCTGTCAGCACAGAACCCTACGCAGCGCTCAAACTCGTTAACCTTGAGATCATGACCTGAGCTGAAGTCGGACACTGAACCGACTGAGCCACCCAGGCGCCCCAGTCTTTTTGTTTTCTTAAACATGGTCTTTCAAAAAGCAAAAGTTTAAATTTGATTATGTCCAATTTATAAGTTTAAAAAATATTTGTGTTTTTTGTGACCTATCAACACTTTATCTAACTCAGTGACACAAAACGTTTCTCCTGTGGCTTCTCCTAGAAGATTTATAATATTAACTTTTTAAAAAAAAATTTTTTTTTAACGTTTATTTATTTTTGAGACAGAGAGAGACAGAGCATGAATGGGGGAGGGGCAGAGAGAGAGGGAGACACAGAATCCGAAGCAGGGTCCAGGCTCTGAGCTGTCAGCACAGAGCCTGATGTGGGGCTCGAACCCACAGACTGTGAGATCATGACCTGAGCTGAAGTCGGATGCCTAACCAACTGAGCCACCCAGGGGCCCTGAAACAAACAAACAAACAAACAAATAAATAAATAAATAAATAAATAAAGCTAACTAGCTAGCTAGCTAGTTAGCTTGCTAGCTCTAATATTTTCTAAGTACTTTGGGGCTTTCTTTCCTATTTAGGGATATATATACTAAAGCTTTAAATCCCTTTTCTCCCACTGGGAGAAGTCTTAAAGTTTGTGACCTCTACTTTAGCTTTAGGAGAAGAGTGCAGTAAAAATGTAATCCTATTCAGATGTTATGCTTCAATCAGCTTTTTAGTAAAGAAAGGATGATTCTGAGAAGTCTTAATATTTTTCTGTTAGATAAGGTTTTATTCATTCATTTAACACATACTTCTTGAACATGTGCTCTGTACCAAGCACTGTACTGAGATTCAGTAATGTAACAGACAAAAACCTCTGCCCTCGGGGAACTTACATTATGGTGGGAGGACAACTAACATTTATATAACATGTAAAATGTACAAACACTATGAATGTTAGCTTGATTAATTCTCATAACAAACCTGTGGTATAGATCCTATTAACCCATTTTACAAATTGGAAATTGAGGCTCAGCAAGGTAAACTTGGCCTATGTCACATAACTAGTCAAGTGCTTACTTCTGACCCAAACTTTCTGATCCCAGAATCCATGCTCTTAACACTTTATTGTACTGCCAGTTTTAGGAGTGATCATAATTTAGCAAGACAGAAAACCATACTGAATGCTAGGAGCAAATCAACTCTCTAGTTTCTCAATTTTCTCCTTCTAGTATATGCAAGAGTTACATTATAGGATCTTTAAGGTCCCTTCCAGCTCTATAATTCTGTGATATTTTTGTCTTTAATACTTAGTAAGAACCTAAGTGATCTTTAAAATGTGATATTAAATATGTACAGATTTCTTTCAAAGTCATTCTTGACATGCCTTGAAATTCTTGACATGCATGATTAGATTCTAATGGGAGGATTGTTATAAAGTATATTATTGATACAATTGTGGAAATTTGAATATAGACTATATATTTTTATTTAAAAAATTTTTTTTGATGTTTATTTTTGAGAGAAAGGGTAGACAGAGCATGAGTGGGGGAGAGGCAGAGAGAGAGGGAAACACAGAATCTGAAGCAAGCTCCAGACTCTGAACTGTCAGCACAGAGCCTGACGTGGGCTCAAACCCATGAACCGCGAGATGATGTCCTGAGCCGAAGTCGGACACTTAACCAACTGAGCCACCCAGGCGCCCCCAGACTATATATTTTTAAATGTTACATATAAATAATAAATATTTTCAGTATGTAATTGTATTATGGCTACACAGAAGAATGTTTATATCCTCAGAGATAAGTGTAGGGGTGACATGTCATAGTATCTGCAATTAACTCTCAAGTGGTCAGTGTATATATGGAGAGAGAGAGAGAGAGAGAGAGAGAGAGAGAAACACATTAAGTAAATGTGGCCAAATCAGTGAGTCAGGGTGAGGAATATAAGGCTGTACATCTTACTGTCCTTATAATTTTTACAAAGATTTTAGCTTTTTCTTTTTAATTTTTTTTAACATTTATTTTTGAGAGACAAAGAGAGAGCATTAGCATGGGAGGGTCAGAGAGAGAGACAGACAGACAGACAGACAGACAATCTGAAGCAGGCTTCAGGCTCTGAGCTGTCAGCACAGAGCCCAATGCGGGGCTCAAACTCACGAACCATGAGATCATGACTGGAGCCGAAGTCGGACTCTTTTTTTTTTTTTTTTTAACATTTATTTATTTTTGAGACAGAGAGAGACAGAGCATGAATGGGGGAGGGTCAGAGAGAGAGGGAGACACAGAATCCAAAACAGGCTCCAGGCTCTGAGCGGTCAGCACAGAGCCCAACGCGGGGCTCGAACTCACGGACCGTGAGATCATGACCTGAGCTGAAGTCGGAAGCTTAACTGACTGAGCCACCCAGGCTCCCCGAGTCGGACTCTTAACTGACTGAGCCACCCAGGCACCCCAATTTTAACTTTTTAAAAATATAATGTTGGAAGCAAAAGCCAATCTTAAACAATTTGAGTTCTTTTCCTATACTGTATTTCCCTGATTATGAGAGGATATTGAATATCTTTTCAGTGATCAAAGAACATACACATTCCTAAATTGCTTTCCAGAAAGATTATATTAAATTACACTTCTGTTAGTAGTATGTTTCTCCAAAGCCTAAGCAAGAATTATTTGGAGACTTGGTTTTCTCAAGATTAAAAATTTCTTCATCTCGTGTTTTTTATAGGGGGATTTTGGCAATTGCTTGGAGCATGGCAGATCCTGAATTGTTGCTGAGCTGTGGAAAAGATGCTAAGATTCTCTGCTCCAACCCAAACACAGGAGAGGTATGGGGAGGAAATGTTTCTTAAACTTCCAGCCAGTATAATTTTATCTCTAGATGAATAAGAAATTTTCCATAAGGATTCTTTAGTGTATTATTATAATTAAAGACAAGAGATGGAGGTATGTGTGAGATGTTAATCTAGCAGAGATTTTATCAGGAACATTATCTAAGCTCAGCTGTTTCTTCTAAGAAAATCAGCCACTGAAATAGTATATTTGAAATTAGTAACCATCTCCCACTCCCCATTTCCAATAAACTGTGTTTACCTACACTCAGAAATACTTCATTTGATTTATTTAACGTGATCTCTGGAAATCGGTGTCTTCAAAGTTTGGGTCTTTTTCCTGCTTTCCCATTTCTGAAGATCCTGACTTTTGGAAATCAGTAAATGTATGGGTTTTTTTGTTGGTTTGGTTGTTTTTTGTTTTTTCATGTTTATTTATTTTGAGAGAGAGAGAACGTGCAAAAGGGAGTGGCAGAGAGAGAGGGAAAGAGAGAGATTCCCAAGCAGACTCCATCCTCAGCATGGAGCCTGACACAGGGTTTGAACTCACAACTGTGAGATCACAACCAGAGCCGATGTCAAGAATTGGAGCCACCCAGGAGCCCAAGTAGATGTATGTTTTCAATCTCTCTTCTGAACTATACAGCAGGAATATAATACATCACAGTATAATATTTGTCATATGTCCTACCCATAGAAATTTAGATGTAGGAAATTTTACTCCTTATTAAATATAAATGTCATATAAATATAACTTAATTGCTTTTAATTGCTTTGGGTTAAGTTAATGGGCTAAAAAATCTCTTAACTATTAAAAATTATTTTTCTTAGTTGAATGAATGGCTTCCGTCTTTTTCAGTATTGGGGAAGAGATCATAGATTTTTTTTTTTAAGTTTTTATTTTCACTCCAGTTAGCTAACATACAGTGTTATATTAGTTTCAAATGTACAATATGGTAATTCAACACTTTCATACATCACCCTGTGCTCATCACAAAGTGCACTCCTTAATCCCCATTACCTATTTAACTCATCAAGACCATAGATATTACTTACAGCTTTTCAACTTTTACCTTCTATAATTATGATAGATTATTGTAAGTGTTTTGCTGGTTACTCTGATGGAATGCTAGCAAATATAAGAATATCTTCAATAGGTTTTAATCTATAATATTAAGATAGAAACAAGCACTTTTGTTATTTGATTTGTGGTTTAAAATTTTCAGATGCAGTGATATCTGTAAGAATATAGAAACATTAAAGTTAGGGGACATAGGGGCACCCAGGTGTCTCAGTCAGTTAAGCATCTGATTCTTGATTTCAGCTCAGTTCATGATCTCACAGTTTGTGAATTTGAGCCCACGTCAGGCTCTGCACTGGCAGCACAGAGCCTGCTTGAGATTTTTCTCTCTCCCTCTCTCTCTGCCCTTTCCTGCTAGCAAGCATGCACTCTTTCTCTCTCAAAAATTTTTTTAAAAGTCAGGGGACATAGGAGAAAAAAATTAAAATAGTAAGTTTTGCCTCATGTGATTTGTAGACCAAATAATAAAATCTTGCATTTTATACTGTGCTTTCCCAAATGAGTTCAGAATCATGGAAATTACTCTAATATTCTTAATTATATGATTTGATAAAATGAATTTTTGCATATGATTAGTTGTGTGTGCTTAGAATTTGAAGGAATAAACTTTTAGTACATGCTGCAACTAAAAACTTTAGTAGATTTTTATTCAGATGCAAATTAGGAACAGACCAGTGATTCACATTTGAAGCTATGAGTCTTATCAACCTTAAGCCTTAAAGACAAGCAAGCTAGGGGTGCCTGGGTGGCTCAGGCGGTTAACTGTCTGACGTCAGCTCAGGTCATGATCTCATGGTTCATGGGTTTGAGCCCCATGTCAGTCTCTGTCCTGACAGCTTAGAGCCTGGAGCCTGCTTTGGATTCTGTGTCTCCTTTCATTCTCTCTCTCTCTCTCTCAAAAATAAAAAAATAAACATTAAAAAAAATAAAAAAAAAAAGATGAGCAGGCTAAATGCCTTTTCACTTAGTTGTTTTCTTATAAAGTAAAACATTCAAAATGTCTGAGTCAAATTTAAGATAATTTGACTTACTTTTTTTTTTTTTAATTTTTTAATGTTTATTTTTGAGACAGAGAGAGAGCGTGAGCAGGGGAGGGGCAGAGAGAGAGGGAGACACACAATCCGAAGCAGGCTCCAGGCTCTGAGCTGATAGCACAGAGCCCGATGAGGGGCTGGAACCCACAAACTGTGAGATCATGACCTGAGCTGAAGTGGGACGCTTAACCAAGACTTAGACACCCAGGCGCCCCTTGACTTACTTCTTAAAACCATAAAACTTTTATTCCTATAAGCATCAATTAGCATCACACTAACTTTGAGTTAGCAATAATTATTACATTGTAAATGTTTTATATCAACCATTTTTTATAGTTTTTCCATATTGTTTCCTTTTAAAGAAAACTGTTTATGCTAAATATGTTTCTATTTTGCAGTAATAAGAATGCTGTATACATGGTTTTGCTTGAGTAAAAGCCAAATTCTCAGTGAATTCTTCCTTCTTGAGGTTATTTTTTAAATGTGGTCTTCAAATAGTTTAAATATGGTTGTTTGGATCTTGGCAAGCAAAAGAGCAGAAGACCATTATCTTTGAGTTTAACAAGCTTACTATAATAGATTTTTCTGGTCTTTCAGATGCACCCACTACTACCATTTCAATAAAAACAGGAAAACCTTAGTTTTTAATACGCACTTCTTCTAAACTTGATTGAAACTTTGAATAAGCATTATTATTTTTATCATAATAGATCGTCAAAATGGGCTTCTAATATTTTAAACAAGTATTTATAATTTTTTTTCCTGGCTCAAGACTCTTTCTAAAAGGAATTATTAATTAAGCTGCACTTGTTAATCATATTAATACAGGTGTTTTGGCTGTAAAGTGGCTATACTGTTTTCTGACTTTTTGTTGTTGTTGCTTAGGTGTTATATGAACTTCCCACCAACACACAGTGGTGCTTTGATATTCAGTGGTGTCCCAGAAATCCTGCTGTCTTATCAGCTGCTTCCTTTGATGGGCGAATCAGTGTTTACTCTATCATGGGTGGGAGCGCAGATGGCTTAAGGCAGAAACAAGTTGACAAGGTAATAGAAAGCGTTAAGATTTTAAATCATAACAATTGAAAAATATCATCTTATCATGGTATTATTTTGAAAATGACTTTACTATCAATGCTATGGATTAATTGGATAATTATGATAAAAATATTTCTTGAGTATGACTTGAAAACATGTAATGTAATCTCATATAAATTATACTTGCATTATTTTTTTAGCTCTCATCATCTTTTGGGAATCTTGATCCCTTTGGCACAGGACAGCCCCTTCCACCATTACAAATTCCTCAGCAAACTGCTCAGCATAGTATAGTGTTGCCTCTGAAGAAGCCACCCAAGTGGATCCGAAGGCCTGTCGGTGCTTCCTTTTCAGTAGGTGGATTTGTTTTTATGGTCCATAAGCACAAAGGACTTCTTTTAGTAAAGGGTTCTTATAGGATCACTCAGATGGAAGAAGATTGAGTGTGAAATATGTCTGTAGATTTTTCGTTATTCAAAATGGTTTCTCAGGAAAAATAGGACCTACTTTGTTTTTTATTTTAAATTGTGGTAAAATATACATAACATAAAATTTACCATGTTAGCCATTTAGAAACATACAGTTCAATGGCATTAAGCACATTTACATCGTAATACAACCATCACACTGTTCATCCCCTTATTTTTATTTTTTATTTTTTTAAGGTTTTATTTATTTTTGAGACAGAGAGAGACAGAGCATGAACGGGGGAGGAGCAGAGAGAGAGGGAGACACAGAATCGGAAGCAGGCTCCAGGCTCTGGGCCGTCAGCCCAGAGCCCGACGCGGGGCTCGAACTCACGGACCTTGAGATCGTGACCTGAGCTGAAGTCGGACGCTTAACCGACTGAGCCACCCAGGCGCCCCATGTCCATCCCCTTATTAAACTTGCCTTCCTTCTCTCTCTCTCCTTCCTTCATAATTTTCTCTTCTTCATTTTTTTTTTTTTTTTAATTTGGAGGCAAGTGTATCTGTGTGTCCTCTTTCCTTCTCTTTATTCCTTCCAACTTTTTTTTAATTGCCAATTTCTTTTCTTTTTTTTATGGTAAAAATATGTAACGAAATTTACCATCGTAACCATGTTTAAGTGTAAATTACAGTATGTTAACTAAATACGTTTGTTGTACAACAGATCATCAGAACTTTTTTATCTTGTAAAACTTAAACTCTTTTACTATTGAACAACAACTGCTCATTTTCCCCTTCCCTAGCCCCTGGTAATCAAATTCTACTTTCTCTTTCTCTGAGTTTGACAACTATCAATACCTCATATAAATGGAATCATGCAATATTTGTCTTTTTGTGATTGATTTGTTTCACATAGCATAAGGTCCTCAAGGTGTTGCAGTGTCTGACAAGATTTCCTACTTTTAAAAGGCTGAGAAATAGTCCACATTTTCTTTATCCATTAATTTATCTGTGGACATTTAGTTTGCTTCCACCTCTTGCTATTATGAATAATGCTGCAGTGAACATTCGTGTGCAAATATGTCTTTGAGATCCTATTTTCAATTCTTTTGGATATATACCCAGAAGTAGGATTGCTGGATCTTATGGTAATTCTATTTTTAATTTTTTAAGGAGCCTCCCTACTGTTTCCCATAGTGGCTGTATCATTTTACATTTCCATCAACAGTGCACATGGGTTCTAATATTTCCACATCCTCACTAACATGCTGTTTTTTAATTTTTTTAGATAACAGTCAATGGGTGGGAGATGATAATCTCATTGTGGTTTGATTTGCATTTTCCTAATGATTAGTGATGTGGAGCATCTTTTCATGTATCTGTTGGCCATCTGTATGTCATCTTTGGAGAAATGTCTGTTCAAGTCCTTTGCTCATTTTTTAATCAGGTTGTTTTTGGGTTTTTTTTGTCACTGAGTTGTAGGAGTTCTTTATGGATTCTAAATGTTAACTCTGAATGTTAACAGATAAATGATTTGTAAGTATTTTCTCCCATTCTGTAGGTAGCTTTTTTTTACTCTGTTGATGGTTTACTTTCTGAACAGAAGCCTCATTTGTCTATTTTTGCTTTTGTTGCCTGTGCTTTTGGTATTACATCTATATCATTGTCAAATTAATGACTTCAGCTTAGAAAAACTTCAGCTTAGAAAACTCTGGTAGATCAGAAAGAAGAAATAAAGTCCTTTCCTAAATATTCTTATTTCACTACTGCTTTTAAGTCTTGTATAGAACAGACCATTTGTCCAGTGTTGGGTTACTTTCTTCATACAACCTACAGGTAAAATAAAATTTCATTAGTAGTAATATTAATAGCTGAAGTGTATTTTTTTAATAGCTAAAGTATATTTATGTACTGTGTGCCAGACATCGTTCTAAGCATTTTGCATATAGTAACATTTAATTCTGAGCCACTGAGAACTGCTTATAAAATAGCTATTACTATTACCTCTGTTTTGTAGATAAAGAGAAGCACAGAGAAATTAAAGAACTTGTCTAATCTTACAGATATAAAGATTTTAGCTATTCTACTGTCAATCTAATCTGATGCCTCCTGTGCATAATGATGAGAGTGAGTCTGTTGGTGATAATGCCTAAAACTAAGATAGTAAACTTACATTATTTGAGGTGGCTGGCTGGCTCAGTCCGTAGAATATGAGACTCTTGATCTTGGGGTCATGAGTTCAAGTCCCACACTGCAGGTAGAGATTACTTAAAAAAATAAACATATTATTCAACTTCCCATCATTGTAACAGAATTTGTACACAACATAGAATTCTGTATATTCACTTTTACCAAAACTGAATGAATTATCTCTGCAGCTACTACTGAGTTCTTGATATCATTCTTCTATTAATCAGGCTTGGAACTTTTCCTTTGACCTCTTGTATTCATTCCTTAGGTCCAGATATTGCTCTCTTGATAAATCTCTTGGATTTAATTCTTCTTTTTACATTGTGGTTACTCTGCCTAATTTTTCATCTTTTCACACTGAGCTGTTATATGATTGCATGTCTATTGCTTATCTATTCCCCCTCCAATCTATACTACATACTCTAGATTAATCTTTCTAAAATAGACCTTTGATTATGTCACTCATAAATCCATTCTTTGGATTTAATTAGTGTCATCATTCCTGTTTAGTTTTCTCTACCATCTGTACTCCTGCCTTTGAATTTTTTCCTTTATGACTTTCCACTTTCTTTACTGAATCCTAACCATTCATCTAGTTAGTTCCTTCCTTCCCTAAGTAATTAATAATTTATTATTTTAAAATTGTATATGTACGAGGTTTAAAAGAAAACCACCTGTTCAGAAAAGATCCCCCAAATGTAAGCTCTTTGAGGACAGACTGTCTAGTTCCCAGGTATGTTTTTAGTGCCTAGAATGGTGCCTGACAAATAGAAAGCGTTCACTATATATTTATCTTTGGAATGAGAAGTGAACGTCTTCCTCCTCCCCATTCACCCTCCTCTACTTACTAGCATTGGAGTATTATAAAGACAATAAATAACACTCTTTTCTTCCCCATATGAGTTTAAAACCAAATAAGAGAGATGGAGAATCAAAATATCAGCTTTAGTGCTGCCATAAGCTCGATTGGAGGCTATAGTTTAGATGTGTTCAACCATAATGTAGCTTTTAACAAACTAGAACATAGACTGCGAGAGCTGGGATATTTTGTTTGCTTCTATATTTCCAGTTTCTGATTTGATGACTTTTTTTTTTTTAGCTTCACCCATGCATTAGGCAGCCTTACTAACCTAGTTACAGGCAAGTCCAAGTACTGGACGGCTTTCTTTAAAGGTGCTGGCAGCTTATCTATATGGACTATTGCTTTATGAAGAAAGGTACAAAAAGAAGCCCTGAAGAGCTGATGTGAGCATGTTGCATTTCTTTCCTGAAGAACATCAGTCAGTTCTCTTCCAGGAGAGTGCGAAGGACAGAAGAGGCTGGAAGTGTTCTTCCTCTGCTAGTTCCTCTTACAGAATGCAAGAAAAATGCCCTCTCTGTGGACATGAGGGGTAGAATTCAGTGTCCCCCTCAAATATCTTTAGGTTGCCATTGAAGTTTTAGAAGTTAGGGTTATTTTTGTGATTATCTTTATAAATGTAAATAATATACCTAAATGTCCATGTCTTGATATATCAACTTCAGATGGTATTAATTAAAACTCTTCTGTGCAGTATTAAATTCGTACATTTATGCTTCCTTCCAGTTTTTCCAATTTCTAATTTCTACCAATTTTGGTAAATTACAGTATTTTTATATTGTTAAGACTTTAAAAATATTTTTATTGTGTTCAATATCCATATTTGTTTTGGTTGATTTGAAAAAATGATGACTAACAGGCAGCACTTACCATTATTGCAATTAAGTGACATTATATTGTTACATAGAACCAAGTAAATGGGTAAATCCTCTTGTGAAACCCAGTTTAGGTCTTGGTTCTGGAGGGTGCAGTTTCACCAACTCCCCAAAATTTGGGGAAACCTAGCAGTTTTGCCTTTCTGTAAAGTTCCATATCCTGTGTGGTATTACCTGCACCACATTTAGAACCTACAAGTGCCTATTGTTTCAGTTGTATTTTCATGTTAAATTCCATAAAGATAGTGGTTTATGTTTTCTTGGTATTTCCTAGAGTGCGTGACGTAACAAAAACTTTGCACATAGTAAACATTTAAAAAGATAAGCTTATGGGGGCACCATGGGTGGCTCAGTCAGTTAAGGGCCCGACTTCAGCTCAGGTCATGACCTTGTGATTCACGAGTTCGAGCCCTGCATCAGGCTCTGTGCTGACAGCTCAGAGCCTGGAGCTTGCTTCGGATTCGGTGTCCCCCTATTATCTCTCTGCCTCTACCCCACTCTCACTCTGTCTCTCTCTCTCAAAAATATATAAACATTAAAAAAAATAAGTTTATGTAAAAACCATAATCCTCATACAAAAATTACTGAGTATGAAGGATGAAGTTTGGTTCTGTGCTTCCTTCCTTACCTATATTTATTTGTATAAATAAATCAGATATTAACTGTATATTTGCTATATTCAAGGTATTGTAGGTACTGTAGGAGATACAAGACTGAGTAGATAGAGAACCACAGAACCTTCCTTGGAAGTATAGGAGAGGCATAACTTTGCATCTACCCTCCTAGGATTTTCACCTGGGACTGAGAATTAAATTGACAAGACAAATTAACAGGAGAAAAGCATACAAATTTTTATGTATACCTGGGCCCTCATTGGGAAATGAAGATGCAAACAAATGGCAAAACCTAAGTGCTTATATACTAGGTTGAACAAAAAATGGCAGTTGTACCTAAAATATTTAAAGAGACTAAAGGGAGATAATTATCATTTAACAAGTCTCTTTGTATATATTTCTCTCAGCCTGACTCCCACCTCTGGTGATAAGAATGTTTCTTTCCCCCTGGAATAGACAGGGCAACTCTCACATGGGAGTTTCATCTCCTGCTTTTAGGAAGAAAAGAGGAGGTCAGAGGCACCTGGATGGCTCAGCCAGTTAAGCGTCCAACTCTTGATATCAGCTCAAGTCATGATCTTGTGGTTTGTGAGTTCCAACCCCCGAGTCAGGGTCCACGCTGACAGTGTAGAAGAATCTGCTTGGGCTCCTCTCTCTCTCTCTCTCTCTCTCTCTCCCCCTCTCTCTCCCCCTCTCTCTCCCCCTCTCTCCCTCCCTCCCTCCCTCCCTCTCCCTCTCCCTCTCTCTGTCCCTCTCTCTCTCCCCCCTCCCTCCATCTCTGTCTCTGTCTTTGTCTCTCTCTCTCTCTCTTTCTCTCTCTCTGTCCCTCCCCAGCTCATTCTTTTTCTCTCTCTCAAAATAAATAAATATTAAAAAAAAAAAAAAAAGGCAGGTCAGGGTGCCTTTCTTTCCTGCTGTCTTTCAAGTAGTCTTTAGCTCCAAATAATCCTTATGCCAAATGGCATATTTTGGAGGGGCATATTCTGCCACCCTTTAAAACTTAGAGCCTAGGACAGAAGGTGAGGCAAATACATATAGCTAATAGTTGAGTCAAAAGAGGTCTATAGTGCTCGCTTAGGCAGCACATATGATAAAATTGGAACGATGCAGAGAAGATTAGCATGGCCCCTGTGCAAGGATGACACACAGATTCGTGAAGCTTCCACATTTTTGGAAGAAGAGAAAAAAAGAGATCTATGATATATTGAGGACATCTGAGGTGGGAGAGGTGACATTTGCCCAGGCCTTGAAGAGAAGTAACATTGAGTATGTAGAAGTTGGTGTAAACAAGTAGGTGAGAAATTATGGGGCACAGTAAATAGTACATTTTATCTAGAAGGTAGTAGGTAATAAGAATAGTAATTGAAGATCAAGTTCAGACAGTGGAGTATGGGATACTGTATCAGCTAACTTTATCCAGAGTGATAGATTTTAAGACCATAGTTCTTTCCGTTAGCAGGTTTTACAGTAAGTGCAAGTTTTGGCCTTATCCTTGTGGTTGAGAGTGACTTTGTTCATTTGTTCTTTTCTAGTTTGGAGGCAAACTGGTTACCTTTGAGAATGTCAGAATGCAGTCTCAGCAGGGAGCTGAGCAGCAGCAGCAGCCACGCCCTGTGTTCATTAGTCAGGTTGTAACAGAAAAGGAATTCCTCAGCCGATCGGACCAACTTCAGCAGGTTGTGCAGTCACAAGGATTTGTCAGTTATTGTCAGAAAAAAATTGATGCTTCTCAGACTGAGTTTGAAAAAAACGTATGGTCCTTTTTGAAGGTAAAGTTGGCATTAAAACTGTTTCATTATCTGCAAATTTAACTATTCCCATTATATTCGAAATATGTCTTAATAAAGAAATTATTGCAAGATTGTGATTTCAGGAGCTTCTTGATGAAATTAACGAAACATGAAGAACACACAACCATATTTTTATGTCAAGAGTTCTTCCTTCTCTGCTTTGAAAAGCCTAATATAAAGTACTTCTTTTAATAAGTAAAAAATGACATACTAGTTATATTTAAGTGAGAGAGACATAATGTTCAGCAGATCTATTTTAAAATTAATAACATAGAGTTTAGTATAATAGAAACATAGAATAATTTCTATAGTAGATCCAGTTAAGGAAAATGGGAAAAGAGGGAAAAGCTACAGGGGAGAGAGGTTGGAGGCATTTCTCATTCCTTTTACTGCATTGCATTTAAGACAATAGAAAATAGAGTTTTTAGTTGGTCATTTTGCCTCCAGTGGAATGTCTGTTTCTTAATACCGAATTTTCCAAAGAGATCTTGAATATAACAAGGTTAACTTCTAAAATTATAGAATTTCATATCTTGTAATTATGAATTTGGGGAGAGAGTTTTAGGACATTTGAGTGTTCCCCATAGTGTTGGGTTCTGCATGCATATAACCATTGGACGTGACTTAGTTTGTACTTAACAAAAATTATAGTTTAAACTTTGGAGTGCCTGGCTGGTTCTGTCAGCAGAGCATTTGACTCTTGATCTTGGGGTCATGAGTTCAAGCCCCACAGTAGGCATAGGGTTTACTTAAAAAATAAAAGTAAGCTTTATTCAACAAGGATAATTAATTACTGGTATACTTGATATTTAAAAAATATTTTGGAGATTCTTTCAGTAGTCTTCTATATAGTAGATATAGAAAACTTTCCTTGATACAGTAGACTTTATTTTTGATGATTTTTAATAATTCTACTTGGAATTTGATCAGTTAATTGAAAATTTAAATGCAGGTCTTTATTTCAAGACTATGTCTTTTTAAAGGTAAACTTTGAGGATGATTCTCGGGGAAAATACCTGGAACTTCTAGGATACAGAAAAGAAGACCTAGGAAAGAAGGTAAATTTCTGGGAAAGGTTAAAAGGCTGTGCTTATAAAAGTAAATATTTATGTAGCATAGGTGTTCTGTTTTATAAACTTCTACACAGATAACCTCAAATCATTCAATATATATTTAATAAGAATTTGTGTTTGGTTGCCAAAGTTCTAAATACATATTATTAAATATGTAACCTTACCTTGTACCTGGATTTAAAAGCTGCCAGAACCATCTATAATTCAAACTTGACTTAATGAGCTGTGTTGTATCGGGTAGAATTGGGCCTTGGAAGATAAGAGGCTCTGAACTTCAAACACTGGAAGTAACACTTAGATTTTAAGAGGGTATGTAACCAGTGGCCTTGGAGGAAAAGAAAAAGGGGAAACTGTTAGAGATCACCCCATGTTCACTACAGCTTAAGTAATAAAGAATAGAGTACTGTTTGAAGTTACCACAGTTTTCTACCCTCACTGTTTATGCCTTAGCACACGTTCCCAAACTCTGTATTGAGTTGGTCCAGCTGACAAGTAAGTAGTAAATATTTTGGAACAAGGGCAATTTATTGTACTGAACCTGAATAAACAAAAGTCTGATTGATTAGCTTAATATTCAGCTTAATAATAATTGCTTAATAAAAAGATTCCCTTTTAAAAAGAGAAAGTCCTGGGGCACCTGGGTGGCTCAGTCAATTAATCGTCTGACTTCAGCTCAGGTCATGATCTCGTGAGTTCATGAGTTTGAGCCCCGCATCGGGCCCTGTGCTGACAGTGCAAAGCTGCTTTGGATCCTCTCTCTCCCTCTCTCTCTCTCTCTCTCTCCCTCCCTCCCTCCCTCTCTCTCTCTTAAAAATAAAACATTAAAAAAATAAATAAAAATAAAATAAATAAAAAGAAAGTCCTATTCCAGTTTTTCAGTCTTCTTCTCAAAGAGGGGCTTAATTATTATTCATTCCACAATATTGACATGAACAGCATGAAAAACACTCTGACTTTGAACACCTTGAAGGAAATATTTTAGATTCTTTGTGTAATTTGTATTAGCCCTTTGTTGTTCTTTCAGAGTGTCTAAAGTTTTCTATGGCATTGCAGAGTTGTTGCATATATGGTACAGCTTAGATACTACGCACTCTGAGCGATGCTGAGCACCATGAAGATTCGTGACCCTTCGATGTCACATCACAGCTCTGCCGCTTATTGGCTGTGTGTCTTTGCTCAATCCTTTAGATATTTTTTATATTTAATTTTATTATTAGTCTGAACTTCTTGGTGCTATAACCTGTAGGTTTGTAAGAGATTAATATGAAAGTTTTGGGGACGTCTGGGTGGCTTAGTCGGTTGAGTGTCCGACTTTGGCTCAGGTCATGATCTCACGGTCTATGGGTTCGAGCCCCACGTGGGGCTGTGTGCTGACAGCTCAGAGCCTGGAGCCTGCTTCAGATTCTGTGTCTCCCTCTCTCTCTGCCCCTCCCCCGCTCATGCTCTGTCTCTCTCTCTCTCTCTCTCTCTCTCTCTCTGTCAAAAATAAATAAACATTAAAAAAAAAAAAAGTTTTGCTGAATGCCCGATAGCAAAAATGAAGAAATAGAACCTGTTTGTCAAAATACTTGTAATAGCAGTTCTTTCCATAGTGAGTGCCTGAAGAAATTTTTTTTAATTAATTATAGCTATTTAAAACAAAGTAAAAGAAAACATGCTTGTTTTTTTAATTAATTATAGCTATTTAAAACAAAGTAAAAGAAAACATGCTTGTTTTGTGATCGAATAGCAGATTTTATTCTTTTAAACACACCATCCTTGATCTGAATTTTTGTGGATTTTGCCAATGAAAATGGAGAAAGAGGTGAGCATTTGTTACATGCACTGAAATAGAATTCCATGTAGTAGGTGAGTTGTTGTTTTTATTTCAGATTGCTTTGGCCTTGAACAAAGTGGATGAACCCGATGTGGTAAGAAGGCCTTTAAAAATAGCTACCTTCCAAAAATTTGGTTTAGGTCATAACAAAGAAGGAAATGTAATTTAAGACATGTGTCTTTTTTATTGCTTTACAGTGTAAAAATACATGCTGATTGTAGATATTTTAATAAGTGAATAACTATCATTTTAAAATAGTATAAGTTTAGCTGGTAGAGCATTCCTTTCTCTTGACAATATTTGAATTTTGCGAAAGAGGGCAAACAATATCAGTGGCTGCTCAGATACTTAAGGTTAAGATCTCTGTTCCCAAGGGACATTTGATGGGGGCTGGGGGGAGAGGGAGAAAGGAAAGTCTTAGCAGTCATGGCTCTTTGCTTTTCCTCTATTAGTGTTTCTTAAATAAATTTACTTAGTGTTGCTTCTTATGATTAAACTAGCTCTGAATTTTGTTGGTTTGGTCTTTTGTCTTGCTTGTTCACTAATATTCTTTTAATGCTACGTCCTTCAACTTCCTCTGTAATTGTTTTGTGTACCAAAGGCTCTTAAAGATTCTGACCAAGTAGCACAGAGTGATGGGGAGGAGAGCCCTGCTGCTGAAGAGCAGCTCTTGGGAGAGGTACTTATTTTTTTCCTTTTTAATTACATTGGTAAAGTATGTTATATTTGTTTATCTCACATTGAAATATGGAAAATTTGCTTGACTACTTGTCAGAATGAAATTGGGAGATGTTGTTTTCTTAGAGATTTTTGGGCTAGGAGTCTATTTACTAGTTTGACAGAACTGTCATCAGTGAAATCTTTAGTCCTCTGACCTAGCTTCTGGATTATATGTCTTAAAATTAACAGTTGACATGAGATTGACTTAATTCGGTCAGATGGATATCAGCATGTCACAATGAAAAGAGATGTTGCTCAGAAATCCACAATGCATTGCATATAAAGTTTATGTTTTTTCTTGACACATTAATATTTAGGACCTACGATCAGTGAGAAACAAAGGCTTCTAGATTAGTCTTGAACTTTGAATCCAGGTATAGAAATTTTCACTAATTTGAACTGTCATGATTTTTTGATTGACATGATAAACGTGTCATGAGTTGTAGTTGACAATTTTTATAACCAGTAGAGTCCTTGAACACAGAGTTGTATCATTAATTTTTTTCCTTTTGTTTTTCTGGGTTTTTTTTTAACCACTATTAAATAATTCTGTACTTTTCTTGCTTTCTAATTATATTTCATCTTGGACAATTAATCAACACGTTCTTGTTTCTCATCTCATCTTTGACTTTTTCATTGTTCTTTGTGGTATAGAGATACCTTGACTGGAATGTCTCTTACAATCCTTTGCTAAGTTACAAGAGTAATTCATCAGTAAATTTAGACTTTTACAAGAAAATTGTTAAAAAAAACAACTTTCCTTAGAAGTAGATCTTCTGACATTTATTTAATCTGAAAATAAAGAATATGTGTAAAATCTTAGTAAAACTTTGAACCAATTTTGGGAATACCTATACAGAATTGTAGGATACCTTGAAGAAATGTACTTTCATTTATGTACAACTAGACTAACTATGTATTATCAAATAGAAGGCCATTTGGAAATACACTTATGAATGAATAGATCAGAATAATATGCACATAACAAAACGATAGTCACCAATGTGTACTTTTGGAGTATTCAAAAAAAAGTTTAAGGAGATAGGACCATCTCCTTTACCTTGATGATGCTATTTGTTTATCAGACATAGTAGTTTACACATTGAAAATACTCAATATGTAATCAGCTGCTTTTTTCACCATTATTTACATTTCAGAAGTCAATAAATAGATTTTATTGTTTTCTTAGAAGGCAAATTTGAAAAATTGTGAGTTAAAAAAAGGGTTTTTTTGTAAGTTAGTGAATATAATCAGATCAGTATCTGATTTATTTCTTAATAGGAATAATTTAAGCTCTAGAATGTTTTTGTTTTAAAGTTCTAAAATGCTTCCCTGTAATTAGGGAAAGAGTTAAGGTTTTAGCTATTTTTCTGTAATAGTATTAACTAATTAAGCATTGATGATGCTGTGCTGTGCTCTGCACTAAAATTCCCCAATCCAAAAATGCCCCTGACTTTGAATACTAGGTGTTTACATTCAGATGTATAGGTAACACACACAGAAGATAGCTATTTTATCTCCTGCAAGACAGCTATCTTTTTCTTTAAATTTTTCTCTATGATTTCTTTAATATATTTTATTTTTGTCTTCTTGTGACTTTTTATGCATAGAAGAGAAAGCATTTAAACTATTTGCCAGCAATATGCCTTCATTATGTTTCTTTTCTTCTAAAGAAAGAAAATATACTGATAAGTAGTTTCAGAAATTTATAACAGAACTGTGTGTATCTTTTTACCAGACCAACCTGCTATGGCAGGTATGACTAATTTAAGAGAATACAAAGTCTATAATTGAATTTGAGTATATTCATACAGTCTTTTATATAGCATTTGTATAAGAGCACCAAGTGATTTTTCTTTCATAACTGATTCAATTAAACAAAAATACCTTATAAGTAAACCTAATGGACAGAAGTTTTTAGACATAGAAAATTTTAGATGTGTAGAAGCAGAGTTGTTTTAACAGTCTAAATATGGTAAAATTAAAAACACGTGTATTTTGCTTGTTTCAAACTCCTCTTATTTGAAGTAAAAACAAACATTCTTCAATAATTTCTGAGCTACCAGTAATGGATATGTACACTTATAGTTTGTTTAACATTATTCCTGATGACTTTGGATTTTATTTATGATTGTATAATGGGAGTTAATACTTAGGAAAGTCTTAGATCTGAGAACTTTTCTGGAATAACTGCTCATGTCATCTAGTCAGTAGGTGAATTATATATATATATAGTAAATATATAAATTTTGTTTTGCCAGTAAATTTCTCCACAGTTTCACTGTGGCTAAATTGCTGCCCTTTCCATCTTTTAGTGCATCAAAGAAGGAAAACAAGAATCTGAATTTCTGCCACCAGCAGGAAGAACATTTAACATCTCCATCAGTGGTGGTAAGTACTTATTTCATTTTTATTTTTACCTATTTGAAAACAAATAGTCCCTAAATTTAAGTTACAAATGTTTTGTGACAAGTGGTGGAGGGTTGAAAAGAAGAACCCAGTTATTTAGTATATGTAATCAGGGGGCACCTGGGTGGCTCCATCGGTTAAGAATCTGACTTAAGCTCAAGTCATGATCTTGCGGTCCGTGAGTTCGAGCCCCACGTTGAGCTCTGTGCTGGAGAGCCTGGAGCCTGTTTCAGATTCTGTGTCTCCCTCTCTCTCTGACTCTCCCCCGTTCATGCTCTGTCTCCCTCTGTCTCAAAAATAAATAAAAGTTAAAAAAAAAAAATTAGTATATGTAATCAGTCTCTTGGAGATAGATGTTCTGACATCAATGTAATAAAAACTGTGTAATGATCTCTATTATTCCAGTTTAAGCAATCTGAAAATGTGTTATTTTACCTGATTTTACTTACATGCATCTCAATATATTTCCATAGAAATTGATCCACTAGTAATATTCAGAAGTTAGCATTGTTTTCTCCTTTGTGTGTGCATGTAAAAGTTGATATGTATAAGATTTTTTCTTTTAACAAAACCTTTTATTAACTTGGGTGTATTTCCTTATTGCAGATATTGATGGTTTAATTACTCAGGCTTTGCTGACGGGTAACTTTGAGAGTGCTGTTGACCTTTGTTTACATGATAACCGCATGGCTGATGCCATTATATTGGCCATAGCAGGTGGACAAGAACTCTTGGCTCGAACCCAGAAAAAATACTTTGCAAAATCCCAAAGCAAAATTACCAGGGTATGTTGTTTTAAAAATAAACTATAACACTGTTCTGAGTATAAAAGCAATACATTCTTAGAATAGATAATTGATATGCAGAAAACAGTTAAAAAACTAAAACAAAACACCCATAGTTCCTTGAACCAGAAATAGTTATTATTGATAGTTTGGCGTTGTTATTTTTATTTTTTGTACTTTATGTATATAATTTTTTAATGAAAAGTACTTTTCATATTTTTATTGTAGAAAAGTTAGAACATAGAAAAATTTAAAGGTAAATATTTTAATTTTTAAATTCTAATTCTTCCATCAAATTGGAGTATTTAGGATGATTGGATAGTTATCCAATTGTATTTGTGGGACGAGGTGAGCCTAGGGTCTTCCTACTCTGCCGCCATCTTCCTCTTTCTCGACCTTGATGAAGTTAATTCTGACTTCATATCTCACGTGTACTCAAAACATTTTTTCTTATCCATCAGAGCAGGTCATGCCTTCCTGTTAATGTTTTGATAATACCCTATACTTTTCCTTCTCAGCATATTTTTTTAAGTTTATTTATTTATTTTTAAGTAATCTCTACACCGAACATGGGGTTTGAACTCACTACGCCAAGATCAAGAGTCGCATGCTCCTCCAGCTGAGTCAGCCTGGCACCCCTCCTTCTCAGCATATTTACATTACAAAAAATGTTTGTGTGATGGGACTTGTTTGGGTTTTTTTTGTTTTTTGTTTTTTGGTTTTTTTTTTGAGGAAAAATAATAACCATCTTTTTTATGTCTGTTGGTTCAGGGATATTCTTCACTTTGTTGCTGCTTTATTCTGCATGAAATACTGTGAATAGTAGGTTTAAAAGATATGATTGATTGGCCAGAGGTAATTTTTCTAATATACCAGAGATTTTTAATTCTCCTTTATTTTCCTTTCTTAAGCTAATTACTGCAGTGGTGATGAAGAACTGGAAAGAAATTGTTGAGTCTTGTGACCTTAAAAATTGGAGAGAGGCTTTAGCTGCTGTATTGACTTATGCTAAACCAGATGAGTTTTCAGCCCTTTGTGGTAAGAAAATGAGCCTTATATTTATACAATGTATATGGCATCGTATATTTTATATAAAATTAGTAATATATTATTAGAAATGTTTGCAAAGCAGCTAATCATAGATAAGAAAAAGAAGTTCCCATTTGGATACTTTTGTTAGAATTATTAACATTACTTCTCCATATCTAGTCATTACTTTTAATAATATTTCTTAACAGTTTTGGTTTCCAGCAGACCGGACCTAGAGTCTTGCCTCTGCCACTTACTAGTTGTATGACCTCGGAAAAATCACTTTCTAAGCCTTAGTTAGTCTATTATATGTAAAATTACACATAATTAGCTTTCAATTAATAAATATTAACTGAATAAAATTAGTAATTATAACATTTGATTGGAAATTATAAATTACTGTTAAAGGCTGTGACTAGACTGGTAGCTAAGGAATGATACTCCTTACTTGTAAGAACAGAAGCTTCAGAGTGCTAGTATCAGAACAACCAACCATTTGCTACCTTGAAAGTATTATGAGAATATGAAAGTTGTAAGATATTAACTTTATTATCATAAGTGATTTATTGTAGTCCTACCTACCATTGATGTTCATTTCAAATGTGCCATATTTCATCTATTTACACAAATATCTGACATGTTGAAATGGAGTTAAATGTTCATTAGGATTTTTCTGTTCAAATGTCCTTTCCATTTATTATTTTTTAATGTAATTCAGGGAAATTCATTCTGCAACTAGGTATATAGAATCTTGAGAAGTCATTCCTTACATACAATTTGTCACGCACTTCCATTCATTTAATAAATAAATACTTACTGAGCATTTACATAACTGATTTTGTTTCTATCTGCTACTCATTGGTTGTGAAGTTTAATTCATACTTCTGAAAATATTATTGGCTTACTTACGACTTCATGTTCAGATTGCCTTGAGTATAATCTTACTTTGTTTTCCTCTTGATCGGTAGATCTTTTGGGAACCAGGCTTGAAAGTGAAGGTGATATCCTCCTGCAGACTCAGGCATGTCTCTGCTATATCTGTGCAGGGAATGTAGAGAAACTAGTTGCATGTTGGACTAAAGCTCAAGATGGAAGCAGTCCTTTGTCCCTTCAGGTTAGTATCTTTGAAACAAGGGGTGCTTACTTTCTAGTGTTGTCTTTCACCCTACTTCTATTCTAGAAATTGACTTGTTCCAGAAGTTCATTGCTTTCACCTTAGTTACCTATGTTTTAGAAGTTCTTTTGCTGGATAACTTATGTGTATTTGTAGCATATTTGGCGGGGCAAAGTATGAGATGATGGGATAGTAAAATGGAGTTGCAACTGCTTGTGAAATCAAGGTTGTGATTTGGTAGTTTATTGGAAGAAGCAGGTGGCAAGAGCATGAAAACAGTCCTAGAGTGTACGTCTTTTCCCCCATGCTTCTCTCCCTGCCTCTGGTGACCCTATCTGCCTTGGGCAAGGAAAGAGGCAATGTGGGGTAAGGAATGGGAGACCTTCCCAGTACCAATAGAGAATCTTAATCGTCATGATTAAGGGAAAATGAAAGTAAGAGGTAAATGGAATCCTATGTAGCACTAAAACCTGGACAAGAGGGGGAGTAAAAAATATGGGGACTATTTTCAGGCATGGAGTAACTGTATACAGTATTTAGATTTTTTTTTCTAAGCATTTAATCAGAGTCTCATAATATTCATTCAGGTATTTCTTTTTCGCTCTGGAAAGAGATTTTCTCAGTACAGTTGTAACTTTAAAGATCACTTTATTAAAACTGAAAATCTGGTAGGAAATCACAAGTGCTTTTGAGAGAAAGCACACTTGTTTTACACTTCTGGATCTGTGTACTTTTGAAGGGCCGATAGATAGGATATTCTTGTGCTTTATACTTGAGGCTTCCCATTGTTGAAATAATTGGTATTGAAGAGCAATGTGAAAAATTTGGGGTTGAAATAGTAAGCTCATTGGAGGTCACCTCTTAGTAGTAGTGTTTTTATAGTATAGGTAGTATGATGTTTTCAGTCAGTTTCTTCTATACCTGCTGGAACCCAGTTTCTGCCTTTGGACATTTATCTGCTGATCACTTTCACTTTGGATGCTTGCCTACTTTAAGCTCACAAGACAAGTATCTGGCACTTTAAGGATATTTAGGAGAAGGAAATAACCTATGCCCTAACCATGATAAGGTACTTTCTTCCTCCTTACTTTTTCAGTTTACGTGAATGGTGGACAGCTGTTGCAGAAGTTTTTGAGAGAGAGGATAATAAGATAAACTTTTAGGAGGTTTTAGAAATCTTAGTATTTCTTCATTCCTGCTCTCTTGCATACACATCTTGGTAATTTTGTTTGCTTGCCCTTCTCTCTCCCTTCTTTTCCTCACTTAGGATCTTATTGAGAAAGTTGTCATCCTGCGAAAAGCTGTACAACTCACCCAAGCCATGGACACCAATACTGTAGGAGTTCTTTTGGCTGAGAAGATGAGTCAGTATGCTAATTTGTTGGCAGCCCAAGGCAGTATTGCTGCAGCCTTGGCTTTTCTTCCCGAAAACACCAACCAGGTAATTAGAATTGACCATTTCTCTTCTTTTAATGTGTGAATAAGGTGAGTCCAGTGGGTAGCACTTAGTGTTAAACATAAGAATATTGGTAAGTAGAATGTTTTGGAACAATTGAATTTCTGTCATCTGACCATAAGTGAATGTTACTGACAATTATTCAAGCATCATTTTAGGTGTACCCAGACGGTATTGGAGAGATAGGATGCTCTTGTAGTACGATAGATCCCTTTGTACTGATGGGCATAGTATTTGAGGGAAAAAATGGAAAAGGACCAACTTCTAATTTCTTGAGCCAAATGCTGATTCTTTGTACATGGTTCTTTGTAGGAATCTTCTGTGTTAGAAAGCTATGAATATTAATACTTAAATAATTGGGGTTGTAGTTTTAAAATTCCCACAAATGCTAGACATAGACATAGATATTAGTGAAGAAGTTCATTCTGTATACCATTTCAGTCTGATACTGTCTGCAGACAAGTACATTTTTAAAATACTCAAGGCAGGGAGAATGACATTTCTGATTTATTATTTGGTATGCATTAAATTGGGCTTTTTCAATGCAATGGAATTAAGTAAGTGACTGACAATATAATGATGGACACGATTGCCAAGATTCTTTTCCTAAGGGAGTTTTCCAAAAGTGATACATAACTATGATAGAGGTAGTAGTGCAGTGGAATCACAGAAGAGGGCAACCTAAATTTAATAATGAAGCATGGGTAGAAATCAGGGAGAGGTTTGAGGACAGTTATCCACAAGTAGGATGTTTGTATCTATATTGTGTGTGTGACAGAGCTTAATTTTGAGCCTTGAAGATATTTTCTTGTTTCTATGCTTTTTATTATAAACTTTATTTTGTTTTTGATGGATTTTTTTAATTGTTTTCAGTATTTTGTCTCTTGTAGGGAATTATCAGTAAATTTCATTGAGTAGTTTCATTGAGTAAAAACACTTAAGTCTATGTTCCAGCATTATGGAGGTTTGACTCTAGTTGGTTTTGAAACACATTTACATGTTGTATCTTTCGATTTTATCTGTGAGAATATTAGGTAGAATAGAAGTAGACTTTATGATGACCTTGGCATAATTATTTTATGACTTTTTAAACACCCCTTTAATAGTGAGTTATAAGACCCTTTAAGACTAACTTAATCTAAGACCTTTAGATCTTGTAGCCTCAGTATTAAACTCTTTATCTTCGATACCATTTATAACCACATACATTTTTTCTTTTTTTTTTCTTTTTTTTAAAGCTTATTTATTTTGCGAGAGAGTATGTGCATGCACACAAGCAGGAGAGGGGCAGAAAGAGAGTGAGAGAGAAAATCCCAAGCAGGCTCGGCACTGTCAGTGTAGAGCCCAACGCAAGGCTTGAACTCACAAACTGTGAGATCATGACCTGAGCCAAAGTCAGATGATTGACCGACTGAGCTGACCAGGCACCCCTAACCACATACATTTTCTGTATATTATTCTTCATGTTTCCTTTGGACTTTTAAAGAACATTCTCTATGTAAAAATAAACAATTTTGAAGTTGCTGTCTTCTATATATTTCAGTAGACCCTTAGTATTTTCTGGGGAACATGTCCTGAGACTTTGTGATATCATTATAGTATCTAACCTTCCTCCCTAATAGTATACCTAACAGTTTAAATGACAGCTTTAAACCTTTAGGGAATTTATAGTAATGTATGACTTTTTAAAGTTACTAAAATCAGTTCTTGCTGAAATATTTTAACATTACCTTTTTGTTGTTGTTTGTTAATATCTGGAACATGTATGCGGTCAACTCATACTTATTGTAGATCTGTATAATTGTAGATCTGTGTAAGCTACCATGAGTATGACATCTTACTCTTTTATTTCCAACATCTCTCTCTCTTTTTTTTTTTTAATTAATTTTCCTTCCTTTCTTAGGTCACCATTTTCTTTCATCACATCGTCAGCAGTTGATTCTTTTGGGGACCTTTTTTCCCTATAAAGAAATGAAGTTGTATTTTTTTAAACTACTTTTGTGATTTGTGAAAATTACTCAACTATAAGAAAATACAAAAGAGCAGAGATGATGAGTGGCATTGATCTTACATACTACTGTGTGGTGGGCATAATTCAAATCCTTGCCTCAGTTAAATGATATATCATGGGCCTTTGGTATCAGTCTTGAGTATTAGAAGTCATGATGTTAAACCCTCTTGTGCTAGGATCTATTATATAGGAAACAGCATATGAACAAGGAGCATATGACCGATCAAGCTTACTTTAAGAAAAGCAACATGCTGTCATATAGTTCAGTAAGTTCTAACATTCTGCTTTATTTTCTTCCATTGCTTGTTATAGCCAAATATTGTGCAGCTTCGTGACAGACTTTGTAGAGCACAAGGACAGCCTGTACCAGGACAGGAATCATCTAAAATTCCTTATGAGAGACAGCAGCTGCCTAAGGGCAGGCCTGGACCAATGGCTGGCCACACACAGATGTCAAGAGTTCCAGCTCAACAATATTATCCCCATGTGAGTGATATGGTCCAGATTAAGTAGGAACATTTATATATTTCTGTTCAAAAATTTGTTGGGTAAGAGACCTTAATCTGCTATGATAAGTCTAGTTGTCTAGTTAGACAACATAATGTTTTAATAGTTTTTCTTTTTGTATTCTTGAAAGTGATGGTCTGTTCTTTTTATTTTTATTTTTTATTTTTTTTAAGTTATTTATTTATTTTTTTAAGTAATCTCTGCACCAAACGTGGGTGGGGCTCAAACTCACCACTCCGAGATCTAGAGTCACATGCTCTTTCCATTGAGCCAGCCAGGTGCCCCTGGTCTGCTTTTTTTTTTTTAATTATCACTTTAATCTGGTCAAACAGATTATATTTTAGATATAAATTAATTTAAGCTCTCTGGGGAGATTTTTTATTTCCCCATCATTCAAACTACCCATACACATGTACATCTGTTCTTGAAACTGCTTCAACTTGATTCATCTGACAAGCTGTAAGTAAAGTAGTGGGAACAATTTGTGGGTGATTTGGTTAATACTATGAAATATTTTTTAGAAAAGGTACTCTTATTTTGAGTATTTTATTCTGAATCATTACTACAGGTTTACTGTGTCTCTTGTATCAACACAGTATTCAGAACATACTTTTTTTGGATAACTTGGATATTAGTGAATGACCAAAGGTGTATGAAATTGTAGGTCATGGGGATTATAAAGATGATTAGATATTTTTAAGTAAGTAAGTAAATTACAACATTTAGTGGCATAAAATGTGGCATTTTACTGTCTTTTACTATTTCATACAGAAACTTATATTTCCGGACCCGCAGATAACCTTCATGTTCTTGAATGAAAAGTACATTTTCATAAGTAATAAATGGTCTTGATTGATAACAAAGTTAGCAGATCCTCTCCCCATTTTAAAATACATCAGATTACTGATAGAATTGACAAGGTCTTTTTTATAATCTATTGCAACAAAAGTAAATATAAAATCATGGAAAGCTAAAAAAAAGATCAATTAGTGCTCTTTTGTCTATTGCACTTTTGATTAATACTTAATCAGGAATAGATCACATTTGGATTTAACTGTAACTATCTAGAGTATTCTCTGTTTGTTTGTTTTTTCCTTTATTTGATAATTTATTGAGAGCTTTTCTATGAGTGCCTGTCTTTATTCTGTCTGTTGATACATTGGTAAACAAAGCAGATTAAGTTTCCCACTATTATGAAGACTTTACTAGTTTGAGAAAAGTCTATGACATAGGTAGGGCAAAGCAGGCAGTGACTGGAAGAACTAAGAGGCACAGACATCAAGTGACAAGCCAGAGTTTTAAGACAGAGCTTGAATTTCTTAATATCGCCTGGCCAACTTGATATTAGAACTCCCAAGCATCTTTTGTTCAATCATGCTATCTTGAAGGGTACTGAGGTGAGACACCCTCTACTTTGGGAAAAGAGAATATTTACTCTCTATGTCCTTGAGTTTATCTGTCTTTCTGGGAAGATATAAAAACACTGAAAGACTTTCATTGTACTTTGACTTAGCAGTCTAATACTTTAACAAAAGAAAAACAAATTCAGAAACTAAGCAGTGATTTTCTTTTTTCTTTTTTTTGTTTTTTTGTTTTTTTGTTTTTTTGTTTATTTTGAGAGAGAGAGAGAGAGAGAGTATGTGTGCACACGGGAGCAGGGAAGGGGCAAAAAGAGAGAGGGAGAGAGAGAGAATCCTAAGCCATGCCCAGTGCAGAGCCCAACATGGGGCTTGATCTTACAACTGTGAGATCATGACCTGAGCTAAAATCAAGAGTTAGACGCTTAACTCACTGAGCCACCCAGACACCCCAAGCACTGATTTTCTTGATTAAAGCTTATCATGTACCAAATGAGGACAGGAGCTTGCGGTTTTAAAGGAATGTTTACAGGAAGGGGTAAAAGGGTGAGAGGGAGGCCAGATTAGTAGGAGTTCCACTTCCACTTGGAATTTCTATGAAGATTTACTTGACCAGAAAGATTTTGGTGTCTTAAAAAATTTGTTTTGAAAATCTTAGGACTCCAGGGTAAGCAACATGGTGTAGTATAGCAAACACTGGCCTGGAAATCAGGAGGCCTGGATTCAGTCCTAGGTCTGTCACCAGCTAGTTGTATTGACCTTAGGAAGCCCCTTCATTTCTCTAGGTGTTGGTTTTCTCAGTGGTCATGGGTGGGGATTAGACTGATTGATCTCTAATATCCTTTGATTATATGTTTCTAAGCCTGATATGGGACTAATACGATTTTTGCAGCTCTAATAAAATCCAGAAAAGGGAACTTGTAGCAATATGCTTACAGATCTAATAGTAGCATGAATACTATTAATGCTTCAAAATCACTTTTCTACTCAATTACCTTTTTTCCTCCAATATCTTCTTTCCTTACCTACTTACAGGAACTAGCTTTTCCCCTTATTCTTGACACTTGAATGCTACTTTTTTTTATGCTTTGATTTAGGTTTTCATGTTGATTTTTCTACTGCCTCCCTCTCCCTGTTTTGTTGTGAATGTGTTTTTCTTTTGGAATCCCAGCTACCTTGAAAGCAATTGCCTGACTAACATATGCTATCTTGCTACTCTTATTTTTTGCTATGCATCTGGCTGTTAATGCCTTCTGGGTGTTTTTTTTTTTTTTTTTTCTTTTAACATTTTTATTTTTTATTTTCTGTGATTGGTATTTCTTTGTTCAATTCAGGTTAGAATTGCCCCTACTGTCACTACCTGGAGTAACAAAACTCCTACCGCCCTTCCCAGCCATCCACCTGCAGCCTCTCCCTCTGACACACAGGTATATCCTTCATTATTCATCTTTGAGCAGAATTCTGCTCACTTAAATATATATATAGTTAAATATTCTCTACCCCGCTTTTCTTAATTTCCCCTTCCCCCATTTGTCCGCCTGCTTATTGCATTTTAATGCTTTAGGATGCAAGAAGTTTCTGGACAATTAGTTTATTTTCTTCTCCCCCTCCTTTTGCAGTTCTAAATTGACCTCAGCTAGAAAAATATCAACTGAAGTTCTAACGATGGTTTAAATCTGATTTCACTGAAGATTTTCTTTTTTCTTTCTTCTTTGTTTTTGAGCATTGCAGAAATTGAAGAGAAACGAAAGTTCCCTTGTGGCATTTATACTTATATTTCCAAAGTGTGGATGGAATTTAGTAGAGATGGAAAATCCTGGTGACTTATTATAAATATCATTGACGCTGTTTTGTGAAGTTATTAGCATCTGTTGCCATTTATTGCAATTAATACTTTAGACCTGTCTGATCTTTAAATCACTTAGAATGTGTTGCTCAGAAAATGTGTTCTAAAGAAGACAGAATGTGCAAATGCAGTGTTTCTTACACAGTAAAGTTAAAAAAAAAATAAACAGTTCCGTTTCAGAGATTATAAATCCATCTGGTAAGATTTTTGGTTCCAAATGTAATCCTCCTTTTTATCATATTCTCATTTCCTAGGGAGAAAATCCTCCACCTCCAGGTTTCATAATGCACGGAAATGTTAATCCAAATGCGACCACAGCTCAGCTTCCCACATCTCCAGGTCACATGCACACCCAGGTACCACCTTATCCACAGCCACAGCGTAAGTAGTGTGACCCTGAAGTCCTTGCACAACAGCATGTCTTACCTAATGTAGTAACATTTTGCTTTAAAGCTCTAAACCCATGATCAAATCAGTTTTAACAAGTAAAGAAAGAACTGTGTAGGATTCGAGAGGGAGAAACACAGTTTCCCTAGGTGACATCCCTGATTAGCATGCTTGGAAACAGCCTCCTATGTCAGTCCATTCAGAACAGTTGGCTCCTGTTCCTGAGCAATTACTAAGAACAGTGAATTGTCCCATGATTTTGGTATTAAAAAACAGAATTTTTGAAATGATTTTGTTATATATTCTTTCCTTTCAGCAAGATGACACAAACCATTTTTGGAAAAATGGTTCCAAGGGACATTTCAATATCCAATATCTCCCCTGCCCCCATGTACAACCTGCTTGACTATCAACAGCCTGCACCCCAGTAGAACATTTGTTATAGTAGTGAATCTGCATTGACACGTCATTATCGCCCAAAGTCCATAGTTTACTTTAGTGTTCTCTCTTGGTGTTGAACATTCTATGAATTTCGACAAATGTATGGTAATAACATGTACCCACCATTGGCTTTTGTTTTTTAGAAAATATTTGCACTTATAAAGTAAAATATCACCACTATTTTAAAATTTACATGAAGAGAAAAAAAAATCTCCAAGCAGAAAATTATATGATTAAACAACTATTACAAAAGCAAGAGGCCACTGCCTAGTAAGAACTAATCTTAATAAGCATGTTCTATGCTAAAGTGGATATTCTTACTTAACATGAATACAGATTTGACACAATTTTTCACTCATGAAAATGCTGTCTTCAGAGTAGAACAAGTACAGTTCTGGTAGATTCACTCTGTAGAGGTCCATACCTACCCCTGGTCATGAAAAATGTGGTAATATTCTCTAATCTGGGCTCAGGTCTTTGCATCAAAACATTAGTTGGCTGCCTGAATGCTTACTAACCAACTGTGTATAGTATATGAAATACTATGTAGTGATTGTTTTGTCAGGGATCTTAGAGAGTTGGCTGTTAATCTGGAACTAAGCTCAAAATCACAATGTGAGTAGCTGATTAGTTTACTAGATGTTGGAGAAGGTATTTGATTCATAACAATAGTGCTCACCCTACAATTCTTCCGGTGGAGGAGATGTTGAGCCGCCAGCAAAGTCCCTGTAATTTACTGTAACGGGGAGTGCTTGGGACGTGTAATTCCTGCATGGTTCCATCTGGTGGCTAGTCGGTGTCACTGCAGTCTTTTCTCAGGCACAGGAAGTCTGAGAAAAGGGTCGGTCTTTCAGTGTTTGGGTTTGATGATTGAAAGATTTTCATAGCCAGAAGCAGTCTGGAGATGGCATATTTCACATATTGATCCAATGGGTATATTTTAGTATATTTAAGGGTATCCAAGTCATCAAAAGCATAACATATAAGGGTTAATACTTGGTGGTAGCTTATTGTTCTAATAATAATGACAAAAATAATTTCCATAGAATGAGACAACTGGTTTTTTGTTGCTGTCAATAAACTTATAACTAATCAAAATTTCTGTTTCTTCTCCTTGGTGTAGCTTATCAACCAGCCCAGCAGTATTCCTTCGGAACAGGGGGGTCAACAATGTATCGACCTCAGCAGCCCGTTGCTCCTTCTGCTTCAAACGCTTACCCTAACACCCCTTACATGTCTTCTGCTTCTTCCTATTCTGGGCCGTCTCAGCTGTACGCAACACAGCCCCAGGCCTCTCCACCTACCTCCAGCTCTGCTGCTTCTTTCCCTCCTCCCCCTTCCTCTGGAGCATCCTTCCAGCATGGCGGACCAGGAGCTCCACCGTCATCTTCAGCTTATGCACTGCCTCCTGGAACAACAGGTACACTGCCTGCTGCCAGTGAGCTGCCTGCGTCGCAAAGAACAGGTCTGCGCTTGAAAGGGATTTGGTTTGGCTCCCTCCTTTATTTTTTCATGAACACGTGGGTGGATGGAGGGGAATTATGTCTGACTCTTTGTAAACTGAGTAATCTGAGGTGTTGAGTTTTTATAACAAATTCTGAAACTATTTCTAAAAGTGTGATCGTCCCATAATGAACTTTAGTTGCTAAATGAGGAAAACTTTAGAGCTTCAAAAGGGTAAGAGTATATAATCTGCCACTAAGCTTAAAATAAGTGGTAAGAAATTAATTGGCAAGATAAGTGGTGTTTGGAACTAGGTTTAATTGACACTAATTTCTTTAGAGCCAAACTTTGCTCTGTTCTTATTGAGAAGTTTAGCATTTTTTAAATTATTTGTGCCTTAAGCCCATTCATGGAGATTAAACATGGTGATTGTATATAATTTTATAGTTACGTTTATTTATAAAGATGAGGGATCTGGATATGCTTATCTAAAGGAAAAAAGTGAGAGAACACAACTCTGACAGAGGATCTCTAATGAGAGAGCAGAAAAGTAGAAAGTCTGTGGACAGTAGTGCAGCGATTCTTCATTAGGGCAGCACCACCCTCAGACAGTTTAGGAATTTCAAGGATTCGATAGATAGTCTAACAGTGTAGTCATGCCTGAAGTTTTCTAATGAAAACCATAATCTTAAATTATTATTATTATAATGAGATACACGTTTTCTAAATTCTTATCTCATTTTATAATTAGAGCATTACATTAATTTTTTATGGGGAGGTTTTATTATCTGGTTTTCATTTTGGCCCCTAGCAAAAGGGGCCTCAAAGGCATGTGTTATAAAAAGGGATCGATGAATCAGGGTTAGGAACCACTAACCATACTGGTTAAGAATGCAGGCTTTGGAATTCAATCTCCTGGGTTTGTACCCCAGCTTTGGGTAAGTTACTTAAACTTCTTCAAGCCTCCATTTCCTCAGAATGAATATTAATACCTGCTCATAAGCTCATGAAGAAGATTGAATGCATTAATACATTAAAGCATTTGGGGATAGTGACTGTAAAGTTGGCTGTGATTACACAAAACCTGACTCAAAATTAGAGCTCTGTGCCTTTTAGTATTTGAAAATAGTTTCCCTTTTAGATTATAACCAATGTTTTTGAACTAAAGGAACAAAGAGATGAATGAATCTTGCTTTGCTCCTAATACTTTAGTTGCTCCTGGGGCGTCCAGTATGTATGTGTGTGTGTGTGTGTATATATATTTTAAGCAGTAGCTGTAATTACTGAAAACAATTATAAAATAGGATCTATTGAAGAAATATTCTATTCTAACAAAGTCTCATGAATGCAGAATTATATACCTATCACCTTTCTTCTCTGATATATAAAGGCCAGAGTACCAAAAATCTCACACATACATGCGTGCACACGTGTGCGTGCGCGCGCGCGCACACACACACACAAATATCTCTATCACCCTTTACTGCACAAATAAAATTTCTGTAACTTTCAATATAAATAGTTCAGTAGATTGATATTTTAGAGAGGAGTGCTAATTCAGTTGTAGAGTTCAAAAATTACCTTCTGAAACCTCAATAGTGAAGATAGTATCTATTCTGAATAGTTGGGTAATAGAGTTCTTGATTGAAAGATGAGTTCCAGAAAATTCCCACTTTAAAGTGGTGCAGGGAAATAGGTGAGTCATCATTTACTGAACATACACTGGACATGTACCATCATTTGCCATATATTTTCTTATTTAATTATCAGAGCCATGAGAAAGAGAAATAAGTTTTTTTTAATTGACATGAGGAAACTTGGTTTCCTAGGAGTTAAACTCATGGTTGCATGATGATAGTCTCCAAGTTGAGATACAAACCCAGGTCTCTCAGTCTATAAAGCCTAATAAGTTCATTCTTCTTTACCAGATGGTCTAGTCGTGATATAAGTCATAGAAGTAGTTATCAATGTTAGAATTACAAAAATCCTATAACAACACTGTTTTAGGTATTTTGTTACTTCATCATCTAAGTTAAATATTTGCATGGGTATTCTTAAGCAAAAGTGTATTTGGCCTTGAGATAAAGTCTTTGCTTATATACAAAGTAACAGAATGTTCTAACCTGGCTGAGAAACAGAGTGACTAATAGGAAGAAGAAGCAAACATTTTTCAGTATTCAGCATGTTCTAAGCCAGCTGCTTTGTTACCTCTTGCCTGTTAATAGTCCCCTGTATTTTACCATATTTTACTTTTTGATTTCCTAAAAATGTTGTTTACAGTGTACAAATAATTGTGAATGAAAATTTTCTCTTCTTTTTTATGTGTCTCATATCATATGGTTCTCTATCGGACTTGGGAATTCCATTTGTCCAGTGGATAATTTTGACAGACACTAGGGTTTGCAAGACCTGTAACTGTTCGTGAGCCTCCAAATTATGCCTGAGGCTCAGAGAAACTAATGTTGCAAATACCAGAACATTCATTGAGTAAATTCTTAATGGGTACTTGTTTGGTCTATAATCCGAATTATTCCAAGCACAGGTAGGGAGACAGAAGTGAACAGTACATTTCTAGTGAACATCACATAGCTTTGCTGTAAGTTGGAACAGAACATTTATATTTGGCCCAAATTTTGGAAAGCTTTATGCCAGGGCAAGAAATTGATAGTTCATACAGTAGGCAGAAAAGTTCACGAAGGAGTTTGAACTGCTGAAAGGCATGGTTTTACTCTCTAGAATAATTAGGATACTGTCTATGACTTTTTCCCCGTCCTGATTTAATCTGTGCTTATTACTAAAGGAGAGCACTTTCAAATATGAAGGCCTTAGAATTTTACTCAAAAAATTATTTTCTGATAAAATGACCTTCAGGCTGTCATGAAACTGTCTTTGAGTAAACATTATTGATTTTATTAAACCATGGAAAATTTAATTTAGGTATATAGTCTCATGCTTTGTCACATAGAAGTCTTGAAGGGGCATAATGTTACATATTTTCATAGAACAGTGTTCTGAAAAATTTTTTTTAATTTTCGTAAATATTCCTTACTCAAATTATAAGTACTTGTTTTGTCTTGTGTCATTGGAAAATGACCTCAAGGATTCATATCTTTCTAAACTTTAATTTTTAATTTCATGACCCTCTTGTTTTTAATGTGACATGCTAGGCTTATAGGGGAAATGGGGGGTTGAGAAGGATGCTCTGTTCTTTCTCAAATTGTCTGTTAGCCAGAATTCTTCATATCACTGCACTAATAAAGAATCCACTGAAAAGTATCTTAGCCAGTGCATAGCACATTTTGCTTCTGCTGGAATACCTAAGAACGTTCCAAGTGAGAAGTGGGATTCAAGTAAAGATGCTACTCAGCTGCACTCCTGTATATGTGGGACCATGTGGTTCCTTCTTCCTTCCCCAAAGATACTGGAGAACTAAACCCTACACTAAAGTGGATAAGGATCTCCAGTAACATGCCATATTCAATTTTTAAATTAATTTTCCCTTGATTTTTATTAATTTTTCACTGTAGGATTTTTAAAGACTCAAAATATTATAAAGAATAAAATTTAAATTATCTATAATTCTACTGCCCAAATACCACCAGTGATAATATAGATTTATTTATTCTTTTTGTACACATATATACATATATCTATGTATGTCTATATGCATCTATTAAAAATATTTTTAATGTGGTAAATATACTAACATAAAATTTACCATTTTAACCATTTTTATGTGTATAGTTCAGTGACATTAAGTACATTTACATTGCTGAAGAACCATTGCCACTTATCTGTCTCCAGAAATTTTCATCATCCCACACTGAAACTATGTACTCATTAAATAACTCCTTGTTTCCCCCAGCCCCAGGTAACCACTGTTCTACTCTCCCTCTGTATTTGACTACTCTAGGTACCTCATATAAGTGGAATCATACAATATTTGTCCTGTTTTGACTGGCTTATTTCACGCTCTCCAATATTCATGTATCAGAATTTCTTTACTACTTAAGGCTGAATAATATTTCACTGTATTATATTGCACATTTTGCTTATCCATTTATCTGCATGTGGACATTTGAACTACTGTGAATAATGCTACTTGAACACAGGTATACACATATCTGTTCAAGTCTTTGCTTCCAGTTCTTTAGCATACATACCCAGAAATGGAATTGCTGGATCAAATTCAATATTCAGTATTTAAATTTTTGAGGAAGCATTATACTGTTTTCCACATCTACACCAACACTTGTTTTCTGTTTGTTTGTTTGTTTTTTTTCTTAATTCTAGCCATTCTAATGGGTAGTATCTCATTGTGTGCATGTATTTTTTTTTTTTTTAACATTTATTTATTGTTGAGAGAGTGTGAGCAGGAAAGGGGCAGAGGGAGGGAGAGACACAGTATCTGAAGCAAGTTCCAGGCTCTGGGATGTCAGCACAGAGCCTGATGTGGGGCTCGAACTCATGAACTGTGAGATCATAACCTGAGCTAAAGTCAGATGCTTAACCGACTCAGCCACCCAGGTGCTCCTATTTTTAAAGAATTGAGATCATAATACACATATATACACACACAATTTTACATCTTACATTTTTTCTTAATATTACACCATGAACCATATTTTTCATGCCTTTAAAGTCATGTCATGTTTTAAAAAGAGAGATCTATCTTCATTTTATAGTTTTTTGAAAAAGTAAAAAAGATTCTCTTTATAGTTTTATGGGAGAATTATGTCTAAGATTAGATTATGCTGTATTGATTTATTTTCAATGACTGTTCTATGTTGATTTTTTAAAAATGTTGACCAAGAGTATAATTTTGCATATCTATAATGAACCTCCGTAATACTGTTTCCTAGAGACATTTATTTTGTTCATGTAGTTTGCTTTACCTAAGGTTGCTATTAAAGCGTATTTACAGAGGTCAGTTTAGCTGTGTTTTTAAAAAGTCATATTTAGGGGCGCCTGGGTGGCTCAGTCGGTTAAGCGTCCGACTTCGGCTCAGTTCATGATCTCACGGTTCGTGAGTTCAAGCCCCACGTTGGGCTCTGTGCTGACAGCTCAGAGCCTGGAGCCTGTTTCAGATTCTGTGTCTCCCTCTCTGTCTCTGACCCTCCCCCATTCATGCTCTGTCTCTCTCTGTCTCAAAAATAAATAAACGTTAAAAAAAATTTTTTTTTAAATAAAAAAAAGTCATATTTAAACAATTTAAAGACATAAAAGTGAAAAAATTCAAAAGCGAATTATAGCTGAGACAAAACTGCATTAAATTGATAAGAGATTTGAACAAGGATTATCTGGGCTGAAATAAAAATGGCTAAATATATTGCATGGTTTGACATTGGGAGGAGTCAGGCATATATTTGGGGGAGAACTTTGATTATTGTACAATTGTTACTTTCTATTCAACAAGACATTCTCCACCCTCAAGTTATGTGAGCTACCCCACTGGCTATATACTCCTGCTGCAAGTCTTTTTGTTTCTAATTTGGATTGTCATTCCTAATTTTGAATTTGATTTGATTTCATTATAAATTTGGAGTCATTTTACAAAAGGGTTGTATGAAGTTGCTCCACAAACTTTTTGTGCTTACAGTTTTTGAAATCTCCGGATACCCTCCCAGGCTTTAATACCCAGGGCTTAAGTCACTGCTATGAGAGATTAGAGGGAAAACTGCAAGCTATGGGGTCACCTCTCCACCTCACAATTTCTCTGAGGCACGTGCCTCTTGAGTAGAACTCAAACCAAATTGAACTCATTAATTGCTATATTCTCTTGGTTCTTCTATCCCCAAAGGAAGATAGTTCAGTTTTCGTAAGTTACATATGCATATAATATACCTCCACTGCATACTTTTGATTTGAGGCTGGGCCTGGCCTGACCCTGAATATCTGATAATAATACCTGATAATTTTGGCATTGCTGTGTTAGTTTTCACCCTTTTCTTTTCATGTCCACTGCCAGAAACTTCAGTTCTCTTAAGAGATGTAGTTGTTTCTGAAAGACCTGTGCTAAACAGTCTACAAATCCATATATTCTTACAGAAAAGACCATATGGGATGGTTACATATTTATTGGGCCTGTTCTCATTTATGTTTATATTCATGGTGTGACATGAATTACATGAAATTACAGTTTCATCAGGGTGCAGCCCCCTGTTGCCTCCTAAATCTAGCAGTGAAGTGGCACCACCTTGCTAAAGCCTCCCATTTTTCTTTAAGTCCCCACTAAAAGAGTGCTTTGGCCAGCAGCATTGGCATTACCTGGGAGCTAGCTGGAACAATAGAATCTCAGGCCTTTCCCTGTACTTAGTGTGAATTAGAATCTGCAGTTTAACAAGATCGATCTCTCAGCTGATTTTGATTCACAGCTTTAAATAGTACCAAACGCTCTCCCCCCACACACAGTGATATTACTGATCAAGTAGTAGAAAAAAATTCCATGCAAACAGGGAAATATTTCAAGTAGGCAGGAAAATTTTTTTCTTAAAAGAGACATGTAGCACAGGAAGAGAAAAAAAGTAATGTTTAAGAGTTAATTGGATCTGGCACAACCTAGATGAATTCAATTTACCCAAAAGCTGATTACTTTCTTAATTAGATAAAAGACATTTCCCATGACTTGACTAAAAAGTTTCTTTCCTTTATAAAATTAGTTTTTTCTTTTTTGGCTTGATGGAGGGAGAAGAAGCAATTACAAAATGAGTTTAGAATGTTTTTCATGATAATACTGTTTAAGTGACTTTTACATTTTGTCTGCAGAAAATCAGTCTATGCAAGACCAGGCACCTATGTTGGAAGGTGAATTAGTTATAAAATATACCTCTGGAAAATTTTCAATCATTAAATATAGTTAATGAATGGACATTCACAATAATGCATGTGAACCTCAAAGTTGATGATATTCGGAATCTGATCAGTATCATTTTTTAATTTGGGTTCTTAATCAAATCAAATCTTAGAGTTGATTGAATTAACATGGTGACACCAGTAGCTTTAAATCATTAAAGTCGTCTATTTTATATAATCATAAAGACCGTGACCATATCAAGATTGTCTTAGCTATGAGTAAGATTAGAAGGTGATGAGAGAGATTTGAATGATTCTCTGTGCAAGCCCAGAACTTTAAGAATTTGTTAAGCAGATAGCAGCATGTAGTTTAATGTTTTGTGATTTGCTCTTCAATGTTTTGAGGCTCTTTTGGCATTCTGTCTCCTGGTAAACTTGTAGAAAATTAATTCCATTTTTAGAATCAAGGCAAATGAGGGATGCCTGGCTGGCTGGCTCAGGGGTCGTGAGTTTGAGCCACACATTGGGTAAAATAAATTTTAAAAATAAATAAACTTTTTAAAAAATTAAGGGAAATGAGTACATGCTGGTTAGAAGATCTTATTTTTTAAAAAGTTTCTATGACATTATGTATGGATCACAGGTTCTTTCGTCTAAGCAATTTTGTTGTGATTTCATATCATGGATATCAGTAGAATAAGTAAGAGGTAAAATACTGAAAGAATGTTTAATTTGTTAAAAGAGGAGTAATTTTTGGTCTTTAAATATACAACATACACAAAATTCAATGAAATGTAAAATGATTATATTTTGATTTTGAAATTATCTTTATTTCTGGCATGTTTTCTTTAAACATACTGGCATTAAGATACTTAATGAATTCTGCTACTGATGTCTGTTTTTCACTTTGAGATGGAGATTTGGGGGCAGGGGGTGCATGTAGAGGAAATTTACTAACGTTGACAGTAGTTTAATTTTATATTTGCTGCCAATCTGGAATTTTTTTTTGTGGCATTAAAAAAAAATCTTATCACAGATACCTGAATGCTTTTTTATACTTCATAAGTAACTCTTAAGGGAAGGATGATGAAATTGCTGGTGTTGTGTAATTGGGACCCGGTTTTTTTGTTTTTGTTTTTGTTTTTGTTTTTGACACTGTTTCTACCATGTGGATAATTTGCTTATGTTCAATTGCTTATATTAAATTACTCTCTTGGGAAGTAGGAGATTGTTACTTTTATTTTATTTTTTTAGTATGCTGAATACATCAACGTTTTTGTTTTTTTAGCAGATTCAGGTGATTTATTTTTTCTTTATTACAAGAGAATTCTTAACTGATTTGAAAGTTATACACCAATATAGACATAAACACTTCACCATCCCTAAATTTAGTACAGCTCTTTCACTTTCAATGGAAATAATGTCAAGTTATCTTGCCTCCCTAAGCCAAGACCTTGTGAATATTTGAGGGAATGAGTTTGTGAATCCAGGGCTACAGAGTGATCCCCACACCTGAGCTGGTAAAACCTTTGTGATGGTTATCCTCAGGTTAGTTAAGGCAGAATTTGAAGGTACTATGTGATGGATACAATTTAGTTGTCCTCTTTTCAGAATTCTAAAGGAAAATGCTCTTTATTATCTGTTATAGGTCCTCAGAATGGTTGGAATGATCCTCCAGCTTTGAACAGAGTACCCAAGAAGAAGAAGGTACCAGAAAAAGATGTCCATCCAGTTGCCTACAGAGGTTCTTTAATCATGTAGCCACCTGGAACATACCACCTTTCACTGATCCTTTTGAAGGCAAAGCTTACTGACTGATAGGTTTAAAGTGCATTTCAGCTTGCATCTTCTCCATGAAGGGAAGGAAAGAAACTTAAAAACAGTACAGTGGTGTGAATTTAACTTCCTTTAGAAGAGAAGATGTAGGGGCGCCTGGGTGGTTCAGTCATTTAAACGTCTGACCTCGGCTCAGGTCATGATCTCGCAGTTTGTGAATTCAAGCCCCATGTCAGGCTCTGCGCTGACAGCTCGGAGTGCCTGCTTCAGATTCTGTGTCTCCCTCTCTCTCTGCCCCTCCCCTGTTCGTGCTCTCTCTCTCTCTCTCTGTCTTTCTCTTTCAAAAATATATAAGTAAACATTAAAAAGAAGAAGATAAGATGTAAATTTCTAACAGATTTCTTTCAAAGAATAGGAAACAAAATTTTCCAGTGATTTTTATGTCTTTTAGGGGTTCCAACAATAGTCAGGAATTTGGTAATTATATTTTGGACTATTTTTTTTATCACATATAGTATGAATGAAGAAATCACCTTGTAGCTGAGCGTTGTTTAAATGTCAGTAACTGTTGACAGCCATTAAAGCAGAAGTTAAGATTCTTCTTTCTCCCCAAACATTTCTACTTTTTTTTTTTTTTTACTCACCGTGATGTCCTTTTCTCAAATATAGTAGGGAGAGGTCATAACAATAAAATTGGGAGACACTAAATGAGCAAAAAAAAAAAAAAAAAAAAAACCCAAATTTAGGTTAATAATAATCAGAGATTGAATTTAATCTACTACTTTAAATATGATTGAATTGATAGTTAATGTCTATTTAGTGATCTAGGAAAAGGGTATTACATCTTGGTCACATTAAATATAAACACACATTATCTGATTCCGCTATTGCTAGATATAATTCTCTAGACTTTGAGATCCTCTTTCAAAAACACCAGGTGTTGGCTCCCCATACGAGGGTAAGTGTGGAAGGCAAAGGGGAAACTGAGAGGTCCAGTTTTGAGTTCCCCACCCCTCTGAGCCAGATTAGCTCTACTTTTACGTTTTACTGTAGAATTCTGCATAAAATTTCATTTAAAAAAGTATTGTACTATTAAAAAATTTTTTTAAACCTTATTTAAAGGTGAGGAAATTGTACCTTTTTTTCTTATGCTTAGTGTCTTTTCTTTCTGTCTTTTAAAAGATACCAGAAAACTTTATGCCTCCTGTTCCCATCACATCACCAATCATGAACCCTTTGGGTGACCCCCAGTCACAGATGCTGCAGCAACAACCTTCAGCTCCTTTACCTCTGTCAAGCCAAGCTTCATTTCCACAGCCACATCCTCCAGGTGGCCAGACCTTCCATGGCATACAGCAACCTCTTGGTCAACCAGGCATGCCACCATCTTTCTCAAAGCCCAATATTGAAGGTGCCCCAGGGGCTCCTATTGGAAATACCATCCAGGTAACAAATCTGTGTTAATGGAATGAGGAGATGGCTCTATTTCAGTTCATTTTTTCTTTTTAATGTGTTAACTTTTCTGTTTACACCTTTATTAATGAGCATCTAACTTTGGTTTCAATTAAGACAACCTAAATAAAAAATAGTAACCCCTTTTTTTAAGATTGATCATGGATGGATATTATTTTTCAATTACATGGCCATAAAGTTTCTAGAAGAGGCTTTTATAATTGCTCGTGTATGTTTACACTAACTTGACAATTGTATTTCATTTGACCTAATCAGTACCCACAATTTAAGATTAGTTGAATCTGTATTTTCAGCCAAGCTTGCTAAGCAGAAGCTATTTCCAAAGGGTTTTCCTTTTAAAATCTAAAATAAAAATGTAATGAGTTATATCATTTCTTGTGTATGTATAAGAGCTAGTAATATACAGCTTTATCTTCAGCTGGAGATATAAATTTGTAGTTGCTATTCACAATATAAACAGCTAGTTGACACGGTTCTAGACGATGAAAAATCAGATACAACTGACTTAACCATACAAAGATGAACATTTTGATCAGTTTGTGAAAAGTAAAGAGTTTGGGTCAAAGTTCAGCATGTGAAGGTGAAACAAATCCCTGCACAAAGTATAAAATTAGTTCTGTTTTTGTCTTTGGTTCATTGAAGTCAAATTTATAAAGGTTGTATCTCTATCACAAGAGTGTGCTTTACTATTAAGAGATAGTTCTGCCTAAGGAATTTCTAAATATTAAAAGTGGCGTTCTGAAAACCAGTGTTTTGATGGAGGTGGGAGGAGTTGTTTCTTTCCATAGGAATATAAATTACAAAGATGCATTGTTAATTTTTCTTTTCTTTTTTCTTTTCTTTTCTTTTCTTTTCTTTTCTTTTCTTTTCTTTTCTTTTCTTTTCTTTTTTTTCTTTTCTTATTACAAGTCTATGCTAGTTTGGGAAGCTACCCAGCCATTCACTTTTGTTTAGACTTTAGGTGCTCATGCAATACTCACCCAGACCAGAACCTCAGTTACCATCGAAAGGGAGAGCTTGCACAGATGTATATGTTCAGCCAGGCCATAATAGCCAGCTACCTGCCCACCTAGATGCCTCCAAGGCACCTCACACTCAACATTTCTACAACCTTATTCATAGTCTTCCTCCCAAACCTGATCTTCTTTTGGTGTTTCCTATTTCAGTAAAATGGCATCATAATCCATATTCAATCTAGCCAAAAACCTGGGAATCATCTTTATACTCTTTTTCCTTTAATCCCTCTTTCAAATCTATCCCCAAATCTTGCTGATATTATTTTAAAATCTCTCTCAAATCCTTTATCCACATACACTTCTAATCTGACCCATGCTGCCTTCATTTCCAGTCTCTGGCAGTGCAGGAGCCTCTAACTGGTGTACAAGCATTGACTTTGATCGTTGTAGCTGGTCTTGTCTCCTCTTTGTTTAAAACATTGTTCTCAGGATAAAGACCAAATTATTTCACATTGTCTGGAAGCCCTTCAGCTTCATATTCCTCCTTGCTGTCTCTCTGCTTCAGCCACACTGGCCTCCTTTTAGTCCTCTTGTATCATGGTCCTTCCTTTGTACACATTCTTTCTCTGACACTCTAACTTCCCCATTTCACCAGTTAACTCCTACTTGTCTTTCTAATAGAATTTCCTGAAGAGAACTTTCCCCTCAGTTAAATTCCAGTTATATTGCCTGTTGGTTCCATTAATGTTAATTTATTAGCTTATAAAATAGCAATGCAGTTGCTATTTTACAGGTATTTGTGGCATTTTATTATTTTACTTTTTGTTCAAGTAACATCTTTCATTAAGATGTAAGTATTTGTAAACTTGCTTTTTGTATGACATTTTAAAACTTCTTTTTCCTTCCTTTAGCTAAAAACTGCCAGAGAGCTGAGATCTTTTCTGAATTGGCTCACAAATACATAGCCAGTGCCTAGAACATAATTGCCTAATATTTTTTGAATGAATGTACTAATAAATCAGAACCCTAAACACTTAAACATACCTTCTTTGTTTTTCCATCTGTACATTCAGTAACATCATGGTCTCTTCTATCCTAACTTTTGACTTAATCTTGCAGTTTGATAATAGCCCAGTTACCAACCTCCAAGAATAAATCAAAGAACATAAGAATGGAAAGATAAACAAAAATGAGCCAACAAGCAGAGCAAGCAGGCACTCTAACTAGCCAGCTTTGTAACTGCCCTTTTATTTCCTACCGGCATAGGCCTACAGTCTCCTTCCCCTCAGGTACATTCAATAGTGATCAACATATGTTCCGTAGTTCATCAAACTCTTTATATCCAATTCTGTTTTTCAAAATCAAAGCTGTAGGAGGAGTGTCTGTACCTTCTACTGAATATTTGATTTTCATTTCTACTTCTCCCAAGGGATTTCACATGTTAATTTGTCACAGCCTGTCTACAAGGTAGTTAGCTGGTTTCTCTTTATCACAGAGTTTCAGGGCTTTGCGTATAGGTAGCTTTTGGTCATTTCTGGTCATTTATGCTATTATTTCTTCCAGCATGTGCAGTCTTTGCCAACAGAAAAAATTACCAAGAAACCTATTCCAGATGAGCACCTCATTCTAAAGACCACATTTGAGGATCTTATTCAGCGCTGCCTCTCCTCAGCCACAGATCCTGTATGTATTTTTTTCTCATATTTTGCTTAATTAAAATAATCTTCAGGGCACCTGGGTGGCTTGGTTGGTTTGGCATCTGACTTCAGCTCAGGTCATAATCTCACAGTTTGTGGGTTCAAGCCCTGCATCGGGCTTTGTGCTGACAGCTTGGAGCCTGGAGCCTGCTTTGGATTCTGTGTCTCTGTCTCTCCCTCTCTCCCTCTCTCCCTCTCTCCCTCTCCCTCTCCCTCTCTCTCTCTCTCCCCCCTCCCTGCCCCTCCCCCACTCATGCTCTGTATCTCTCTCTTAAAAAAAATAAACATTAAAAAATTTTTTTTAATAATCATTTATAGAGCTCTTCTGTAATTGTATGAAGTCCTACAATATACTGCAAAAGTTTGTATAATAGTAATAAAATTAGCACTTGTGTACTTTGCTTTACATATAAAAATATAATTAATTTCTTTTATATATAAATTTATTTAATCCTTACAACAACCCCAGGGTAGGTAGATCTGTCATCTTTATTTTACAGATGACTAAGTTAAGACAAAAAGCAGTTAAGTAACACCCAAGGTCAGAGCCAGAATTCAAACCCAGTCTGGCTCCAGAATTTATGCTGTCAACCACTGTGCCGCATTGCCTTTCATCAGTAGACCTCATGTTTGGCACATAAATAGAACAGAATGGTGGTATATAAAAAATTCAGGTTAGGGATTTCTTTCTGAGCTTACTCAAAGCTTTTAAAAGTAGGCAGATAATCTTATATGTAACTTTGCAAAGATCTTAAAAATAATTGTTTTTGATACTAGAGTCATATTCATAGTTAAAGCAACTGATTTTACTTAGTTTACCTAGAGGATGCCTGTGTATTGGCAACAACAAAAGTTCCACAAAGCTGCCTTGTTTTAGATGAAATCTCAGTTTCTGCCAGCAAACATTGAATATGTTTATTTAGCCACTGGCCACTTGTCTGCTTGAAAAACAGCTCCTGGAATTTGTTGTTTCATCAAACATTGAGTATTAATATGTGCAACTTTCTTCCGGTCTTTTGGAAGGCAGTTCCCTGTACTAAAAGTGTCAGGAAAGCAGAAGCAAGGAAAGGTTATCATAAATCTTCATGCCTAGCATTCTGGAAGTGATGGAAAGACTGAGCTAGGAACAGAGAGCAGATGAAGCAGATGGCCTAGTATACGCTGTCCCCTGTGCATACCTCTAAATAGGACACAGTCATTCAAAACTAAAAATGAAGGAAGACTCCAGCCCTCCTTCAGGCATGAGTCAGTATAGAGAGGTTGAGAAGGCACATGGTACCCAGCCCAACTCAATAAATTTTTGTTGACTTTAAACTCCTCTAGGTCAACATCTTATCTTCGTTCTGGGTCCACAGGAGGCCTGGGCCAGATGAGAACCACAAAAGACAAACTGTTTCTATAATTCCTGTACCTAGTTAGGGGAGAGGCCCTAATATGCTATCCCATCTAGGTGACTCCTCCACATTGGGGCAGGGCTCCTACTGGAAGCTAGATGATACTAGCTTTGAGCGGGGACTGTAAGAGGTCCCCTCCTCACAAATAGCTGGAATCATTTTTACAGTATAGTTGTATTCCTATTTTCACTTTAGTTATGTTCATACAACAGAGAGCAATTTTGCCAGATGACTTAGTTTCTAATGTTATCCTTAATAGCTTCATCTCTTCCTCTGCCCTCTTCTTTTTTTTTTTTCTTTTAATTAGTTTCAGGTGTACCATATAGTGATTCAACAATTCTATACATTTTTCAATGCTCATGATAAGTGTACTCTTTAATCCCCATCACCTATTTCACCCATCCCCCCATGTGTCTCCCCTCTGGTATCATCAGTTTGTTCTCTATAGTGAAGAGTCTGTTTCTTGGTTTGTCTCGCTTTTTTTCCCCCCTTTGGTAGTTTGTTCTGTTTTTTTTTTTTTTTTTTCTTTTTTTTGTGTGTTTATTTTTGAGAGAGAGAGAGAGACAGAGTGCGAGAAGGGGAGGGGCAGAGTGAGGCAGAGAGAGGGGCAGAGACCCAGAATCTGAAGCAGGCTCTAGGTTCTGAGCTGTGAGCACAGAGCCTGACATGGGGTTTGAATTTACGAGCTGTGAGATCATGACTTGAGCCAAAGTTGGACGCTTAACCGACTGAGCCACCCAGGCGCCCCTAGTTTGTTTTGTTTCTTAAATTTCACATCTGAGTGAAATATATGATATTTGTCTTTCTCTGACTGACGTATTTCACTTAGCATAACACCCTCTAGCTCTATCCATGTTATTGGAAATAGCAAAGATTTCATTCTTTTTATTACTGAGTAATACTCCGTTGTGTATGTGTGTGTATGTATATATACATACACATACCACCCCTTCTTTATCCATTCATCTATTGATAGACACTTGGGTTGCTTCCATAATTTGGGTATTATAAATAATGCTGCAATAAACATAGGGATGCATGTATCCCTTTGAATTAGTGTTTTTGTATTTGGGGGGTAAATACCCACTAGTGCAATTACTGGATTGTAGGGTAGTTCTATTTTTAACTTTTTGAGGACCCTTCATACTGTTTTCCACAGGTGCTGCACCAGTTTGCATTCCCACTAACAGTGCAAGAAGGTTCCTTTTTTCCTACATCCTTACCAACACTATGTCGTTTCTTGTGTTTTTTATTTTAGCCTTTCTGATAGGTATGAGGTGATATGTCATTGTGGTTTTGATTTGCATTTTCCTGGTGATGAGTGGTGGTGAGCATCTTTTCATGTGTCGGCCATCTGTGTGCCTTCTTTGGAGAAATGTCTGTTCATGTTTTCTGCCCATTTTTTAATTGGATTATTTGTTTTTGGGGTTTGTACCAATTCTTTATAGATTTTGAATACTAACCCTTTATCAGATAGGTTATTTGCAAATATCTTTTCCCATTCAGTATGTTGCATTTTAGTTTTAACTGTTGAACATTTCCTTCACTGTGCAAAAGCTTTTTATTTTGATGTAATCCCAATAGTTTATTTTTGCTTTTGTTTCCTGTGCTTCAGGAGACATATCTAGAGAAATGTTATGGCTGATGTCAGATAAATTACTGCCTATGCTCTTTAGGACTTTTATAGCTTCGGGTTTCACATTTAGGTCTTTAATTAATTCATTTTGAGTTTATTTTTGTGTATGGTGTAAGAAAGTGGTCCAGTTTCATTCTTTTGCATGTTGCCCTACAGTTTTCCCAACACTATTTGTTGAAGAGACCATCTTTTTCCGATTGCATATTCTTGCCTCCTTTGTCGAAGATGGATTGGCCATATAATTGTGGGTTTATTTCTGGGTTTTCTCTTCTGTTCCATTGATCTATGTGTCTGTTTTTGTGCCAGTACCATACTACAGCTTTGCTCAGAATTGTGATACTTTCAGCTTTGCTTTTGTTTTTCAAGATTGCTTTGTCTATTTGGGGTCTTTTGTGGTTCCATATAAACTTTAGGATTATTTGTTTTAGTTCTGTGAAAAATGCTGTTGGGATTTTGATACATAAAAAAAATCATTCAGCACAATCAAGTGGAATTTATTCCTGGCATGCAAGGTGGTTCAGTATTCATAGATAAATCTTTGCTTGCTTCGGCAGCACAGATACTAAAATTGGACCAGTACAGAGAAGATCAGCATGGCCCCTGCCTGAGGATGGCATGCAGTTCCGTGAATATTCACAGATCAATTGATGTGATGCATCACATCCACAAGAGAAAGGATAAGAACCATCTGATCATTTCAGTAGATGCAGAAAAAGCATTTGACGAAGTACAAAATCCATTCATGATAAAAACCCTCAACAAAGTAGATGTAGAGGGAACGTACCTCAACATAATAAAGGCCATGTATGAAAAACCCACAACTAACATTATACATGATGGGGAAAAGCTCCGAGCTTTTCCTTTCTCCTCTTGTGACACGCTGACACTGTCCTGCAGCATACCCAGCACGCACCAGCACTCCTCCGCCTGGAATGCTGCTCCCACGTGGCTGCATTGCTTACTGCACACTTGCTCCAGGCTTCTGCTCCCGTGTCCCAGTAGCTTTCCAACCTTTCTTTACCGCCCGCACTCCAGCGCTTCTAGCCCTTCACACTGTTAGCTTTCCTTCCTGGCACTCATCACCATCTCATGTACAACATATTATTTATTTAGTATCTTTTTCCCACCCAATAGAATCCGAGCTCCATGAGACATAAGCATGGCAAATAATAGACACTCAATAAATATTGAAGACCAGTGTCACTTCTAAGGTTACTGCAAAATGTAGGTCATTAAGTTAATCACATTGTAATTGAAGCCGGTAATTTTAGTTTTAGAATAGTTTTCTGTCACTGGACTTCTAGTACGTGGATTGGGAGGTAGGAAGACTCCTTAATTTAAGAACTCATTTTACTACTTCCGTCTTAGTAATCTTAAGCCACCAGAAGATAATTTTCTCTTTTTCTTGGTGTTCTAACAGCTCAGAAAGAAGCAGAATTAACTATCAAATGGACTAAGCGTACAAGTAATATTAAAGTATAAAGGTTAAAATAAGATTCCAGTTCACCTCTGTGTAAGCCTGCTAGCACCCATAATTTACAACAACTGTCCTTAGATCTTCTTTTCTGGTGTACAATGATGCACTGCTCCTCCAGATGGCCCTTCCTGTTTTTGTGAATAGTGCAGTTATACGTGCACACACCTTGTCAGATGAGCTTGCAGTCCACGTGAAATCCACCACTACTCCATCTTGCACTCCAGAAGGAAGCCCCTTATCCTCTTACCTTTCTCCCCCCACCCTCCCGTTAATAGGTTACTGAACTCTTTCAGTAATGGTCTTTCAGGTTTCTGGTTCATAGTTGCCTCTGTTTCTTTATAAAATAAAGCTGGGCGCCTGAGTGGCTCAGTGGGTTAAGCGTGTGACTTTGGCTCAAGTCATGATCTCACAGTTTGTGAGTTTGAGCCCCGCATCGGGCTCTGTGCTAACAGCTCAGAGCCTGGAGCCTGCTTCGGATTCTGTGCCTCCCTCTCTCTCTGACCCTCCTCTGCTTGCTCTCTGTCTCTCTCTGTCTCTCAAAAATGAATAAATGTTAAAAAAAAAAATTTTTTTTTTTTTAATGAAGCTTTCAGCATGATGAGTGTCAGGGTTAGTGAAATGAGTTAAGGCAAAGTCTTTGGATTAAAGTTAACGTTCAAGTATAACATCATCTGTTTTTCCTCTCCTGCAGCAAACCAAGAGGAAGCTAGATGATGCCAGCAAACGCTTGGAGTTTCTATATGATAAACTTAGGGAACAGACAGTAAGTTTGTGGGAAAAAGAAGGATCTATGATAATCATTTTTTCCTAATAGCTAGTAAATGAGCATCTCACCAGCACATGTATGTAATGTATTTGGGGATAAAATTGTGGTGACAGTTATAGAATGGGCTTTCTCTAGCTAGAGTCTTAAATGTCATTTATTGGGGATGGGAGGGTAGTGGGGAGAGGGAGAGTATGTGTTTGTCAGGCAGGGGTATAGTTTTAACTCCTCTTGTAACAAAGAGTACAAATACATACTGACTTGTAGTGGCCCTGGGGTAGCTGGTCTTCCGTTCATTATATATGTCCTGTATTGTTTCCATTTCAGCGTTCTTTTCCCTACCCTCACATGAGTCCCATCACTTATTTCACAAGAACCAAACCAAAGGAAGTTGATGTAACAGTAGAAGTGGTGTGGTCCATGGACTGATCCAAAATAAATTCTTCCCTCAAAAGTATGGGCATGTAGGCCAAATAATGGGGGACAGAAACTATAGATTTTATGGTTTTAAGAGATGGTAAGATTACAAAAAACTGTTGAGAATTGATAAATTGAGTACCTGGTAAGAACTATTGTCCTACACATGCAGGTAGGCCACAAGTTCAAGATCTCTATTGTAGACAAGGTTTGAGAATAAATAGGGTCCTTACTCTGAGATATAGTGACTAAGAATTTTTAAACTCCTTCATATACATGGGAAAATTTTTAAAAGGTATGAGGCTATATCTAAAATAATTGAAGAAGTAAAGCTCTTAAGTGGAGGAAGATGTTAGCATTTCAGCTCGGGGTGGAAATCTGGCTTCATTTCTATAAAAAACAAAAAAACAAAAAAACCTGGCTTATACATGTTCATAATTCATAATAGTTTCCTTACATAAATCATTTTGTCATGATTCTGCTTTATAACTTTAAAGAGTTGCTTGGTCCAAGAAACTATTTCTAGAAATGCTAAATGGTTTATTTGCTTTTTTATAATATTTAAGTTCCTTTTAAATATCAGTGTTTATGGGAAATTCTTCCTTAATTTAATTTTTTCTCTTGATTTTACCTTTATTTCAGCTTTCACCCACGATCATCAATGGTTTACACAACATTGCGAGGAGCATTGAAACTCGAAACTACTCAGAAGGATTGACCATCCATACCCACATAGTTAGCACCAGCAACTTCAGTGAGACCTCAGCTTTCATGCCAGTTCTCAAAGTCGTTCTCACCCAGGCCAATAAGCTGGGTGTCTGAAAGGACATCTTTATTCCCAGCCCATATTGCCATTCTTCCAAAGAAGCATATTTTAAAAAATGTTAAGATATGGACCAATCCTCATTAGCATGTTTCCATAGCAGCCAGTCAAGAGCATTTACACTATTCCTGCAGATATACTCACTTTAGAACTGCTCAAAACCCAGGTGCTTTCTTTTGTTTTAATCTTTTATTGCCCATGACGATTTTCCTATTCTGCAAATAGTGTATTTCCTGGATTACACTAGTATGTTTTCCTGAAGTATTCTGATCAAATGTGGTTTTTAAAACCTCAGTATACTTTTTGGGAAAGAAGCATCTGGTTATGCATAAAGCAGAGCTAAAACTAAATTTCTTTCACATCCTCCCTACTTCCTCCATGTCAATCAGATTAAAGTGTGTAATCCTATTTTATGTGTACGTAGTCTTTTTTTTTTTCAAAACAGCTGCTCACAGGTTAGTTTAATCCCTGTTTTTTTTGTGTCTTTGGCTTCATTCCAGTCCTGAACAAATAACTAAATCTAGAAGGTGTTACATAGATTTTAGCAAATATTAATGAAAAGTGGGATCACTAGCTTTAAGTATCTATTGGAAAAGACTGAGCATTTTCATTCTGTAGAATTCATTGGACTTTCTTCTATTAATAAATGTTTCTAGTATTGAGTTTTAAGATTGAATTATCTCCATTTTATATTTAGAAATTCGTTCATCCATTTTTTTAAAAGTCACCCAGAATTCTGAGGTTTAAGTTTAGAAAGAAAACTTTAATTTCTATCAGCCTCCTGAATCAAAGGAAGACATTTATCAGCCAGTTTTTCTGTCAAGTGATTTTATTATAATTTTGTCTTAAGAACAGTGCGATTAATAAAAGATAATGGTCCCCGTAGAATCTTTAGAATTAAATACTAACAATTCTTCATTGTTACATTATGTAATTTTACCTAAGTAGATTGGAAAACTAGAAAATAAATACTGTGACTACTATGGAGATAGAGTTGCTGTTTCAAGGATTAAGAGTAGCTCCAGTAAGAGTAGTTCATCAGGCTTTGTATGTCCTGAGTGAAATAGTTTGCAAGAGCCTCTCGTTTTCTTTTGCTGGGATTCCCTACTTGCCAAATTAAACCCCTCTTTTAAAAGTTAACCACTCATTGTTTAGCTCAGAATAGTTTTATAACTAAAAAGGAGGACCTTGATAGCATGTGTGAGCATTGGAGCCTCAGGACTGGGGTGATATACTGGGGCACCTACCCTTCAGTCTCCTGGGAGTTGAGTAGTCTGAGTCAGTTCTGTGACTCACTGACGTCACAGCTTGACCTTCTGGACCTGGTCCCCAACTGCAGTGTCAGCCCCAGACTCCATGGGAACAGCAGGTTGGCTTCTAGTAATTTTTTTCATCTATTGCCCTTACGTTACAATTTGTGCTATGGCTGCACATTTGCCCTGATAGGATAATAGCATCATTGGCAGCATTTTAGAAAAAAATAAATTCCCAAAAGAGAAAGAAAAGTACGTGGCAGTGGAGTCCTGGCCAACCCCAAAGATTTTACAAGTAGAGGGTAAAAAACTATTTGCCACTGACATCTGAGCAGCCATTATCTCTCCTTTCTCAATACAGCATTGTGATAATTTTTTTCCCACAGTGGAGGCATTTTTTCACGTGGCTTATAACCTTGGAGAATTTTCACGTAAATGGATGGTGGTAAGAAGAGCTGAACCCAAAATACTGTGTTGTGTGAAGTATGAAGATATTAGGAGATTATGGAAAGAGCACACTTTGTTTTCTTGAAGAAAAGCAGAACAACTTCAAAAAGTTTTCTTTTTATAAAAGTAGAGAAAAAAACTTCAACTTGATTTTGTAAATAAGCCTGTTTTTAACATTTTCAACTCCAATGACACTGCACTGTATTCCTGCACGATTCAGGCACCTCTGTATAAAGTTACTCTTACACGATGATGTGGTGGATCTGTTACTTAGTTTGGGAAAGTTCTAGCTGTACCCTTGAGATTATTTTGTGTATAGTGATGAATCAATTCATCCTGAATCCCCAATTCCTTCAGTTTTGCCCCTTTGTTGGTGTGCTTTATATTTTTTGAACCTACTTAATTTTAAAACAAGGAAAGGGGTGTGAGGGAAACTGGTAGGTGGGGCTGGGTGTGGCCAGGAGATGTATCAGACCTCTGGGAGGTGCTTTCCTTTTTTTTTAAATTTTTAAACGTTTATTCATCTTTGAGAGACAGAGTGCAAGCAGGGGTGGGGAAGAGAGAGAGGGAGATACAGAATCTGAACCAGGTTCCAGGCTCCTAGCTGTCAGCACAGAGCCTGACGCGGGGCTCGAACTCACAAACTGTAAGATGACCTGAGCTGAAGTCGGAAGCTTAGCCAACTGAGCCACCCAGGCACCCTTGGGAGGTGCTTTTTTTGTTTGTTCGTTTAATGTTTATTTATTTTTGAAGGAGAGAGAGCATGAGTGGAGGGGCATAGAGAGAGGGAGATACAGAATCTGAAGCAGGCTCCAGGCTCTGAACTGTCAGCATAGCGCCCCATGCGGGGGCCTGAACTCACAAGCTGTGAGATCATGACCTGAGCCAAAGTCGAAGGCCCAACCGACTGAGCCACCCAGGAGCCCCTGGAGGTGCTTTTTAATATTGCACCTGCTCTTCATTCTTCATACGGCCCTTTGTGCTTGGTGGGGTGGATGTATTCTTAGGCCTCATTTGAGAATCTTTATATGTAATGGCATACATAGCTGATGGAGGTAGTTGTTTATTTAATAGTGTGGCACCAGGGAAAAGTTGGGAACACCTTGCTCTATGCTTGACTGTTGAGAGCCCAGTGAGCCTATATATATTCCTCTGGCCTCAGAAAACTCCTATGTATCCTGGAGGACAAAAAGATACAATGGAGTTCTGGGCAACCACATGTACCTTGATTAACACCTGCCTAAAAGGTAAAGGGAGGGATGATGACTGGTTAACACTGATAACCACTTGTCTCCTGAGCCAGAATTGTGTTCACCTAAGAGCGACTGTAAGGCCAACTGTTGACTCTTCTGCTGTGGTGGAGACTTCGTTTGGAACTGTCATGAAGATTGAGCAAATAGTGTGTGCACATCCGTGTATGCATGCGTACATAAGTATGTGTGCTCCCCTCTTTATTTTGTTGTTCCCCTGCTGTGATGGCAGCATTCCCAGATAGAACCCCTGACAAATCTGTGGGTGTTCATCAAATGCTAAAGATGTCACAAGTAGCATCTCAAATTACTCTATGAGTAAAAGGGACTGTCTATGCACAGAAAATCTTTTTTTTTTAAATGTAACTTATTGTCAAGTTGGTTTCCATACAACACCCAGTGCTCATCCTGACAGGTGCCCTCCTCAATGCCCATCACTCATTTTCCCCTCTCCCCCACCCCCCATCAACCCTCAATTTGTTCTCAGTATTTAAGAGTCTCTTATGGTTTATCTCCTTCCCTCTCTGTAACTTTTTTTTCCCCTTCCCCTCCCCCCTGGGCTTCTGTTAAGTTTCTCAGGATCCACATATGAGTGAAAACATACGGTATCTGTCTTTCTCTGCCTAACTTATTTCACTTAGCATAACACTCTCCAGTTCCATCCACATTGCTACAAATGGCCAGATTTCATTCTTTCTCACTGCCAAGTAGTATTCCATTGTATATATAAACCACATCTTTTTTATCCATTCATCAGTTGATGGATATTTAGGCTCTTTCCGTAATTTGGCTATTGTTGAAAGTGCTGCTATAAACATTGGAGTACAAGTGACCCTATGCATCAGCACTCCTGTATCCCTTGGATAAGTTCCTAGTAGTGCTATTGCTGGGTCATAGGGTAGGTCTATTTTTAATTTTTTGAGGAACCTCCACACTGTTTTCCAGAACTGCTGCCCCAGTTTGCATTCCACCAACAGTGCAAGAAGGTTCCCGTTTCTCCACATCCTCTCTAGCACTATAGTCTCCTGATTTGTTCATTGTAGCCAGTCTGACCAACGTGAGGTAGTATCTCAGTGTGGTTTTGATTTGTATTTCCCTGATGAGGAGTGACGTTGAGCATCTTTTCATGTATGCACAGAAAATCTTAACTATTTGGTCTTATGGATGAATACCCCAAATCTTTCAACCAAACTAGATTACAAAGAAAAAGCAATCAAATTAGCTCTGTATTTCCACTTTCCCCAGTATACTACTTGTTTCATCTACATTTCTGTAGCATCAGTGCTTTCGTAACTGAACCAGTCATTTATGAACTATGAACCAGGCTGCATAGTGCGCATCTAAGCCTGACTGAAGTCACATTGTATCATTTTTTGTCCAGTTGTTTGCCTTTTTACCCCCTCTTGGAGGAATGGGATGTGTGGATTTTAAGGTGGTTGGTGTAGATCTAGAAAAAGCTAGTAAAATCCAGCAAAGGGAACTAGACTTTGATAAAACTCTGGTACCTGTTCTTTGCATTCTGGATTCATGCTTCCAGAAATCTGCTAAAGTATTTATTTAGCAAACAATGTTAATGTTGTTAGTCTGAAACACCTAGAATGACTTTGTACAAACATCATTACTCCATAATGTCTAAGATCTTCATTTTAATGGAGTTGTACTCCCTGTAGAATTTGAATTCAATTTTTGGCTGATATTCCATAGACTTAGAAGGCTATTGTTATTGTTCATCAGGTAAGCTTGTTCCTGCTTTTATTGCTGTCTTATAATTTCCTGGTCCATGACCTTTCTAAACCACCTTTTATGTATCAATGGGTTAATGTGCAAGCGGGGAGGGGGGAGGGAGAGATGGCTTCAGAAGCCTTGTGAAATAGAGGAAATATTTCTATTTCCTTTCTTTTTTTTTAATGTTTACTTACTTTGGGGGGGGGGGGGAAGCACAGCGCAAGGGAGGGAGGAGCAGAGAGAGGAGAGAGAGAATCCCAGGCAGGCTCCACAGTGTCAAAACAGAGCCCAACGTGGGGCCTGAACTCACGAAACCGAGAGATCATGACCTGAGCTGAGATCAAGAGTCAGACGCCCAACCGACTGAACCACCCAGGAGCCCCGAAACATTTCTGTTTCAAAAAGATACAAGACTTGTTGGACTTTAGCCTATGTGAGGTAAATTCTAATGGAATTGGTGTCTCAAACATCTACAATTATCTCTTTTATATCTTTAGAGGCTTTTACACTTCTCAGGTCTAGAGCATAGCATTTTAGCATTATTAACTTGGTTTCTTTACTTCAGTAATTAATATTTGTAAATGGCTTCATGCAGTTCAGTAGAGACTTCATTTCCAAACAGATGTGTTACCAGTAGTTGATGTAAAATGAACCAGGAGGGAGCCTATCACAGGAACAGAATGGATTCAAATTTGATTAGAAGAGGAAAGTTTCAAACCTTTTTTTCTGGTAAGTAAAAGAGTAGTGAGTATAATATATAATTTAAGGGACCCATTAAGGCAGCCAATAAGTATGATGAGTTGGCTAATGATGAGAAATCAGGGGGGCCTGGGTGGCTCAGTCAGTTAAGTGTCCAACTTTGGCTCGGGTCATGATCTCACGGTTCGTGAGTCTGAGCCCCACAGCAGGCTTGCTGCTGTCAGCCTGTCAGCGCACAGCCCTCTTCAGATCCTCTGTCCCCCTCTCTGTTCCTCCCCTGCTCACGCTTGCAAAAAAATAAACATAAAAAAAAAATCAATGACCCTATTAAAAAAAAAATTATGAGGCATCATTTCTTCTTGTACTTTGTCCAATAAAGGAATTCGCTACTCTAGGAGAACTAGAGTACGTGGTGGAATTGAATATGAAAAACAGGCTTCAGTAGTAAAGAGGGAAAGCAACCATCTCCTAAAAGTGACCTAAAAGTAACTACCTATCCCTCTAGCTATCTCCATATAACTGATGACCTTCCCTGACCACCTTTTTTCCTTGAAGGAATCTTTGGGAGAGAACTAGTCAGTTTTAACAGGTAAAAATCAAGTCCACAAAGAGTTTTCTGCTGGAAGGTACTGCTTGGACACCTTGAAGGAACCTAACCTTTCCTTGATCTGGGCACTGAACGAGGTACTTAGCTCTCTCTCACAGTCCTCATCACATCAGCCCAGGAAGCTAAGCTATTCAGTTGCCCGATGCAGCTAGTGAGCAGTAAAATCTGTATTCAAACCCAGATCTCAGCCTGGTGAGCATGTTCCTTTCACAAAACCAGTTTTCCCAAAGTAAGAATAACTGCTACTACAACGAAAACACATTATGCTTTTTGAGTTTGCTATTTTCCCTCTTAGTCTACAGAGACCTGGCATTTCCCACAAATGAGGCATGTGGTTATTATAAATGGATCAACTTACTGAGCATTATGTGTTGGCTTCTTTTTAGGCAGGTTCTCTTTATGTGCTGGGAAAGATGGCCCCTGGCAACCCAAAACCCGTATACCCCTCTACTGCTTGGGATATACAAAGGGGAGAGGAAACCTCTCACAATACCCAAATACTGCTCACAAAGACAACTCCAATTGCTTCTGTTTGGGTCTCGTGCCCACTCCCTAACTGAGTTCTGTGCCCAGAGAAGTAGGATACTAGAATCTGCTGGCCCACATGGTGTGCCTGTGTATGAACACAGTGATTTGTAAGCCCCACCAAGAAACCCATGGAATGGTCTCCCCACAGGAAGAGGTGCAATTTAGAAAAGAGTGGGGGAAAGAGTAGGCCAAAACAATCCCTTACCTACTGGAGAGAAGCCCTGGGTGGTCCCAGTGCAAAATTTCATGGGGAGACGGTGTAGAAGAGCACCTCCCGAGTGTCCAGGACCTGGATTTCGGCATCTTCTCTGCCACTTACTGTCAGTCAAATGTTGCCGCTTTTTGCCTCCAAATCCCTGTTTGTAAAATGAGAGGGTAGGACAAGAAAACTCTCGTTTCACTTCCCAGCTCTGGAAGTCTGTTATCCACCTACCTTTCCTACAGCGTCTTTGTGTATTAACTACAAATCTTCAAAAGGAATGGAAAACAAATTAGGATAAGCACCGAAGCTTTGAAGAAAAATGACAAACAACTCAGGCCTGTTTATATTTGGATACCTTTCTTTCTTTTGTAGAATTAATTTTATGTCTAATCTGGAGAAAAATCAATGCAAGGCTTTCCTTGGTTGGAAATAAGTGGGCAGGCGTTAAAGCAGTTTCTAATTTGAGGATTTGGGATAAATATATTTGCTTGGCATTGAGGTCCTTAGGGTGAGTTCCCTCTGTAATGATATATATTTCCATGAAATTAACCTTTCTAGACACCTGTTTCCCACATCAAGAATAGGCCACATTTGATTACATAGATACTCAACAATGAACTAGCTTTTTCTCTGGTGCTGCAAAATCTGGGTCACCCTTTTGACATTCCTGAACTCTATTTACAAATGCCCCCTCCCCACTAAAGAACAGCAGGGGCCTTTGCCTTTTAAGAGCAGCCTGTGGTAATTGACACAGCAGGGAGAGAAAGAGGTCATTGAAACAGAAACAATAACTGCAGCTAATACTGAGAAATAAATAAGAGCTTGTTTATCTGCCCTTGGAAACCAAAATAACTATCCTAAAAGAAATTGGGGCGGGTGTTTGTGAGGGAAAGGGAACTGGAGAGCTGGAAGAGTTGTGGGTGAAAACGTTTCAATACTGTCTTTCTTCTGTCACAATAATAGGGATTGTTCATTTATTTCAGAGAGCTGGGATTTGGGAGCAGGGAGAGAGAGACAGTGGGGAGGAGCTTGGTTTGGTTTGTATACCTTGTTTTACCCAGATGTTGGTCAAAGGGGGGTGTGGTGTAGGTTTTCACAAATGTTAACTTGCCATGCCTGGCTCTTAAAAGATGCTTAGTGATTCTTCCATAGCATTTGTTAGAGTTTGTGGTATATTCTTCTCATAGTGAGGATTTGATTGCCTTCTGGCTGCCCGGCTGGACCTTGAGTTCCATGAGCACAGCCATATACTCCTGTCCGTGGAGCTGAACTTATGCTTGGCTTCTACGAGAGGCTCAAATAAATAGATGTTGAATGAAAATGTTAATTTCATTCCAACTGAAGATAACTTGGAAAGATGCAAAGGACAGTATATCACCGACAGAAGAGACAGGTTTGGGTTGGTTTCGGTACTCCAGTTTCTCATTAAGTAGATGCTCTTCTCTAAGAATTAGGAAGTAAAGGCCTTCAAATCCAGCCATCTCCCCTGCCTAGGTTCCTGCTGCTAAATGGTAGCACTTTGTTGTTTTTTTTTTTTAATTTTTTAATATTTTTATTTATTTTTGAGACAGAAAGAGACATAGCATGAGCAGGGGAGGGGCAGGGAAAGAGGGAGACACAGTCCGAAGTAGGCTCCAGGCTCCGAGCTGTCAGCACAGAGCCCGACATGGGGCTCGAACACCCAGACCATGAGATCATGACCTGAGCCGAAGTCGGACACTTAACCGACTGAGCCACCCAGGTGCCCCAGTAGCACTTTGTTAAGAGTGGTCAGGAAATATGGGAAGGGTCTTAAGCAACAAGGCTGGGCTTTGTTAAAAGAAAACCCCTCATTCCCTTCATATCCAAAGCAATAGAATCATTCATTTTTTAGGAACAGGTCCCCCCTCATCCACTGCTATAAAATCTCAATAAGAAAAATTTCCAATCCATTTAATACAGAAAAGGGGAACCCAACCCTTCTGTGACTGGAGGAAGCTGAGAAGACTAATTTTATACTAAGCCCATGGTGTTGCTGTATCTCAAAGCCACTCTTCTGGTCATCTGGGAGGCAAACTTCCCAACTTTATGTTCCCCTGAAATTATTCTAACCTAAAGCCTGGGAATGGCTTCCTCACCCCTAGGTGCACAAAGATTGTTTACATGTGAAATTGTTGTCCATGCCTCTCATCCAAAAGGCGGCTCGCCCCCCTCCTTTAATTCCACAAGAGCTGCAGGGTGCATCCCTTCCTTAGGCCAAGGGAGTTGCCTTGCATGATTACCTCTGATACTGTGGTAAATAAAACTGTGATTTTATTTCACAGTTGCCTGGTGTGGCTAGAATTTGTTCTTTGAAGGCCTGAATCCCTCCAACCCACCCAGTCTGGAACCCTCAAACACACCCTGGCTTCCAGGTCAGGCAGGTTTCATAACTGCATCAAGTCCATCTCTCTAGGTGATTAAAAAATAATGAAATACCCACATAATCTTGGAAGCGTTCATTGACAATTGAGAGCTGTGCCTTGTCCTTGTTTAGGAAGCCCCCTGCCACCCAAACCACTGAGCACCTGGCTCATAATCTTCTTCAGCTAAATCTGGACAACCACTCTGTGTGATTTCAAACTCCTGTGAAGGTCCTGTCCAGTAAACCTCAACCTCCTCAGCACCAGACTACCTTTGACCTACTCATCCCAGGGACAGCCACCTCCACTATAATCCTGTGGCCTCACCTTGGAACTGATCATTGGAAAAGCAGTGGAAACGCTTCTACCACTATAGGTCTTAAGTCCCAAATCCCACTCTTGGAGCACAGTGCCCATTACTCCCTTTATTCTCATTCCCCAACAGAAATCGGCCTTCAACTGTTTTCAAAACCTTGGTGCCTTTGATTTCTCTACTATATATGAGTTCTTAGCTTCCTTCTGATCACATTTCCTTCTCCTTTCTCCAGCCTGGACTCCATATAAACTTCTCTCTCACCAGCACCTCAGTTACCTGACTCTCCTATCCTCACCCCACCCCTAGGGCACCTGGGTAGTTCAATTGGTTAAGTGTACAACTTGGGCTCAGGTCATAATGTCACTCTGGAGTTTGAGCCCACATGGGTAGGGGGCAGGGGGGGGGGGACTCTGCCCCTCCCCCACCCCCACTCTCTCTCTCAAAAATAAACAAACATAAAAAAAATTTTTTTTTTTAAATCCCCATCCCTACTTCAATTGGGATATTCCATCAGACTGCTGAGTTAGGCTGTATAACCGTTACTGTGCAGACATCATGATGCCATTTTAAGCTTAGAGCATCCATTCTTGGTTGGGCCCTTAATTTGGCTCAACAATCTTTTAAGCATTTCTTGGTCAGCTTCCTCTTTCGTTCTGCTCAATAGCTCTTGGAAGCCTTCATCACCTTTCTGCAGCTCTCTACTAAATTCCCACTCTGCTTACCCAGCAGATGATCTGACCTTTCCCTTCAGAAGAAACAGGCTGTCATGGCACCCTCCTTCACTTTACTGGCTCTAAAAGCTCTATCTGCCCTCATCCTCATTTCCTTTCAGTCTCCAAGAACAAGCTGTCCCTCTGCTCAAAGTTCAACCATCTGATCACTCCATCCCATCCTGCCTAACCCCCTCCCCAACCCTAGAAAACTAGCTCCATCAAGCATTACCTTCCTCATGGTTTTGACCTTTGACCTTTCATTATATTTCTGCTAGCCAATAAGTGTGCTCAAATCCCTCTTGTCTGAACACTCAGACACACACTCAGTTTCGTTTCTTTACCCTTCACTCCAAGCTTCTTGAAAAATTGATTTCCATATATATGCTATGCTTGTCTCCTCTTCCTCATTCTTAAACTTCTGTGTAAGGTCTTTTCCCATAACTCGCTGAAAAGGCCTCGGCACAGGTCAGCCATGACCTTTGTATGTAGTGGGCTCCTCATTCTCCCTCCTTAGTAGCTTCTCTATAACATGCGATTTTGTGAATCCTCTCCCACATTTTGCTGATTCTCCTAACTCTTCCATTTTCTCAATCCATGCCACAGGCTTCCTTTTCTTTGCCATTCTCATGAATAGCACTTCACTAGAATTCTACCCAGAATCCTTCCTACCTTCCCAGGGCAACTGCTTCCACGGCTAGATTTTACTCTACTCAGTTATGACTAAGATGTTCTCTCCAGCCTACATCTTCGCTGGGCTCCAGGCCTATGTATTCAACAACCTACTGAACATTCTTTTTGGATGTCTGACAACACGGGACCTTTTTTTTCCTTTTTTTAACTTGCTCCTGCTTCTTCAGTCCCAATCTCAAAAAATGATTAGATGATTATGGTGATGATGATGATTAATATTTATGGATTCCTTACTACCTGCCAGGCTCTGTTCTAACCTTTAGTTGCCACAAGAATACTATAAAGTAGGTATTATTATTGAGTATTATTAAGTATTATTAAGTGTATTATTTTACAAAAATATAAGCACAGATTTAATATCTCAATAAGTGACCCTGTCTTTCACTTGAATACCAAATCCAGGGAGCCAAAAAGGATCCAGTATTTTTTATTCCTCCCCTTCATGTTCAATCAAGCATGAAGCCTGCTGGTTCTTCCATTTTAGTTTCTTTGGATTTATCCCTCCTCTCCATAACCTCTTCTCCAGAATCTGTGCCTTTGCCTTACTTCAGACCCTCATCATCACTTGACCAGACTCTTAAAACAGTGCCCTAACCGGTCCCCTTGCCTTCAGTCCTACCTCTCTCTACCTCCAATCACGTCATTCTCCACACCTCTTCTAGAGTGGTCTTTCTATAATACAAATTTGATCACATTATTATGCTTCATAAAGCTTTCCCATGTCTCCCCTCACCTACCACATAGCTCTTTTGGCATGACATTCATGAAACCCACCTACCTTCATGTGCTGCCCACCGCATGGCATTTCAACTTCATCTCCTACTGTTTCCCTACTTTCACCTCAGATATTTCAGACACGTCCCTAAATGCCAAATGCAAAAGCTTTCGCTTGCACCATTTTCTCTACCTGGAATGTCCTCTGCCATTTATTTGTCTGATAAACTACTTATTCTTCAAAACTCTGCTCTATGAGATGGTAGCCAGGAGCCACACATGGCTATTAAGCACTTGATATGTGGTAACCCGAATTAACATGTTATAATAACATCTGCCATAATAATAAACAATGGATTTTGAAGGTACAGTGTGGGAAAAAGTATAGAAGTCTTAATAATTTTATATAGACTACATGATGAAAAGATAATATTTTGGATAGATTGGGTTAAACAAACTACTAAAATTTATTTTTTCTACTTTTTTAATGTGGCTACTAGAAAAATTAAATTTATACATGTGGCTGGAATTTGTGGTGTGTATTATATTTCTATTACAGAGCACTCCTTGAAGATCCTTTCTTGGCAAATTTAACTAAGGGGGCAAAAGATTTATACACTGAAAACTACAAAATGTTGCTGAGAGAAATTAAAGAAGACACATAGAAAGAGATCTCAAGTGTTGGGATTAGAGACTTAATACTGTTAAGGTGTCAATACTAACCAAAGTGATCTTCAGATATATTGCAATCTTTATCAAAATCCCAGTGGAATTTTTTGCAGAAATAGAAAAATCCATCCTAAATGTATATGGAATCTTAACAGATCCAAAATGTCCAAAAGAATCTTGAAACAGAAGAAAAAAGTTGGCAGTTTTATGCTTCTTGATTTCAAAATGTATTATAAAGCTACAGTAATCAAAACAATGTGGTACTGGCATAAAGACACACCTGCAGACCAGTGGAATAGAATAGAGTCCAGAAATAAACCCTCAAGTGTATGGTCAAATGTTCTTCCGTAAGGGTGCCAAGACCATTCAGGGAAAGAAAAGGAGAGTCCCTTTAACACACGGTGTTTAGAAAACTGAATATCTACATGCAAAAGAATGAAGTTGAACCCTTATCTTATACTAGGTACAAAAATTAACTCCAAATGGATCAAAGACCTAAATGTATGAAGTAACTAAAAAAGTCTTTGAAGAAAACAGGGGGAAAGCTTCATGACATTGGATTTGGCAATGATTTCTTAGATACGACACCAAGAGCATAGGTAACAAAAGTAAAAATGGCTCATTGGACTACATCAAAATTTAAAACTTCTGTGCATCAAAGGACACAATCGACAGTGAAAAGGCAACCTATGGAACGGGAGAAAATATTTCCAAACCATTTATCTAATAAGGGGTTAATATGCAGAGTGTAAAAAGAACTCCTGTAACTGAACGCCAACAAAAAACCTGATCAAAGGATTAGAATAGACATTTCTCCAAAGATGCCATACAAATGGCCAACAAGCCCATGAAAAGATGCTCAACATCACTATTAGGGAAATGCAAATCAAAACTACAATGATATGTCAGCTCAAATCCATTAGAATAATGGCTGTAATCTAAAAAAAAAAAAAAATCCAAAAAACAAAGGAAACCCAACAAAAATGACAAGCATCAGTGAGGATGTAGAGAAATGAAAACTCTTGCACATTGTTGGTGGGAATGTAAATGGTGCTGCTGTTATGGGAAACAGTATGGAGCTCCCCCCAAAATTGAAAATAAAATTACCATTAAATCCACCAATACTACTTCTGGATATAGATCCAAAAGCATTGAAAGCAGAGTTTCAAAGAGATAGTTGCACACCTATGTTCATAGTAGCATTATTCACAAGAGCCAAAAGGTGGAAGCAACCCCAAGTGCCCATCATAGACGAATGGATAAGCAAAATGTGGTAAATACATACAATGGGATATTATCTGGCCCTGAAAAGGAAGGGAATTCTGACACATTTTACAACATGGATGAACCTTAAAGACATGGTGCTAAGGGAAATAAGCCAGTCACACAAAAAGTCAAACACTGTATGATTCCACTTATATGAGGTATCTAGAGTAGTCAAACTTATAGAAACACAAAATCCAATGATGATTGCTGGGCTAGGGAGAGGGAGAAATGGGGAATTGTTTTCATGTGCATGACTTTCAGTTTTGCAAAGTTGAAAAAGGTCTAGAGATGTATATATTTATTTTATTATATATTTAACACTACTGAACTGAACATTTAAAAATGCTGGGATTTATGCATATTTGACCACAATTAAAAAAAAAAACTTTAAAAATTCAAGTTAAAAAATCCTTACTCAAGATATCACCCTTTCTCCTTTCCCCTACCTCTTCCTTCCTTTGTATCTCCACTTTGCCTTATATATACCACTATTAGGGCTCTTACCACATTTTTTGGTAATTATTTGTTTGACAGGATAAAGGTTACTATCCCATTTGCCCCCATTAAGGGATGAAATGAACACTCACCCATGTCTGGGGTCTTGACCAGAAGCTAAGAAAAGAGACACTAGCCCTGATAGCATAATATGCTACAGGGGAAAGTTGATATTAGCAAGAGTATATCTTATATCTGTAGAGGTTTCACTCTGAAATTAGATAGGGAAGAACCATTTTTCTTCAGTCATCCTTCTGAGGTCTGAAAGACCTCATGGGCACTTGCCCCTCCCCCCAACACATACAATCATTCCCTTATCCAGCCTGAGTCCAACCTGCTGAAAGGAGTGGCCCAACCCAGGCTAAGCCTTTGGAGGGAAGAGAGGAAGATGTTCATTCAAGACAGATTCAAGATAGAGTAGCTTATCTAACAGATAATGTACCCAGGGGTTAAGTAAATAACTGTTTTTGCTGCCTCCCCACCCCCCCCCCCCAGACTCTTGTTGTGTATGCTTGATATAAAATAACTTTTTTTCCAGATAATGGACTGGATCTTCCTGCCCTTTGAAGGTCATAGCCAAGAGGTTACATTTGTTTGCTCTGTCTTCCCCCCTAGATGAGGAGCTCCTTTAGAGCAGGGACAGCTTATTCATCCTTGTATCCCCAGTGTCCACTAGTCCCAGCACGTAGCAGGTGCCCAATAAATCCCACACAAATGATCGAGTGGTCAGAGCGTGTGTGGGGTGAGTCATTATGATAACCCAGAGATTTTTGGCCAAGCAACTAGTCCATCCCTGAGAGAAAGGACAGTCTGAATTAGAGACCTGCAGGGAGTATATGGGTCTAATGGGAGTGGGGAGGAGCAGGCACATGTGAAGAAAAGTGGTTCATTATAAAGCCCAGGTTGAGCAGGATAATGAAGTCTATACCCTCCAGTTTCATGTTCTATTGTCTCACTAGTCATTATATAATGTCAACATTTATCCAGTTTCCAGGCTAATTTCCTTTCATTCTAAAGTATCAGCTCCATCTGAAGCACCACCATAACACCCCTCAGGGGTCCCAATTCCACTGCCACATACAGTTTTAAATCAGATGGTATTTTTTTAATGTTTATTTTTGAGAGGGAGACAGAGCGTGAGCGGGGAGGGGCAGAGAGAAGGAGACACAGATCCAAAGCAGGCTCAAGGCTCTGAGCTGTCAGCACAGAGCCCAACGTGGGGCTCGATCTCTTCAACCGTGAGATCATGACCTGAGCCAGTCTGACACTCAACCGACGGAGCCACCCAGGCGCCCCATAAATCAGACGTTATTGTAACCTGGCTGATTGGACTGTTTCAGGTCTGCTAACAGAAAGATGCTCTTGTATGGCCCTTTCATGCAGCCAGTTCTTTGTAATTTTTTCCCCCTCTCCTGGAATCTTGGAAAGGATGGGTAACCCAAAAATCAGCCTTATTTGTCAACATAATGGTACTCCTTCAAACTCACATTCATAGAATTGCAAGCTGGAAGAAAGAGTAAACATTAGTTCTGTTTCCCGGGTAAGAAAATTTGTGTCTGGAAAGCCAAGCCGGGTCACACGACTCAGAACTAGAACTCAGAGCCCCTGATTTCCAGTCCTGAGCGCTTTTTCTTCGGCTACCACACGTGCAGTCTCACCTGCTTAGAACACGACCAGCTCACCCTGTCAGCATTTCTGTGCAATTAGGGCTCCCTCTGAACAGCTCTGAATTGTCTGCGAGAGAGGAATGAACAAACACAAATTTTTCTCGGGGTAATTTTCCTTGGAACGTTCTGGGTGATTTTTCTAAAGCCCCGTTCACAACGGTGCTGACTTTACGGTACTGTTCCATCAGCGGAGTCCGGAAGGTCGCTGATTAGTCCAGAGTTAGCCGTAAGCAGAACTCCGCCGCGGATGGGCTGCGCGGTGGACAGGGCACTGGTGCTACTAAATCACGTATCATCTAAAAGGCACTAATTGAGTACCTACTGTGTGTCTGGTTGCGGCTGCCTGTTAAAAGTTGAGCAGCTGCCTCCATCCCTCCACTGGCCCAAGGAGCCAGTTGAACCTGCAGACGCGTGCGCTTCTGATTCTCATCTCGGATATGGCCTTAACCTGTGTTGCGACCCCAGGCAAGTATTTTAAATCCGCCAACACCAGTGAACTGTGGCTTCAAAAACAAAAACAAAAACAAAAACGTATTTTCAAAAGGGAAAGGTATTTTTTGGAACTGGAGAAGCACACAAAAACGACAAAAGTGCCGTGAGCCGCGCTGCAGGCTCCCTGGCGGGGGAGCCACATGCCCCCACCCTCGGGCGGAGGGGCCAAGCGCCTGCCCCGCGCGCCCGCCCGTAGCGCTCACGGGAGCCCCGGGCAGCGGAGGCCAGGAGGGCGCCTTCCTCTTTAAGAGCCCCACAAGCCGTCCTGATTGGCTGTAGCTATGCAGGTCTTCCTTCCTCGACTCCCTCCGAGGGCTCCCTCCCGCTCCCTCTCCGCGCGCCCTCCCCCAACTCCGCGCCCCCTCCCGCCCCCTGCGCTCGCCTCTTCTTCCTCGCAGCGGAGTTTGGCCCCAGCAGCCGCCGCGGTGATTCGCCAGCAACAGATGCCGGGCGCCCAGATTGGCATCCTTAGTCCCCGCTGAGCGCCCGAAGAAGAGGGCAGGAACCAGAGAAGGGCCGGGAAGGCGGGGACGGGAGTGCAGAGACCACCCCTCCCCAACCCCAAAAGGCAGAAGCCCCCGCCCCCACCGGAGAGCTCCGCGCCGGCCAAGCGCCTGCCTGCTGCCGCTGCCGCTGCCTCGGGCGCCCACCTCTCCCCAGCCATGCCCGGCCCGGCCGCCGACGGGAGGCAGGTCCCCTTCCGCAACGCCAAGGAGGAGATCCGTGCGAGGATCGAAGTCTCGGAGGGCAGCGGCGACCCGCAGAGACTGGGCGGGCGCGGGCAGCGGCAGATCGTCTGGAGGAACGTCGTCCTGATGAGCCTGCTTCACTTGGGGGCCGTGTACTCCCTGGCCCTTATCCCTAAAGCCAAGCTGCTCACCCTGCTCTGGGGTAAGTCCCGCCGGCGCCCCCTGTGCCCCGGGCGCCGTGGCGAGGCCACGGCGGGGCGCGCGGAGTCGCCGGCCGCCGCTCCGCTGCCGGTGGTGCGGGGAGCCCTGTCCGCACTCCGCTCGCTTCCCCCACGCGCCCGGCCCCTTTGCCCTGCAGTGGTCGGCCCTTGGGACGGGCTGCTGTCTCAGTCCAGGTCTTTGCAACTTCTCCCTTCTCCGCTGTCTGGCTAAGTAGGCGCATTTGCCGACTCTTGGTTGGAGAGCGGGAGGGACCCAGGGTCCGGTCGGTCCACCGCTGGGTGCAGAGGCGCGCCGAGGGACGTGCTGGGCGCCGGCTGGCCGAGGCTTCCGGGGAGGGAAGACGGGCGGGATTGTTGTGTCGTCCGTGCTGGTCCCTGGGGTCCTCCTATCTGCCGCCTTTCAGGTTCTCAGTCTCCTCCGCGGGCCGCGGACCGCGGACCGCGGACCTTGGGGCCGAGTTAAGGACAAGAAAGGGAGTGGAGGAAGGTGGAGAGACCCGGCATAGGAACGGTCTTGATTCTCGCGCGTGAGATGGATGAAACCAGTTTCCCTCCTGTCCCCGCAAGGCTCCTGCCTCTGCCCCCTCCGTGATCTGCTATGTCCAGTTGCACTTACACGGTCCCAGAAGTTTCTTGGCGAGCAAACCGAGACCTTGGCGAGATCGCTCTGTCGCCAGCACAGAGCTCTAACTGTGGCTGGGGAGAGCCTCCTCCAGGCCCTGTCTTATTCTGGCAGGTGCGGGGCTATCGCCGCATCTGTGACTCTCCCACCGCCGTTCTTCCTAGCCAACCCCCCCCCCCCCCCCGTCCTTGTTGGCAGGGGAGGGAGCCCAAGAGTGGACCTGAGCACCCACCCACTCCTTGATCTCCTGGGCCCCTGAAACTCAGTGCCTGCCTTACACGACCCAAGTTGCTGGCCTCTGAACCACCTGGCAGACCCCTCTGGCCCCAGTAATGGGTTTTGACTTCAATCACCTCAGGGGCAGTAGCCAGGACAGAAGGTGCAGGCATTGATATCCCAGGCTGAGAACTTGATGAAGTTATCCAAGAAGCCCTTTCAGCTCCCATTTCGGGCATCTCCAAGGATCAGGGGCAGGAGAAGCACAACCTGCTTTTATTTCCAGAGGGGAAAAGGAAGGAAGAAAATAAGAAGACTTCTTTCTGCAAAGCTTATTTGGTACAGTGCCAGCTTCAGATGCCGAGGTTGATAAAGGGCCACTCTGGTTGCAAGCCTTCCCTTGAAACCCTATAGCCCCTGTTGGAAGCGAACCCATCTAGAATGGTGTAACTCTTAGGGGGTGTGACTGAGAGAGGGATGGTGAGAGGGGGGTCTTTGGGAATCCATGGAGCCTTTTCTCCCCCCTTTAAGTAAGCTCCACACCCAATGCACGCCCTCAAACTCACTACCAGGGGTCAAGAGCCACTTACTCCACCAACTGAGCCAGCCAGATGCTCCATGAAGCCTTTTGAAGTTCGGTAAAAGCCCTTGGCAACCCCCTGCTCATGCCTTCCCCAGTTCCCCAGTCAGTGCACCTCCTCAGTTCCTTCTTTTTCTTTCTTTCTTTCTTTCTTTCTTTCTTTCTTTCTTTCTTTCTTTCTTTCTTTCTTTCTTTCTTTCTTTCTCTCTCTTTCTTTCTTTCTTTCTTTCTTTCTTTCTTTCTTTCTTTCTTTCAAGAGAGAGTGAGCAAGCAGGGGAAGGGCAGAAGAGAGAGGGAGAGAGAGAATCACAAGCAGGCGCCATGCTCAGCTGGACTGGGGGTTAGACCTCAACCCCATGAGATCATGACCTGAGCTGAAATAAGAATTGGATGCTTAACCAACTGAGCCACCCAGGCACCCTGTACCTCCTCAATTCTGTGTCCTTTCCACCATCACCTTTGTGATCATGTATTGGTTTAATTCTCTATCCTCCTTCATCCCTTATCTCCAAGTGACTAGATTGTAAGATGCTCAGCCATTGCTTCGTGAACATACCCCCCACACTGGCATTTAAAGCCCTTACAGCCCCAGAGCCTCTGTGGAGCTCCTCTCTCCCTTTCCAGGGGTTCAGATTTTGCCATTGGACTTCAGAGTCCACCTGCCTCCAGGGGATTAAAGCTTAGTCTTAATAGCTGCAGTGTCAGAGAGAGCTCAGAGAGAAGTGAGCACTTAAAACATTTCCTTACATACCCGGAGCTCCGGAAGACCCACAGGCTCCACCCCCTACAGCCCCCAAGGCCTGCTGACCCTAGCACCCCACCAGGATCCACAAGGACATGGCCTTCTCTCCAGGCTTGCCAAGTCACTTCTGCCTTTTCTAGGCTCTTCTCTGTAGTGAAGACAGAATCTTTGTTTCTGAACGACCTTGGCCGGAAGATGCCTCCCTCAGCCCCAAACTCCTTCAGCTTCCCCAGAAAAGCCAACACACTGCAGGAATCTGGTTTCCCTCTGTGGGTGATGTTGCCAACCCCATTCTTGTACCTTCCTGCATTGTCTTCTGCCTTAGCTACCTTTCATCAGCTCGGTTCTCTGAATCTTGATTCTCTCCCTACCTGTGCTTCATTGCATCACTAGAAAGAGAGAGAGAGAGAGAGAGGGAGAGAGAGAGGGAGGGAGGGAGGGAGAAACAGAGAAAGAAAAAGAGAAGGAGGGAGTGAGGGAGAGAGAAGGATGGGGGGGAGAGAGAAAGAAAAGAAAAAAAGAGCATATAGTGGTGGCTGTTGTGGTTTCACAGTCCAAAATTTTGACTTAGAAACATTCTAAACAAATGAATCTTATCTGATGGACATTTTGTGAGAGAAGAAGGAGAGACAGAGATGAGGTAAGATTTGTTGTGCTGATCACTATGATAGATAGGGTTATTTTCAGTGAAAGCCCTGGGGTCTTGAGCCACAAATTTCCCCCACTGGATACCCTGTTTCACCCACTTCTGCTACTGGCTCTATCCAGCTTTAGGACTGAGTTCATGCACTAACGGGCTGCTCATCTGCTTCAGGGACCTAAGTTGTCAAGGAAATTGGCTTAGCCCATCCATTGCTTGCCACCCTTCATCCCAGGTGAGGTTGCCCTGGGAACAAGAGGCATTGATGCAATGCACCCAGCAGAGACTGTGTGTTAGGTGTGCAGCGTGATTTGTGGAGTGGGAGAATGTCCTCCATGAAAGGTCCATCCAGTTATCCTGCCCAGCCTCCTCTGTTGCCTAACCCCCTACCCTTTTATGACTCTCCTTGGGACCAGAGCGAGTTGTTTCCCTTCTTCTCCTTGCAGTTTCCTAAGTGGGCAGCCTACCAGAACAGAATGCTCTTGGTGCCACAGGTCCTGAGAGATGAGTTAACAAGTTGTTTCAAGGACAGAACACAAACTCCAACTGAGTTGGAGAAAAATCTTCACCTGCAGGCCTGAGCTCACAAAAGTGCCTGCTTTGAGAGTTTTTGGCCAAAGGCGCAGTTAGTCCATGTCCTGAGTCCCAACATGAGTGGGACAGAAGAGTGAGTGGCAGGAGTCATGGTATTAAGACTCCCGGGCTCCTTTCCAGAAGGCTTTGGCTTCGCCTGTCTCCGGGCATTCTGCTGTTGGTTTCCAGAAATGTCAGGGAGTTTTCTGGTTTCTCTCTAAGTGTCACTGAGTCCCCTAAGTGTGTTTCATGGTGACATCATAGCTTTTGTGTCCTCTTGGGACAACTTCAGTGGAAGTATGAGGCATGCGAACAGTAATTAGCCCTGTAACCCTGCTCCCTTCCTCCATCCAGTCCTGGGGCAAACCATTGAGGCTATTCCAGATTCCCTGGTGCCCTTGCTGGAGCTTCTGGACTCTCTGAAGTGGGGTTTAGCCTATGGGGAGGAAGCTAACCTATGGGGGGGGGGGAAGCTGGGAGGGGGCAGGGATTAACAAAGCACTCCGGGGCGCGAGGGGAGCATTGGGAGAGGCTGGGGTTTGGAGACTGCTGGTCCACCAATCAAATTCTGTGCAATTCCGAGAGTTGCCCAAAGATGCGCTGTCTTCTGTCAGGCATTGAGTAACCTTACTCCAGGACTTGGGATCCTCTTGATGTCTTTGTTGGGTTATGCTTCTTTTTCTATCAAGTCCCTACAGTTGTCACAGAGCCCCAAGAAGGTGTGACTTCAGACTTCTGGCTTGCCTCCATATTTTCTAGGGGGAGTGTGTCTCCGGAGAGAGAGACATATCTGAGCAAGAATCCTTGCTTTCCTACTTACCAGCTACATGACCTTGGACAAATTAACATCTCTAAACTCCAGTTTTCACACCTGTAAAATGGGTATATTAATACCTCTTGCTCTAAATTTGAAAGGCGTGTAAATCATAGCATGGTACCTTGCTCTTGGTTGGTGTTCAATAATTATTAGCTGCCATTATTATTGGTCCTGATATTGGCTCTTTTTCTTTAATAGAAGGGAAAAAGGTCCTCCTACAGCACAGTGAATTCTGCAATGCTGGCACAGAACTTGGCTTTGTTGCCTCTCTTGTATGGAAAAGAGTGCTTTGGCTTTGGAAACAAAGGTTCTTTCTCAAAATTCCCAAAGAGAAATGAACACATCCCTTCTAGTCTTTCCTCCCTCCCCCATTCCCTTCTCTTTGATTCTGTCTTCCTCCTATTTTCCTCCAAAAGGTCACTATTCTGTAGATAAGAATCTTTTTGTTTAGCTGACAACTCACCTGGTCTTTGGTGTTTTCTTTAGGGTTTTTTGAGCACAGCCCAATCATTTCTAAATCTCTAACAAGTCTCAGTTTTGACTTGTGTTTTTTTTTCCTCCCATCCCGGTCTTCTTGAGTCATGTTAAAAAAAAACCTAAAAACAAAAACAAAAAACTTTAATGCTCAATTAAACTACTAAAAAACGAAAAACGAAAAAGAATCTTCCTTTTTTAAAATCTGTAATTCCCAGCCCATTGTTGCAACTGTTGCATTTTTAATAAATGGGCAAGCTCTAAGAGCCTTACCCAAGGCTGGCGTGCAGCAAAACAGGAGAGAAGAGAGTCTGCTTTTGCTGGCTTAATAGTCCCGCCAAGTATAAATATAGGTTTGAGGTTAACATTATTAACTCAGTTTTTTCTAAAGCTGGTCAAGGTCCCTGCAGACTGTACTGTGATCTGGAAATGAGAAAGAGTGCTACAGAGTAGAAACCAGGGCTGGAATGAATGTGCTGCCCCTAGTTCAGCCTCATACATGTCCCCTTCCAGTTTGTGAGCCTCGGCTTCCTTGTCTGTGAAAGGGGGGCGGTGATACTGAGCTGAAAGTTGTTTTCAGAACTGGGGCACATAGGAAAGTGCCTGCCAGAGAGTAGACACTCAGTGCTGCCTGCTGTTATTACCTCCTACGATGGGGGCCTGTGTCATGAAATCTGCACTGGCTTCATCGTTTGTCTGGGACTTGGAGCACTTGGGGCTCAAATGTAAAAAGCACATCCTTTATTTATTTACTTTAAATTTGTTTTAATGTTTATTTTTGAGAGAGAGAGAGAGAGAGAGAGAAAGAGAGCGCACAAGGAGGGGAGGAGCAGAGAGAGAGGGAGACACAGATTCCAAAGCAGGCTCCAGGCTCCGAGCTGTCAGCACAGAGTCTGACGCGGGGCTCAAACCCATGAACTGCGAGATCATGACCTAAGCCGAAGTGGGATGCTTAACCCACTGAGCCACCCAAGCGCTCCAAGGCCCAGCCTTTAAATCCAAATGTTCCATCATGACCTTGCTGTAACATTTTTGTTCTTGCCTTGTCTAGTTTTGTGTATGATATAAAATTATAATAATTGCCTGGAGAAGCCATTGATCGATTTACCAAAGGATGACATAGCCATGTTAGGATTTTGCAAAACACAGTGATGTCTTTGGGTGACAGTATTCTCAATGAGTGTGTATTTTGACATTCTTTAGTTTCTGGCATGCAGTCTACCTGTCCCTGCTGTCTCATGTATGGTTTCTTAGCCCTGAGGTTAAGAGTATGGGCTTTGGAGTGAGGGTCTGGGATCAAAACCCAGCCCCCAGGGGCACCTGGATGGCTCAGTTGGTTGAGTGTCTGACTTTTAGTTTGTGCTCAGCTCATGATCTCACAGTTTGTGGGTTCAAGCCCTGCGTTGTGCTCTGCGCTGACAGTGCAGAGCCTGCTTGGGATTCTCTCTTTCCCTCTCTCTCTCTGCTCCTACCAGCCCTAAAAATAAAGAAAAAAGAAAAAAGCCTCCCAAGTTCAGCCTTGGGCAGATGACTACCTTCCCGAACCTTAGTGTCCCCAGGTGCACAGTGAGGTTAATTACTAGGTCAACAGTATTGCAGCTGGAGGGAAATGAAACAATACAGTAAAGAACTTGGCCTGACCTGTGATGAGCACAGGGTGATGTGTGAAAGTGTTGAATCAGGGGTGCCTGTCATGATCTCACAGTTTGTGGGTTTGAGCCCCACGTTGGGCTAGCTGATAGCTTGGAGCCTGGAGCCTGCTTTGGATCCTCTGTCCCCTTCTCTCTCTGCCCCTCCCTCCCTCTCTCTCTCTCTCTCTCTCTCAAAAATAAATAAACATTAAAAATTTTTTAAAAAGAAAGTGTTGAATCACTATATTGTGTACCTGAAACTAATTAACGTTGTATATTAACTACTGGAGTTAAAAAAAAAAACAAAAAGAAAAAGAAAAAGAAAAAAAGAACTTGGCCTGCAAGCAGCACAGAGGAAATGTTATCCCTGTGCCTGGGCCCACATTCCCTTACTGCTTCCCTTCTCTCCTTCCCTCTGTTTAGCTCATCCTTTGGAGGCTGGGCCTTGTTCCAGCACCCTCATTGTCAGAAAGCCTTGGTCATGGGGTCAAGGCTGTTGCCTCTGATTTTATTTCGTCAGGCAATGGGGTGGTGGCCCCACAATAGGTACCGGCTGTGACCCCCCCAGAAATGCCCATCCTTCGTTCATTATGTGTGCCAGTGGCCACGGGAGAGGTCCTCACAGTTGTACATGCAGTCACATACTCATCCATGCACGAATTCATTCATTTTTTTCCATTCCAGTGATTGTCAAAACAGGCTGCACATCAGAATCACTTGGGGATCCTTTGAAATTTTTGGAAGCCTCAGCCCTCACCCAGACCTACTGAATTGGAATCTCTAGGAGTGATGCCCTGGCTTCTTCCTCCCCTCCCCTCCCCTCCCCTCCCCTCCCCTCCCCTCCCCTCCCCTTCCCTCCCCTTCTCTTCATTTCCATTCGGATATTTCTGATGCACAGCTGGGCTGAGAACCATTATTTAATTCCCTTGCTGGATAATGTTTATGACTCACCCATTACCTACCAGGCGTTGGCTCTATCCCTGACTTCATGGCACTTAGAGGCCGACTGGAGAGATGGACAGGTGCACCGTATGCCAAGGCAGCATTAGTTACAGAGTGCTGGCCTGGGGAAGCTGGGGAGGCTCCCCGCAGGAAGAGATGGCTGCACTGAGCCTGGCAGGAGGCCCGAGGCTGGGGCTGGCTGGTGGAGGGGTTTGGGTGAGATGGCATTGGGGGGGGGGTGGGGAGAGACAGAGAAGGCCGGTTCAAGGACCTGATGGTCCAGTGAGGCTGGAGGTGGTCAGGGGCCAGATGCAGGGCAAGGAAGATTCCTGGGGACTAGCAGGATGGGGCATGTGGAGAGGCTGCCCTCAACCTCTCCCTGACTCTCGCCTTCTCCTCTCAGCCCATCACACGCACCAACAATTCCTGCTATGATCGAATGGTCTGGAGTGAAATTTTTTGGCCAGACACTTGCCGGTGGGATAAGTGAGTCTGAAGTTTTCCAGGAAAGACCCTGGGGCAGCCACCTAGAGCAGGTGGGCAGTGGAGCACGACTGGCCCTCAGGCTGTCCAGAGCTGAGGGGAGGCAAGGAATAACATCTCGGCTGGGCATCTGATTTCACAGACTCAAAGGTACTGTTCCGAGACTCGTTTACGAAAACGCCTGAGTACAAAAGTACAGGCAAACCAGACCCAGCGTGCCATATTCCACTCCCCTCCCTGTTCTCTACTCTTCCTTGTTTCTGGAAGATGCATATGTATGGGGGTGGGGGACAGTGTCCTTGCCTCACTTTCTCCCTTGAAGGCGAGTTTAAATGGCTGGTTCTCACTAGCCCTCATTTCAGGTTAGTCCCCTTTCCGACATCCTGCTCCCCATTTCGCAGCTTACTAGGATAGGTTAGAGGGCTCTGTGGGCCAGCAGCAGGGTCACCAGGGGCTTGTTAGAAATAAAGTCTTTGGGGCCCCTGATGGCTCAGTCAGTTAAGCATCTGACTTCGGCTCAGGTCATGATCTCATGGTTTGTGAATCTGAGCCCCGTGTCGGGTGAGCCCTGCTTCTCCCCACCACCCCCTGCCCTTCGTGGGATTCTCTGTCTCTCTGTCCCTCACTCACTTATATCCTCACTCTCAAAAAAAGAAAGAAAGACAGCTGTTCAGACCCCATTCCGGACCTACTGAGTCAGGACCTGCCTCTTTTTCTTTTTAATTTTTTTTTAATGTTTATTTATTTTTGAGAGAGAGAGCGAACACAAGTGGGGAGGGGCAGAGAGAGAGGGAGACACAGAATCTGAAGCAGGCTCCAGGCTCTCGGCTGTCAGCACAGAGCCTGACACAGGGCTCGAACCCATGAACCGTGAGATCATGACCTGAGCTCAAGTCGGGCCGACTGAGCCACTCAGGTGCCCCAGGACCTGCCTCTTAATAAGATGTCCAGGTGATTCATCTCCACGCTACAGTTAGAGAAGTGCGCCCTTAAGTGCAGCCACAGGCTGAATGTCCAGAGGAGCCGGATGGACGTGAGTGGGATTTGCCAGCTCTTCCTTCTTCCTCTTAATGGCCTCCTCCCCTCACCCTCTCCTCCTCCCCTTCTGCCTCCTTGTAGCTTATTTTAGAATATGTCAGGATCCTGCTTCTCTTGCCAACAAAAGGCTGTTGCTAAAATCTTTCAGCCGGCAGAAGCAATGTTTAATTCATGGGCTAGAAAATTAATTTTATTTTCATGAATAGAACTGGGGAAAAATAACAGGAAGGCTCTGTGCACAGCCCTTGGGGATTCAGCTTGTCTATTTAACAGATGAACTGGTAAAGGTGAAGAGGCCTCAGGGGAGGGCTGTCTTCCACAAAATTATGAAGTAAATCGGATCAGTTAGGATGCTTTTGGCCACAGCACAAAAACTCAAGTTTAAGTGGCTTAAATGATAAGGAAAATTTCTAATTTCAACTGATAATAAATCCTGAGGTAGGGTACTTCTGAGGTAGGGCACTCCTGTCATCAAAGGGCAGGTTTTATTTCTGCCACAGTGGCCATGTCAAATTTAGTTTTCCTCGTGGTTACAAGATGGCTGCCAGAGTGCCAGGCAGCACATGGAGTTACAATGTCCTACAGAAGAAGAAAGAGGATGTCCCTTCCTGATGTCTCAACAGAGAGATCTTTCCCGGGCACCTCACACCTGATGTCTCCTCCAGTCTCACTTGCAGGATTGTGTCCCAAGTCCCTTGTTAAGCCAGTCATTGGCAGAGGATTACTCAAGGTTGGCCACCAAGCCACATGTGGTAGGGGTAGAAGGAGTGGGGATTAAGAGGCAAGCAAGATCCAGGCCCTGCTCGAAGGAAGAAGATGGCTTGGCTGCTCGGACAGCCAACACCTCTACTCCAGGGACTTCCTTCACCCTCTGTCTTGACTTTCCCTCTTTGGTGTCACCTCCATTCCCTGCAAAGGCTCTGGTTTCATATGGTAGCCTTTTCTCTCTCCTCTGTTTCCCACCCCCTGAACTTTTCTCAAATCCTGCTGTCATTACAGTGATTTGTAAAAGTCTGCCTTTTCTGTGAGGCTCTGACCTCTTCCATGACACCCCTGCCTCCCCAGGACCAGGCACACAGCCTCTGCTCACATATCAGTGTTGGGTGAATGGATGAAGGAGTAAATGAAGGAGTTTAAGCACTGTGTGGCCTTTCCTTCTAACAGAAGATAAAGTTTTATCCTTTAACTTTAAAAATGTCTTTTTCCCCAGGGGCGCCTGGGTGGCTCAGTCGGTTAAGTGTCCGACTCTTGATTTCAGTTCAGGTCTTGATCTCACGGTTCGCGGGTTCGAGCCCTGCATTTGGCTCTGCGCTGACAGTGCAGAGCCTGCTTGGGATTTTCTGTCTCCCCCTCTCTCTGCCCCTCCCTGCTTCTGCTCTCTTTCTCTCAAAATAAATAAATAAAAATACATGTTTTTTCCTCTTGGCGCCTGGGTGGCTCAATCAGTTGAGCATCGGACTCTTGATTTCGGCTCAGGTCATGATCTCACGGTTTGTGAGTTTGAACCCTGCCTCAGGCTCTGCGCTGACAGCGTGAAGCCTGCTTGGGATTCTCTCCCCACCCCCTCTCTCTCTGCCCCTCCCCCGTTTGTGTGCTCACACGCGCGTGTGCACGTGTGTTCTCTAAATAAACAAACTTTTTTAAAAAATGCTTTTTCCCTTGTTAGAGAACTTTCCATGTGATTTGGGGGTAAGGATTGTGAAGCAAGAAGCCTTTCTCAATGCCCCAGAAGTCAGCCTGTCCCCCTGTACGTGTGTCCGTGCAGTGAGTCACCCAGACCTCACTAGGAACTCGCAGAGCTCTCTGTTGCTGTGCTGGATTTTTATGGGGGATGAGGTGGGGCTGGGGAGATTTTCTCTGGGCATGGAATTGTTAAATCCCCCATGAGAGAACTGAATTAAAAAGAAGATGGAAAATGCGTGCTTTAGAATGTTTTTTTGTTTGTTGTTTGTTTTAATTTGAGAGAGAGAGAGAGAGAGAGAGAGAGAAAGAGAGAGAGAGAGAGAACATGAGCAGGGGAGAGAGAGGGGGAGAGAGAGAGAAAAATCTTAGGTGGAGCCTGATGCAGGGCTTGATCCCAGGACTCTGGGATCTTGACCTGAGCCAAAATTAAGAGTCAGACCCTCAACCAACTGAGCCACCCAGGTGCCCATAGAATGTTTTTTAACCAAGGTTTTCCATGGTGACATACTTTCCCCTGAAAAGTAGTTTTCTTGGTTGGTTATTTTCTTCATCTTTCAGGTGACACAGAACCTCAGTGATGAAGTCATGTCCAGATTTCTGTTCTCTTGCTTCAGATTTTACTTAAAAGGGCCTTTAAAAGTCCACTTAACCTCACCCAGCAGGTACTTTGTATTTGCACAAACAACCTAGAAAGAACTATCTTACATTTAAGGAGAAATTGCTCACTGTGGGATCAAGGAAACAAAGCCATAGCTTTTGGCTAGAGATTTTGGAAAACCATGTTTTAAAGTGCTCCTGGGGAGAATGTCTAGAGCAGGGATGCAGTGTAGCCATTGTATAAAACCCGCCGAACACTGCATGTGAAGTGCCTACTTAAGGTAAGTGCTCAATCGATGGTCTGCGGGTGGTTTTTGGATGTCTTAGAAGCTGTGTTAGAGGCTGGCTGGTCATTACTCTCCATACACGTAGGTGACCCTGATGTGGTAATCAAGGTCTTGGGGGATTGTGGACGTTTTCTGAGATTGCCCTTAAAGCGGGGGAAAAATCCAATGCCAATGGACTTGGAGATGAAATGGGACAAGAAAAGAGTTTAGAACTCAGGTTTAAATTTATTTTCTTCCTGTCATCCAACACTTGCAATTTGATTGCGTTGATTTTAGCTTGGTTCCCTGAAGAGACAATGGCTTGTAAGTGCAACCTGTGACTGGCACAAACCCTTACTGGGAGGGGCATAACCCCTGTACAGGGGCTGAACACCCTGCCGCAGGCACCCATCCGGGAAAAATAAGTAAATACTACATGAGGTCTGCCATTATGTTCACCTGCTAGGAAAAGACAGCTGTCTTATATTAAGTAAAATAATTCCTACAGGAAAAAAAAAAAAAAAAAAAAGCGACCTGTGACCCAGATGGGAAGGTCACCTCCTTAGCATTCTCTACCTCATCATCAAAAAGCATTTATCAAGCAAGCGGCTAATTACTTATGGTCTTGAACCAGGCACTGTGTAAACCAAAACAAACCAAAACAAACAAAAACTAAGTTTCTACCCTCATACCTTTTATAATTCAGAGGAACAGCTGTGATTTTTCCCAGTACAGTAACCAACTTAATGTTCTCTCAGCTTGGGTATATAATGGAAAATACTGTTACTTCTTTAAAAGGCCCATGCATGAAATTACAAATAAATTTCTAAAATTTAACTGTTTCATGGAGTAGCTTGTCATTCACTCCTCTAATAAATATGTTCATGAGAAGCCTTCGCAGATGGTTACACCATAGCTCATCCCTATTCTCAGCCTATGACTCACTTGAGTGTCCCCGAAAGCATTTGTTTTGCCCTGAAGGCTCTATAAGCAAAAGGAGATGTTTATTAGCAAGTGTGAACAATGCTCACATGTCTCCCCTCTCTGTCTCCCACCCCCAAATCCATTGTGTGGGGCTCAGTAGTTCTTGAGAAGTGGGCGAGTCATTTAACATTTTTGAGCTATACTCCAATTACTCCAGGGTCTTGACTCCATCCGACTCTCTGGGAAGAGTTAAGTCACTACCCTCTGAGTATAGACTGGATATGAACCCAAATTTAGAATACCCCCATGAAGATTGGAATAAACCACAGTTATTAGAGCTAAAATTCCTTCAGTTGGTATTCAGTTGGTATTCAATAAGTGTATACTATACTGAGTACTGGTGCCTTTTGTGGTACTCCTGGAACTCCCAACAATCCAGGAGCTTAAGGGTCAATGCCTGGCCCAGCTGCAGGGCTGAAAATCTCTGCCCGTTCTGATTGGTTGGGCTGGTTGGTGCCATGTGGCCTGCCCAATATTTTCAATATTACCTCTGCATGTGCATCCTCTTGTTATATATCACATGATCTATATAATCTCTCGCTTCTTTCTCACAATTCTATTCTAACTGAGAACTTTAGAAAAATCAGTCTGTCGTTATGGTTTAAATTTATATCCCCCAAACCATGTAAGTAAGGACAGGCGTTCAAGCCCAATGTAAATTCTGGAGTTTTAAGTAACTCACCTTTCCTAATAAAAAACTCCTTTCGGGGGCTCCTGGGTGGCTCAGTCCATTAAGCGTCAGACTTCGGCCCAGGTCATGATCTCACAGTTTGTGAGTTCAGGCCTCATGTCAGGCTCTGTGCTGAGAGCCTGGAGCCTGCTTCAGATTCTGTGTCTCCCTCTCTTTCTGCCCCTCCCCCACTCATATTCTCTCCCTCTCTCTCTCTCTCTCTCTCTCTCTCAAAAAATAAAAATTAGAAAAAACCCTCCTTTCGTAATGAGGGCAATGTGTGTCTGAAAGGCGATTTTTCTTTTATTTTATAACTGCTTCTTTGTAAGATTTCTCCCCTAAAAAATATTAATTGTACCATCAGAAAAAAATAACATTGCCAAACTCAGATTGTGGAGTCATTTCCTTTCAGTGCTGGGGGTTGGCAGGAGGAGACATGCAGGGTGGCACCACAAATCCAGGGGGCACCTCCCAGCTCATGCCTCACTGCCCACAATGTTGTAAATGGTGCTAGGCTCTCAGGCTAGCCTGCTGGTGCCCCTCAAGCCATACCCGGGACAAGGTACAGGGAATTGACTCCTACTCGCTGACACCCCCTACTGGCCTGGGATTTTTTTTTTCCATGTAACTTTTTGCTTTGATATGTGATGTCAGACACACTGAAGAGTTCTAAGAACAGTGCAGGGAACTCTGTATACTCCACCCAGACTCAACAATTTATGTCTTTCCTGTTCTTTCTTTATCATTTTCCATATGTGTATGTGTCCACATATATGTGTGTGTTATTTCTCGGAGCCATTTGAGAAGACTTTGGAGGCATCATGCCCTTTTATCTCTAACTGCCTCAGCACGTATTTCCTACGCATAAGAAATATAACCACAGTACAGCTACCAAAACAAGGAATTTAACCTTAGCATTATCTCACCCATGGTGGATAGACAAATGTCATTAGGTCCTAGTAATGTCCTTTGTAGCTTTCTTTTTTCCTTCGGATTAGATTGAAGCGAATTTCAGACACTTGTATATATAAATATCAGAGTATTGAGTATTAGTTGGGGTAATTCTGACTACATCATCCACATGGAAAACCGAGGGAGCTACTCTTCCCCTACCTACTGCCCCAGCTCTCTGGGGGAAGACAGCTTTGAGAGGCTGTTTTCAAAAGCAGAAAGGGGTAGAAAGTGAGACACAGGCATAGGAGATGGGCCTTTCAGTACTCTCTGTGTGGTCTGCAGACTGTCTGCATTGGAGTCCTGTGAGTTGCTCACTGAATGTGCAGATTTGGGGGCTTTACCAGACCTGCAGAACCAGGACCTCTGGGAGCTGGACCCAGGGGTCTGCATTTAACAGGCACCACAGGTGGCCCTTACACCCTGTGGATTGGAGGTGCTGTCCCAGGGGCAGGTGGCCTGGGGGTGACGCACTTTAACATCGCATCCCCCTGCCTCAGAGTTGTCGTGTGGCCTCCCTATTGTATTGCTTGAAATTCCACTAGCCCAAGATTCCTTAGGGTTGATAAGAGGCAGCATTTTAGGAATGTGAATAGCTTGCAGACAGCTTCCCCTAGGAATCCACACGTTCCTGTGAATTGCTTTCAGAACACGTCTAACATGGGTCAGACCGCCTAGGAGAGCTGGGTTTCTCCACTGGGAGCCTAGAGAGGAAGGAAGGCGGATATAGAGGATATCGTACCTGGAAGGCTTGGTGGGGGTGGAGCAGGCTTGTGTTGTGGGCCGGGGTGAGGACAGGTGCTTGGATCCTGCCTTAGGTGCCTGGGGGGAAGAGCTGTTTGGAAGAGGTGAAGAAAACCCCTGGAGAAAGACCCAAACGGCCTTAGGCAGACACCTTCACCTGCAGGGGAGTGCCCCAAGCCTCCTTTTGTGGGGGCTCCTGTGAGGACTCAATTAGGTACAGCAGCGGCCTGCCCAGCATCAGTGCCCCTGCAGCCCCACCCCCACCCCAGGCACCGACCGCCATCACTCCCAGAACCAACAAGCACGTTGGGGCTGTGAGTCCACTGTACAGATATGTCTGGGTCGAGCACGCTTGTTCACTCCTCATACAGAGGCCACAGGAGCCCCGCAATAAGACCCCTTTCATCTCTGAGGGGCGGCAGCTTTACCATCATCATTTCCGGAAGAGCACACACTTCTCAGGTCCGTCATGCCCCTGCTTCTTGGCGGTTGGAGACAAGGTGCGGCTGTCCTGGGGCAAGACACGTGTTGGTGGACATCCTGGACCCAGGCTCCTCTGCTGCCTGAGATACAAGGCCCTTGGTAAAGGTTTCAGACCCACCAACAAATGAGAATGAGGGGGAAAGACACTGGGCTCTCGATGTTAACAGTGCACCTGAGGGGGGCCGAGGGGTTAATCCTAACCTGCATCCTGTAAATGTGGCTGCGTGACTTAGGTGGTCTTACTGGGGTGGGGGTGGGGGGCGGGCAGCAAGGGCCTGTGACCTTTCTCACCGAGGACTGAGGACCGTAATGCAAATGGATATTTCAGTTCCTCCTGCTGTTGGATCTTCCCCTTCCTTTCTCCTGGAAAGGAGATGTGCTTTCCAAATCCCTTTTTCTTTTAGCGTGAGTGCTTCTCAGGAAGCCGGTGCTGGTTTAGATGTCAGGGCTCACTCAGCCTTCCATGAGCGCCCCCACCAGTTTCTCTCACTCAGTGATGCCAGCGCAAAGAGGCAGGCAGGAGCTTCCGAACTCAGCCAGGCCGGCTTCTCGGGACTGAGTCTTCCTAGGGAAGAACTGCAAAGCACTAAATGCAAATCTCCCCTTGGCCCTCTGCCCAGAGTGCACCTGACGTATGGCAGCGGTCGCTGGGGAAGCGGAGGCCCACGCTGGCCTCCCAGACCTCCTGGGAGACTAAGAAGTCTGCTTCTTTAGTCTACAGGTTGGAGGGAAGATTTTGGACTCGAATAAAATAAATTGTAGCTGAAGGGCTGATCTCCCAAGTCTCGCTGGCCAGCGCCATTCCTAGTGGATAACAATTGGGTTTTTGAAAAAAATGTATTTCGAAGTGCAAAAGAGGTTCTCCAGGCACCCTTGTGAGGATGCTAAATATGCACATTAGCGTTTTTATCTGTGCTCAAGTTCAGGAACAATGAGGGAACACTTCTGAGATGCCCTTTTCTGCACCTGCTTGGAGACGGTGGGCTGGGAGATTTCGATGTCTAATTAAATTCCATTTCCCACACATGTGGGGACATGGGCCTAGGGCTGGCCAGGTGCTCGGAACACAAAGGTTAGCAAGCGGTCCTTCCTACCCACGGGATGCTGGGGATCTAGAAAGGGAGAAGACCTAGGCCAGCTAAGATTCAGAGAGATGAATGCCAGGACGGAAGCAGGCTGGGATGCAGGGATGAGCTGTACTAGGGGGCGCTGTAACTCTTAGTTCACACAGCAGAACCCTAGGGAGTTTTGTTTTTTTTTTTGTTTTTTAAATTTATTCGTTTTTGAGAGAGAGAGTGCAAGCGGAGGAGGAGCAGGGAGGGGGGACAGAGGATCTGAAGCAGGCTCTGCCCTGTCAGCACAGAGCCCGATGTGGGGCTGGAACTCATGAACCACAAAATCATGACCCGAGCCTAAGTTGGACACTTAACGGACTGAGCCACCCAGGCACACCAGGGCCATGATGTCTTAACTGCAGTTCTGAAGAACAACAATAACATTTTGAAAACAAAGTTCTCTCACAACTGATGTGGAGGGATAACTTGATCCAATGAACTCATTTGGTAGCAAAATGTGACCTAAACTATGTAGTCTGAATACTCACGTTCTTGGGTTTGATGACAGACTCATTATATGCCTTTGTGCTCTATTACTTTTCTAAAATCTGAAAAATTCTGAATTTTGACAGACGTCTGACCCTAGGGCTTTGCTAAGAGACTGTCCACTTGTCCTGGTATCATCTGTATTTTGGATTTGAGGAAGCAGAATGTAGGGAGGACTCATTTGCCCAAGATCACAGAATTGGCAAGGGGTGGTAGGGGCTTGTGCGAAGGTTCTTCTGACTGCCGAGCCCTGCTGGGCACCCCCAGGTGACACTATCTTGAGAGACACTGACTTCCTACACAGCAGAGATTTGGGCGCCGGACGTGGGCACATCTCTGGAGCGGGGGTGGGTGAGGATAGCAGTGCCCACAGGTACATGCCTGGTGGCAGAGATCTGTCCTCTTGGTGACAGTGACAGGGGATATGGGCTTCCATCTCTCCCCTTGGCCGGGGCTCAGCCACCCTCACTCCGGTGGTAGTCAGGCACTACATAACAGGGCATGATGCTTTTGTGTCTCTCTGCCTGCAGGGCTGCTATTGCCTTGTCCAGAAGCCACCCCCTGCTCATTTCTCATGTCTCCTTTCCCCAATTCCTCATTCGTCTCTCATTTTATTCCCATCACTGGCTTCTGGTCTATGACCCTGAAGGTCTCTTGGACCAGTGGGAAGGAGGTACAGGTACTTAGAAGTGATTCTGGAGTTTTGTAGGTCGGAGCCAGGGTCTGCCTAATGTGTGGCAGGAAGTAGGTAGCCCATGGTGAGAAGTGATTTTAGGACACAGGCCTGAAGCGGCCCTCAGATTACCTTCCTCAGCTGGCCTAGCAATTAGAGCGGGGGTTCCGGCCTGGGGCTGGATGATTCAGGGGCTTCACGAGCTGAAATAGATTCTGTGCATGTTGGATTCCCAACGGAGCCTGTGACTTTAAAAAGGTTAAGTGCTGCTGGTTCTAGAGCGAGCCACATTAAACATGCCAGCATTTCCTAAAAGGATAAATAGTGAGTATGTGTTTATATATTATCATCCATTATTCCTCTGTGTATCTGTAGTCAATATAATCACTTTCGTGCTATATCTAATACATAGAATCATTAAGCTTTGACAGGATGAAGGGAAAACTTGGGAGCTTGTGGCTTTAGTAGGTCTTTACGGGGTAGGTCTTAATGGAGTCCCTCCCAAATGAGGGATCTACTTGGATTGTGGGACAACCCAAAGACAAAGAACAAAGGGTGTTTTTCATCTTTTCATTTAATTCACACTTTTGCCATGGTGCCCTCATTGTGAGGGGAGCAGCGATGGTACTCCTGAGGGCCTTTCCCTGCCGCTACTTAGCTCTGTTTGTTAAAAACACTCTGGTGATGGGGCGCCTGGTGGCTCAGTTGGTTAGGCATCCGACTTTGGCTCAGGTCATGATCTCTCAGTCCATGAGTTCGAGCCCCATGTCAGGCTCTGTGCTGACAGCTCAGAGCCTGGAGCCTGTTTCAGCTTCTGTGTCTCTCTCTCTCTGACCCTCCTCCGTTGATGCTCTGTCTCTCTCTATCTCAAAAATAAATAAACATTATAAGAAAAAAACATTCTGGTGATAAGAATCCTAGGGACCCAGTGTATTTACTCTTTATGTAACAAATTATCACAAAGTTAATGACTTACAGCAATACAAATTTACTGTCGTACAGTCTATCGGTTAGCAGTCTAACCCAGGTCTCACTGGGCTAAGGTAAAGAAGTCAACAGGGCTGCTTTCAGAAGGCTGTATGGGAGGGGTGTCTGGGTGGCTCAGTCAGTTAAGCAACTGACTTTGGCTCAGGTCATGATCTCACATTTCGTGAGTTTGAGCCCTGTGTCGGCCTCTGTGCTGTCTGCTTCGGATTCTGTGTCTCCTTTTCCCTCTGCCTCTCCCCCACTCTTGCTCTGTCTCTCTCTCTCTCTCAAAATTAAACATTAAAAAAAATTTTTTTAAAAAAAGGACAAGCTCTCCTCGAAGGAAGGTCAAATATAACTGAACATTTCTGTCCAGGTGGTACCTATAATAACCAGAAGAACGAATGCAGATTAGTTTTCTTTGGTGTCTGGGTGTGATAGGCAGACTAATGGCCTCCCAAAGATGTCCCCAGGGATATCCCTGTCCTAGTCCCTGGTACCTGTGAATATGTTACATTACATAGCAAAAGGGAAGTAAGGTTGCAGATGGAATTAAAGTTGCTAATCAGGTGACTTTTTATTTTAATTTTTTAAAGTTTATTTATTTTTGAGAGAGAGAAAGAAAGAGAAACACATTGTGAGCAGGGGAGGGACAGAGAGAGGGAGACACAATCTGATGCAGGCTCCAGGCTCTGAGCTGTCAGTGCAGAACCTGACACAGGACTCAAACTCACGAAATGTGAGATCATGACCTGAGCTGAAATCAGACACTTAACCAACTGAGCCACCCAGGCGCCCCTAGGAGAGCTCGTCCTTGTGATGGGCATATCAAAGAGTCATTGAAGTTGCAAGTTCCCTTCTTATCCTCAGATGGCCTGCAGATGGCCTGGCCATCTCACAGATTATGGCCCACTTGCTACAAACAGCTCCCAGAGCATGTAGCCCTCCTAGGGACCTTCCGGAGGACATCTGCCAACACTAATATTTGACCATCCACCTCCGACCAGTCCCTGGGGTGACATATGTCAGTAAAAATTGGCTGGAGCCAGCTTAGGGTATTAAAGCCATCTTTTTTTCTTTTCTTTTCTTTTTTTTTTAATTGGGGATGGGGCTTGGGAGACGTTCTTGGCCTGCCTGGAATATCCCTTATGATTGTGTGCACAGTTTGTTAGCAGGCATGAGAGGATAGAGATGGGAAAACAGAACAACTAGCAATGACAGTAGCAACAGAAATAGTTGCAAAATTATGCAAGAAAATACAGAGAGGGTTAAAGAGCCCCTGGTAATTTACTCATGAGTCACATAAAAATGATAGTAAGTAAGACCTTGAGAGAGAAAAGGGATCTGTCTCAAGGGGGCAGTATCAGCTTGGGGGGAGCGGCTTTGTCTTGATGAGGAGATATTATTGGCTAATTCCATGGATTTGAGGCTTTTGTTTTGGTTCCGTTGGGTGTCAAACACTTGTTGGGAAAGCATCCTTCACTGTGACTGTGGAGTCGTGACCCTGCATGAGGCAGTGAGGTGGGGATAGGGAAGATAGGGAGAGGTGGCCGGGAAGCTTTCCTGGAAGCAGGACCAGCTACATAATTTGCAGAGCCCTGTGCAAAATGAAAATACAGGGCCCACGTGCAACACTTGTTAAGGATTTTAAGATGGTGACATCTAAGTGTTTAACCAAGCATGGGACCCATCTAAGTGTGAGGCCTTGTGTTCTTGCACTGGCCATGCCCCTGTCAGGAAATAACATACCCTATGGATGTCCTTGGCACTCTGATATCACAAATGGTATCCAAAGCCTGTCTCCCAGGGAACCACCAGGACCATGGGCCTTGGCACTGAGACCTCACTTTCTTATCACACAACTTGTCTTGATTGAACTGGATATTTATTTGGTGCTTTTGAAAGGTTCCATTTTGGGGAGAGCTCCCGTTTCAGGGGCGGGAAGGGAGAGGGGGCTGAGGAGGAGAAACTTGGAACCCAGAGCCTTCCTTTCCTGGCTGTGGGACCAGCAACTTAGATCTTCCCCATCTCAGTTCTTCATCTGTAGAGTCGTGATCACCTTCCTGACTCCAAAGTGACATCGTGAGGCTTATTGCTTAAGGTGCTCTGAGAGATATTCCAGGACTGTGCCTGGCATGGAGGGGTTACAAGGAGGACCCTCCAGACTTCTGCTCATCAAACAGGTCTCTGGCCAGAACTAATGGTCGAGAGGTCTGTAGAAGAGCCAGGGCACAACAGCTGAGCACCAACCTGGTTCAGTATGGTTAACTAGATGCTCCGGTTCCCCAGCTTTCCCTTCCGTGTGCCCTCAGCACACGGATACCCACACCTACACCTGTGGGTGCGCTTTCCTCTGCAGGACCTGAGAGCTGCTGAGCCAGACACCTGAGCTTGCACAGCACCCGCCCACCCAGAATCCATGCCTACAGGCAGCTCCCAACCCAGCCCCAGGGAGACAAGGAGGGGACCGGGGGAGGGAAGCCATGTGGGAGGAAAAACAGGCAACTGTGGTCCAGTGAATTCAGGGGATGGCCACAAACTCACCCCAGTCAGTGCTTGCCACCTCTTTTCCAGCAGTCAGTTTACCCAGGCAGTGCTGACAAGAGGCAGACGCCATGGCTTTGTCTCTGTCTCTTCTGCCTGCCCTGCCCCGGCTCAGCCTGAGGTGCTAATGGCCAGTCAAGAGGCAGGCTGTGGGAGGGAAGGAAGGAGCCAAGGGTCCAAACCCTTTGGCCTAGAGAATTTGGAATGTGCCAAAGGAAATACTGGCTGCTGCAGAGAGCTGGCCCATGGGGAGTCCAGGCAGCCAGGCTGAGCCAGGGGTGGTCAGGGCACATGGCTTTAGTGACCTCCCCATCCCACTTGCCACCTCTGAAGCTGACAAGTTCTTCTCTTCTCAAAGCTGATACCTCTCTCTCTCTCTCTCTCTCTTTCTCTTTTTTTTATAAGTAGGCTTCACACCCTGCACGGAGCCCAACGCAGGGCTTGAACTCCCAACTGTGAGATCAAGACCTGAGCTGAGATCAAGGGTCAGATGCTCAAGTGGCTGAGCCACCCAGGCACCCCTGATATGCTCATTTTTAATTGGAATCCTGGGAGGACAGAGTGGATAGAGAAGTAGGCAGGGTAGGAGAAAAGCAGAATACGAAGACCGGGTCTAGTTAACAGTTGCCTCAGGCAATAAAATTTCTTTTATTTACTGGGAGAAGCAAGGAAGTGCCTGAGACCACTGTGTTTCCGAAGCATTTTATTTTACATCTAATAAATTAAGCAATACGCGTTCATTGGAGACAGCCTAGAAAATACAAGCATGCAAAAGAAAAAAAAATTGCCTGTATCCCCCTCCCCCAATGTAGAGATGTGAACATTTGGGGCCATATCCTTCTAGACTTTTTTCTCTATACAGAGCTGTAGTCTCACTCTCAGCAATTATACCATAACCCTGTTTTGTCATGAGCTTCTTTCACTTGTTGACGTGTCATAGACATACTTCATGTCCGCAGATGGGGATCACAGATTATTTTAAATGGTATACAGTATTCTGGAGTTTGGATGTACTTATCCCCTATTGTTGGAAATTTAGGTGATTCTCTTGTTGAAGCTGTTCCTCTTAACAAACTCCATGTACATCCCCAATTGTTTCCTCAGAATAAAGTCCTAGATAGATTTCCATAGGATACATTTCTAGATGCATTTTTAAAGCTGTAGACCAAGGGTTCTCAACCAAGGTGACCCCTCTCTCACAGGGGACATTTGACAATGTCTAGAGACATTGTTGGGTGTCAAAGCCAGAGGGGAAGTTGCCACTAGCATCTAGTGGGTGGAGATGGGGTACCACAATTATTGGACAGCCTCTCCAACTATCAAGTCCAAAATGTTAGTTAGCACCAGGATTGGGAAACTTTGCTTTAGACACATGGATATTTTCTCCCAGCTTTATTGAGCTACAATTGATACATAATATTGTGTAAGTTCAAGGTGGACAGTGTGTTAATTTGATACATTTATATACTGCAGAATGCTTATCACCATAGCATTACTTAAGACCTTCATCCTGTCACCTAGTTGCCATTTCTTTTGTGTGGTGAGGACATTGAAGATTCACTCTTAGCAACTTTCAAATATATTGAGAGTATTTTTGTCTCTAATCACTATGCTGTACATTAGATCCCCAGAACTTGTTAATGTTATAACTGGAAGTTTGTACCCTTTGACCAATATCCTCCCCCAACTACTCCCCCCAGCCCCTGGTAGCTACCACTTTACTGTCTCTCTGAGCTCTGACTTATTTCACTTAGCATCATGGCCTCGAGGTCCATCCAAGTTGTCTCAAACAACAGAATTTCCTTCTTTGTCATGGCTTAATAATCCTCCATCATGCACGCACGCACACGCACGCACACACACACACACACAGATATTTTTATTCTTGGTAATATTTGTGGTGCTGGAACATCTAAGTCTCAGAGGAAAATGAGGTCTAGGTATTCAGTTTAATTGGAGCTCAACCAAAGCCAACCCAACCCATCCTGTCTTTCACTTGGAAAAGGAATTGAATGCTCAAGCTGTTTTGGAGTAGGGAATAACTAATGTGAGCCACTTGGAGCCTGTCCTTGCATCCAGGAGAGAAAGGAGGGCAAGATGCCTTGGGAGGAGTTGTAGAACAGAAAGAGAAGCCGAGAGGGAAGGAATGGGAATGGGGGTGGTGCAGTGCTGGACAATGCACTCCTTGTTGCAATGAAAAGAGGATTGTATGCAGCTCTTTGGGGACCTGAAGGCTAGTTCCGGACACTGAAGACCCAGGCAGGGAGAACACATGCCTTTGCAGAGTGCAGGAGGAGGGAGCAGCTCAGAAAGCCTCTCTTGTCTCTCTTGGAGTGGCATAGAGAGTGTGAAGTCTTGTGTTCCGGGGCGCTGGCCAGGGCCCACCCCACCAGAAATGAAAAACATCAGTGCTCCCCACACCATATGTCACAGTGCTGTGAGCTCTGAAATGTTGCCCTATCTATGAAGTCTCTTTCTCAGGTAAATGCCTTTGATTGAAACAGGCTACTTCATTTATTCATCTTTGGAAAGTCTTACAATCATTCATTCACAATACAAATGCTTACCAAGTACTTACAAAGGCAGGTGCCATGAGAGGCAATGAATAAAATAGACACAGTGCTTGCCCTCATGGAGCATAGAACCTCTAACAATGCACCGAGCAGTATAAATGCTATGAAGAGGGACCTACAGGTGCTGTGGTGGGAACACAGAGTGGGAGCACCCCATCTAATGGGGGTGTGGGAGGTGGTGGAAGGGACTGATGTCAGGGAAACTTCTCATAAGAATTAATGTCTAAGTCAAGAACTAAAGGACCTATTGGAGTTTGCCAAAAGCAGGGCAATATATACTTTTGTCTGGAAATCTTTGAAAACACAAAATGTTCTGGCCTCCCCAAGGCCATTACAATGTGGTTCTCCCTGAAGGAATGTAGGTGGAATATGCTTTCAAAAATCAAGGTCTTTCTCACTCATCTTTTTATCATTATGAATATTTCCATCATATAGAAAAGTGAGTTGAATAATAACAGCAAACCCTTTTACAGCTGCCTGGTCCAAGGCCCCCTGGATGATTGATTCTCTCACAAAGTCTCCGAGCTGCTGCCCTTGACCCTTTTAGTCCATTCTCCATACAACACCCGGAGTTGTCCTGTTACAATGTAGCTCTGATCCTGTCTCTTCTCTGCTCGGAACCCTCCTACCCCTCCCATCTCACTCAGTCCCCCTCACTCATAGTCCTACACGATGCCCTTCCCTGCCTGTGACCTCTCAGAGCTCAGTTCTGCCTCATCCCACCGGGCTTGCTGCAGTCTTACAGGCGTTACAGGCACACTAGGTACAGTCCACTAGAGCCTGTTCCCTCTGCCTGGAACACTTCTCTCCCAGGTAGCGACAAGGCTTCCCACTTTGAAGTCTTGACTCCCTGTCACCTTATCAGTGAGGTCTTTCTGGAAGACCGTGGAGGTAGGCAGGACTTGCCCCCTGCTACCAAGTCCCTATCCTAATCCCTGGAACCTGTGAATATATTCCCTTACAGAGCCAAAGGGACTTTACAGATGTGGCTAAGTTGAGGATCTTGAAATGAAGAGACTCTCCTGGGTTGTGTGGGTGGGCTCAATGTGATTACACAGGTCCTTATAAGTGAAAGAGAGACAGGAGAGTCAGAGTCCAAGAGATTCCATGTGAGAAGGACTCAAACTGCTGCTGGCTTTTAAGTGGAGGAAGGACTATGGGCAACCTCTAGAAGCTGGAAAAGGCAAGGGAATGATTCTCCCCTAGAGCCTCTGGGAGGAACTCAGTCCTGCCAGCACATTGACTGTAACTCAGTGAAATCAGGTTGATCCTCTAACCTCTAGAAATATAAGATAATAAATTTGTGTTGTTTTAAACCACTATGTTTGTGGCAACAACAGGAAACTGTTATAACCAAAGTACTTAAAACTGTACCCCAGTCCGCACCCCGGCACCCCTTATCACCCATCATTTCTTTATTTTTGTCCATAATACTTTTTACCAGCGAACATATTTTGTTTATTGCTTGTCTTACTACCTCCACCCTTAAGAATGTAGGCTCCATGAGGGCAAGAGTTCCTCTCTCTTTTGTTCACTACTGAGTTCTAGAACAGTGCCTAGAACACAGTCGATATTCAGTGACATCCAGCTTTGTCATCCATTCATTTCTTAATTCAACCAACTTTGTTCATGATAGGACCTGGGAACTAGAGGCAGTCAAGATAGGTCCTTGCCCTTGAGAAGATAACTATCCGGGGAGAGAGACAGACACAGAAATGTATCTAATAAAAGGTAGTAAGTGCAATAGTTGAGTGACCTACTAAGATACTGTAAAAAACTCAGGGAGGGAATTAGTGATACATTCATGGATGGTATAGACCAAGAAGTCATTCAATAGGTACTTATTGAACATCTACTTTGCATCAGCCCCTATGCTAAGTCCTGAAGACAGAGCAGTGAACAAGACCAATGTGGGCAGTCTCTAGAGGCATGTTGAGCAAATCATTTCCAGGACAGTGAAGGAAAGCCATAGGGAGCCCCTGAAGGATGAGTTCATGAAGGAGGGACCAGCATTCCAGATATGAGGAATGGCATGAGCAAAGGTATGGAGGTATGGAGGTGTTTAAGCAGTGGTGAGGGATTTGGTCTGGTTCCAGGGAAGGTTTGTGGTATAAAGTGAAACCAGAAAAAAAGGCAGGTGTGAGACCATGAAGAGCACATCATGCTCAAGTGTTTGGATCTGAAGAATGGGATCATTGATGTCATGAAGAACGGGAACCATTGAAGAAGTCTAAGCAGTGGAGCCATATGATCAGATTTACAAAGATAGGTATGGTGGTAATGTGGAAGATGGACTATATTGGATGGAAAGTGGGAAGAAGGAAGACTAGCTAGGAGTTTGTCCATTTAAACCCATTCTCGATTCTTCCTCACCCTAGTTTAAGCCCTGGAGACTGACTTGGATGGACTGCAGCAATGGTTCCTTCGCCTGTGGGCTTCTGGTTAGGTCCATGCAATTTCAAAGACAGAGGGAAGAGAGAGAGAGGTCAGGTATTTATTCTGATGGCTCCCACTCTCCTGTACTGCAGGATGGCTGAGGCTGTGGGCCCTTCTTGTAAGGCTACAGCCCCCAGCAGGCAGCTCCTCTCCTGGGCTACAGTGACCTATGCCTTTCATGATTAGACTGCAGTGGCTTCCCATCTTGCTAGTCCTTATGGTGCTTCAGCACCCTTGTTGGCTCTCTTGGCCCTGCCCACACCTTTGTCTTCTTAGTCACCCCTTTTAAGTGCACCATGTGTTTCCTGCTGGGACACTGACTGACTGACAAGTCTGATTCAGTGATCCAAGTAGGAGATCAATAGAGCCGGAGGAATTGCAACAGTAATGGGAGTGGAGATGAGGAAAGACTTGAAAATTACAACTTCCTTTTGCTGAATCCCTACCAGATACAGATACAGGATACTGTCTTAAGTGTTTTACATATTAACTCATTAACCTTTACAAAATGCCTGTGGTTGGTTTCTATTTGTCAGCCCTATTTTACAGATAAGGAAACTGAGACCCAGAGAGGTTGCAAAAGTTGCCTAGGGTTCAACATGACAGATTGGCTCCAGCACCCTTCATCTCTCTACTGATCACTCTTTAGTCCTGTTTGTTCTGCCTGTGCAGAATTGATAGAAGAAAAGAGGATGGATCTGAGGTTCTCGGTTTAGGAAGTTGGAGGATTGTTGTGCCATGAACTGAGAAGTGAAATGCAGGAGAAGGAAAAGCTCTGGAGTAGAGACTTGAGTTTTGAAGTGTGAGGACGTTATTTTCAACCTAAGTGGAAGGTGCCTTTGAGACATCCTGCCCTGAGGGTATTGCTGGCAAAATTGAACAAACCTCACAAAAGAGGCCCAACAAATCCCCTTGAGGTCAGAGAATTTGGGGTAAGTGGCCTTGGTGATGGCAGGAGCTGTCACCCACTGACACTACCTGCTCCAAAACCAGAAAATGCACCTTATATGACAGAGGCTGGGCTGCCCTCAGAGCAGGACATGTTGCCCAGTGTTACTGGTCTTCCAGAGTGGCTTGCCTGCATGGGGCTGCCTGGCATGGTATGGGGGTTACCATCAGGGAGGAAGAGAGATTAGCCATCTGGCCCCTCACATGTCCTGCTCCATCCAAGAACTATGGGATCATTCGACTCTACAGTCTGAAGCCAAGATCTGTAATGTGATTTTTTTATCAAGTCTGTGTCTAGACCTCCTGTCTACCTTCACTGGGCCTCATTTGACAAGTGCTCCAAGAGGAATACCAGGAGCCCTGAGATGGTGTCATGAAGGGCTTGCCTCAGGAAAACAGCCTTAGGGAGGAAGGGTTGGGGAAGATACTTCCCTTCATCAGAAGCAGCTGAAGGAAGGTGGTTGAATTAGTCTGTTTCCATGGGGCATAACAGAAACCAAAACAAATCAATTTCAGAGAAAGGTACTTATTAGCTCAAGTAGCTGGGAAGGTCTCATGGGAGAGATAGAAGAACTTCAGGAACCAAGATTTGAGACCCTGGCCACCAAGCCCCCTAACACCTCTCAGGTTTGGTTGTTCCTGCCTGATTTCATCCTGCAGACAGGTACTCTCCGTGGGGTGGGAAGGATGGCCCCAATTTGCACTTTCTCAGCGTATTAACCTAAGCAGAAAGAGAAATCATTTTCTCAGAACTTATGTTTCATTCCCAGGGAAGGGCTCTGACTGCCATTTTAGGGTCATGTGGTAAAATGAAAAAAAAAAAAAAAAAAAAAAGGCCACATGTTGCACTTGCCTCACTGAGAAATAAGAGTCTATTTCTCTATCTCTTGAATCTGGGCATGACCATGTAACTTGCTTTGGCCAATTGGTAATATGACACAAGTAGAGGCTTGAAAAGTGCTTGTGCATTGAAATTAGGCTTTTGCTATTGGGAACCTTTCTGCCTCCATGTGAGGAGACATAGCCCAGCCTGTCAGAATATGAGAGATCACATGGAGAGAGAACTAGACATCCCAGTGGAGGCCCCAGACACAAGTGACGCCATCCTAGACCAGAAGACCCACCCAGACAACCCCCAGAATTGTGAGAAATGATAAATGGTTGTTGCTTTAAGTGGTTGAGTTTTGGGGAGGGTCGTCTGTTCAGCAGTCAAAGCTAACTAATACAGGTGAGGTACCTGCTCAAGCATTATTGACAAAGGTGTGGGGTGCTACAGTTGGGCAGCTCAAGAGCCCACCCCAATGGCCAAGAAACTGTGCTCTGAATCCAAGGACTGTGGGAAAGCTTGCCTGGCTGGCTCAAAGGATGCCTCCCACTGTCCATTCTAGTGATGCATGAACAGAAAAGGCTTCAGCATCTTCCAACCTACTCTTTCTCTTGTATTCTCAGTCTTCGTTAATGGTACCACCATCCACTTGGACAATCAAGACAAACTCTGAGAATCATCCTAGACTCTTTCCCTTCCCTCAGCTTTCACCGTTGGCCACTACATTCTGCTGATTTTACCATCAGAATATCTTTTGGTTGTGTCCCTGGACATTCCTGCATTCTTCACAACCCAGGCCGGACTTATATTCCTAGGAAACTTTTCTGAAACCCCAGGTTGAGCTAAATAATCTTCCTGAGTGCATATCTGTGTCTTGTATCTTAGCTCCTTAGATGTCCATTGTTTATTATGGGCATTTCTGCCTCCCTGGACTGGAAGCTTCCTGAGGGTAGAATGTGGCAGGATGTGGTAGTGATCATGCGACACATGTGTGAACTGAATTCTCTGTTTTGTTTTGTTTTGTTTTTTTATTGACTTACTCAGACTCCAGGAAGAGTGAACTCAAAGCTTTTTGTCTCTGAGGGACTTGGGGGAAGTTGGCCAGTAGAGGACTGCCAATTAATGAAGAGCTTCAGGAACCATGATGTTGAGGTAGTCATAGAGCCATGCAATCTGATGGGCATAGGTTTGAAAGCTAACTCCTCCTCAGCCTCCCCAACCTGTGTGATCTTGTGCAAGATATTTACTTTTCTGAGCCACTAGTCCCATATCTACAAAAACAGGATAATTGTATTTTTCTTGTGGGGTTGTTGTGAAAGTCAAATGAGGTAACAGCTATAGCATCTAACACATACCTATACCTATGTTATACCTCAGTGAAACTTAGTTTCTTTTCTTTCCTTCTGGAAATGTCACCTGCCTTGCAGTGTGTTCCCCCAGAAGCAGAACCTGAAAGAAGGAGTTGAGCCCAAGTAGCTTATTTGGGAGGAGAACCCAAGAAGGGAGGTAAGTGAGATAGGAATGAGAAAAGAGTTAAGGCGAGGTATGTTAATAAATTGGTTGTCACTGTGGGAGACTGGGGCTCAGTCTCTCGGGTGAGAGCTGGGAGATTGTGCAGATTAGAACATGCTTGGAAGGGAGAAGAAGTGAAGGGTATTTACCCTCCAAACTCTGTCCATTTCAGCTGAGGGCTGCTTTCAGAGACATTAATACCCGGCACATCCGTTCTGCTTTCTGCTCTGGGAAAAGTGCTCAGGTCAAAAATCAGAGGAGTTTGCAGTAAGAAGCCACGGGCACCTCTGTGGATGGTGAGAACCAAGGGGGCTCCGACCATGCCAGCTACCTTTCCCCTGAAAGAATATTCTTAATTCCCATATTTATTCTCATCCTTGCTCTGTAATCTTCTATAATGTAGCGAAACATTTATGGGCCTTGGAAAACATTGCCTACTTGGTTAATATCCTTTCCCCGAAATAGTCTGCTGCAATGCAATGGCATTTTATTAATTTATTAACCATCACATTCCTAGTAAGAGACGGGGTTGGAGCCGGAAGGTATCTTAGATATTCTTCTGACTCCGTTTTACAGTTAATCAAACTAGGGACCAGAAAGACATTGCCATGACAGCCTTAGGATGGTGGTTGGTAGTGGAACCCAGGAATGCTCACTCTAGACTCGGAAGGCCCTTCAGATAGTATCAGTCTAGTGTGAGTGAGGGGAGCCATTGGGCTCTTTGGAACCAATCAGGATCGAGAGGGTGTATGGTAAGCAGGAAGCATGAGACCCAGCCCTCAGCCTCCAGCTTCCATCAGACATCCTGGATTTCTCCTCTGTTTCATGAATTGAGGTTCTGCATAAGATTTTCTGTGAAGGACATTACTACTTAAAATACATAGGCCTAGTGAAGTTTAAACATGGACTCATTATTACCCAGCAAGTTGATTAAGAGCTGGGGTGAGAGCTTGAGCCTTCTACCTCTGTCCAGTACAAGTTCAGCTCTATCTCCACATCACACAGCCTCCTCTCATTAATCTTGCTTGACCTCTAATTTTCAAAAGCAAAACCATTGCCTTGGTGAAGCTAGGGGCAAAACTCATTTAAAAAAAGGTTTGGGGCGTCTGGGTGGCTCAGTCAGTTAAGCATCCGACTTCAGCTCAGGTCATGATCTCACACTCCGTGAGTTTGAGCCCCGCGTCGGGCTCTGTGCTGACAGCTCGGAGCCTGGAGCCTGCTTCGGATTCTGTGTCTCCCTCTCTCCGACGCTCTGTCTTTCTCTGTCTCAAAAATAAATATTTTTTTAAAAAAAGCATTCATCTTATTAAAGGATGACTTCATGTATCCAAAGCCCTCTCCCTACCATTTATTCTTCTTCCAAATGTACCTTTATTTTTGCACTTACCAAGAATCCCATGATACGCTTCTTGAGTCAGGATGCTAATCTTACTCTTCCCAGATTATCACAGTGTCTTCATAAAAAATACACTTCATTACAGATAATTCACATAACTACTGCTCTGATTTATAATACCAAAACCACCAACCTTTGGAAGCCTTACCTTTAGCTTCCACCAAATAGCTTTATAAAAGATGACATCTTATTTTTTATTACTGTACTCTTCCTAATTGTTGGTCAGAGTTTTCTATCTACTAGAGAATATCATTCCTTATTTGAAATGTTATTCTAATAGTTATTTTATGCCAATGTTAATTTTCCTCCATCAAGCAATAGTGTTTCCAGTTTGCCACAGCACTGCCATATAGAATGGGCCTTAGTGTCAAACAGATTTCAGATTCACAGATTTACCATGTAGATATGTAATGTAATGTAATGTAATGTAATGTAATGTAAATGTATAACCAGATATGGTATGTAATGAGTATCTATAATGTAATGATATGTATTCACTAGTTATTTATTTATTTATCTTATAGAGAGAGAGAGAGAGAGAGAGCATGTGTGTAAACAAGGGAGAGGGGCAGAGAGAGAGAGAGAGAGAGAGAGAAAATCTCAAGCAGGCTCAATGCTCAGCACGGAACCTGTTGCCGGGCTCAGTTCCATGACCCTGGGATCATGACCTAAGCTGAAATCAAGAGTTGGATGCTCAACCGACTGAGCCACTGAGGCACCCCTCACTAGTTATTATTTTTATATAGGAGCAATTTTTGGTTAATCTCATTTAGCCAAATAAATGAGAAAAGTCTAATCTTTAAAGTATGGGGCTCTTTTTCCTTGTAAGGTTGGCACTTGAGTCATATCATATACTAGAATTATTTTTCTTTCAAAAAGTGGACCTATGGGAGAATGTTTATGCAGAATGCTGTGGGGAACTGATGGAACTGATGGTCCTCTCTAGCCACGCATGTGGAGTTTACAGACTGATTGTTGCTGCTGACATTCCTTTTGGTAAATTCCATCATTATCTTGTGCTGTGGGATTTCAGAGTGAATCTGTCATCCACGTGTCATTAGTTTTTAGTACCCACCAAAGAATGAAGAAGAAAAAATAATGTATCAAGGACTATTTTCACAAGAACAGAGAGAAGTAAGAGAAAAAGACAGAAGCCAGAGACAAGACCAAAATATGTAGAAACACTCTACCCAGCAAATCCTCTGGAGAGAACGAACGTAGTAAGACTTCTACTTTCAGTCAAGATGGAGTAAGAGGAACTGGATTTATCCACCTGACAGAAACAACTGCAAAACCAGACAAAATATATGAGAGGGCAGTTTTTAGCAATTGGACATCAGGTGGCACAGGACAGAGGTTCCTGAAAAAGATACACAAATGAGGTGGGCCCTACTTCTAGAGAGAATTTTCAGGCTGTGGGGTAGGGAGTGGGAATCTAGGTGAAGCTTAGCCATCTCTTTGAGCTGAGGATATGAAGCTAGGAATTCAGGGAGGCCAGTGTGGCCAGAGTTCACAGAGAAAAGTACCAGGGAGAAGAGTTCCACAGAGGGAAGATGAGCTCTGGAGATGTCAGAAAGTCTTCTCCAAATGTTCTAAGTAAGTACTGATTAGTGCATGCATGTGAGGAAACTGCTTGAGGTCAGAGAAAGACCACCCCAAAGGGAGCAGAAGGAACAATCCCCAGAGCTCGCACAGGGCTGGGAATAGTTTGTGTTCCCACCAGCTGCAGTGGGAAGCCACATAATTCATGGGTCATTGGGTAGATTGCTCAGAGGTATTGCCACCTACCAAAGCTTAAAAAAAAAAAAGTAAGACTTCAGGTATAGAGTTTCAGTTTTGCAAAATCAAAAGAGTTCTGGAGATTGGTTGCATAACACTGTACATATATTTAAAACTACTAAACCAGGGGTGCCTGGGTGGCTCAGTCAGTTCAGTGACCGACTTCAGCTCAGGTCATAATCTCACAGTTTGTGAATTTGAGCCCCACGATGGGCTCTGTGCTGACAGCTTAGAGCCTGGAGCCTGCTTTGGATTCTGTGTCTCCCCCTCTCTCTGCACTGCTCTCCCCCACAGGCTCATGCTCTGTCTCTCTCTGTCTCCCAATATAAATAAATGTCAAAAAAAATGTAAAACTACTAAACTGTTGTTAAGATGGTAAGTTTTATGTTATGTGTATTTCACTAAAATTAAAAGTAAACTAGCCCACACAAAAAAGAAAGGACGAAACTGTGTCAAGTAACTCAAGAATACTTATAGGAACATGAAAGTATCTAGTGTCCAACAGGCAATATTTGAAATGTCTGACATCCAATACAATTTATGGGGCATACAAGAAGAAGGAAAATAAAACCCATAATGAGGAGAAAAGATAATAAAAAGAAACAGACTCCAAATGACCCTTCTCGTAGAATTAGTAGACAGGAACATTAAAACTACATCATATGTGTTAAAGAAGATAGAAGAAAGATTGAGCATGAAATGTAGAGACATGGAAGATATTTTTTAAAAGCCTCAAATTTCTAGAGATAAAACATACAGTATCTGAGATGAAAAATACATGAGGTGGGATTTATGTCAGAGTAGATACTGGAGAAGAAAATCTGTGAATCTAAGGACATAGAATAGAAACTATTGAAAGAATATAAACTGAAAGGAAAAAAGAACAGCAGCAGTGAGCTACGAGACAGTGTCAGGTGGCCTAATATGAGTATAATTGGAATCCACCAAGTGGGAATGGAAAAGAAAAATATTTGAAGAAATACTAGTCAAATTTTTCAAATTTGATCAAAACGAAAACCCCACTGATTCAAGTTTAACACAAGCTCAAGAAATATGAAAAAAATCCTGCATAAACATCAAAGTGAAAAATTTAAAAACCATAACAATGCAAAAATCTTAACGGTATCCGGTGAAAACATATCACATACCTAGGAACAAAGACAAGAAGGACAGCAAACTTCTTGTTGGAAACTATGCAAGACCAAATATGGTGGAGCGTCTTTAAAGTTCTGAAAGAAAAAAAAAAAACAACTATCAATTGAGAATGCTATATCTGAAAAAAAAAATATCTTTCAAACACAAGGATAAAGTACTTTTATAGACATATAAAAACCTAGAGAATGTATTTCCAGCAGACCTGCACTACAGGAAATGTTAATGGAAGTTCTTCAGTTAGATGAACAATCTACCAGTGTGAAATCTGGATCGATATAAAGGAGTGCAATATCAGGTATGCTAAATATATGGGTAAATATAGAAGCCATTTTTCTTCTTTTATTTTTTTTAATGTTTATTTATTTATTTTGAGAGAGAGAGAGAGAGAGAACAAGCAGGAGAGGGGCAGAGAGAGGGAGGGAGGGAGAGAATCCCAAGCAGGCTCCATGCTGTCAACACAGAGCCCCATGCAGGGCTCAGTCTCACAGTCTGTGGGATCATGATCTGAGCCAAAATCAAGAGTTGACTGCTCAAGTGACTGAGCCCCACCTTTTTCCTTATTTCAAAAATATTAAAAAAAATTTTTAAATGTTTATTTATTTTTGATAGAGAAAGAGTGCAAGCAGGGGAGGGGCAGAAATAGAGGGAGACACAGAATCTGAAGGAGGCTCCAGGCTCTGAGCTGTCAGCACAGAGCCTGATGCAGGGCTCAAACCATGAACCGTGGGATCATGACCTGAGCTGAAGTCAGACACTCAACCGACTGAGCTGCTCTGGCGTCCCTTATTTCAAAAATATTTTTAAAAGATAATGACTGTTGAAAGTAAAAATAATCACAATGTTTCTGGAGTTTTCAACGTATGTAGAAGTAATTACACAGAGGCCAAGAAGAGGCAATGCAATAGACTGTTTAAAGATTCTTCTATAATATGTGATGTTAATATTATTTGAGGGTAGATGAGGATAAGCTAGAGATGTATACTATGAACACTGAAAGAAAAAATCAAAGAGTTATTACTAATAAGTTAACAAAGAACATAAAATGGAATCAGGAAAAATGTTCAATTAATTCAAAGTGGGTAGAAAAAGATTAATGAGAGAACAAAAAGCAGCTGCATAAATAGAAAATAAATAACAAAATGGCAGATTTAACCAGCCGTATTAATAATAGCACCAGATGTAAATGGTCTAAAGCGGGCTGTCCAATAGAACTTCCTGTAACGATGGAATGTTCTTTATCTATGCTCTCTAATACCTAGTCACGTGGCCATTGAGCACTTAAAATATGGCTCATGAACTGAATTTTAAATTTCATTAAATTTTAATTAAATTAAAATATCCACATGTGGTTAGGGGCCTATAAGACAGCACAGTTCTAAATACCTCAGTGAAAAGGCAGACATTGTCAGATTGGCTAAAAAGCAAAGCCCAGTCATGTGCTGGCAAAAGAAACCTTAAAATATGAAGACAAATAGGTTAAAAGTAAGAGGATGGAAAAAGATATATCATGCAAACATCAACCAATAAAGGTTGATTTATAATATCATAGTGGATATCAAGAAGACATAACCTCTCTGAAGACAAAAATTTTAGTGATCCTTAGTATTATGTTGTTGCTGTGGGAGCAGCTGAAGAAAAAATGTATTAGTTTGCTAGAGCTTCTTTTTTTTTTTTTTTTTTTTACTATTTGTTTTATTTTTGAGAGAGAGAGAGAGAGAGAGAGAGAGAGAGAGAGCATGAGTGGGGAAGGGGCAGAGAGAGAGGGAGACACAGAACTGGAAGCAGGCTCCAGGCTCTGAACTGTTAGCACAGAGCCTGACGCGGACTTGAACCCAGACTGTGAGATCATGACCTGAGCTGAGGTCAGACGCTTAACCGACTGAGCCACCCAGGTGCCCTAATTTTCTAGAGCTTCCATAACAAAATACCACAGACTGGGTGACTTCAATGACAGAAATTAATTTTCTCACAGTTCTGGAGGCAGAAGTCCAAGTCCTGGGTGCCAGCAAGCTTGGTTTCTCTTGAGGCTTCTCTCTTTAGCTTGCAGATGGCCACTCTTTTGCTGCCTCTTCACATGGTCAACCTTCTATGCACATGCACCCCCGGGGTCTCTCTGTATGTCCAAATTTCCTCCTTTTATAAGGACATCAGATGGATTGTATTAGGGCCCACCTTAACAACCTCATTTAACTTACTCAACACTTTAAAGACCCCATCTCCAAATACGATCATATTCTAAAGTACCAGGGTTAGAGCTTCAACATGTAAATTATTTGGATGGGGACACAATTCAGCCTGTATCAGCGAAGGACATTGCTTATCATAAATGTCCTTATAAGCACAGTATCTTTGGGCTTTCATGGTGTGGTATAATTATCTGGAGAAGACAGTGCCCTCCTGGCCTTATGATGACTATGAGGCAAGAATCAACCCAAGAGAGAAGGGGCCAAAGTTGTGGGGCTATGGTTCACCTCTCAAGAGAGTCATGGAGGACGCAAAAATGAAGAGGAAGGGAGTCGGGTCTACCCAGAATCTTGTGCTGCCTCTCTTGTTTCTCTTGAACCTTCTAACAACAAACTGTGCCTCTGAGATACTTTTGTTGTTGTTGTTGATAAAATTACCATATATTTTCTCCTTCTCAATTAATGAAAGGAAGGCTTCAAGCAAACACTGTTTCTTCTGATGTGCAGAAGAAGAACCAATTGAAAATGCTGATCCTTCCATAAGCCCACCAACTCTCCCATCCGTGGCAAGCTGCCTCCTGTTGCCATGACAACATTCATTCTCCGCTAGTGTGGAGATGATAGTTCTGGCTTCACTTCGTTATATGTTAGGAGACTGGAGCTAGTTCATCAAATTCAGCCCCGAAGGTGCAAGGTTTCTAGGTGAGGTTTGAAATTTGAAGGAGAGGAAAGAGGCTGCAGAAAGCTTTTGAGGGAGAGAAGGCTCCAGGGGCCCTGAGCTCCATGATCTGTAAAAGAAGTTAGAGCAAGTCTATAGAACAATTTAAAACCAGATGGTTTTCCTGAAATCACCATTGTGTTTCCATGGCAACCTCTCAGCTGACTCTGTCGGTTACTATACAGTGTTCTCTCTGTGTGGACAGAATCTTGGTGTCAGTTGGAGGGAGGGGACCCAGGGCAGAATAAATTGGACTAAACTTAGAAGGGAGAACACAAAATCTGGGTTAGCTATTAAGGAAGATTCTCCTGAGAGTCAGGCCTCAAGTCACTAGGGGGGGATATCAGCGGTCACCTGCTCTCCGGATCTTAGTGGGAATCGTGGCAGCAGCTCTTTGGTTAGAAAGACCATGGCAGCTCCCCTCCTGCCTCCAGGCTTTGATAACCAGAGGCTGTAATTCATTCATGTGATAAAATATTTATAGATTACCTAACATTGAATTCTACCAGAAGCATCCATCACGCTGGTGAAATGCACGCCTGCCACAATGAATGCTGATTGCTTACATTTCCTGGGGTAGATCTGCAGCAAATAAAGGCTAATACTTCAAATCCTCCAAAGGGCCACTTGCTTCTTTTCACCCACACTCTTGTGGTATGTGTGCTGTGCTTAGAGCACTGTGTTAGGTTTTGAAATTAGGAGAAGGAGTGAAACCAGGCAAAGGTCCTGCACCTTGGGAGGCTTGTGGTCCAAATGGAAGGATGAACATTGGCATGACAAGAATAAATGGTAATGCAAGGTGGCATGGGCTTCAGATCACTGGTGCAGTCAAAAAGCTCCATAGGAACTCAAAAGGGCAGCCTTTCTTCCGGGGCTGGGGTGATCAGGGACAGGCTCAGGGACTTGATCTGGGCTGGGATGAAGGGCAGGCTGGGGTCACGGGGAGGATCTTGAAAACAAATGAGCGAGGACAGTAGTGGGAGCGCCAAGTACTGAGACAGGAGTGAAAGTGGATAGTTGTTCAGGGAAAGCGGCAGACTTCTGTGAGGACAGTGAAAATAAAATTGACAAGGGAGAGTCGGGGGCTCAGGTTGTCAGGATTCTGAGGGGGCATGGCAGAGTGTAGACTTTATCATGTAGGCAGTGAGGGATTGTCAAAGGTTTTAGAACAAGGGGGGTGTTGTTTTTGCAAAGTAATGCTGCAGGATTCTTAATCTGGGAGCCCTGTATAGGATGGTTTGAAGGAGGGAAGGAAGAGGCAGAAAGATTGGATGGGAAACTGCTTCAGGGGTTAGAATAGAGGTTGCGGGAATGGAAGAAATGAGTGGAGGCATGGATGGACCCCAGAGATACTGAGAAAGAATAGCTTCTCACTGACAGGATGCAGCAAAGGAGGCAGAGGAGAGTGTGAGGTTTAAGTCTGAGTCAGTAGGAAAGGAGTTTACACCTTTAAACGAAATGATGCTCACCAAGCCCTGTGTTAATCAAAAAGATAAGAGGAAAATTCTTGCCCTTAAGTAGCTCGCACCCTAGTTGGAAAAGATGAGTGTGATTAGGGGGTCTAGGATAAAAGCATGTACAAAGTTCATTGAGGGGCTCACAGGAAGGACTGGTTAGTTCTGGGGAGGAGGAAGGACAGGAGTGTCTTCACCAGAGAGGGTCTTGAGCTGAATGTTGTGGGGGGAGTTTGAGGAAGAAGTATACATTATATTTGACTTCAGAGTTTATTTTGAGGGGAAGCAGAACGCCTAAGTGGGAAGCATCCATTCATTCATTCCTTCTTATGGAGGGACCTCCACAGGAGGTGGCCCCAAGGCAGGAACTCTAGGAAAAAAGAGGTGAATAAGGCTGTCTCCCTGTCTCGAGAAAGTGTTCATCTAGTAGGGGAAAAAACTGTTCATTCCAGGGGCATCTGGGTGGCTCAGTTGGTTAAGCGTCCAACTTCAGCTCAGGTCGGATCTCACAGTTCATGGGTTTGAGCCCCAGGTCAGGCTCTGTGCTCACAGCTCAGAGCCTGTATCTGTGTCTCCCTCTCCCTCTCTCCCTACCTGATTCATGCTCTGTCTCTCTTTCTCTAAAAAATAAATAAACATTAACCAGAAAAACATTTTTTAAACAAATAAACATTTTTAAAAAGTTAAAAAAAAAAGACCGTTCATTCCAACATTCAGATTTCATGTGTTGAGACCCTCCTACTCACCAGGTGCTACCGTGGGTGCTGGAAATGCAGAAGGGAACAGAATGGACTAAATTCCCCCTCCTCACTGTTAAGAACTTACTCAAAAAGGTGAACCTGGGTGGCTCAGTCCATGAGCATCTGACTCTTGATTTTCGGCTCAGCTCATGATCCCAGGGTCATGGGATCAAGCCCCGAGTCAGGCTCTGCACTGAGTGTGGAGCCTGCTTGGGATTCTGTCTTTTCCTCTGCCCCTCTCCCTCACTCGCGCACTCTCTGGAAAAAAATAAAATAAAAATAAATTAAAAAAAAGAACTTACTCAAAAAACCAGCAGAATTAGGCTAAGTAGTGAAAGACAGGTTCAAGGAAAGTGTGGAGGAAAAGAGCAGGGTTCTGCTGGGGCCATCGCCGAGAGGCGTGTGCTGTCGGGAAGGGAGAGGTGAATGGCAGTCTCATCACACAGCTGTTGGAGATGTAGACGTCGGTCGGGAGCAAGGGTCAGGTCAGACTGAGGAAGGAGTGCAGACATCCGTGTGTGCCTCATGATTGTGAGGTGATGTGCTTGCTGTTTCACAGTGGGGGCATCTTTGTAACTGTGGTGGCTGAAGCCAGGCATGGGCAGCCCTGTGTGTTCTGTGCCCACCGGGACCCCTCTCAGCAGAGCCTGGGGCTCTAGAAGTGCCGGTTCGTCTCACTGTGTTTACTCGGATGCTGATGGAAACTAGATCCTGTCACACTGATCCCAAGGCGTATTTACTGGTGATACGGAATGGTCCCTGGAGAGAGAGTGGGGGTCTGATGGGTTGAATTGCTTCCCCATAAATTCATATGTTGAAATCTTAACCCCCGGTGCCTCAGAATGTGACTTTATTTGAGCGGGGGGGGGGGGGGCGGTCTTTACAAGGTCATCAAATTAAAACGAAGCCATTATGGTGGACCCTCATCAAGTATAATCAGTGTCCTTATACAAGGAGGAAATTTGGACACAGTCACACACACACGGAGAACACGATATAAACATGAAGGCAGAGGGGGAGGAGGACGCTTCTGTATGCTAGTGAACACCACAGATTGCCGGCAAGCCACCAGGAGCTAGGGGAGAGTCACGGGACACAGTCTCCCTCAGCGCCCTCAGTGGGACCAGTCCTGTCCACGCCTTCATTTTGGGTGTCTGGCCTGCAGAACTGAGACTGTAAGTTTCTGTTGGCGAAGCCCCCCAGTCTGGGTACTTGGAAGGCAGCCCTTGCAAATGAATACAGAGCGTCGGTAACTATGAAGTCTTTCAGACCAGGAGCCTGTGGGGCCTGTTCCCACTGCTGACCATGCCACCGTCACAGTCTGTGAGGTCCCTTCCCTGATGTCGTTGAAATCGGCGTTTTCAGTATGGTCCCTGAGAGTCTCGCTCAGAAAGTTTAGCTGTGACTGACTGGCCCTCAGCTCCTTCAGAGAATTGGTCAACATCTGTGTGTCCCCCTTTCCCAGCTCTTTCCTTTTCGGAGGATTCTTATTACTGAAAGTGGTAGAACCTCAGGATACGCTCTGCCAGACAAGTGTTAGATTTGTGAGGAGGTCAGTTAAAAAAACAAAAAATCAGTACGGGTTCATGGGATTTACAAGGGGATGTAGCGTTTAGTGAGCCGTGAGGGTTTTCACTTAAATTCCTGGCATGAAGGGCAGAGAATCATCTCCGATTACCATCAGCAGCAGCTGTCTGTGCTGGGGCTGAGGTACAGGGAAGTCATGGAAACAGAGATTAGTTAAGCAGGTCTTCTGGGCAAAGTGCAGATCAATAACCTGTTGTTTGAAAGAGTTTGGCAAAGCCTGGCTCTGACAAGTTGATCTCCTGTAGAGACTGGCAGGTGGGTCCAGGGTTCTGTTGACTGTCTCCCCACCACCCCCACCACCCCCACCATTCCCACTACCCCCCCCCCCCCCCCCAGCTCTCTGGCTTCTGCAGCGGGTGAGCAACTTGCTCCAGATTCACTGTTAGCCTCCAGAATCCTCCAGAATGTCTCCACTTGCTCCTCACAGGACTGCTGTCACTAACCCTCTTGGGAATGGGACTCTACCCGCTGACTCCACTGTTTTCTCTTGTTTACTATGTTCTCTTGGGTTTTTTTTTTTTTTTTTTCGAAGTCTCAGAAGCAGCCAGATGAACATCATATCCAAGATTTTCTTGGCATTATCCGTTAAAGAATTCTGCACTGCAAAAGTGTTTGAAGCTGGTGGCCATCCCCCCCCCCTTTTTTTTTATTTTGTATCCTATTGCTATTTTTTATTTGTCAGGACTTTGTTGCCCTGAAGTTTATATTGTTGCATCCACACAACTCCTGAAACTGAATGCTACGGGGACCAGTGACAGTCACAACAAAGTTTATTGCAATGAGAGGGAAGGCCGACCGATCGGGACGAACACTCTTGATAAGAGTGCGGCCTCGAACAGCCGGGGTACAGAGTTTTTATGGCAGATCACATCGTTTTATCATCACCTGGGAACAGAACAGAGAAACAGTTCCCAGATGAGTTAGAAACAGTTGCCGGATGAGGTGATTATTTTAGACTTTCTGCCGCTAAGTTGCAACCAGTGAATCTCCTTGACCTTGCCTCTGATGCTCTTTTCTTTGAGCTTTTGTTTCTTTCATTGGTGAAGCCTGATTTACAAGAGTATGAATCGTAATTTACAAGAGTAAAGCAAGGCTGTTATCTCTTGACCTTCAGTGTCAGAACAAAGCTGTTATTTTTCAAGCTACAGTGTAGCCTTATACTACAATTTAACCCTTACAATATGTGTGCTTAGGATGTGCAAGGTACGGAGCTAAGGACTATGTGTTAATTGTGTCCATTCTTCATAATATCTCTGTGAAGGAGGTAGTACCACATCCCCATTTTGTAGATGAGATTCTACAAGGTAAGTGGCTTGGCCAAATTAGCCAGTACATGATGGTGCCAGGATATATGCCCAGCACTCTGGCTCCAGAGCCCATGCTTTTTTTTTTTTTTTTTTTTTTAATTTTTAAAAAATGTTTATTTACCCTTGAAGGAGAGAGATAGAAAGTGAGTGGGGGAGGGGCAGAGAGAGAGGGAGACACAGAATCCGAAGCAGGCTGCAGGCTCTGAGCTGTCAGCACAGAGCCCGATGCGGGGCTTGAACTCACGATCTGTGAGATCATGACCTGAGTGAAGTTGGTTGCCCAACCAACTGAGCCACCCAGGCGCCCCACCAGAGTCCATGCTTTTAACCACCACACATCAAAATAAGCACTTTGGGTTTGGATGGTTGTGCAGGGGGCATAAGGGTGCTTGGGATGAGTCCTGCCCTCAAGCTCCGGAAAATTTTAGTATGACTTGGTGGATGGACTGCAGGAGAAATGCACCAGGCTTTGGGAACCCAGAATGAGGAGCTTTCCCAGGTTTGGGTTCTGGAAAGCCTGTCTGAAGGAAATGATGACTAAACAGGGACCTATAGGACTTTCCCAGAGAGGATTCACCCAGACTAAGGCATAAAGACTTGAGACATCGAGATTGGAGATGAGAATCAGTTCAGTGTAACTGGTTTGGAAGGCAAGGGGATGGGAGAGAAGGTGGGGAGGAGCAGGGTGGGGAAGGTGGTTAACATGACACTGTAAGAAATTTGGATTTCCCCCATGTGGAGGTCGAGGTGCCATTGAAGGGTTTTGAGAGCAAGAATGAAATGTTTGATTTCATGTTGTAGAAAGATCAATGAAGTGGCTCTGTGGAGGATGGTTTGAGGGAGCAAGAGTACAGACAAGTATAGATAAGAGACCAGGAGGAAGGTGTTATATGAATCCAGGTGAGAGGTGGTAAGGGTTTCAAGTAGGAAAGAGTGTGGGGGTGGGGAGGATTCTGAATTTGACAGATGGTGCATGTTGAGTGGATATGGGCTAGAGGAGCAGGAAGTCTCAGTCACCACCGAGTGTTTAGTATGTGTAAAATATGGTTCTAAATGTATGACATATTTTAACTCATTTACACCCACCACAACTTTACAGGGTTTATAGATGATGAAGATGACATACAAGGAGGCTCAGTACTTGGCCCAAGGGCACTGTCATGACCAGCAAGGAGCAAACTGGGGCTGGGGTTGGTATTCTGGTTCTGTCACCTGCTCTCTTCATCACCATGCTGCACCACTCCTGAGTGAGCCCTGGGGGTAGGGAAAGGCATCTGGATGACAGGCCACCGCCACCGCCACCATCGCCTCCAGATGACCAAATGGATGGTGGCGCCATTGACCAAAGACTCCAGATGGGAGCAGAGAAAGACACTGGACTCCGTGCTACGTGTGTCTGTTGTGAGGTGCCTGTGGCGCTCCCAGTGGAGGAATCTAGCTTAGGCTCTTCCTCCAGGAGCCTCTCATCACTGAGCCATGGGGCTTAAGTCATTATTCTGCTTTACATTTAGATGACAGGCTGATAAGAAAAAAATAATTCGACGCTTCAGGTCCTAAAATCTCTCATAATCTAATGTGATTTCTCTCTGTTTCCAGTCTACTGACAGGATGGCAGATTAAAATGTGAAGGTTTGACAAAAAAATGATTTAGCCGTGCCAACCTTCAGTGTGTCAGGCATAAAATTACATTTAACATTGCATTACGCATTTGAAGACTTGTCATCATAAGGCTGGCCAGACAAATATGATTTAGAGAGTTAGGTTTTGAGAAATGAATAGGAGAAATAAAATCTGAAATAAATTAATTGTAGAGATGACACATTAAAAAAACATATCTGATGGTGTTAAGCAGCCCTTTTATCACATTGTTTAAGATTGTCTCTCTTATTGGGGCACCTGGGTGGCTCAGTCTGTTAAGCATCCAACTCTTGATTTTGGCTCAGGTCATGATCTCTCAGTTTGTGAGTTTGAGCCCTGCGTCGGGCTCTGAGCTTACAGTGTGGAGCCTGCTTGGGATTCTCTCTCTCTCACTCTCTCTCTGCCCCTCCTCTGCTTTCGCTTCCTCTCTCTCAAAATAAATAAATACACTTAAAAAAAAATTGCGTCCTTTATTGCCTATTTAACCAAGGGACTACGATGTGTTGGACAGGTTCTCCTCCTGAAAGCTGGAAATTCAGTTGACCCCTCTATCCCCATCCTGACCACTCCTTTTCATCTCTTTCACATCCTAATTTTCTCCTTTCCTGAGCATTTGATCTGTGCAAACTCCACCCCTCCCCCCATTTTTCTTGTTAGCTGCGTGGTTCGGGCTGGCTATGGACTACTTTCCAAGCTGTGAAGTTAAAGCTAAGATCTGGTTCTTTCCCTCCAGTCTACCTGACTGCACCTCTTACTCAGACCTGCCGGATCCTTCTGTTTTAGTCCCAGTCTCTGTCCATGGTGGAGTTTTGGTGTCTTACCCCTACTGCTCCTCTGTGCAAAGCCTTCAGAGGGCATCTGCTTGGATCTGTGTCCTGGCCTTCGAGGCTTGTCATGTCTGTCAGTATAAGAAGTGAAATATAGGTCAGCCTCACGGAGCCCGGTGTTAAAAATAAAAGCTTCATCCCTAGGCTCTGCGGGTTTGTAGGTTGGCGGGGGTTCCTGTCTTCCCACCACCTCCACTTCTAAATTACCTCTTGGAGCTTAGTTGACACTATCCTCCGTTGAAGAGGGAACCGGAAAATAGACGAGGAGCTGAAATTCTCTCCTTTAGCTGACTCCATTCCAAAATGTGACAATGGCCTGAATGGAAGTCGTAGGTAGAAGCACTGAGCCTGTCTCCTCCCTGTGGTGAGGGGAGGAGTGCTGGCTGCTTCAGTCCCAGTTTCTGTGAAAGTGGGTCTGCACTGGAGCCCGGCGAGGAGCCCGCTCCCTCCATGGACCACCCAGGAGGCTTCCTGAGCTGCAGCCATGTCACCAGGCCTTCCAGTGGAATGCCTCCAAATCGTTCCTAGTCCTTGCATTTGAGCTATCTCAGAAGGTTCAGCCGTTTTTCTCGGGTATCGAAATTCAGAAAGTGAAAAGCAGGGCCTTTCTCCCCCTGAATTCTTGTTCTCTCTCCTCCTCCTCCTTCTATGTTGATTTTTCCATGTAAGTCCTTTTGCCTTCGTCCATTTTGCCCTTCAAACTGCCGAGAAACAGGGAGATAAGCCTTTCCTCCACATGAAAACCCCCCAGCCTCGGAGAGTCTGAGTCTTTGAATAGATTTCCTCATGCCTACCCCTATTCTTAGGTCTCATTTTTCAGGCTGGTCTGTGCTTGATAAGGAGCTGCATTCTCTGTGAGAGGATCCCAAGGAGCAGGGACATTTGGGCTTTCCATATGCCATCTCTGCAGTGCCCTGGCAAAATCTCATGACCAACTTTTTTGCCCTCCACCTACAGGTGGTAGTCCCACGGCTTTTTGAATTAAAGATGGCAGGCCCCAGTCATCCTCCAATGGAAGCATTTCCCCAGGGCTTCGAGGAAATGGAGTATGCCCTGTCTTGTCTTTTAATTCCCCTGAGCTGGGTTTTCTCAGAGATTTTTGTCAGGGTGTTGTGTACTGGCTGCTTTGCCAGAGTGGGGGAAAAGAGTGAGCCAGCTAGGAGGGCAAATATGGTTGTTTCACACGCCCATGTGGTAGGTCAGACAGAAATGTAATGGTCATGTGGTTTTCTATGGCTACACTCCAAGCCAGAGTGAATGATTTCTCTGAGAGTACAGGACGGCTCAAAAGAGTAATTTGGATGACCCTCTATGAATGTAGCCTTCTTCACACGTCACTCAGCCCAAGAAGAGCCAGACTCCAGAGGGCACAGAAAGGAGACACTCCCACTGTGGGAGTCCAGCCTCTTGAGGAACCCTAGGGCACATGGCTTGGTAGATTTGAATTCAGCCCTGCTACTAGCTTACGCTGTCACCTTGGCCTCTCTTCAGTTCTGTGTCTTCATCTGCAAAATGGGAGATTTGGACAGGAACAGTGCCACTCAGCCCTGGCTGCGTGACAGAACCTCTGGGAGCCTTTAACCACACCAGCCTCCTGACATTGCTGATTAATTTGCTCTCAGGTGAGGGGGGCCGACTGGGTAGCTTTTGAGGCTCCCTAGGTGATCCTCACGTGCAGCCAGGCCTGAGAAGTGCCACCTAGACCAGCGTCTTTCCCACTGGAGTGTGCTTGTGAGTCACGTGGGATCTCGTTGCAGGCACACTCTGATTCTGCAGGCTCCAGTGGGGCCAGAGGGTCTGGCCCTCCAGCAGGCTCCCGGGTGAGGCAGCTGGTGCTCATGCCCCATCCATCCACCCTCTGGTGGTAAAGGCCAGGTGTCGGGGGGGTGGGGGGTGGTCCTTCAAGTTTTTGCAGCTCTGATACTATAGAGTTTCTTTTGTGTGTGTGTATGGTGTAGAAAAGGCAGGGAATAAGTGAAAGAGACATTTTGATGGTAGTGGGGAAGAGTTCCCTTTTGTCACTGGGGCAAAGTGACATGGTCTTTGGGAACATGTGACTCAGTATTTGGTGGTAGAGTTCAACCATTTTCAACACTGGAGCAGGTGTATTTAGGGAGGAAAAGGAAGACAGAGATGGCAGTGTGCTGTGTGTGTGTGTGTGTGTGTGTGTGTGTGAGAGAGAGAGAGAGAGAGAGAGAGAGAGAGAGAGACGTAGGGGTGCTCACGGGTGAATATTCCATCTTGAATGAATCTTAGGGGTTGGGAAGATCAAAGGGCGACAAATGTGTAAGCTTCTCCCAGTCCAGTTACGGTGAAGAGATGAGAAGAGGCAGTTTTTATTCAGCTAGGATTTTAAGGTAAAGCTCTTGCTTTTCAGAACTCAAAGCCCAAAGATTCCATTTCCTCAGCCCTGTCTTTTTCCTGTGCTAAGCAGCCATTTGCTCCAATTATTCTTGATTTATAGTGACAGCTTTTGGTTTATGCTGGGCTTCAAATCATCTGAACCTAGGAGCAGAAATAAAAGTTTGCCTTTCTTGGTCAGATCATTTCAGCTGGCTGCTTTTAAAAGGCTGTCTCCTTCCCCTCCCCATTCCCCCAGCCTTAGCGTGAGCTATAGATGCCATCTTTCCCCCACCTCCCTCTATAGCTATAGATGCCATTCCCCCACCTCCCTCTTCCACCTCCCCATTCCCCCAGCCTTACTGTGAGCTATAGATGCCATCTTGGAGTTGCAAGATTCTGTCTGACAGGGGCGCCTGGGAGGCTTAGTCAGCTGAGTGTCAGACTCTTGGTTTTGGCTCAGGTCATGATCTCACCGTTCAGTTTGTGGGTTCAAGCCTCGTGTCAGCTCTGCCCTGATAGTTCAGAGCCTGCTTGGGATTCTCTCTCTCTCTCTCTCTCTCTCTCTCTCTCTCTCTCTCTCCTTCCCTTCCTCCCTCTCTCTCTCCCTCCCCCTTGCTCTCAAAATTAATAAACAAAAAATTTAAAAAAGATTCTGCCTGACTTCTGCACGATTACCTATATATTTTAAAGTCAAAGTCAGCCTCAGAGAATGTTGCCTACATTCTGTTTTCTGGGTGTTTTTTTCCTAATTTTTATAGAGCTACCAATTGCCAAACAGGAGCAAATTCCTCTGGGTTAAAATTATGTTTAATTAAGATTTGATACTTCAGACTTTGTGGTGGTGATTCCCTTGCCCACGTGATTATGGAGATTTCTTTTGCTTTAGAACAAGTCTCTAACAGAGGAGTATTTCTTGTTAAAATCCACACCGTCCAGGTTTTTGTCATTGTCCTGTTTTCAGTGGTTCCTCCAACTTGTGGTTTAGGGAAGAAGAATGTTTCTCTAATGAGGACATTTTCTAATTTTCCAATCTAGAGAAATAAGTGGGAATTAGCCCGGCAGAGAGAACACAGTAGTGCGAGAACACGTGATTTCAGCAAGCTAAAGATAGTTTGGGTAGTTTTTATGGGAACTGAGCAATCAATAATGAGATTTCTCCCAGGTAGTATTGTCTTCCATGTGGTGTGAGTGGTTTCCTGACCCACTGTGGAAGGATGGGCATTCTAAATTATTTGTTCCAAAAGAATAAGGGATTTTCCTCCTGTCCCATCCTGCCCATGCCAAGGATGGGCCCTGTTGAAATGACTATCTAGAGTTAGGCATTCACTGATGGCTCAGGACCTCAGAGTTAGCAGGGCCCAGTGGGGCAGAAGCTCATGGTTACAGGAGCCCAGTGCTCTGTCCAACTAACTCTGGACCAACTAACTCTGTCCAAGCTAACACAGTTTCCTCATGTTGTTTGCCATGACCTTAGAATTTGGAAGTCACAGAGGTAGTCCTTTATAGCAAAGTTCTTATATAGATTATAAAATCAGTAGTTTGCCAGCGGCATTTTGAAAAATGAGATAGAAGAGAAGAGAAAGTCAGAATACATCACACAAATACGGGCTAGTGTTATTTAGTGAAACTTTGTGTGTGTGCTTGATGTGAATGCCTTATTAAATGCTTTAGAATATATACTTGTAGGCCGAGGAGGCAAAGCTATTTCATTTTGTATTCCAACACTAATTGATTTGTAGTGGCTGGCTAGGATACTGTATTGAAAACAACTCAGAGGCAGTGTCTAGACTCAGAGAGAAAGTGCCATCATGGATTAGCAATGTTTTACATGGACTTACAGCAGGGGCATGGGGTCATGTGATCTGTGTGTTTGCCATCCCTGTGGAAAACATGATGTAAGCAATAAAAGTAGCTGCCAGCAGGTGAATTACGGTGCTTAGTTATAACTGAATGTGCCAATCGGCTGGGTTTTCCTGGGTGTGACTAACCCCAGGAAATGGGAAATATGCATATGTGTGTTTGTGTATGTTATACATGTATATGTATGTGTCTATGTGTGTATGTATACGTGTACATATACATACATATGCATATATACATACACATATACTTTATTTTTCTAATTGTTTTTTTAATGTTTATTCATTTTTGAGAGGTAGAGAGCATGAGCAGGGGAGGGGCAGAGAGAGAGGGAGACACAGAATCTGAAGCAGGCTCCAGGCTCTGAGCTGTCAGTACAGAGCCCGACGCGGGGCCCGAACCCACGAACTGTGAGATCATGACCTGAGCCGAAGTCGGACGCGTAACCGTAACCGACTGAACCACCCAGGCACCCCTAGACACACATACTTTATTATGGTTTTTCCATTAGCAATAAACCTTATTATAGTAAAAAGCATATATAGTGATCATTTGCTAATGAGATTGTTTAAAACATTTTGATCTATTAAATGGTTTTGAAAGATACTTTTTGGCCAATCTAATTGGTGTCCTTTTAGAAAGTAGAAATTCAAAAGGTTTACCTGGTTAACCCTTGTGCTCTGAGGCAGACATTTGTAACTTGAAAATTGCATATATAGAGAAGTTACCTCCCTGACTGATACTCATAGGATCTGATTTTCTTTAGTCCTCTGAGACCCAAAGATTTAGTTGAGATATAATGGAAATACTTAAAGCAATACCAATAATCAGGCCCAATGTAAACATCCCCGTAAAATATTGTTTTAAGTTTATTTATTTGAGAGAGAGAGAACAGGGGAGGGTCAGAGAGAGAGAGGGAGAGAGAGAATCCCAAGCAGGCTCCGTGCTGTTAGTGTGGAGCCCCACGTGGGGCTCTATCTTCCAAACCGTGAGATCGTGACCTGAGCTGAAATCCAGAGTCACACGCTTAATGGACTGAGCCACCCAGGTGCCCCGTAAACATCCCCATAAAGAGCAGAATGCAGGTGTTCAGTCCTCAAGCTACTGTTCTCGCTCACACATTTGCTCATCTGCTTATACGTTAATTCCGCAGGTATTTGTTGCAGGCTTATTATATGCTTTATGGTATGCTTACATAGCTCTTAGCTAAGCAGTTAAGATGCTATGGAAAACATAGCATCAGACATCCTGAAGTCTGAAGACTGGCATGGGAGACCAATAGTGGCAGTGATGAATGAGTGCATGCAGTGGAAGGAGGAGAGTACAGAGCTGAGAGCACCTAACAGAGGCACGGACCTGGCCCCGGGCCTGCTGTCCGTGCATGTTTTGCCACGGCTGGGCAACTCTGAGGAAGGCATATTCTTTGGTATTTGCTGCAGAGCTTTAGAAGAACCTGGGCCACAGAGCCCTCGGCCAAGAATAGCACTTGGGCCTGACACATGAGATCAGCACTGCGTGTAATACGGGCTTCTGAACGTCCACCCCCCAGACCTTTTTATCAGAGCTTCCTCTTTTTCGCCTGCAATACTTTTCTTAAAACAGACTTAATTAACAGCCTTTTGATTTCACAACTTCTTTGCTACAAGCAGTTCTCTGGCAGCGGGCGGAAATAAAGCTATTCTCTGAGACTCAGGGGGCCCTACATGACTTCCCTGGATCTTTAACAACATTTTTCTAGAGGTAATTTTATTGGCTTCAGGGAATACTCTCACCCATTGTGCCCATCACATTCTCAATCCTCACAAAGTGTGCTTATTTGCTTCCAATTCCAAATTTCTTTTTATCTTTTATGTATATGAACCAGTAATTTTTCTTGAGGGAGGGGAGGGGCAGAAGGAGAGGGAGAGAGAGAGAGAATCTTAAGCAGGCTCTGAGGCATGGAGCCCAGTGTGGGGCTTGATCTCAAATGACCTGAGCCAGAATCGAGAGTTGGACTCAACTGACTGAGCCACCCAGGCACCCCAGAACCAGTAATTTTTAAGCAGGGGTATTGGATATAATATTTCCTCATGTGTTACTCCCTCAGACTGTTACGTGCCTCTTCCTTGTCTCTGTGCACGCACCTGCCTTTAAACATGAGAATGGGGAGGTGGGGCTCAGAGGTATCAGTGTGGGAGCCCCCAGTTGTGCAGGGCCCTGGCCCCTTCTGGGTCCATCATGCACCAGCTCTGGCTCTCAGCCACCTCAGTTGACAATAACAACGAAAGGAAAGATTCTGTGGGCTGTGTGCCATCCTCTGAGCTGTGTACCTTGTGGACTATTTTATGAAATCCTCACTATGGCTATATGAGTCAAATCCTATTGTTATTCCACTGACAGATGAGGAAACCAAGGCTGAGTGAAGTAACTTGCCACACTTACACAGCTAGTAAGTGTAGAACTGGGATTCAAACCCAGGAAATCTGATTCCGGAGTCCTTCTTAAGCCACTCTACTTGTTGCCTTCCTAAATAAACATAAAATATGCTGAAGGTCTAAAGCCTAAAGTCATTTTAGATGAGTAACTCCCAAATCAGCATGAGGCTAAAATGAACAATTTAAAATTTTTTTAATGTTTATTTATTTTTGAGGGACAGAAAGAGAGGGAGAGAGAAAGAGACAGACAGACTGTGAGCGGGGGAGGGGCAGAGAGAGGGAGACACAGAATCTGAAGCAGGCTCCAGGCTCTGAGCTGTCAGCACAGAGCCCGACGCGGGGCTTGAACTCACAAACCTAAGAGCGTGACCTGACCCGAAGTCGGATGTGTAACTGACTGAGCCACCCAGGTGCCCCTAAAATGGACAGTTTTAAACAGCACATAAGGCAATTGTCTAATGTGTTCTCAGGCAGTGATTCCTAATATCTTAACATCACAGCTCTCCTGTTAAGCATGGGTCTGCTGCATGGTTGGATGGCTTAGAAGGACGATCAGTGTATCCTGTTGGCATTTGGGGCTTTTCCTCTGAGTCTAGCGTCACCTGCTGGCTTGTGCCCAGCAAGGTGGGTATATATTTTTGTAATATGAAGATTCTCAGCAGCTTCCAAGAATTGTTACCTTACTCTTCTGTTTATGTACATGTTTTGTTTCCTTAGATGGACTGTAAGCTTCTTGAGAACAGTGTCCTTCAATGACACGCACACTGTAGCGAATAATATTTATTGACGACGATGCTGATAATGACAGAAGCTACTGCTGTCTCTTCCTTCTGCCTTTTTTCACTGGAGTGTTGTTCACTGAACATGTGACCGTCTGCCCACTGTTCGGCCCACTTCTGCTGTCTAATGATGAAGTTAGCACCCTGAAATCTTCTTGTTTCTTCCTGTTTTGTTTTCTCCTCCCACTAACCTCTGTAAACTCACTTACACTGTTTCTTGGGTCTTAGAGTTGTTTGGGACCCTCTATAACAGGGTTCATAGTATATATTATATCCAGCCATCTGCAGATTCAAGACCGTATGTCTAAATTCCACATTGCTGGGATAACAAAGATGCCTTGCAACTTTTTTGCCTATGTACCCCAGGGATTTCAGCAGATGCATTAATTCTCAGACGGGCAGATATTAGAAATAAATGTCATTGCCTATTGGTTATTTAAACTTACGTTTAAAATCCTGGCATCCTTTGCCTGGCATAGCAGAAATGAATACAGCTGAATCTGATGCCCTTGTCTAGCTGATCCCCTCCCCGCAGAGAATGGAAATACTGACAGTTCATCTTTGTGCCCTCTTACCCCCACTCCCTCCCCATGCCCTGTGCTTGCAGAGTCAAATTAGCTCTTAAACCTGAACTTGGGCACTTCTCCCACAAGCACATGTTTTCCTTTTGATTTCTGGAAAGTGAACGAGTCTGTCTCCTCTTTTCTCTTCCCCTGGTTTGATTCAGTCGGAATTCTGTTTCCCATTTAAGACTTTGGAAATCAAATCCTTCTCTTTTGGGTTAAAATGGGCTTGTGAAACTGATTAAATTCTTCCCAACCCTAATCCTTTAGTTCTTCTGTGGGACTACTCCTTCACATGGTAACATGAGCAAGAGCTTCCCCTCAAATCCCCAAGGAAGTTGTTTTTCCCCCAGTAGTAATCTTCCTGTCTTCCACAATTTATTGAATTTGTCTTTTATAAGACTAGCTCCATGGTGGTCTTCAATAGCAGCTCTTTCTTTCTGTCTTCCTGATACCATAGGCGGAAACAGAACCTTTCAGATGGGTGCTGGTTTCCTTTTTTTTTTTTTTTTTAATTTTTAAAAATGTTTATTTTTGAGAGACAGAGCAGGAGTGGAGGAGGAGCAGAGAGAAAGGGAGACACAGAATCTGAAGCAGGCTCCAGGCTCCGAGCTGTCAGCACAGAGCCTGATGCGGGTCTCGAACTCACGAACTGTGAGATCATGATCTGAGCCGAAATCGGACGTTTAATCGACTGAGCCACCCAGGCACCCCCGCTGGTTTCCTTATTTTACCCTGCTGCTCCATGCTTCTGTCCTCGGTGCTGTCTCGTTTCCTCCTTGTGCCAGTGGCAGGAACGACGTGCCATGGGAAATGCCTTTATAGAGAGAAGGGTCCAAAGGCAGTTGGCCAAATGGCACATTGTTGGCCAGCCCGGTCCACTGATCATCCATATTTAATGTTTGCAATTGCAGGCAGCCTCGCAAGGGCTGGCATGACAATAATGATAATTGGCATCTATTTGAACATTTACCGTGTGCCAGCCACGATGTGAAATACTTGAATAAACATCTCATTTAATTTTCACGAAATCCTGTGAGGAAGCTAGTGTTATCACCCCTGTTTTATGGAAGAGGAAATTAAGCGAGGTTTGGAGAAGTTAAATAGCTTGTAAGTGGCACAGCTGAAATGCAGACCCAGCGGGTCTGGTTCTGAAACCCTTGCGGTAGTGAGTGAGTGAAGAGCCTGAGTCGGGGAGTCCAAGTTGGAATGCTGCCCTACCACGTACTAGCAGTGAGCCTCAGACGGTCCTTGATGTTCTCCTCACCTGTCGTCATAAATAGTACCATCAACCTTTCTGAACCATTGTGAAAAGTATGATTCATGGTTATGAAGGGCTTAGCACTGAGCTTGGCACGTGGTAGGTACTCAGTCTATGGTAACTATTATAACTACTCTTACTTCTATTTGGATATCATTAACTCTTCCCCATTTACTGTGTCCTGTCTTCCTCAACGATATCTTTTCTTCTTGAAATATATTTTAGTCTCTTGCCTCTACCTTACCAGTCACCTTTTGTTTGTCCAGATTTCTGTGGAACATGAAAAAGTATATGAAAGGAGGACTTGTGGTATAGCGTGGAATCGTCAGTTGGTATAGCTGACACTCTTAAAAGCGAAGATGGGAATTCTGATTGATCCGAAGAGAGGAAATTCAAGTTCAAGTTTAAATTTAAACTGATGATCCATTCTAGTGAACCAAAATATGTCATCAAGGTCTCAGATGAAAGCCAGAAGGCAAGAAAAAAGGCCAAGCGTACAGCAGAGAATGAGAGTTCTCTCCAGGAAAGAGGTATTTATAGCATCTCGATGCAACAAAAGCACTTTCAATCTTCATTCACTGAAAGGTACTCTTCGGCTTAAAGAGAGCTCTAGCCTGGTCATCTGAGATATCCTTTTGGATCATTTCCTCCGGTTCTCATTTTCCTGAAATTGGCATTGCTTCCATAATGTTCTGATCCCCATACAATGGCAAATACTCCTTCCCCCATTCTCCTCATGGACTGCTCAGCACGTCTGACTCCAATTGTCATAGGAACTCTATTCTGGTCTCTCAGCTTGTGGGCAACAGTTTCACAAAGCAATTCTTACCAGTAATGAAAACTCATATAGCCAGGCATAGTTCTATGCCCTTTGTAGGTATTTAGCCATTTAATTTTCACAATACCCTTAGGAGGTATGTAGTGTTAGCATTCCCATTTTGCACACAAACTGAAGCATAGATTTAGCAACTTGCCTCAGGTTGTATGACTGGTATTTGGTCCTATGGAGCCTGTATTTAGTGCCTACCCTCTTAACCACCACTTTGTACTGCCTCTTACTTATCTCATTTATATGCAATACTTTCTGATACTTTCTATTCTACTCTATGTTTTATTATTTTATTATTTTTAAACTGTATTTATTTTGAGAGAGACAGAGCCAGTGCAAGTGGCGGAGGGGCAGACAGAGAGAGGAAGAGAGAGAGAATCCCAAGCAGGCTTAGCACTGTCAGTGCAGAGCCTGACACTAGGCTTGAACCCGTGAAACCCCAAGGAAGTGACCTGAACCAAACCAAGAGTCAGACGCTTAACCGCTTAACTGACTGAGCCATCCAGGTGCCTCTATTGTTTTGTTTTTTAAATGGTGTCTGGGAGTGGCTCGCAAAATGCTTTTACAATTCTAATGGTACGAAGTTTGAAAACCCTTGGCTGGACCTCCCCTGTTGTGAGATGGACACATCAGGCTGTTTCGGCTGGGTGCCTGAAACATTCTATCCATATCTCCCCTGGTTCTGGTGCCGTGCTCACCCAGCTACCCAGTGCTTAGGATTTGGACGCTGACAGAGGTCTGCCTGCCGGGAAAGAATGCATTGATTCTTGAGTATCCTCATGAATTAGTAAACTGTCATTTTGGTTTAGGCTGTGAGGCTGGATAATGTGAATCTGCCCCCAAGAAACGGGTCTTGCGAATGGAGTCACTGGATCAGAGTCGGTGCCAGTGAGGCTGAAGACTGTGCGTTGAACCTTGACAAAATCTTCAAGGTCCATGCTGTGACACCTTTTGTAGGACAGCCTGCAGGTTTCTCCCAGGGGTGGTGGTTCCCAGCACCGAGCAGGGTTTTAAGCTTCCATGGCACCGAGCACTGTCTGTTCCGTGGTCAGAAAGAGAGCCCAGCACCCTTTTCTTCATCAGTACACGTCCTCGTTGACTCGCATATTTTTGAGAAAAGAAACTGATGCACTTTTCCCACCTGAGCTCTATTATACTACATGAATAAATGCAGTGCATCCCCTGCAAATAATTGATTGAAATGTGATCCCTTTCTCTCTCAGCCCAGCCAGTCTCCCTCCTAAGACGATATCCAGTGGGGCCATGTCTTCATATATTATGCATCTCTGTGATTATGCATTAATTTCTTGAGAACTAGCAAGTGATACCTAAATTTTTCAAGCATGTTTGGTTATGCTAAATAATTGATTGCATCTTTTATTTATAAAAATTTACTTGCTGGAAGTTCTGACATAGGTTCTGCCAGCCCGTCTTCCCTGTTGGATTTCAGCTTCCCGGCATGAAGTCCAAAAACTCACCAACAGATTTCAGTCTTTGAAAGCTTTTAGGCAAGTAGCCAGATGAAGTCCTGCATTCCAGACAAGTGAGACTGGCCTTACGCCAACAGACACCTGTGCTGACCTCTTCCCACTGTCATGGGGAGAAAGCTTGCCAGGGCCTTAAGCACCTGGAAAGACCTGTTTCCAAGTTTGTAGCCTCAATGTCTTCTCTGTCCTAACTGATGAGCAGCTAGGGACTTTCTGGACCTGGTTGAATGTAATCACATGATGAGATAAGTTATAAGCCCACATAGTTTGTACGAGTAGGAGGATAATGTGATCAAAGGGACATATGGGTAACTGGGAAAAAGAGAAATGCACAAAGATAACTTTTTCATCCCTAGGAACTGTATTCCTGAGAAACGGTGAATAGACGGTGAATAGACAAAATATGTAATTAGCATGTCTAACAAATACAATTAATGAGTTAATCAAAATATTATTCCCCCCCCATTGCCATTTTAAATTTTATTTAATAGGGGAAGTTTGATGTGAAAACTCAGTAGGCTTATGACTTTTCAACTCATACTTTAAAATTTTTTTTTAGTATTTATTTTTGAGAGAGAGAGAGCGTGAGCAGGGGAGGGGCAGAGAGAGGGAGACACAGAATCCGAAGCAGGCTCTAAGCTGTCAGCAAAGATCCCGACAGGGGGCTTGAACCCATGGACTGTGAGATCATGACTTGAGCCGAAGTCATATGCTTAACCTTAACCGACTAAGCCACCCAGGCGCCCTGACTTTTCAACTCATTCTTAGGAAATCGATAGGACTTGTGTCATTCTAAGTTGAACTCTGTCTCAAGTCAGAAATCAGAACTTCTAGCCCAAGACGAGGGTTAAGCCTTGAACCTGATTTAATGTCAATTCCCCTCCTCCTCCCCATCTCTAGCCCGCATCAGGCTGGGGGGCTGGTGTGGGAAGGGGTGGTGGGTAGCTGGTGGCCTCTCTGTGGTCTCTGCCTTCTGCTTTTCTCCTGCCTGTAGTTCTCAGTTTGCTAGCTAGTTTCTGAACTTCCAGGATTGGGGGGCAGGTAGGGAGTTTGGGACAAGGGAATTAGCAAGGTGGGTTTCCCACTCTCCAAGCCTGGCCAGTGTTTGATGTGGACCCTCTCCCTTGTTGGGTGTTGTGGTGGGTTCTTCAGAGACCCCCACTATTGGCCATCCCTCCTGCAATTCTCGGGGCATGTGAAGATGTACCTTTATTCTAGGAGGTCCCTCTGGATTTCTTTCTCAGACCCTAGCAATCCAATGCCCACTTCCAGCTTTTTGCTGCTGGCGTCTCTCTGCCTCTCTAGGTGGTCCTATGAGACAGCACCCAAGCTGACCACATGCCAGCTCTCTCTTCTGAGTGACCACAATTGGTCCACAGGACACACTCTACCCAAGAAACCCCACAAAACCAGATCAGTCCCCTGTGCCCCTCCACCCCACTGTCACAGCCCACTGTCAGTGTCAAAAGCACAAAGCTGGGACCCATCATGTGCTGTTTCCTGACTGTATTCTAGGACACTCCAGGTGGTCCACATAAGCCTGCTTCACCGGGCTTGAGATGAAGGAGATGCACCGGTAGACCTTCTTTCCTTGGGGTGTTAAGGGGACACTCACAGCTCATTAACAGCTCTTTACAAAAAAAAAACAAAAAAAAAACAAAAAAAAAACTCTTTACCTATGTTTCCCCGCCACATCGCCCTCCGACGATTTTCATATCCTTGAGCTGAGTGAGGCATCCAAGAATGAAGCAGCCAGGTCTCGAAATGTCCTTTGTGAATTCTGGATAAGGGGGCTTGTTCCACATTCACGCGGGTATCTGATATCTCTCATACTGGTGCCTTAGCTAAAGCAGAGGCAGAAAGAATCCCATCCTAGTATCTTATTCCATAAACAATAGAGAAAAAGGTAAAAGTGTGCATTTCAGTTGTCTAGTGCTGCTTAGCACCCTGAAACTGAGTGGTTGAAAACACCACTGGTGTATCATTTCTCGTGCTTCTGTGGGTCGGCTGGGTCACTCGTCTGCTGGTTTCACCGGGGCCTGCTTCTGCAGCTGCACCAAGCTGGAGGGTCAGCCATCACTGGCATTTAGTGCTGACTGGTGGCAGGGTGCCTCGGGCCATGTTCTTATGGCTTCTCATTATCTGGTAGGCTAAACAAGCTTCCTTTCATGGTGATCTGGGCAACATTTCAAGAGACCCGAGCAGAAGCTCTAAGGCCTCTGGAGGCCTCGGCTCTGGAAATCACACAGAATCACTATCGTACACTTTGTTGGCCAAAGCAAAACCACAAGACCAGCCTAAACTCAATAGGTGGGAAGAAAAGACTCTGCCATTAGCATTTACAGTCTTTGGCTCTCCCCAGTTCACTCACTACAGGGCTTTCTGTCTCTGCCAGCTCGAGCAGATGTGGGGTGGAGGGTTAGGGGAGGGATTAAAATGAGTCTCTGTTGGTTTGATGGGCTTATATTTGAAAGGATGGAAAGGAAGGGAAAAGATCCAGAAGGTAAGAGCCAGGGGAAGAAAGCAGAGCCAACTGAGGGGTGCTTTGGGGAAGCATTCCAGGGGAATGGACCACAGGCTGGGAACCAGGAGCCCTTGGTGTAGAGAACAGGCCAGGCTAGTTTTTTCCATTCATGACGGTAGAGGCAGTCAATCTCTCTGTGTGAATTGCGGTGGGGGGGTGGGGGGTGAGATCTTCTGGAACTTCATGTGAAAACGGACTTTACCGTAGATTGGATTCCTCCTCTCCCACCTGCCCTCTTGGACACATTTTCCACCCCCCATTCTTCCTCTCCTCTGATATGTTCATAGGGAAGGTGAGTCCCAGGAGAGGTGCGGGGTACTGGCGAACAGCCCTGTCCTCAGGTGTGAGGCTTCAGGAAGAGGTGAATGGGAGAAGCTAGGAGACCCAGGCGATTGGCTGCCCTATTGCTGTGCTGTGGGCTGCAGATTCGATGCTCAGAATTTTCATTTTTTAAAACCATTCCTAAAGCCTTGAAATGTCATTGTATCATGTGTGTTTATCTAGAGTCTAAATGGAAAGGGCCTGTGTTTCCCATCAGATGCCCCAGGAGGAAGGGAACAGAGGCTGATGACATTGGAAGGGCAGGTCACTTTGCTGAGAAGTGAAGTGCTTGGGGCTGGTTTTCAGCTACAGAGGTGAGCAGGCCCACACAGCACATAGCTGACGCTGATAAGCACCCTTGGGGGAAGCACAGAAACTTTACCTGCCTTGTATTTTAGACAAACACACAAAATCCATAGAGTTTATTTTTCACTTTCAGAGAATGGATATATGCCTGCCTTTAAGAGACTATACCTTACTTTAAAAGAAAAGCATTTTATATGAAAAAAAAATTGTGGCTTTTCATGATCACACAAGGACCTGCCCCAGCCCCCACCGCCTGACTCTCCCCTAAATTATTCTGTAATCCTCCTGCCCTCTGTAAAACCTTTGCCTATCTAAATCTTAAGCACATTTCTCTCAGCGGACACATGGCGATATATACTTTAGAGAAGAGCTGGGTGAGTGGGGGGCATGCCTGAACCGCTTCCCCCTTTGCTGGCCTTTCCCACAGTCCCCACCCCCCCCCCCCCCCCCCCCCCCCCCCCCCCCCCCCCCCCCCCCCGCCAAGGACCAGCAGGCTGGAGTGCTGAGCCAGTGACCACGACCTCACTGCCAAGCGGCTGCCGGTAGGGGGTGTTGTGTCTACACCTGTAGCCACGGGTATGTTGACACCACCAGGCTTCTTAGATTGTTAGACAATTAAAGTTGGAGTGGATGTTAGAAATCATGTCAACCACGGGTTTCCTTTGCCCATGAGGAACTTCTGGTTCAAAGAGATGAGTCAGTGGTAAAAGCTGGGCCAAAACACAGGCCTCTTGGCTTCCACGCTGGGATCCCTACCCTCTGTCCTCCTCCACCTCTGCCCCTGGTGTGATCTCAGATATCTTACCAGTGTTGAAAGGAACAGAGCTAGCATGTGGAATTATTAGAAAAGAACAGGAGATGGTAAGGTGGTTGGTGCTGTTTGCCTGGGAAATCACAAGTTAGGGCTTTTTGCATTTGGCTTCATAGGAATGGTCAGCTCTTAACTAGTAGTTGTTTGTTTGTTTTTTTTAACAGTTAAAAATAGCACACTTGTGGCAAAAGTTATAATTTATTACAAACAATCAAGACATATACCCATACTATGAGAGGCAAGATGTTAGAGAGTGTCAGTCCTGTCTGTTATCATCAGCTGGGTGACCATAGCCAGGCTTTTAAACATCACTTGGCCTCATCTGTAAAATGGGATAATAGTGGTAGTGAAAATTAAAAGAGATAAGGTATTTAAGTGATTATCTTAGGTCATGGCATATTCTAAGTGTTCAGTAAGTGTTGATAATAATAGTAACAATAATAATGGTAACTCTTTGGCACCTGAACTTTGGAACTACAATGTAGTTGTGTCTACCGCAGAGGAGAAATGCCCCTTCCCCTCACCAGTTAGATATGTAGCTCTTCAGAGTAGCTTCTCTACCACCAGTCTCTCCTCTCCAGAGACCCAAAGTTGTGGCCAGGAGTTAGCCTGGTTGGGAGAGTGGGGATGGAGAGGTGGGGGGCATCAGTGTGTGACTGCATAATCTAAGCTTGTGGTGAGAAAGAATTGAGAGACGAAGCGTGCTGAGACGCCTTCTTCCTCACCTTGGGATCCTTCTTATAGGTAAAAAAAAAAAAAAAAAAAAAAAAAAAGCCAAGGATAGACAGCAACAAATTTTTTTTTAAACAGAAATCTTTTGGCCATTTTTAAAATTAATTAATTAATTACTTTTTAAATTTACATCCAAGTTAGTTAGCACATAGTGCAACAATGATTTTAAGAGTAGATTCCAATGATTCATCCCCTATCTACAACAGTCTGTGCTTATCCCAACAAGTGTCTTCCTTAATGCCCCTTACCCATTTAGCCTATCACCCCTCCCACAACCCTTCCAGCAACCCTGTTTGTTCTCTATATTTTAAGTCTCTTATGTTTTGTCCCCTCCCCGTTTTTATATTATTTTTGCTTCCCTTCCCTTATGTTCATCTGTTTTGTATCTTAAATTCCTTATATGAGTGAAGTCATATGATTATCTGTCTTTGACTGACTAATTTCTTTTAGCATAATACCCTCTAGTTCCATCCACGTAGTTGCAAATGACAAGATTTCATTCTTTTTGATTGCCGAGTAATACTTCACTGTATATATATATACCACATCTTCTTTATCCATTCGTCCATCGGTGGCCATTTGGGCTCTTTCCATACTTGGGCTCTTGTCGATAGCACTGCTATAAACCTTGGGATGTGTGTTCCCCTTCGAAACAGCATACCTATATCCCTCGGATAAATACCTAGTAGTGCAATTGCTAGGTCAGAGGGTAGTTCTATTTTTAATTTTTTGAGGAACCTCCATACTGTTTTCCAGAGTGGCTGCACCAGCTTGCATTCCCACCAGCAGTGCAAAAGAGATCCTCTTTCCCTGCATCCTCGTCAACATCTGTTGTTGCCTGAGTTGTTAATGTTAGCCATTCTGACAGGTGTGAGGTGGTATCTCATTATGGTTCTGATTTGTATTTCCTGATGAGTGATGTTGAGCATTTTTTCAGGTGTCTGTTAGTCTTTTGGCCATTTTTGAAAATCAAATAATTTGTGCAATGTTTAGCATTTCTTGTACAGTTCTTAATTATTGTTGTTGCTTTACAATTTTGTGTGATGCCCGCAAAAGGTAGATATATTCCTAGATGGTGGATATCCTTTGAACCAACTAAATTGGCCTTATGTCCATTCTGTAACATATTTCAAACACGTAAGTTTTGTTTTAAGTTAATCTTATCCTGTCTATGACCTGGTTTTCTTCCCCTGCCATCCTACCCCCGTGTGCCATAGATTCATCTTCACTTTGGTTCTTCTTCCCTTTTCAGAATCTGACCCAGTAGTCACAGAAAGCTTTGCGATCAATCAGTAAACGATACCCTACCAGAAAGACATCATATAAATCAGAGATGCCCAGAAAGGCAAATATTAAAACAGTTTCCCTGATTTTTTTTCCTAGGAGCACCTGATACAGCATTGAACAATTGCTGGGTATATTTGACAAATCGGGAACCGAGTTCATTAGGGAGTTGGGGAACTTAAAATCAGGCTGCCTGCAGGAAAATGTATGAAGGGATTATGCCGTGCAGCCACCAGTAATTAAAGCACCAGGAACCCGGCCTGAATGGATGATCTTCCGCCTGAATGGAACCTTCATGGACTGAGCAAAACTTTCTTGAGTCAAAGTGACTTAGGAGGGAAATCGTTTGTGATAAACAGAATGGATGGAAAAAAATGAACATCCAGAATCTCTAGGGAACGAAACCAAATCCACAAGGGCAATACTATTTCTACTGCATTCGTGGTCAAAGAAAATCTGAGCATGTCCTTCACACAAGAGGCAATAGAACTAGAAAACAAATCCGTGGAAAAGAATTCAGCCTCCCTAGTAATTATAGGAACTTAAAGCACAAAGTCACGCAATGCCAGTTAAACTGGTAAAAGCAAATTATGATTACAAAATCAAAATCTGGCAAGGCTTTTGAGAAAGCTGTATTCTCCTAGTAACATAAATTAATACAATATTTCTGGAAAGCAACATGGCAAAGTGTAATGAGCCATGAAATATCACATCCTTGGCCTGGTAAACATATGCTTGAGACTGTATTCTGAATAAATAACTCAAAAAAAGAAAAATCATGGGGCAGAGAAGAGACAAAAAGAAAAAAATGGAAAAAATACCAAAAAATGATGAAATAAAAGCATATTATGATATATAATGAAATATAGTATTACTATTAAGAATGTTACATTTGTGTATGATGAAAGGAATAGAAATGTTGATATAAAATAATGCTAAGTGAAAAATAGTTAAGCCCAAATTTTGTGAATATTGACTATAAGTATGTTAAAAAAAAAAAAAAAAGACCAAGCAACAATGAAACTAAAAAGACATTATTCACTTTTGTTACATGGCAGCGTGAGAAGTGAATTTGATTTTTCTGTTGCTTTGACATTTGTGTTTATCTTTCTAAAAAAACAATTTTAGGGGCTCAGTGAAGTGACTGACTTCAGCTCAGGTCATGATCTCACAGTTTGTGAGTTCGAGCCACACGTCGGGCTCTGTGCTGACAGCTCAGAGCCTGGTGCCTGCTTTGTATTCTCTCTCTCTCTCTCTCTCTCTCTCTGCCCCTCCCCCACTAGTGCTCTGTCTCTCTCTCTCAAAAATAAATATGCATATAAGAAATAAAATAAATAAAAAACACAATTTTAAAGGCTATTCTCTATTTAATTTCTATTTAATATAAGATTTAATATATAATTTATCAAGGACAGAAGCACAGTAAATTCTTATCCCTTTGTCATGTGGTTTCTGACAGCTAACCAGATCTTAAACATGAGCTGGAATAGCACAGAAACTGCATCTCCTCACTGCACAGATCCCCTGCTGATTACGCAGAGGGGGTATGTGATTACCAAGAGCCTTGAGTGACTGTAGGAGAAAATCACATCAAATTAGCTATCGGGTTGGCTCATCTGATGCCAGAGCCTTATCTACTTGGTCCCGGTGGTTGGATCATTTTGGCGTTTCTGGAAGAGAGGGGGGCCAGTCTGGGAGAGAGGAAGAGGCAAAGTGTTGGCTCCTTTTTCTACTTGTAAGACTCTCCCTCCTTAATTAAGTCAATACATTTCAGCATCCTAGGCGCCCTTTACCTTTGCGCCTGGTCCTTCTTGCCCCACAGGCTTGGCATCCTCTGATGGTTATTTTTGCTGTCTTATCCACCTCGAAGAGCAACAATAACCCTAATAAAATAGAGTTACATATTTCCTCTAAATAGCTAGATGTTCTTAAGTGTTTAGATTCAGACTTTATTTTATTGACTAGTGGCCATTTTTCTTCTTGTCCTTGCTCCTGTGGAAGCAGGGCACTGAATCTCGTAGGTCCCACTTTATTTGCTTCTTTGATGCAGCAAACATCTGTGATTCTCTGTACTTTGACATGGAATTCTGCTTACACCAGGCAGTTCTCAGAGTTAGAGGTGGTGGGCCTGGGTCAACACCATCTGCTTTCACGGGAAGGTGAAATATGTGCCTGAGACCCAGAATGAAGAGATTCACATCTCCTCCCTCAGTTGTGCACAGAATGCTTCATTAGTGTGCGCTTTTCCAGCAGAGGGGAGAAGGGGCAGGGACCTGAATGAGTGTTTACCTGAGGAGTTGTCACAGAATTCTCAGGCTGGTGTTCCCAAGTTCTTTTTCTCCCTCTCTTCTCCTTCCTATATGTGTCTTGCTTTTTTCCACCCCTCTACAAATTAGAGGCCTTCAAGAGAATAAGGTGACATTTACTGAGCGTGTGTTATGCATCAGGCACAATTACGTATATTAACCAGTTTGATCTTTACGACTGCCCTATGGGGTAGATGGGCACAGTTATTATCCTCATCGTACAGCTGAGGAAACAGACACAGAAAGCCTAAGTTACTTGTCCAAGTTCACAAAGTGGTGGAACCAAGCTTTAAACCCAAGCATTTGGCCCGAAGTGGTTTTTGGCCACTGAGCTGTATAATGCACTGGGAGAGTGAGCCAGGCTGAGCTTGCCCATGTTCTGGGAGGAGATCACTGAAGCCAAGTGAGGAGTCAGTGAAGGTGTGTGTGTGTGTGTGTGTGTGTGTAGCCCGACCTGTCATTCTGTTATTTACTCTGACGACACCAAGTTGCCTAACCCTCTGTTCTCAGTTTTCTCATTTGTAAAATTGCAAGAATATGAATAGTACTTAACTCTTCCAAGAGTTGTTGTAATGAGTGTGTTAATAAAATCCTTAGGACATGGGCCGGTGCAGAGTTACTATGCTTAGTGTCAGCCATTATCGTCACCACCATCATCGTTCATGCCGGTGTTTGGGAACCACTGCCCCACCTCCCAGACTAGTGGTGATGAAAGTAGCATTTCTTTTTCTTTTTTTTTTTTTAATTAAAAAAAATTTTTTTAACGTTTATTTATCTTTGAGACAGAGAGAGACAGAGCATGAACAGGGGAGGGGCAGAGAGAGAGGGAAACACAGAATCTGAAACAGGCTCCAGGCTCTGAGCTGTCAGCACAGAGCCCGACGCGGGGCTCGAACTCATGGACCGTGAGATCATGACCTGAGCCGAAGTCGGACGCTTAACCGACCAAGCCACCCAGGCGCCCCGAAAGTAGCATTTCTAACAAGCCCAGGTGCTGCCGCTGCTTCTTATCCGGGACCCACACCCAGAACGTAGAGGAGGATCTGTTTCCCAGCCACTGGAGTTCCGTTTCTCTCCTGGAGCTCGGTCCCTGAAGTACTTGCGCTTGCTGACTGTGCCTAGAGTGGGGGGACCTGGGGGCTGTGCCTCCGCTGGCAGGGCTGGCAGTGATCAGTGAAAGATGTCGTCTCAGAACCTAGCCAGGGGCCCCGGCTTCAGCAGGATCTGACCGTGACATCTTAGCCAGAAGGGGACTCGAGCTGGTGAAATGCCTGGGCTATCATTTGTTGAACACGTGAGAGGCATGGAGACCCCTGGATGAGTGGCTCCATGACTGAAATCAGCAGGTCACTCTGGAAGTAATAGGAGAGGGGAGAAAAGAATCTTCCTCCCAAGCAGAAAATGTTCTTGGAGCAAAAATGGAAATGAGGAAGGTTGAGTGAGGAGAGGAGGTGGGGAGGGGCCCTAATTTACAACACTTACTGTTGGAAATGTGGGGTTTGTAAGAAGCAAAAGCTGGAGGCACCTTGGTCTGAACCAAGGAGATGACATTTCTCCTTTTCCGAAGTCAAAGGTGTACAAGAGAGGAAGGCGGGAACTGCAGTCATTTTGCTACCAAGGGAGGGAAGGGAGTGAGGAATAAGTTGACGTGTTTCGGGCCGGGCGGAGGGCTTATGTTTGTGTGGCTGTGAGGTCTGAATTCTCTCCAGCTCACTCCGTCTTAGTGGATAGAGTGTGACAGGGCTCCCGGTCCAGGACTCTGAACCATGGAATCCACCCTCGTGGAACCCGTGCTGCCTCCTTGCACCTGGAGAGGCTCTGCGTGGGAAGCGGATGAGCTTTGAAAATAAACGTTCCACTTGTAGGCTGCAAGACCGGAGCTGGGATGTGACTCCAAGTCCCGGACCACGTGTCCCCCAGATGCATTCCCTGCTTTTAGTTGCTGCAGCGGTGCTGGCAGCTGCAGTGAGCTCTCACAGCCCCGAGCCCGTCCCACCGTGCTCACAGCAAGTCTCATTGCACTGAGGCTGAAAGGCTTTGAGAAAGTTACCTCTGGATTAGGAGGAGGGAAGGGGAGGGAGCTGGTGCTCTCCCCAGGTGACCTGCTCTGCACTCACGGCCCCTGCAAGGTTCCTCAAAGCTGTCCTAGCCGGGCTAGACCCATGCCAGGCCTTGGCCCAGGAGCTGTGTCCTGCACCTTGGATTCCTGATGGAGGCAAAAGAAGTGCTGGTGCCAACTGCAACCAGCTGGCCGGCAGAAGTCGCCCAGGAGAACTCTGCCATGTCCTCCACATCCTGTCCCCCGATTTTGCTCTCAAGAATGGCAGGCTTGGTGGGTACTCCGCATGTCAATCACAGAGCTGAAAATGAAAATGAAATGAAAGGGTTGAAAAGCACCGAAACATCCTGATGGAGTGAGCATCCCAGACTGGTAGTCAGTGGGTCTGGGGGGCCTCCTTGCACCCCAAGCGGGAAGGGTAGGCTTGCTTTGAGGAACCTTCCCGAGAAGAAGCAGTATCTCTCAAGAGAGTGAGCTCTTTGTGTACAATCAGACAGTGGCGTGTTGAAAATTCTTTCTCTTAAACACATCCCTTCCATCCTTCCTACTTCCACTACTTCCAAGAATGCTTACTATTCCATTGGCGAACTTTTCTTTACTCGGACCTGCCAGATGTACAACTGTGTGCTGTTGCTTTTGGAGGTGGGGTGAAATCCAGAGCTGACCGCTGCTTTCAGGGAGCTTACAGTGGAGCTTCTCAGACGAGGTTATAGATGCAAGGAAAGATACCTGACTAGGACTCTCTGCATTCCTAACCTGGTATTCAGCAGCCACCTGCCCAACCTCCAACTTGGCCCAACCTCCGTGCTCCCCAAAATGATCCCCTTGGTTCTCCTCCCCCCCTGAGGTGCAGCTTCTCTCTTCAGGAAACCCTACTCCACCCTGCCAGCCTCAAACGAATCCCTCTGCCTTCTGAACAGCAACCTGCTCATCTTCACAGACTTGGCCACTTATCACATCTTTGGGATGGATACCTCTTGGTGGATTGGATTCTTTAATTTCAGTGTGACAGTGTCAGCTTTTGGGAACTCAGAGCTGGTTCTTTCCCTTATGAGGTGGACTGGTGAGGTCTGGATCAAAGAGCTGTGGCTCCCTTGGCCCTTCTCCAAGTACTTTTGTGCCTTTCTCCCTCCCCTCTGCCTGGGAAAGTCCCATTCGTTATCAAAAACCCAGGTCAGAAACCACATCCTCTCTGCAGCCTCCTCCTCCTCCTCCTCCTCCTCCCTACAGGAGTCACTACTGCCTGTAGCGCTTCTTCTTCCTTTGGGTTTGCCATCTTAATCCTGGGGCCCTAAAGGTCTCATCTTGAGAGATGAAATCCCCCTCAGTATTTCTTCCTGGGACCAGGGCTTCTAGAGCTGGTGGGCAAGTCAGGTCCCCGTTGGCATCCTCACATCTGTGTTGTGCTAGGGAATAACAATTGGCTTTATTTTTATTCAAAAGACTGTTTCTCTGAGATGCACGTTTTGGCTTGAGATGTGACCTTTGCAAGCGACCTTTTTGGACAATGGGGATGGAAATAGTCTTCACTCTGGAAGCTGGAGCTTCTGTCCTACTGGCTACAGAAGTGTCTTAAACATAGAAACATGCATTGTAAATGGGAACAATAAACAGTGGTTGTCAACCTTGCCTACGCTTTGGAATTGCCTGGAGAGCTTTAAAAATATCATGGCTGGGCCCCACCCCCAGGTCCTGATTTAACTGGTCTGGGGTGTAGCCTGGGCTCCTGAGACTTTTGAAAGCTCCCTAAGTGATTCTGATGTGCCACGCAGGTTGAGAACAACTGCTGAGCTGGGCCACCTGATGACTATTTGCAGGAAGAGGAGACTCTTAATTAGCATCTCTAGGGGGCATGCAATGCCAGGGAAGAATTCTGAGAATTAAAATAAGTCATTAAAGGGGAAAAAAAGGACAGGTAGCCAAAACAAGACCTGCACAAGTAAATTCAGGATAAGGATTCCTTTTTTTTTTTTTTTTTTTAATCTTCGTGTCCAACATGGGGCTCGAACTCATGACCCAGAGATCAAGAGTCCCATGCTATACTGACTGAGCCAGCCAGGTGCCCCTGGGATGAGGGTTCTTAAAACAGCCTATTCTACTGGACTAGTGGAAGACAGGGAAAAGATTCAGAGGAGACAAAGGAAACAGGTAGTTTTGCTCATTGAAAAGCTCAAGGCCGAAGAGGGGAGGCCCAAGGGAAGCTGGACCTTCCAAGACACAGGGAAACACCAGTTGGCAAGGGATTTACCTGTGAAACCAGAATGGTTTTGACTGGCTGTCCATGGGGATGTCCAAGGAGCAGACAGGAAAAACCATTACTTCTCAAAAGAACCAAAAGGGAACCAAAGCCTGGAGCAGCCCCTATCTCTGGGAGATGAAAGTAAAACTGTTCACAGAGGCCATAACGCCTGATATGGGGGAGACCACAACCCATGGGTGGAGCCTGTGCACTCAAAGAGGGTAAGGACAAGGGCCTCAGAGCATTTGAAACATATTCAACTCCTTGCCAGTGGGCCAGGATACACAGCTCTCCAAGGGTGCCATCCTCACTGTGCTCTATGTGGATGGCATCCCTTCATGGAATATTCCAGAGACAATGAAGGTTGTACCTTCAGCAGTTGGGCAGCACTTGGCCTTGTCCACCACATGTCATTGTTGCACCCAAATCCCCACGTCTCATAGCGGAGCTTGGGGTTTCATTTGAATCCAAGGATCAGGAATTCAGAATTGGGTGCGTCTGCCTGATGGGGAAATCTCTCCTCCTTGGATGGGAACCCAGGAGCCTCAAGATGTGAGATGGGGTGACCCTAACACACCTCTGTGTTATCCTGTGATGATTGTGAAGAAAAATAGACCTTACTCCATTAGAGACAGGATACCCTCCACCTAGTAGGATGAGCCTAGCAGCAACAATGCGTGCTCTTCCGAACTTTACAAATGCAGGGATGCCTGGGTGACTGTTGGTTGAACATCCGTCTTCGGCTCAGGTCATGATCCTGTGGTTCGTGGGTTCAAACCCCATATTTGTCTCTGTGCTACAGCTCAGAGCCTGGAGTCTGCTTCCCATTCTGTGCCTTCCTCTCTCTCTGCCCCTCCCCTGCTCACAGTCTATTTCTCTGTCTCTCGAAAATAAACAAACATTAAAAATAGAGTGTGAAAAATAGGCAGAAGGTTTATTTGAACAAATTAGCTGAGAACAAATTTGTTTATTTGAACAAATAGCTGAGAACTTCCTAACCTGGGGAAGGAAACAGACACCTGAGTCCAAGAGGCACAGAGAACTCCCTTCAAAATCAGCAAAAACAGGTCAACACCATGACATCTCATAGTGAAACTGGCAAAATACAAAGAGAGAATTCTTCAAGCAGCTAGGAACAAACAGGCCTTAACCTTTAAGAGTAGACACATAAGGGTAGTAGCAGACCCTTCCACTGAAACTTGGCAGGCCAGAAGCGAGTGGCAGGAAATAGTGAATGTGCTGAATAGGAAAAATATGCAGCCAAGAATCTTTATCCAGCAAAGCTGTCATTCAGAATAGAAGGAGAGATAAAGCCTTTCCCAGAGAAACAAAAACTAAAGGAGTTCATGACCACTCTGCCAGTGGAATGCTACAAAGACTACAAAGGATCAGAGACATCACCACATGCACAAAACCTACAGATAACACAATGGCACTAAATTCATATCTTTCAATAATCACTCTGAATGCAAATGGACTAAATGCCCCATTCAAAAGACATAGGGTTTCAGAATGGATAGAAAAACAAGATCCATCTATATGCTATCTACAAGAGACTCATTTTAGACCTGAGGACACCTATAGATTGAAAGTGAAGGGATGGAGAACCATCCATCATGGTAATGGATGCCAAAAGAAAGCCAAAGTAGCCATACTTATATCAGACAAACCAGATTTTAAAACAAAGACTGTAAATGTAAAAACTGTAAATTTTAAAACAAAGAGATGAAGAAGGGTATTATATCGTACTTAAGGGGTCTATCCATCAAGAAGAGCTAACAATTATAAATAGTTATACCCCCAATTTGTAAGCACCCAAATACATAAATCAATTAATCACCAACATAAGCAAATTCATTGATAATAATACTATTATTGTAGGAGAATTTAATACTCTACTTACAACAATAGACAGATCATCCAAGCAGAAACGTAACAAGGAAACAAAGTCTCTGAATAACATACTAGATGGACTTGCTTACTTTCATCCTAAAGTAGCAAATACACATTCTTCTTGAATGCACATGGAACATTTTCTAGAATAGATCACATATTGAGTTACAATTCAGTCCTCAACAGGTATAAAAAGATTGAGATCATACCATGCATATTTTCAGATCACAATGCTATGAAACTTGAAATCAGCCACGAGAAAAAATTTGGAAAGCCCTTAAATACATAGAGGTTAAAAGAACACCTTACTAAAGAGTGAATGGGTTAACGAAGAAATTAAAGAAGAAATTAAAAAATACATGGAAGCAAATGAAAATGAAAACATGACAGTCCAAAACCTTTGGGATGCAGCAAAAGTAGTCCTAGGAGGAAATTCAGGCCTGATTCAAGAAGCAAGAAAGGTCCCAAATTTACATCTTAACTTTACACCTAAAGGAACTAGGAAGAGAGCAGCAAATAAAGCCTAAAGCCAGCAGAAGAAGGGAAATAATAAAGATTAGAGCAGAAATAAATGATATAGAATCCAAAAAAAAGTATAACAGATCAATGAAACTAAGAGATGGTTTTTTGAAAGACTAAACAAAATTGATAAACCCCTAGCCAGACTTCTCAAAAAGAAAAGAGAGAGGACCAAAGTAAATAAAATCACAAATGAAAGAGATCACAACCAACACCACAGAAAAACAAGCAATTATAAGTGAATACTATGAAAAATTATATGCCAACAAACTGGACAATGTGGAAGAAATGGACAAATTCCTAGACACTCACACACTACCAAAACTCAAACAGGAAGAAATAGAAAATTCGAACAGGATCATAACCAGCAAAGAAATGGAATCAGTTATCAACAATCTCCCAAAAAGAAATTAAAGAAGAGTTAATACTCTTTCTCTTCACACAGTTTCAAGAAATAGAAATGGAAGGAAAGCTTCTAAACTCTATGAGGCCAGCATTACCTTGATTCTAAAACCAGAAAAAGACCCCACTAAAAAGGAGAATTACAGGCCAATATCCCTGATGAATCTGGATGCAGAAATTCTCAACAAGATACTAGGACATTGAATTCAACAGTACATCAAAAGAATTATTCACCATGATCAAGCAGGATTTATTCCTGGGCTGCAAGTCTGGTTTAATATTCACATATCAGTCAATGTGATACACCACATTAATAAAGGATAAGAACCATATAATCCTCCCAATATATGCAGAAAAAAACATTTGACAAAATACAACATCTTTCTTGAGGGTTTTTATCAAGAAAGATGTTGTATTTTGTCAAATGTTTTTTTCTGCATATATTGGGAGGATTATATGGTTCTTATAAACTGAGAAACTATCAGTTTCTCAGATATCAGATCTGAGATATCAGATCTCAGGTATCAGATATCAGATATCATATCAGATATATGTAACTATCCCTACTGAGAAAGTAGGGATAGGATGAACATAACTCAACATCATAAAAGCCATATATGAAAAGCCCACAGCTAATATCATCTCAATGAAATAATTAAATAATGATATCTCAATGAAATAATGATATTTCTCAATGGAGAAAAACTGAGCTTTCCCCCTGAGATCAGGAACATGACAGGGATGTGTACTCTCACCACTATTGTTCAACATAGGACTAGAAGTCCTAGCCTCAACAATCAGACAACAAAAAGAAAAAAAGGCATTCAAATCGTCAAGGAAGAAGTCAAACTTTCACTTTTCACAGATGACATGATACTCTACATGAGAAACCTGAAAGACTTCACCAGAAAACTGCTAGAGCTGATACATGAATTAAGCAAAGTCACAGGATATAAAATCAATGTAGAGGAATCAGTTGCATTTCTATAAACCAATAATGAAGCAGCAGAAAGAGATATTAAGGCATTGATCCCATTTACAATTGCACTAAAAACCATAAGACACCTAGGAATACACCTAACCAGAGGTAAAAGATCTGTATGCTGAAAGTTACAGAAAGTTTATGAAAGAGATTGAAGAAGACACAAAGAAATGGAAAAGCATTCCACCCTCATGGATTGAAAGAACAAATATTGTGAAAATGTTGATACTACCCAAAGCAATTTATACATATAATGCAATCCCTATCAAAATAACACAGCATTTTCTACAGAGCTAGAACAAACAATTCTAAAATTTGTATGGAACCAGAAAAGACTCCAAATAGGCAAAGTAATGTTGAAAAAGAAAACCAAAGCTGAAGGTATCACAATTCTGGACTTTAAGCTGTATTACAAAGCTGTGATCATCAAGACAGTATGCTTTTGGCACAAAAACAGACACGTAGATTAATGCAATAAAATAGAGAACGCAGAAACAGACCCATAAATGTATGGCCAACAAATCTTTGACCAAACAGGAAAGAATATCTAAAGGAAAAAAGTCTCTTCAGCAAATAGTGCTGGGAAAACTGAACAATGACATGTAGAAGAATGAAACTGGACTACTTTCTTATACCATACACTAAAATGGATGAAAGACCTAAATGTGAGACAGGAAACCATCAAAATCTTACAGGACAAACAGGCAGCAACGTCTTTGACCTCAGCCACAGCAACTTCTTACTTGACATGTCTCTGGAGGCAAGGGAAATAAAAGCAAAATGAACTATTGGGACTTCATCAAGATAAAAAGCATCTGCACAGCAAAGGAAATAATCAACAAAACTAAAAAGCAACTGACAGAATGAGAGAAGACATTTGCAAATGACATATCAAATAAGGAGTTAGTATCCAAAATTTATAAAGAACTTACCAAACTCAGCACCCCCCAAAAAAACAAATAGCCCAGTGAAGAAATGGGCAGAAGACATGAATAGACACTTTTCCAAAGAAGACATCCAGATGGCCAAGAGACACATGAAAAGATGCTCAACATCACTCATCATCAGGGAAGTAGAAATCAAGACCACAATGAGATACCACCTCACACCTGTCAGAATGACTAGAATGAACAACTCAGGAAACAACAGATGCTGGTAAGGATGCAGAGAAAGAGGAACCCTTTTGCACTGTTGCTGGGAATGCAAACTGGTGCAGCCACTCTGGAAAACAGTACGAGGTTCCTCAAAAAGTTAAAAATAGAACTACCCTACAACCCAGCAATTGCACTACTAGGTATTTATACAAAGGATACAAAAATGCTGATTTGAAGGGGCACATGCACCCCAATGTTTATAGCAGCACTATCGACAATAGCCAAAGTATGGAAAGAGCCCAACTGTCCATTGACTGATGAATGGATAAAGAAGATGTGGTATGTACACACACACACACACACACACACACACACACACACACTGGAATTCTACTCAGCAATGGAAAAGAATGAAATCTTGCTATTTGCAACAACGTGGCTAGAACTAGAGGGTATTATGCTAAGTGAAATCAGTCAGAGAAAGACAAATATCATATGATTTCATTCATATGTGGAATTTGAGAAACACAACAGATGAACATAGGGAAAGGGAAAGAATAATAAGATAAAAACAGAGACGGAGGCAAACTGTAAGAGACTCTAATACAGAAGACAAATTGAGGATTGCTGGAAGGTGTTGGGTGGGGGAGAGATGGGCTAAATGCATGATGGGCATTAAGGAGGGCACTTGTTGAGATGAGCACTGGGTGTTATATGTAAGTGATGAATCACAGGGTTCTACTCCTAAGGCCAAGAGTACACTGTATGTTAACTAACTTGAATTTATAAAAAAAATAAAAATAAAAATAAATGTAAAAAAAGGCACCTGATGTCAAGTTCTTCCACTGTTACTGATGCTAAGTTTCATCTCTTGGTAAAGTGCCAGATTCCTCCATGGTAAAATGTGATTTTCCCCTTCACAGCTAGTAGGCAGTCTGGAGGGTGATGCTTTGACACCATGGGAATATCTTGCTTCCTGGCAATCCTTTGACCTAATGATTTTAGCATCTGTATTCATTCGCAAGGGCTGCTCTCATAAGTACCACAGATTTGGGGGTTAGCCAGCAGGAATTTATAATTCATGGTTCTAGATGGTAGCAGCCTGAAATCAAGGTGTTGGCGGGATTGGTTCCTGCTAAAGGCTGTGAGGGCAGCATCCGGTCCAGGCACCTCTCTCCTTGGCTTGTAGATGACTGTCTCCTCGTGTCACCTCACATCCCCTTCCCTCTCTGGGTGCCTGGTCTAAATCTCCTCTTCTTATAAGCACCCTGGTCCCATTGTACTAAAGCCCACCCTAATGAACTCCTTTTAACTTGAATCTGTCTGCAAAGACCCTATCTCCAAATAAGGTCACATTCAGGGGGCAGTGGGGGTCCAGACGTCAACATAAGAATTTGAGGAGGAGGGAACACAATTCAACCCACAGCAGCATCCATTGATGATTCTCACTGGAATCCATTATTTATTGGGGTCTTAGTTTGGGTTCCCTGGGAAACAGATTCTGGGAGGCAGATTTGTGTGCTGGCTTCTCAGGGACTGTGCTTGGTGACATCCATGAGAGACTAGAAGAAGCAAGACTGGGCAGAGAGAGAAGATGAGGTTCACCACAGCTGCAACAGAGACCTCAGTCTACACTGCAGGCAGCTGTATATCTGGATGGGTCTTCAGGGATATTACAAAATGAGGCAAAGGACCAGGCCTTTGTGCCCCTTTATCAACTAAACATTAAACACAGCCTCCCACCAGGGAAGGATAAGACCTTGGGCTTGCCAGCTTCCTCCATGAGGGCAGTGCCCAGAGAAAGGCTCAGCCGTGAGCTTTTGGACACCAATAGTGCGGGCAGTTGGGGGTTGAGTGTCTGGGCCGTGAAGCTGAGGCGGGAACCACAGCGCCTAGACAACTGGGGATGGCAGAGGGTGATTTTCCCCCAAATCTCCATTTGTTACCTGGCGCTTTTCCAACAAGAAGAGCTTTTTCTCATCAACTGCAATGAATTATATACTCCTTTCTAAAAATATGGGGAAAATCTTAAATGCTTACATTTTTCCCGTTTAATCATCATTTTCCAAGTAAGGAGTTGATATAATTCAGCTCTGTTCAGAGTGGCATTATTACTTTTGCCAAGGTGGACCCCCTTCTGCCATAAAAACATCAGAAGTTACATTTTGCAACTGTGTTGGTATAAAGAGAAATACAACCTAGGTCTGGGTTCATTATCATGTATTTCATGTTATATTCTCTTGTTTTCCTTTGGAAGGAAATGTACTATGGGCTTTCAGCACTGTGTCTACTCTACCTAATGCATAACTTAGTCCAGGTTATGCTCCATCCAGATCCAGATCAGGGGCCAGGCAAGCAGTAATTGAAGAAGGTTGATTCTGAGTGCATATAGGTGCATGGGGTCAGTGGGGGTGACTGTCTAAGGGGAAGGGGCATTTAGCTCTAGTAGAAAGTGGCCATGTAGGAAAGTGAGGTGGCCTGATACATCTTTCCATTTTTCCAGAGAAGCCAGAAATAGAGACTTTTGAAAATTTGAAATTATTTATTTTTAATTGTTGGCTCAGTTTTTTAAAAAAGTCTTTGGGCTGATTGTAGAAGGAGTTGGCTAGCCATGGGCCTCCCTGGGGAGAGATGCTGACCGTTCTCATACTCGGTACCTTGCAGAAAACCCGGTACTTGTTTGCTCAGAAACGAATGAATGGATAGTTACATTTTGCTAAGGCAACCTGTTAAAATCAGGTTGGCTTTTATGCATCAAAACCAGGGAAGATCAGAAAACCAGGTCCTGGATTATGCTGCAAAGAAAAAACAAATCTTCCCTGGGTTATTCACAGCAACTTACAGACTTGGCAAGAATAAAAATGTGTGAAGAAAACCCTTGAAACCAGAGTTCATGAACTAGGTCAGGCTGCCTCAGTGATGCAGTCACTAACCAGACAATTAAAGGGGATTTCTTACTATGTTGATAGAAGGCTTTATTATTCAATTAAATTTTTTTTCCTACTTAAGGCAGATTCATTACTGTGGTAAAAAGACTGTGTTTTGTTATTTTTTCCTTTGCGGGCACCGAGTACACCTTACCACCAAGAGTTTTTCATCTGTGTCCTTGGCCTGTGGTTGCTAGGTGGGGGAGGTTGGGTCAGAATCCACTGGGTTCATGCCAAGCCCCGGGAAGGACCTTTCTCTGGTCAGAAGAGAGCATGAGGAGAATGAGGAGAGCCTTGAAGGGAATGGGGACAGAAAGCAGTACCTCCCAGGGGGCTTTCCATAGACTTTTTTTACCAGCTCTTTTGGCTTAGACATAAAGGCAGCAGTGGCGCCCTGTCAGAGCTTTCCCCCAAGATGCTCCTCCAGGGCTCGGCCCTCTGAGGGTATGGGTCTCCCAGTCTTTATGCTTCATTGCTGAGAAAGTGCCTAACTCCTGCCTAAACTTCCGGGTCCTAGGCTCCAACCACTAGCTGTCTTGATTTCCTTAGAGAAATTGCTTGTTAGGAAAAAGAGAGAGAGAAGGATGATGATCCATAGTTACCCAGATATTTCAGACGATGAGGGCAGAAATTATCCTTTTTTTTTTTTTTTTTTTTTTTTTTTTTTTTGCCACTTCCCCCAAATTGATTAGTTTGGGTCATGATTTTAATCTTAGTCTTCCTTCAGAAGGACCAACGTTTTTGACATTGTCCTTGCTCATTTATGGTCAGAGACATTAATGAGCATGTACATAGCTATAGCAAAATGTATGTATGCACACCTCCCTCCCCCCCCCATAAACACACTTACGGCCCAAGAGAAAATCAAAACCAAATAATTAATGGAAAAGGAAATTCAGTGTATCCATAGTGCAGTAAATTATTCTCTTTGTGCGCAATTATCTGTAATTCTAATTTCAGTAATTGTGTTTGATTTTAATTGTTTGAGAGAAAGAGAGATGGATGATGGGAGTTATCCTGAATCACAAACCCTGAATGAGTTTGCTTTTCTAAATTCACCTCAGAGAACCTGGGAGGGCTGAGGATCAGGGTAGGAAAAAGAGTCTCTGCTGGGACCTGAGGCATTTTTTTCCCCTGAAGTCCCTGCTTCCTGGTCACCCAGCCTCAGCCTTGCAAGGGTAGCCTAGTGATAAGAATAATGGTGTTTGGGGGAGCTTGGGTGGCTCAGTTGGTTAAGATCCAACTCTTGATTTCAGTTCAGGTCATGATCTCATGGCTTGTGGGTTCCAGCCCCACGTTGGGGTCTGTACTGACAGCACAGAACCTGCTTTGGATTCTCTCTCTCCCTCTCTCTCTGCCCCTCCCCTGCTTGTGCTCTCTCTTTCTCTCTCTCTCAACACAAATAAACTAAAAAAAAAAAAAAAGAATAATGGTGTTTTCAGTAATGGTTATTGAGATATTACTATTTACTAAATGCTTTATATACATTTTCATTTGTCTTAAACTGTTTGAGATAGTCTTTTATTTTGTTGGTTTGTTTGCTTCACAGATAAGAGAGCTGAGACAAAGAAAGTGTAAGATAACATCCTGCCCCTGTCCCCCCCGCCCCCCAGCTAGGAAATGGCAGGTAGGCAATTCAGTTACCTGTGTGTCCCCTCACTTTGTGAAAGGAGCCCGTAACTCCTCCATGAGTTGTTCCAGTGAGCTCTGAGTCTCATGCCTAATAAATGATTCCCACCACCCCTGCACCCAAAAAAGCTTTGCATCAGTTGAGGGAGAGGAAGAGCTTTGAGGAAGAGAGTAAGAAGACATAAAGGAAGCAGGAAGCCACTTGGAAGGGTAGAGAAAGCCAAGTCTAAATTACTTTGTGTTTTTGAACAGCTGTCTCTCAAGGATTTGCTTTAGTGTCATACTGAATACTTATAGATAATAAAATAATAAAATAACTTTGATTTTTGCTTGTTTTGTGGGGTTTTTTTTTGCATTTTTACTAAAATATTAAGCAATTGACCACTCCAGATAAAGCTGTTCTAACACTTGTGTGGCCACTCCTACTGGACGCCAGACATTTTCAAAAGTGAACTGGAAGCAGAACGGTATAAGTCTGACATTTTCTCTCTTTTTTAAAAAAAAAAATTTAATATTTATTTTTTGAGAGGGAGAGACAGAGTGCGAGTGGGGGAGAGGCAGAGAGAGAGGGAGACTCAGAATCTGAAGCAGGCTCCAGGCTCTGAGCTGTCAGCACAGAGCCTGATGCGGGGCTCAAACTCAGGAACTGTGAGATCATGACCTGAGCCAAAGTCAGAAGCTCAACCAACTCAGCCACCCAGGCACCCCATAGTCTGACATTTTTTTAAGAATAGAGGAAAATAACTCATCCCCTCCCTTTCCCCAATCTTTCAGTTTGGTCAACTTGTTTTACAGACTTCCCTTCAGGAAAAAGGCTGTCAGCACCATTCTATGATTATTAAGAGCCATTAACATTCTGTTTAAGAAATGCTTACTCCTATCAAGGGATATTTTTGCTTTAATGAGACTTCTTCCCACACTGAGGTGTGAAGGTAGGGCCCAAAGGCACAAATGATCTTCAGTCTTGGTTTTTTGTTTTTTTTTTTTTAAGATTTATTTATTTATTTATTTATTTATTTATTTATTTATTTAGAAAGCATGAGCAGGGGAGGGGCAAAGAGAGAGAGGGAGAGAGAGAATCCCAAGCAGGCTCTGCACTATTAGCACAGAGCCTAATGTGGGGCTTGAACTCACAAACCGTGAGGTCATGACCTAAGCAGAAATCAAGGGTCAGACACTTAACTGACTGAGCCACCCAGGCACCCCTTCAGTCTTGGTTCTTTTAGCAGCTCACTTCTTGTGTTTTTATATTATAGAACTGTTTTTGTGATGCTTTGAAAGCAATCCTTGTCTCATCCTTTAGTACACTTAAGTATACTTTTCTCCACTCCGTACCTGAAAAAGACAGAAAGCAGGAAAAGAAGGAAGGAAGGGAGGAAGAACGTGTGTAGGGCATGCTTCCATCTGGGCTCTGTCACTAGAAAACCTTTTGCCCACATCACTAAACCAAGAGAGAAGCTAGGTTTCCTTGGTTGTAAATGAGTCTCCGCAGGGATCCCCCCTGCCTTGCAACTCAAAGTGTGGTCCTCCAGGCAGCAGCAGTGGTGTCACCTGGGAGTTGGTTGCACGTGTGGAATCTCTGGCCCCACCCAGACCTACTAGAGTTGTATCTGCAGTTTAACAAGATCTGCAAGTGATTTGTGGGCACATTGATTTGAGAGGCGCTGTCCTTGTCCATCTCCCCCATAACAGGCTATGTAACAGGATCACCCAGGGGGAGCCCCCCGAGTTGCCTTGTCAGTGTGAGGCCCTAGGATACATGTATAGAGTTTAGAGCTCTTCAGGTAATCTGAGGCAGCTAGCCCAGCCCAGAAGCCCACTGTGCCTCATATAGAGGCTAGTCCCCCAGGGCACAGGACAGTGTGAGAGGGGAGGGTGTGTCTGCCTTGGCACATGGAGGAAATCCTGCACATTTTCTCTACTCTCACCCACTAGACCATCTTCCACGATGATTTCTTGTCTGTCTTTCTAAATTTGATCACATGAAATCCTTACTGGGCACCCTACTGTTCTCATGATCAGATATATTCTACGTCTCAGCATCATACATAAGTCCCTTTCTGGTCGGGCCCCTGTCTGATTTTCTTTTCTTTTCTTTTCTTTTCTTTTCTTTTCTTTTCTTTTCTTTTCTTTTCTTTTCTTCTCACTTCATTTCTTTCCTTTTCTTTTTTTAAATTTTTTAAATGTTTATTTGTTTTTGAAAGACAGAGAGAGCACAAGCAGGAGTGGGGCAGAGAGAGGGAGACAGAATCTGAAGCAGGCTCAGGTGGAGCTCTAACTCACGAACAGTGAGATCATGACCTGAGCCAAAGTCAGACGCTCAACTGACTGAGCCACCTAGGGGCTCCTTTTCTTTTCTCTTCTCTTCTTTCTCTTCTCTTCTCTTCTCTTCTCTTCTTCTCTTCTCTTCTCTTCTCTTCTCTTCTCTTCTCTTCTCTTCTCTTCTCTTCTCTTCTCTTCTTCTTTCTCCTCTCCTCTCCTCTCCTCTCCTCTCCTCTCCTCTCCTCTTCTCTTTTCCTCTTCTTTTCTCTTCTTTTCTCTTCTCTTCTCTTCTCTTCTCTTCTCTTCTCTTCTCTTCTCTCCTCTCCTCTTCTCTTTTCCTCTTCTTTTCTCTTCTTTTCTCTTCTTTTCTCTTCTCTTCTCTTCTCTTCTCTTCTTTTCCTTTTCAGAGAGAGAGCACGAGTGCGAGCTGGGAGGGGCAGAGGGGGATGGAGGATTGGAGGCAGGCTCTGTGCTGTCAGAGAGAGGGTCTGACCTGAGCCCAAGTCTGATGCTCTACTGACTGAGCCACCCAGGTGCCCCCCTGTCTGATTTTCTTATTTCATTGTACTCCCCCAACTCTCCTCCCCACCAGGAGCCAAACCAAATCCCTCTGCTTGAATACACTGGGCCTTCACACCTCCAGCCTTTCCTGGTGCCATTCCTCCTACCCCTCAGGAGCTGCCATGGTACGGGTGCCTCTCCTTCATTGTTCCCCTCACCCCGTGATGGTGTGTTTAGTACCCATCTAGAAACTTCCCACAAGTGAAGAGACCAATTCTGTCTTGTCTGGACCTGGGTAAGAACAGTTTTGGCTGGGGGTGGGGATGGGGAAGAAGGACAAAAACTTAGTGGGCGTAAGAGAGAATGGGCAGTGAAGAACTATAATCTCCTATAAAGAGACCAATCTATCCAGTAAGCTTTTCTGGGAAGGGAGCAGGGAAATGGAAAGGATCTAGGTGGGGAATTGGAGTCAAGAGAAGTGTTTTGGTGTTTTGTACATGAGAGAAATAGCAGTGTGGTTGTAGGCTGGTGGGAATGATATAGAGGGAGGGTATTTCTTGATGACACAGAGAGGAGAGGAGAGTTGCAGAGCAACAGAGTAGGATGGAGTGGATAAGATGCACAAGGAAGGCCAACCAGCCTTAAAGGGAGTGTGGATTGGCCTCTGTAGTAATAGAGAAATCTGGGGGTCACAGGCTGAGATGCTGGAGGGTGGACTGAAGAGATTCTGGTATTTTCAATGAAATCAGAAGCAAAGCTATCAGATCAGGGGCTGGGGGGAAGGGATGTGTTGGGGATGAGGGGATTGGAGCAGGTATGAAACTGATGTCCAGGCAAGAGAGAGCACATATGGACCAGGGACATGTAATGATCGCTGAGTAATATTACATCCAAGTGAAGCTAGTGGTCATGAGTTTTAAAGTGAGATCAATCAGCATGGTTGTGTATCTTTCTCTGGCTAAGTTAGTTGCACAGGCACAAGAACACATGTTCCCTGCCCTCCCGGAGATTATGTTTTAGAAGGGAAGATGGCATTAGATCAATAATTCCTTGTTTATTACAATGTGATGGCTGCTGTATTGAAAAACACAGAAAGCAAGAGAGCATCCAACATGGATACCTGGCCTGGCCTGAGTGCCTGAAGTGAGTCTTGTATGTTTGGAATGAGGTACTAGAAAAGACTTAAATTCTTGCCTTTTTTTTTGAGAGAGAGCGAGCGATCAGGGGAGGAGCAGAGAGAGAGAGACACACACATAGAGAGAGAATCCCAAGTAGGCTCCGAGCTGTCAGCACGGAACCCAATGCAGGGCTTGAACTCATGAACCATGAGATCATGACCTGAGACAAAACCAAGGGTCGGACGCTTAACCGATTGAGCCACGCAGGTTCCCTGTTTTTGTTTTTGTTTTAAATTACAAATAGTGTGGTACAGTAGCAGAGTCATAATGAGTTACCCAACAATTTTGTGTTTCTTAGTGATCTGCTATGACTGTCATTCTGTCATATAAGCCATAAACCAATGAAGAAAAGTAACATTTACTCAGAACTTTAGAGCATGTTAAGTGGGCCTAATTGAAGGCAGGAAGGATACTTGAGGAAAATAGGCAGTACATGTAAGATGCATGAAATATATCTTCTCTCTCTTGTTCCATTCGCTTTCTGTTAAATCTTCCTAGAAGATGCCGGCAGTTGCTTAAACATTCATGCCATGGGAGGAGAGAACATATCTTCTTGTGGTCCATGTGGAGCACAAGAGAAGGAGGTTTAGTGGAGGGAGATGGGAATTGCAAAGAGGGGCTGGTGGATATTGTAAATCTAACAGAAGTAGAAGGTTTTAACAGTAAACAGAAACCTTTTGCTTTTCAGCCTGTAAGACCCTGTGAAAATGTTCTGCTTTCGAGAGAGCTGTTGAAATAGCACCTAGGAGAAATTTGCCTCAGGATCTTGAAACCTGTAAACCCAAACCTTTAAAGGGAAGATGTCGGGTCTAGTTGAAATTCTTTGTTAATACCATTTGGTGAGATGAGTGGCCATGGAGGGCCTTGTTCTGTCCCTGGCAGCCCCATATCAGGACCTCTCTCTCAGGGCTTGGCCAGTCAGCAAAACACTCTGGGACCCTAGACCAGTAGCATCAACACCGCCCGTGAACCCTTCACAGACCCACTGAATCAGAATCTCTGGGACGGGGCCCAGCATCTGCATGTAAACATGATCGCCTGGTGATGTGTGTAGCACATTAAAGTTGAAGAAACGGTGACCTAAAATACTATCGATCTTTCATCCCAGTCCTTTGTTGTCAGCCTATTTGTTAAATAATTTCAGAGATAAATTACTCCTACAGCTCCCAATGAAACCAAAGAGGTGTAAAGAAGCAAGGGCAGGTGCAGTCACACTGGGAGAATGAACAAGAAGTCTTTCAGGAACTCTGCTAAGAGTAGAGCAGGATTCTCTACCTTCGCACTGCTGGCATTTTGGTAATGATAATTCTTTGTTGGAGGGAGAGTCTGGGCACTTAGGCAGCATCCCTGGCCTCTACGCACTGGATGCCAGGAGTGCCCTTCAAGTTTGGGTTTGTGACAACTAATAATGCCTAAAGACTTTGCTCAATGTCCCTTGGGGGGTGAGGAGACAAAATCACCCACCCCCTTGAGAAAGCACAGGCTTAGAGTGATAAGGAGTGTAGGTGTCTTCGAAGGGGGTTATCAGGAAAGGGAATATTTTACAGAGGCAGTGGAGTGGCGTTCCTAAGAGGGGCAATAATATGTGCCAGTGCTCACTGCTCACCAGGCATGGCGTGCATTTTGCGTGCTCACCTCTTTTCATCTTTATAACACGTTTGTTGTGAAGCAGGTACTATTTTACCCACCTTATGGATGGAGGAACCAAGGTTTAGAGATTGTCACACTGATAAGTGATATGCAAGGGATTCAGTCCCAGGTTCATTTTATTATTTTTTAAAATGTTTATTTATTTTTGAGGGGGGGGGAGGTTCAGAGAGATGGGGGACAGAGGATCTGAAGCGAGCTCTGTATGGACAGCAGAGAGCCTGATGTGGGGCTCGAACCTCTGAAGCATGAGATGATGACCTGAGCTGAAGTTGGACGCTTAACTGACTGAGCCACCCAGGCCCCCTCCCAGGTTCATTTTAACCATAATGCTACCATAATTGCCAATCGTATACATATATGCGTACATATATGTATATGTATCTTTTATATGTATTCCTTATCTGTGTCTCTGCATCTATGGGTCTGCTGGCCTCTTAACTATCTTCTGAATCTAGGAAGGACTGGAGAGGAGAAACAGCCATTTACTGGCCAGAGCCCCAAACTGACTTTCAAAGCACTTGAGCAGGCTGGCAAGGCAGGTATCCAAGCACAGTATCTTCTCCGTGGCAGCTTCCGCCCCTCCCCCAGAAGGCTTCACCCTGCTTGTTTGCTCTGATTGCAATCTCTCCCCTCCCCTTGGTGGAAGACAATTCGTTGGTGCTAATCACATCTTCCTGCAGCTTTCTGCAGCAGGAGCCCTGCTGCACACGCCGTCCCCCAGCCGGGTGCCTAGATATCAGAGTCCCGACTCTCTGGAGCCTGGTGGGGACAGCTCACACCATCAAAGGGAGCCACTGGGAGGGGAATGCTGACAAGACCAGAGTTCACATGAAAGGGCAGCCTGGGCTTGCCTACCCTGAGAGTCACTTAGAATTTATGGGGCCCCGAGGCCCCTCTGGAGCCCCTGGCTCTGCATAGGGTCAGCATCTGGGTGGGTTAGAGAGAGCACCTAGCCCTCACTGGATCTCAGCTGCTCCATTTGTAAATTGAGAGGATGGGACCAGATGGTCTTCTAGGGTGTACCTCATAGGGCAGTGGTTTCTCAGCTCTGGTTGTGCATCAGAATCACCTCTGGAGAGAGATCCTGGCTCTCCTGGCCTTCATCTCGAATTCACTCTGCTCTGTGGACTGCAGCATGTAAAAGCCCAAGACACTGCAATGCACAGCCAGGGCTGAGAACCACTGCATCAAGGGCTTGGGGCTGGACTGATATAGTGTTGGGGCCCTAGCTCTGTCCTGAGATCCCCAGGCATTTACTTAACGCTCTGGGCCTCAGTTTTGCAACTCTGTAAAATGGGGGATATGATGTCTACCTCATGGAAGTAAAGCAATAAAATTAGGTATATTGGCAAAGTGATGGTCCATGGCAGGCATTCAGTGTGAGCAGGCTCCCTTCTCCAGCCTCCTTCTGACACTCTGTTTGACAGGGGTATGCATTTGTTTTTAAATTTTTTTTAATATTTATTTATTTTTGAGACAGAGACAGAGCGTGAACAGGGGAGGGGCAGAGAGAGAGAGGGAGACACAGAATCTGAAACAGGCTCCAGGCTCTGAGCTGTCAGCACGGAGCCCGATGCGGGGCTTGAACTCACGAACCGTAAGATCATGACCTGAGCTGAAGTCAGACCTTAACCGACTGAGCCACCCAGGCGCCCCTGTGCATTTGTTTTTAAAGAGGAATTTTTATTTTTATTATTTTTATTTTTTAAAAATGTTTATTTTTGAGAGAGAGAGAGAGAGAGAGAGAGAGAACATGTGTGAGCAGGGAGGGGCAGAGAGAGAGGGAGACAGAGGATCTGAAGTGGGTTCCTCACTGACAGCAGAGAGCAGGATGAACTCACGAACTGTGAGATCATGACCTGAGCCAAAGTCAAATGCTTAACTGACTGAGCCACCCAGCTGCCCCTAAAGAGGAATTTTTATATTGTGCGTTGGTTTAGGAAATTAAGGGAACCAAACTTCCTTCTGCACTCTGTTCCCAAATACTGATCTTTTCATTCGATCACTGTTGTAATAAGAGTTGTAATGATCTTATGTATGCAGAGTATTTCAAAGTGAACAAAGGAAGATTGTTTTAAAGGACACCTGGGTAGCTCAGTCAGTTGAGTGTCTGACTTCAGCTCAGCTCAGGTCATGGTCTTGCTGTTCTTGAGTTCAAGCCCCGTGTTGGGTGCTGTGCTGACAGCCCAGAACCTGGACCCTGTTTCGGATTCTGTGTCTCCCTCTCTCTCTGCCCTTCCTCCACTCACAGTCTTTCAAAAATAAATAAACATTTAAAAAAAACCGAGAAGATTGTTTTAAGAAGTATTACAGGGACTGATCTGGTGTGGTGACTGGTTTACCCTCCTCTACTCTCCATGCATTTTCTAAGTACTTCATGCTGAACGCCCTTTAATAGCTTCCCTTGGCCTGAGCCCAGCGTCCAGTCACCTCAGTGCAGCAAATAAGACCTATTTGGCCCTACATTTAAATTTCTTTAACCTTTTTTGACCTCCCCTTCCCCTCTCACCCTGGACTTCAAACACATGCTTTTAAAAATTGTGGTAAAATATACATAACAAAATTTATTATTTTAACCATTTTAAGGGTGCAATTAACTGCATTCGCAATGTCGTGCAAACACCACCACTATCCATCTCCAGAACTTTTTCATCATCCCAAACTGAAACTCTGTACCCATTGAACAACTCCTCATTCCCCGCACCCCTCCCCCCCCCCCCCCCAGCTTCCTCCATCCCCTGGTAACTTTTATTCTACTTTCTGTCTTCATGAATTTGCCTCTTCTAGGTACCTCATGTAAGTGGCTTTATAAATTTCTTTTTGTGTCTAGTTGATTTCACTTAGCATTATGTTTTCAAAGCTCATCCATGTTCTGTGGCATGGGTCAGAATTCCATTCCACTTGACGGTCAAATAACATTCCATTGTGTATACGTCACATTTTGTTTATCCATTCATGTGTTCATGGACTTTCGGGGTTGTTCTCACCCTTTGGTGAAAAAGTACCTGTTTTCAACTCTTTGGGGATATATACCCAGAAGTGGAATTGCTGGACCACTTGGTAACTTTATGTTGAACTTTATGAGGAACCACCAAACTTTTCCCTGGTGGCTGAATCATTTTTCATTCCCTCCAGCAATTCACAAGGGTTCCAATTTCTCTACATTCTCGCCAACACTTGTTATTTTCTGTTTTTGTTTGGTTCTAGCAGCCATCTGAGTGCGTGTGAGGTGGTCAGATACAGGTTTCTTGTCAGATCCCTTTCCCCAGCCCAGGTCTGTGCATTTGTGGGTCCCTCTGCCTGAATCTTGCCTTCTCCTCATCCTTCAAGGGTTAACTTAATTTTCGCTTCCACTGCGAAGTCCTCTCTGATCCCCCAAACTAAATTATCTCCTATTTATTTATTTATTTATTTATTTATTTATTTATTTATGATCTCTACACCCAATGTGGGGCTTGAACTCATGACCCTGAGATCAAGAGTTACATGTTCTTCCAACTGAACCAGCCAGACGCCCCTGAATTATCCATCTTTTAATCTCTTTTTACATTATGCTGTTTGTGTCCTCTGCACTTGCCATAATTTATAATTATACAGTAAGTGATTTACTTTTCAAACTCCTATTGACTCCAGGAGGCAAAAGCTCGTGTTTGTGGTCACCTTGTAGACCCAGTTCTAAGCTCAGTGCATGGTCTATAATAGGAGCTCAATAAACTGTCTCATGAAGTCTTGAGTTGCCTGGAGTTGCCAAGGCAAGCTGAGGCTGAACTGGATGCAGAATTATGGTGAGGGTGATTTTAGAAGTGAACTTGCTAGTTGGTAAAGGCAAAACACAAAGCGAGGGTCTTGACTTTCAGCCTATTTTCTGAGCTAAGAAGTCTTGATGCATTTAGGCTCCTCCCATTAGAATTAAGCCAACCCTGAGAAGTCAAGCAGCCAGCAGGGGTGTGGAATGTGGGGCTCTTCCTGCCTTAGATTGCGTCCTGGCTGCATTACTTTCTGTCTTGTTGCCTTCATCTGTAAGATAGAGATCATATTACCCACCCCCTTGAGGTGAGTATTCAAAGACTAACTAGGGATAAATTTAGAAACACGGACTGGCACCTGGAAAGTTCTTGGTCAATAGTAGTTGCTACTATTATTTAATAGCTTTCACTCCAGTGCTAGAGGGACATAGATCATGCACAGTTAAAGAGTTTCGCTAACTGCCTCCTCTGTCTAGTGCTCACAGGTGGGTCTCAAGGGGAGCTGTCCACCTCTCCCTCTGGTCAGGTCCGGAATTAAGGGAGTTTTAATTTTTGGTTCTTAACATCTCTCCAGGACAGTTCTCTGGTTGTGTGGTCCAGAGGGGGTCACTACAATAATTCTCTAAACATTGCTCCAATAGAGTACTCAGGATAGATGGGAGGCTCTGCCTTCCACCCTGGAAACCAAAGGGGCTGCGGGTACTCTCTCTTTTGTTGCTGGCAGCTGGGGCTGGCCTTGTGATCCGAGCGTGGACAAATAGGTGCTTCTGCCTTGGAATCTTGGGTCTTGATATATTCAGGCATAGGCCAAGGGTCAAATAGGGACTCTTCTTGGCAGTTGTGGAAGATTTAAGAGACCACAGTATGACATGAGTGTCCAGTGGTGCCCAGTGTCCAGGGGTGATGATGCCTGTAGTGGCATCCTAGGCAAATGGTTGATTTTTGTTTGTTTTGTTCTATTTTGTTGTGTGGCATGTCTATTTTATTCTGCGTTTAGAAAATATACATAATAACAAAGTCTATTAGGAATTCAGTAATAGTTTTTTTTAATGACTGCTTTATTAGGTTATTACTCATGGCATACAACTCACCTATTGGCTTTTAGTATATTCACAGAATTGTGCAACCATTACCAAAATCAATTTTAGAACGTTTTTATCACTCTTCACACCAATCCCCCCCATACCCATTAACAGTCACTCCCCTCCTCCCTCCCTGCCCTCCCAGCTCTTCACAACATGAATCTACTTTCTGTCCCTATAGACAGCAAACTATTATTTTTTTTAAAGTTTATTTATTTATTTTGAGAGAGAGAGCATGTGAGCGGAGAGGGGCAGAGAGAGAGAGAAGGAGAGATAGTGAATCCCAAGCAGGCTCCACACTGCCAGTGCAGAGCCTGATGCAGGGCTTGAACTCAAAAACCATGAAATCCTGACCTTAGCTGAAATCAAGAATCGGGCACTTAACCTACTGAGCCACAGACACCCCAACAGCAAACTGTTCTTAAACCAGGATTTAAAGTATACCTTCCTTCCCTTGAGGTAAGGTTTCTACTTAAGTCTTGCATTACTATTGCCACAGAACAAATCACCCCAAAATTTATCAACCTAAAGCAACATACATTTATTTTCTCACAGTTTTTGTGAAGCAGGAATCCAGGTACCACTGGTGTTGGGCCCTCTGCTCCAGGATCTCTCACAAGGCAGCAGTGTGTTGACCCAGGCTGCTGTCTTATCTGAAGGCTTGACTGGGGAAAGATCTGCTTCCAGGTTCACTAACACTGTTGTTGAGAGGACTCAGTTCCTTGAGGATTATTGGACTAAAGTCTCATTTCCTCACTAGCTGTTGGCTGGAGGCCACCCTCACTTCCTTGCCACATGGGTCATCCCAATGTGGTGACTTACTCTAGCAAAGCCAACATAAGAGAGAATCTGCTAGCAAAACAGAAGTCACAATCTTTTGTGACCTCATCATGGAACTGATGTTCCCTCAATGTTTCTACATTCTATTGGTTAGGAGCAAGTTACTAAAGGGGAAGAAATTACAGAAGGCATGAATATCAGGAGGCAGGGAGCATTGGGGCCATTTTGGAGGCTCTGTACCAAAACTGTCCTGCAAATGTCCTGCAACCCCCCCCCCCCCCGCCAAGTATGAGATCTGTAGGCTATTTAATATCTTTTTAATACATTTTTAAAATTATTTTTAATGTTTATCTTTTAAGAGAAAAAGAGACACAGGGTGCTAATGGGGGAGGGTCAGAGAGATAGGAAGACACAGAATCTGAGGTGGGCTCCAGGCTCTGAGCTGTCAGCACAGAGCCTGACACAGGGCTCAAACTCACGAAAGGTGAGATCACACCTGAGCTGAAGTGGGATGCTTAATGGACTGAGCCACCCAGGCATCTCTACATTCTTTTTTTACTTGAGATAGCCTGAATTGGTGACTTTTCTTTGCATCCAGACCAATATAGGTGTTTGCTACTTACTATTCTGTAATACTGTGATTCTGAATTCTGTTGATCTAGTTCCTTTCTCTGTGAGGTGTGAGCTACTTGATAAAATTATTGACCCTGCTTGTTACTCCTTTTCCTCCCAAAGTTATCAATTCTGTTTCTGAGTAGTTGACTCTCTCAGAGCCAACTAGGCAGCATCCATCTGAAAACTAGTTTGGATATCAATCTCCACAAAGATCATAGAAAAGAGGTTAAAAACCTCTTAAATTAGCCCTATCAAAATAGGAAAACTGAGCCCTGTCAATATAACAGTCTCCTATTCAGGTAAGGGTTTTTGTAGTTTGTCTTCATTTGGGCTATGGCCAGAGGTTGCTTTCTTCCCCAGAGGTTCTGCAGAATTTTAGTATCAGAAATCCAGGGACACTTGGGTGGCTCAGTCAGTTAAGCGTCTGACTTCTGCTCAGGTCATGATCTTGGGGTCCATGGGTTCAAGCCCTGTGTCAGACTCTGTGGTGACAGATCGGAGCCTGGAGCCTGCTTCAGATCCTGTGTCTCCCTCTCTCTCTGCCCCTCCCCTGCTCATGCTCTGTCTGTCTGTCTGTCTCTCTCTCTCTCAAAATAATAAATAAACATAAAAAAAAAAAAAAGAAATCCAGAGCAAACTAGCAACAAGAAAAGGGAATTTGTCGCCTCACATAACTATGAGAAATACCAGGGAGGCTCACAGCATCAAGAGAACTGTAGAGCTCTGGGGGCTGCAACCAGTGGCCCAGGGCAGGCAGCTCTCCTCTCAGCTCTTATTGGCATCTCCATAATCTTCTTGTCTCACTTACTTGGCCTCATTCTCTACTATTGTAATCATGCCTTGATATGTGACCTTTAGTCTTTGAGCCAGAAGAGAGAGAAAGTTTGGGTCAACTGTTTATTCCAGGGCCAGGAAGATGGAGTCATATGCTAGGCCAGGCCTGGGTTACATGGCCACATTCTTGTTGCCAGAAGAAGGACCATGAAAAACCAATAGCCACTACTGCCCAGCTCAGATCAACCATGTAAGTGATCCCTGAAATAGTGGAGATCCCATACTGGGAAGCATTGTCTGTGATAAGGCCTTGTCTAGGAACCATGCGTTGAATGGATTCTTTTTTTGGCCAATGTTTTTCATTGTCCAGTGTCTTAGTCCACTGGCAAAATAGAGTCACATTGAATTTTTCCGTTATAGATTTCTTACTCCCTAACTACTTGACAGTTGGGAAAAAATTATTGGTAGAGACATGAAGGCCAGGGATGACATGGAAAATAGCTGTCCGTTTCATAGACTCATGACCAAGATTAAATTATAATAACAAAAGAGGCCACAACTTTTTATATACTGTTATTTTTTGTGATTTATGGGCAGATTGTCATTTTTTGTTTTTAACCTTTCAAGTAAGGAATGATTTGTCAAGTTTATGAAAAGCACATGCATTCAGAGACTCATTAATCTTAGTGCCAAGGGTAAGTCTTGTTTTCAGACCCATATAAATATGGATTGAGGTCAAGATCAGACTTGACCTTTGGGAGATGTAATATGGTTCTACTTTTGAATACATATATTGACACTGAAGTTACCCTAGTAATTCTTCTAGACAAGTGCTATAATAGTCTCCCTAAAAACTCGTCTTGTCCTGGTACCATTCACAGTTGATCAGGGATGTTCTGACAGCCAATCACTTGTTCTTTGCCACATCTTTATGGAGGGCCTTGTATGTGCTAAGTGCTAGAAGCAATTGTGTGGGATAATATGCCTGATCCTGCCTACTTTATAGCTAGGTTTAGAGTTCTCCCCTCAAGTAAGGAAGAAGCTCACTTTTAAATTTAGACTAGAATCCAGTATTAAGGATGGCAGTGGGGTGTAAAGAAGTAAAGATGAAACTTACTTGATGTCTCCCAGAGGGATAGGGGAGTGTGGGGTCAGGAACTTGGTTCTTGGTTCAGACAGACTAGAAATTGACTCTTAGCAAAGACACCTCCTAGCTTTGTGACACTGGGAAATTAGTTAACTTCTTTAAGCCTTGGTTTTCTCATCTGTAAAATGGGATTAATAATAATATAAGCCCTATAGGATTGTTTGATGTGTTTTTAATAAGATAATCCAAGTAAGACATTTAGCATTGTGTGGGCATATTGCTTTAAAAGCACTAAAGTAGTTGTAATAATCTCAGGAATAATAATTTATTGGGAGGGGGTCCCTGTGTCCCCTTTATACCACACTTTATTTTAACAGTTTTTTTAAAGTTTATTTATTTTGAGAGAGAGAGAGGGAGGGAGGGAGGGACGGGCAGAGAGAGAGAGAATCTCAAGCAGGCTCTGCACTGTCAGCACAGAGCCCGAAGCAGGGCTTGATCTCACAAACCAAGAGATCATGACCCGAGCAGATATCAAGAGTTGGTCGCGTGACTAAGCCACCCAGACGCCCCTACACAGGCTTTTATAAACTCTCCCAGGTCTTGGTATAAAAAGTAATCCACCCCCACCACTGGTCAGGCAGCATGGGGTCTCTTGGCAGAGGCTTTGGAACAAGGCTGACTTGGGTATATAGGCAGGATTTAACTCTCAGAGATCTGGTTCCTCAACTGTAAAATGAGACACTACAACATGTCATGAGGATTAAAGATAATATATTTAAGTGTGTGGCAGATAATAAGCTCCACTGTAGGCTGGCTTTAAAAAAATTCCCCACCTGGCCATCTTTGCCATCCCGGGTCATAAGGATGGTGTACGTGGGGATCTCTAGAAGGCAAATCTCAGTTGTCCCTACTGTCATTTTTATTCTCATTCTCACTGGTCCTGAGCCAGACTTCACTGCTTTTAGATCTGGCCTGATTTCCTTCAAACAAAGGCCTATGAAGCCATGATAATGGCACTGCCATTTAGAAATATGGTCTTCATATAACACACTTCCTAGCACAGGTGCCAGTCAAGAGGCAACATAAACATCAATCTTAGCTCTACAGAGAATGAGCATGTAAGACTGAGTTACAAATACACACTAACGTGATTAAGACTTTGCATCAAGACTGGCAAGAAACATTAGCAAATAAAAGATTTGTTTGATAGAGAAAAATTAATGTTCAAAGGTCAAAGTTTCCTGAGGAAAGTTTTCACCACTTCTGCCTGGTACTGAAAAGCTACAAATCAGTAAAAAGTCTGCATTTCCCCAAGTTATCGATTCTTCCTTCACATTGCAGATTGTTCTAACACCATTTCCCATGGGTCTATGCAGAAGAGAAAAAAGCATAGGGGAAAAAAGCTTGTGTAGGAGCTTGGTGACATTTACTGACATTTTCCCTGCTTGTGTCTTACAGCGTACTTCTGCTTCCTCCTATCTGCTCTGGGTGTGACAGCTGGTGCCCATCGCTTGTGGAGCCACAGGTCCTACAAAGCCAAGCTGCCTCTGAGGATATTTCTGGCTGTTGCCAACTCCATGGCTTTCCAGGTGGGGAATGGAGGGTCCTCTCTGCCTTAGGGACCCAGCGCAGATGGCACTGTGGGTGGAGGCACAGACCTGCTCCCTGTGGACTGATCATTCCTTCACTTCCATTCCAGGCTCAGTAATCAGGTCCCTAAGCATTCCCCTTCTGTCCCAAATTTCTATCTCCTTGTAGCTTTAGATATGGTAAAATGTTCCCTAGGGGCTTTGTGCCCCTAGGAATACTAAACCACAGAGGAGGAACGAGATTCCTCCACCCAAAACGCATGCCCCGAAACCCTCAACATTTGTCCGGCTCTACCCATGGCCAAGTTCTGTGCTGAGCATGCTATCTGCATATTGCGTTTGACCCTCATAGTAACCCCATGAGCTAGGTGTCCTATGTGTCCCCATTTTACAGATGAGGAACTAAAGCTTAATGAGGTTAAAGAACTTGCCAAATTACATGGCTGAAAGCGGTATATCCTGGATATATATATGCCCTGGATGCAAATGCAGATCTGACTCGAAAGCCATTCATTGCTCCTAGAAAACATACCCTATCATTTTGTGGTAGAGGTCTATTAAATATGGTGCCGGAAGACAGGATTTTAGCCCTACTCTGATGGTTGCTGGTAATCACTTACTCATCTTCAGTTTCTTCATCTATAAAAATAAGAATATGACTTCACTCCCATAGTTGTTATGAAATCATTAAAAATTGCAGGGAAGTATAAAAATGTAAGAGAGTCATCACTGCATTAGGATTGGGCCATATCCTTTAGGACTATTCCAGTTGTAGAACATTCCCCACCACCTTCGGCACTTTCTGAGCTGCTGGATTTTGAGTTGATTATGAATTTTTGTTTTCCCAGCTTCTCATCTGATCCAGGTAGGGTGGATGGGGACAACGTGCTTTCAAAGTTTCTGCCAATATATGAATGCAGATGATTCCAGGCTCCATGTATTTTCACCCATTGGGAAGAAATGGTGATTTGCAAAATGGCTTTAGGGTTCAGGGAAACAGGCAACCCTCAAACATGCAAGTCACGTGGCTATCTCCGCAGTGGGCCTCCCATCCCTACAAGACAACCTGACCCTGAGCATTTCTCCAAGTTGCTCACATGTCTAAGGGTTCATTTCCCTATTTCCCTCCCACAGTTTGAGCCTTCATAAAGCACATAGGATATAACACAATAGACCTTAGGGAACACAATTCATATTATGGATATCTCTTGGTTATAATTCAAGCAGTCGGGAATTACTACCAGGTCCTGGAGAAAAAGCTATTGTGCACAGAAGAGCAGTTGGCAAATTCTTGTTTTCATGTTCTTTTGTTCATCATCGGCAATGTGAACTACACCACACTTTGTTTTGACTTCAACCATCTTAGTTTAATGTTGTGCTTTGTTTATCATAACAATGAGTTATGATAATGATAATTTAGAAACTCATTGACTTGGGCCTTAGATGCTATTTAGGACTTAACTCTGTAATTTTCATTTGTTTTGTTTGAGCAGTTTATTATTTCTAACCTTCAATTACACACTCATGTAGTTACAAAGCACCTCCATTATTAAAATTTTTTTCCAACCTAAACAACCTGAAATTGAGAACATAAAATTCTTATTTCCCTTTTCCCAATGAAACTATTTACTTACAACTCAATTTTTGATGATGACCTGAGTTTCCTCAGCATAACATCACATAACAGAACATCACACTGTGATTTTAACTTGACTTTGGGGAGAAAACACATTCTAGAGGAAGTGCCCAGGTCCTGGAATAAATTCTTGGCACTGCTATTTGCTACATGTGGGTTTTTGTGCAATTCCCTCTTCCTTTGTCTGTGAAAGAGGGGGGAAATAAATAATGTTTACTTCACAGTTTGTTGGAAGGATGAAATAATGAATAAAAAATGCCCAACTTACAGTTGCATTCAGTGAATATTGTTCTCTCTCTTCTTTATGAGAATTGGCGTACTGTCTCATTCATTCATTCATTTCTGTGTTATGGTGCCTGGCACATAGAAGGCACTCTGAGAGTTTGTTAAAGAAATGAGAAATGAATTAATACTTTCAAGAAGTATTTTTGGAAACAATCAAATTTGAACTGTGCCTACTTCTTTCAGGCTCACATTGTGGTGGATTCCCTCCCCCCCCCCATTCATTTAACAAATATTTATTGAGTACTTACTCTATGCCAGGCACTGAGCTAGGCACAGTGGGTATAATGTTAGCAAACACAGTCCCAAGCCTTGTCTTCGTATAGCTTTCCATCTAGTGGAATATTAGAATTCCTACAATTTCCTGGTGGAAATGTCAGTACTTCATGGGTCTGGGGTTTATGACAACATCATAGACCTAGGTAAAAGGTATCTGTAAGGTCAGCATAGGGCCAGCTTCCATACAGTGCAAAACTGTGTCAGTGGGAAAGAGTACAGTCAATCCAGACCACTTAACCCTGGGGAGAGAAGAACCTAGGAAAGTAAAAATGTGCTATGATCTGTCCATGTAGGGTACAGACCTGCAACCCTGATTTAATGCAGAGTCATTGATTTAGCTTCCCTTTGATGTCCTCATGGGTTTTTGAAGATAATTTCAAAGGTTCTCCTGTGCTTTACTCCATCAGAATGGTCATGCCTTTGGCCATAACGGACGAGTCATGCCATGGTTATCTGTATTTGAAGACAATGAGCAGGGCTTTTGCTAGAAGCTGCAAGCGAGATCTTCAAGAACAATCTTCTTAAAATTGGGGCTTAGGGGCGCCTGGGTGGCGCAGTCGGTTGAGCGTCCGACTTCAGCCAGGTCACGATCTCGCGGTCCGTGAGTTCGAGCCCCGCGTCAGGCTCTGGGCTGATGGCTCAGAGCCTGGAGCCTGTTTCCGATTCTGTGTCTCCCTCTCTCTCTGCCCCTCCCCCGTTCATGCTCTGTCTTTCTCTGTCCCAAAAATAAATAAAAAACGTTGAAAAAAAAATTAAAAAAAAAATTGGGGCTTAAACATTTGAAACTTCCTGTTCTTTTTCTTCTGTAGAAGATGTATGCACGTGGGGCAGGGGTGATAGTGGGAAGTTGTTTTAGTCTGAAAGATGAAGACAGGGCAGGAATGATAGACAAGGAGCTATGATAATCCTCTGTCCCTTTCATTCAGCAGACACTCCCTGAGCTCCTCTCTGGCCCATTCTCCTTCCATATCAGTAGGATGGCAGTCAACCTAAATATGGGTTGCAAATTCCTTATAATTTTCTGCTAGTTAAATATGGGCCCAGGTGAGATATTTCTACCATCCAATGGTACCCAAGAGTTCAGCTTTCACAAGCACTAGCCAGGGCTTTGGATTTGTGCTTTCACATTCATGCACACACCGCTTCTGGGTGCAACTGGGTCTTTCATGAGCTTAGCCAAATAGCACCTGTTAGATGTTGCAGCCTCCTCTCTGCCCATGATTACTCATCAGATCCTAGTAAAGAGGCATTGGGTTTTGAGCTGGAAGGGAGTTAGTCTAACTCCTCTTATTTTGCAATAAAGGGTCAAGAGTAGTATAGAGAGGCCCAGAGAATGTCAGTGACTTGTGAAAGGTCACATAGCAAGTTAGTGGGTGGACCAGAGGGAAACCTGTCTCCTGACCCTCAGGCCAGGGATGCTTTAGGCTCAACTCTGGGTTTCTTGTGTGATGTTCAACAGTGTGATCTATGAACAGCTTCTAGTTGGCTCTTGTTTTTGTATCCACTGTGACATCTTGGTTTTTAATTGGTATATTTAAACTATTCACATTTAAAGCGATTACTGATATAGTTGGAGTAACATCTACCCTGTTTCTGTTTGCTACTCATTACCCTTGTTCTTTGTACCTTTTTTGTCTTCCCTAGTTTTAACTGCACATTTTACATGATTTTCTTTTCCTCTCCCCTTTTAGCATATTAACTATACTTCTTTTTACAGTTGTGTAATGGTTGCTTTAGAGTGTGTAATACACATTTAGAACTAATCCAAATCCACTTTCAAATAACATTATGGCACTTCGCAGCAACCTTATAACAGAGCATTTCCAATTCTTCCTTCCTATCCCTGATGACATTGCTGTCATTCATTTCACTTATCCATGAGCTCTAATCAACAAATACATTGTTGCTACTATTATTTTGAACCAACTGTTATCTGTCAGATTGATTAATAAGAAAAATTGAAGTTTTGTTTTACTTTCATTTTTTCACTCTGTAATGCTCTTCTTTCTTTATGTAGATCTGGGTTTCTAACCTATGCCATTTTCCTTCTCTAAAAAAATTCTTCTATCATTTCTTGCAAGGCAGTTCTACGAATGACAAATTCTCTCAGTTTTTGTTTGTCTGAGAAAGTCTTTATTTCTCCCTCACTTTTGGTGAATAACTTTGTTGGATATGGAATTCTAGGTTTCCAGGGTTTTCTTTCAACACATTAAATAATTTACTTCACTTTCTTCTTGCTTTCATGTTTTTTAAGATACATCTTAATAAATAATAAATCTTAATAAATAAATCTTAATAAATAAATCTTAATAAATAAATCTTAAATAAATAAATAAATCTTAATAAATAAATAAATAAATCTTAATAAATAAATAAATCTTAATAAATCAATCTTAATAAATCAATCTTAATAAATAAATAAATCTTAATAAATCTTAATAAATCTAAATAAATAAATCAATCTTAATAAATCTTAATAAATAGAGGTAATAAATACCTCTATAGGGAAGATATTTTTCCCTCTGGCTTCTTTCATTATTTTCTCTTTGCTTTTGATTCTCTGCAGTCTGAATATGATATGCCTATATATATATATATATATATATATATATATATATATATATATAAAATATTGCTATTCATCCTGCTTAGTGTTATCTGAGATTCCTGGATCTATGGTTTGGTGACTGTCACTAATTTTAGAAAAATTTTCAGCTATTATTACTTCAAATATTCCTGCTGTTTGTTCCTTCTTTTCTCTCTCTTTATTTCTTCTCCTTGTGGTATTCTAATTATACATTTGTTATACTTGTTATAATTGTCCTATGGTTCCTAGATATTCTATCTCTTCTTTTTGCATTTCAGCTTGGGAAGTTGCTATTTATGTATCTTCAAGATCACTGATTCTTTCTTTAGCCATGTCCAGTATTGGTGAGCCCATCAAAGGCGTTTTTCTTCATTTGTTACAGTTTTTCTGACTTCCAGCATTTTTCTTTCATACTTTCTTAGAGTTTCCATCTCTCTGCTTATATTACCCATCTGTTCTTGCATGGTGTCCACTTTTTCTTTTAAAGCTCTTAGCATGTTAATCATAGTTGTTTTAGATTTCCAGTCTGATATTCCAACATCTCTGCCATATGTGGAATCTAATTCTGATGCTTGCTTTTTCTTTCTAGATGGGATTTTTTGCCTTTTAGCATACTTTGTAACTTTTTGTTGAAAGCTGGAGATGATGTACTGGGTAAGATGAACTGAGGAAATAGGGGTTTAGTGTGAAGTTTTATGTTTACCTGGCTAGGAATTGGGCTGTGTGCTTACTATGCACTCTAGCTACGGTGTCAGGGGCTAAAGTTTCCTCTGGTATCCTTGTTTTTTTCTCTCCTGTATTGTCTTTGGGTTTTCCTAGAGATTTCTTCTTAAATGAGGCTTAAGGCTCAGTTCTTTCAGTTGAGGTCCTGTCATCATACAGGAGCACTATTGACATAGAGATGAGGGGACTAGTTCTCAGTCTCTGAGCCTGAGGTGAGTATTTCCCCTCCCCAGGTCAGTTAGGCTTTGGTAAAACCCCGGTTGATTAGGATCTGGTAAAATAGTTTCTCTTGAGGACGGGTCTTGAAAAGAGAACAGAGAGCACTGTGTGTATTTCAGAATGATTACTTTTCTCCTCCACCTGCTGGGAGAACCAGCTGTTCACAGTGAGAACCTGATAGGGCTCCTGGAGGTAAAATTTATGAAAGTTGGGGCCCCCTAGTCCTGGACCTTCGTGTTTTTAACTCTCAAGCTTGTCCACACTAAGACTTGAGCAGTTCATCAATTACGGTTTAAAGGTGCCTGCCCATCCTGGCACCAGCTGCGGACTTTTGCTCCTGAGTTTCTGCCTCTGGGAGGCAGTGATTCTCTGTAATGGCCTGTTTATATCTCTAGTTTTGGGGGCAGTAGTGTGCCCTGCGGCCTCATTTCTCTGATGCATCTAAGACGAGTTGTTGATTTTCAGTTCATTTGGATTTTTGTTGTTGTTGTTGCAAGGATGGGGAGTGACGGACTACTTCCAAGCTCTTTACATGTCGGACCAGAAGGTGGAAGTTGGTGTGATTTGTAAATGGACTAAACTTTGTCTCTAAATATGTCAGATAAATCACATGGTCATGGGCCGTAAACTTTGGCAAGTCTAAACTCTGCAACAATAAAACAAAACAATTATCTAGAGCTACTACATACCGTCACTTCACTAAGTGCTTTATATGGTCTTCTGACAATACCCCTAAAAGGTATTTGTTATTTGTTATTTGTTCCATTTGATAGGTGGGGGAAATGGAAAGAAAAGAGCTTACATAACCTGTCCAAGGACACACGTACTGAAATGACACAAGGGGAATTTTAAGTGCAGAGGCTCGACTCCAGAGGTCCCGCTCTCGCTGCGACACTCCAGTGCCTCTCCCAGGATCAAAGGATATGTTTATCCTTTCATTCAGCAGATAGATGGACTAAGCATTCTTCCAGGCACTGGAGAACACGACAGACAGGCGGACAGGTCCCTGTCCTCATAGAGTATATATTTCAGGGGGAAAGAGAGCAAATAAGTGAGCAAATGAGTCAAGAAAGGTACTCAGAAGGGAGAGAAGAAGGTGAAGAATTTAAACACAGCGATGTGACAGAGTGCCAGGGTGGTGGCTTCTTTGGAGAGGTTGGTGAGAGAAGTCCTTGCTAAGGAGGTGACATTAGAGCTGAGACCTGAGGGAGACAACTGGTAGGGGAAGGGGGATCCAGATGGGAGGAGGAGCCAAAGCAAAGATGGGAACAAGAATGATGTATTCAAGGAAGAGAAAGGTGGCCAGTGTGGCTGGTCCACGTGGGTGTGGGAGACGGTTACTGAAGAGATTATAGAGAGGGGGATGGACGCCACATCAGTGCAGGGCTCCGTCAGGTATAGCAAGGAGGTTGGATGCTGTTCTAAATGCCACGGCAAGGCACTCTGGAACTTTAGGAGGGGGAACAACATGGCCTCATATGTTTTAGTGACATGATTAAGCCTCAGACCATAGTCATGAGACCCTGGAGGTGTTGTGGTGGATTCAGGATCATAGACCAGTCCCCAAGGCTGGGTCTGTGTGGATGTGCATAAGAAGGAGAGGGACCTGCATATGAAGCAGTGACCTCGCTGCCAGCTCAGGGTGTTAGCAACAGCCCCTGGTGGCAGTTGGGTGGGAGAATAAAACATCAGAACACTTACTGCAGGCTCAAGAATCCTTACCTTTATGTGGTTCCCTGGGCAGGCTCTAACTCTGTCTGCAGAGATCCTGTTTCAGTATTTGCCACCTTTCCTAACCATGAGTCTGCACCTCAGACATACAGCCTTTCTGCTGCACGAAACAAGTTCGCCTTCCTCCTTTCAAGTTGGGTAGACGTTGTTGGTTTCCTTCCAGTGTAAACAGGGAGTAGCAGAAGTGGCCCTGACCCAGATGCCGTGAGGTTTCTCCGCGTGCTTTTGGAAGATGCTTGCATACCACCTCACGTTGTCTCCACCGCTGCCAGCCCTCCGGGACATGTGTGGAAGCCATGACGGAAGGGCAAACAGCTCAGTTTTCTTTGAGCAACCTCTCTGTTCGTGATGTTGGTGACTTATGGAATCATCAGAGCATTGTTGTCGTATGCATACCGTTCTGTAACTCCATCCGTATTGGCAAGGCACTCCTACCGATGACGATGACGGGCTGGAGGCGGGAGGGAAGGGAGAGAGAGAGAAGAAACTTCTGAGGTGGCCGCAGGAGGCACTGCATCTTCTGAGTGTCCTTACTTGGTAGGATTTCCTACCAGTAAAAATGTACCTTGTAAGGCAGAGGTCAAAATGGCTCCTGCCCTAAGATGCCTCACCTCCTTCCTTGTTGTGGATTTAGGTCAGTGAGAGCTGGGGAGAGGAGTGAAACGAACCTCAAGGGAATGAAAAGGTGATAGCCTGGGATGGCCTGAGAAAAGGGAGTCATTCCACAGATGGGTGTACGAGCCAGAGGGCTAGCCTGCCTGTCACATTGCCCTAACCCCACATCGAGCAGCCACTCCCCATGCAGTCTCGCCCTCTGTACAGCGGTGTCTTCCTAAGCATTTCAAGGTGATTACATTTTTATAAAGAAAAAGATATATACTTTAAAGGCACCCAGAGAGTTTTTATTCAAAGAAATAGTTGGTAAAGTAGAGGGTATTTTTGCAAACATGTAGCTATCAGATTTTATATATTCGTTTGGCTCCACATCTATATTGGAAGAAATTACACTTGTTGAAGATGAATTCCACATGCAGGCCTGTCAATATAGAATCTATTCTGAAACATATTTTCAAGCTAAGTGTTTCATTCTGCCTGTTTTTCATAAGGAAGTTCTTCGGAGAGGGCACTCAGACCAGGCACCTCCTTAACCGGGCCCTTTTTCCCCCACCACTCTCTTCCTCTCTTAGAACCCACCAGAAGGTTGGAGTGGGAGGAGGGGCTCAGAAGCTGAGTCTAATCATTTGTCTAACAGCTGAAGAAACTGAGGCCCAAATGTCTGAGCTGATTTTTGTTTATTTCTCCGCATTGTCTCGAAAATTCTGTATAGGTGTCGAAGGACACTGTGTCGCGATTCAATACCTTGATGAGCTATTTCTTCCCAGACCTGCCACCGAACATTTGGGCTGAGCTAGCACTGAGTTGTCATTCCTTACTCTTTATTCCCACTGCTCTCCTGCCAAACACTCCACGTTGTTGCTTTCTAGGTTTCCCTACCCACTGATTATTTTGCATTTTGGATGATTTCTCTCCCAGCTGCCTTCATTTGCATTTTTCCTAAATCAAATCTCATTGTGATAATTTCTATTCGTATTTCCAACCTCTTTTTAGATCCATCTGTGTTATTTTCCTGTCCTCAATGATGTCTGCAGCACCTCCTAATTTGGTAACGACCAAAAAACGTTATCAACAAAATGTGTATGCCTTGCCTCTCAGTCATTAATGAAGATGCTAAATAAAACTAGATCTCTCAGGCACATCGGGACCTTCCATGCGCTCACTCCCCTGCCCCCTCCCCCTCATTAGATAATTGAGCTGTTTCTCATCTCTTGTCCTTGTTTATCAAAGTTCAGACTTTCAATCATCCTGTCATAGTTCCTGCTAGTGCCAATCAGAGCTCTTGTCCCAGCAGTGTTTCAGGGATGCTATTTCACATGCTTTATTAAGCTCCAAAGGTACAATGGCTACAGGAACCACTGAAACAACAATTTTAATTAATGGTAAAATTGTTATACTTTTATATGCCAGAGGAAATTTCTAGCCTTGCTTTTAAAAACTCTTAGAAGACAGACACATTTGATTATCTTCATCTTCTCCAGTTGACTCCTCTATGGCTTTTTGTGTAAATCTGCTAGTTAAGTCCTTTCTAATTTAAAGGTGCATAAACCCCTGTGTGCTTCTGAGGAATACAAGAGATGTACAAGAAATGGCCCTTGTCATAAGTCGCTGACAGTCTGAGAGAGCCGGCTAGCCTTTTGTGTGATAAAAGGGGACTTTTACAAGACAGTGTGGAGTTACATTGTCTCCAAAGCTTCATCCTGAGTCTTAGGGCTGCTGAAATATGAATACGGGCTAGGGTACTGGGATAAAACCTAATGCAGAAATGGAGTTAGACCTTCACAGGTGAGAAGGATTTGCGTAGGCAAGGAAGAAAGGGAAAAGTAGGGGCGCCTGGGTGGCTCAGTCGGTTAAGTGTCCGACTTCAGCTCAGGTCACGATCTCGCGGTCTGCGAGTTCGAGCCCCGTGTCAGGCTCTGGGCTGATGGCCCAGAGCCTGGAGCCTGCTTCAGATTCTGTGTCTCCCTCTCTCTCTGCCCCTCCCCCGTTCATGCTGTGTCTCTCTCTGTCTCAAAAATAAATAAACGTTAAAAAAAAAAATTGAAAGGGAAAAGTAGGGGAAAGACTTGAGCACAGGTGGAGAGAGAGGAGTGATAGTGGCATGCTGGAGGGGGTCCCCGCAGAGTAGAAAGTTGGTCTGACTGGAGAAAGAAACAGACTGCCATAGCAGGCTGCAAGCCCACCTACCTGCAGGACGTCTCTCCCTGGACGTCTCTTAGGCCTCTCCAAACCAATGTGCCCAAAACCGAAGTCGTGACTTTACCGTCTCCCCCTCGACCACTTCTAGTTTTCCCTGCCAGAAATCTGGGTGTCATTCACGATTCCTTCATTTCCCTCATCATCCCTCACTGCTCTCTTTTAGCCAATCTCTTCAAGTTCCACTTTCTAGGTAATATCTTGCATCTGCACACCTCTCCTCTGTGCTCCCCTCTGGTCCAAGCCACCACCATTTCTTGGTTACACTACTGCAAATGCTTCATAAACTGGTCTTCCTCCTGCAACACGTGCCCCTCTCTGCACTGCAGCCAGACAGAAGTTATCGAAAATTAAACCACTCTCTAGCAAAAATAATAACAATAACAACAATAAGAATAATCTTTTGGTGGCTTGGCGTTGCATTTGGAATGAAATCCAGCCTTGTTGTGATGGCCTCAAAGGCCCTGAGTGATCAGGCTTTTGCATCCCAATACCCGCTTTCCACCCCAAGCACACTTCACTACAATTCTGACACTAAGTCCCTGAGCTGGCAGCAGATCCCACAAGGTAAAGCCTCAGCCCTCCGCATGGCCACCTCCACTTCAGGTGACAGCCGCAAGTAGGGTTTCCTGGCCCTTGTGCCTTTCACCAACCGGCTACAAACTCCCACAATTCCCTCAGGTGTGATAATTCACCAGAACAATTCAGAACTCAAGAAAGTGTTGTACTTCTCATCACAGTTTTAATTATAAAGGATCTGATTATCTGATTAGAAAATCAAGACCAACCAATGGGAGAGACACATAGGGCAAGGTGTGAGGGTCCCTCGGGCAGAGCTTCTATGCCTTCTCCCGGTGGAATCAAGGTGTGCTACCTTCCCCGCACATCAGTGCCTTCATCAGTCAAGAAGCTCCTCTAAGCCTGTGTCCAGAGTTTTTACTGGAGTTTCCTTACAGGGGTATGGTTGATTAAATCACTGGTCACATGGTTGAACCCAGTCTCCAGTCCCCCTCCCCTCCCAAAGTGCCAACCCTCTAGTCACCTGGTGGGTCTTTTTGGTGACCAGCATGATCCTGAAGCTATCTGGGGGCCCACCACAGTCACCCCATTAGCATAATAAGGAAACTTTTTATCACTCAGGAAATTCTAAGGGTTTGTAAAGCTCTGTGCCAGGAACCCCTGGGGGCAAAGACCAGATATAGTCTTTATTACACCACAATACCTCTCAGACTTCACTCTTGCCCCACCTCCTTGCACACAACACGCCGGTCTCCTACTTCCTGGATCCTGCCCAGTCCTTCCCTCTGCCCCAGATAGCTCCTTTCTCCCTTCCATCCAGCTCTTCCCAGCCTGCGGATTACCTGATAAGAAAGTCCTTGCCTATCTTCCTGTCCCTTCATTATCTCCCATACATATTTGCTTCATAGCACACATCTGAGTCTGAAATGATTTTATTTATGTTGACTCCTTTAACTTTATGTTTGTCTCCTCCATACAATATAAACTCCTTGAGGATAGAGCCTTGATTGTCCTGTTTCTTATCTCCTAGCACATACCAACAGTCAGTAAATATTTGTCCAATTAAAGAATAAATGAAGTGGGAAAGATAAGGATGATCAGACCAGTTGAAGCTCTTTGATTGTCAGAAGAAGTGTTTAGGCTTGGTGAGAAAAGTAGCACGGAGAGGTTGTTGGATAATAAACAAGAGGATGATAGGTATTTGGGGAGTATGAATATGGAGAGGATGGTCACAGTGTACCACATGTATTGCCCAGGGGGAAAGGACTGAAGGCCCTGTGAGCCAGAAGGCTATTACAGGAGTCAAGCAGACTGACAAGAGCCTGAATGGGGGTGGCAGGGTAGAAATGGAATGGAAGGAGAAAATCTGAGATTTTTAAAGGTGCCCTTGACATTTTTCTTTGCAGTTGTGACTTCTTATTTTGAAATAATTTCAAACTTACAAAACACTTGCAAAAATACCGTGAAGAATCCTGGATACCCTTTACCCAGACTCACTAATTATTGACATTATTGCCTCATTTGCTTTATTACTCTCTTTCCTTTTCCATATATGTGTATATGCATTCTTCTGCGTTCCTTTTTTTTTTTTTTAATCATTTGAGACTGTTATAAACATCATACCTTTTCATTCCTAAAGACTTCACTTTGTAGTTCCTAATAGGAAAGACATTTTGTAAGAACACAGAACATGGACCAAAATCAGGGGATTTAATGTTGATAAAATGCTACATCCATGATCCTAGCCCAAGAACCTGTTCTGGATCCTGTATTACAATGAGTTGTGATGACCCTTTAGTCTCCTTCCAAGTAGAATATTTCCTCAGTCTTCCCTTGATTTTATGACATTGACATTTTTGAAATGCATAGACTAGCTATTTTGCAGAGGGTCTCCCATTTTGGTTTGCTCATGTTTTCTCTTACATTCTGTGCATTTTTGTCGGGAATGCATTAATAATCCTGTGTCCTGAGCATCAAATAAGAAGCATATGATATCGCTTTGTCATTATACCATTATAGGTAGTATGAACTTTGATCGCTTAGTTAAGGTGGTGTTTACTCAGTGTCTCCTGTAAGATGACTATTTTTCCTTTTGTAATTAATAAGTGATTTATGCTGAGATATTATAAGCCTATGTAAATATTTGTCCTCCATCAACCTTTTACCTAGTAGTTTCAGCACACATGGGTGATTCTTGCTGGAATCAACTATTGCCATGGCACCTGCAAAACAATGATTTTCGCACTCCATGATTTCTTCTACCTATTTATTTATTTATTTATTTATTCATGGATTTTTATTTTATGAAATGGTTTTTAATTCATTACTGTTAGTCATCTTAATGCCTCCAATTATTTATCAAATTATCCCAGTTTGTTCAATGGGAGGCACTACAAGTGGATTCCTATGTCTTTTTTCATACATTCCCATCATGTTTTGAGCAATTCTTGACTTTCTGGCACAACAAAATATACCACATTCCTCTTGTACTTTTCCTGCCTTAGGCCTGACATCGGCCATATCATCAAAGTCCCGACTCCTTTCAATGCGAAGTGATATTTAAAAAGCAAGATCTTGGGGCGCCTGGGTGGTTCAGTCGGTTAAGCGTCCGACTTCAGCTCAGGTCACAATCTCGCGGTCCGTGAGTTTGAGCCCCGCATCGGGCTCTGTGCTGACAGCTCAGAGCCTGGAGCCTGTTTCCGATTCTGTGTCTCCCTCTCTCTCTGCCCCTCCCCCGTTCATGCTGTGTCTCCCTCTGTCTCAAAAATAAATAAACGTTAAAAAAAAATTTTTTTTTAATTAATAAAAAAAAAAAATAAAAAGCAAGATCTAGGAGCAAAGTGTATCCTTGGCTACTGGGCTGTCATTATTATCGAGGCCCTTTCTTCCTGAAATTTTGACTCATTGAGGGAAGGAGATATAGCTCAGGAGACTAGAACAGTGGTCACATCACTGACCAAAAATACCTCCAAAAATCAAATTGGAAAGATTCACAGGAGGTCAATTTGCCTACCAAGAGGACCTCCCAAGCCATTTTTAGAATGTGTGTTAAAAATGTGTTTCTCGGGGCACCTGGGTGGCTCAGTTGGTTGAGATTTTGACTTCGGCTCAGGTCATGATCTCTCAGTCTGTGAGTTCGAGCCCTGCAGCGGGCTCTGTGCTGACAGCTCAGAGCCTGGAGCCTGCTTCGGATTCTGTGTCTCCCTCTCTGTCTGCCCCTCCCCCACTCATGCTCTGTCTCTCTCTGTCTCAGAAATAAATAAACATTAAAAAAATTGTGTTTCTCATTGTAAGAGATTTAAACAACGGAGTAATAAAAGAAAACATAAAACGCCCCTTTCCTTCTTTGCAATCTTTAAGTTTTGTCAGCACTTTTTAAATCATGAAAGTTGGCTTTCAACCCTTAACCATCTTATAAAACCTCCCCAGGCCAGGGTGCCTGGGTGGCTCAGTTGGTTAAGCATCTGACTTCAGCTCAGGTCATGATCTCTCAGAGTAGCTCAGGTCATGATCTCACCCTCTGTGAGTTCGAGCCCTGCATCGGGCTCTGTGCTGACAGCTCAGAGCCTGGAGCCTGCTTCAGATTCTGTGTCTCCCCCTCTCTCTGACCCTCCCCTGCTCATGCCCTGTCTCTCTCTTTCTCAAAAATAAATGAAAACATTAAAAAAAAATTTTTTTAAATAAAAAAACCTCCCCAGGCCAAGTGCCACCTGAAGGCTGGTCGGCAGGTGGTAACTTGTTCTCTGGAAGCTACAGTTTGCCAGGTGGTATAGACTTCTGCCAGGCCCTTCTTGGGGACTTTCTGGGTTCTTCTTACAGATTGTCAGTGTTATCTGGAGGGATATCAGTGCTGACCCAGTATCAACAATGGGGAAAGCACTGAGTGTTCTTCACTGTTTGAATAGTACAATGTTGTCATCTGAACTGGAGGAGATTAAATTCAGATCCCAGAGACTGAGATAAAGTCTATTTCAAATGAGCTTTATGGGCCCTAAAGAGTGGAGGCAGCAGTGTCTTCTCTTCTCTGATCCCCTTGGTAGAATGACTCTTTTTCCAGATAAGATGCCATGCATTCACAAGACACACTCTCTCTCTCTCTCTCTCTCTCTCTCTCTCTCTCTCTCTCTCTCTGTGTGTGTGTGTGTGTGTGTGTGTCTCTGTCTCTCTCTCCTCTAAAACCTGACTGTCGGAGCTGACATGTTGGTCCTAGTTTGTTTTTCACTACTGACTAGAAACAAAGATGTGTTACGGGCACAGACGGAATTCCCTTTGGCTCTGTGTTGAGGCCACCTGGTAAATTTCCCCTTTTGGAACAATTGAGGTAGGGGACAGAATGACCTCAGTGGTGTCTGTTCAGAAGCACACATCTGTTTGCAGCTAGGCTGGGGGAAAGCTGATCGACGCTCTGGTCTCAGATCTGTTGACTGGGACAAGCTAAAAATACAGTTTACATTTAGCCTTCATCTTGCTAACCAGTGGAAATTATGCGGGCTTCAAAAGACAGGCTCCCCTATTGCCATTTTAGAGGACTAGATTCGAGAATTATTTTGATCATAAAAGGAAGTTGGGGAAAAGTAGTTCTGATAGAGCGTGTTGTTTCATAATCTGCTTCAGTGGAGCTTTTGAGATTGATTACCTTTGCTCAAGTCCCAGATAATACTCAAAGGCCGTGCTTATGAAGGAAAAAATCACCGCACGATCAATTTCAATTTTCACAGTCTCAGCAGGGACCCTGTTCAGGGACGTTACCTACGACGGAGAGTGAAGTATTAAAGGTACAAGACACAGGGAGCACTTCAGCAAGGGCACCGTCACACTGATTGAGGTGTGGTTGGTTGATGCGTGCTAAGAAGAACAAAAGATAGAAGAAGAACGGTCTGAAGATGTGGAACTGACCAGATTACTAGACAAATCTTACTCTTTCATGTCGTTTTTCCTAACATGGAGCTAATGGCAGAAGCTGGGTTGTTTAGATTCAGGAGGATAGAAATGTTTTTCAAAAAATCTGTTTACCCCATATTCCAAAAATCAAAACAAAACAAAACAAAAACCTCGTTTATTATAACAATTTAGAAAATACAGGCAAACTAAAAGAAAAATTTTAAAAACACCTGCCATGCCATCTCCTTGAGAGAACCACTCTAAAACAGGTTGACTTGCGCACTTCCTTTATTTTTTCTATCTTTATGCACACATTTTGATTAAAATTGTACTTATTATTTTGAAAACTATTTTCTCTTAACTGTTTTCCCTTTCATCACTCCATGTCAATGTTACAGTAACCTTTTGTTGTTGTTGTTGACTGGTTTTTATTTCAAAACCAAGAGATGCGTTTGTTAAAAATTTCAGAGTATAAAGTAAAATATAAAAGTTTCTCCTCATCTCCTCCCTCCCAGTCTCACTCCCCTGAGGTAACCCTCAGGTTTTTCTCTTAATAGTTATCTCCAGAAACTTTCTATGTACACACACACGAATATATCACAAGGTACGCAATCAGATCCCATTATGTGGAAATTCAGGGTTTTTCCAGTTTTCACTGCATCTCTGTGGTTAAATCTTTGCATGCAACTGTGATTATTTCCTTAAGATAAATTCTAGAAAACAAATTTCTAGGGGTGCCTGGATGGCTCAGTCTAGAAAACCAAGCATCTGACTTGGTTTTGGCTTAGGTCATGATCTCACGGTTTTGTGGGTTCGAGCCCCTCATCAGGCTCAGCGCTGGCAGCATGGAGCCTGTTTGGGATTCTCTGTCTCCCTCTCTGTTTGCGCCTCCCCCATTCGAGCTGTCTCCGTGACTCTCAAAAATAAGTAAATAAACTTAACAAAAAAGGTAGGAAACAAATTGCTAAATTGAAAGACACAATTTTAGTGCTTTTGATATGTGCAGCCCGTTTGCCCTTCACATGGCTTGTGACAATTTGACACTCTTCCCGGTAAACAACATGGAACTTTTTTAAACTTTTAAAAGTATAACACCGGGGCGCCTGGGTGGCTCAGCCGGTTAAGCGTCCGACTTCGGCTCAGGTCATGATCTCATGGTCCGTGAGTTCGAGCCCCGCGTCGGGCTCTGTGCTGACCGCTCAGAGCCTGGAGCCTGTTTCAGGTTCTGTGTCTCCCTCTCTCTCTGACCCTCCCCCGTTCATGCTCTGTCTCTCTCTGTCTCAAAAATAAATAAACGTTAAAAAAAAAAAGTATAACACCCATATAGAAAAGTGGACAAGCCCTAAGTTGGAACTGCACTATTCAATATGGTAGCCACTAAACACATGTGACTGCTGAGCACTTGAAATGTAGCCAGTCTGAATTGAGGTACGCTAGAAGTGTAAAAAGAAACACTCACTTTCAAAGAATTGGTGCCAAAAAATAATGGAAAATGTCTCATTAATAATTTTATGCTAATAATATATTGAAATGATATTTCGGATGTATTAAGCAAAATATATTATTAAAGTTAATTTTACTTGTGTCTTCTCACTTTTTTAATGTGACTACCAGGGAAGTTTTCGTTATATATATTCTTGCATTATATTTCTCTTGGACGGCACAAAGTAGGACATAGTACGGCTCCTCAGATAACAAAACCTACCACCTGAGCCATCCACTCCTCATTTGCTTCTCTTCCCCTGCCTGGTCTTCTCCAGCGCCCCCAGCTTCCTGTGCCTCAGTTATACCCGGGGCTCTTAGAGCTAATGTAGCACTCTTTGCCACTCCAATTCTTTGCCAGGAATGATCAATAAACTCGATAAAAGTGAGCGTCCACTTATGAAGGTAATGAGGTGGCAGATTAAGACAGTACCGTAAGGTATAAACTCTGAGTCGCAAATGGAATCATTTGTCAATTGATTTGTTAGGATGTGTAAGTATTTAGGCTTCAGAAATTGCCACTGAGTTTAATATCATGTCCTACCGAAATGTGCACACGGGGCACAGACAGAATACACATACTCGAGAGTCAGTTCATTGATGGAAGTTCGCTATCCTTCTAGGCCTCAATTTTGTTTTTCTTTCCCGTGAAGTGAGGATGATGGAGTAAGGCACATAGTTCCAGACAAGAGTAGTCAGCACTTTGTAAACTCTGGGGGCTGAAGAGATTACCAGGAGATTGCTGGGGCTGTGGGAGCAGCTAGTGGCCGTTTTCTCTCACTCTCCGCCTCCTGAGGTTTGCTCACCCTTCCCATCAGCCCTCCACTTGCCCTTCCACATATATTAACCGTACCAAACACACCCTAGGTACACACAGCTTTTCATCAAAGACAAATGCCATTCACAGGTTGGCTCCCATTCCCAATCCCTCCAGGATAGAAGCAAAATGCAGATAAGGAGGAGGAAAAAGGCCCTTGGGTAAGCATACGAATCTTGCTCGCTTCTGCCCTGTTGTTGGCTTACATCTTGTCCTTTGGATCGCTTTTTCATTGGACTCTGCTTTAGCAAAACAATAAGAGAAGATTTTTTAAAAACAATAAGAACATAACAATAAGAGAAGATTTTTTAAAAAATTCATCTTAAAGTATTTTGGGCTCGATGATATGCTCGGACATTTGGAATCTGGCCAAAACCCTTGCTTCATTTCACTGTTGCAGGCTAAGTGGCCTCTTTTGGGAAGATATCCAGGTAAGAGGAGTTAAAGCAAATAAACATCTCTGTTCCGACCTGTCTTCACCATTCTTTTGTTGTGATTGTATTATGCTTAGTTGTGTGAGAATAATGTTTCTAGTTCTTCAGAAGCCTCTACTCAGAGTTTTTATAAAATTGCATTGTGATAAAGAACAAATATAACCTTTTAACAAGGAAAATGAGAGTTCTCTGTAAAAGACTTCCTGCCTCTAAATTTAGAGAATAAGGGAAATACCTTGTTGAAAGAGAGTGAACCAAGAATTGAAGGAGCACTATCTTTTTTCCATTACTGTTTTGACCTACTCAATGAACTTCAGCAAAATTCTTCTAAGCCTTAATTTTGCTGTCTGTGAATTGGGGACAGAGTATTCCCCTTTCTTCCTACATTAATATGGACATTGCAATAAAGCAAAAGGAATAAATTATTCCTTGGGCTGCAGTGGTCTTGACTCACATTTGAAATTCCTTTCTAACTCCAGATTCTATGGTTATAAATAATAAATACTTTCTCTTTCCAATCACTGTGTTTAAATACTCTGGTAAAATCTAAAGACTTCTTTCTTTTTTTTTTTTTTTTTAAACATTTATTTATTTTTGAGACAGAGAGAGACAGAGCATGAATGGGGGAGGGTCAAAGAGAGAGGGAGACACAGAATCTGAAACAGGCTCCAGGCTCTGAGCTGTCAGCACAGAGACGCGAGGCTTGAACTCACAGACTGCAAGATTATGACCTGAGCCACCCAGGTGCCCCTAAAATACTTCTTTCTTATCTCACTAAGCCAGGCTATAATTTTTGCCTTGCACAGGCTACCAAGAACCTTTTTTCTCTTTTTATAGTCAAAGCTGAGCACATAACTCTTAAGGTCTTTCTACCTCCCCTCTCTTTGTCCTATTACCCAAGGGTGAAGCAAATTGAGAAGCTTTCAGGGGTGCTATTGGATAAACAAAGTTGAGTAACCTTCCAGCAGCATTGGATGAGCCAGAGACTCAATGAACCCCCTTTTGGTTAGAGAAACTATTGGAACTTTGAGAATAAAACAGTTCCCTCTCTTCTCATCAGCAGGATGAAGCCAATACCTGTAAAATGGCAGATTTCTAGTGAAAACATAACTATGTCCTGAATAGTATGGTATAAAAACATTATGATCTTTTTTTAAAACAAAGGGGCTTATGCACTACATAAATTTATTTTTATTTTATTTTTTAAGTTTGTTTATTTTGAGAGAGAGAGAAAGCACGAGTCGGGGAGGGGCAGAGAGAGAACAGAAAAGAGGGAATCCGAAGCAGGCTCCACACTGTCAGAATAGAGCCAGATGAGGGATTCAGACTCACGAATTGTGAGATCATGACCTGAGCCTAAATCAAGAGTTGGACACTTAACTGACTGAGCCACCCAGGCACCCCTGTAAATTTATTTTTATTTCAGACTAGTTTTCCTATCAAAAGCACTACTTCCCAGAATGATTTGCCTGCTCAAAGTTTTGAAAACATTGTCAGCGAAAAACAAAACTGAGTATAAACTGAAAGTCTATAGATACCACTGGCCCATGGGTACTGATAAAGTTTCATTAATAATATCAGCCTAAATGACATTGGTTGGTGCCCTTGATAGCTCACCCAGGACCTCCAGTCTCTGGACACCCTTCTTCTGTCTCCCATCATAGGGCGGTCAATAGGATGTGTCCCCCATGTGTGCCTGGGTTTGGCAGAATCTGCTAGACAATGCTTCTCTTTGCCTGGGCAGCAGAGTCTCTCTTGGGATTCCACTAAGAACAGCCTGTACCTTAAGCATTTCTTCTCCGATGGCCAAGTACATCAGATTCCTCAAGGAACCAAAATCACTTCCCCTCCCTTCCTGTGACACACTGTTAGAGCACTCCTCAAACAGTATTATTTGTGTCTTGGTATTTTGCAGAGATTTGGTGAAGTAGCTTTTGGGTTTTTACTTACTGGCTTCCTGCTCTCTGTAAGTTGGATATGAAGGCTATTAAAGAATGAGATGGGGGCACCTGGGTGGCTCAGTCTGTTGAGTGTCCGACTTCGGCTCAGGTCATTATCTCGCAGTTGGTGAGTTCGAGCCCTGCGTTGGGCTCTGTGCTGACAGCTCGGAGCTTGGAGCCTGCTTCAGATTCTGTGTCTCCCTGTCTCTCTGCCCCTCCCCCGCTCATGCTCTGTCTCTCTCTCTCTTTCCCAAAAATAAATAAACATTAAAAAAAAAATTAAAGGGGCGCCTGGGTGGCTCAGTCGGTTAAGGGTCCGACTTCAGCTCAGGTCATGATCTCACGGTCAGTGAGTTCGAGCCCCGTGTCGGGCTATGTGCTGACAGCTCAGAGCCTGGAGCTTATTCCAGATTCTGTGTCTCCCTCTCTCTCTGCCCCTCCCTCATTCATGCTCTGCCTCTCTCTGTCTCAAAAATAAATAAACGTTAAAAAAAATAATAATAATTAAAAAAAATAAAAAAAATAAAAAAGAATGAGAGGGAGGCCAGAGAGATTCAGGCCAAGAACCAGCCTTCTTTCATACTCAAGATTGCCCCTCTCCTCTGACAACAAGACTTCATCTTGAGACTGGATCTCTCTTTTCTTGATATGAATTCTCTCCCAGGAGATTTCAGTAACCCCCACCAGAACGTTCAGGTTTCCCCTCTCATTCACTCAACAAGCCTGGATCTCCTGCAGCAGGCACATCCCAAACACAAGCGAAGATCCCTACTAAGCAAAGATTTCCTCTTATTTTCATGGAAATCATCCCAGACCAACCCCAGGGATTGAAATTGAGGTGCAGAGGTTGTGGGTTGAGGATGGGAGCAAAGTAGAAGTCAGTGGTGAGGATGGTAAGGGGGTGGGGGTGAGGCATAGAGGGAGGCTAAGTTTTCAAGAAGGCACCAGGGTGCTTTGTCTCTTCACTCAGGGTCTGTGTTCTCTCTGCAGAATGACATCTTCGAGTGGTCCAGGGACCACCGAGTCCACCACAAGTACTCAGAGACCGATGCTGACCCACACAATGCCCGTCGGGGCTTCTTCTTCTCTCATATCGGGTGGCTCTTTGTTCGCAAACATCCAGATGTCATTGAGAAGGGGAGAAAACTTGACCTCACTGACCTGCTGGCTGATCCTGTGGTCCGATTCCAGAGAAAGTAAGTGAACAGACACCATAGGCTTGTCCCTCGGGGACAGGACCAAGAGACAGAGCACAGTGGAGTGCAATAATACCCCCAAGTAGTTCTCCTCATACCACTTACTCTCTTATTAGGATTTATCTCTGTTTATTCATTTTCTTTTGCTCATTAAGTCTTCCCTATTTACACAATTGTTTTAATTTTAATTTTAAATGGATTTCCTTTATGCCCAAACGTCATTTCCTTCAGACCAACCCACATGACTGATTTCACGGAATCTTTTTCTGTAGTTCCCTGCTCCCCCATTAGAGTTTCCCTGGGGTGGTGGGGAGGGTGGGGAGAACTTGCTTCGTTTTAGTGATCCTTGACTCCAACAGCATTGGACTCTATCCAGGTATACTTCTCTGTTCTCCTGGAATTCTCTTATAGTGATGGCTCTCTTCCCCTGTCTCCTAGAAATGTTACACGAGTAGATTTTTGTGCAGAGGAAATGTGATCATGTAACAGAGAGCCTCAAAATGCTTGTGTGCACTAATGGTGTTAGCTGAGCGTATTCAGCCAGTCAGCATTTACAGGATAAATCTACTCTCAACAGGCACATGGAGAAAATCACTTGTAATTGTGCTGGCAGATAGAGAGTGGCTATTTTTCACCTTTACCAGGAAGCTGGCATAGACTATGTCCATGTTGGTCTGGATCTGCAAAGTTGGCCACTATGAGAGCATTTATAAATGGGCTTTTTGCCCCAAAGTAATGAATTTATGTGCAAAGAGAGACAATTTATGGATTACACTCTGGCTAGAGTCTTGATATAATATGGTGAAAAAGTGGTTACCAGAGGCCATCTCCACTGACAAGCAAGAGTCATATTTGAGACCATATCTGAGTAGAAACTCCTGAAAACAGAAATGGAGGCTGTGCCTTTGTCTGACACAAACGATTCTTGCATGAAAGGAAGTACGGCTTAGAATTGTGCTCACTTTCCCCCGGCCTCCCTCTTTACATTGGAGTGGGCAGCAGCACACAGTGAGAAAATGGCGGACCGTGGAGATAGACTGCCTAGGATCAAACTTTGTGGCTCCTCCATGTGCTAGTAAAGACTGGCTCTTGACCATTACCTCCTACAGTTCTTATGAGCACATAATGGAAAAAAATGTATGGGAAATGCCTGGCTCATAGTTAAGAGCTTAGATCAGTGATTATTATTATTCCACAGGCAGTTGCTAGTCCAAAGGACTCAGTGTGTTTCCATCCCCTGCTTCTGTTGGTTTCTCCAGAGGGTCACTGTGTGCCTCAACACAGCTCTTTCTAGTGGACACACCCAGTATCAGTAGCCAAAAGTTCTCTAGCAGAAAATAACAAGAGGTTTTTGATGAACAATTAAATGATTTATTCGTTTTGATTTTTCACCATAAACATAAAGTCTTAAATATCATTAACGAAAATCTGCAAAATTCAGAACAGTGGAAAGAAAATAATTCAAGTCCTAACACACAAACACAGCCACAATTAATAATCTGTAGTGTATCTTTCCATATTTTGTCCACATATCTGATATATTTCACATGATGACAAGCATACTGCATATGTAATTTTATGTCTTGCTTTTGAACTTCAGATTATGTTGGAGGCACCATTGTTGAAGGCTGTGTGAGTTCACTAGTTGAGTGTCACGGTTTATTTAACGATCACTCTGCAGCTGAATATGTGTGTCATTTCCAATTCTGTGATATAAATGATGTTGCTATATAATTAGTAATGCTTTGGGACAATCAGGTCTTAGATTAATTTGAAGAGCTCAGATGAGAAGGCAAAGGATCTTCTATTTTATTAATGAGAACTGGGCTGAGTATAATAGTCTGGGTTTCTCTCACCATAAAAATGGAAGATCTTTTTTTTCATCTTTTTCCTTAAAAATGTGGTAATTTGATTCATTAGATTTGTACTCATGGCACTTATGTCCAAAGACTATTTCTAAATGCAAGCAGAAGAACAGAGACTATTTCAGCATGTTCCCTAAATAGTTACCTGAGAATATCTTTCCTCACCAGCCCAGTGACCAAAGGGGGTTGTAGCTATCCATCCACTCATATCATCCAGTCATATCATCATTTCATATATACCATTGAGTTCCTGCTAAGAATTGGTGTTGAGGATACAACCTTCAAGATTGGTGGCTGTATCCCCCAGATTTGCAGACCAGCAGGGATCCCACAAATAAATGTACAGACAGTTATACTCTCGTGAGAGAAGTATTGTAAAAGCGTGCCACAGGAACACAATACGGGCTGGTGAGGGTGAGGGAGGGCCTAGGAAAGAAACTAGCTTCTAAGCCAAGACCTGAAAGATGACAAGAAGTTAGATGAAGATGGGGGAAAGGATATTTAATATATCTGTCGATACATAGAACTATATAGAGCCATTGAACTTTAGAACAGGGAGGGACTTTGTAAATCATTTAGCTCATGCCTTCCATTTCTCCTATGGGAAAACTAATAAACAAAATATAGATAGAAGGTTGGGGATAGAAGTACTGCCTTGGTCTTTTGGGGCTGCTATAACAAAAATACCATAGACTAGGTAACTTACACAGCTACATTTATTTCTCACAGTTTTGCAGGCTGGGAAGTCCAAAATTAAGGTGCCACAGATTTGGTGTCTAGTGAGAGCTCTCTTCCTGCTTCATAGACAGCCTCCTTCCTGCTGTTTCTACACATGGCAGAAGCGGGGAAGGAGCTCTCTGGGGGTCTCTTTTGTAAGGACACTAATCCCATTTGGGAGGCCTCCACCCTCATGACCTAATCACCCCCCAAAGACCCACCTCCTAATGCCATTGCACTGGGAATTAGGTTTCAACATGTGAATTTGGGGGGGACACAAATATTACCCTGTGGCAAGCATCTACATCTCAAATTATTTGCTCCGTGTTCTTTTGATTATACCTTGCTGTTTGAAAAGGGTTACAACGGTTCTCTTAAGTGTAGGTGAGTACTCATGTTCATTGGTAATTATCCAGCCTGGAGAACACAGAGATCCATAATCTGAAATAAGGCTTAGAATCACTGCACTAAAGGAGAGAGCTTCCAGAATACACAGAGGTAGTACAGGGTTTGGATATTTTCAAGTCTGTGAAGCCAGCTTTATTGGTTCTGCCAGTCAGACTATATGGAGGCAACAGATTCCTTAAAGAATGAGTCCTTGCACTTGGGGTGTAAGCTGGAGGAGGGATGGACCCTGTCATTGGCAGGACTGCCACATCAAGTCTAAGTCCTTGCTACCCTTAGCTGAATGGGGGACTCCTTGCATAACAGAGATTCGGCCCTGGGTCACTTTGATAGTACACCTTATAGAGTTGCTCTCCTTGTCAGAATCCCCACCTGCTCCTCTATGGTTCTCTGAGGGCACCAGGCTCTGTTCTGGTTCTGATCCCCGGGGTTTGCAGCTAATTCACTAATGTTAGTGCTGCTCCAGCACTAATATTGCAGTTGGTTGATAAACTTGTGCTCAGCCATCCTCATGACAGTTTACCAAATAAAAGCTTGCCTTGTCAGAGAGCCAGGCTTGATCAACTTTCCATTATACAGTATAACAAAAGAGAGAAGATAGTGGCATTAAACGTAACAGGAGGACAACACAGTTCAAGCTATAATTCTAGACTTTTCCTCTAAAAATTTTACCAAGGCTATGATAACAAGTAGTTAACTGGACTGCTTCAAGTTTTGCTCTGCTGCCTGGTTGTGAATGACAAAATGGCAGGCATTAGGAGGTGAGAGGGAGAGAAGCTAGTGGTATCACATTCAGACTTTGGCAACTGAGCCCTGCCTGAGGTTCTATGCCTACAAGAGCTGTGCTTTTCCCTACAGGGTGAGGAGATCACAGGGCAGAGGCACATACCACCTGGAATCTTCTCCCACTTGTATACGTTGCCTTGGGCTCCAAGGAACCTAGAATTCCCTGTCCAAATGACTCTGAGCCTACTTCCAGAGCCTACACTGGCCTCTCCAGGGCTCTGTCCTCCTGGTAGAGATGTGTACACCCTAGTCCTGAACAGTGGCCAAGAGGCAGTGTTAGCCTGGAGATGAGTTTGGCTGTCCATAGAAAGAGGATAGAACTAGGGGTGGAAAGAGAATGGGGCAGATCACAGGCTAAGGGCCTCCACCTCTGTTCTTGGTCTGGGCCCTACGAATATCAGTGTGAGCCTAGAAGGGGGCCACTCATAAGACTGGCAGTAGGTCTGTCAGTTAGGAATTGTGTTTGGCCAAAACAGAATAGAAGTTTATTTCCCTCACATATAAAAGAATTGTGAAGGCCCAGGTTATGGTGGCAACAGTGTCAGTTGAAAACCAGATTCTTTCATCTTTCTGCTCCACCAACCTTAGCATGTGACTTTCATTCTTTCATTTTAAGGTCCAATGTGACCACTAGAGCCCTAATCAGAAGGAAGGTGAGGGTGAGGGGTAACACTGCTCACCTGAGTCAGTCACCTATAAGGAGCTTTCCCAGGAGCCACATATAGCCTATCCACGCACCTCTCATTAACCATGTCAGGAAATGTAGTTTCTTGGTTGATGCCTTACACCCTTGCATAAATTCCTGGTTTTGTTCCCATGGAAGAAAGTACGAATTGGTATGAGGTAGGCTCTCCCGTAGGTACTTAATTACTTAAGCAAAATAACTAGCCATCACAAGTGGCTCAGTCTGACAACGTTTTCATTATAAAGCAAGTGAGTGGCCTTTCTGCCACCATTTTCTAAGCAGAAACTGGAATCTCACATCATTTTTCCGAGATGGCAGAATGAGGATAAAAATCCAGAGGCTGTTCTTCCTAATGCTTTGCTTATCCCATTGATTCCTATATTAGATAAGAAATTCCCTTAGAAGTAGCATGCAGACAATGTCATGTGTATTTTTGAAGGAGTTAACAAGGATACTAAGCCAGACACATGAAAACAAGGTCCTTGCCTCATTGCCATAGTATGGGATTAGCTAAGAGAAAAATGGTTGGAGTGATTCAGAAAGGTAAAGCACTTCTGTTTTGAAACCCTGGAAAGGTATGAAAATGTGTAAATTTTCCCTTTCCAATAAGATTGACACTTGAATGGCTAGAATCTATTTAAGACCTCCTTCACTTCAATTTCCCCCTGGTCTGTTATCATTAGTCTTTTTCTTTCTTCAACAATAGCATCACATCTCTCAGTGACATCCTCCTTTTTGTGTCTTTATGTCAATCCTCTGTCCAAACCCCACATGTATTTCTGTGTTGGTGACATCAAATTGCCAGGGCAGAGCAGTCAGACAAGTCTACAATTGACTTATTTTCACTTCTCTATCTCATCCCCTCATCTTCCATGTGGGGGATCCCCTAGGGACTGGGATGAGTCATCTGGGAATTTACAACCAACATAATCCCATCTCAGTTGACAAAATCCATTGCTTTTTCATCAGGGTTCCTCGTGGGGCCCCCAGGGAGTCTCTTTCTATTCTGAGTCCATTTTCCTTGGGGACCTACCCTACTTGTTGCTAAGTTAATAGAACAGCTCTTCTCTAGATATTAGTGACACTGAGTGGCTGAGTACATTCAAGGCCTTAGTTGGTTAGTTGCAATTTGTGGAAAACTCTACAGAAAATGATCCCCAAATGAGAGGACCTGGATGATGAGATATTCAAACATCTGGTCATGTGGGTGAGATTCGGGGACATGGAGGCAGTGCCTTTTAAGCACAACCACCCTCTGCTACTCCTTTGCACATCAATTACCCTTAGTTTGACCACTGCCCGTCTCACTTGGGTCCCTAATGGTCCTGCAACAGTAAAACCAAACTGGCTCCAAGGGGAACATCACTTGTTTATGCTATATGCAGATCCCAGCTCTTTGGTATACTCTGTGCCAACTCACACCTTAATAATGTAAGCCATGAGAAAATGAACAACTCAGGAAACAACAGATTTTGGTGAGGATGTGGAGAAAGGGAAACACTTTTGCGCTGCTGGTGAGACAAACCAGTGAAGCCACTCTGGAAAACAGTATGGAGGTTCCCCCCAAAATTAAAAACAGAGCTACCCTACAACCCAGCAATTACACTACTAGGTATTTATCTAAAGGATACAAAAATGCTGATTCAAAGGGGCACATGCACCCTCAATGTTTACAGCAGCACTACCAACAGTAGCCAAATTATGGAAAGAGCTCAAATGTCCATCAACTGATGAATGGATAAAGAAGATGTGGTGTATATATACAAGGGAATATTACAAATATTCAAAAAGAATGAAATCTTGCCGTTTGCAGCAACATGGATGGAACTAGAATGTATTATGCTAAGTAAAATAAGTCAGTCAGAGAAAGATAAATATATGATTTCACTCATATGTGGAATTTAAGAAACAAAATAGATGAATGTAGGGGAAGGGAAGGAAAATTAAGATAAAAACAGAGAGGGAGGCAAATCATACTCTTATGATACTCTTTTAAATACAAAGAACAAACTGAGCATTGTTGGGTGGGGAAGGTTGCGGGGGTGGGCTAAATGTGTGATGGGCATTAAGGAGGGCACTTGCTGGCATGAGCACTGGGTGTTATATATAAGTGATGAATCACTGAATTCTACTCATGAAACCGTTATTATACTATATGTTAACTAACTTGGATTTACATAAAATTTAAAAATAAAAACAAAAATAAATAATGTAAGTGATGAGGCACATGGTGTTTCTCAGGATTCAGCTTTCTTCTTGTTTCTGCATATATCACTTTTCATTCAAGAACTATATTTTGAGCACCCACTATATACCAGAAATTGTTCTAGGTGCTGGGGATGGAACAGTCCACAGGAGAACCAGATTCTGGAGAATATTTGCTCCCTCTTTCTAGAATTCCCCCATTTGTGTTTGGGGATGTGAGAGAGGATGCCCCACCATACACCTGCCCCCCTGCCTGACTGGGCCTCTCTCTCCACAGAAAGATACTTTTGCTGCTCCCCTTTCCATTTCTCTTGTTACTCAGTCCCTGTTCCATGAATCTGTTTTGGTTCACTTCCTCTTGTCTATTTGCCTCTTTCTGTCCTCACAGTCTTTGTCTCTTCACCTGCCGGAGGGCTTTGTTCCTGCCTTTGTGCCCTTCTCTGCATGGGTACATTTTCCCTCATCAGTCACACCGTGTTCTCCAAGCCATGCAGTTCTTCTTCTTGCATAGTTTTATTAGAGAATAAAAGCCATTTAGCCCATTGTTCAGGCAGACTTTTTCTTCTTTTTGGAGGGAGATGAGGATTTTTGTCCTCTTGTATTCTTTCCTCATGTCATGATCTTGTTCTGATTTATTCTTTCCATACATTACTTCTGCATGTAAATATTCTCTCTCCATGAATCTTGGCTTCCATTTCTGAGGGGTAGTCTATCTTTGGTTAATAGCTTGAGCCCTGGAATCTTCTCTCCCATTCTGTCCTCATCTCAAATCATTGCATCTTGTCTTGGGGCTGTGAAAGTTTTGAGGATGAAATAACTTTTCTTTGAGTAGTGTTCCCTGCATCCAGCTGTAGTTGCCAAAAGTTAAAATTATGAATCTCTAAGTTCCAAGGAAGATGATCAAATCAGCTAAAGAAGTGTAAACTGTATTTAATTAGATTCCTTTTGTTAAAAGTCAATGGAAGAGGTACAACATCCTTTACTCTTCTTCTTAAACCTTTGGCCTTTCTAAAGCAACTGATTGCTATAGCCAAAGAATCAAATTATACTCTGGGATACAAGACTGAGATGATCCAGTATTGAAGCTGTAGCATTAACACCAAAATTTCCCTATTTTAGTGGTTAAAAATTTAGGTGAGAGAGAAACCAGTGTGGCATATAATTCAATGACTAATTTTGACTTTTTAAAAATTTCCAGGTCAAAATGTTATTTGTTTGCCTGTGTGAGAGGTACTTTTCCTATGAGAACTTTATGAAAACTTCCTCTCTCTCTCTCTCTCTCTCTCTCTCTCTCTCTCTGTGTGTGTGTGTGTGTGTGCATGCACATAAAAATACATCAACTGTATTGTCATTTTTCTTTCCCCACACTGACCATTCCATTTCTATGTGAAATTCCCCTGGCAAGATGAGGAGACAGTTTCTCAAATGTCTGGAATCTGAATACATCATTGACTAGCATGTTAGACATATTAACTAACAGGTGTCAGTGGATTCTGGAACTGCTGTTTGTAAAGTGTTACCTTAGCTTCATTGTTGATGGCAGCGAAGGTGACTTCATGCATCTTTGATATACTTCCGTAGTCAATAATAACTACCATTTACTAACTGCCTATTATGCACTTACATTGTGTCTTTTCACACATTATCTCTGATCCTTTCAATAACTGTATCATGTAGATGATGGTATCTGGATTCTGGACTTGAATTCTAAATATTCTGGCTCCCTGTGGCCTCAATTAACCATGTCAAAAAAGAATAGCAGATGTTTGCACTAATTTATTCTCTCTAGTAAAATATTAGTTGCTACCAAAGCTGCAAAGAAATCTTAGCTAAGTTTTAATGTAAAAATTAAGTAATTATGTAGTAGTTAAGGCAAGATTAAATTTTATGAAAGACATTTTTGTGGAAGTATAAATTCTCAGTAATACTTAGATATCATCAATTCTTGGCTCTCTTTTGAGACCACATAGAGAATAATCTTTTAATATTTTCTTGGAATAAAAAGCCCCTCAGTCATGTATGTGGTTCCAGCTCCAAGGCTTTATCCAGTAGGGAGAGAACCAATACTCTTATAAGAGGCTTTTATTTAATACTTATTTATTCTCTTAAAAGTTAGATGTATTACCAATGGATTACGCCATCAGAGAAAAAGACCATTTTTGCCTTTTCATTGTCTCTTTTTTATGAGAAAGGTAAAAAAGTGGAGAAAGATTTTCATAACAGAAAACTTATCTTCTACTTATTATTTTCTCCAACAATTACCTTCTAAAATTTCTCTAACCTCAGAGCTTGGGATCCAAATACCACCTTTAAAAAATAATTAAGACAGAACATAAGAATAAAATTCTCTTTTTAGTACAAAATATCATAAAAGTTAATTGTAGAAAATTTAGAAAATGCAAATAAGCTTCATAAAGGATAAAATCATTTATAATCCTTCCACTTAGAAAACATCAGTTAAAATTTTGCTGTATATCCTTCTAAAGTTCTTTTTAATGAACTATGCTCTGCTTTCTTTTTACAAGACTTTATTTATACCCTATATATTATTTCAAGGTAATTAAATAAGAAAAATATATTTAATATTTGCCTTCTTTATTTCACCTCTAGCCTCATGGTTTTCTGTGTGTGTGTCCTAATTTCCATTTGATATCATCTTTCTGCCTGAAGAACTACCTTTAACAGTTCTTGTGGCACAGGTCTATTGGCAATACATTCTCAGCTTTGCTTATCTGAGGTCTTTATTTTATCTTCATTTTTGAAAGATATTTTCACTGGACATAAAATTCTACATTGGCAAGTTTTTTCTTACAGATTTTAAAAGATGTCAATCCCTTGTCTTATGCTTTGCATGGTCTCTGAGAAGTCTGCTGTGATTCTTCTTATTATTCCTCTGCATGTGATGTTTCTTTTTTCTCACTGTCTTCAAGAATTTTTCTTTGTTATTGCTTTTCAGAAATTGACTCTGATGTGTCTAGGGTTTTTTGTTTTTGTTTGTTTATTTTGTGAGGAAGCAGTTATCTTGCTCAAGATTCTTTGGGCTTCTTGGATCTGTGACTTGTTTTCTTTCATAAATTTTGGAAAATTCTTGGTTGTTAGCTCTCCAGACTATTTTTGGCCTTGTTTTCTCTCTCCTTCCACAGGAACTCTAATGACACCTATGTTATACCACTTGATGTCGTTCCGCAGCTCTTAGAGACACTGTTTTATCTAATTCACTCCTTTTTATCTTATATTTCAATTTGCATAATTTCTATTGACATATCTCCAAGTTCACTAATTCTTTCCTTAGCTATATCTTGTCTGCCAATGAACCCATCAAAAGAATTCTTTATCTCTGATACTGTTTTTTAAGTATAGCATTTGCACTTCTATATCTTCTATCTCTCTGATGGTATCTCCCATCTGTTCATGCATATTGTCCATTTTTTCACTAGATCTCTTAAATGTGTTAATTATAGTGAAAGTCCCTGATAGTTGCAACAGCTGAATCATCTTTGAGTCTGGTTCTATTAATTGCTTTATCTCTAGACAGTGGTTTTTTTTTCCTTGCATTTTTATGTGATTTATAATTTTTAATTATATGCTGGACATGTCTACAAGAATAGAAATACTAAGGTAAATATAATTTATGTTTGAGAATGGCCACACCTAGGGGCGCCTGGGTGGCTCAGTCGGTTAAGCGTCTGACTTCAGCTCAGGTCATGATCTCACGGTTCGTGAGGTCAAGCCCCATGTTGGGCTCTGTGCTGACAGCTCAGAGCCTGGAGCCTGCTTCAGATTCTGTGTCTCCCTCTCTCTCTCTCTCTCTGCCCCTTCCTCACTCATGCTCTCTCTCTCTCTCTCTCAAAAATAAATGAACATTAAAAAAAATTTTTTTAAATGGCCACACCTATTCTTCTTTCAGGCCATTAATATGGGTGAAGGGGATGGGAAAAGGTGGAGGTTGAGTCAATGAGTTAGGAGTTAAGTTAGATTTGGGTTTAGTGTACCAAAGACTTTGGTGAAGAGCTGCTATTATCAAATGCTTAGAGTAGACCCTGGAGTACCAGAGAGGATTTCTAAGTATTAATGCTTTTGCCTTCAGCTTTCAGCTGTCCTTGCATACCTGTGCCACAGAGGACATCTCTCTCTGTGGTCTTGCCCTTATCTGAACTAGGGGAGACTTCTATTGTTTGCTTGTCTATGCATGTCTTAATGTAGGGGGTTGGGATTTCTTTGCTGTCTTAGTCCCATATCAGACTTAGGCAAGCTCTGTGCCTGAACCTTGGGGTTAATACTTCTTGAGCATTTTTTCATCTTCACCAACAATAGGAGATCTCTGCTTTGAAGCAGTGCAAGATCCTGGGCATAAGCCAGGTTTTTGCTTCCACCTCTCCTTCAACAGCAATGACTCTGCCTATGTCTGGGAGTGGGGGGGGAGTTTCCTACTCCTCCCTCAGAAACAAGCAGGTTTTGTTTCTCTTGTTCTTCCAGAAGTATTGGACTTTTGCCTAGTCTTAGAGGCAAAAGGTTTTCTGCCCTCCCCCAGCAGCTTAAGACTTTGGCTTTGTAAGAGAAGTCTCTGGGGAAGAGGTCAAGGCTTTGTGCTTGTCATTTGGTGGCAGCTGGTCACATCCTGCATGTCTATACAGTGGAGAGGAACTCTCTCCAATCTCCTACTTTGCCTCTGACTTTTTTGTGAACATTTAATGCAGGTATAGATAAAAGACCTGGAAGGTGAGTGCAAACTCCCTTGTGTCTGAGGCTCTAAGCTATTCCAAAGTGACAAATTAGCCCACACTTGGCCTTTAAGGATTTTAGGTAAATTTTTAGCTAATTTCTTCTCATCTGTTAATATGGTGGCCCCATCCTTCCTTATGCTCTGCCAAGTGAAGAAGTTCATGGATGGGCTTACCACTCTTTGGAATTCAATTCACTTAGTTGCCTTGTGACCTCACTTCTCTGATGGGCTCTAGAAAAGTTATTATTTTGTATATTGCCAACCTTTTCTTATTGCTCTGATGGAAACAATGTTCTCTTATGACTTTCTACATCCTAAGTGGAAGAAGAACTCTGTGTCCTGTTTTATAGGACCTACAGTTTTTGCCTAATGGAATCCTGTGAAATCTTTCCAGTTTTAGTGCCTACTTAATATTTCATTGTGAAGACAGGTCATTAATTCTGATGAACATTGAAGGATTTTCACCTTTTTTATCATTAAAACAATGGTGAGATGAATAACTTTATACATAAATTTTTTATCATAGCTATGATATTTTCCTTTGGCTAAAATCAGAATAGCTGAGTCAAATAATATGTAAATTTCTCAGCTTGTGATACTCACAGTCATAATGGATTTGCAGATCTTTGATTATTAGTGAGACTAAATATGTGGTCATGTGTTTTTTGCCATTTGCCTTTTAAAGGGGATATGCAGTTATTTTCCTCACAACTCCAAATCCACTGTTGGTCAAGGACAAAGGTACTATCTTTTCATTTCCTTCCTCCATTTTTGTTGAAGAAGAAAATCTAACAAAGTGAGATGCCAAAGCCCACTTTCCTACCCAGAATCCTTCTGCCCTTCCTGGAACAGGAAGGTAGAACAGCCACAAATGAGTCTGATGTCTACACAGGCAAATTAACACATGGAACATTTACATATTTCTTGTTCCTACTATCCCTGGTACTCTGAGCTGGGATGTATTACTTGATAAGTAATAACAGTCATTTTAGTGCTGTTTTGCTTCATGGAAGACTCTCTTTCTAAAGAATCCAGCAACGACTAAGCTAGAAAGAGAGTAATATAGGAGAAGTTGTTTAAACAAGAGGAATCTGAAGGCACAAATGCATATATTTAAAGTAAGAAATAAATTGTTTACCTGGAAACAAATCCATTACTTACTGTCCAATTTGTAGTTCTTGCCATGAAATGATTTACGAGGTTAATGTCCCTGTGACAGCTATTTTGTGAAAACTTTTAATGAGGCTGAGTCCTTTTTTAAAATTGAAAGAGTATGATTCATACATATTTGTGAAATTCAAGTGCATTTTCTTTGTTACTGATGCAAACTGCTAATGGCAGTATATTATGGGGACCCCTTGTCAGTTGACAGTTGAAGTGAAAATATTGTCTTCGGTAATGAATTTGTTGATAGCTGTTCTATTACCCAAAATGAATATTTAGATTATTCATGTGCAGGTTGTCATGTCAGAGCTATTAGGGAGATTTTTCTTTGACACAATTTATTCTAATTCCTCACTCTTCATTTCACCATGTTATATCTTATTGAACATATCAAGGTATGATTAGGTTGAGAGATAGGTTTTGTTACAGCCACACTTTGCACAGGAGCACCGGAGAAATTACACTAAACAACCCTGGTTAGAATTCTCGACCATTTTCTCTATTCCTTGTCGGTACAAAGGATTTCCAGAGACAAGGAAGGGTCCTTAACCAGGAGGCTGCACTGCAAGATGTTTTGTGAATTGCATCAAAAATACATATTGAAAAGTAACCCTTCCGGGGGGTGTCCTGTTTGGCTTCATTATATACTCACTGAAACCACCCTTCAAAGTGCCTCTTAATGCTGTATGCCCCTTCTGGGCCCCTGGAGATATTTGGAAAGTCAAAAGAGAAACACACAACAGCGGGACTTGGTGATATTATATAAAGTAACACTGGTGGCATTATGTATATTGTATGTATTTTTGACATTATATAAACTAATAGATGTGCATTCAAAAATCAAGCCATTTTTTAACGGTGTGACACATAGATAAAATTATAATGTATATTGCATTGGATTATTTATTCATTCATTAATTTGGTTGACACAAAGAGGCAGCTATGTATGGAGAAGTAAAACAGCAACTTGGAATCAAAAGAACCCACGTTTGGAATTCTCCAAGATTTCATTTCCACAGCCATAAAATGGTGATAGTGGTGCTATATATCTTACAGAATGATTGAGTGAATAAATTAGTTAATGTATGTGAAAGTGTCCATCACAGAGGAGACGTACAATAAATATTTGTGCAGTTAACCACACATAAGGCACTATATGGAAGTTACTCCATTCAAGAAGACCTTAGTTCTAAAACCCTGTTCAGGTGTCCATTTTTTTTGTAAGTTCAAAGTGACCAAGAAACGTTTAAGTTACCAGTTTCCAGATGCATCTCCATAAATAAAAACATAAGTGGGCCCTTCAAAGCTTTCACCCAGGAGTGCTGTTCTCTTCCATACATTCTATTCAACATTTCTCCCCAAACGTGGACCTCTTATGGCTGCATCACCCTCCTTTGCCAACACGAGATTTTGCTGATTTTGATGGGCCCTAAACCCAGCGACTTTGAACCTACAGAGACACCCTTACCTCACAGCAGACTCGTCAACACTTTCCACCAAGCCTAGGATTAAGTTCACTCATAACTCCTGGCCTTCACCAGGACTGACAAAGTTTAGGCCAAAGGATATTGCTCGTTGCTGCTAACATTTAACCACAACCCCCAAAACTTGCCTTTTTCATTCCACCAATATCTGTTCCTTCCTTTTTGATCAGTATTTAGTCCTTGGCCTTCAGGGTTCTTCCAGCTCTGCCAGGAGCACCTGTAGCATTAAGCATTCGCTCGCCACTTTCAGTCCCGAAAAATTATCTCCACTTTTGTTTCCGTCAAAATTGTGTGTCTCTTTTTTGCAACTTTTGACAAAAGTCACTACTTTTGTGCTTTTCAAACTGATGATGTTATTGATATTCATAAAGTAGCTCAGAACTGAGCGCCAATCCAGCCAGCATCCCCCTGACTAACAGACCATGTGTGGAAGAATGATTGCTTGTGGCTGCTAATACCATCCGCTGGTGGTGGGTAGAGTGGATGCACTTTCTTACCCTGCTTTCTCCGTACTGTGAACCTCCTTAAATGGCCAAGTTGTAAGTAGAGGCATTTCTGTACTAAGGGATATGGAAGATATAAAGAGAAGAAAAGGGATAGCCCTTGCTTTTATTAATCATATCATTTAATTGGGAAGAAAAGACACACACTTATAAAATAGCCAGAGGCTTCCAAGTCCATATATGAAAGTAGCTGAGAGAGGGGCACCTGGGTGGCTCAGTCGGTTAAGCGTCCGACTTCAGCTCAGGTCACAATCTCACGGTCCGTGAGTTCGAGCCCCGCGTCGGGCTCTGGGCTGATGGCTCAGAGCCTGGAGCCTGCTTCCGATTCTGTGTCTCCCTCTCTCTCTGCCCCTCCCCCGTTCATGCTCTGTCTCTCTCTGTCTCAAAAATAAATAAACGTTAAAACAAAAAAAAAATTTTTTTTAAATAAAAAAAATAAAGTAGCTGAGAGAATTCACAGTAAAGGAGAGAAGGATAGAATGAGGTTCTTGAGGTCTGCATGGTTCGTGACCTTCTCCTGACGCTCTCATTCTCCCAGAACACTCTATCCCTTTGTTACCACTTCTTTTACGTCTTCCAGTAAATGTTTGTAGTTTTCTAAATATAGATCTTCTATGTTTCTTGTTGGGTTTATTCCTACACATTCTGTAATTTTTGTGGTTATTGTTAATAGGAATCGCTGTTTTTATCCCAGTGAGAGGGACAGGGAGTGGATACCCAGACACCTCATCTCCCCTCCCTCAAAATCCCAGTGGACAGCGGAAACTGTCAAGGAGTCCCCACTTTTTGCAAGCACCACCGGGCACTGCACCTGGAGAGGATGCCATTGAGGTTGTTGCCCAAAGGCAGAGGGCTCCAATGGAGACCCCCATCCTATCAGCTATCTGCTGACTTAATGAACCTTAGAAATTAAAAACCCGCCTTCCTCCCTCCTTGCTTTTTCTTTCTTTTTTTTAAATTCAAATTTTTAAATGTTTACTTTTGAGAGAGAGTGCAGGAGAGGGGCAGAGAGAGAGGGAGATCCAGAATCCAAAACAACTTCCAGGCTCTGAGCTGTCAGCCCAGAGCCTGGTGCAGGGCTCGAACTCACGAACTGCAAGATCATGACCTGAGCCCAAGTCGGATGCTTAACCCACTGAGCCACCCAGGCACCCCCCTCCTTGCTTTTTCTTAAAGAAATGCTTCCACAGATTCAAAAAATGAAAAAATAAATGAATGAATGAGAGCATAGGTGAATCCTCCCTTCCTGGGGAGCATATCTCATTGCTAAGGGTGTTTGAAGAGTCCAATTCTTGAGTCTAAAAAACTGAAAATTATAAAAATTTAAAAGGATGAATTCCTGGTGAAAGAAAAACCAAAGACATTACTGTCAGCCCACTAGCTGAGGAAATGCTTGTCAGAAATCAGCTTTGAACTTTCTCCCTGTCCAAGTCACTTACTTCTCCTCACATTACCTATTTTCACATAAAACAATAACAAATCTGTCACACAGATACAAAGACTCTTAGTGCTGAGATAATGTGATTTGTCAAAACATGCTCATTGACTCAACTGAAGTGTGCTATCTCTTCTGACATTTGGCTCTCTGTTATAAACCTACTCTTATCTTGTCTTTCATTTTAAAACAGAGAAAAACAATTACTCAGAAGTCCTAACTATCAAGAGATTGAGACAAACCCCATATATCTACATATATATGTTTCAGGATAAATGAACAGGCTTTCAAATTCTGTCCAACTAAGAACGTGAATTTTTAGGATAATGAAAACTTTCATTTATAGTCAGAGAACCAGTATTTGTTTTAATGGATTGAGAAAGCAACGCATCATGGGTGACTTAATAACTAACCCTTCAGGGGCACCTCGGTGGCTCAGTCGGTAAAGCGTCTGACTTCGGCTCAGGTCATGATCTCAGGGTTCATGAGTTCAAGCCCTGCGTCGAGCTCTGTGCTGACAGCTCAGAGCCTGGAGCCTGCTTCAGATTCTGTGTCTCCCTCTCTCTCTGCCCCTCCCCCACTCACACTCTGTCTGTCTCTCTCTCTGTCTCACAAATAAATAAACATTAAAAAAAAAAAAAAACCTAACCCTTCAAGGCACGAATGAGATATGAAGAGTCTCAGAATCCCAGGTGGTGATGAGGGGGTTTCTGGAAAGCCAAGTGCTTCCAGAGAAAAAGAGGAATAGAAATTGGGAAAGCCCTTCTCATGAGAGTACCCATGCACAGAGAGATTTTGTAAACTGTGATAGCTCTGTTTAATATGCAGTCATAATTCTTTTTCTCTGTGCTCTCTGTGCCTTTGCTCCTTATTATTGGTACCAAGTACTACCAGGAAAAGAGAAAGAAGAGTGGGGAGATTGCAACATAAGCCATTCAAAGTTTGGATTGAAAATTTGGGTCCAAGTTGTCTTGCCAGAAAGGATGATAACCAGGAGACCAGAGATCTTTCTCTTGTAGCTGTTGGCCTGCATCCTCCATCACTGCAGGTAGCCATGAGCTGACACTGCCTGGCATGCAAATAGAGAAACATTTACTCTTGGGTGATTCCTCTCAGGTTCTCAGAATCTTTTCGCTCTTGAAAATACAAACTTCTTTTTTTTTTTTAATGTTTATTTTTGAGAGAGAGAGAGACAGACAGAGTCAGAGCATGAGTCGGGGAGGGGCAAAGAGAGAGGGAGGCACAGAATCCGAAGCAAGCTTCAGGCTCCGAGCTGTCAGCACAGAGCCTGATGCGGGGCTCAAACCCACGAACTGAGAGATCATGACCTGAGCCGAAGTCGGACACTTAACCGACTGAGCCACCTAGGTTCCCAGAAAATACAAAATTCTAGTAAGCTCAATGATCTTGTTTCAGGCCTACATCTAATCTTAGAATAACAATAATGGCTTCCAGTTGTTATTTTTTATTACTCTCTAACATCCTTTATCATATAGATTTCAGCATAGCAATTACTCACAATGTGTCAGACTCTGTTCTCTGCCTATATAACTCGGATCTCTCTTATCCTTACAAATGATGGAATCTGAGCCTCTGAGAAGCCGACTCAGGAATCATTTTGTAAACGGAATTTAAGCAAAGTCTGTCCAAGTCCAAAGCACATGCTCTTTCTACTAAGCTATGTTGTAATAGTATAGGGAGTATCATCTTTCTTCTTCCTTTGCCTCATCCTATTGCCCGCTTACTTTGCACGTGTGTTTTTTATTTATTGCAGTTCTGAGTTATTGAGAATAAGAAATTACACATACCTGTGAGCCAGAGTTGTCTCCTGCTTAAAACTTTTTCAAGACTTCCCCTTGGGAAAAGTTACAACTGTCTGTTATCTCCCTGGCGTGCTTATGTTAGGTCTTGATACTTCCCGCCTTGTACTTCACTCTGTAACTATGCCAGTCTCCTCACAAGTCAGGCTGTTCTGTGATAACTGCCTTTGCTTCTGTTATTTCTCTGGCCTAGATCCTTGCTACTTAACATGTAGTCCTGGGAACAGCACCATCAGTGTCACCTGGGAGCTTGTTAGAAATGCAGGATGCAAGCCCCACCCCAGACCCCAAGTGATTCAGATGCACCATGATTGTTTGAGAAGCACTGATCTAGAATGTTCTTTTTCTCTTAGACAGCCTTTACTCATTCTTCAAAATTCACATCCAGGAAGCTGAGGTCAGCGGTTCAAGGACTCTCAGCGGGGCGGGGGGGGGGGTGCTACCTGGGGGGGGAGGGCTCCCCTAAGTCCCTTTTAGGAGGTCTGTGAGGTCCTCCCTTTTCTGACTGCATGTCTGTGTGAGGCAGTTTCTCCGTAGACTTCCGCCAAAACAAAATATTGCAGCAGAACCACGGCAGAAGCAGGTGGGTCAATCCAGTCGCTTCCATGAAGCCAGATATTAGAGATTTGCCATTATGTACAATAAAGCCATTCTTTACACTAAAACTTTTTTGTGTTTTGGAAAATATAGTTACTTTTCATAAAAATGTCCCTTATGTTAACATGGAGTAGGTTCATTATTATTTTAATGAATCAATCAGTTTTGCATTTATTTTCTATTAACAGATACATTTATGTTTTACATATACTATTTGATATTATATAGTGCATGTAATTTTATATTATTAACATATATTATTAACATCAAATATTTAAGAAATCATAAAACATTTCTCAGCTTTAGGTTCCCATACAGTAAATGTTGGTAGGTATATCCCCCATAAACAAAACCCCTTTGGAGCTCTCAATGATATTTAAAATATTTTAAAGCGTCCTGAGACCAAAGAGTTTGAGGTCCATTGTCCTAGAATGAGCTAAGGACCCCTTCTCGTCAGGTCTACAGAATCATGGACCTACCACACCTTTCTGCTTATCATGTTGTATGAAAATGGTCCACTTGTATGTCTCTTGCATTGGACCCAAAGCTCTTGAGGATGGTGACTATGTCCTATTCATCTTTCTATTTCATGAGATTACTGAAATACCTAGCACCCCCCAAAATCCTTTCTGGACTGAGGAGTGTGTTTACTATCCAGTTTGTGGAGAGTGCTGGACAGCCACAGCCTAGAACCAGCATTTGGGGTGATCATTTGTGTATGATGCTGTAACCCTCAGTTGCTGAAGTAAGTGGCACCTGGACTCACCCAGCCAGCCCTGGTGCCTTCCATTCCCTCACAGTATGGCTCCACAGCCGGGGGCGTACCTCCCAGGGTGAGGGTAGGGAAGTTCCATGAGCACACTGCCCATTCGCGCAGTGTCTCATCACACCAACAGTGATCCTATCCAAGACTGGTGCTGCCTCTGACCCTGAAAGAGCACCACAGAAACATAGATGGTGCAACAAGAGACCGATTTGGCCGTGTCTTCTGGGATCTGACCTTGGCCGAATCCAGTGTGAGAGGAGGAGGAAGGAAGTGGGTCTTCCCTACAGCAGAACCCTGCCTCAGACCAATTTCTACCACAATTAGCAATTAGGGACAAAGATAGCCATGCATGCATTGGAAGCTCGGTGAAGCCCACTTGCTGCTCTTTTGGACATGCCAGTAAGCTCTGTGCATGGAAGGTGTGTTGAGGTAGTATCACCTTCTTGTCAGACTCCAGCAACAGAATTCTGTCAGTGGTTGGGCACAGGATGGAGCAAAGCCTTCAGTGACACCACTCTGAGGAATATAGAGGTAGCAGTATAGTATTTCTACACAAAGCACGTATTTCAACCACTATTTTACAAACTCTTTGGAGGTGATTGGAGATAAAAATAGTTGAAGCCTGTAATGGACCTCTGGCTTATGAACTCATTAGAGTTAGTCAAATGCTAACTAAGCATGCCTCAAATGTGGATTCCTGATTAGGTAGGGTACTTCAAATGTTAATGAACTGCCCATAGAGTGATGAATAAAATACACACACACACACATACACTGAAAACTATAGAAAGTTTATGAAAGAAATTGAAGAAGACACACAAAAAAAAAAAAAATGGAAAAAAATTCCATGCTCCTGGATAGGAAGAACAAATGTTGTTAAAATGTTGATACTACCCAAAGCAATCTACATATTCAACGCAATCCCTATCAAAATAACACCAGCATTCTTCACAGAGCTAGAACAAACAATCCCGAACCTTGTATGGAACCAGAAAAGACCCCAAATAGCCAAAGCAATCTTGAAAAAGAAAACCAAAGTGGGAGGCATCACAATCCCAGGCTTCAAGCTATACTACAATGCTGTAATCATCAAGACAGTATGGTACTGGCACAAGAACAGACACTCAGATCAATGGAACAGAATAGAGAACCCAGAAATGGACCCACAAATGTGTGGCCAACTAATCTTTGACAAAGCAGGAAAGAATATCCAATGGAATAAAGACAGTCTTCTCAGCAAGTGGTGCTGGGAAAACTGGACAGCGACATGCAGAAGAATGAACCTGGGCCACTTTCTTACACCATACACAAAAATAAACTCAAAATGCATGAAAGACCTAAATGTAAGACAGGAAGCCATCAAAATCCTCGAGGAGAAAGCAGGCAAAAACCTCTTTGATCTTGGCCACAGCAACTTCTTACTCAACACATCTCCAGAGGCAAGGGAAACAAAAGCAAAAATTAATTACTGGGACCTCAACAAAGTAAAAACTTCTGCACAGAGAAGGAAACAATCAGCAAAACTAAAAGGCAACCGACAGAATGGGAGGAGATATTTGCAAATGACATATCAGATAAAGGGTTAGTATCCAAAATCTATAAAGAACTTATCAAACTCAACACCCAAGAAGCAAATAATCAAGTCAAGAAATGGGCCAAAGACATGAATAGACACTTCTCCAAAGAAGACATCCAGATGGCCAACTGACACATGAAAAAATGCTCAACCTCACTCATCATCAGGGAAATACAAATCAAAATCACAATGAGATACCACCTTACACCTGTCAGAATGGCTAACATTAACAACTCAGGCAACAACAGATGTTGGCAAGAATGTGGAGAGAGAGGATCTCTTTTGCACTGCTGGTGGGAATGCAAACTGGTGCAGCCACTCTGGAAAACAGTATGGAGGTTCCTCAAAAAAATTAAAAATAGAACTACCCTACGACCCAGCAATTGTACTACTAGGTATTTATCCAAGGGATACAGGTGTGCTGTTTTGAAGGGGCACATGCACTCCAAGGTTTATAGCAGCACTACCAACAATAGCCAAAGTATGGAAAGAGCCCAAATGTCCATTGATGGATGAATGGATAAAGAAGATGTAGTGTGTATACACACACACACACACACACACACACACACAATGGAGTATTACTCGGCAATCAAAAAGAATGAAATCTTGCCATTTGCAACTATGGAACTAGAGGGTATTATGCTAAGCAAAATTAGTCAGAGAAAGACAAATATCATATGAGTTCACTCATATGAGGACTTTAAGACACAGAAAAGATGAACATAAGGGAAGGGAAGCAAAAATAATATAAAAACAGGGAGGGGGACAAAACATAAGAGACTCTTAAATATGGAGAACAAACAGAGGGTTACTGGAGGGGTTGTGGGAGGCAGATGGGCTAAATGGGTAAGAGGCACTAAGGAATCTACTCCTGAAATCATTGTCGCCCTATATGCTAACTAATTTGGATGTAAATTAAAAAAATAAAATTATGAAAGTACACAAAAAAATAAAATTAAAAAAATTTTTTAAAAACCAAAGAAATAAAAACAAAAAATACACACACACACGCACACACACACACACACACACACACACACACACCGTGCATCCCTACCTCACACTGTTTATACAGAAGTGTCTTCAAGGAAATCACAGGCAGCATAATGATATCATTAAGTTCAAATGCACAGAGTGCAGTGGAAACTAAATACGCTCGTGTCTCACCAATCAGAAACTAAGCCGTCCGGTACTTGGAATTAATGGGAATAAAACTAAGGACCTATAAATAAAGAGAATCTTCACTGGAGATAGTGCCAGGTTCACATTGTTTCATGGAATTCTCTAAACTCCAAAGTGAATGGTCCACCCTCTACCTCCACAGAAAGAGATCTTTGAAGAAATGTCACATTGCTAATGATTTTGCATTTTGAGTTTCGGTACAGGTGACCCTCTTCAGGTCTCACCCAGAGCCTGTGTGTTCTTCATTTCACGCAAGTTGAACAAACCCAGCTGTCTGGTTTTCACACCCTTTGCAGATTGAGAGAAACAAATTAGAAGGTGACAGAGAAGCTACTGCAGGAGAGAACACTGACAAACACAAGTGACAGCTTATCGGTGTACCTGAAAATGAGGGAGGGATCAGCAAGATTTAATAAGTGAATGTAGAATCCAGCTGTTTTACTTTTTTTAATTTTTTAATGTTTACTTGTTTTTGAGAGAGAGAGACAGACACACAGACAGAGCACAAGCAGGGGAGGGGCAGAAAGAGGGAGACACAGAATCTGAACCAGGCTCCAGGCTCCGAGCTGTCAGCACAGAGCCCAATGGCAGGGCTTGAACTCACAAACCATGAGATCATGACCTGAGCTGAAGTCAGTCACTTAACTGACTGAGCCATCCAGGCGCCCCAATGTAGAAACCAGTTCTTACAATGACTCTTCACACCTCAATGGACTCTGCGAACAGAACATAGAGCACACACCTATGTTCCAAAACTCATTGCATCAGACACCTGCAGGTTAGACACCACTGTCTCAACCCGCTCTGTCCTGGGGCTCTTGCCTACATGTTCTGCACAGCTGTTTATGCACTCCAACTAGCTTTGGGTAGGTTCATCCCTACAGGATGTCACGTTAGCACTGTGTGTGCCTCCTGCCTTAAGGCATCCCTGCTGGTGCTAGAGCCCGTGACATTCGTGTTAATAATCCTAAAGTTCATGTGGTGGGGGGTGGAGGTAGGGGGCAATGAGAGCAGGTTGCTGGGAGACACATTCTTCCCGCATCCTGCTCTTAGAGAGAGTGTTCTGAGGCTCAGTCATCCATATGGTCTTTTGGAGGATGGTCCCACCAGGCTGAGATATCAAGCAGTGGCTGGCTCAGTCACACACACTCCTATCAGCTCCCCCACATTCTGTTTTCCTTGGACTGAGCTCCTTTTATAAATTAGTAGCATATAAGCTTTTGTTTTAAGCCCTGCCTTCTGGGGAATCCAGTATAAGACACTCATCACCATCAAGGAAGGTCAAGTTTTGTTCCATAAACTGATTAGGAAGGCAGAAAAATGGATAGTGATTTTCACATACAATTTTTTTTTAAGTTGGTGTAGTTGAACACGTACACCGTCAGCTCGTCAGACAACTCAACTATCTAAAATGATCATCTTCTTGAGTCTTTACAGCACAGTTGTAGTAATGGGATGTTAAATAATGCAGTAACCCTAGTTGAAAGGAAACATATCAGGGTAGGCTTTCTAGAAGAAATCAATTTGAGCTGAGTTTTGAAGGCCTGGGGAGTTTTGAAAGGACGTTGCAGCTTGAATTTAGGAAATGTGCTAGAAAGCATGCATTGTGCTCAAGGGTCCTGGCTTTCAAATGTGAAATGAAGAAGCCATGCGTATATCAGTCTGTTCATTCTCAACAAGAAAAACGGTCAGCTCACCTAATCAGTTCAGCAGCAACAGTTGATATTGATGATGAAAGTGGCTGAAATGACTCCACTGGCTCCTTTTCTGCCCAGAGACTGGCTGCCCGTGAATAGCTTATCATTGATGAGAATTTGGAATTAAACTTGCTCCCTTGGGTGGGGGTGGAAAGTTGAACTCTGTCAGTAGGTCACCACCCTTTCTGCACAAGGTCCACATATGTGGGCTAGAATGATTAGGGAACTGCACACGGGCGCACACACACACACACACACACTTGTATCTAGTGCCACTGCAATCCCTTTTAACATTTTACTGCTAAAAAAGTAGGCAGGGCAATCTCATTTTTAAAAGTACTATTCTTTAAATTCTTTAAATCGACCCTTCCTTGAAGTGAATTAGGTTTTCTTAAATCCTAAGCCAAATTCTAAAGTAAACAAAGAAAATCAAAGTTCATCAACAACCTCATCAAATGTTTGGGGTCTTGAAAACCGAGTATCCTTCGAGAATTTGCTGAAAGCTGTGGACTTTGAACCCCAGCAAATGGAAATACACAAACGCGTTTGCACACAATTTCACAGGCCCCAGATTAAGAAAAGTGGTTATGTTTCTTCCTGCGGTGCTCACTTTATCTCAGGCAGCAAGGATGAAAATGGAACGCATTTTTAAAGGTGAGAGAAAGTGGCAAGGCAGCAACAACTTAGTTTAAAAAAATTATTCTGTACACAATTTTAAGTGTTCATTTTAGTCATCCGCTTCTACATACCGTCAGGAATTAGTCTGTGTTCCAATGACTTACTGAGAACAATTGAGAACTAATCATGAAGGGAGGGAAGCAGGTGAGTGGGAGGAAGGGCAGAGAAAGACAAAGACAGAGACCAAGAGCCCGGAGAGAGAACAGAACATCAGTCTAATGAACTTAAACTTGTATTGAGACAACTAGAGAAGCTCTAAGTAGCAAACCATTAGGAGGATGGAACTGACCTAATTGCTTTCGCCAAAGACAGATGGATCCTTGGCCTCATTCCTTCTGGTGCAGGTCAACGATTCAGCTGCTTACTGGGCACCTGCTGTGTTAATGAGCATTTTGTGTTCAAGAAAGTGAGGGCGACATGACTTGGATCAAGACAATTCCTGCCCACAAAGAACTTGCCATCTACTTACTATGATGGAATCAAAGCTTTGAAAAAGGAAAGAGGCCTTTTAACCCTCCTTACTTAGTCTCGGCAATCAGCATGCCTGGGTCTTTTCTTTAAGCACTTCATTGTCAGTGAGGTACAAATAATGCTCTTTGTGTTGAAATTCTGAAACGATTGTGTTTATCTTTTAAGCTGCTGCTCAGCGAATGAATGCAAACCGTTTGTACAAAGACAGATTAAATTCAAGTGGATGGATGCAACTAACCTCCATATTCAGACCTCAAAAGCAAATAAAGCGGAAGGTCACAGAGAAAATAAAAACACGTCTTTTGCCCACTGCGTCTCAAGTTTCCAACAGAGTCGTTTTCATGGAGTAGCCGTTCCCCATCTCTGCTTCCTTCATGGGGCAGAAGAGGCATCCAGAAGAGGACGATTATGCATCTAGATAGTCCAATTAGAAGATTTTTTTCTACGGGAATGCTTATCATGAAGTAGCACAGGGGAAGTAATGTCAAGACTAATTGAGGGTCAGAGCCAAATCTAGACTGATTAAGACTTGCAGAGCACACTTCAAATGCAGTCATCATGAGCTGTCTCACCTAAAGCCACTGCAACACCAGAGAGGTAAAATCAAGAGGTAAAATCACAGCAGCCGAGCCCATTATCAACCTAAACAATTCAAAGAGCCTGGAAGATTTTCTCAAACACTCCAAAGAGCTCCCCCATCAGGGGGCTTCCACCTTTGGGTCTGGTCTGCATCCAAAGGAATCACATCTTTCCCCTCCCTGTGGACAATGCCAGAGGGGGACAAAGCAGGGCGGAGAGAGTGTTCCATCCATTCCATTTACAAACTGCCAGGGTATATTATCTGCCCCCTAAATGAATGTTGAGTAAGCAGCCAGATGATTTTGCCTGGTTCCCTACAAGATGCAAAAGTTGTAGGGAAAATGAATTTCTGGCTAGGCTTTAAGTGAAATCACAAAACCAAACAAGTTTAATCAGGATGCCAGTGACAGCTCATTGCTCATCATTAGGATATGTTTGTGGGGCTATAATTCCTCCCCCACCCGTGGTGATATTTGCTTCTTTTCACGTTTCCTCAGGCCAGCCCCCCTCAGAAGTCAGCAGTAGACAGATATTTCCCCTTCCTTCGTGCTCTCATGATTTTCCCTCTGGAGATCTCACACGTCACTGGCTCTGGACCACTGTGCTTAGGTTAGTCAAGCAATAGGAAATGCTTGCAGGCAGAGAACAGCAATTTCTTTTTCATCTAAAGAAAAAAGGGTTTTAGGATGCTTAGCACACCCAGATTTGGGAAGAAATTTGGGAAGAATTTGAGAGAGAAAAAAGAAAGAAATCCCAAATCCTTTCTTCTCCATAGAATAAATTTTTTGTCTGAAGTCTATTTTTAGTTTAGTTTTAATTTTAGTTTTAGTTTTAGTTTTTTTAGAGAATGAGAGAGGGAGAACACAAGCAGTGGAAAGGGGCAGAGAGAGGGAGAATCTTAAGCAGGCTCCACGCCTGAGATGGGGCTCAATCCCAGACCTGAGCCAAAATCAAGAGTTGGACGCTCAAACAACTGAGCTACCCAAGCACCCCAAGTCTATTTTTAATGTTTCAGTTCTCTTTATTGTGATCCAGTTTATTGAAATAAGGATTTTCAAAGCATTGACAAAGTTGCAAGATGAGGGCCCATATCTTCATTTGTGTCCTACCACTGAAACTTACTTGGACTGGAGCGTCATGGTGTGTGATGGTGTTTGATTGTGTGTGTGAATGGACTTCTTATCTTGAGCTAAATGCAGAAAACCGTCTTCCCGCTGTGGAATTCATGTGATGAGGAATTGTGAGATGGTGAGAATGGGACGGGTTCCAACATCTGGTGTAGGTCTGTTCTGATAAGCTGTCACTTAAAAAATATTTTTTTAAGTGTATTTATTTACTTTAAGAGACAGAGAGAGAGCGATCAGGGGAGGGACAGAGAGAGAGGGAGAGAGAGAATCCCAAGCAGACTCTACGCTGCCAGTGCAGAGCCTGACTCAGGGCTTGAACTCACAAACCGCGAGATCATGACCTGAGCTGAAACCAAGAGTCAGACACTTAACCGACTGAACCACCCAGGCACCCCTAAGCTGTCACTTTAAAGTGATAGAAAGGTGCTCCAGGGCTGCATGTAGAGTGAGCTTGAGTACTTTGGCTTTTGTGTTTTGTACTCAAACCCATGGTCCTCTGGTTTCAAATCTGTGGTAGAGAACTTCTCTTCCTTAGGTCGTTCTTGGATTCACACCAACCCTTCTCTCTAGTCCTTACCCATTATCTTGTTCTCCCTTGATAATATTAGGAATCTTCTCCTATCTCAGGGTCTGAGTGTTCACAGGAAGGCAGGAAATTACCCACCTTCTAAACCAAGGCCAAACCTGTTAGATTGGCTGTTGTCTAAAATATTGCCAGTGTTTTGCCATATTTGGCAGCTCAGAGCATGACTTAGAAGCTCATGCTCAGAAATCATTCTGTTAAACTGGAGCCGCGACACCTCACAGTGGAAACTTGTTAGAAGCTGGGGTTTGGGGCGCAGATAAGCACAGATGTCTCTAATCAAGTTGTTGACTTCATAGTCACAATCCTGTGTTGCACTGATCCAAGAGATAAGCATCTCATGAAGGACCCCAAAGCAGGCTACACATTTACTGTGTGGTTTGTGTTGTTTTTTGGAAAACTGGGCATTTTATCTCTCTTGCTTTGTGCCCTACTGAGTCTCTGTAGTGTTTTTATGTTCCTGAGAAGCTGAGAATCATTTACTTAGTTGTCCCACAAATACGTAGGAGTGCCTGCTTCTGTGCAAGCCCCTGTGCTAGGCTCTGGAGCGTGCCTTTCTGCTGGACTCTGCTGGCCCAGCAGTGTATCCATGTCGCAGGACAGGTTACCTCAGAAGCTGGCTCTGAGGTGGATATTACATCACAAGAAGTGTAATGGAGAGAGTCTTTGGGGTCAACACCTGTGGAAGAAATGATGGATATGGGATTGGGCAAAGGAGGAAGCTGGGCCCCGATTGGTCCCAACAAAGGCCTCGGCCTACCTTACTGTGGGCTCTGAAGTTGGGGTGACATTTAGAGTCATTGAGAGGTGAAGCAGTGGGATCAGGCCTGGGCAATGGACTACTCCCCTTATGTAAGGTTAGTCACTGGATAGGGTTGTTAGGAGAGGGCGTGACCTAGGGCAGGACGGCTCTTTCTAGCAGAGGCAGCACGGCCAGCGACTCTCAACTGAAAGGAGATCCAGATGGCATGACAGTGTCCACTACAGATACTAGAATGCGTTCAGCTACTCCACAGAAAGTCCCGACTCAGCTGGCTCGTTCCAGAATAAGACATTGGGGATAAAATCACTCTGGGGTTCGTTGGTTCCGTGGCTCAGTCAAGGAACCTTTCCATCTTTCTGCTCTGTCAGCCTAAGGGGTTTGCTTTGTTTTTCAGTCTTCTTCCTGGTCTTTGTTCACGGTCACAGATGGCTGTAGTAGGTCCTGGTGTCACTGTGAAAAAAGAGAGGCCATCTCTGCCCATGTGTTCTTTCTGTGGTTAAGAAAACACTCTCTCATTTCACTCTTTTTTATTGTGGTGAAATATACACAACATAGTATTTATTGTCTTAACCATAAGTGTACAATTCTGTGGCATTAAGTACATTCACAATGTTGTATAACCATCAGTAATATCTATACCCTAAATTTTTTCATCATTCCCCACAAAAACTCCATACCCATGAAACAGGGACTTCCCTTTCTCCATCCCCTTCCCTCCAGCTCCTAGGAACATCTACTCTATTTTCTGTCTTTATGAATTTGCCTATTCTAGGTACCTCATATAAGTGGAATTATAACAATATCTGTCCTCTGTGTTTAGTTTATTTCCCTAAACATGTTTCCAAGGTCCATCCATCCATGCATGTTATAGCATATATGAAAACTTTGTTCCTTTTTATGGTGGAATAATATTCCATTGTGTATACATATATATAACATTTTGTTTATCTACTCATCTATTAATGGAAACTTGGCCTGTTTCCACCTTTTGGCTACTCTGGATAACGCTTCTATGAACATTAGTGTACAGATATATGTTGAAATCCCTGCCTCGCATTCTTCTGAACATATACCTAGGAGTTGAATCACTGGGTCGTATGATAATTTGATGTTTAACCTTTTGAGAAACTGTTTTCTATAGCAGCTGCATCATTTGGCATTCCTACCAGCAATGCATAAAGGTTCCAATTTCTCTACATCTTTACCAACATTTGTTATTTCCCTTTAAAAAAATTATACCCATTTCCCCTCATATCTTATTGACCGCTATTGGCTAATTCCCAAATTAATTATTGGGAAAGTGAATGAGATCATCACTGATTGCTCCAAGCCAATCAGGACTCACGTCCTGGGTAGAGTCCACATTCCCTGAAAGATATGGCTGCAGAGAGAACAGTTCGATATCTGAACAAAATCAGGATATTCCAACAAGAAAGAAAGGATGGGGGTGGATTATAGGGAGGCTACCATCAATGTCTGTCTGCAATGGAGAGACTTTAAAAATATCAATGTCCAGAACAGAAATTCTGATTCGACTGAGCTGGTCTGCCGTGGGTTCCCACATCAGTCATTTTTAAATGTTCACCCAGTTGATTCAAATGTGCATTCATGGCTGAGGCCTCACCTCAAACCACTTACTACACCGGCAAGTATGAAGTTGAGAAGTACAACATGCAGCAGTAACACTGGGTAGGGGCACCCTGCCTGCTCTGGTGGACCGAGGAAATTCCCCCCAGAGGAAGTGATGTTTAGACTGATATTTGGAAACATCAAGTAAGCCAGGCCAAGAGTGTCATAGACACAGGGGACATAGAAAAGGTGGTGCCTAAGGAATGGGAAGAAGTTCAGTCCAGCTGGAATGTAGTATCTTTACTCAAATATGTGTAACTCTTAGGACAATGGCCAGATTCCACACTCTGGCCTGGTTTACTTCTGGGTAAGTTTACCCATCCCCTGTGTCCTGTTCTTGGTAAGCCAAGTAAGTAGCAAGATGCCTATGCTTTGTACAACCAGTATGACCTTGAGGAAGTCCCATGACCTCTCTGGAGCTCCAGAAATGTCCTACAAATAAATAAGTTCTTTACAGGGATGGAGGAACTTCCACCTTGGGTGGTGAGATGGGCTAAATGGGTGATGGGCATTAAGGAGGGCACTTGTTGGGATGAGCACTGGGTGTTATAGGTAAGTGATAAATCACTGGGTTCTACTCCTGAAACCAGTACTACACTGTATGTTAACTAATTTGGATTTAAGTAAAATTTAAAAGTAAATAAATAATAGATAGGTAGATAGATAGATAGATATCTCACAGGGCTATTGTGGAACTCAGATGAAAAAAATGTTTGTATGTGAGTGTCATACATTAATATGCTAATGAATTCCAAATTTCTGTTCCTGTCAAACCTCTCTCTAGAGCACCCTCTGATCTCCAGACCTGAATATCAAGCTGTCTACTTGACCTCGCCCCTTGAATGTGTAGTGGGCATTTCCCACCTGACATGTGTAAGATCTAGCTTCTCATATGTTGCTCGAAACCAGCACCCCCTCCATGCTTCCTCCTATTGGCTAATGACATCTCCATCCTTAATATCATCCTTGACTCCTTTCTCTCCAACATCCAGTCTGGTAACAAGTGCTGTCACTCTATTTTCAAAATATATCCAGAATTTGATTATTTTTCACACCCACCACCCCTTTTCTGGTCCAAGCCAACATCTTATCCTGCCCGGATTTTGTGGCAGCCTCCTAATTACTCTCCCTGCTTCTGCCCCTCCTCCCACAGTCCATTCTCAACACAACATTCGGGGTGACCCTGCTAACCTATAAGTCAGGTCACCCTGCCCCTTCAGTCCAAACCTGCCCAAGGCTCCATCTCACTCAGAGTAAAGGTTGAAACCCTTTTGATGACCTCTCACACCTTCTGTGACTCAACCCACCATTTTTCTCTTATTTTCTACATTCTCCCCTTCGTTCACCTGCTTCAGCCCCAACTCTCTTGCTTGTCCCTGAATGTGCCAGGAACACCCTGCTGCAGGGCCTTTGTACTTGTGGTTTCCTCTGCCTGGAAATTTCTGCCCCATTTAGCCACATGGTTAACTTCTCACTTCTTTCATATATTTACTCAAAAGTTATAATGTCACTAAGTCCTTCCCTCAACACCCTATTTTAAATTTCAGCACTTGCCCTTGGCTTCATATTCTCCTTCTCTGCTTTATTTTTATCTTAGTATTTACACTAACATGTTTTATATATTATTTATTTATATTGTTTATTAACTCTCTCCCCTGCCAGAATATACATATGTGTAAATTTTTATATGGTATATACATAATACATGTATTTATCAAATCTTCCTACCAGAATACCCCTGCTCACCAAGGGCAGGGATTTTGTCTGATTTGTTCACTTTATATCTCTAGTACCAGGACAGTACCTGGTACATAGTGAGAACTCAGTAAATTTGTTAATACCACGTTTTACAGAAGAGAAACCTGGGGTTCGGTGCAATTAAATAATTTACTCAAGATACCATAGTAGGAAATGGCAAAGTTGGGGAGTTTACCATTCTACGATGCTTTACAACATAAAAACACCTCCCCCCGTCCCTCCACATGCTGACCACCAGTTCCCAGGGCCTTGCCCAGTATCTGCGTGCTTTACCCAGATCCCCTCTTCAGCTGATGCTCCCACCTCACAGCTACTGTCCTCTCTGGGAATTGCCCTTGCCCACATGGAACTGCCCTACACCCTGCACCCTGAGGCCAAAGGCTGGATGATGCAGGTATACCTTTCAATTTGGGACAACTCTAAAGGGTCATCCTTTAGAGCTCCCTGTTGGATCTGCTGAAACTCATTGTGGATGAGCTGCCTCAGTCCAACCTGCCTTCCTCCCTTTCTTACAAGTATCTCTCAAGACCAGTCTCCAAAATCCTTCTGCATGTGACTCTAGGGAGCCTAATCTAAGACCACCAATCCCTTCGTTGCCTGTTGCCATAGCCCACTCATCTGACCTCCTAAGTACCCTCTTTCCACTAAAATTCAGCCATCTTGTATCCCAGTGACTTGAAAATGGGTGCTGATGGGTTAACATGTTGCCCAAGAAAAGCAAATTTTATGGGAACTGACACATGCAGCTAGCAATCTGCAAAACACACTTACACACATGATTTCATTTGCAAAAGCAGAATAGCATGATAGTCTCTGAAGTGTTTCTGCCTGGATCTGAATCTTGGTCCTACCACTTCTTAGTCTTGTGACCTTGCCCAGCTACATAATCTTTCCATTGCTCTGTAGAATGGTGATAATAATGGTTGCTTCCTCCTAGAGTTTTCATTAGAATTAAATGAGTCAGTACATGGAAAGGTCTCAGAATAGCTGTGACACATAATATGCACATAGTATACATTAGTTATTAGATCCTCACAAGAACCCCTAGAGGTATTATAATTATTACCTGTGTTGGACACCTCTTGTGCCCCACCTCCTACTCTCTGCCCATCTTTTCACTCCAGCTGTTGCTGCAGCCACTTGCTGGCTCAGGTGTAACCCAACAGCACCTTGCTCAGCTGGACTGCTTATTTCTTATTTCCTGTCTGGTTGCTTTGCCACTTCCACCTGAGATGCTTCCAGAAATGCACTCAGCCATTCTGACCTGAGCAAATGTGGAAAGGTGAGGGAGCTAATGTCCCATGTGACATCCCTTGACCAGGAGGGAGTTGGAACCAATGGGAAAATATCCCTTCTTTCTTTCCTTGAGAGAATAACTCTGAGGTATAATCTGTCCCATCCTCACAGATGGTCCCATCACAGTCCAATCACACTTGGTCCCATCACAGTCCAAGTTCAGGTGTCCAAAGCATGGGCACCCCTGGCTTGGCATTCCTTCCTTCCCTGTCTCACTCTTCCCAAAATAGACTATCTACATACAAGCCTTCATGCTCTGCTCTTTGTGGAATCATCTAACTGTGCATAAGAGGAGAGTGAAAGGAAAAAAAAAAGACTTGTACAACATCCAGAATCAGATCTAGACTCAAGTTCAAGTCTTCTACCTCCTGAATGACATTCCCTCACACTGCCACCTCCCATTTCATACATATGCACCTTAACATTGGCCTTCTGGAAGCTCGATTAGCCAGTGTGAGGCCAGGGAGGAAAGAGCTATGAACTCATATCACAGTCCCTTTCCTGTGCCTGCATAGAGCTGGTTCCATATGGCTAGAGGGTGGGGAACAGCCGTTCCACCTGACTGAAACCTGGGATAGGGACTGTGTTGAATTTGTCTTTGTATCATCAGTATTCATGGCCTGGCAAATAGTAAGTGCTCAGTAAATGTTTCCTGTGTACATAGGTCTGGAAATCAAACTATTGATGGTTTCTTCTTAAAGATTACTTTTTATGTGGTCATGCTTGTTCTTATACTATTGTTTATTTTTTATGCTGACCTGGAATGTAATCACCAATGAATAGAGAACATTTTTGAGAGGGGATTGGATTGTTTACCTTTTTACCAGGCTACATGGAAATTATTCAAGAAATACATATTCCTTGAAATCATTTAGGAAAGAAAACCTGAGTACCAAGTTGATTGACTGGTCAAAGAAGTAGCTAGGAGTTGTCGAACTGGTGACCTATAGGAGAAATGTAGCTCTGAGATACCCGGATTTCACCAGCACAGCATGGATTGTTTTATGTTGAAATTCTTCTGAAGTATGCTACAGGTCCTACCACTTTCCATGCATTCTACCCATCCTAATTCTCAAATTTGGGTTACTTGTGTTGCCTTGTAGGTATATGGGTTTGTGACCCCTGTACAGAGCAGCACACAACAGGGTACTTCTTATCCAGAAAGAGTTGAAGGAATTGATGGGCACAATTCCTGGCTTTTCCTGTATGTAGCTTGTTCATCTCATTTCTGCCACCATCAACAGGTGCCTGATGGTAGTGTAATGTCCTGCCTTCCAGGTACTATAAGATCACCGTGGTGCTCATGTGCTTTGTGATCCCCACGCTGGTACCCTGGTGTGCCTGGGAAGAGAGTCTGTGGAACTCCTACTTCTTGGCCTCCATCCTCCGCTATACCATCTCACTCAACATCAGCTGGCTGGTCAACAGTGCTGCCCACATGTATGGAAACCGGCCCTACGACAAGCACATCAGCCCTCGGCAGAACCCACTCGTCACCCTGGGTGCCATTGGTGAGTAGGGGTGTGAGAGCCAATGGGGAGCATGGCAGCTCAGATTTTCTTAACCTTCCAAAGGTTTTCTGGACTCTGTAAAGAGAGGCAGTGGAATGGAGTCAGGTGGGATGAACTTGGGCTTTGGTATTAGAATCCTGGTTCTTGGGCGAGTCACCTAATCATTCTGATTTAGAGTTTTCTCATCTGTGAAATGGGAAGAGTGATGCTTACTTCATAGGGATGTTATGAAGATGGATACTCTATGTAAACTGCTTAGTAAAATGTCTGTCATATAGTAAGTGATCAATAATTAGGAGCTATTTATTTTTACTGTGAAATTTTTCCTAATGGAGGAGTAGCAGCTGGCTTTTCTCTCAAACTGCCCTGACCATTCAGCTGTCCAATCATTTGACCGACTGTAAGAAAAAAGACCTTCAGAGAGACGGGAAGAAACAAGAGTGTGGCATCTCATGGTGCCACAGAATGGTTCGGAGCGAGGCCGCTGGATTCTGACAACTTTGGTTGAGTCTTGGTTCCTTCACTTACTCTCTGGGAGAGTTATCTGGCTCCTCCGCACCTTGCGTCTTCTCCTGTAAAGTGAAGATAATCATAGCATTCACTTGCTTCCTGGGGTCACCAAAGGGTTAGATGAGCTAATACATAGTCTTTGCAACAGTGCTTAGCATGAAATAAGTGCTTAGTTTGTGACTAGCCTTATGGTCTTAGGAAGTTACTTGTCCCTTCTGTACATTTACATCCTCGTTTTTAAAATGGGGAGAATCATAGCAGCTAGCTCAGAGATGTGAGGACTATAGGTGTTAATACCCATTAAAGCACTGAGCACTGTGGCTGAAACATAGTAAGTAATAAATAGACATTAGCTGTATCTTTCTAGAAGTAACTCAAGCTTCTTGGTAAGCTGAGCCTTGAGCATTGAGATCGGCCCCAGGAAGGGAAGGCCCTGTGGCTAAGTAGCAATGGTCTCTGCATCACCTAGCAATGAGTTTCTCCCACCACATTGTTAGGCTCGGACCCCGTGTTGACAACAGCAATCTGAGATGGAATAAGCACCCAAATTTAACTATGGGACCAACCAGCTAAGCAGAGAGAAAAGTGTCTTGGAAGGAGTTTCTGATGCTTCTACTTCTTCCTCCTCCTCACCCTTCATCTCTGACAGGACTGCAGTGAGGGGGGCCACATCCAGTGTTGACCCTGAGATCAGACAGCAAGGGGACAAGATGGACTGTTACCATCTGATGTGGGGATGATGGACCAGAAAACCCAAGGAATGTGACCATGGCACTGGCCTTGAAGAGCTGGGTACTGGTTTTAGTCCACCCAGGTCAACACGGGGCTCCTAGTCAGTTTTCTTCATTAAGGTCCTGGAAAGGCTCCCGTCACACTGAACTGTGTGATAGATGGCGGGTACACACAGGTTCTCAGAACAGTGTCTGCTTCTGAAAATAGCAGGGGAGACTCCTCTATACTACACTGTAGTGCAGGAAAAACACTAAAAATTATGAGGGTGAAAGGAGCAGGGTAAAGAAGACCTAAATTAAAAAGACTGCAGGGGCGCCTGGGTGGCTCAATCGGTTGGACATCCGACTTGGGTTCAGGTCATGATCTCACGGTTTGTGAGTTCAAACCCCACGTAGGGCACTGTGCTGACAGCTCAGAGCCTGGAGCCTGCTTCAGATTCTGTCTCCCTCTCTCTCTGCCCCTCCCCTGCTCATGCTCTCTCTCTTTCTCTCTCTCCCTCTTTCTCTCTCTCCCTCTTTCTTTCTCTCAAAAATGAATAAACATAAAAAATTTAAAAAAGAAAACTGCAAACCACAGTTCCATCCATCTGATATATTCATTACAGAGCAAGATCCTTCGGCTGTGGTCAATAGAAGAACTACATGATGACCAGGGCCTATTTAAGAAGTGAAGGAGAAATCTGGCAGTTCCTCAAATGGTTAAAAATAGTTATCATGTGATCCAACAACTCCACTCCCAGATTCATACACAAAGAGAAATAAAAATATAAAAATATATGTCCACACAAAAACTGTCCATAGCAATATTATTCATAATAGCCAAAAAGCAGAAATAATCCAATAGTCTGTCAATTGATGGATGGATAAATACAATATGGCACATCCATACAACGGAATACTATCTGGCAATAAAAGGAAATGAAGTACTGATATCTGCTACAACCTTGAAAGCATGATGCTAAGTGAAAGCAGCTAGTCACAAAAGGCTACATATTGTATGATTTTGTTTGTATGAAATGATCAGAATAAGCAAATCTACAGAGATTATATTAGGGTTGTCCAGAGAAACAGAATCAGTACATGTATGTATATGTATATATATGTTATACATACACTATTCTGTTTTTATATATATTGTAATATATATTATATGTTCCTCATCATAAATCCCCATATATATAAGGAAACAGTACAATATCTATATAAATATAAATAGGTATATATTTGTAGGACATAAATAGGTAGCCTCCTGTTTTGTGTGTATATATATGTATGTATACATATATACACATGTATATATGTATGTATATATGTATGTGTGTGTGTGTGTGTGTGTGTGTGTGTGTATGCATAGGGAAAGAAGGAAGGGAGGGGGAGGGGAAGAGGGGAGGGGAGAGAGATTTATTATGAGGAGCTGGCTCACATGATTAGGGGAGCTGAGAAATCCCACAATCTGCCGTCTGCAAGCTGGAGACTCAGGAAAGCCAGTGATATGATTAAATTGGAGTCCAGAGGCCCCAGAACCAGGGGAGCAGATGATATAAATCCCAGTCTGAGGGCAAGGGAAGAAGAGATAGATCCAGTTCAGTCAGTGAGTCAGAAAAAAACGGGTAAATTCCTCTTCCTCCACCATTTGTTCTGTTCAGGCCCTTAACGGATTGAGTGATGCCCACCCCCACTGGCGAGGGTAATCTGCTTTACTGAGTTCACTGATTCAAATGCTCATCTCATCCAGAAACACCCCCACAGACACACCACACAGAGATGTTTAATCCGGGCATGCCTCGGCCAGCCAGGCCATGACAGAGAAAGAAAGTAGGGCTGGAGGGATGGGGGGGATGGTTGGGGGATGACAGTTCAGGAGTGTGGAGCTTCCTTTTAGGTAATGAAAGTGTTATAAAATTCATCGTGGTGATGGATGCCCAACTCTGTGAAAATACTAAAAGCCATTAAATTGTACTTCAAATGGATGAATTATATGGTGAATTATATCTCAATAAAGCTGTTTAAAAAAGTCAAATGAAAGAATCCCTGAGATCCCTCCTGAAAACACCTTAATTTAAAAAAAAAAAAAAGTAAGAGGAAAAGCTATTCGCTGGTGGGCAGGTGGGGGTGGTGGTGGAATAATATATGGGCAGATTTGGGACATGTAAAAGTCCGGCTCCTCAGTTTACTTACCTATCTGAACAGGGCTCCTCTGGGTCATCCAAGCTCTCCCAACGAGCCTTCCTTTAATCACTCCAGCCCACAGAGGCTATTTTCCTTTTATGAACATACATCAAAAGGAGGATCTGTTGTCATTTAGCATTGAGCTTACTAAGTACAGCTTACTAAGTACAGCTCCGAAATCATGGTAGTTGTTCATACCGGGAAATTAATCTTGTGACTCTGCGCTGATAACCTTTTTTTTTTTTTTTTTTAATCTGTTCAGATTTAGTCTAGCCAACTAAGTAAATTCTTCCTAAGGGCAGACACCAAGTCTTCTGCTGCCCAGAGAGCCTGACATAGTGCCTTGTACATGGTAGACTCTCAGCAGACCAGGGGGCAAAATAAATCTGTGCAGAGAGGTGGGGAGGGGTTATTTCAATACCCACTTTGTCTTCTAGGTGAAGGCTTCCACAATTACCACCACACCTTTCCCTTTGACTACTCTGCGAGTGAATTTGGCTTAAATTTCAACCCAACCACTTGGTTCATTGACCTCATGTGCTGGCTGGGACTGGCCACTGACCGCAAACGAGCAACCAAGCCAATGATCAAGGCCCGGAAAGCCAGGACTGGAGACGGCAGCACTTGAACCTGGAACTGGCATCCAACATGTTTGCCATTGATACCTTAGTTCATGGCTTTTGTTCCTATAGTTCTCTTGTTCATTGGATGTGGGAGGGGGTAGAGGCTGGGGAGGGAAAGGAATCTATGTGGTTTGGGAACTTTTCGTTTGTCTCAAAATAATGTCAAGATATAACTATCAATGAAAAAAGTTTTTAGCATCAATGTAACTATGATTTTAACATTAGAGTGTGAACATGTGATTTAATCGTTGTAGCTACAATATGTCAAACACACATGGTCATGTGCTTGAACGTGATGTTAACCCTGACAGGATGAAGGAATTTAATATTCTTTCAGTGTGATTCAGGAGAGCATTTGCTTTCTTTTCTACCAGTTAACCCAGCACTGTTTTTAAACACATTTTCTGAAGGTAGAAGACAAAAGAGAGGGTCTAAGTAACTAAAGAATGTTTCTGTTTTGTAATTACTGTGCCTGTGTGTTTGTTGTTTTTTAAAGAAGAGAATTGAAAACTTTCAAAAATGACAGGAAATGGCCCTCTTATTTTCTTGCCCTGTTTACAGCTTGTTAATGTTCCACTGTCTTTGCTTCCGAAGAGATCTGTTCACTGCCCGGCTAGTTTTGTGTCCCGATTATGGCCAGCCGACCCTATAAATCAGTGCCTGTTTAGGTGTTTGATTTTGTTCTCTTTGCTATTGTCATTTTAAAGGTGTATAACGTAGATGTGCCAGACATAAAATTAAGCTCAAATTAAGCTCTCATTTAAATGTTTAAACATCTAATTTATATTCTAATTGATCCCAGCCACTGATGCATGTACTTTAGCTACTACTGCTAAATAAGCATATTAATTTTCCACACTAGGCCATCAGATCTTAATAACCGACAGTTATCTAGAACTCAGTGTGTACTAATGTTTCCCCTGCATGCAGCCTTCATTGATTTTGCAGCAAAATATGAAGTGATCATTATGTAGCTTCTGAAGTAAAAAAAATGTTGTGTGTCAAGTTGCCTTGTAAAGAGCATGTTGAATTCATGGGACCGCGTGCCCTTTGTTTTAGTTGTTAGAGTAAAAGAAAGATGTTGGAGCACTTCGAAGATAGATCTTTTCGGGAAAGGTGGGAATTTGGAATTTTAATTTAAAATGTTTGAAAAAGAAGTGATGCCAACTGGAAATTGTCACAATGAAGTTCTTCATCCAGCAGGTGTTTATTTGCCATTAATAATGTGTACACTATGAGTGATTTACAATAAATGATTATTAATTCATTGGTGTTCTTGACCAGGTACTTAAATGTTGTTCAGAGGATGTTCTCTCAGGGGTACCTGAAGCTCCATGATAACCACGTGATTCCCATTTGATTCGAGCACTGGACTAACAACACCCCTAAGACCAGGCCTCCTGTATCCCATCAGCCTTATGCCGGAGGGAAAATTGACTATTTTTTTTTTTTTTGGAATGCTTAACCCTCAGTGGTGTCGTTCCCCACTTCTCACTCACCAACACTTTTGTCATTTGTATTGCTTCCAGCTGACAAATGGGAACATTTATTCCTACCTGTCACCCAAAAGAACATGAAGGACACCTTCCTTCCCCGACCCCACCAGGCCCCAGTAGTGATGACCAGGGGCATGGGCGATGGGCTCATCTCTCCCTCCAGTCCTGCCCCCCAACTTTTCCCTTGTGCTGCCCTTTGGCCTTGAAGCACCTGTGCCCCTGCCATCAGATACAGACTTCTGAGCCTGCCTGTAGTTGAGTGGGATTCCAGCCATTGGACCCTTTGAATATGACTGTGTGTTTTCTATCTGCTTCATGTTGCAGCCACACATTGCTGAGACCTTGTATGGAGTGTTGATAGAGTGTGATTGTATCCCAAGACCTAAAATGACCTCAATTAGAAGTATTTCTGTGAATCTTTGACCCCTTAAATGTACTGAACTTATTGCTTGTCCATTAATAGAAAAGGCTACATTTGGAAAAACTGTTTGAAATCTTCTCACAAAAGGAGGACATTCCCCAGGTGGTCAAAAGAAATCCAGAACCTCACTCCTCCGAACCTGAGTGCCACATATATATCTGCAATAATGCCAATGAATGAGGATTGGGATGATTTTGTTGACAGAGTGGCTAGATGAAGGTTAGATCACTCTAGAGTCTTCCATATAAACATTCCCTGCAGATCTTAGTAGCATCTAAGGGGGTGGTGTTTCCCTAGACTATCCAAGGTGGCCTCAGAGAGGTTGGTCCTGCCCTTGATCTCCCGTGTCCTACAAGGCCTATTTCAGAAGCATCCACCCATGCATCCCGGTGAGGGGAGACAAGGGGAAGAGATCCATGTATGTCACGGCAGCTACATGAAGCTAGCCTGATATGGCAGAGTCAACTCAAGTGTGCTACTAGCCGGCTGTGTGGCCTTGAGAAAACCAGTCTTTCTGCATCCGGTTTTCTCCTCTACAAAGAGAGAGGATGAAACCAGACTCTGGCTAAGGTTCCACCAAGCCCTAATGGTCACCAACAGCAACAGAGATAGGAACGTGCCTGATTTGGGATTTGAAACACCTCTCAAGTTGTGCCCATCCTTTTTGGAATCTGGGAGGTCAAAAGTGAGGGGGAAATCATTGAGTCTGAGTGAGAGAACACAGACTGAGGCTGAAAAGAATATTCTTGGTAAAAAAACAAAACAAAACAAAAAAACATGCATGTGTTTCATTTATTTTCAAAATGTAATGAAACAACAAAAGTGAACTTAATCCATGAAAAACAATTTAATGAAAGAAAGTACTGTAAAAAGCTTTGGCTTGGTGATGTAGTAGAAATAGCACTGGACTGGAGTTCAAGACTTCAGTTTGAATTCTCCTCCCTTTTGTTAATTAAAGTATAATTGACATACAACACAATATTCATTTCAAGTGTACAACATAATGATTTGATATTTGTATATATTGCAAAAAAAAGGAGGGGGGCACCTGGCTGGCTAAGTCTGTGTATACTCCAAAAGGATCACCACAGTAATAAGTCTTGTTAACATCTTTCACCATTTGTAGTTAGAAATTTTTTTTCTTTTTCTTTTTTTTTTTAAGGTTTATTTATTTTTGAGACAGAGAGAGACAGAGCATGAACAGGGGAGGGGCAGAGAGAGAGGGAGACACAGAATCTGAAACAGGCTCCAGGCTCTGAGCGGTCAGCACAGAGCCCGACGCGGGGCTTGAACTCACGGACCGCGAGATCATGACCTGAGCCGAAGCCGGACGCTTAACCGACCAAGCCACCCAGGCATCCCAGAAATTTTTTTCTTATGAGAACTTTTAAAATCTACTTTCTTAGCAACTTTCAAATATGATATACAATATTCTTAGTTATAGTCACCGTACTGTACATCCCCATGATATTTATTTTATAACTAGAAGTATATATCATTTGACCACCTTCACCATTTTGTCAACCCCCATGCCCCACCAATCTGTTCTTTGTTATCTATGAGTTCATTGGGTTTTTTTCTTAGATTGTACATGTAAGAGAGATCAAATGGTGTTTGTGTTTCTCTGTCTGACATTTCAATTAGCATAATGCTCTCAAGTTCCATCCATATTGTCACAAATGGCAAGATTTCAAATTGTAACTCATGATCTAACTTGGTGTGTTACCTAGAGTCACATGATCTACTGACTGAGCCAGCCAGGTGTCCTGAGCATGTGACTCTTGATCTCCGAGTCATGTATTCAAGCCTCATCTTCTGGGTAGAGCTTATTTTAAATAAATAAATAAATAAATAAAGCACTTGAAAACAGCAGATGCAAAAAGGGCCCTCTGAACTCCCTTTTTCTCCCTAAAAGCAGGAGATGAAACTCTGATGTGGAGAGCTGTCTTCTCTATATGGGGAGGAAAGAAACATTCTTCTCACCAGAGATAGGGAGAAGGCACCAAGAGAATCAGTGCAAACAAACCTTGTTCAAGTAACTCTTAGCTTCCTTTAGCATCCCCATATATTTTTGGCACTCTCTCACAATTAGTACTCTTTGTCCAATGTGGCACATAAGCACTTGGGCCCTACCACTTTTTGGGTCTTCATTTTCCCATGAAGGCTCCCATGAGCATGTAATAAAATCTGTATGCTCTTCTCTCGTTAATCTGTCTTAATGTCAACTTAATTCTCAGACCCAGTCTGACCCTCAGAGGCTAGAAGGAAAGTTCCACCTCCTCTACAATGGAGCCTCAGCTAGCCCTTCTGTAAAGGACCTGGACTGGATTAGATTGTCCCGCCCAGTTCTCCAGCTGGGAGTCGTTCTCCTCCATGTGAAGAAACCCAGCACACCCACAGGGCCTTTGTCCAGTCCCCTGAGAGTCCTTCTGAACCTTGGCTTCCTTCCTGTGCCTTCACACCCTCATCAGAGGACAAGCCTTACTTGCTTTTCTTCTTATCAGGAGCTGGGATAGAAGACCCAGAGAGGGAAGAGGCTGAAGCTAATGGATAAGAATGAGCTTTGCGGATTATCTGTGACGTTCATTTATCCATGTCACTCCAGTCCTCAATTATAGAAGACACTGGAAGCCAGCTGACTTCTCAGTGGCTGCTCATGTGAAACAAGGAAGGAAAGAAGTATCCTAACTTTTATACCCCCCCTTTTTTTTAATTTCCCCATTTTTAGTTCAAGGTATGTGTCAAAATCCTTTCCTTCCCTTTCCTCGACGTCAAGGAAGTGCTATAAATGACCTGGAAACTCCGCTCCTGCTCTCTCTCCTTGGGCTAGGGAGTTCGTAACCAACCCGCCCCCACCCCCAGGAATGTTCCTGACTTGTAAATTTGCAAATCAGATGCAAGAGGAAGGAAAGCGCTGGCCTGCGGCTGCTGGGGGGTGGGGGGGGGGGGGAGGGGGAATGCTGGCCAGGCTGCAAGCCTGTGTTCCAGCAGCTACTGTGGCTCAGTGACAGTCTTCTCACTTGCTTTCACTCTCCCGTGACGCCTCTGCCTGGGCAGCTGGGAGACCAGTCAGCACAGGCAGGCTGCCTCACTTCCCATGGGTTAAAAGAGGAAAAGACCAGCAGACAGCTGCCCCAGTTAGCTAGGGCCAGGAGGCCTAAGCCCTGAGAAAGTCTCCATCCTTACAGCTCCAGGCCTACAGTTACTATGCAAAAAAGTTGACTTGGCCTTTGACTACCGGTTGAAATCCCTGCAACTCAGGATTTACTAGATCTATGTCCCTGTCCTTCCCTTTTTTGATCTTCTGCAAGGCTACTTTCCATGTCATTGAGAGAAATCTCCAAAGTTGCTTTTCTGATAGAAGCACTGACGGCTGGGCGGAGTCACCAAATCCTATGCTGTCGATGGACAAAGTAGCTGGGTCCCACTGGAGCAGGGCATGGTTGTATTTTTATCAGATTTCTTAAAAGCTGGTTCTCACAGTGTATGGATCATAAAACAGAAGAGGTGTTTGTAGAGGGCACTCCTTTTTCCAGGCTGTATGACAAGGTCATGTGTGAGGGTGACGGAGAGAGGGAAGGGGTGACCCTCTCTGGTACATGTTGTGATCATTGTGATCACCGAGTGAGGAGGAACTGTCAAACTGGGATATTCAGTGTCTCAAAGGAAGAGTGAATCATCAGTGTAGGTGATGACTTTCCAGTGCCAGCAAGCAGGCTTCTCACACTTGAGGTGGAGAGATCCAGAAGACCCACTCACTGCTCTCCCGGTCCCAAAATTGCTGCCTGTGAATGCAACAACTCATTTCTCTGAATTTAAAAGCCCAGCGTCACAAAGTTCTTCCAGATATGCCAACCAATGAGCACGTGTGTGTGCACTGTTCTCTACAGGCCCTGCTGGACCGAGCAATTTGTAACACAAGGCAAATCAGCTTGTTAGCAAGAATGTACACACAGACGCTCCATAGACAACCAAGGTGAGAAATGATCTCAAAGTGGATCTTTTGCCCTTTATGGAGTCAGGTCACTATTTTTAAAAGTGAAGACCTTGGTTTTGCCTTCACGTGGGAAGTTTTAAGCAATGATATATTGGACTCTTTCCAACCACCTTTTAAAGTCTATTTGAAGCCAGGGGCTTGGGTCAGTTTCAAGACACTGAAAGGGACAGGCCTTTTTTTTTTTTTTTTTTAGAAACATTATTTATTTCTGCTTCTTTCATACATCTTGTTGTGCATGAAACAGTCTGGCATACATATCTGAAATAATGTACTGTTTAAAGGCAAAGCACCATAAGTAAAGCTGATCATCTCTCCAGAGTTCTCAGCCCATGGGATCTTGCTTCGTGATTTTATATTAATTTTTGAAAGTCAGGAATGTCATTTCCAAAATACATTAAGGGAGCTGTAAAAAGTAATCACTTTATTCAATATTATAGTTGTGGAAATGGAGTATATTTTCTCTAAGAAATGAAAAACTAAGAAGAAAATGCCACTTAACATCAGTGGTAGGTCAGTAAAGGCCAGAGGGAGAAAATACTGTGATAAGTTTGTCTCTTTGAGACCAAGAAGACATTCTAGTTCAAGCTTTAACATGCTTCCTATGTTTTCACTAGATGCTTCTTTTCTGCCGCTTTTCATTCTTTTCCATAGTTCACATCACAGGATTGGTACAGCCTTTAAAACTTCATTAACAGGAGCAAATCCAATATCCACTGATCTCTTCTCAAAAGGCATTTGAATCCATCAGATAGCCTGGCAGTTTCATTCTCATGAATACTCTAGCCATGAAAACACTCAACAGGACACAGACGAATCCAATGAATAGAAGGAGAAATCTTATTGAGGTTTGGAATGTCTGGTGCATTTGATCGGTCCAGGATTATGAATCCTAAACCTCCTGCTGTAAATAGGAAGTTAGATGTGAGTCCTTCCATAATATATTGTCCATTTACTCTGTGGGCCAAGAAAGCTACTGGCCTCTGATGTCCATGTTCATCGGTCATAGAGCCAATACTTTGAAGTTTAACAATAACGTCATAAAGCATTCCTCCCGTGATGAGGACATAAGACACCACCACCTTCAGCTTCAGCTGGGGGCATTCAAGCCCTAAGATCAGGACCCAGTACAAAGTCTCCATCTTGGTGGCGGCAGGGGCAGCTCTCTGGACGGGCCATTTTGATGTGTTTATTTATGTATTTTTTTTTATATTATTTGGCTCTGTGGCCTACATTTACACAACCCAGGGATGGTTAGATTGTTACTTTGTTGGGAGATAAACAGCCTAAGGAGAAACATGCAAAACTTCCGCTTCTTCATCTATGTCACCGCTGAAACAAATGATTACTTAGGTCCCTTCTTTGATCAAAAACTACAGGAATTAATAGCAAGCAAGCTTAGAAAATGTCAGATTCTGCTCTACCCAAGCAAAACATGTGGTTGGAAGCCATCCCAATACTGTATCCCTATAAAAGAAAAAAAAAGGAAGAGACTGCAGGCCACAGTAGTCTTAGAAAATTGCCTCTGTCGAAGCAAAGTAAACATTTGTAGATGGAAAAGCAGAATCCTGAGGCTGGTTGATTTTTCTGGAATGCCATTGCAATGGCTAAATATTTCTCAACAATTGCGGGAGGTGGGGGTTGTTTTGTATTGTTTTGTTTTTAAGTTTCCATTTGAGGGATGGCCTTAAATTGAGCATTGCTGTGTCCAAAAGTTCCAGCATTATAAATCTTGGAAAGAAGAACAAACGTCAAAATAAGGTCACCAACCATCACATGCCATAATGATTTGGCTGCCAAAGATTCACACTCCGTGTTAGAACTAGGCTGAGTGTGCACAGAGAGATAATTTAAACCTTCCCAACAAGTTTGTCTTGTTCATCTGATTGATAGAATCTGATTGTAACATTCGGTCTGTTGTTTTTCCATTTGCTTTAAATTCAGCACTGCCACAGAAGACAGAAAGAGAAAATGGGACAGCCTGAAGAGGTGTAAAAATATAATTACTTTTTTGAAAGTACGCATATTTATCTATTTTTCTGCTACCCCCTTTTCACTTGGCTTTCCCACTCTAAATAGATGAGTGCTCCTGGGCTGGTGTATATATAGCACTTACAGGCTACTTTTAATTGAGAAGAACATCCTTTATTACAGTTTCTAGGCCACTTATCATAATGCATTTTACTAATTTCTTTTGCATAAAAAACAAAATCAAATGAAAGCACATCAGCTTGAAAGACCACTGGCATTACCATAGAACCTCAGCAAACCAGCCCACAAATAACACCTGAAATCACTGCAATTTCACTCAACCCACCACCTTTAGAAAAAAATAATGACCAAAATAAGAAAAAGAAAAAAATCTTCATCAGGAAAGTATTTTCCCAAACTACACCTAGTTTTGACTATAATTGGCTCGATTTTATAAATCTATTACAATGGCATCAAAAAATGATGCACAAAGAATTCGCAACTCACATTTAAGAGCCATGCAAACCGTGCTGGTCTTGACTGCCAAGTGTTTTCCCAATCCACAGAACAGGGTCAGAGAGAGGAGAGGTTCTTGATAGGTGTTAACGAATGATTGGAAGAACAGATGGATAGATAGATGGATAGATGGATGGATGCATGGATGCATGGATGCATGGATACATGGATGGTTGGAAGGATGGTGAATGGATGGATGCATGGATGGATGGATACAATGTAGTGCAATGCAGAAAGAACCCTATTTAACGTTGCTGGGTCTTAGCTTTGTAACTTGTTCCTTTGTTTGCCCTGTTAAATGTGAGACCCCAGGAAGGCAAGCCCCTGTCTGTCTTGGGCACAATTGTACCGTAAGCTCCCAGTAGAGAGCTTGCCATGTAAGCAGGACCTCTAAAATTTTGGTTGAGCTGTCATTGTATATGAACACAGGTAGGCCCTACTTTCACCAACGGTTGAACCAGAAATCCAAACTTACAAAAGTCAAAAAAAAAAAAAAAAAGACAATTCTTAATTTTACAAAAGTATTTGGTACAGATTTCCTTTCATAAGCAGGCTTTGAAAACATGGCTCAACTTTTAAAAGTCTTCACCAACTTAAAACATTTTTTTTCATGTTTATTGATTTTTGGGAGTGACAGAGACAGAGCATCAGCAGGGGAGGGGCAGAGAAAGAGAGGGAGACACAGAATTCGAAGCAGGCTCCAGGCTCTGAGCTGTCAGCACAGAGCCCAATGAGGGGCTCGTACTCACAGACCAAGAGACCATGACCTGAGCTGACGTCGGACACTTAACTGACTGAGCCACCCAGGCGCCCCCTTCACCAACTTTTAAGAAATACATGTGGTGGGAGACACAAGGTGCACTTAATTTGTGAAGACTGTCCAATCACAGAGCCACTCTGAGATGGTTAGAGTCAGAAAGTTGCACGTCCGCTCTGAGGAGTCGCCCATGAAGCCACAAGAACAAGATCATGTAAGAAGGGAAACAGGCCAAGACGGTGTTAGGGGCTGACCCCTGACTGCATAAGGAGAGAGAATCTTTAAAGAGGTGATTAAGGTAAGCCTTGTCTCAACTCTTCATTTTGCACTGTAAGTGATTCCACAGAGAGGGCTGCCTTCAAACTAGCATCACATCACCAAAGAATGTTTTGCCTTTCTTCTTAATAATCAACAGGAATTTACTTAGCTTCCACTATAGGGAAGGCATAGGATGGAGCACTGTGGGGAGACAGATGGATCTTGTTTCTGGCTCTTAAGAAGGAGACAAGTTCAGCTGGAAGGTAAGGAATCAAACCTTCCCCATCTCCCATCCCATTATCCAAGTACAATCACATCACTTGGGCATTTTTTCACAATAATTTTTTTTAATTTTTTAATTTTTTTTGAGAGAGAAAGAGCATGCGCAAGAAGTGGGGGAAAGGGGCAGAGGGAGAGAGAGAGAATCTTAAGCAGGCTCCACACTCAGCATGGAGCCCATTGTGGGGCTTGATCCCTGGGATTATAACCTGAGCCTAAATCAAGAGTCATTCAACCGAGTCACCCAGGCGCCCTTCACACAGCTTTTCTAAATGTTGTAGATGAATAAGTGACTTAGTAAGTTCTAAGCCTGCACTTAAGAATTTGGACATATTACATGGGGGGGTGGGAGAGGGAGGTGGTCAGTGTTATAGACAAAAGGAGTTACATTCTTTCACTGAATATGGGCCAAGCATCATCAAGCAATTAAATACATTATTTCCCTTTAATAGAAGCTCAAATCAAATGTCTCACTCAGTCAAACTAAGTTAGGAGAGAAACCATCTGTCAGCTCCAGGTTCAGCTCCAGAAGACCTGTTTTGAATACCATTGGCTGAGGCTTGAATCATTAAAAAATTATCTTAACTGCTTGTTGCCAAAAGTAATTTGCCCAGCATTGTCCACTCCTCGGAAGCAGAAGTAATGTTTCCTGTGGCTGTGAACGTCTGTGAAATAACATCACGAGATAAATGCCTACAGGCTGCTGGAGAAAGTGAGCTGATAACAGAGGAGGCTTCTGTAGGAAGTGATAAGAAAGACCTTAGGGGCCAAGTGTACAGATGGCCACAGGTCACTCTGCAAAGCACCAAGACCTCCGAAAGACGGGCAGAACTGGGGAATATGGACTGCGTACACAAGTTTATAAGTAATCTGGGAGTGTCACTGGATTCAGATTCTGGTCCTTTCATCAGCTCTGATGTGAGAGCTAAAAAAGTAGAACAGAGTGTGTGTGCATGTGTGTGATATGTGTGCATGAGGACTCTTGATCTCTCTCTCTCCTCTCTTCTCTCCCCTCTCCTCCCCCTCCTCTCCTTTCCCTCTCAATGTCTCCTCCTCCTCTTCATTCTTCTCCTCCTCTTCCTCCTACTTCCCTTGCTCCTCCCCCTCCTCCTTCTCCTCCCCTTTCTTCTTTTTCCCTTCTTCCTCTTCTTCCTCTTCTTCTTGTCCTCCTCCTCCTCCTTCTTCTCCCTCTCCTTCTACATCTCCCTGTCCTTTCTCTCTCCTCCCCTCCCTCCCTCCCTCCCTCCCTCCCTTCCTCAACTTCCAGTAAATTACTTGCTCGTTCCTAAGGCCCTTGCTTTTGCAAGAGGAGCTGCTGAGGGGGTGGGGAGTAATCCGGAAGCTCCAGTGACTCTGGGAGGCAGACAGCTGGGAGAAGCACAGCCAGGCAACCTCTTTCCCTGCCTCATGCCTTCTCCAAGGCTGAATTCTCTCTCCCTTAGAGACTTCGTTTCTCTTCTTTGTCTGCCCTTGGATGCTCAGGGGCATTTTATTTGCCCCTCAACCCTGCTCTCTGCTCAGAGAGGCTGTCAGGCATGCATCATATCAGTGAGCTGGCATGGAAAATGAGAAGCACCAGCAGGATGGAGGGAGGGAGGGAGGAGGGGAGGTCTGGGTATTTATTTCCAGATTCTCTCCTGCAGACTGGATGCCCCTCAACCGACAGTCATGATCCTGTCTGTGTCCTTGGAGCTAAAAGAGTAATGGTGCCCCTCTCTGACCAACTCTACTCTATTGCTTGTGGTTGTTCAACACTCAACCTGGGCTTTTGGGAGTAGCCCGTAAGACAGCCGTGGAAGTGCACCTGTCAGATCTTCTCTCAAGAAAGAACTTGCTGTACCTGAACAAAGTCACGGTGAACTGATGGCCCTCACACCTCACCCTCTTTCCTTTTATAGGTATCAAATCCAGGGGCACCTGGGTGGCTCAGGTGGTTGAGTGTCCCATTTCGGCTCAGGTCATGATCTCACCATTTATGGCTTCGAGTCCCGCGTGGGGCTCTATGTTAACGGCTCAGAGCCTGGAGCCTGCTTCGGATTCTGTGTCTCTCTCTCTGTCTTTCCCCCACTCATACTCTCTCTCTCTCTCTCTCTCTCTCTCTCAAAATAAATACACATAATAATTTTTAAAAATGTTTATAGGTATCCAATCTGCATCAGAGAATGAAGTCTTTCCCTGTTCATTCCTGCTTGCCCCTTGTTATCCTCCACAGGCATAACCCCCACAAATCAACTACACCCCTAACTCTTGCCCCAGCATCTGCTTTCCGGGAAATCCAACTAACACAGCCTATTTAATTTTTTTTATGTTTATTTGTTATTTTTAATAAATTTTTTTAACGTTTATTTATTTTTGAGACAGAGAGAGACAGAGCATGAACAGGGGAGGGTCAGAGAGAGAGGGAGACACAGAATCCGAAACAGGCTCGGGGCTCTGAGCTGTCAGCACAGAGCCTGACGCGGGGCTCGAACCCACGGACCGCGAGATCATGACCTGAGCCGAAGTCCGACGCTTAACCGACTGAGCCACCCAGGCGCCCCTTTATTTGTTATTTTTGAAAGATAGGACTATAGGGAACAAGCAGTGGTTGTAATAAGTGCAGGTCCCTGGCTTTTCTCAACAGAACCTTAGAAAAATGCATTTAATCTTAATCAATTGGAAGAAAACATCCAAAGTCACTGAAGCTGTGAGACAAAAATAGCATCAGAAAGACTTGAAGTCGGGGCGCCTGCGTGGCTCATTCGGTGAAGCATCTGACTTCAGCTCAGGTCATGATATCGCCGCAGTCTGTGGGTTCGAGCCCTGCGTCAGACTCTGTGCTGACAGCTCAGAGCCTGGAGCCTGCTTCCGATTCTGCGTCTCCCTCTCTCTCTGCCCCTCCCCCGCTCTGTCTCTCTCCATCTCTCAAAAATGCATAAATGTTTAAAAAAATTTAAGAAAGACCCTAAGTCTTTTCATAAACCTTGGAACTTAAACTTGTTACTACCTGGGAACTGGGCTATTTGGCTGTTTCGGGCCAATCTGTGCTGTACAGATTAAGAAGTGGGGGTTTTCTGCAGACAGAAATTGATCTGAATTGCCTCGGTTGGGACAGGGGATGTCTAACACACTTTTGGGAGACACCTTGGTTAGTAATTCCTATACTTGCAGCTCTGTACACATTTTCTAATTCTCTTAAGATAGGATGAGTGCCACAAAATCTCAAAAACAAAATTGACTTCCTTATAAAAAGCAAATGTCATGGAGAACCTGAACATGGAGGCTACATTTTTGACGACTGTTCTAATTTCAAGAATTTCGGCCTCTTGACAAAAATACACTTATGATCACACTGTATCTTTCCTTCGGGATTCAGAAAATTTGGTCCTATTGTTCACGCAGCATTTTTAGGAGAGGGAAAGAAACAGTGGGAGGGGCAGTATGGCTGTAATATTCTTCCAAATATTCTTCAAGAAACTTCCAAAATGCTAAGATTCATTCCTATCATCTCAGTGACTGGATCGTTTTGTGTAATAAATGAAGCTCAGTGGTTTTCTCTACTAGTGGCCCTCGCCTCCCAATCCTTAGGTGTGTGGTTATCTCTTCATTTTCTTTTTGGTCCTCCAAGAGCCAGACACCAAAATGGAATTAGGTGTATGAGAGGTTGACGGAGAGAAATGCCTGTGAAGATAAAGCGGGGGAGGGAGCAGGAATAATGGGGGAGAAGCTTCCAACCAGGACACAGGTCTGACATCTGTGAAAGGAGAGCAGGAAGGGTTGAGACGAAAGAGCTTCCGACTGCACCATCATTCTGAGAGAATCCAGGTCAGGTCATGGGAAAGTCCCTGAGCCAAAATTGCCCCTCAGAGGGATCTTGTGTCTGGCAGAAATGGCCCAGAGCAAACATTCCCTCTGCATCCAACTTCCATCCTCTCAATACATTTGTCCACATCTCCTATAATCGACGGGCCCCCTAAAATGCCAGCACTGGCTCTCTGCAGACCTTTCTTCCTGCGTCCTTGACTGCTTGCTTTCTCTTTCCTCCAGATCCTGGCCTCACGATTAGCCCATTTGCTCCTATTTCTTCAATCCCCGCAGGTAAGAAGTAACAGCAGGAGCACAAAACAGTGCAGTGGGGGTTGGTGCGGCTGGCGTGTCAGCAAACTGTGTGAACCAGGGATGTTTTGTGACGTGGGCAAGACCACTTACAGAGGACTCGTGGGCTATGCTGAAAGCTTGGCCTTTATCACAGCAGCTAGGTGTGGGCCTCCGAAAGGAATGAATCAGGAGACGACATCCAATGTCATTTAAGGAATTAATCAGGACCTGACAGATTCACATCTCAGTTGTGTGACACTGGGGACAGCATGTAGAGGGAGTTTCAGGGAGGAGGGACTGGAGCTGAGGCCCGGACAAGCCCTGTTAGCAGATCATGGCAGCGGGCCCGGGAGAGTTGAGAGTGAGGATTGTGAAGCAGAGACCCAGCACCGAGACTGAAGAGTGAAGGTGGCAGTGGGATGTGAGTGTCTTAGAGCCCTGCACTCCAGGCTCGGCGGCTGGCTAGCGCTGCCTCGCTTCCCCTCAGGCAGCTCGTGCTCCGCATCTCTCATGGATGACCGTGCGTCCCTCCCTCCTGAATCTGTTCTCCTCTACAGCTCTCCTCTACAGCTCCCCAAGTCCACTCCACCTCTCCCCGTGCCTGCAGGGTATCGGTCAGATCTCCACAATTCTACCTGATAAACATCTCTACGGCGTCCTGAGCATCCTGTCCTCCATCAGGGTTGCGTGGACCACTAGCACCCTCTCGTTGGTCTGCCCACCTCCACTCCTGCATCTCCGGTTCATCCTTCATGCTGCTCTCAGTCACTTATGTTGTTCCTAGGATCAAAATCTTTCAGTGGCTTTCATCTGCTGCAAGAAGGACACAAACCCTTTATTACTGCATATGAGACCCCACCCCCACCCCTCTTTGCCTGCATCATCTTTGCCTGTTTGCCTCTTTGCCTGTCATCATCTAGCAATACAAACCCGTAATTCCTCAAACACACCGTTCCTTTCACATACTAGGCGGTCCATCAACAGCATGCCCAGCTTCCTTGCAAATCTAGCACTCTCCCATTCATTCTTTAAAACCTGCCACACCAGATTCTCTCTGAAGTCTTTCTTGTACTGCTGCTTATTTTAATTTGTATTATAATTACTTCTTCCCAACTATCATGTAAACATCATGAGAGCAAGGATCACGAATATCTTGTTTTTGAACATTCAATCTAAGACTTAGCATAATTCTTGATACACAATAAATGCTCAATAAATATTTATTGAATGAATAAATACAAATTTTTGTCTCCTCCAGTAGACCATAAAGATTTTTTTTTTGTAAGTTCTATGCCCAGTGTGGGACTTGAACTCACAATCCCAAAATCAAAAGTCACTGACCCCCTCTACTGATTGATCCAGCCAGGTACCCCATAGACTACAAGCCTTTTGAGGGCAGGGACTGAATCATATTCATCTCTGTATGCTCCCTAATAATTTTGTTAGTACAAAGTTGCTGAGCTAGGAAAGCTGATTTACTAATTTCTTATTATATAGGAAACAAAAATATTTTTCCAAGTTCCTTGTTCCATTTAAAAGATGACTTTAGGGAATAACTAAGTTCAGAATAGAGTCAAATGATGGAGTATTACGGATTTTCCCTAAACAAAACAAATGAGAAATTATCTGTTTTAAAACCCTTATATTAGAAGACAATGGCTTAAGGGAAGAAAATTCTAAAAACTGTCCTGAATGAAACATTTAAAATTTTATACGGAGAGGGTGAGGATTCTCTTATTCCTTGAGTCTTACATTGACATCAGTAGAGAAATGGAGACTATGAATAATATTTAGACCACAATTTTCCTCTTTGCAGAGTTGAAAATCTGGGTAGTGTTCCTGACTCAGACTTTCATTTGGACATCATTTTAAATCCACATACAAAAGTCTCTGGGGGTGACAAATTGTACACAATCTTACTGAACTGTTAGGTGGCACATGATTTAAAACCCAGGTGGTGAACAAAATGATGGTATCATTTTTCCAACACCTCATCGCAAGATGTAAAACATTTCCCCCAATTACCAAGCGATTATTCATTTAATCAAGGTAAAGCTATAATAAGGTGTGGAACAAAGCCCCCATCACACAGCCATTCTCCGGGAGTTGGGGACTGGCAGGATGAACTCAGGAGACCAGCCTGGTGGTCCAGGTTGCCTTGGCAACCGCTCCCATAGAACCAGGCTTCAAAGACAGACTCAAACAAAGCAACGAGGAAGACTAATTGACCATCAGGCTCTACTATCTAAAAATGGGACAGTGATTTGATGACACTGTGTGAACATTTCTAAATTTAAGTGAATATTTGGGTGGGCATGTGTTTTAAACCTCACTTTTTTCACCGTTGTTTTTTCGTGGAATTCTCCTTCTCTTTTCTCAGTTCCAAAATAAGAAACCGCCTTTTGAAGAGGATAACAACCCCAGTTGAATGACGACCTTGGAAAATCTAACCTAGAAAATAATTATTTCTCATTTAAAACCCAAACTCCCCTCCACAAAAGCAGGAGGGAGCCAGCCAGAGATAAGAGGCAGAGGAAAGGGAGCTGTGCGAGATTTAATCGCAGCTCTTTAAGAAAATCTCCTTGTGTGTGTGTGGGGGGGGGGGGGTGGATGCCTCAACAATCCTGGCGTGCTGCCAAACACTAGAAAATTAGTTCATTGTCCAAACTGTCACAGAAATGCAAGCACAAGAAGGCGACAATTTACAGCGTCAGCCTCTTTGCCATTTGTTTGCAGAACACAGATAGCTCAGCGAGCAGATCCAGGTGCAGAAAGAAACCTGTGTACAAATGGTAGAAAATTTGAAAAGGGGACAGAGATGCAACGAACGGCAATAAGGATAAACAGCACGAAAGAACCAAATCTGTTGGAACAGAAGAAACCTTTGAGGCGTTATAATAGAACTACTAAGCCAATTGTGGCCACCCAAATAAGAGAGACCAGAAAAGCAATTACTCCAACCCTGAGGAATAAATACAGAAAATAAGACGCCAGAGAGCACAAACCAAAATAAAGACTTAAATTAACAAAAGTACTCTAAGAAGTCACCTTTCCCTTGTCTTGTTTTCTCCTCGGTATTTTAGATGCCTTTCCCCCGAATGTGCAATTATCTCAGCAGAATGGAATAAGAAATGAAATTGCAGTGCACACACCCACTGCAGTGGATGGGGGCAGACAGATATTGAGGGCAGAAGGGCAGTTGCTAAGCACTAGCTTGTCAGTCGCCTCTGTGGCCTGTAATGCAGAAAATTCAACAGGTCCTTGAAACACGGAGCCTAAGAAAAGCACTGTGAATTATTTCCTGTTATATTCTTCAACTTCAGCAACAGCACAACAGCAAATCCACAAAAAGTTACACTCCTCTCACTGTGGTGGGGGGGGGGGGGCGGGGGGAAGTGGGATGTCCAGAGCAGTCAACCACTTCTGTTGTGTGATTCGACCTTGTGACTTTCTAACGTGGTTTGGGAGGCCAAAGGTGAGTTTGCAGCCCGCAGTCAGGTCAGCGTGGCTTGCTGCCCTCACGGCATCCTCATCGCAGCCAGAAGCGCTTTCTCTCCAGCTGTGAGGATGGTACATGGTGACAGATTAGAGCTCACAACCTTTGCCGTCTACCAAGGCATGACTACGGTCCAGTCATGTCAGGGAATGATTGATTCCCTTCAAATAGAAATAATTGGGGGTGCCTGGCAGGCTCAGTCGGTCGGGCGCCCGACTTCGGCTCAGGTCATGATCTTGTGGTTTGTGGGTTCAAGTCCCGCGTCAGGTTCTGTCCTACAGCTTGGAGCCCGGAGACTGCTTTGGATTCTGTGTCTCCTCTCTCTCTGCCCCTCCCCTGCTCATACTCTATGTCTATCTCTCTCTCTCAAAAATAAATAAACCTTAAAAAATTTTTTTTAATAAAAATAATTTGAGTTACCTTTTGTTTTTAATTATAAGCAGTACATTAATTCATTATTGGTGAAGGTATGGAGAAATGACTGCTCCCTAAATTTTTGGTGATACAAGCTTCCTGGAAGAAAATGAGGTTATGTGTATCGATATTTAAAGGGAAATACAACTGGCCCATGAACAACATGGGAGTTAGTGCTCCTGACCACCTGCATGGTTGAAAATCGGCATAGAACTTTTGACTCCCCCAAAACGCGACTACTAATAGCCTACTATGGACTTTGAAGCCTTACTGATAACGTAAATAGTCAATTAACACATATTCTGTATGTAAATAAAAAATAAATAAATGTAAATAAATAAAGTAAGCTAGAGAAAAGAAAATGATATAAGAAAATCATAAGAGAAAATACATCCGCAGTACTGTACTGTATTGGAAAAGATCTGCATATCAACGGATCTGTGTAGTTCAAACTCACGTTGTTTAAGGGTCAACTGTAATTAGAGAAGCAGCTGTAACTATAATCTGTCCATTTGTCATCAGCCACTGCCACGTCCCTGGTCTAGGCCTCTCACCTGCTTTTCCAAACTTGAATCCAGGTTGATGACCCTGACTCTTCAGTCTGTACTCAAGAAACAGTCAGAGGACACCACACTTCTTGTCACACCCTCTGATGACTTCTCCTCTTCTTTAAATAAAAACCAAGACCTTACAACAGCCTTACAAGGCCTCCTCCTCCCATTTCCTACCCCCAAATATTTCAGACTTCATCTTTTGCTTCTTTTCTCTTTGTTGGTTCCACTCCAGCTAGATCAGCCTCCGTGCAGTTCCTGAACTCACCAGGCATGCTTCTGCCCAGGGCCTTTGTACTTGTTCCCTTATCCTGGAAAGCTCGCGCCCTCTCTGTCCTACCTCCACCCCATTTTCATCAACTTCAAATCTTTTCTCAAAAGCCATCCTCTTGGTGAGGCTTGTTTTTTGTTTGTTTGTTTGTTTGTTTTGGGTTTTTTTGCCCACCCTAACATCTCAATGTTCCCTCACTTCCTATTCTCTTTCCTACTAACTTTTCTCCCGAGCATTTATCAACCTATCACCCTCTGATATGCTGTATAGTTGACAGCTTTTGTTTAAATATCATGTAGAAGAGTGACCCCCCATAACTCTGGGACACCTAGGGAGTAACCAGGCAGCTGATCTCTGAGTTATAGGAACTAATAAAAGAATTTATAAATGCCATTAAAAAATTAATTTGCTTGCTTTTTTAATGACCTCTCCCTGTAGAAAGAGCTATAATTGATATTTATATATGTCGTGACTAATATCTCCGGAAGGGAAAAACAATTAGCCACTATGAAAGGTAATCATTCATTAATTTGAGCTCTTCTTGTGTCTTCCTGATGGGGATCATATCCTGGTGTTAGATGGGCTCTGGATCTTTCTGCGAAATACGAGACATAAAAAATGTAAATTCTTATGTGCAAATTAAAACATACTATAACTAGGGTACCTGGGTGTCTCAGTCGGTTAAGTGTCCGACTTAAGCTCAGGTCATGATCTCACAGTTTGTGGGTTCGAGCCCTGCATCAGGCTCCATGCTGACAGCTCGGAGCCGGGAGGCTGCTTTGGATTCTGTGTCTCCTTTCTCTGTTCCTCCCCTGCTTGCTCTCTCTCTCTCTCTGCCTCAAAAATAAATACACATTAAAAAAACAAAATAAATAAAATCAAATCAAACATACTATAACTAATACAGACATCTTCTTAAAATCCTATTTAAAGAATTTAACCATTTGCTTTTCTGGATAACTAAATTGTATAGCTTCGGCCACAGCATACCCCTATTTTGTTAATTTTGCAGTACTATGACGGATATATTCTTGTTTATAGCTTTCATTAATTGTAAACGTCTCAAACCCAAAGTGTATGTGTGTGTGGTGGGGAATGAATCTTCTCTTTCCCTTAGTCTATCTGGCAGTCAGGAACTCAGTACACAAATATTTCCAGATGTGTGCTGATGCTCGGGGTGCAGCACTGGGCGAGCTGCATAAGGACCCCTCCAGCGTAATGAAGACAGAGGTTGGTAGAGAGCTGTGTTATGAAAGCGAGCAGAATGAGCCCTTGGAGTGTGCAACAGAGAGGGTCCCTTGGGTGGAAAGGTCAGGAAACACTTCTCTGAGAAGTGAGATTTAATTCTTGAATTTTCTTGGCAAAGGCAATGGAGAAGGAAGGACTTTTCAGACGGAGGGAACAGTACGTGCAGAGAAATACTCTAATGGAGCAAAAGGATGAAGTGTTCCAGAAGCAGAAAGAAAACCTGTAAGACTACAAAGGTGGACACGGTTGGATTCCGGGTGAGGACTATTAGGCTTGATCCTAAGGGTAAATGGAAGGCAGGAGAGTCTCCTATCAGAGGCTGGTTTGATCTGTGTGCCCTGTGGTCAGTCAGTCTCTGCAGCCTTTTGATTTTCTGACCGTGTCCTTGCCTAATGGCTGTGCCGTTATGTAAGAACAATTCCAGACTCATTTTCCAGGACTTTAGGGGAACACATTAAATCCATTTTACTATCTATCATGTTTATTTGTAGGATATGAAATAGATTTTCAATAACACTTAAAGAAACTGCTAAGTAAGTATTTAGGAAAAAAGTTCTATTTCACCTGTAGCATCTATACTCTTCCATGTTCTCCTACCAGACTCCATGCGAGGCAGTATGGGATAGCACTTAGAAGAGCATGGATTCTGGAGCTTGGGCTCAAAGTCCAGCTCAGTCACTTACCTCCTGGGCAGTGAACCTGGGCAGGTCACTTAATTTCTCTGAGCCTTGGTTCCAGCATTTGTGAAACAGGAGATAATAATAGGACCTCCTAGGCAGGGTAGCCACATAACTAATTATCCAAACTGTACGTTTGGGAGACAGAAGGGGGTGGTAGCGTAGGCTGATGTGTGTAGAGCGCTTAGAATGGTGTCCGGCGCATAGTAAGCCTGGCTATTGTCATTACTGAGATGCTTTCGTTTATTCCGAAGAAGACTAGAATCGCCAGCTGATTGTAAACATCGACGTGGTTGGAAGGGACAATTGAGAATGTTTAAAACTCCATGAAACGGTGTCAGACTCGAACGTACCGTAACTTGAAGAGGATTATCTTTTCACTGAAAACTAAGCAAAGAAATAATAAATAATAAATAAATAAATAAATAAATAAGTAAATGCAAACTGCAGCTGTGCTTAGAAAAACAAATACCTTTAGTGGACAGTATTGGTTAAATGCTAATACAAGTACTTTTTAAAATGGGATTCAAAACCATCTGACTTACAGATTTGGGTGTTAGTCTGTCGGAAGCATCCATCAGGCGTGCATTTCACTTAGTTCTGATTATTAAAATAATAATTACTGGTTATAGAAACTTTGAAAATGAAAAAAAGAAGGAAATGAAAGTCATTCATTCTCCTTCCACTAAAAGTCACCACCACTCACATTTTGCCATGTGCTCTTGCATGCAATATGCCACTTTTCTATATGCTTTCTCTTATGCACACACATGTAGGTAGATAGGCCTATCATCTATCTCTCTATCTATCATCTATCATCTTTTCAATATTCAGATCATTCTATAAATGCATGTGTATTAGTTTCCTGGGACTGCCAAAACCAAAGTACCACAAACTGGGTGTCTTCAAAAAAAAAAGAAATTTATTCTCCCAGTTCTGGAGGCTAGAAGCCCGAAATCAAAATATTGGCAGGACCACGCTCCCTTTGAAGAGCCTGGGAAAGGGTCCTTCCTTGACTCTTCCAGCTTCTGGTGGTGACCAGCAGTCCCTGGCTTCCTAACTTGTGGCAGCATCACTCTGGCCTCCGTCTCTGTCTTCATGTGACCTCTTGCCCTGTGTGTCTGTGTCTCTGTATGCCCACATGGCCTTTGTGCAAGGACACCAGTCACTGGATAGAAGGGCCAGCTTAGTCCAGTATGACCACATCTTAACTAATTCCATCTGAAAATACCCTATTTTCAAACAAAGTTGTATTCTGAGGTTTCATATGGACTTGAATATTTGGGGGACACCATTCATCCCCCACACGGCATGTGATGAAGATATATGGCTGTCCCATGTAAGATGCATTATGGTCCCTCATCCTGTGGTAGCCCAAAACAAAATATTTGAGTCTCCTCTTACCAAGTCCAACATAGTTTCCTTCCATACTTGCCCCTAGGAATGTCTGCTTACTTTCTGGGGTAGGGCAGGATGTTTCTGACATCATCCAGGACCCAGGGAGGATAATCCAGTCTCCCGAGAATCATGGAGACTATGGTCTGGATTTAGCCACTTCACAGTGTAAAGTTTGACCTAAGAGTTAGCCACCAGACGGCCCCATTTTGTAAGGTCAGCATTCACTCCGCCACTTCCTGAGCACATGCCTGTCTCCTAAGGAACTGCCCTAGCATAGACTCATGTTTTCATACTTATGGGCCTACAGTGATCACTGGCACTTGTTCACACAGTACACAACACACTACCAGTCCTACTTCTTTCCACACTCAAGGTGATTTCATTTCAAAAGACCCTTTGCCTTAACCTGACCATGAGCCTCAGGTTAGGGCCCTCGCAATCTACCCCAAAAGATTTCTCTAATGTTGAGTTTCAGGGATAAGTTATTGGAGTCCTGTCAGTTTCCCTTCAGAAGACCCCTGGGCTCCTTGGGCAAATGAGAGCACCTCCTTCCTGGAACGATTTGCACTAGCAGACACTGAGAGAGATACCTGGGCTCAGTCACACAAAATGTACTGTCCTTCCCTCAGGCAACTGCTGCCCGACTGCCTTCTTACATTTCAGAACAAGTTAAGGACTACTAAATAATTCTTCCCATAAAAAGGAAAGTATGTGTCAGGAGGCTGGTGGTCTCCTATAGACCTAGAGGTATCTGGCATAATTTTAATGTCCCCCCCCCCAACTACCATCACCATGTGCTGCTTTTGAAAGTTAGCGTCACATCATAATTTGCATACCACCCTCTCACAGAGATATACTATAACTTAGTTAACTGTTCCCATATTTTGATACATTTAAGGTGATTTCCCATCCTTAAATAACTTGGCTAAAAATCCGCATCCTCTTAATGAGTATTTATTATGCATTTACCAGGTGTCAGTCAATATTTTTGGCCCAAAGAGGCCAAAGGTCTTGTTTCTGAGGAGCTCACACTTTTCTGACAGAGAAGGAAGACAGGAAACCAGTAAATGTGAAATGTATGCCCTCATAATTACAATGAAGAGAAATAAGGCAGAGCAAGGTGGTGGAGTCACAAGGTTGCTATTCCAGATGGGATGAGTGGGAGGGGCCTTATCGAAAAGCTGGTTATGATCCACGTGCCCATTCTGGTGAACTGGATAGGTTCTTTAAAAAGCACAGCAACATTCACATGAAGGTCTGTCTTTTTTGTTTTTATTGCTTGCTGGTTTCCTAACTGTATCACATATGAATATAAATAACTTGGAGATCTTTCCATTAAGTGAGAGCACCACTTACATCAACATGAGTGCAGTTTGCACCCGCAAATAATGAATAAACTGGATTTAAAAGGTAACGGCTGCTCAAAAAACTACGATTAGTATGATGTCTAGTTGATGAAATATGGTGAGTGGCCAGATGAAAGGAGACATAGAAAAGCTATGAAAAGCGGCTTGTTCAGTTTTGATACGACTGCATCTATTTGTAACCTATTCTTTTTTCTGAAGCGATTTGACAGCCTTTGCCCTTCAATAGTTTTGTCAACAAAATTGGTGCCAAATGAAGACCAGCAGAACTACCCAGACTCTAAAGTGAGTCTTTCACAACTTATTACAACTTACTAAAAAGACCCACTCTGCCTTCAAAATGCTGTCTTGGATATCACATACTTAAATGTTTTTGTTACACTAACATCCAAGCTCTTCACCATTTTATACTTTAGTTCGGTCATGCTGCAACATTTTAAGTAACCAGATGTTTAAATGTTCTGCACTTAATTTTATTTTCATTTGTTTTGTTTGTTTGTTGTTTTTGAGAGAGAGAGAGAGAGAGAGAGAGAGAGAGAGAGAAATTGTGTGCAAGTGGGGAGGGGGCAGAGAGAGAGAGAGAGGGAGAAAGAGAACTTTAAGCAGGCCCCACACCCAGTGCAGAACTCAATCTCATTACCATGAGATCATGACCTGAGCCGAAACCAAGAGCCGTATGCTTAACTGACTGACCCACCCAGGTGTCTTCCTGCACTTAATTTTTAAAGTGTGTGTGTGTGTGTGTGTGTGTGTTCTGGTTATTGTCTAGTGTCGTGTAACAAATAACCCCAAAACCTCAGGGCTTAAAACAGCAATCATTTTACTGTGCCCACTTCCTGTGTAATAGGAATTTGGGCATGGTTTTGACTGGACAGTTCTTATGCCATTTGGTGCAACGACTACATCATTCGGTAGTATGCATCGAGGCTGTCACCGGGGTGGGTTGGCAGGTCCAGAAGAGCTTCATTCACATGCTTGACTCCTTGGTGGGGAAGACTGCCAGCACAGAGCCAAACACAAGGCTAGAACCCATGAACTGCAAGATCATGACCTGAGGCAAAACCAAGAGTCAGTCGCTTAACTCAGGCACCCCAACCTATATTATTTTAAATCAAACCTCAAACATATATTAATTCATCCATTAATGCTAAGTTGTAAAGTGACATGATGAACAAATGACAGAACAACTTTTAGAGGGAAAATCTATTCATTTCAAAGGCTTTTCTTTTATTAGTACCAAATTGTTCTTACCTCTTAGAAGATGACTTCTTGGGGCACCTGGGTGGTTCAGTTCATTAAGCATCGACTCTTGATTTTGGCACAGGTCATTTTCTCACAGTTTCATGAGTTCGAGCCCCGGGACAGGCTCTGCTCTGACCGCACTGAGACTGCTCAAGATTCTCTCTCTCTGTCTGCCCCTCTCTCCCACTTGCGCTCTCTCTGTCTCTCTCAAAATAAATAAATAAACATTAAAAAAAAGAAGATGATGACTTCCTTCCAAGAAATCACTAAGCATTTGAACAGCAAAGAGCGTCCACTTTCCTATGTAGCTTCTGATGAGACACGAACTGGACTAGGAGTCAGGAGACCTGGGTTAGTGTCTCAGCCACTGACCAGCTATGTGATAGTAGCTAAGTTGTACTGACTCCTCACTTGCAAGTCCACCTCCATCATTTCCATTCTGTTGTTATTCCTATTTTACAGATAGGCTTGGGAAGGGTCAGCAGCCTGCCCAGGATCAAAGAATGGCAGAGGTAGAATCTTACCCAAATCATTTTGAGGCTCTGTTTTCTCCTCCGTCCCACGGAGTCCCAAATTCAACCTGTTTCACTGAAGAATAATATATTAAATGCTCAACAAACCTCTCTGAAAAAATTTCGAATTCTAATCACAAAAGCTTTTGAATCGATAACCCATTTTTATGGCTCAAAAATCCAAACAATATAAAATGGTGAAGAATCTGTCTCACACTCTTATTCCTGTTTATCTTACTCCCCTTCCCATCCTGTACAAGAAACCATCCAATTATTATGTACTTACGCAAATCAATGAATAACGGGAATAGTGCATTCTTATGTTCCCCTTTCTTCATATGTTCAGTCTCTATGGAAGATAATCCTGTGCCAGCAAATAGAGTTTCCTTGTCCTTTTTGGTAGCTGCCTAGTACCTTATGGTGTAGATGTAGCATTGTTTATTTAACAAGTTCCCTATTGATGGACATTAGATTTGTTTCCCAATCTTTTGCTCTTGCAGACAACACAAGCACAGAATTTTATTTTTGTGGAAAAAAAGATACAGAGTTCCTATGTGCTTATATTATAAGAGGAATAGTCAATAGGAAAAACTCTTAGTTCCCTGTTTTGTTCAGTGCTGTCATTCCTTACACATTTTTGTTATTTAACAGAAGACGAATTTTGTCAGGCTTAACGTAAAGAATATTTACCTTCTGGGGCGCCTGGGTGGCTCAGTTGGTTAAGCGTCTGACTCTTGTTTTCAGCTCAGGTCATGATCTCATGGTTTTGTGAGTTCAAAATCATGGGGTGAGATTCACCCCAATTGGGCTCTGTGCTGATGGTGCAGAACCTGCTTGGGATTCTCTCTCTCCCTTTCTCTCTTCCCCTCTTCTGCTCACGCTGTCTCTGTCTCTCTCTAAGTAAGTAAATAAACTTAAAAATTAAAAAAAAAAGAACCTATACCCTCTACTGATGTCTTCTTATCAGGAAGACTCGAGGGACCAGAGAATTAGAGCCCCGTGGATATATTACTGTCACTGTCACTTTTTACTAATCTTGTCCTGGGTTTGCTTATTTTAAAACTCTGCCTATACAACTAGATCCTTGTGAACATATTGGTCCAAGATCTTATTTATTAGAAGAACAGCTTCTAGAAAAATGTATCTTGGGATATGTGTTTCCTTTATCACAGTCCATACAATTATAAACCTATGCTGGATTGAGAAACGACATAATCCAGAGATGTCCATGATTGCTGACACAATTGAGGGAGGTAGGAAGCAAAATCCAAGGCAAAAGGCAGGTAGCTCATGATTTTAGGAGAACAGCTTCTCCCTATTTTCTTCTCTACTCTGTCCCAGATGAGGAGGAGATTCTAGAACTCCTTTTAAGTAGGTTGACTGCGTTGTGGCCTAAGTGGGTGTTATCAAAATTTCCTTCACCCCTCTTCTCTCTGTCCCGGTGTGAAAGTCTTCACTTTTACTTCTCTTTGTTACTGCCTAAAATTCCACCAATTACAGATTCACTTGGGTTAAAAGCACCTCATTTAAGAGGTAAATATCTTTAGTCATTCATGACTTAAAGTAAATTTACTTACTCAATTACCCTGTCCTGATACCCAGTGTGGGTCAGCCATGTACTGAGGGCTGGAAGGCAGGGATGGGGGGAGGGGAGACATGGGCAATGAGGTGGGATACTCATGGTAATTTTGGAATGGGGTTGGGAGAGACTAGTGGGAAGGGTGCGGCAGGGGAAAGACTCTGGGATGCCAGAATTGAAGAACACTTCTGATCTCATCACTCGAAGGGGAAGAAGTGGAGAAGAGAGGCATGCAGAAGTCTGCTGGGCCCCAAAGAGGCATTGTCCTTTCTGTAATCTTTCCCAAGAATAGCCCTGCTTATTGGGACACAATTACCAAGAATGCATCAGTTGCTTCCTCAGGATCTTTCCTCTGTATTGTTTATTTGTGTTTACTATTCCAACTGTAAGTTGGAATCTAAAGATGGTGGAACAAGGTACAATCAGAAAGTGACTACTGGTATATGTGGTTGTTTGGTTGGTAATATCCTCACTATCCTATTGGCACTGTGGTTTAGCCACAGAGTATTTTGTTTCATGGTTTGAATTTCAAAATTCTCAAACATATCATTACACCCACAGCAAGAACATGAAGAAACAACTTAAACTAGAGCAAAGATGTTTTTTAAGGGATGGAATGAGGGGAAGAAAAGTAATACACACATTTTCAAAGAACTAAGTTAACAATTTCCAACATGATTCAACAGCACAGAATCTCAGCTTCAAGCACATCTCAGTTCCCCATCCTCTCCTTTCCAAAGACTCCCCAAATGGCCTCAAGTCTTTAACAGAAGGTGCCAAGCTGCCCTATAAATGGCAAAGCTGCCTAATGCAACATCTGTGTTTTGACAGATCAACTTCTAGGAATCAGGGGGAGAAACATCGTGTAACACCATGTGCAATGAACCCTTCGTGAGCCTGACAGACATTAAGCAATAATGTGTCCTGCTTCCCAAACTTCACCTGTCAGAGTTTTTGTTTTTAATTTTGTTTTGTTTTGTTTTGATATCCGCATATATTCTCTGGTCTTCTTTGGGTTTTCACTCCTCTTCTGTGGCTCCTGGCCATAGCAAATACTGTACACAATCCTATCCTCCATTCTCTCCCCACATACCATAAATAGTATTTCTCCAACATCGACTCAATTTCTATTTTATATTTACATTGTACCTCATTCTCATGTCCCTTCTGGAAGACCCCCTGGCTGAGTTGCAGGAGGACAGATGGTGGCAAGTGCTTGTGGAGTATTTTAAGTAGCACTTGGACTCCTGTGGAGAACACGGGCCAAACTTCCGATGGCTTCTGACCAGGACTGCTTGGGTAAACTTGCTAATGGCATTTAACTTTCCTGTGCCTTGGTTTTTTCTTCTGTAAAATGAAACTCTAAGAAGTATATCACTTAAAAATAGTACTTAACATATAGCAATTTTGCACGTACCATCTCATTTGATCCTAAAATAACCCTGTTAGGGTGGGTATTTCTATCCACAAGCCAATTTGACCAGGTTTGCTGCAAATGTTCCTGATTCCGGGCACTGCTGGGTGCCACAGACACTATTGGTTCCTCTACACTTTTCCTTCCTTGCCAACAGAATTCTCATCTTCCAGGTGTCCCTCCCTTGGGATGAAAGACCCTCATCTAGCTCAGTGGTAAGCCCTGAACAACCCAAGTCAATCGTGACTTTATACTCTTTGCTAACGATTGTTCTTGAGGTGGCATATGACCCAGTTGTAGCTAATGAAACAGGAGATCAGGTCTGCTGGGGGGTTTCTGGGAAAGTTTTCTGGATCTAAGAAAGACACAGGTATGAGACATTCCTTCCAGACCTCAAGCCTGGGGTAGAGGCCTAGAACTGTGGAAGCCATCTTGTGACTATGTAGGGAACTAGCCCAGAAGAAAGTCAACAAGTTAGGATAACAGAGGGAAAAGACAGAAGAACAAAAGACTTTGATGATGGAGCCACTGAATTAAGCAAGCCTAGATACACCTACTTTAGGCCTCCATGTTCTGCATGATATGTATTTTGGCTCCAAAGAGACCACTGAACCTGCACCCATATAAATTTAGTACTCACCTAAGGTCCCAAGCAACCTTGCCTGTGCATTAAAATCACCCTGGGGATGGGTGGCTCAGTTGGTTGAGCGTCCAACTTTGTCTCAGGTCATGATCTCACAGTTTGTGAGGTCAAGCCCCACCTCAGGCTCGCTGCTGTCAGCGCAGAGCCTGCTTTGGATCCTCTGCCCCCCTCTCTCTGCCCCTCCCCCACTTGTATTCTTTCAAAAGTATACATTTTTTTAAAAGAGGTTTAAAAAAAATCACCTGGGGAGATTCAAGACATGCTGGCCTTCACAGAGGTTCTGACACAATTGGTCTAGGCTAGGGTCTGCAATTTGATATTTTTAAAAGTTTTGCAAGCAATTTTAAAGTGAGCACCATTGGTCTAAAGACTCCAAAGGACACAGAAGATATATTTTAGGATACTTCTTCCTTCTTATCACTGTCCTGCCTCTCACCCCTCCCTCCCCCATCATGTTCTCAGCATCTCTCAAACAGGGAGATTATGCATCCTAGCTTGGCTGGGACAATCCTAGTTTATAACTGTTGCCATGATATAATTATCAGTTGCAAGCCCCCTTACCTTAAGAAATATCCTAATTTGCATGATTGGTCCCCTTACTTAAAAGGACTGTTGGAGCTAGTTTAATCAAGACTCTTAACACCTTTTCCCTATTTTGGATAAGTCCATGCCTATTTCAGGGTTGATAGGAGGCTTAAGTTTGCAAAGAACTCCATTGGCTTGCTGAAGTTTATAATAAGTGCTTTGGTCCCAACCCTGGAGGCTTTCAATTTCAGGTGGAAGACTGAAGGTTGCAAGAGAATCTCAGATGTCTTGTAGAAAGTTAAGTATTTCCTGAATTATTTTTAGGTGCCAAGCTATTTGTGTGCATGTAGTCCCATCTGAAGGAAGAGGAATGATCTAAATGATTTCCCTAGCTTCCCCCAAGCCCCAGGATGTTCCGATAATGCACATTCTGCTGTAGCCCTTCAGAATTGGAAGAGGAAATTATACTATGAGAGCTGCTGAAGCAGAAGAGATCTCTTAATTTAAGATGCTGGAATGATATTCAAAGTGGAGAGCTGAAGCATGGAGCAAAGCAAGTTGACAGGTAGGGAAAGCAAAATCAAGGGAAAGTTACTGAGTTGTTTTGGTATGACCTAATGAAAGTTTCAAACCTTGTGCAGGATTAGCTAAGGCACTTTGGAAAACATGCAAATAGATTAGATGTGGGCATCAGAGGGGGTCAGCCCTATCTACCAGGGCAGCCAAATGGAGTCCGAATTTCACAGAGATCTGTCAAATCTTTGGGGGTGGGAAACAAACAGGATTTGGGGGATTGCTAGTTGGGCTCCAGGAAGTTATAATAAAAACTTGTAAACAGGAAGGGGCCATCAGAGCTACCCTCATTCTCTCAGGGAATACCTTAGATGTTTAGAGAGATCTAGATCACTCTGTGGGAGGGCAAAGCTAAAGGGCCTGAGGACTCACTAGAAACACTGGTCAGTTTTTAAAGAAAAGGAATTCTTTAGAATAAGATAATGAAAGGTGCCATGTAAACTCCTGGGTTCTCTGACACAAGTCAAGAAGGAATTAGAAACTGGAAGAGCAAGTTTCTTGCTGTTGCCCCAGAAGCAAGCGATCTCTCCTCTACCTCTAGGAGAGAAGCAGGGTCAACTTTAAGAATTGTTTCCATTATACACTGCTGTGTAACAAACTATCTCAAAACATAGGGGCTTAAAACAAGAACCATTTCTTAGGTCAAGATTAGGCTGGGACACTTTGCCTTTGCTCCATGTAGCATCTTCTAGGACAGCGTGGCTGACTGGGGATCTATTTTCAAGCTGGCCCACTCCCAGAGCTGGCAGGTTGGGGCTGGCTGTCAGCTGAGAACTCAGCTGGGCCTAAAAGCCAGAGGCCTTGATTCTTTTCCACATGAACCTGTGGCTCCAAGTGGCTGTTTAGGAACCCTCACAGCATGGAGGCTGGGATCCAAGAGGGACAAATGAAGCTGACAGTCTTGGGGCACTTGGCTGGCTCAGTGGAGCGTGTGACTCTTGATCTTGGGGTTGTGAGTTTGAGCCCCAGGTTGGGTGTGGAGATTACTTAAAAAAAAAAAAGAAGAAGAAGTTAACAGTCTTATTAAAGGCAAGTGTCTGAATGGGACAGCATCACTTTTGTTGTATTCTGTTGATCAAGGCAGTCACAGGCCCAGCCCATATGCAGAGGGGTGAAGAAATAGATCCCACCTCTCAGTGATGAAAGTGACAAAGACCTTGCCGCCATCTTTAATACACTTCATGAGCCATGGAAAAGGTCAGCCCTAACATGTCAGAACAAATGGCTATCGAAGTAGAACTTGCATGTTGTCAATGAGAAAGTGTCTGGTCCTACAAGGAGGAAGGAAAAAGAAACTTGGAAAGTTTAATATTTTTGGTGATTTGCTGAGGAGGAAGAAGAGACAAAGGAGATTTTTATTATCATTGCTATTGTAATTCACACTCCTGGTTTTGTTCCTAAATTTGTGCAGCCAGGGAAAGAATGCATACATATCTATACCCCAAAGCTTCAAAATTTAAGGTTAACATATGACTTAAACTATTTAATTCAAAAATATTAAGTTAATATTTACTAACTTGAATGCTTACTTAAAATATTTACTATGTCCAAGAGAGTGTAATGCATCTTATATTAACTATCAAGTTTTACAAAACAAGATTTCTGTTCTCAAGGAGCTTTCAGTTGACTCAGCAAGCATTGGTCAAGCATGTGCCAAATACCGTGGGAGGCGCTACCAGCTTGCAGATACAAAAATAGAAAACAGCACTCCGGGGCGCCTGGGTGGCTCAGTCAGTTAAGCGTCCGACTTCGGCTCAGGTCACGATCTCATGGTCTGTGAGTTCGAGCCCTGCGTCGGATTCTGCGCTGACAGCTCAGGGCCTGGAGCCTGCTTCGGATTCTGTGTCTCCCTCTCTCTCTCTGCTCCTCCCCCGTTCATGCTCTGTCTCTCTCTGTCTCAAAAATAAAAATAAACATTAAAAAAAAGAAAGAAAACACCACTGCATCTGCCTCCACACAGTTCAGAGTATAGTAGGGGAAAGAGATATGCATGTAATATTATAATGTCACATAATAAACCTGGCTTACACTCTGTAAAAGATAAATAATATATGTGTATAATACAAAAAATGAAAATATACAATCCAAAGTGTTAATTATAGGATTATGAGGGGACCTTTCTTCTTTATACTTTGTTTTTAAAAATTAACATTACTTAAACAATTTTTTTAATTTATTATTTATTTTGAGAGAGAAAGAGAGCACTTGAGCAGGGGAGGGCAGAGAGAGAGAGAGAGAGAGAGAGAGAGAGAGAGAGAAAGAATCCCAAGCAGGCTCCGTGCTGTCAAGGCAGAGCCCAATGTGGGGCTCAATCTCACGAACTGTGAGATTATGACCTGAGCTGAAATCAAGAGTTGGACCCTTAATTGACTGAGCCACCCAGGCGCCCCAGCATTACTTTTAAGACAGAAAAATGATTTTTTTTATCAGTTCCCAGAACTGAGATGAAGTCTCTAGTTCCTCTTGGAAAGAGTAAAGAGAAGTTCACATCAACCTCTTGGAGGAGGTGACATCAAAGTCATGGCTTGAAGGGTGAATAGAAGTTGTGGCTATTATTTGTATTTTGGGGAGTGTAAACTTGCCTAACCTTCTTACCTGGGGTAAGTTCTTTATTGTGTGCGGTCCTGTTGGGTCCATAGAACTGTGTCCCCTCAAAGGAAGTCAGAGAGGTAAGAGGCCCCATTTATGCTTCTTTTCTTCTGGAAGCCAGAGCATGAGTGCAAAACCTGGGTTTAGTCAAACTCCTTCCCAGGATATTGAATTTAGAGCTGGAGGAGTGAAGACAGGATGGGAAGAATTCATTTATAGGAGATTTGGAATGGTGCAATGGTGGTGACAGTGGTGGCTAATGGCAGCAATGGCAGTAGTGGTGGCAGAATCCTGTTAAATAAACAGCTGTATTTCTTGCTCTTGGTCCTCCTCGGTTCCTTCTTTCTGTCTGTATTCTAATCTTGGTTCCCTAGCCTCCCATTATTTTGTGAGTCCCAAAAACCCTTCCAGAAAATTCCTAAAAAAGAGCCAAACTTGGGTTGTGTTGTTTGAAGTGACTGAATGACACAGGAGTTAGCTAGGCAGGGGAGGAGGGTAGGTGAAAGAATCACAGTGTATGCAAGACAGAGAAGGCTGAAAGAGTACGGGTAGCACCATCTAGAAGGAGCAGCCAGACGTACGCAAATATATATATGGTAGGAAAAAAGTACATGCTAATAAATACTTTGGGGGTGCAGAGGAAGGCATAATCACCTCCTGCTGGGTGTATTAGCAAAGATGTGGTGAAAGTTAGCTTGATCATGGGAGAAGAGGAGAGAAAAGAGTAGTTATTCCAGGCAGAAGAAAAGCATATCCTCATTGAAAATATCCATACATGGGGCGCCTGGGTGGCTCTGTCACTTGGGCATCCAACTTCAGCTCAGGTCATGATCTCAAGGCTCATGAGTTCAAGCCCCATGTCAGGCTCTGTGCTGACAGCTTAGAGCCTGGAGCCTGCTTCAGATTCTGTGTCTCCGTGTCTCCCTCTCTCTGCCCCTCCCCTGTTCATGCTCTGTCTCTCTCTCTCTCTCTCTCTCTCTCTCTCAAAAATAAATAAACATTAAAAAAAGTTAGAGAAATATCCATGCATATTTAGGAATCCAGTAGTAACATAGTTAAATTTAGCGGCAGCATGGAGGAGAAGCAAAGCAGCCCGTAAGGTTGGTGTGTACTAAACTCTACTAACATTTCGTGCTGGGACATAGACTTTGGACTCTACTCGGTAGGTAATAGAGAGACAAGGAAGATTTGTGAGCAGGGAGTGCCATCATGCAAGTGGCACTTTAAGATGCTAAATCTGGCGGCCGTGGATGGAATGGACAGCTAGGAAGCTGCCGCAATAACTTGGGATAAGTTGCGAATGTCCTGAATCAGGCTGATGGCAACGGGAATGGAAAGGACAATGTACAAAACATAAATAAGGATTTGTAAGCTGACGGCTTCTCTGCTTGAAAAAATTCTACGAAGCTAGCTTTAAACACGCATATGCACACAATCACTGTGTTTATAAATGGGCTATATTTACATATATAGAGTATAACACACCACATATGCTGGCTGTAATTCTCTCTAATAGAGCAGTGAATTTGTTCCATACATTATGCAAAACAAATAAAATAAATATAGCCAGGCAAAAATGCTCTGTATCATTCCATGGAAGTGGGTGCATGGGGGTGCATGCATGTGTGTGTGCATAAGTGTGTGTGTGCGTGTGTGTGTGTGCATGGACTCAGAATGCAGTATGCAGCAAAAAGCTTAGACTGTACATGGAATTCTCAAATTCCTCTGCGGAATCACAGTTTTCTGTAACTCTGTTCTTGTTGCAGTCTGGGTTAGTGATAAACACAAGGGACCATAGCCAGAGTAGGTGAGACTTCATTGGGTCTGAATATAGAAAAAAACCCTGATAGTTCCAAGGACAGTGAAGTCCAAAAGGTTTCTTAACAAATACGGTGAGCTAAGGCAATTATATGATAGGCTGAGATTCAATTTGCAACCCTCCTCCTGCTATCCAATCAAGTTTATTGATTCTACCGCCTAATTATATTTGAAATTTGAAATCTGCACCCTACCTCACTTTTAACCCCAAAATCAACTCAAAAGCACCTTCCTGACCGTGGTGTCCTAGTCAGAGTTAGGTCTTCCGCTTTCTCACAAAGGAGAGATGTTGGCCAACTTCTCTGTTTTCATGGTACCCCCTTGCCAGGAAGTCTGTCCCCAGGGCCCTTTCTAAGTGGACAATAGGCTTCATGACTCTGCCCTCAGCTACATTCTGACCTGACTCAGGACTCACCTAATATATTCTCTTTCTCAGGGATTTGAAATTAGGACCCAGTGACTCAAATTAACTGTAAGTGTTGGAGCTGAAGGTCACGTAGAGTCTGGAGCTTCTGGAGCTTGGTATCATCTGAGGGAAGCCATGGTGAACCATGTGAAAACAGAGCAATGGGATTAGTCTATTGGGAGAGGGAGAGAGAGAGGAATAGGTGTGCCAAAGGAAGTGGAGATGACAGTCCCCATTACCCTAGAAAGGATAAGAAACGTATATATGAGAGAGAGACAGAGAGAGGGAGGGAGATGGTGAGACTATTAGCTACTGTAGTTCCTGAGGTGTTTTTTTTTAAGATTTTATTTTTAAGCAATCTCAATGTGGAGCTCGAACTCACAACTCCGAGATCAAGAGTGTGACATGCTCCACTAACTGAGCCAGCCAGGAACCCCTAGTTCCAAAGGAATTTTATATCTAGGAATTGTAGTTCTTACATCTTGAGGGGCCAAGATGTGCTTCCTCCTTGGGTTCTATGATATTTCCCCGTATCCTTATAACGAGCCCTTCTTGATCTCAGCCAGTTTGAAGTCATTCCTATTCTGTGCCCCCAAACATGCCCTAATTAACCATCCTACAGCATTTATTCTGTGCTCCATCTTGGCATTTACCATATTATACTGTAGCTGGTTATTTGCTGTTTCCCTTCCCTATTGGGCTTTGAATTCCTTTGAAGGCAAGAACAGTGTCCTGTTCATCTTTTGGATCCCCAGCACTTGGGAGAGTGACTAGCATATAGCAGATATTCAGTAAACGTTTAAAAAGTATTTTTAAGAGTTAGGGGTCAACTCTTTCACAACTTGTGTTGACTCCACCTTATTGTAACTATTTTTCCACTGGGTTCTGACCACATCGACATTACACACAGGCAATTGCTTTTGAGCTGTTCTGCGAGTCTCAGAGTGTGGTCCTAAGAGCTGGGAAATACCAGACTCCTGGCCACAAGGGACCTTGAGAGGCTGTCATTCTATGAAAACCTGAGATACTTCCACAGTGGAAGATTGGCCACACTTTTTTATTAAAAAACAGTTTAACTTCACAGGCTTACACACAATATTGTAGAAATATTAATAAAAAGCCAAAATTTTAAAAATTTATCCATAAGAGCATCACTGCAGTAAAGTAACCTGTTTTCATATGTTCACACCCCCTTCTAGCCCTTGTTGGCATGTCTTTATATAACTTTTACAGGGTCATGGTGATTATCTAGATACAATTATTTTTCTTTTTCACTTAATTCATCATAACTATTTTCCATGGCCCTCAAAGAATTCTCTTTCTGGTGATGGAGAGAGCCCTATTCAACAGAAAAAATGGGAATATACCATGGTGAAATAATATATCATAGAGAAGAACGAACTGCTATGGAAGCCCTGACTGACTTTGTCTAGGGGTGTTTAACTTGCCATATCTCTTTCTAAAGAATGCACATGCTCCCTGCCTCCAGCAGTGCGCGTGAATATGCCTTGCAACCTCCCAGCCGCAGGTCATTACGAAAGACATTCAAAGAAGAAGATTTGCAATTCCGCTAATAGGAATAAGTATCATTCACTGAATTCCTATCATGTTCCAGTGGTTTATGTATCTAATAAAATGTATGGCTCTAATAACATTCCCTTCACAACAGTACGAGGTCGTTGTTACTTCCCATTAGCCAGAATACGAACTGCCCCAGATTAGGTACGGAACCAAACTCTCCTGTGGATAGGATAGCACTACAGCTAGGAGAATCCTTGTCAAACTCAAATCCTCTTGTCTCTGGGGATGCAACACAGGTAGTCTCTATTCCCTGTAAATGCCATGGCTGCTTTCCAGCAAGGGGCTTACAGGAAAGTCTTATATTGTTCTTGAAGCCTTTAGAACTTGGTTTTAAGCTTTTTCAAAGTATTCTTTCTCTCATCTTCAACCCACACTATCAGACTCTCTTCCCAACACTCATGGCCACCTTTATGGGTTAAAGCACTGTTGTTTCAGCAGATGGTATTTGGATCATCATCTGGAAGCCCACTCTACTACAGCTCTGCCCCTGGAGTACTTGCATGGACACTGGTAGATGAGACCACATTCCTTGGCTTCTTATCACAGGTCAGGGTGATCTTTATAGACGGTAATGCTGGTCCTTTCTTCTTTGACATCTCTATTTCTAGTGACTGCAGTAATTGCACTCATATTTCAGTATGTAAGACTTTATCCGTGTACAAACACACAAACATTCTCATAAATGGTTCCTAGGTAAGGAATTATTAGCAATGAAACTGCATCTAAATAGGAAAAAGAAGCTGTCTTTGACTAGGCTCCCAAGAAGCAGTCCCTGAGTCAGGGGTTCATGAGCAAGGGACCTATGAAGCAAATACTCTCATGAGAAGCCAGTGAAGGAAGCAGGACAGGGAAGTGAAAAACGCTGAGCGAGAGTGTGATCTCAGGTGCCTGTTCTGCTTCTGCCTGATATCCAGGGGGGCTCTGGAGGGTTAACTACACCTCAGAGTTTGTCTCCATCTGAACAAGGGACTTCGACTTTGGTACTCCTGAGCAGTGAATCACTGACTTTGTGCCACTTATGGAGATGTAAAACTATGTGCACTTTCGGCTCTCTGGGCTGGGGCAAAGCTGACCCACTAGCCCTGAGGAGTCCTCTGAAGAAGGTCACAGGTGCTAGATACTAGGAGAAGAGCAGGCAGAAGTAGGGGGATAGGTGCATGGAACTTATAAAAGGCATTCCGCTTAGTAGAGAGTCCACTCCAGAAGTCCATTGGGTAAGAGGCAATCTCTGGAAATAGATCTGGATTTGCATTCCACCTGCACTAATGGTAGATGTGCAGCCTGTCTCTCCTTGGTTATCTCCTTTGTAAAATGAGAATAACATCTTCTGGAGGAGGTGTAAAGATTCAAGATGTTTTATTTGGAAGATTATTTTGTTGACTATCGTAAGCAGGTCAATAAATGGTAGCTATTAGTTCTGATTTGATATAAAGATAACTTTTGAAATGTAGTCAGCTCTGGGGAACCATATACCCCCAAAAATCTTTTCTCCTATTGTGAAATGTGCATAAATTGTATAGAGACATTGTATATATTTTTTCCATCACTTCACCTGTGTAGATAATTCCTTCTTTTTGGGAGGGCCATCAGTCTGGAAATCAGAAATAAGCCTCTTTTAAGCATGCAAACAGGAAGAAACTTCATTCTTGCTCACCAGTGCTTTTTAGTTTTAACTTTTTATGACGAAAATCTTTGAACATTTACAGAAAGAGATAAGAAAGCATAACGAAAGCTTGGAGAGTTATAATGAATCCAGTTTCAACAATTATAAGCTCATGGTCAATCTTGTTTCGTCTATGCCCCATCATTTCCCTCCTTCCCATATTATTTTGGAGCAAACACTAGATTTTGTATCATTTCACCCATGAATATTTCAACATGTATCTCTAAAAGGCAAGGACTCTTTTTTAACTTTAATCTTTAAATTTACATACAGTAAAACTTCCCTTTTGCAGAATGGATAGTTCCAAAAATTTTAACACATGGATAGATTCACGTAACCATCATTATAAGATACAGAATAGTCCTGTCACCCCTAGAGGATTTTTTTTTTTCTGATCTATAACCACAATACCACTATCACATCTTTAAAAATTTGACAATAACAGTGGCATCTGGCTGGCTCACTTGGTAGAGCATGTGACTCTTGATTTCGGGATCATGAGTTCAAGCCCCGCAGTAGGCATAGAGCTTCTTAAAAAAACTTGACAATAATATATACACTTTTAAGGATAAATATAGTCCTATTTCTCTACAATCATGAGATAACACACACTGATTCACAGCATCCCTTTTGCAAAAGAAATGTCTAGGCATTCATATGTATCATACATAGAACATATTCTAAGCATCCTTCACCCTTGTCGCTGACAAGAGGTTCAAACAAACATGACCCTTTGTAACAATTCATTCATTGTCTTTTGCAACAACAACCTTCCTGCCTAGTACAGATCACTTTCTTTGATAACATTGCATAACATCTTCAGTTCTCCCATTTACTAGAATTATCTACCTTAACATGACTATTTAGATGTATAGAAGAGTGGAATTGTCTTCACCGGTTTAGGTGAATGAAACAGTCTTTTTTTTTTTTCTGAAATAACTCAAATACCACCTTTATTTTTTTAAGAAAATAGTTTAGAATCTGAGATCTCGAAGGGAACTCAAAAGCCATTCACTTGGATTTTCCCATTTCATGATCGAGAAAAATCAGCTCAGAGAAGTTTAAAAATGTATTGAAGGTACACAGCTGGTTAGGAAAAGAGCTGGCACCAGAACGTGGTCTCCTGGTCTTGAGGGCTCTTTCCCTTATGCCATATTGTTGGCCATCCTGTTTCCTTCATTATGCTGTCACCTGAGTGTGGGCTCCATCACCAGCTGCATAGCCATATGCTCTGAACGGCAATGAGGAATATTTTCAGCTAAAACAAACAAACAAATAGGTGTTTATGAAATGCCCAGAAAAGGCAAATCTATAGAGACAGAAAGCAAATTAGTGGCTGCTACAGTTGTAAGAATGGGGATCTTACACCTGCAAACCGGTGCAAGGAATCTTTGCGGGGTGATGGAAATGTTCTAACACTGGTTTGTAGTGGTGATGGCACAACTCTGCAAATCTAAAACTGTATACGTGGGTGTATTTTATGGTGCCTAAATTAAATTGTACCTCAATAAACCTGTTTAAAAAAACATTTACATACAGATACTTAATTATCTCTTATAATAAGAGGTCAGAAAGAAGGTGATTCCCAGCTTGGTTCAGCAGCAACACAATGTTATCAGACTCATGTTTTTATTGCGTTTTTAGTTTACCATCCTGAGCATGTCGGCATTTTGTCCTCATGTTCATCCTCTCATGGTCCCAACATGGCCTTTGCAACTCCACGTACACAAGAAGAAGAAAAATGGCGTCAGTGAGTTCTTAGCTGCTGCCAGTCTCATTTTAAGAGGGGATCCCTCAGGGCACCTGGGTGACTCAGTCTGTTAAGTGTCCAACTTCGGCTTAGGTCATGATTTCACGGTTTGTGAGTTCGAGCCCTATGTCGGGCTCTGTGCTGACAGCTCGGAGGCTGAACCCTGCTTCAGATTCTGTGTCTCCCTCTCTCCCTGTCCCTCCCCCACTCGTGCTCTGTCTCCCTCTCTCTCTCAAAAATAAACATTAAAAAAAAATTGGGGGGTGCCTGGGTGGCTCACTCAGTTGAGCGACCGACTTCAGCTCAGGTCATGATCTCACAGTTTGTGAGTTCGAGCCCCGCATCGGGCTCTGTGCTGACAGCTCGGAGCCTGGAGCCTGCTTCAGATTCTGTGTTTCCCTCTCTCTCTGCCCCTCCCCCACTCATGCTCTGTCTCTCTCTGTCTCAGAAATAAACATTAAAAAATTTAAAAAAAAAAAAATTTAAGAGGAGATCCCCCAGTTGATTTCTTCTGGTCTCTCATTGGGCAGAAGCAGGTCACATGCTCCCTATATGCAAAAAAGGTTGAGGATGTGTAAATACTAAATGGACATGAAGTTATCAACATTGGCTTAGTGCTAGGGTTGGCCACGTTGCCTTTCTGAACCATAAAGAAGTTGGCCAGAAAAAGGCAGGGAGGGTTGAGATAGATATCGAGTGAGGTGCCAAGAGTGTCTGCCACACCAGGAGACTCCAAATGTGCTAAATACGGTATTATTTGTTCAGAGTTTTTATAGAATAATGGTTAAGAGCACAGACTCTGGAGAGACTGCTGGGATTCAGTTCCAGCCCCACCCAGCTCACTGTGTGACCTTAGGTGAGTTAATTATCCACTCTGTGCCCCTGTTGACTTCACTGTAAACTGGGGATAATAACACCTACTTGGGGCACCTGGGTGGCTCAGTAGATTAAGCGTCCAACTTCTACTCAGGTCATGATCTCACCATTCATGGGCTCAAGTCCCGCATCAGGCTCTGTGCTAACAGCTCAGAGCCTGAAGCCTGCTTTGGATTCTGTGTCTCCCTTTCTCTCTGCCCCTCCCCTGCTCACGCTCTGTCTCTCTCTCTCTTTAAAAAAATAAACATTTAAAAATAATAATAATAACACCTACTTCATACAGTTATATGAGATCTAAATGAGTTGATCCATGCTTAGCACAATGCCTGACATGTAGTAAGCACTGATGAGTGATTTTTTTATGTATGTGTGTGGTTACATGAAAATGTGTTATCGTGGCATGCCTCTTATTCCACAAATATTTATTGAATATTTAATATGTACCAGGTAGTGAGCTAGACACTTAGATAAAACTATGAACAAGATAGACTGCTTCATGACCTTGCTGAGAGTAGATTCTTATGGGAGAAACCAATAATAAATAAGTTAATAAATAAACAAGATCATTATAGATTGTAATAAGTGTTGTGAAGGAAATAAACAAGGTGGTGAGACAGAGCAGAGAAAGAGCAACTGTCTTAAATGGGGCAAATAGGAAGAATTCCATAAGATAAAGGGGAGATTGCATTAATTAACATTTTCTTTCAAGTATTACGCAGACGCATGCCTGTGTATACAACAGAAATATGAGTAGAGCTGCTCTTACAGAGTAAGAAATTGGTTCCATTGCTCTAGTCTGCAAACTTTGGGAATGAGGAGGGGGCAGGAGTCTCCTTAAACTCCCATGAGGCTGGTTTAGGGGTAGCTCCATGGGATGGCAAGAGCAATGGTTGGGGAGAAGGCCACCGTGGCCCCACCAATTGCAGCTAAACCAAGGCCAGAACCCTCCCCCACCACTGCCACCAAGGACAGCTGATGGTTGTTTGGTGATAGTGATATTCCCTCCCCTTTTAGTGTTAGAAGATTTAATTAACTGCCCAAGACTGCTCTTGATTTTTAATCAGGTTTGTCTGTGTAAATCTGTTAATAGAAAAGGACAGGGGATATCACAGCGACTTGCATCAGCTCCATACTGCATGTGTGATGCGTGACCCTATATCTAAAATCACAGTCTGTGAGAGATCATCTAAGGTCCAAAACTTTAATTTACAGCGGAGACCCGGAGAATTTGGCTAGCCCAAGGTGACACAACCAGCTGATGGCATAAGAACCGACTTGTACTGTTCCCTGAGTTGTATGTTCCCTGACAGGAGGTTGCTGGGTGGAGTTTAATTGAATTGACTCCACTCCCGCAGGGGCCTCCTTCTCACCCAGCACTTGGGGGCCTGTCATGCCTATTTATAATGCAAGATGGCCTCTTGCCAAGTTGTGCTTGTGAATCCTGAACTTAAACCTAGTCTCACGAACCCACAAGTAGGGGGAGAGCAGACTGAGCCGGCGAAACGTTGAAGACAGCTTTAAAACAAGGATTGTTTTGTTACTTTCAAATACTGATCTAGAGTGACAGAGACTGTTAACAAAGGGCAGCGGAGGAGAGGCCCAGCCAGCACCCCCAGGGGAAAGATCTGGTCAGCCTGCCTCTTGGAAGCTCAGAACTCTGTGGGTTTGGAAGCACTGTATGAAGGGAGACTGAGCAGCTGGCATTGTGGAGATGGGATCTGCAGAGACCAGGGACTGAGATTGTCAGGCGGTAGTGTTGCACGCCCACCTTTCAATTAGTGCATTTGAAGGAGCAAAAGGTGAGGAAGATAATAAAGTGTGTATATGCAGTGCTGAGCAGCAGGTAAAGATTGGGCAGACTCACACATTGGGGGCTGTGGTCTGAGACTGCAAGGCCTGGTTCTCAGGAACCTGTTCAGAAATGAACAGTCTGAGATTTGTTACTAATTTTGTCCTAGGAGACAGGCAGGCCCCAGGAGAGTTTGGAATTCCAGGGTGGATCAGATCTTGTACTGACAGGCCCCGCTCACCTTCTTTCACAGGTCACTGTGGTTTGAACGAAGGTGGACGCAGCCTTTAAAGAGGAAAGGTTGGAAAGAGATGTGGGAGAAGGTAACAAAGAGCCTGGAGATAAGAGAGGACTTTGGTAGCAAGGGGCCAGTCCCAGCTTTTTTAGGGGGCGGGGGGGGAGGGGAGGGGAGATGGGAGTGTTTTACAATTCAGTGAGCAGTAATTGAGCACTTGCTCTGTGTGTCAAGATGTGTATGCAAGGATACTGGGGTATCTAAAGTTTGTTTACTATTTATTTTGAGAGAGAGAGAGAGAGAGAGAGTAAGCAGGGTAGGGGCAGAGAAAGAAGAGAGAGAGAGAATCCCAAGTAGTTTCTGCACTGTCAGCACCGAGCCCTAAGTGGAGCTCGAACTTACAAAATCAAGAGTCAGACGCTTAATGGACTGAGCCACCCAGGCGCCCCTCTACTGGGGTATCTAAGGTGACTGAGGTACTAAGGTGAACAAAGCAGAAGCCCTCTTTTCACTGGCCCCAGCTCTAGTCTGAGTGTATGTGTCTGGAACTCACTTCTTTCTTCGGATCAATTGGTTCTATTCATCTCACTTCATCTTCAGAAGCACGGGGCCCGCCACAGCCCCAAGGTGTGTGTGTGTGTGTGTGTGGAGAAAGGGGGGGTTGTATTGGCAATTCATGGAATATTATAAAGTTGTTTAAAAAATAACTTAGCTCAACTCACCTTTTCTGAGGCCAGTATTACCCTGATGCCAAAACCAGATAAAGACTTCACAAGAGTTATAGATGACTATACTTTGTTAAAAGTTCTTATTCATTTCATGTGTTTACTTTATTTTTCTGCACGGTAGTTTTGTTCCTTCAAATGCACTAATGTATCTTTGTGGATATGCTTGTGTTAACACGGCCTTAAATCCAATTCTGTTTCACAAATGCTGATTCACCATTACCATATACAAGGCATTGTATAGCTGACTATGAGAGCGTTCACCACACCACGTTGAAGCCCTCTGGTTATGAGTCTGACTGCCCCACCACACAGTAAGTCCTTGAAGGCAGCATTTTTCTGTAACTCATGCTGTGTCCCCAGCACTTTGCATAGGCCATTTCCATAGGAGTAAGCATTCGATACACGTTTGGAGAATTGTATGTCAAAATCTATACACAACTTTATTTTTTTTAACTTTTTAATGTTTATTTATTTTGAAGGAGAGAGAGACAGAAACAGGGCATGAGCTGGGGAGGGGCAGAGAGAGAGAGAGAGAGAGAGAGAGAATCCAAAGCGGGCTCCAGGCTCTGAGCTGTCAGCACGGAGCCCTATGCGGGGCTCGAACTTACCAGCCATGAGATCGTGACCTGAGTGGAAGTAGGATGCTTAACCAACTCAGCCACCCAGGCGCCCCACAACTTTATTTTTTTATGTTTATTTATTTTTGAGAGGGAGAGAGAGTGGGGGAGGAGCAGAGAAAGAGAGGGGCACAGAGGATCTGAAGTGCGCTCTGTACCGACAGCAGTGAGCCCCACGGGGGGCTTGAACTCACCAACCTGAAGACAGACACTTAACCAACTGAGTCACCCAGGTGCCCCCGTACACAACTTTAATAGAAGGCTGAACATGCGAGAATGCCGGTAGGGGAACGGGGATGGGGAGATGCATTTGAGGTGGATTTAGGTGATGGGTTGGGGGGAGGGACAATGTAATGGGAAATTAGGCTGGGAAGTGGATAGAATCAGACTGCAGCAAGCCCTAAAGGCCATGCTAGAGGGCTATAATCTAGTTTTGTACCCAGTGGAAAGATGGAAGTGGGACAGTGGAAGATCATTTTCATGTTAGATTTTAGAAAGAAAAATTTTTGAAAAGCCCATATGTGTATCAGTTAGGGGGCTTTCCATTGGGAGTAACAGAAAACCTGATTCCAATGAACTTACAAAAGGGACTTTGGTGGTTGTGTTGGCATCATGTTCAGACTGGCCTGTCTCATGGTTGCAAGATTGTTGCCACCAGAGCTATTTGCTATTTCTCTCCGCCTTTAATGAAAAATGCGAAGTTTCATTCTGATTAGACCAATTTAGGTCTCACTCTCCCATGCACACATTCTGGAGCCAGAGCCAGAGAAATAGGATTAAACTGATTGGCTTAGGCCAATCGAGGCCACCTCTGTGGCTAAGAGTGGATCCGTCCACCCAATTATGGCTACTGCCCAGTAGGAAAGGGTATTTGGAAAGCTGAGAAGGCAACCAATAACGTTCATTGTACTATAACAAAATAAATGTCTAGAGTAGGGAAGAAATTTGTGAAAAAGAATGACATGGGACAATTTGCCTGACTTTATTAAAATTATCAAAGTGCAACGGTATTGGCACGAAGAACCCAGAAATAAATCCAAGTTGACATTAAAATTAGTCCATGACAGGGGTGCCTGGGTAGCTCAGTTGGTTAAGCCTCTGACTTCAGCTCAGGTCGTGATCTCACGGTTCGTGGGTTCAAGCCCCACATCAGGCTCTGTGCTGACAGCTCAGAGCCTGGACCCTGCTTTGGATTCTGTGTCTCCCTCTCTCTCTGCCCCTCTCCTGCTCATGCTCTGTCTCTCTCTCTCTCTCTTTCTCTCAAAAATAAACATTAAAAAACATTTTTTAAATAAAAAAAATTAGTCCATGACAAAGGTGGTAATTTGATGATGGCTTATTTAATTAAAAGTACTGTCATAATTATCAATTAAACTGGAAGGAGACCAAATTCAACCCTTACCTTGCAACATAAATAAAAAATTTCAAATGTATCAGAGATTTAAAAGTAAAAAAGTAAAATAATACAAACATTAACAGAAAGTTGGGAAAATGTGTAAACTTGGATTGGAAGAGACCTTTCCAAGTGAAACTGGAAACTTATAAACTATAAAAACCTATAAGAAAAAGAGGGGTGCCTGGGTAGTTCAGTTGGTTAAACGTCCAGACTTTGGCTCAGGCCATGATCTCACAGTTAGTGAGTTTGAGCCCTGCGTCAGCCTCTGTGCTAACAGCTCAGAGCCTGGAGCCTGCTTCAGCTTTTCTTTTTTAATTTTATTTTTTAAAGTTACATCCAAATTAGTTAGCGTATAGTGCAACAATGATTTCAGGAGTAGACTCCTTAAAGCCCCTTACCTATTTAGCCCATTCCCCCCTCCCACACCCCCTCCAGTAACCCTCTGTTTGTTCTCCGTATTTATGAGTCTCTTATGCTTTGTCCCCCTCCCTGTTTTTATATTATTTTTGTTTCCCTTCTCTTATGTTCATCTGTTTTGTCTCTTAAAGTCCACATATGAGTGAAGTCATATAATATTTGTCTTTCTCTGACTGACTAATTTCACTTAGCATAATACCCTCCAGTTCCGTCCATGTAGTTGCACATGGCAAGATTTCATTCTTTTTGATTGCTGTGTAATACTCCATTGTATATATATACCACATCTTCTTTATCCATTCATCCATCGATGAACATTTGGGCTCTTTCCATACTTTGGCTATTGTTGATACTGCTGATATAAACATTGGGGTGCATATGTCCCTTCAAAACAGCACACCTGTATCCCTTGGATAAATACCTAGTAGGACAAGTGCTGGGTCGTAGGGTAGTTCTATTTTTAGTTTTTTGAGGAACCTCCATACTATTTTCCAGAGTGGCTGCACCAGCTTGTATTCCTACCGACAATGCAAAAGAGACCCTCTTTCTCCCCATCCTTGCCAACATCTGTTGTTGCCTGAGTTGTTAATGTTAAGGTGGTATCTCATGGTGGTTTTGATTTGTATTTCCCTGATGATGAGTGATGTTGAACATTTTTTCATGTGTCAGTTGGCCATCTGGATGTCTTCTTTGGAGAAGTGTCTATTCATGTCTTTGGCCCATTTCTCCACTGGATTATTTGCTTTTTGGGTGTTGAGTTTGATAAGTTCGTTATAGATTTTGGATACTGATCTTTGATCGGATGTGTCGTTTGCAAATATCTTCTCCCATTCTGTCGGTTGCCTTTTAGTTTTGCTGATTGTTTCCTTTGCTGTGCAGAAACTTTTTATTTTGATGAGGTCCCAGTAGTTCATTTTTGCTTTTGTTTCCCTTGCCTCCAGAGACGTGTTGAGTAAGAAGTTGCTGTGGCCAAGATCAAAGAGGTTTTGGCCTGCTTTCTCCTTGAGGATTTTGATGGCTTCCTGCCTTACATTTAGGTCTTTCATCCATTTTGAGTGTATTTTTGTGTATGGTGTAAGAAAGTGGTCCAGAATCATTCTTCTGCATGTCGCTGTCCAGTTTTACCAGAACCATTTGCTGAAGAGACTGTCTTTATTCCATTGGATATTCTTTCCTGCTCTGTCAAAGATTAGTTGGCCATATGTTTGTGGGTCCATTTCTGGGTTCTCTATTCTGTTCCATTGATCTGAGTGTCTGTTCTTGTGCCAGTACCATACTGTCTTGAAGATTACAGCTTTGTAATACATCTTAAAGTCCAGGATTGTGATGCCTCCTGCTTTGCTTTTATTTTTCAAGACTGCTTTGGCCATTCGGGATCGTATCTGGTTCCACACAAATTTTAGGATTATTTGTTCTAGCTCTGTGAAGAATGCTGGTGTTACTTTGATAGGGATTGCGTTGAATATGTAGATTGCTTTGGGTAGTATCAACATTTTAACAATATTTGTTCTTTCTACCCAGGAGCATGGAATCTTTTTCCATTTTTTTGTGTGTCTTCTTCAATTTCTTTCATAAGCTTTCTATAGTTTTCAGTGTATAGATTTTTCTCTTTGGTTATATTTATTCCTAGGTATTTTATGCTTTTGGGTAGGCTGCTTCAGATTCTGTGTCTTCCTTCTCTCTGTGCCCCTCGCCTGCTCATGCTCTGTCTTTCTCTCTCAAAAATAAATAAATATAAAAAAAATTTTAAAGAAAAAGAAAGAAGGAAGGAAGGAATTTTTTTTAAGGTCAACTATTTCTCTTTGACCTTAGGAAGAAAGAAGAGGAATATTTGAACTTAAAAAAATTAAAAATATTTTAATGTTAAAAACATCAAAACCAAAGTCAAAAGAAAAGTGATAAACAGGAGGAAAATGTTAGATATGTAAGAGAAAAGGCATTATTATCCCTAATGTATGAAGACTTCTTAAAAATTACATAACAGAAAAATATCAAGGAGGAAAATGAAAAGAAAGCATAAAATTGGCAACTTTAAAATATTTTGAAACAGTGATAACATTCAGTATTTGGTGGAATGTAGAGAAGCTGATATTTTCATACATTGATGGCGGGGTCCATATCATTACAACCTTTTTGGAAATGTATCTGGAAATATCTATAAATTTATATATATATATATATACATATATATATATATTTAAGTTTATTTGTTTTGAGAGAGAGAGAGAGAGTGGTGGAGGGGCAGAGAGAGAGAGGGAGAGAGAGAATGCCAAGCAGACTCCTCACTGTCAGCACGAAGCTCAGTGAGGGCCTCAAACTCATGAAGTGTGAAATCATGACCTGAGCCAAAGTTGTACACTTAACCAACAGAGCCACCCAGGCGCCCTATTTAGGGTAAGTGTACATACATTTTGAATCAGAAATTTCACATTTAGGATTTTCTTTCGGGAATGAAAGCATAAGTACATAAGCATATATATCCAACACATTATTTTCTAAGTTTATTTATTTAAGTAATCTCTATGCCAACATGTGGCTTGAATTTACAACCCCAAGGTCAAGAGTCACATGCTCTTCTGACTGAGCCAGCCAGGTTCCCCAAAACATTGTTAATGGATGCAAAAAAAAAAATTGAAACAAACTAAATATTTATAAATAAGGCTTTGGTTAAGTAAATTGTGATACACCCAAATCATGAAATACTTACTAATATTTTATAAACTGTTAGAAAAAATAACTTAGCTCCACTCAGTTTTTGAGGCCAATATTGGTCCTTGATACCAAAACCAGACAAAGACATCACAAGAAAAGGTAACTGCTGACCAGGATCTCTTCTTATGAATATATGCAAAAATCTTCAACAATATTCTAGCAAAATGAATCCAGCAATATATTCAAAGAACTATCTACCATGACCAAGTGAGATTTGTGCCAGCAAGCAAGGTACCCCCAAACTCAATTAATTTAATATGTCATATTAATAGAATAAAGGACAAAAATTATATGATTATCTCAATAGACAGAGAAGAAAGATTGAACAAAATCCAACATCCCTTCATGACAAAAGCACTTAACAAACTAGGAATAGAAGGCAACATTCTCAACCTGATAGCGGCCAGCTACAAAACTCACAGCAACGTCATGTTCAATGGTGGAGTACTAAATGCTTTCCCCTTAAGATTAGGAACAAGATAAGGATGTCTGTCCTTGCCACTTCTATTCAACTTTGTACTAGCGGTCCAATCAGAGCAATTAGACTGGCTGCATGGCTATAATTTTAAAAACAATTTTTAAAATAAACACAATAACAAGCATTGGTGGGAATGTAAAGAAATGGGGACCCTCACACACCACTGGTGGTCATGTGAAATGGTATAGCCACTTTGAAAAGTGGTCTGGCAGTTCCTCAAAAGGTTAAATATAGTTACCATGACCCAAAATTTCACTCTTAGGTGTGTACCCAAGAGAAATTTAAAAATATATCTACATTTTAAAAACTTATACATGAAGGGCACTTGGCTGGTTCAGTCCACAGAGCGCTCAACTCTTGATCTTGGGGCTGTGGGTTTGATCCCCATGTTGGGTGTAGAGATTACTTAAAAACAAAATCTCTAAAAAAACTTATACATGAATGTTCATAGCAGAATTATTCATAATAGCCAAAAGGTAGAAATAATCCAAATGTCTATCAACAGATGAATGGTTAAATAAAATAAAATGTAGTACATCCATTCATTGGAATATTATTTGACTAAAAAAAATGAATTAAGTACTGATAGATGCTACATGGGTGAACCTTGAAACCGTGCTAAGTGAAGGAATCTAGACACCAGAGACCACATATTATATGATTCCGTTTGTATAAAATATCCAGAATGGACAAATCCATGGAGACAGAAAGTAGGTTAGTAATGGTAAGGGGCTGGAAGAGGTGTTGGGGAAAAGTAGGGAATGACTGATAATGGGTATGAGGTTTCTTTTTGAAGTGATGAAAATGTTGTGTAATTAATTATGGTAATGGGTGAATAACTCTGTGTATATACTAAAAATCATTGAATTGTTCACTTCAAATGGATGAATTATATGGTATGTGAATGACATCTGAATAAAGCTGTGATTTCTTTTTTAAGTGAGTTAGCTTTATATCTATTGACTTGGAGAGATGACCTTGATACACTTTTAAATAAGAAGAGAGTTCTAAAGTAATATATATACTATGACTCCATTTTTAGGTTAAAAATGTGAAAATATGTTTGCATGAGCATGAAAAAATTTCCAAAAGCTATACACTGAGCTGTTAACATTGGGGAGTAGGAAGAAAGAGGTTGGAGACAACGGGAGGTGATTAAGTTTTTCTTTATACAAATGTGGATTGTTTTCACTTTTTAATTGGGTATATAGGATCATGTATCAAAAAGAAGTAAAATGAAAGAATAAAATTAAACTATTTTAAAAGATCTTGGGAGGCAGGGAGAAAGGGAATTGGAGTAGGAGAGAGAGTGGAAGCAGAAGGAGGAAATAAGGTAATTGGGCTTGCTGGAGGTGATGAGGTCTTGCCCAAAAGCAGTAGAAATGAAAAGGAAACAGATTCCTAAGATTTTGTAAAATCTTGTAGATTTCTTGTACAAGAAATAGAACTTAGTTACTAGGTGAAGATGAGATCACTCGAAGAGAAAACGAGTTGTTGCTAATTGAAGATTCCAGGCTGGTCTACATATAAGGAGATGTTCCTAGACTGGCTTTGAGTTGGAAGTATTGACTGGCTCATCAGATAGAGACCCATGATAGATGAGTGCTTTGGGGGAGTCATCTGGAAAGAGGTAAAATTACACAGTGCAAGAAGAGAGAAGACCAAGGGCAGGATATTGAAGACCACATTTCCATATGGGCATTTCTGTGGAAGAATGAATATGTGAGGAAGTAGTCAGAGAGGAAGAAGGAAATCCAGGGGATTGTGAGGACATGCCAGGAAGGGAAGGCCCAGCTAATTTCAAAAAGGACAGGGAGATGAAGCAGGGGTTTGTACAGCAGTCAGTGGTTCTTGGTGCCTAGAAGGTCATTCTTTGTGCATCTACAAGGGAGCATTTTCAACAGAGGGTGTGGATTCCAGATTTCTGGGGGCTAAGAGTTCATCAAAGACCAGACTAACGTGGAAATAGCAAGTGAACACAATGTTTTTGAGAAATTTCTCATTAAAGGGAAAGGAAGTAATGAAATAGGAATTTGACTGAGAAAACAGGATCTATGGAAGGTGTTGTTGCTGTTGTTGTTGTCTTGAGATAGAGAGAGAGGAAGGGAGGAGGAGCGAGAGAGAGAGAGAGAGAGAGAGAGAGAGAGAGAGAGAGAATCCCAAGCAGGCTCCATGCTGTCAGCACACAGCCCAATGCAGAGCTTGATCCCACGACCCTGGGATCACGATCAGAGCTGAAATCAAGAGTCCAACACTCGACTGACTGAGCCACCCAGGTGCCCCTATGGAAGGCGTTTTTAGGATGGAGAAAATATGCCCATGTTTAATAGGCACTTGAGAAGGGAGGATTAGATACCTTTAAGAGAGAGTCTTGGGAAAGGACAGAAATAAGAATAACAAGTGGTAGAGTTAAGCTTGGAAATAGAATGCAAACTTTCATATTCTAAGAGTGGGGAGAGAGCAAGAAAGAATTATAGAAGATAAAAAGATACTTTTTTTTTTTTTTTTTTTTTGGTGAAGGGAAATTGAGCCTGTATCCAGGGGTGATATTTAAAATAGTTCACAAGCACTGAAGCAGCATCCAACAGGCCACCTACTCTGTGCCATGTTAACTCTAGTTACTGATCATGACAAGGTCTGAGGGTAGAGGGTGGGGCAGCTAAGGGGCAGGCAGCAGAGTGGAGAAAGACAACTCTAAAGCTGAAGCCACATTTCTTGGGTAGAACTTAGAAGACTGACTAAGAATCATGTAAATTCCTCAAAACAGTCATTTGCAACAAAAGAATATCATGCTATAAAATGATTAATCTGTAGCTCTCTGATTTAGAAAGTATTTTTTTATCATATAAATAATGAATGGCTTCTATACACTTAATGCATGTTGGCAAAAGGTCTAAAAGAGAAGGGATTGAGCGAAATGAAAACTGTTCACACTGTCTGGCTTATTCTCTTGCTACAAAGCACAGTGTCTTAGTTCACAGAGGGAAAACGGAGTTGCAGTGAATTTCAGAACACAGAATCTGGTGTTTATGGGAGGCTTTCCCTCTGAGCACCAGTCACAGACCTCTTGGCAACTCTGCTTTCCCACTGGAGGACGGGAATGAGATGATGCTGCCTAGCACTCAAGAGAATACAGAGAAGTGCTTGGGGATTCCCACGGTTGCCAAGTACATCATATGGAAACCGTCACCAAGGTGATCATATCAAGCAGCCACATGTCAGCCCCCACAGGAAGGCACCCCTGTATGTGTTAGTCTATGTGTTGGAAATCTTTCTCCTTTATCACTCCAGGGCACTACAGATACACTGGTTTGAGGCCGCTGGCCCGGTGGAGCAAACTCTGAAAAATTAATATGTCCTTGATCTAGGACGTGCTGTACGTGGCTGTAGCCTTTCAAAACGTAGATTTTTCTGACTGAGAGATGCCTTTTATCTAATTCTAGCCATTTAGATAGAGGTGAGGGATGTGTGGCAGACAACTATTTAATAGAAAGTCAAAGCAACATTTAGATCCATTTGGATGGGGGGGTTTATTAAAAATGTTTAAAATTTATTTATTTATTTTGAGAGAGACAGAAACAGTGTGGGGGGGGGGCAGAGAGAGAAGGAGACAGAGAATCCTAAGCAGGCTCTGCACTGTCAGCGCAGAGCCAGATGTGGGGCTCGAACTCACAAAACCATGAGATCATGACCCAAGCCGAAACCAAGAGTCTTAACTGACTGAGCCACCCAGGCGGCCCCTATTTGGATGTTTTAATTTAGTATCTTCACTTCTAACTTTCTTGTTGGAAAGCTTAAGTTATAATGTATATACATGTGAAGGAATTTCTTGACACATGTCACTTGTTTGTAGTTTAGGTAAGATGCCAAAATAAGACATCCTCAGAAGTTGTTTTTTTTTTTTAATTTTTTTTAATGTTTATTTATTAATTTTTTTTTTGAGAGAGACAGAGACAGAATGCGAGTGGGTTAGGGGCAGAGAGAGAGAGGGAGACACAGAAGCAGAAGCAGGCTCCAGGCTCTGAGCTGTCAGCACAGAGCCCGATGCGGGGCTCCAACTCACAAACCATGAGATCATGAGCTGAGCCGAAGTCGGACGCTCAACCGACTGAGCCACCCAGGCGCCCCGGAAGCTTTAAGGTATAAGGTGTGAGGTGGAATGCAATATATCTGAATGTACCACTGATATGTTGACCCAGCAGGACTCATGGTATAATCAGAAAACAGCCTTAGTCTCCTCCATCATGCTGTTCAAACCTGCTCTGTGGGGCTGCATGTTTCTCCTGCCCTTGGATGAATTAATGTGTAAGCCTTATGACTTTTGGGGTCACGCTCAAATAATAAAAAGCGTTTCTGGTTTATTTTAGTCAAAAATACAGTCTTATATCAGTAATTTACATGTCTGGTGCAGTGTCATAATAAAAAAAACTCCACACTTCAGTGGCAAAGCGCAGTAATAGTAGGTTTCTTCTGTGTTTCTCCCATCCTGGGTCTTCTTCCCTCCTTTTCTCTCATGAAGCTGCCTAATCCTCCAGGGTTAAAGCAGGGAAGAGAGAGAGCTAAGGAGGCAGAAAGTCCTTGCGGGGGGGAGGGGGGGGCTCTAACTGGCATAGCTTCTCCAGCAATGGCAGATGTTTCCAACTGATTCTTTCGTGGGCAGTTCTATAGGTTTGTCAGAACCACTCTCACCATTACCATCCTGCGGAGGCATCTCTCAACACCCATTTCCTTGACACAAGCAAGTTCATTTTGCCTGTGACTGGTTGCCTCAGATTCTTCCTCTGGGCCCTGGCCATCTGGAGACAAACCTCTGGGTTCTTTCTGCCGAGATCTCTGCCTTTCTAGGCAATCCTCATGGGTAGGATCAAAGTCCCGCCCACACTGTCTGCCTCACTCTCTTAGACTTGTCTTCCTTGGGAGTAATGACTTCCCCTACCGTGGCCTCCACCCCGTGTTCAGATCCCTCTTGCCAACTCTGGCCCTTTAAGATTTCTCAAGCATTAGGCAGACACCAGCCCATGGCAGTTCCCCAAACTGCAGGGAAGGCATCCTAAGCTCTCCAAGAGGTCTGCCTGAAGTACCTCTCACCAGACTTAAGGTGAGAGAAGAGCTCCCTCCAACATGCCCCTGGGGGTACATAGGAGGGATCTCTTAGAATACCTTCAATTCCTCTACGGAAACCCTTCTCTGATCCAAGCACTCTCACCAGCATCCACCTCAACCTTTTCACATTTTCCAGGTAAGTGAGACATTAAGGAAATACCCCTTTGCAAGTCCTACATAGCGGTCCTGTACCTGCTTGGAATGTGAAAGGGGTTGACAGATATTATCTGGGTCCTCTGTCAAAATAGAAATGAAATAATAGCTCCAATTTAACATCCTGTTACCAAATGTATTCTCATTCTCTTTCTAATTACCCCTATAAAGTTTCTTTACTAGGTAGACGTTGGAAAAGATCAAATGCCATTTCAACAAACTTTGCATGATTCTGTTGTTTCTCAGAGATTACTTGAATTATCGCTGGTTGGAGAAGGGTTGGCGATAACTTTGTTATACAGAGATTTTTATTATAACACGATATATTGCAATTCAACCAGCAGCAAGGATCCCACCACCCTGGCAGCGTTATTTATAAATTGTGCTTCCAGTCCCTTTTTCCAACTGAATGAGGGAAGTGATTTGAATCATAAACAACAACAAATTGGCTTCCTAAGAGAGAGGAAATGAGCAAAATATAGAATTTCTTCATAATCCTAAATGTTTTGTTGTGGTTTCAGCCAGATAACAAGTTCTCTTCTATCAGAAAAAACATCACCCCTACTCAGATAGATGGACACCTGTGCTGTTCACCTGTTTGGTCAGCAGATTTGCTGGAGCAGCATGGTGTCAAAATCATGGTGCTGTGGAGCGATTATGTCTCTGTGTATTGATCTCCATCCTACCCCCATGGAGTTTATAGTTGGCATCTATTACCAGACCTTAAGCCCTGTTTGTTCTGTACTTAAGCCCTTTCCTCAAAGCCTGAAGCATTTTGGAACACTGTCAACAAATCATTTAAGAATACAGGATGAATCTTTCTATACATTTTTTAAAAAGACAACCAGTTCTAGGAAAGTATTTCGATCTTACACCCATACATGATTTAAAACATCGAAGGTCATATTGAGTACACAGAGAACAAATTTTAATGGGTAGGATTCCAAAAGCAATAAAAGAAAGATAAAAGCATAGGTAAACTTGTGTTTCGTTTGTCATCCATTCCCTCGAAGCTTCACTAAAACTCTCATGACGTTAACAGATCTGCTTATAGCACCCAGCTCTCCTTCATGGCCAGTATTTTAACATAATATTTCAGCTGTCAATATCACTGTCAGGAATACAATTTATTTCATGCTTTGGGTTTATCTGGATGGACATTGTGGAGATGAAGGTGGCAGTGATTTAGTGCTGTTGACAAATGGCACTGAGCCTGCTATCCTCACAAATCCCAGTTAGTTTCTTAAGCAAAAGTGGGCCTGGCTCAAAGTGAAAATGAAAATGTTCAAATAAATTAAACAGAGTGCAAGATTTCTCAATCTTTCCATGGAGGAAAGGAAAAGTGAGGATATTTTATAAATTGGGGACCCTTTTTCCAAGAAAGGCAGTGACTTTAGTCATGGGCAGGTCAGAATCACCCATGGCTCTTTGTAAAAATACCCATGCCTCTCCCCTCCCAGCCCTCCCCGCCTCCCCAGGTTCTGACCTGTGTGTATCTGAGGTGGAATCAAGCACTTGTCTTTTTTAAAGCCCTCACTGGTGATTCCGATGTGCAGACACTGTTGAGAGGGCCCACCAATTGTTTGGATGGATCCAGAAGTTTTTTAAAAATGGACTGGAAGAAGGTCTGGCTAGAGGGTTCTTCCAGGTACTGTAGAGAGACATGTGTAGCATAGAGGGGATGGAGTGGGGAGGTTCTCACATCAGAGCTGGGGTTCATTCATGGATGGGACTCAGGCAATTCTTTTTTAAAATAATTATTTATTTGGGAGGGGGAGAGTGCAAGTGAGGGAGGGGTAGAGAGAGGCGGGCAGAGGATCCAAATCGGGCTCTGCGCTAACAGGCTGACAGCAGTGAGCCGGATGTGGGGCTGGAACTCACCAACCGGGAGATCATGACTTGAGCTGAAGCCTGCCGCTCAACCAACCGAGCCACCCAGGTGCCCCAGGACTCAGGCAACTCTTAACTATGAGGACTCAGATCACTTTGAGAGTCTGATGAAAGATATAGTTACTCTCCTCAGAAAAATACACATAGGCTAACCCCAGAAAAAATGTAGCACATACTCTCAAGGGCTTCTAGATGAGACTTCAGTTTTTGTTTTTGCTGTTTTAACAAGATGGAGAGATAACACTCTCATTAGTTAAGGTAAGGTCCCTGGCCTCAAGAAGCTCACAGTCCAACAGCCAAGAGAAAACAGTAACAATAAATCAATGTACACATAGGTAAGCAAGGATTGCAAGAGTTCTGGGGGGAAGGGAACGTTCTGGAATGTTGGAGAATTTGAACCGTGTGCTTTGAGAGGCAACAACAGATGAAGAGACGGGCGTGGTAAGGCGGGGGTCCCCCCAAAAGAATGGCAGTCATCCTACGGCACGTTGATAAAGGAGGTCCTATTGTGGAAGCTCCGCAAAGCTGCGTTTGGAATAGAAATTAAGGGTGAGCGTGCGATAAAAATGGCATTGATCCACGCTCATTCTGGAGGTCACTGACAGGGTACCACTGGTAGGTTGAAGTCTGAGGTGGGGAAACTATTAAAATGCCGATGAATACAGTTTTATAACAGACGCAGACGAGACACCGGGAAGAAGAGAGCAAGCTGGCGCTGGGAGGGAGGCCTTGGAGTCCACTGTTCCTTGCAAGGGTCAGAAGTTGGCCCGGTGTTTGTTCTTTACGCTGAAAGAAAACCGCGGGAGAGCGCAGAGTGGCGGAGAACTACATTCAGCCAGTGGATATGAAAATGAATTTTAGCTGCTTTGTGCAAAAACCCTAGGTGTGTAGACAGAAGGGAGCCAGCCAGAAGGTTACAAGAGGTCAAGAATAAATAACCACCAGGCGGAGGATCCCAGATTCTGCCCTTCCTTTTGTTGGGTGAGGAGCGCCAGGCAAACGCGTCCACAAAGGCTTTGGAAAGAAGCGGTCCGGCCGTCCACACGCAGCTCCAGTCCCGGGTAACTATTAGGGGAGCCGAAGGGCGGCTGCAGCCAGAGGCGCGGGGCGGGGGTGTGGGGGACTCCGCTCTCAGTGGGAAGCCTCGCGGCGGGGACCCCAGAATAAGTCGGGGGCGGGCCGCGGCGCAGCGGGCGGGCGGGGGCGGGCGGCCGAGCAGATCCCACCCCTTCCTGAAGGAAGCGCCCTCCTCGCCGCCGCTGCCGCCGCCGCCGCTGCCTCCGCCGCAGGTCACGGCCCCGCGAGGCGACCGCGGCCCCGCCGCACCGGAGCAGGTAGGCGCGGCGCCCGCGGCGCCCCCTCCTCCGCCCGGGCCGCCGGGCAGCCAGTGGGGGCGTCGGGCCCGGCTCCGCGCTCAGCCCGGAGGCGGAGCCCGGGAGCGGCGGGCGCTGCGGCGGGGCTCGGGCGGCGGGGTCCTCCCGGCCGCGGGGGCCCTGCTCGGCTCGGGCCCCCTCCGGGAGCGCCCCGGGCGCGGAGCCGCCCGCCCGAGCCCCCGCGGGCGAGACGCGAGTGTCCGGCGGCGCCGCGTGGTCCCCGCCGGCTCTCCCCCGCGCGCGAGCGCCGAGCCGACGCGCCTCGGTCCCTGCCGCCGCCGCCGCAGTGCTGTCCGCCGAGCCCCTGCGCCGCCCGCCGGCTGCGGTTCTGTCCCGTCCTTTGACAGGTGTCCCCACCCGCCGCCCCCTTCGGAACCCCAGGCCTTTTGTTGTCGGGAGGACTCCGGTCAGAAGCGACCCCAAATTTGGCCCCCGGGTCTCTCTGCCATTCGCTGTTCACTTTACCGTTAGCCAAGTCAGGCTGGCTCGGGGAGCGAGGTAGCCGGGAAGAAGGCACTAACTTGCTTTGCCCTGTGCACCGCCCTCCACTCTAAATGCACCGTCTTGCTTTCCTCTCCTGGGTGCACACTTGCAAAGAAATGGGGTTTTCGGTTTCTTCGCGGAGGCAGCGGTGGGGCGAGGGGTGGTTACCGAGGCCTTTTGGTCATCCATTGCAATAAAAAAAGTGATTAGCTTTGGATTATGGAGAAAGACATTATTTAGTGGTTTCCTCCTCCATAAATGAATCAAATCGAGAAGAAGAGTGTTTTTTCCCATTTTAAATTACATATTCCCTTTTTCTCTACCCATCCCAGTTCTCTGTCCACTCTTCCCTCCAGAACACTTTATTATATCACAAACGCTCCACTGATTTTTTTGTCAGGTTTATTCCGGCCAGACCGTCTTTCATGGCTGAGCCAGGATTTTGACTGCAAATGGGAGAACATAGCCCAGTTGGGATGGAAGCCTCTCCTCGAGTGATCCCATTACCTCTTACTACATGCGAGGTCTTGTCTGAGAACCAAATATACTAATGATATGTTAAAAAAAAAAATGTATTGGATCCATTACAACATAACAAAGCCAAATGGTAATATTAGTTTCTGCTTCTTCGGTTCTCTGCTCGAATCAAAGGCAAGTTTTTTTATAGTGCAGGGCTGTAACTCCATTCTGGGCTGCAGTTCATCATAAAGATAGGCGAATGTGAATATATAAACTCCATGGTAGCAGTTAATAAGTTGACCTACTTAAAGTTTTCAAGGAAAAATTGTTAGGCTCATATATGTGATATTTGCAGATCAAAGAATTTTTGTCTTAGCACTCATGCATTAAATCCGAAACTTTCTTTTTCTATGTGTCCTAGAGACACCATGTTTCTAAGATTAGCTATAGCTGTCATCTCTTAACTAGAAATGTGAGTTTAATCTTCAAGGCATAAGCACAGGAATTTTAATGGTGTATCCTTTATTTATACATTATTTAATAAATGTTTTGCAAGCTCTCCAACTTGGAAGCTCAAAAACTGGACATGGTAAATAAAAGGATAAAGAAAATTTGCTACCATTAATAACTGTTGGTAGATGTTATGACATTGAACAAACATATTAAAGGATTTGGAAAGTGCATGTTTATTAAATCTGCCTTTAGCCATAGGCAATTTGTTTGGATTATTTAAACTGATGTTGGTGTCTTTATAGCAATTGTTTAACTCACGTATTTCTCATCAAATGCCTTTCACAGATTGCTTTGTGGAGGAGATAGTTTGCTCTGTGGAATAATTTTTTGTATGAACATAATAATGCCTAATGTTTAGTCTTTGTCATAGAACGACCACAATCATGCTTACAATGACCTTGCAGGGTTGTTGTTTTTTTTTTATACTCATTTTACCTGCTTTGTGATCACCAACAGGGACAGCACTTTGCTTTACACTCTTGTCTGCACCCCTGCTTTGTTTCCCCTGTGACCTAAGCACACCTCTGCAGTACAATGGCCAGATTAATAGGGCAGCCCGCAGTCATGAAAGAGGAAAAGCTAGCTGGCCCCTGCAATTTTAGCCATTTGCTTTCACTATAATCTGGCCACTAGGGATCATTTCAGTAACCAATTAAGCAAGACAGACACTGACAAGATAATGTATTACCTCTCAGTCTTCCCGTTCACCAGAAGGATCTATAGCACTCAGAATCCACACTCCAGTGGTAATTAGGTTCTGTGAGGCTCAAATAAGATATGTACTAAAGTTCTCAAAATGAGATACAAAGACCATTACCAAATCTGGGTCTAAATTCATGAAAAGTCTAGGAACAGACTCAGGTATGTAATACATATTTTCCTTATCCTAAGGGTAACAGCAGAAGTGCATCCCTACTTATTGTAACTGCAGACTTTTCTTCCTGGTTTGGACGGTGCTGTGTGTCTTTATGGTTTTTCATAAACTGCTCTAAGTACTTTCAAACTCGCTTATGAGTTAGTAGCACTTTAACAAGTCGTTGCTGTCACCAAACAGCATTTCCTGTCACGTTTGGATTTTAAAAGATAACTTGCAGCAATGGAAAGTCTTAATGCAAAGAGATTTTAGGCCCGTTGGAATGGTATTTTGAGATAATAATAGAATCTTTGGGCAGTAGCCTTCAAATTTAATCCCACAGTGGTTTAAGTCAAGCCACCTCTGCTGAGTAGGGCTTAGAACTCTTTTCCCAAATAAGAAATGAATAGTTTTCTTTAAGCATCTGTAAATGGTCTTTCTCTATATCAGTACTGTCCCATAAAACTTTCTGTAGTGATGGAAATGTTCCATAATTTGTCCAAAGTGCTAGCCACGAGCTACATGTGGTCATTGAGCACTTGAAATGTGTCTAGTGCTATTGAGGAACTCAATTTTAATTTTTATTTAATTTAACTTTATTTAAATAGCCACACGGGGCTAGTGACTATCATACTGGATAGTCCAGCTCTGAATTGTCTTTACCTGTTTCCTGTAGAGATAACATTTGATGGTGATTATTCTTTAGAAGAAAGTGGAAATAAGCAGTGATAGAACCAGGAAATAAGATTTCACTCTGTCATCCTGTTATTACAAAAAACACTAGCATCTACTCTAAAGGATGTGTTTGCTGAAGTTCCATTCCACTCTAAAAAAAAAAAGTTTCCCTTTTTAATTTATAGATATTTGGTAGCCACCAAAAAAGCATCACCCAGAGTTGTTTAGATGCTTGGCCCCATGTGTCTGTGTTCTTGAACTTGCTTAAATTTGCTCTCTTGCGCATTATAGAATCACTTATTCTTAAAGTCAGTTTCTAGGGGTGCCTGGGTGGCTCAGTCTGTTGACTTTTGATTTCTGCTCAGGTCATGATCCAGGGTCATGAAGTCCAGCCCCACATCGGGCTCTGCACTGAGTGTGGAGCCATCTCTCTCTCTCCTCCTCCCCTTCTCCCCCCCGCCTCCCTCCCACTGCCCTCTCCCTTTCTCTCTCCCTCTGCCTCCTCTGCTGTGCATGCACTCTGGCTCTGGCTCTCTGGCTCTCTCTAAAATTTAAAAAAAAAAAGTCAGTTTCTGCACTTTCAAATTTTTCCAGGGGAGGGACATTTGGAGAGAGGTAGGAGGTAGACAGTGACGCACAACCATTTCCCCTTAAAATTCCCATAAATCTGATAAATGAGTACCCCTGCCTCAAGGAATGCCTAGAGCATCACTTAAGGATGCTTGAATACACTTAGGAAATGTTCCATATAATCCTTTGTTTTTTTGAGATTTACAATGCACAATAACATGGTGAAGCCTCTAAGATGAGATACATATACTCATTTAACTTTATTACTAGTGTTTCCAAAAATTTTTCATATAACACTTACAGTATTTTTCAAATCATGTGTCCTAAGTCATGAAATTGATTTAAAAGGTTAGAATCAGCATTTTTTTATTAAAAAATTTTTTTAATGTTTATTTTTGAGACAGAGAGAGACAGAGCATGAACGGGGGAGGGTCAGAGAGAGAGGGAGACACAGAATCCGAAGCAGGCTCCAGGCTCTGAGCTGTCAGCACAGAGCCCGACGCGGGGCTCGAACTCACGGACCGCGAGATCATGACCTGAGCCAAAGTCGGGCGCTCAACCGACTGAGCCACCCAGGCGCCCCTAGAATCAGCATTTTTAAAAAATGAAATGGAATATGTAGTAGTAGAATAGGAATTCTCACTATGCGTCCCTCTGAGTAGGAGCTGCTAGTGATTAACGAAATTTTTGGTTCTCCCACATATGGCAAATACAAGGCCACAAGGAGCATAGTGGTTAAAAGCACTACATTAACAGGACCCTTGGGTTCAAATCCTGACTCTGCACTGCCCAGTCCATATATAGTAAGGACTATATAAGCAGGCTCAGTGTTTGTAGTATTAATACATAAGTGTGTGTATCCTAGATCATGATGTAAAATACTGCCTCTGAAACTAGGCTTGGGACCCACTTTTGGAAAACACTGATCTGAGACAAATGTGATCATCAATTTTAACAAGCAACATCACTGAGTACTTACAGGGCTCCATGCTGAATGCTTTACATGTATTATTTTGTTTCTCTCAACAGTCCTTTGATATATATAAGCACTGCCACAATCCCACAGTACCTATATTCCAGGATGTCATAGAAGCAGAATCTGGACCCCGGACAGTCTGGTAACAGAACCCATTTAGTTCAACCCCCTCACCTCCCGTATTGCAGTGTGACAGTGATACATAGACGGACATCTGCAGACCTGTGAGGCTCAAGCATTATACAGCATTGCACAAGTACAGAAATGAGCAGTCCACAGGTGTTTTCTGTGGAAGACAAGTCCTAAATGATGAGAGGTGGTCATTGCATTATGTGTAAACTAGGGGAGACCTGTCTGCTGCCAGTCCGTGACCTCTGAAAGCTAATGCCCTTGGTCAGGCAGCCTGGTGACCAAAGAAACACGAATGACCCTGAGACTGCCTACGAATTGTGCAGGCTTCCTTCCCTTCTACCCACTTGCTAACTTCTGCATACTGGTTGTAGCAAATAGTCACAAATGGTCTAAATAGATATGTCCATCCCATAAATCCCCCACTTTTTGCTGCATTCTAAATTCTTCAGAATCACTTCTTGCCTGTAGGTGCTTCATGGTGTGTATATATATTTTATATATAATTGGCATATAACATTATATTGGTTGTGATGTGCAACATATTGATGAGATATTGGCATATATTGCACAATGACTAAGTAAGTCTAGTTAAAGTCCATCACCACATATAGTTACAAATTTTCCTGTGGTGAGAACTTTTAAGATCCACCCTCTTGGCAACCTTCAAATATATACGAACAGTTTTATTTACTATAGTCACCATGCTATATGTTATATCCTGAGGATTTATATTTACTTATAACTAGAAGTTTGTACCTTTTGATTTAAATTTTAATATAATAAATGGAAAGCAATGTTGTTTTAAGAATTTTATATAAAAGGAGATGTCTTAAAATTGGGTCTGGAAATCTTTTTTTTTCTCCCCTAGTGTAATCTAGAAAGTAAAACTAATTTCATTTTGGAAGTAGATTTCGGTTTTCCCTAAAGGTCAGACCAAATATAAGCAATCGCATGTCCGTAGACTTTGTCAGGTAGAATAGGAGAGGCAACAGCTTGTCATTGTGGTTACTTTTCTTCTTTAAAAAGTACCGAATGTCCTTGAGACATTCAAATATGTTCAAGGCTGCAGAGTCCTCCATCTCTGAAGACGGTGATACAGACTCTACCTGTGGAATACAAAGGAGTTCAGTCTTTGAAAAACCACTGAAGGTCATGTAACACTTTTAGGCAAGTGTAGACAAAGCTTAAGAAGTAATTGTGGGGGTGCCGGGGTGGCTCAGTTGGTTAAGCATCCAGCTTTGGCTCAGGTCATGATCTCACGGTTCATGGGTTCGAGTCCCACGTCGGGCTCTGTGCTGACAGCTCAGAGCCTGGAGCCTGCTTCAGATTCTGTGTCTCCCTCTCTCTCTCCCCCTTCCCTGCTTGTGCTCTCTCTCTCTCTTTCCCTTAAAAATAAATAAACATTAAAAAAATTTTTTTCAATTAAAAAAAAGAAGTAATTGTGATTAACTGTGGCAGTAGAGGAAATTAGCCTGTAGTTTAAATGGTGTTATTTAATTCTGCAATAATTATAATGAATTATAATGGTTTTCAACTGAATGTAAACATAAATGTCTCCAGAAATAACATAGCCTTACATCAAACATTTCATTTATTAACAAAGTAGACTTCTTCCTGGGTTGTTTTTTTTTACACTTATAATGGCTTAGCTGCCAAAGAAATATTTTAAGTGGTAATAATTGGAAGTTTTAAAGAATAAATTAAAACTATACATAACCGAGGTCACCTGGCTGGTTCAGTCGTTAGAGCATGCAATGCTTGATCTCGGGGTTGTGACTTCAAGCCCTATGTTGGGGGTACAGAGTACTTTAACAAGAAGACAAAAACAAAACTGTACATAGTCAAAATGGACATTATATTATTTAAACGGGGCTGGTTACTAAGACAGTCTTTCAAATTAGTTTTCATTCTATTGATTCATGAGTGGAAGGTGTTAATTAAGAAATACTGATGTCATTGTACAGCATTTCAAATAGAAATATTATTTTTTACTGAAGTGTTTTGTAAATTAGAATTCTGTAATGAAATTGTCCTGGAATTTCTAGGGGAAATATATCTCCTGGAATTTCTAAATTCTACTTTTCACTAAAACTTAAATTATATTTACATAGAAACACCAGTAACTAAAATATACCTACATGCAGTAGCAGGAACATTCACTTATGGATGACAGTTTTTCTTTCTTGTGGTATTATGTTCCCACATATCTTAGACTTATGTCATTTTGAAAATTTTACCAGTCCTGTCAATGACAGCAGTGTTCACAAGAACAATATTTATCGCCCTGTAATTTTAGCAGCTAATAGAATTGTTCCTGAATGAGCAGATTATTTTTTCTATGACATTTTGATTGGTGTTTTTCCATTTTCATTTGAGCTTATATGTGGCATAAGAATTGACTTCTATGAAAAGAGGAGGGTTGCCATTTGTATACCAAAATTTTGATTGTCTCTGTATGCGTGTGAAAATAAAGACAACAGTTTTCCATTAACTGATTTGGGGGAAGGGATACTGTTGTGATCAAATAGTGGCCACATGATGATCTTTTAAGATCAGACCATTGAACCAAGTGAGCGTACAGTTACAGGGCCATAAATTTGGCAATTCGGAAATGGTGTTCTTTATTAGCTGTTGGTCACCATTTGTGAAATCCTTAGCGTGGCCCCTGGCCCAGAGTAACTTTTTTATTTTCACTCTTACGGCCTATGCATATTTTACACTCGTTCTTGACATACTGTCTCTGTTAAGGCTGACTTAACAGGACTCTGATGTTGAACCTAGGCTGACTTCAGTTTCGCGTATCTCCTGGTTTCCTTGCTTGTGGCGTGTTTACCTTGACTTTCCAGTTTAATCATTGTTTCTTTTGTGTAGAGATTATGTCACATAATCTTTTTGTATCCCACCCAGTTGTCTGAGGATGGAGGTTGGCAAACTATTTTGTAAATAAAGTTTTATTGGAACACAGCCGTGCCTGCTGGTTGCATATTACCTGTGACTCTTTCTATACTACCGCTACAGAGTCAAGTAGTTGAAACAGCCCATCTGGCCCATAAAGCTGAAAATCTGTACTATCTGGCCCTTTATAGGAAAAACTTATCAACCCCTGTTCATATGATACTCTTCTTATGGTATCCGTGAAGAAAATGTGGAAAAAATGGCCTATCATATATAGTTAATTATACACAGTTAATTGCTTCCTGTAGGAGCAGATTTCACATGTGAATGACTAAATGAGTGACAAATACTTCTCTCTTCCTATTGCACTGTCCATTGCCTATGCAAGAAGGTGTCATCACCATAGGCTTAGGTATCATATAGATCTGGGTCGCTAGCTGTGTAACTTTGAATAAATTACCTAATCCTTTTTAAGCTATTATAGGTACTATGGCACCACTGTTGGAAGATAGTCCTCTGAGCGTCCTGTGCATTTTGACAGGTCTTTACAAAGAGAGGCACCGACTGTGCTTTTGTCCTGGGTTGTCTTTTCAAGGATGTTTGTGTAATGAACAGTCTTGGATATAGAGGTAGTGTTGCCCTCAGAAGCAAGGGGCAGGCATGCTTACATCTAGTATAATAGATTTGCGTTTCCCCAGGTCAGAGTTCCTCTCCAGGAATGCTGCTCACTGTGTGTGCAGGTATCACATGACCCTCTTTGTGGCACCTTGCAGGAATTGAGCTGGAGAACGGTACAAGAAAATGCAGGTACTCCAGCTACTGCTGTTGCTGAGAGTAATAAAGTCCTTTGTCCCTGACCTGGGAGTCTTGGGTCTTATGCCAGCATCTATGAAACTGTGGCAGATAACTTGTGCAAATAGCATAAAATCCCAGACCTTTCCAATTCTCAGACACCTATTCTGTGGGGTTATTATGAGACTTGAATAAGGTAGTGAATATTAGACATTTAACACAGTGCCTGGCAGATAGTAAGTGCCCAATAAATGTTAGCTATTATTATCTAGCTGGTTATTAACTCTGAGGTATGAAGTTGAGTCCCAGTTTGGGTTTTTTTTCAACATTTTTTATTTATTTTTGGGACAGAGAGAGACAGAGCATGAACGGGGGAGGGGCAGAGAGAGAGGGAGACACAGAATCGGAAACAGGCTCCAGGCTCCGAGCCATCAGCCCAGAGCCTGACGCGGGGCTCGAACTCACGGACCGCGAGATCGTGACCTGGCTGAAGTCGGACGCTTAACCGACTGAGCCACCCAGGCGCCCCAAGAGTCCCAGTTTTGTGTGGACAACTTATATCTTAAGATAGTGGTTTTTCAAAATGTAGGTCGACAGAGCTGTGAAAACAGTGAAGTAGATTAATTTTTGTAATGAAACAGAAAATATAATACAATAGAATAAAGAAAATATGCAAGTGCAAAATATGTAGTAAGGATAAATATTGATTTGTAAAACCTTTAGTTTCAGTTATATGTGTGTGTGTGTGTGTGTGTGTATGTGTATTTTGGGCTGTGATATATTTTTGTTTACTGTCAGTCGTGGTCAAAGAAGTTGGAAAGCCACTGCTGCCCTAATACATATATGGAACTATACAGAAAAACTTTTGTTCATGAGAGCATAGAATTCCTGTTTTAGTTCTCATTCTGGAAAAGGGGCATAAAAGGCTACTCTCCCTCATCTAGGTGTGACTGCTGAGACGGAATGACCTGAAATTCAGTTTGTTTACCGTCTGCAAACCATGTGGTTCATTTTGCCAATGATAGCAGAAAATGAATATAGCCACAGGTTATTTTCAGAAGGAAGGGTTTTTTTGTGGTTATGTTAGCATTATCCAATAGAACTTTCTATGTTGATGAAAATGTTCTGTTTCTGCACTGTGCAGTACAGTAGCCACTATCTGTTGAGCACTGTAATGTGCAACTGAGGAACTGAATTTTTAACTAAAAATTTAAAAAAAAATTTTAAGTGTAAAAAAATTTTATTTTTGAGAGAGAACAAGACCATGAATGGGGGAGGGGCAGAGACAGAGGGAGGCAGAGAGAATCCCAAGCAGTCCCCATGCTGTCAGCACAGAGCCTGATGCGGGGCTCGAACTCATGAACTGTGAGATCATGACCTGAGCTGAAATCAAGAGTCAGATGCTTAACCAACTGAGCCACCCAGGCACCCCAACTAAAAATTTTAATTAGGATTAATTTAACTTTAAATAGCCATGTGAGGCTGTTGGACAACACAGTTTTATTTAGACAACACAAAGTTGTGGTTTCCTCCAGTACAATTAACCATGTGGTTTGGCTTCTGATACTGTCCTAGGGTACAGCACCCTTCCACTGGGTTGTTCAAACAACCATTGACCCTTGCCCATGGCTGGCTTGGGCAATCATTTGGGTGAAGAAGTGCTTGAGGAGTTGCTGCCTTGGACAGCGCCACACACCAGGAGAAAATGTCAAGGAGCTGTAGGTAGAGATTCTCAACCCTGGCTGTGCAGTAGAATCATCTGAAGAGCTGTAAAAATTCAGGCTGCATTTCAGACCAAATCAGACATTTTTAAAAAGTTCCCTGGGTGCTCTTTCATTCCATCTGCTGGGCAGCCTGTGCACTTCGGTGCTCCATCACGCTATCACAGGCTTGCCTGTGGTCATATGGGCAGGGAAATGGGCACACGAAAGACAGTGGACCCCTCCCTTATCTTAAACAGAAAGACTCCAACTTATCTTTGGTGTTGATTGCTGAGCTGTTTCCCACCCAGTTGCCCTTGCAACAGAGGTCCCCTTGCTCAGTGGGGATTTGCAGATTTGTGCATGATAGAATTGAGCTTCAAAGAAAGAAAAATATAGGCTCTTATTGACCAATTCACATGTGCAATGCTTTCCATTTATATATCCAGCAAACCTTTATAGAGGCCCTACTGTATGTTTGAGGTAAAGTGTGCTTGCTCAGTCTCATGGGAGAGACCGACATGTAAATAGTTATCCTACAGCAGGGTAAGCATAATATGGAGAGAAGAATCACTATGTGCCTTGAGAGCACCCAGGAGCACCCAGGGTGACAGAGATAGTGACACCCAAACTGAGTCTTACAGGATAAAAAGGAGTAGTCACATGAAGAAGGGGGAAAATGAACAAAAGAGCAGATACAGCCTGGGAGGAGGCCCTGGCTTAAATTTTCTGTTCCTCTAAAAGATGCCTGTTGGTTAAGTGTCCAACTTCAGCTCAGGTCATGATCTCACAGTCAGTGGGTTCAAGCCCCATGTCAGGCTCTGTACTTGACAGCTCAGAGCCTGGAGCCTGCTTCGGATTCTGTGTCTCCCTCTCTCTCTGCCCCTCCCCCACTCATGCTCTGTCTCTCTCTCAAAAATAAATAAATGTTTTTTTAAAGTAAAAAAAAAATTTCTGTCTCTCTAAGATTGAACTCCATAAGATACCTTCCTCATAGAGAAGACCCTCCCTGCAGTTTTGCAAACCTCACGGGATATCCTTATCCTAACTGGGCTTTATCATTTATTGATTCACTCACTCATTTATTCATTCATTCAACAAGTATGGCGTATTGAGGTGTTACTGTGTGCAGACATCATCTAGGTGCTGGTGATAGAACAGTGAACAAAACAGCATCTCTGCCGTCAGGGAGCTTTATTGTCTATTGGAGAAGACCAACCAGAAATAGATAAATAAGGAAATAGTATAGTGTGTGACAAATGTGTTATGGAGAAAAAGAAAGAGTTTGGAAATACCCAAGAGAGTGCTCTGAGAACTAGAAGTCTCGTAGCATGCTCTCTCTCTACAAACTTACTAGCATTTCTTACCTCTTTTTCGAAACTAGACCTGGATCCTGCAATCATTTTCTTTCATTCAAGACTGGCCATCCACCTGTGTCCATAACCCCATGACCTCCTACCTCTTCCACCACCTAACTGTGTCAACAAGACCTTTCACACCCACCTCCCCTACATATCACATCTTGTGTTTTCACTCCCTTTTAATGTTTTCTGGTCCTCTGCTGGTTCCTCCCATTCTTTTCCTCTGCCCCAAGAGAATCCATGTCTCATAATGACCTTGACCTTTTGGCTGACTGCTCTCTCACTCTTCCATATGGGCCACTGCATGAAAAGGTGTGTCATGCAAACATGGTAGAGCACCTTCCACCCTTTCTCAGCACTCCTATCCATCCAGATCCTAGTCACTTCATTCATTCCTTGAGGAACTGAGGACCAGGTTCCACATCTCCTCTGCCTCCCTGGCTCCCCAACTCTTGTCATAACCCTTGACAATGACACCATCATGGAACATCTGACCATAAATCTGGCTTCAAAATCCCCAGGACCATTTTAATAAGTTCATCTCCAGCTAAACCATAGCTGCTCACTCCCAACCCTCCACACAAATTCTTGTTCAAAATACCTTTCACATCAGAAATCTTTTTTTTTAATGTTTATTTAATTACAGAGAGAGCGCGAGTGGAGGAGGGGCAGAGAGAGAGGAAGGAGAAAATCTCAAGCAGGCTCCATGCTGTCAGTGCAGAGCCCGACGTGGGGCTTGAACCCATGAACGCTGAGATCATGACCTGAGCCGAAATCAAGAGTTGGAGGCTTAACTGACTGAGCCACCCAGGCGCCCCCTCAGAAATCTCAACCTCGGTGTCCCATTCTCTCTGAACATCACTATACATCCTTCTAGCTATTCCATACCCTACTCTCTCCGCCTCTTTAACATCACTGAGGCATCCAGTCTCTTGACTTCCTTCAGCTGCCCTAACTCTTCCTTATAAATGCAAATAGAGTCATATCTGTCTTCATGTCCTTTCCTCAGAGGATGTGGTATCCTGTTTTCCGCATGTTTAAGGCCACCACATTACCTGAACCCTGAGTACCATCTCCTCATGCTTCCTTCAAGACCTTTGCTCTGTTAGTATTCCTCTTTTCTGTGGTCTTTTATCTCTTCCCTTTACCATCTCCTCCTGTTAGCGAAGCATTCGCAGGTTACTTCCATAAAAATAATTCTCATCTCTACAAGAACACTATACAGTCTTGTGAAATATTGTTGGAGGTATATAAATGTATATCTCACACGGAAAAATGATCACAAAAATAAGTTTAAAAAGTATTAAGACAGGGGCGCCTGGGTGGCTCAGTCGGTTGAGCGTCTGACTTCGGCTTGGGTCATAATCTCACCGTTCGTAAGTTTGAGCCCTGCGTCGGGCTCTGTGCGGACAGCTCAGAGCCTGGAGCCTGCTTTGGATTCTGTGTCGCCCTCTCTGTGCCCCTCCCCAGCTTGCGCTCTGTCTCTCTCTCTCTCTCTTGAAAATAAATAAAACATTTAAAAAAAAGTATTAAGACAGATTTATTGATTTTGTTTTAAATTTTTTTTTATTTTTGTAGTAAAATACTCATAATATAAAATTACAGGGGCACCTGGGTGGCTCAGTTGGTTGAGCACCCAACTCTTGATTTCGGCTTAGGTCATTATCTCACCGTTTGTGAGACTGAGCCCTGTGTCGCATTCTGTGCTGACAGCCCGGAACCTGCTTGGGATTCTCTCTCTCCCTCTCCCCTACTCTCTCTCTTTCTCTCTCAAAATATAATAATATAATATAATATAACATAATATAATATATTATAATATGTATAATATAATATATAAATAAAATTACTATTTTAACCAATTTTAAGTACACAGTCAGTGGTGTTAACTGTATTCACATTGTTTCACACTCAATCTCCAAAGTTCTTTTTTTTTTTTTTTTTTTTTTTTTAGACCAGGAAGGTGGTATATATTTAAATTTTTTTTTTTTAACGTTTATTTATTTTTGAGACAGAGAGAGACAGAGCATGAACAGGGGAGGGGCAGAGAGAGAGGGAGACACAGAATCCGAAACAGGCTCCAGGCTCTGAGCTGTCAGCACAGAGCCCGACGCGGGGCTCGAGCTCATGGACCGTGAGATCATGACCTGAGCCGAAGTCAGACGCTTAACCGACCAAGCCACCCAGTCGCCCCGTGGTGGTATATATTTAAATCATGAACAGGATGCATTAGCTATGGATTCTAAAAACAACCTAATGAAGTGGGAACTCTTAATCCCGTTTAACAGATGACTACACAGAGTTTTAGCAAATGTAAGAAATTTTCCAAAATTTGCAGAGCTAGTAAACGATAGTGCCAAGATTCAACCCTATTTTCTTTTTTGTTTGTTTTGTTTTTTGTTTTTTTTAATATATGAAATATATTGTCAAATTGGTTTCCATACAACACCCAGTGCTCATCCCAAAAGATGCCCTCTTCAATACCCATCACCCCCCCCCCTCCCACTCCCCATCAACCCTCAGTTTGTTCTCAGTTTTTAAGAGTCTCTTATGCTTTGGCTCTCTTCCACTCTAACTTCTTTTTTTTTTTCTTCCCCTCCCCCATGTTTCTGTTAAGTTTCTCAGGATCCACCTAAGAGTGAAAACATACGGTATCTGTCTTTCTCTGTATGGCTTATTTCACTTATTAGCATCACACTCTCCAGTTCCATCCATGTTGCTACAAAGGGCCATATTTCATTCTTTCTCATTGCCACGTAGTATTCCATTGTGTATATAAACCACAATTTCTTTATCCATTCATCAGTTGATGGACATTTAGGCTCTTTCCACAATTTGGCTATTGTTGAGAGTGCTGCTATAAACATTGGGGTATAAGTGCCCCTATGCATCAGTACTCCTGTATCTCTTGGGTAAATTCCTAGCAGTGCTACTGTTGGGTCATAGGGTAGGTCTATTTTTAATTTTCTGAGGAACCTCCACACTGTTTTCCAGAGTGGCTGCACCAATTTGCATTCCCACCAACAGTGCAAGAGGGTCCCTGTTTCTCCACATCCTCTCCAGCATCTATAGTCTCCTGATCTGTTCATTTTGGCCACTCTGACTGGTGTGAGGTGATATCTGAGTGTGGTTTTGATTTGTATTTCCCTGATGAGGAGCGACGTTGAGCATCTTTTCATGTGCCTGTTGGCCATCTGGATGTCTTCCTTAGAGAAGCGTCTATTCATGTTTTCTGCCCATTTCTTCACTGGATTATTTGTTTTTCAGGTGTGGAGTTTGGTGATCTCTTTATAGATTTTGGATACTAGCCCTCCTAAGTTCTTTTTATCTTGCAAAATTGAAACTCTGTACCCATCAAACAATTTCCTCCTTCCTCTTCCTTCCTCGCTCCCTGGCATCCACCATTATGCTTTCTCTGTGAATTTGTCTTGTCTAGGTACCTCATATAAGTAGAATCATGCAGTATTTATCTTTTTATGAGTGACTTATTTCATGTAGCATGATGTCCTGAAGGCTTCTCCATGTTGTTGGGTGTATTAGAATTCCCTTTTTAAGGTTCAATAGTATTACATTGTATGTATATGCCACACTTTTAAATGATTCCATTTTTGAAATTAGTAGTAGTATAAACACACATATATAAAACATTATATATCGGAGCGCCTGGGTGGCTCAGTCAGTTGAGTGTCTGACTTCGGCTCAGGTCATGATCTCGCGGTCTGTGGGTTTGGGCCCCACGTTGGGCTCTGTGCTGACAACTCAGAGCCTAAAGCCTGCTCCAGATTCTGTGTCTCCCTCTCTCTCTGCTTCTCCCCTGCTCACGCTCTCTCTCAAAATAATAAACATTAAATATCAATATAATAAATAAATATTATGTCAATAAATAATAATATCAATAAATATCAATATAATATAATAAACATTATATATCAAAGTTTTTTGGTGCAGAAAGATGACTTTATTAAAGAATGGGGACAGGACCCAAGGGCAGAAAGAGCTGCACTGGGGTTGGGAAGAGTGACTGTATCAAAATGTTAATAGTGGTTAACTCTAAATCCTGGAATTTTGAATACTTTTCATCTTTTTCTTGATCTGTACCTTCTAAAGTATTTATAGTGAGCCAAAGAGACAGACCTTCATCAGCTACAGTGGAGTCACCCCCATGATGGGTACCTGCCCTGCCCCCCTGCCTCAGCTCATCTTCCACCACTCCGATCTGAGCACCACAAACCCCTGCTTCCTGCATACACACTGGTCGGATGCCTGGGAGCCCCTGCCCATGCCACTCACTGCAGCTGCATAGGAGACTTCCACATCTCTGAAGACTCAGCCCAGGATCATTTCCTCCTTGCTTGCCTACCCCCTGCCCTCAGTGCCGGGTCACTTTCCCCCTTTGGAGCTCCCTAATTCCCCATACCAATCTCTGGTGCTGTGGTTCTTTCCTGATTAACTATGAGCTGCTTAGGGGCCGGGACTCTGCATTTATCTGTGTATGCTCAGCAGTGAGCCTGGCAAACAAGCTGAGCAGCTTAGGGGCTACTGGTCATTCAGAGGGGCTGGATCACGGGATGCTCAGAAATGAGGTTGGAAAAGTAGATGAAAGACTGGCCCTTTCTCCAGTACACACTGCTGCCCCTTGGATAAACAATGTAAAGATTTAAAAATACTTTACATTTTCCTAAAAATAAATTTGATTTTAATATCATTGTAAAAGACTACATTTTTATCTTAATGATACTGGTGAACTCTGGCCCCTGTCCTTGGTCACATCGACCATGCCCGGTCTCCTATAGTGTTGGGCTTATAAACGTGTGTTTGGTAAATACCTGTTAACCTTGATAACCCTCCTAGCTCCCTATGATCAAACCTCTGTTCCTTAAATTCAGCTACTTTGACGGGCTCGAACAGGAGTTATTTGGGGGCATGGGAGGCCTTTATCCTCATCCCCCACGTCATATAATAGTGACTAGCTGTCTACACTACATGTGTGACTGATCCCGATCAGGACCCTTAGGAGACATGAAGAAGTAAAAAGATGTACACCTGGCATGGCTTTGAGCACCCTGGTGAGTAGAGACAGCGAATGAATGCTTGCTACCCTTGATCTTGCCAGCTACACTGGACTGGCAGCTAACATCATATTGTAAGCAGCAGCTGGTCACACTAAGAAACCTTAATGGGCCACACAAATTTGGTAAAACACATTTCACAGGCTGGTAAAGTTAAGTAGTTTTGGATAGCTCTCTTACATATAAAAGGGGATTGTAGGCCTCTTTTAGGGGGCATGAAAGGGGCAGAAGGAAAATGAACAATAGTTACAATTACTGGGGAACTTAATCAGTTGGGGCCACCTTCAGCTTCTCAACCCACAAGGATTTATATTGGGTTTTCTTAAGGAAAATGGCCCAATGTGAGTGATTCACCCAAAGCATCTGAAATAATTTTAGCAAAAATTATTAACGATAGGACATTTAGTGTTTGAAACGATACATGTTTCAGCTGTTGAACCAATATGTGGTTCACTGGCCTGTGCTGTTTGCGTCAGAATCACAATAGGGTCCTTTCGTGTTTCCATCTCATCCAAATCAGGCTCTTTTAGAGAAGCTTGGTCAGACTAGATAGCCCTGGTTATGATATTGTTGTATTGTTTTCATTTCTTTTTGCCCAGTAGGCAACTAAAGGAAGTAACATGACTCAGATGAAGCGTTAGACCTGGAGATGTTAATGGCAGCCTTTAAGTCAAAGCCTAACTGCCCTCTATACCAGCTCCGTGCTTGAATAGGTTATTTAATGTATGGAAACTTAGAGTTTCTGTTGTTCATCAGTAAAATTTGGATTTATTTGTCTGCCTTGCCGAATAGACTGTAAGCTTCTTCACAGTAGGGGTTGTGGCTCATACATCTTTAGCAAATCAGTACAGGTACTTACCTGCTAAGGTAAGAAGTCTGCAAATATTTGTTGAGCAAATCAGATTCATCTTACTTACTTCATAGGTTGTTTTGAAGAGCAGGTGGGATGAACAGCAATTTAGTGTAGTGTTGACAGCACAGGCTCTGGAGCTAGTCCCCTGCGTCCCCATCCTGGCTCCAGCATTCCCAGCAACATGACGTTGGGCAGGTTACTGTCCTCTGTACATTTGTGATGGTACCTGCCTCCTAGAGTTGTGCCTGGCAAGCATTGAGTAAATGCTCCATACATACCAGCTATTGATATGACATGTGAAAGGCTTTTCAAATTGCTGTTCATATAAAGGTGATATTTATTCAATGAGGTCTTGCCACGTATTGGACGCTCTGAAATACTTTCAGTAGTGTGTCTTTCCCTATCTTATCTAGTGGTGATTCCATTACGTTCACATTTTCTTTTTTTTTTTTTTTAACATTTATTTATTTTTGAGAGAGAGAGAGAGAGAGAGAGAAAGCACGCGAGAAGGGTAGGGGCAGAGAGAGAGGGAGACACAGAATCTGAAGCAGGCTCCAGGCTCTGAGCTGTCAGCACAGAGCCCAACGTGGAGCTTGAACTCACGAACCACGAGATCATGACCTGAGCTGAAATAGGACGCTTAACCGAATGAGCCACCCAGACACCCCTATTTCACATTTTCTATATCCCAAGTAGGGTGTCTTTCATGTGGACCCTTCTTTTTTAAATTCATTTATTTATTTGGAGAGAAAGAGTGTACACGAGTGGGGGAGAGGGGCAGAGGGAGAGAGAATCTTAGGCCGGCTCCATGCTCAGTGCAAAGCCCGACATGGGGGCTCAAACGTAGGAACCATGAGATCATGACCTGAGTCAAAACCATGAGTCAGAAGCTTAACCGACTGAGCCACCCAGGCAACCCTCACGTGGACCCTTTTAATGACATCCATGATCACCCTGATATAAAATATAAGGTTCAAAGAAAGGCTGCCTTGACCTAGAACTGCTGTTTGCTCTCTTTTTCCATTGTCTGTTATACAGAAATAACTGTGGCCAAATCCCAGGCACTACACATTTTTAAAATTATGTTAAATAACAATGATTTCATATGTGAAAACACCGCAGTACTTTCCACACTGGTTTCCCTGCTTCCTTGAGTCTCTTGTGCACAGTGCTGTCTGCTCATCTTCCCAGCATTTCATTTTCATAATGGTCTCACCCACCCAGGAACCTTCCTGAGAAAGTATCTTATTTATAGGACCAAACCCAAGTACTCGTGTTGACATTCAAGGCCATGCATAATCGGAACTCATGCTATCTATCCATTGTTTTATCTGTTGTTTTTCTTCCCATTCCTCTCTACTATAGATTTTTTCTGCCCACTTTCCTGAACACAGTCTTGACTTCTTACTTTCATTTTCCTGGTTCTCACTGCAAAATGCCCTGCCTGACCCATTCTATTAAGGCCTACCTGCTTTTTCAATCCTACCTCTTGCTTTTTATTTATTTTTATTTTTTTATTTTGAGAAAGAGTGAGCATAAGCAGGGGAGGGGTAGAGAGAGGGAGAGAGAGAATCCCAAGCAGGCTCCATGCTGTCAGTGCAGAACCCAACACAGAGCCTGGATCTCAAGAACCATGAAATCATGACCTGAGCCGAAGTCAAGAGTCAGGCACTTAACTGACTGAGCCACCCAGGTGCCCCAGTCCTACCTCTCTTGAACATTGATCAGCTTCTTCCTATATTTTTGCATTTGCTTATATTTAATTTAGAGCTTTATTAGGTGCTGTTTAAAAATTCTCATTGATGACTCAGATTATTAACTTAATAATATTATAAGGTTACCAGTTAAGCGTTGAGGAAAATTGTACTCGTTTTATATGCATAAGTAAAAAAAAATAATAAATTAACATTTTCCTTTTGGCAGCTATAACTCCACCCCATTGCACATAAATAAAGCCCTGGAGCCCAGACCATATGCAGTAAAACAAAATAATATTGTAGAGCAAGCAGGGCTACTATTGCTATTATGGGACTCATAAGTCACTACTTCTTGACTTTTATAATACATGAGACTATGGCTGCTTCAGTATATCAACATTTCTTCTCTATTAAGCCATGGAAAGAGTATAGAATTAAGAGCCAGAACCCTGAAATCATTTAAGTACATAGTGGGAATCCAGTAAATGTTGTGAACATGTTAGTCTGTGGTTTATTTTTGGGTCTTCACTGATGGAGTCTGATTTATATGTGTCCGTTCACTTCTCTGTACTAATATAGTACATCTTCCACAATACCGATATTTTATTAAACTTAAGATATAATGAAATAAAATTGTATTGCTAGAGGAGCACCTGGGTGACTCAGCCGGTTAAGCATCTCACTCTTGATTTCGGCTCAAGTCATGATCTCATGGTTTGTGACTTTGAGCCCCTAAGTAGGGCTCTGCCGTGACAGTGCAGAGGCTGCTTGGGATTCTCTCTCTGCCCCCCACTGCACGTGCACATGCTCTCTCTCTCCCTCTCTCAAAATAAATAAACATCAAAAAAATTGTATTGCTAGAGTACATATATATTCCATGAATCATGAAAAATCAACATCTTCTTCCTCTCCTTTCTACCCCCTCCCCCCGACCACACACACACACACACACACACACACACACACACACACACCGCGGTCTATTCTTTTTCTTCCTCTCTTTCTCATCAATGGGCATCTGAAATGCAGAGTTGTGAGCTAGGAGCTGAGTGGATGTGTGGAGGAGTAAAATAGTGCCTTCTCTCTCTAAGAAATCACAGCCTAGCACAGGAGACACACATGTGAACAACTGTGTTTTAACCGGAATGTGAGGTTGAATTAAATAAAAGTAAATAGTTACATAAACAAGCCAGGGAAAATAAAGAGAGAGAAAGGGAAGCCTGGAAAGTATATAATTTACAACAAATCATACTTACTAAGTTTCTGGTATGTGCCAACCTCTGTGCTAGTTAATAATTTGTGGCTATATCCTCACAGCAAATATTGGAGGTAAGTATATTAATCTACTTTTCAAAAATAAGCTGGAACGGACTGCAAAAGAGGCACAGCTGGGATTGAATTCTAGTAAATTGAAAGCTTTCAAGGGGTACTTTTAAGTAGCCACAAAGCCTTGCAGGGGCTTACATTGCCCTAGGGGAAATTAGGATTAAAAAGGAATAAAATGCAAAGAAATAACAGGCAGAAAAAAACAACTTTTTAAAGAAAATATCCTTCAGTTTTGAAGCCTCCAAGGTAATGAATGCTAATCTCTTCTTTATTAATTTAATAGCTGAAAGAGTAGGCAGAGACATTGAATGACTTGTTTTATAAATCTCCAAATAAAACGAATTTCTTCAGGATTATTAAGTAGATTTTAAAGAGGGACATAGACACAAATTTCTATACGTAGTTGTGTTTCAACAGCTATTCCAGATGAACTTGAGAAACACTGTCAAATTCCAAATTAATCCCCTTGAGTTTTCTTTTTTAATTGAATTCTGGATATCTCTAAATTAATGTGGCGAGAATGACTTTCTTCACAGTTTTCTAATTAACCCTCCAGGAACATTTATTTAAGTTTTTGTGTGTCTCAGAGTTTTGTGGGGTTTTCCATGTACATCTCTTATTATAGATAGTCTTAGATATTTTATGGTTTTTTAATGCTATTATAAATCTTTTGTTTCCATTTTCCTGTATAATTAAAAGCTGTTTGAATTTTCATCTTTTATCCAACCCTTTATATGAACACTCATTAATTCCAATAATATTTTAATTAATTCTCTGATCCTGTACTAATTTTATTACAGAAAATAACTCTATTTCTATATTTCTTATAACTAGACCCCTTATTTCTTTCTTCTCTTACTGAATTGGTAAGAACTGCCAAAACATTGTTAATAATCATGGTAACAGTATTCATTCATGCTAGTTTTGCTTAATAGGAAGGCTTTCTTTTAACACCCAAGAACGATATTGGCTGATGGTTTGTAAGAGATACTCATTATAGAATCCTTCCATTCCTAATTTTCCTAGATATTTTGTAAGGGATAGGCACCAGATTTTATCAGGCGTCTTTTCAGGATCCTCTTAGGATTTTTCTTATGTGATTTATTAACATTTGTATTACATCAATAATAACAATATATCCTGGGATAGACTCTCCTAAGTTATGGTTTATTTTTCTTTTAGTACATTGTGGGTTTTATGTGGTATTTTCCATTTGGGACTTTTTGCTCACGTTATCCATCAGGATTATTCATACACCTAAGTATGCATATTAAAACACATGTGTATTTGGGGTTCACATTGTATATATACTTTTTGTATTCTGAATTGTCTATTTATGTACTGTAACCATTTTCCTGTGGCGTTAGAAATTTTTCAAAATGGGTGCCTGGGTGGCTCTGTCGGTTGAGGGTCTGACTCTTGATTTTGGCTCAACTCATGGGGTCATGGGACCAAGTCCCGTGTCGGGCTCTAGGCTGAGCATGGAGCCTCCTTGGAATTCTCCCTTTCCCTCTGCCCCTCTCCCCTGGTCATGTGTGCTCGCTTGCTCTTTCTCTCTCTCAAAAATAAAATAAAATGCTGTAGTCTTAAAAAAAATCAATTCTTCAAAACATTTTAATGCCTGTACAATATATTATAGATATAGCTTATTTAACCCTTTCTCTGTTTTTTATTGCTTTAAGTTTTTCCTAATTTTTGCTATTATAAATACTGCAGAGATAAAGATCTTTATATATAAGCCTTCATTCATATTAATGATTGTTTCCAACGTATATTTGTTTCCAAGTGCCACCACAATCTTAGTGGCTTAGGAGAGCAGAAATGTACTCTTACATAGTCCCAGAGGCCAAAAATCCAAAACCAAGGTGTCAGCAAGGTCATGCTCCCTTTGAAGGCCCAAGGGAGAGAATCTCTCCTTGCCTCTTGCAGCTTCTGGTGGCTCCTGGCATTCCTTGGTCTGTGGTAGCATCACTCCATTCTCTGCCTTTGTCTTCATGTGGACTTCTTTCCTGTGTGTGTCTCCCTGTGTTCCCTCCTTTTCTTATAAGGACACCAGTCATTGGACTTAGGACCCACCCTAAATCCATGATGATTTCTTCTTAAGGTACTTAATTACATCTACAAAGTCCCTATTTCCAGATAAGGCGACGGGTTAGGACTTGGACGTGTCTTTTTTGAGGAAGACACATTTCAACTCCGTATACATTCTGTGAGTAGAAACACAAAGTGAAAGGATAGGAACCTTCTGAAGCCTCTTAATACTTACGACCAAATTGTTTTCCAGAATGTGTAAGAGTGCTTTGTTCATTTATCATCAGTGGTATAGGGAGTACCCATTTATCTACATCTACGTCTGCATTAAGTATTAACATTTTTTAAAATAAAATTGCCTCTTGGATAGAGTAAAAATGGAAACTCACTGTTTTTAAGTTTTATTACATTAATTGTTGGGGAAGTTGACAAAATTTTTATGTACTTAATATGGATATTTGTAATTATTCACCTATAAAATCTTTCTTCAAGCCTTTTGCCCATTTTCCTTCTGACACATTAGTTGCTTTCTTATTGATACTGTCATCATATATGAAGAGTATTAGTCCTTTGTCATATTGCTTGTAAATATTTTCCCAGTTTGTCACTTACCTTTTAAGTTTACAAAAGTTTAGCCTTATGTAGGGTCGTGGATATCAGTATTTCTCTTGTGATTTCTTCTTTTGTTTCTAAACTTCAGAAAATGCTGGGGCACCTGGGTAGCTCAGTCAGTTGAGTGACTGACTTCAGCTCAGGTCATGATCTCACCACTTGGGTTTGTGCCCTGCGTCAGGCTCTGTGCTGACAGCTCAGAGCCTGGAGCCTGCTTCAGATTCTGTGTCTCCTTCTCTCTGTGCTCCCCCCCCCCCCCAAGATCTGTCTCTCTCAAAAATGAATAAACATTTAAAAAAAAAAAAACTAAAAAAAAGAGAAAAGAAAATGCTTCCCTATCCAGACATTGGCTAAATATTAACCTAAATTTCCTAACTATGCTGTAGTTTCAAGTTTTATATTTTACTCTTTATTTCACCTGGAATTGATTTATTTCACCTGGATCTAGATATGTGGGTGTTGCCCCCATTTTATTTATTTTTATCTTTAATTTTTTTTAATGTTTGTTTTTGAGAGAGATTGAGAGCATGAGCGGGGGAGGTCCAGAGAGAGAGGGAGACAGAGGATCTGAAGCAGGCTCTGAACTCATGAAGTGTGAGAGCATGACCTGAGCCAAAGTTGGATGCTTAACTGATTGAGCCACCCAGGTGCCCCTCTTTGCCCCATTTTAAAATTGATTTTTCCCAGCACATTTATGAAATAATTCCCGTATTCCTCACTAATTCCTTTAAAGCAGTGCTTCTCAAGCAGAAGTGATTTTTGCCTCTCAGGGACATTTGACAATGTGAAGAGACCTTTCTGGTTGTCATAACAGGGATAGGAATGCTCTGAGCATCTAATAGCTAGAGGCAGGGATGATGCTGAACATCTTACAGATGCATCCATCTGTCCCCCACAGCAAAGAATTATCCAGCTCAAAATGTCAATATGTTTATTTTTATTGATTTTTGAGAGAAAGAGAGAGAGAGAGAGGGAGGGGCGGAGACAGTGGAGACACAGCATGTGAAGTAGGCTCTGAACTGTCAGCCCAGAGCCTGCAAGCAGGGTTCGAACTCACAAACTGCAAGATCGTGACCTGAGCCCAAATCCTACACTTAACCGACTGAGCCACCCAGGTGCCCCAAGAAACCCCTATTTTAAAGCTTATCTTAGACAAGCAGGCTGTCACCATATTAGATATTAGATGTTGGGGTGCCTGGGTAGCTCAGTCGATTAAGCATCTGACTTTTGATTTCAGCTCAGGTCATCTCACTGTTCATGGGGCTCTGGGATGACAGTATGGAGCCTGCTTAGGATTCTCTTTCTCCCTCTCTTGCTCTGTCCATCCCCTGCTGGAGCTGTCTCCCTCTCTCTCTCTCTCTCAAATAAACAAAAATAATAAACAACTCAGTCCCCGATCAGTGCTTACATTTCCTCCCGTCTTTCTTTCTTTTTTCCAAATTGGAGCCCCTTTTTGATGTTTCATTACATCTTTTTACATATACAACACATCTCCTGCCTGTAAATTTCATGGCCTGTCTCTGCATTCTGGTTTTAATGTGTACCATATTGTGAATGTTTTCATTTTCCCATTTTCCTGGTGCCCAGCATTCCCACAGACAGGCAGTAGGAACCCTGCTGAGGCGACCGGCTTAGTGCTGTGGGCTGGGTCCCTGCCACACGTTCTTTTCTCAGGACCTCCCCTGACTGACCTAGCGCAACCAGACGCTCAACGAAGTTCCCTCCCGCCTTTTGCTTGTGCCCTTCCGTCTAACCCCCAATAGCGGCAAGAGCCCTCAGGTCCTCGCTCCCTCTGCACCCCTGGGGTGGTGGAGCCGCTCCCTGGGGTGGTGGAGCCGCTCCCTGGGCTCCCTTCCCACGCGGACACCCGCAGGTCCTGCCGCCTCCCTCTTCTAGGATTTGCGCATGTTATCAATCTCTTTCACTTTCATACGCCTCTTCGTGGTGTTATTCAACGTCCGCACCAGGCTGATCGTCCCTATTTCAGTAACAATAATAATTCCTTACAACACAGTTGGCGAGGAGGATGGGCCGTTCTGAGTAAGGACGGAAAACCCCACGGAGATGCCCTTGGATGCTCGCGGCTGAAGACGTGGCTGTGGCGTCTGGGCCCCACCTTTTGGGAAGACTGTGGGTGTTTTTGAGCTCCCGTGCGCTGCCTGGTGTCGCCCGGGGCAGTGCTGCCCGCTGCCCCCGTCCTCCTAAGTGCGGATTCTGCCCCAGCCCCAGAGGAACGTCCCAGGATCCCGCTTTTCAGCCTGAGCCCGGGCAAGGAGAAGGGCGGGAGGCGGGGGAGTGGGGGGGAGTCATCTTGCGGCTCCGGGACTCAAAGCCCGCAGAGCAGATCGCTTGCAGTTCCCGAGGTTGGACTTGTTAGGGAAAAGCCCCTGCACGTGTCTTGGTTAGGCCCCTGCGGAGTGGCGGGAGTGCGGAGTGTTGGTGTGTCCTAGAGTGCGAGCTGGTGACCACGTCCACGCCGTCTAGTGTGTCTTTGAGTGACACTCCTGAAGGGAGAGTGCTGCTCCCTTTCCTTTGGGTGTCAGACGACCCCCCCCCCCCGGAGAGTCCACGCCTCTGGGGTTGGCAACCCCTTCTCGGCTGTGTCCCACGCAGCTGTCCTTTCCGGCCTCAGCCGCGGGGTATCAGGGATCCCATCCACGCAAACTGGTGGTTCAATGTAAAAAAAGAAAGGAGGTGGAGGAGGGGAAGGAGCGCTTTGATCCTGTGCCCCAAAAACACCGGAGGAGGAGGTGTCTCAGCCCACGTGAAATTACAAATCTCAGTGCCTGGGCACTTTCAAGTGCTGCTACCTGTTGACCTGCTGAAAGTGTCCTTAGAATGATCACAACACAAAGCATTTAAAAGACCAAGCTGAGGCCATGACTACTCTACTTGTGGGTCCTAGCTCCTCCGAAGTTGATTGGGACCCCCTGCGGGAGATCGTGACAGCAGGGTTCACTGGGGACCACCAGGAACTTGTCAGGTAAACGACCAAAAATAGAGTAAAAAGTTTGAGCTACCCAGAGATAGGGAGATTTTGTTTAACAAAACAGAAGGGGGTGGCATACAAAGACTGATTATCCTGTGGTTGGAGTGCCCTGTCCTAGAGAGAGGGTATTGCCTGGAGACACCACTTCCCTCTCTCTGTCTTTCCTTTTATTCTTATCAACCAGAGATAGAAACTAAAGACCTAGGCTTTCAGGTGGCTAAAAGCCTAAAATGGGGGAGGGGGGGAAGGGGGCAAGCAGAGGTGGGGGGAGAGGGGAAGAAACTGCACCTTTAAGGTAGCTACAAGCCCAAGGGAGGAAAAAAAAGAAAAGAAAAACAGGAACTTTAAACCTTTTGTACTGAGCAAATGGCAGGTCTAGCAAACAGTGCTAGTCCTGGATTACTTATTTAAAAAACAAACAAGAACAAAAAACCCTAAATACAGGGGGAAAAATAAATTTAAAGTAATATAATAAATAATGTGTATGTGTGTGTATAACTAACTTAAAACAAGTTTCTATAATTTGATGCAATTGGAAATCCAAAATTTGTATATAGTTTTTATATACAGAAAATTTTCTGTAACAGAAAGATAAAAAGGGTGCTGATTGGCTTTCATGTATCTATAACCTACGTTTTTCATTAACTTTAACATTTACTAAAATGCACGAGTTGACAAACTTCTTGGGCTTAATACTGGGGCTCAAGTTAGAGTTATACCTGGGCATCCTACTGAATTTAAATATATTCCCTGATAATTTTTAAAAGGTAATAAATAAAATAGGTAACTAAAGATAAAATAGAGGAAAAAATAAGGATGCAACACTTTAACTGTAGCCTTGACTAAATTTCCCATACTCATAGTACTCAGTGCCCTAAAATATTCCATGTTAGACACAGATGCTCTAATATAATGAATAATAAATTAAAATTAACATAAGTTGTTGTCCCTTTACAAATTGGCTTGATATGGGAATGCAAGCTGATGCAGCCACTCTGGAAAACAGTATGGAGGTTCCTCAAAAAACTAAAAATAGAGCTACCCTACAACCCAGCAATTGCACTACTAGGCATTTATCCACAGGATATATGTGTGCTGTTTCAAAGGGATACATGCACCCCCATGTTTATAGCAGCACTATCAACAATAGCCAAAGTATGGAAAGAGCCCAATGTCCATCAATGGATGAATGGATAAAGAAGATGTGGTATATATATACAATGGAGTATTACTCGGCAATCAAAAAGAATGAAATCTTGCCATTCGCAACTATGTGGATGGAACTGGAGGGTATTATGTTAAGTGAATTAGTCAGAGAAAGACAAAAATCATACGACTTCAGTCATGAGGACTTTAAGAGACAAAACAGATGAACATAAGGGAAGGAAAACAAAAATAATATAAAAACAGGGAGGGGTACAAAACAGAAGAGACTCATAAATATGGAGAACAAACTGAGGGTTACTGGAGGGGTTGTGGAAGGGGGGATGGGCTAAATGGGTAAGGGGTACTAAGGAATCTACTAATAATGAAATCATTATTGCACTATATGCTAACTAATTTGGATGTAAATTTTAAAAAATAAAATAAAAAAAATTGGCCTGATAAATGGAACTCCATGGATCACCGTTAGGAGAGTTAATATAGCCCAAAATAAATTAAAATAGGACCTTCAAAGATGAAAACTTATTATATAAATCTTAATAAATAAAGGAGTGATTATCCCCACTGCTTCTCCATTTGTTGACAATCTAATTTTGCCTGTTCTTAAATCTGAAAAATAACTAATGGTGCCTTCTGATGGATTACTGTGACCTTAGTGCTGTGGTCCCATCCACCAAAGCCAATATTACCCAATATTATTGAAATTACTGATTCTAGAGACACCTGGGTGGCTCAGTGGGTTGAGCATCCAACTCTTGATTTCAACTCAGGTCATGATCCCAGGGTCATGGGATTGAGCTCTGTGTGGAGCCTGCTTGAGATTCTCTCTCTCTCTCTCTCTCTCTCTCTCTCTCTCTCTCTCTCTCTCTCTCTCCCTCTCTCCCTCTCTCCCTCTCTCCCTCTCTCTCTCTCTCTCTCAAATAAAAGAAAAACATTACTGATTCTATTTAATCAACAATTAGTAAATATTTTGCTCTTACAGATGGGCTAATGTGTTCTATTCAGTGCCTATTCAACAGTCTCCCAGTGGCAGTTTGTGTCCACCTCGGAAGGGACACAATATACCTTTTCTGGGTTGCCTGTGGGGTAATTTAACAGCTTTGCTATCACACAGTCTTTGCAGACCTTAACTACATCCACCTTTCTCCAGGACATTAAATCAATAACATCCTTTTTCTTTTTTTCTTTTATTTATTTATTTTTTAAAACGTTTATTTATTTTTGAGACAGAGAGAGACAGAGCGTGAGTAGGGGAGGGGCAGAGAGAGGGGGAGACACAGAATCTGAAGCAGGCTCCAGGCTCTGAGCTGTCAGCACAGAGCTCTACTCGGAGCTCGAAGTCACAGACCGTGAGATCATGACCTGAGCCAAAGTCAGTCGTTTAACCAGCTGAGCCGCCCAGGTGCTCCACATAACATCCTTTTTCAAGAAGATTCATTCATTTGATCAAATATTAACGACACTTAGGTCTAATATCATTTAGTACTTTTGGGGTTCTGGTAACAACATATGCCCTTAATTAAAATCGACAGGGGGATGCCTGCCTGGCTCAGTTGGAAAAGCATGTGACTCTTGTTCTGGGGGACATGAGTGTGAGCCCATGTTGGGTGTAGAGATTATTTAAATAAATGAACTTTAAAAGCTTAAAAAAAAAAATCAGCAGGCACTTCTGTTAGTGCCTTCAAAAACTCCTTCACTGTAGAGGCTCCAGGAGGCTCTTTTCACACCTCCTGGAGTCTCCGGACCATTTATGATGGCCGCTGCTTGACCCAGGGTTTCTGATGAAAGAAATTGCCCCTCTCAGTCTCATGTTGTACACAAATGACTGGCTACCTACTGGGCTGTCCTGGAAATAGAGACTGCCGCAGACCCTGAGCCTGTGCCCCACCATACTCAGCGGCATCTTATGCTTTGGATTAAAACAACACTCCACAAGCCTGCCATGCCTACTGAGGCCTCCTTAAGACAAGATGGAGCCAAACCTGGACCCTCTCGCATATTCCACCTGCAGGAGGGGGTGGCCCCTGACCTCAGTTTCTTGCCAGATGCCAGGGTACTAGAGGAGGGCACCATTCCCCAAACCCCTTGGCTACCTGGAGAGCCTCTTGGGACTAACTGAGTGAACAGGATGAGAGTTCATGTCCTATGCAAATGGAACTGCCAGCCATCACACATGCTGGATGTCAGTGGAATGTTGATGCTTTCTATCCCTTAGTCAGAATGTCCCTGGTGAAGAATGGGACCCAAGGAACAACATACTTAGCCAAACTTCAGGCAGTCATCTTAGCGCCAAATGCCCTGGCCAATTATGGCCCCATCTCCACATTTATTATGAGCTGTTGGACCTTTGCCTAAAAATTATCTCCTTCAAGGAAAATATTTTAGAAATCTCTTGCTTCACAGATAGCCAAAATATAAACCTAAAAACTCGTGTCTCTGCATATATTAAGGCCACGGTACATACACAGCTTTGCCAGGACACTCCTTGTTCCCTTCAGAGTTATAGACGTTACTGGTAGTAACTAAGACACATATTTTCACTTTTCAAAATACATAATGCTGAACTCTTGAAAGAGAGCAGTCAATAGAATTTTCATGATAGGTGCCAGATAATTGGTTTAACTGAGAGGCATATGGTCTTCTCAACTCCTTCTCAAATACAAGTACAACAAACTCTAAAGTTCTCTATCTTGCCCCACACCTTAATTTAATTTTATAAATGTTCAATCTCACCCCCATCTTATAGGGTTGGAAGCCAGATCAAAGGCACATACTCTCCTGGGACTCATTAACCATAGATTGTCCCACTGGCCAGACAGCTGGCTCCTCTGATAGGGGACCCGTTTCAATCTGAACTTCGACCAAAAAGTAAAACAAAATCCCTGCCAGGTGCAGCTGTACCCCCATTCTGTTGACTGTTGGTCTGATTACTGCTGGTCTGGGTACTTTCAGTGGTTTACAGACTGGAGACTCACAGTGATTCCAGTGGATACCCCCTTGGAAAAGAGAGCCCAATCCCACATGCCAGACATCATTGCCCTGGCCCAGAATCTCACAGCTAGAGACGACATGGCCCCAGGTGACATTGCTCCAATCCAAGACCTCACCATTGGAAGTGATTTTACTTCTTAGACTAAAATCTCCACCCTGGGGACACCTACGGCCCACCTCTCCTGTGGCACAACGTGGACACAGGATATTTTTTGCTTTTCTTCCTGAGTTTGCTGTCTCCGTTAGCCCATGATTCTAGTTTACTCCTTGCTCTCTCCTAAAATGTACACCCTGCATTTCCATGCCTAAAGGAAAATTTGGCAGAGGTTACTAAAATTGATGGAGATCCTGCTTCCCTCAGAGGCACCTGCCAGATATCAGTCACTCCCCCCCATGACTCCCTGGGGAGAGGACCACCTGCTCCCTGATGCCTTTTCCTTTTCTATCCACCCCCGCCCTAGCTTTCCACCACAATCTCTTGCCTTGTGTCTCTAGCCGTGACCACCATAAGCACTCTTTCCCCTGGGTTAAGCACAACACCTCTTGCTCACAGGTACATTATGCTCTAAATAATGACACCTTTCGGTACTATTGAAGTCCAGACTCATAGGCATAGCACCTTATGTATTTTTCCTTGTTGACTCCCCTGCTTGTTTTCCCTAATTAAACCGTACCCCAAGGTGCAGTGGTTTCACTGGGTATTCCCATAGTTCTTTAACTACCAGGTACTTCCCCATTTCCATCAACCCAAGAATGCCAGGCAAAACAGATGATATTTATTCCCATCATATTAGGACTTGTCATAACCACGGGAGCAGCCAACATTAGCACCAGTATAGCAGCCTTTCTCAAACAAAATCAGATTATAACTGCCAACCAACACCTTTCACCAGTCTTTTCAAATCCTTTAAAGGCTACACAACACTTTGTCCCTTATGCAACAATTCCATGAGTCTCTAACCCAAATGGTAACAGACTGGCCCTAGACTATTTACTAGCTAGGGAAGGAGGAGTTTGTCCATTCGGGGTACCTCTTGCTATAGGACATTATTAACCCTGGGCAGTACAGGCCAAATTACGAGAAATGGGCCAAGAGGTTAAGATCCCTCATAATGTAACCAACATCTTCCAAGAGATTCTCTTAAAATCAGAGATGACTGTTCTCTTGGCTATTGCCCATAGAGTGGGGTGGCACATATTCTCATCATATGCCTCATAGGACTTTTCCTAGCTGTCACCTTTATCAGAGTGTGTCTTCCAGTGGCTAAGTCAAGCTGTCCCACTCACTTAACATCTCCACAACCCAGATGCAAGTGTTATCCATCCCAGTTACTATTGTTAATGATGTTAAGGCATCATAAGATCAATTGCATTATAACTTTTAAAAACTTCATCATATTTTCCTGATGCCTCAACATCCCTACCAACAGGCTATGAGTACCGTGCCCAGGCAGCCAGGTACACATGTGTGATAAAGCTAGTCCCTTCTCACCCTCCCGACTGTGACCTAGTGACATTCAAATGCACCAGTGAAATTCCCTCACTCCTTTTGCTTTTGATCACCCCTCTGACCCCCCATTAAGGCACTTGCCTATGGGTTCTCCCTCTCCCCACTTCTTCTCCCTGCTCCCCACCTGCTTGGTTGAGCCAACTCCCTGGGCATCCTCCCATGTGGCCTCCTGTTGGAGTGCCATACCTCGGTTTTCTGGGACCTGTGAGTATAATCAGTTTCTTTCATTTCCATTCTTCTCTCCATGGTATTATTCTGGGTCCGCACTTGACTGATTAAACAAAACAAAACAAAAACCATTTAAGTGATATAGTTACTCCTTACACACATGTACCTGTGGTCTCCCCAGCCAAGTTGCTTTTATTTCACGTAGCATCAGATTATTCCAAACATATCCTCCATATTGCGTTTAAAAAGACGCAGCCATTTTCTGGAGATGAAGTAATTGACACATGGAAACAATTTGACTTCTGTAACTTAATGCAGAAATCTGTCTTGGGACTCCTCTGTTAAGTTTGTTTGTTTTTTACAAAAGACCACATTATTTTTATTACTGAGGTTTATGATGTACCTTATATATGTACTTTAAGTTTATGATCTACTTGACATATGTTAGGGCAGCCCCCTTATTGGCTTTCATTCTAGATGAAGTTTGAATCTTATTGAAATTTTATGAAACCTACATAAAGCTGTGGTTGCTAAGCTTTAATGTGTACTGGAATCACTTGGGGAGCTTGGTAAGAAGACAGTTTTCTTGAAAACCTACCCTTCCTCCTCTTGTGATTCTCTTAAGTCTGGGTTAGCCCAAGAATCTGCACTTTAGTAAGCATCAAGGGATTTTAAAACAGTCATCCCTACAACCCCATTTAGAGACAAACTGCTGCAAGTAATTTGCACAGAATTGACAACTTTTTACCGTCTCTTCATGTATTTGGGTCTTCCTTTTACCTTTTAGCAAAGTTTTTCCTTCAAATGTTAACATCTTGCACACTGTGAATGTGGGGTTTTTTTTCTATTGTATCTTGTAATTGTTATTGCTAGTACACAGGAAAGCTATTGATTTTTAGATGTTTGTTTTTTATCCAGCCATTTTGTTCACTTCTCTTGTTAAATCTAATAGTTTTTCAGTTATACCTTATGCATGGGTGAGGTGAGGGTGAGAATGGTAAACCAGCCCAGCATCAGGGAACACTTGATTTTGCCTCCTCCTTTATAACATTATACCTATTATATCTAGTTTATGTGTCGCTGCATTGTCCAGAGCTTCCAGAACATTGCTAAATAAACACTCAGAGTCCACCCTTAGTTTGTTCCTGATTTTTAAGGCAATGCCTTATTATGGTTCCATGGTTAAGAATGCCTCTGGCTATTGATTTTAGAAAGATCTTTTAAAATTTATGTTAAGGAAATAGCTTACTATTCCTGATCTTAATGCTGCTGCTGCTTCTCCTCTGTCTTCTTTTCCTTCTCCTTCTTTCCCTTCTCCTTTTCCCCTCTTAGGTTCTTTTCCTGGGGCCCTATAAATTGGGATGACAAAAGGTTGATGAACAAAAGAAAACAAACCAGTTTATTAGCATGTGAATCCCACTTACCCTTGGGAGGTCGCAGAGATGAGTAACTTGAAAGGGTGGTGAGAGCTTGACGTCTAATGTAACATTGTATGTCGTGTATACCCCTAATGTAACATTGTATGTCGTGTATACCCCAGTAAGAAAAACAAATTCAGGGTCTATATATCTAACCTCCTAGAAGAGGGGAAGAAGGGGCATTTCCAGAAAAGCGAACAACTTTTTGGGAAGACCGGGGGGCCCTGGGGAGAATAGACAGGAGTCCTGCTAATGTGTGACAGTGTCTGGGTGTAGAGTCACTCCTGGTAGGGGATTTATATGACAATTGAGTTCTTTGGGGAGGCTCTTCATGTAGGCAGATAGGATTTCAGGAAGTCCAATGCCTTCACCTTGAAACAATTCTTATGTAAAACAGTCATGGTTTGAGGTGGCATATCCTGATCCCCTTCAAGTCTTACTACTTAGTGCCTTTCAGTGTCTAAGGAATAATACTGTTTTTCTTTTTTTTTTGTTAAGGATACTAATAAAATTCTTAACCCATCTTCACCCTTCTGAAATAACTCATACTTAGTTGTGGCTCATTCTTTTCATTTATTCTGAATTTTATTCCCTACAGCTGCAGTCTCTAACTGTGAGATATTTTCATTCTAAAAAGTAGCTTGCCTGCCAAACTACAGTTGTCAAAACCAAGGTTTTAAAGATTAGAGTAAGGCACTGGCTTCAGTTTTGAATATGAACTAAATTCAGTAAAGGGAAAGTTCTAGGTGGCAAGCTCTTCCCAAACAAACCAAATTTGGTGATATTAAAACCTGTGCTGATAGAATGGCTAAAATTAACAACTCAGGCAACAACAGATGTTGGCGAGGATGCGGAGAAAGAGGATCTCTTTTGCATTGCTGGTGGGAATGCAAACTGGTGCAGCCACTCTGGAAAACAGTCTGGAGGTTCCTCACAAAATTAAAAATAGAACTACCCTATGACCCAGCAATTGCACTACTAGGCATTTATCCAAGAGATGCAGGTATGCTGTTTCAAAGGGACACATGCACCCCAGTGTTTATAGCAGTGCTGTCGACAAGAGCCAAAGTATGGAAAGAGCCCAAATGGCCATTGGTGGATGAATGGATAAAGAAGATGTGGTATATATACAATGGAGTATTACTCGGCAATCAAAAAGAATGAAATCTTGCCATTTGCAACTGCATGGATGGAACTGGAGGGTATCATGTTAAGTGAAATTAGTCACAGAAAGACAAAAATCATATGACTTCACTCATGTGGAATTTAAGATACAAAACAGATGAACGTAAGGGAAGGGAAGCAAAAGTAATGTAAAAACGAGGAGGACAAAACGTAAGAGACTCTTAAATACAGAGAACAAACTGAGGGTTACTAGAGGGGTTGTGGGTGGGGGATGGGCTAAATGGGTAAGGGGCATTAAGGAAGACACTTGTTGGGATGAGCACTGGGTGTTATTCATAGGGGATGAATCACTGGAACCTACTCCTGAAATCATTGCACTATATGCTAACTAACTGGGATGTAAATAAATAAATACAATTTTAAAAATAAAATTAATTAATAAAAATTAAAAATAAATAAATAAAACCTGTGCTGATAGGTAACTTTCTTCCTGATTCATGTTCTCTAATTGTTCAGAAAACATTTTTGTGATTTCATAATTCACCGAGAAACTGCACATGCTTTGAAATCTCCCTTGTTTGTTTTTACAAGTTTGGCTAAATATTCCTTAAACTATGGCCATTTAAGAAAATCTAGTGAAAAACTTACTGGCATATTTTGCAGAGACTGCCTGATGAATGATCCATGTATAGAGAAGATGGAGTGAAGAGATCTTTCTGATCCACTCAATAGACGTACCTATAAGATCAAAAAACAACAGTTGTTGTTGTCTAGTTTTTGTTTGTTTGTTTGCTTAACGGCGTAAACTGTGGATATGTTAAAAAAATAAAAATATTTGTCATTTTTAGCAAAGAATTATAAAACTTTATGAATTTTTATATCAAAAATACTTATTCAAATACTTATCCAAAAATGTGAGAGTTGGTATCTTCTTATTCAGAAATAAAATTAGTCTATAGTTTTTTGGTTTTTTTTTTTGGAGATGTACTCACAGTTTTTGGTATCAGAAGTATTCTATTTTCAAAAAAATCTGGGCAGCTTCTCATATTTTTCCATGTTCTAGTATAATATATTTAGCCTTAAAATTGGCTTTTTCCTTAAAAGTTTGAAACTGTTAAAGGGTAATATTTAGAATTTAGTAAATTCATGACTCTCTTAAAGATACAAAAAGGAACACGTGTTACAGACTTTATTGCAGTCATTAATCAGTAATGGAACCAGGCAGGTGTTATAACCAGCTCAAAGAGAATTTTTAAAAATTTATATAGACCAACAATGTTGAATTATAGATAAGCAATATTGAAATGAATGAGTAAATGTGCAAATGGACACAAAAGTGGTTTTGTCACAAGGGAATCAATTGAACTTCTACCATACAGAACAGAATCTGCATGTCTATAGATAAGAATTATTTTGCCTTGCTCTCAGTTACTTAGAATTTACAGTTGTAAGATAGCTCCCGTAGAATCAGATAACAAGGGGAGCTCTTCTCTAGATGATGCATAGTTTTCCACTGAACACATTTGTTTTCCTACAAAAATGACACATCAGCACAGCTAAGGAAATCATTCATTCAAAAAAAGTTTGCATGTGTATCTAGTGCCAAGTAACTTTTCAGTTTCTTCCTGAATTTAGTCCATTTGATTCTGATGCCTGCTAAAATTTGAGAATCCTGGAACTAGTGAGTTTCTTATTCATTCTTCATGGCCCAGCGTCAGTGTTACCTCATGTGCAGAACCCTCCCTGATCCTCTCAGACAAAATTAATGACTTCCTCTTCTGTTTGCCCATAGTACTTTATTCATGCCAATTATATAGCACTTATTTCTTTATAGTTAGCTAAGAGTCTCTCCTCCTCCACAGGTTATAAATTCTAGGGTTATTATTGATCTTTTTATTTTCTTGCAGCAAGCACAGTGCCTGGCATGAAGTTGACATATGTTACAGTATCACCAATAACTTTTATTTTTTCTGCTTCCATGACCCCTTTTCACTCTCTCTTACCTGTTCTTTCTCTTCCTTGATCTTGGCTTCTGGGTATGAATAAATCATCAGTATGAGATCTTTCCATCCAGAAGCAAAGTTTTCATTGGATTCAAGGTTTCAACCCCTTCATGTCTGTCAGGCAGGGTTCGAAGAGAGAAGCAAAACCAGAAATGGAGATGTATGGGTCCAGAGATATATTAAGATCGGTTAACAGGGATTTATACAGAGATATATTAAGATCGATTACAAGGATTTAAACTTGCACAACTGTAGAACTGGTTGAACTGTCTGTGCAAAGCTATTGTCTTCACTTCCATGCTGGAGCGTGACGTCCACTGGGTAGACACTGTGAAGGGGAAGATTCATGAAGAGGGGGTGTTGGGGAAGTCAAAGGAAAACTTGATCCCAGAGGTGCACCGTGGAACTCATGAGGACGGACTGGGGACCGGTCCAACCTTGATGGACCCAACCTTGATGAAGTGGCTGTCCCACCAGAGAAGCCGGTGACTCCATCATGGAAGTAACACACTACTGACCCAGCAGTAGAAAGAGTTGAAGGGGGATCTGGGCAAACGGGAGTAGCTGCAGGCCCAGCGGCTGTCCTGCAGCAAGAAGGGAGCCACAGATGAACAACCATGTGTGGGAGCTACAAACGCACCTGCCCCAACCTTCCAACGTAAAAACAGAAAGCCTCTGTGCATCTAAAATTATCCCAGAATAAAGTTTGGTTGGTTTTTTTTTTTTTTTTCTGATAACTACTGCTTCACTTTCACCTCTAGATCTTGTGAAAATATCTCTTGTGGCCCACTCTTACCCAGAAACCTGCAGGGAAGGGAATTCTGGAAAACCTAAAGCCACCACAATGTCCACGTGTCTGATTCTGAAATACCTGAGCTTTACTCCCTGAACTGAAAACCCTGAAATATGGGCGATATTTTCCCCCAAAACCCACTGTGAGCTGGTGGTGAGGGAAAACCTTTTGCCGATTGGCTGGTTCCAGAAAGATGGGTTAAGAATTACATGGGGGGGGGGGGGCGCCTGGGTGGCGCAGTCAGTTAAGCGTCCGACTTCAGCCAGGTCACGATCTCGCGGTCCGTGAGTTCGAGCCCCGCGTCAGGCTCTGGGCTGATGGCTCGGAGCCTGGAGCCTGTTTCCGATTCTGTGTCTCCCTCTCTCTCTGCCCCTCCCCCGTTCATGCTCTGTCTCTCTCTGTCCCAAAAATAAATAAAAAACGTTGAAAAAAAAAAAAAAAAAAGAATTACATGGGGGAAGGCTAAGACATCCCAGAGGAGACAAATCATGATTCTCAACAGAAGACCCTCAGTCACCAGTAAAAGACATTATTTTGCTGAGTATATTGTCTTTTCTGAGGTAAGATAGATTTTTGAAAGATTATCAGTAAGATTTAAAAGCAAAGCCATCAAAATTAATCAGAACATCATCCACACATGATAGTTCACGGAGTGTTTTCGGTAAGTGGTGAGTGAGTTTAGTAGGATGTGGTGGGCAAGTGCTGGAAGTCAACTACTTACTGGCTGTGTGACCCTGAACAAGATATTAAACCTTTGCAAGCCTTTGTATTCTCATTTGTAAATTGGCAATAGTAATGGTCTCTACCTCGCAGAGTTCTTATGAGGACTTGAGAATTCATATAAAAGGCTTAGCAGAATATTAGGTGCATGTATATTAACTGCTGCCAATATCTTATCATCATTGTTGTTGCTATTGTTATTTTATTATTTACTTAGGAAATACTTCCCAGGCAGGTTGATTCCAAAATCTCACTGATACCTTTGATCACTCAAAAGCGGCAGGCCAAATTAGCAGATAGGACCGTTAGAAGAAATTTGCTGTAGTTATTTTTATGGTTCCTTTAGATTCAAATATAGTCGCCCTTATCTCCTCAGCCCCAACCCCAAAATGCATTCCTCCACTTGCCTGTGAAAGTTCTCTCTCCCTTGTCTAAGAAACGGGCTTTGCAGCTTTTCTGTACCACCTGCTTTTACCAGACGTTGAGCAAGGATGGTTTCAGGACCCAGAGTGTAAGGGCTGGAGCCACAGCCACCCTGCCAGTTCATGACGTGGGCAGCTATGTGCTCGGTCGCTGCAGTCACCTGACCCACTGTCAGGTCCCAGCTGGAAGGAATGAGATGAGGTTAAAGTGATGATCGATGGCCACCCAGTAGCAGAGTTTGGGGACTTGTGAGGCCACAGAAAAACAGACTGGTGTCCACCCACAGCCCTGGGTGTCATTTTATCACAGTAAACAGGAGCTGTTAAACACTTCTCTGCCTGAGAGAGAACTGGATAGCTCTTTATCTTTGTCGAACAATAAAAAACAAAGAATGGAATGTTATCCTTTAATTAAAGAGCTATTCTAACCCCTTTCCTTATCCTATCACTGAGTCTTCATAAATCTTTATCTCCTATGAATGAATCTACAGTCTCATTTTCTTCTCCCACCCCCATCTTAATTAGGTTTTCTGCTTTGTGACCATTTTAATTGTAGAGAAATCACTGAAGTATAATTTGGAAATGATAGTCCCTTCTGGTTTTATCACTCAGTTTCAGTATTGATTGGATCCCCAGAACATACTTTGATTTACATACCTCTCTTTTAGAACAAAATCTATGGATCCCATCAATGTGACAACTTTTTCTCCTTTACCAAGCCCAAGCTGACTTTACTCCAAATGCAAAAATCCCCTCAGTGGAAATAAATTAACAGGTTTCTGTTCATCTTACCTCGGATATGTGTTTATGAATGAAACACATCAAGCATTCTTTCTGCTTTTGCCTCTAGACCCACCCCTCCCCCCAAAGTATTTCTGAAATCCTGAAGTATAACCGAAATCCTCCTCACTGGCAAAATAGGTTCATAACTGAATTGTGTTTCCATGGCTTTGTTCAAGCTCTCCCTCTGCCCAGAATGCCCTTTCAGCTTTGTCTGCTTGGTGAATTCCTCGAAGACCATCTTAAATGTCACCTCCTCCTCTAATCTCTTCCCAGCTTCTTCAGTTGGGAGTATGCAGCCTTACTTTGCCCCTGGTAGCTTGTTTGGATTACAGACATTGTTACATTTGCATTTGTAATTATTTAATTGTGCTGTCTTCTCTCGATGCCTTGGGCAGAATCCTTGCCTTCATAATTGTACCTTCTCCAGTCACTACCCAGGGCCTTATCTGACGCAGGGAGGCACTTGGTAAATAATTGTTGGGTGGATGTAAATACAATCTCCTTTTTTTAGGTAGGTATGTAAATAAGAAGGAAAGACATAATAAAGAAGACAATGACTTAGATATTTTTCTGAAGGAACTAGAGAAAGCTGCAAGTAATTTGTTTGCAATTTAAAAGAAATGAGCTATTCTTTAACAGCTAGAGGATGAAATTCAGGGCTCCCAAGACACGCTTCTCTCTTTGCAAATGTATACTGTCTACCTAAATGTATAATGAATGTCTTGAAGAAAGTAAAAAAAAAAAAAAAATTTTTTTTTTTTTTTGCTGTCCCCAAAAAAGAAAATCAAAGAATAAAATGGTGCTTCAGAGAAAATCTTAGCTTCTGCAGCCTAATTTTAAATTATCGCCATGGTTTAGTTATTGTGTTTTAATAAAATAGGTCATTTTGACCCAACACACTCTTTGCCCTCATTCTTTTTTTTTCTTTTTTTTAGTTTATTTTTAAGAGAGAGAGAGACAGAGACAGAGAGAGCATGAGTGGGGGAGGGCCAGAGAGAATTCCAAGCAGATTCTTCACTTGCCACCAGCAGGAGTCCCACACATTGTTTCCCCTCATTTTTTTTAAAGTTGTTTTTTTCTTTTTTTCTTTTTTTTTTTTTTTAAGAGAGGGAGAGAGCATAAGCAGGGGAGGAGCAGAGAGAGAGAGAGAGAGAGAGAATTCCAAGCAAGCTTCACACTGTAAACACGGAACCTGGGACGTGGGGCTTGAATTCACAAACCATGAAATGGTGACCTAAGCTGAAATCAGGAGTGGGTCGCTTAACTGACTGAGCCACCCAGGTTCCCTTTTCCCCTCATTCTTTTAACATCATGTAGAATGCTTCAGGACCAGGCAGTTGGGGATCCAATGGCCTCTCAAGACAGTGCAGATATTGATTCTATGCATTAAGATGCCAAAATTTCTTTGTACCCCAACTCAATGTAAACCATCTCTTTATCTTTGTAAATCTTCCGTTTAATACTCATCAGGAAAGAAAATTGTGCATGTTGGGGACCCCTAACTGATTTCCAGAACATATTTGGTGTTTTGTTTGGTTCCAGAACATGTGGTGTTTTATTGGAGCTTACTCCCATCATGCCAACCATTCCAAGAATCTTCAATGTTGTGGTCTCCCTACCTTGTCTCACCTTTGGTCAGTTGTGGATTTTGGTGAGGTAACAAGGACCGGGCACACCATGGCTAGCTCACCATTCCCAAGCAGAGAACTCCCAAAGAGAAGTGTCTTACACACAGGCATGGGAATCCTTCCTGTGGCCTCCTCACCTCTTTCTCTACCTGCCATGTCTTTATGTTTCTGGAGAATACTGTGAACATACAGTGAAGTTAATGCTCCTGAAACACTGTTTTCACCTTCTTGCTCAATAAAGTGATGCCCATCCCCTCCCACGCCCACCTCACCTAAGAATGTATTCCCCACAACCCCCTTCCTAAGGTGCCGGGCTCCACACAGCTTGACTACAGATGCCTCCCCACCCCCCCAGCCCTGCCTCCCACCTCACATCTCCTCAATCAGATGCTCCTCACATCAGTCCTGCTGCCCCACAGACTCTTCTTCACAAATATTTTCTGTTCCCTTCCAGGCAGTTTCTCTGTTAAGAGCCTTTCATTCCCTCTCAGTATGTTGCAATTCTGTGTGTCCAAGACCCAGTTCAGATGCCACTCTCTCCACAGACCCTGTCCAAATCCCCATAGTCAGAATTAATCACTCTTACTGTAGTGTAGACATAGATCTTTGTTTTCAGTGTATGCATAGCAATGATCAGGTTACTCCTTGTCCTGTAGTTATTTGTGTCCATGTTTATGTTCCCTTGAGCCAAGATTGCTGCTTTTGTGTTTGCTCTTTTAATTCTGATATTTCCCATTTCCAAGCATAGCGCCTCTCATTCATTCACCAGATATTCATCGAGCACCCTACTACGAGCCAGGCCTCGCTCTAGACACTGGGGATAAAACAGGAAACAGAAGATAAAATTTCTGCCCTCAAGAGCTTACATTTAGTGAAAGAAGAAGGTTTGTTAATAAAATAAATAGATAAAATATAGTACCAGGTGCCATAGAGAATAAGGTAGATAACAGGCCAGTGAAGGAAATTCATGACCTGGTTTAGACTCAGGTCATGAGCTCATGGTTTGTGAGTTCAAGCCCTTCACCAGGCTCTGCACAGGCATCGCAGAGCCTGCTTGGGATTTTGCTCCCTCTCTCTCTGCCTTTCCCCCGCTTGCTCTCTACTTCTCTCTCAAAATAAATTTAAAAAATAAACTTTAAAAAAATAAAATAAATAAAATGGGTTTTCAGGGAGGCCCTCCCCAAAAAGGTACCACCTTGATGAAGATTTGTGGGGGTAAGAGATCAGCCATATGCATTTGTGGGAGGTAGTGTAGGGAGGTGCCAGAGATATCCAAGGTCCTCATGGAGGCCAGAGTAGCCGAGCCAGGGGCAAGTAGTGGACGAAGTCAGAGGGGAGTGCACTCTGAGGTTGGGGCCTGGGTGTTTACCCTTAACAGGGAGTTGAGCTAAAGAATGTCATGATCTACCTGATCTGTGTTTTAAAAGGATCTCCTTGGCCACTGTGGTGAGAAGTAGCCAAGTTCAGGATCATTTTTAGATCAGGATTTCCTGGCACATTAAATGTGGGTGTTCGAGAAATTGAAGTGTCTCAGGTGACCCTGCGGCTTTTGGTCTGAGAAGTAGGAAGGATGGAGCGACCATTAATGGAGAAGTAGAGACTGCAAGTTTGGGGGAACAAGATCAAAAGGACATCTGTGTCTACTGACTCTTAAAGGTGCCCACAGTTGGTTAAGTACAAGATTTCACACGTACAGGTATGGGGCAACAAGCCTGGGAGGATGTACATTTAACTGTTAACAATTAACTGTTTCAGGCATGGCATTGCTGGGGACTTACACTTCCCATTTTCTGACTCTTAATTCCACATGCATGCAATCCCCAAGTCCAGGTGATCTGAGGGGAGCAAGATGCGTAAGACTGGCCTGGGCCTCAGTGTGTGTAGGAAGAGGGCAGAGAGCAGAGCAGGTGAGGGTGAAGTAGGGTGACCGCACCCCATTAGTCTGCCCCCGTCCCGGGCCTCGGCTCTGAGCCTTGCACGTTTCCTTCTTCATTCACCAGAAAGCTCAAACCCTGGAAGCCAACTGACAAGAACCACCAGAATAGAAATGTATTCACTGTGGATTAAAGTAACATTATTTGCTTAGGAAAATCCTGTCTTGGCAGTAACTCCATCCAGAAACCCATATTGTAGGCCCATAGATGACTTGGTAAATTTGGACTGGTAAGTGAGGATATTTCTGTCAAGCAAGACTAGTTTGGCGAATTGCTATTCTTTACTGTCAGGTTGTTTATCATCCTCAGAATCAGAGCAGCTTTGCCCCTGTCCGGCAGTGTTCAGACACGCTGAGAACTCTAATGGTTCAACCTTCTCAGTGAAAGTTCACTGAGTTCATTCACACAAGCAAGGAACAATTCACGATGTTAGGGGGAGTGTGGCGGATGTGAGAATCTGAATAACATGCTATAAATTCCTTCTCTATGGAAAGAGAACAGGCTATTTCCTGATGAGCTGTCTCTGAAAGAAAACTGTTTCCTCAGGCCGTCCTTTGCAAGGGGACCGAGGACTGTGGAGCCGGTGAAGGTGAACTACAGGTTCCAGAGCTGGAAGAGAGAAGTAGCACAGGCAGGGGGCAAGTCCCGAAAGGTAGAACCGTGTTCTTCAGTGCTCGTTGTCCTGCACCCGGGCAGCCAGGCCATGGTGGGGGAGAGGTTGTTGGTCCAGGTGCAGTGAAGGGACAGAGGGAGGAACTTGGGGGAGACTGCATGTGTGTCTCCCCACTTCCTGTCCCGGGAGAGGAGGGGGGCTTCATCTTCACGGGACCCATCTTCACGGGAAGGGAGAGACACGCCACAGAAGGGAGCTGGCATGTGAGTGGCCAAAGCGACCGTGGGAGAGCAGCGTCCTGCATGGCTAACGCAGGACCAAAGCCATGGTATCGTCGGTCTGGTGACGGGACACTGGATGTCCACCAAGGGGCCCCCCAGCCGCTGCTTTGGACAGTTGAGAAACATGCCGGTCTTCTCAGAGGCACACTGGCAAGCCTTTGGCTGGCTTGTGTTATGGCTCTGTGTGCTTCACTTCGTTGCTTAACTGAAGAGCCACCTTTATCGTTTTTGTCGTTTTGCTCTGAATCCTGCAGGCGCATCCTCACTTATACCCTGTAGCCTTACAGTTAACGTCAAGGGACCTCCTCTGTGGGCACGAGGGGTCAAGGAAGACGGAGAAGGCTGATAATTTATGAGGTCTGGTCCAGGTAGATTTTTGGACAGGGAACTGTACGAAGTGAGAAACTGCCTTAGGTCACCTTGTACAAGGTGCGTGGATGGCAGCCTGGCTGCGGAAGAACAGGCATCAGGCAGTTAACTACATTTTACGAGTCCCTGGTTTCCCTGGTTTTCATTCTGGTGAAGTTGCGGGGAGTCTGGGCTCTTGAGTTGTTGATTCATACTTCCGGCTGTGGGAGGGCTGCGGGACGACGTACCAACTTCTTCAGCACCAGTCCAGACCCCGCAAAGTAACCTCTGTCCCCTTACCTTTCGTGTGGTTGTTGTCTTTCTAAAGAAGTCATCAGCATAATTTCTGAGGGACCGTTTGGAGGATTTTTGTACAAGGGCGTACCCTGCGTCACTGACAGAACATAAAAAGCCTCTCCTGCATTCTCTTTCAAGTTCCTCACTGAATTCCTAGTCACCGTGAAGCTGGAATAAATCTATAGTTCTACTTGTTTCTCTTGGATCACAAGTGGGTTGGACATCAGTGATATTAAAACAGCTATTTATAATAATAGACTTCCAATTATTGAGTGCTTGCCATAGGCTTATAAAAGAAACTTATATGTATGTATTAATGCCCTTAATCCTCATGGCAGACAACCCTAGGAAATAGGTACTATTATGATCTCATCCTATAGAGGAGAAAATCGAGGCTTAGGGAGGGTAAGCAATTGGCGCAACATCCCCCCGCAACTAAGTGGCAGAGCCTGGATTTGAAACCGGAGAATCTGGATCCAGGACATGGGTTCACGGTTCTGGCTGTGTTCTGCATTCCCACTCCGTTGGAGAGTGGCTGACTTATCATTAGGGCCATCACCTTTGGTGTGAAGCATCCACTGAGCAGCTGCCAATCTGCTGGACGAGGACATCCAAGTTCAGGGTTTGGGATTTGAGGGTCACGTGCAGTAGCCTAGCGTTTCTCCGCGTTAGCATTGTGCCACTAGCCATATAGGATTCTGCCTGAATTTCCTTCTCAGGCCCCCATCGCTTGAACTTTGTGGACCTATCTGTCCTTTAGGGCTTTCTTGTTTGCTCTGGTTTGTTTAGTGTTTAGTTGCATCTCTTCATTGAACCAGCCTGAGGCGCTAGTGTCAGAGAGTAGCAAGAGAGAGTCAGCATCGTGAGGAGTCATAGGTTTTTTTGGCACTTGGAACTGGGACTGTGGGCCAGAAAAGTTTGCTGTGATGCTCTTTCAAAGCTGTAGGCTGGGGACTTTTAGGCACAAAGATTTCGTTTTCAATTAGCTGTAGTCTTACGCTTTAGAGAGTTTTTGTGTGTTTGTATTTTGCCTTAGGGATGGGAAGGCACATGAAGTAATTGCATATGGCGGAGGATCTAGAAGAGAGTCTTTAGAGCTGCTGCATTAGGCATGTTGAGAGTAAACACCTCATTGCCATCTGTGAAGTAAAATTAATAATGTTACCCAGTCTTTTTTATTCATTTGATTCCAGATCTATAAAATGCAGCTAGACCTAGCTCTTTAGGGGGAAGGTATGTGTGTATTTATAAAACTTTTGTGATAATTATATATGAAAGATAGGTCACTGCTAAGTAAGGAAGCCATTCCCTTCCTTAATCCTTCCACAGACTTAGAGGAACCACCTCTTTGCTCGGAACATCTGATTCACCAGGGAAGAATTCTAGTAAATTATTCTTGCCTGAGAATCCATGTATCTCTCGAGTCGCTCATGGACAGAGTGACTTTGTCATTTTTATATGGAATAATGTGGAGTATTGGATAAGGTATTTGGCCTGTAAACAGAGCATCTCTAAATGTATTCAGAGTATCTGAATGCCAGCTGGAATAAAAGATTCAGCTGTTGTAACAAGCTGAACAAGAATAATGTGGCTTAAAAATGAAGTTTGTTTTCTTTGTGTGAGAGGGTCTCCTCTCACTGGAGGAGGAGAGGTTCATGACCGCCAGGCTATGCTCAACATAGCTTTTTTCTTGCAGTCATCACCATCTCAGCCCGAGGGAAATGAGTGTTTGGGAGGTGTGTGTGCCGGGCTGGGAAGTGACACACATCTCTTCTGCTCCCTTCCCATTGGCATGAATTTAGTCACATGGTTGCCTCACAGGGCAGAGGGCTTGGGGCAGCCAAAGGCCTTGTTCTTCTTTGAACACTGGGGAAGAAGGGGAGAATAGATTTTCCTAGACAGCTGACAGTCTGGGCACAGTCAGTCCCTCTGGCCACTAAATATCAGTGAACATCCTATTTCCCAATATAGAACACACTCACTTCATCCCCAGGGAGACAAACAAAATCCATCCATTAATGCACCACCTGAAAGTCCATGATCTCTGGGTAATACACTGTCCTTTCCATCAGGTTTGGGTGTAGTTCCTAATGATCTGGCAACCTGTGAACTGAAAGGCAAGTTATCTCCCCTCTGCACTCACATTCACAGTCTGTGTCCGATGGTAGAACAGGGGGTAGAAAACCATGATTAAAATTACCATTCAGGGAGAAGATATTTGCAAACGACATATCAGATAAAGGGTTAGTATCCAAAATCTATAAAGAACTTATCAAACTCAACACCCAAAAAGCAAATAATCCAGTCAAGAAATGGGCCAAAGACATGAATAGACACTTCTCCAAAGAAGACATCCAGATGATCAACCGACACATGAAAAAATGCTCAAACATCACTCATCATCAGGGAAATACAAATCAAAACCATCAGAACCACAATGAGATACCACCTCACACCTGTCAAAATGGCTAACATTAACAACTCAGGCAACAACAGATGTTGGTGAGGATGCAGAGAAAGAGAATCTCTTTTGCACTGCTGGTGGGAATGCAAACTGGTGCAGCCGCTCTGGAAAGCAGTCTGGAGGTTTCTCAAAAAATTAAAAATAGAACTACCCTATGAACCAGCAATTGCACTACTAGGTATTTACCCAAGGGATACAAGTGTGCTGTTTTGAAAGGGCACATGCACCCCCATGTTTATAACAGTACTATCCACAATAGCCAAAGTATGGAAAGAGCCCAAATGGCCATCAATGGATGAAGGATAAAGAAGATGTGGTATATATACAATGGAGTATTACTAGGCAATCAAAAAGAATGAAATCTTGCCACTTGCAACTACATGGATGGAATTGAAGGGTATTATGCTAAGAGAAATTAGAGAAAGAGAAATGACTCCTATGACTTCAGTCATGTGAGGACTTTAAGAGACAAAACAGATGAACATAAGGGAAAGGAAGCAAAAATAGTATAAAAACAGGGAGGGGGACAAAAACATAAGAGACTCATAAATATGGAAAACAAACAGAGGGTTACTGGATGGGTTGGGGGAGGGGGGATGGGCTAAATGGGTAAGGGGCACTAAGGAATCTACTCCTGAAATCATTGTAGCACTATATGCTAACTAACTTGGATGTAAATTTAAAAAAAATTAATTCAAGGGGCGCCTGGGTGGCTCAGTTGGTTAAGCACCCAACTTCGGCTCAGGTCATGATCTTGCGGTTTGTGAATTCAAGCCCTGCATCAGGCTCTGTGCTGACAGCGTGGAGCCTGGAGCCTGCTTTGGATTCTGTGTCTCCCTCTCTCTCTGCCCCTCCCCCACTTGTGCTCTGTCTCTCTCTATCAAAAATAAATAAATGTAAATTAAAAAAAAATTTTTAATAAATCCAATTAAATGATTTTTAAAAATTGCCATTGAAAAGAGGGGAAAGGAATGCACACAGCAGCCCCAAGCCCATAGCAGTGCTGGAATCCTGGAGCAGGTGATGGGAAGGCTCCCCACCCTGGCAGAGGAGGAGGTTCCTGATGGTACCCCAGATATGCCCTTCAGGGGGACCCCCTTCATCATGGCTCTGTGTGCCCCTTGGCCTTGCCCTTGGGGAGCATCTGCCTATCCTCTTTAGCCAAATCTGAAGTGGGTGTTGGGATATGCCCCATCTTTGGTGACTATACAGCTTTTGCAATGCTTTAATTGCCTACTGGTGCGAATTTGGAGGTCTGAGAGTATAGCGGTCACACGGTTTTATTGGCTTGGCTGTAGCACCTTCACAAATACCACAGTTCCCTCAGAAACTCTGCTGGCTTCTGATCTGTTAATTTTCAGGCAGTTCACATACCAGCAATCTCTCCCAAAGTTCTTTCCAAGTCATGGGTCTCAAGCTTGCTTTATTTCTTTGCTTCCATGCTTCCTTCCTTCAATTTAATGGCAGCTGTACTGGCGTCTCTGAGACAAAAGACTTTGGAAAGACGGCAACATGCTTTTTCTCATCTCTAATCTCATGCCATTTGAGGTGCAGAAGCCACTGGCTTTTCCAGCCTTTCAAAGCTCCAAATTTCTAAACTCCAAAGCTCCAATTTCTAAAGCTCCTTCTTTTGCATCTGTCTCTCTGCAAAGCAGTCTCTTCTGTCCTAGGCTAGTCTCTTTCTTGTAATTCATACTAAGAACAAGAACAGATAATTCACATTAATATGCAGGCTCTTTTCAGCCATTTCTCACAAAGTTATAAGCAAAATAAGAAGATGATCTGCTTTCCAAGTCAGACATATCAGGTGGCAGTTTTGTTTTCTTTTCCTCCGTCTGTCTTTCTTTCTTTCTTTCTTTCTTTCTTTCTTTCTTTCTTTCTTTCTTTCTTTCTCTTTTCCTTCCTTCCTTCCTTTTCTTTCTTTCTTTCTTTTCTTCTTTCTTTCTTTCTTTCTTTCTTTCTTTCTTCTTTTTAAAGAATCAAGAAACTTTGTTTTCTCAGATCAGGGTTTTTTTTAATGTTTGTTTATTTTTGAAAGAGAGACGGAGTGTGAGCAGGGAAGGGGCAGAGAAAGAGGAAGGAGAGAATCCCACGCAGGCTCCATGCCATCAGCACAGAGCCTGACACAGGGCTCTATCTCACAAACCATGAGATCATGCGTGACCTGAGCCAAAATCAAGAATCGGATGCTGCACGGGCTGAACCACCCAGGCGCCCCCAAGACCAGATTTTTGCAAGACGTTTTCCTTGTGTCTATTTTTTTTAATTGTGGTAAAATATCATAACATAAAATCTACCAATTTAACCATTTTGAGTGCGTAGTTCAGGGGCATTAAGTACATTCACACTGTTGTGCAACCATCACCACCACCCGTCTTCAGAACTCTTTTCATCTTACAAAACTAGAAACTCTGTACCATTAAACGTGAACTCCTTGTTCCCCCTTTCTCCCCAGCCCTTGGCAACCCATTCTACTTTCTGTCCCTATGAATGTGACTACCCTGGAAGTACCCTAGAAGTGCAGTCATACATTCTTTGCCCTCCTGTGACTGGCTTATTTCATTTAATATAATGTCCTCAAGGGTCAGCCATGTTGTAGCATGTGGCATAATTTCCTTCTTCTCCAAGGCTGAGTAACATTATATTGTATGCATAGACCACATTTTGTTTATCCATTTGCCCATCGGTGGGCATTTAGATTGCTTCCATCTTCTGGCTCTTGTGAAAAACACTGCTGTGAATATGGATGTGGAGCTATCTCTTCAAGTCTCTGCCTTCAATCCTTATGGTATATAGCCAGAAATGAAATTACTGGATCATATGTGAATACTATGTTTAATTTTTTGAGGAAGTTCCACGAGGAACTTCCACGCTGTTTTTCACAGCAGCTGTCCCATTTTATTTTCCCAGCAACAGTGCACAAGAGTTTCTTTGCCACCACTTGTTATTTTCTGGGTTTTTTTTTTTTTTGGTGGGTTTTTTTGGTAATAGATATCCTAATGTGTGTCTTTTTTTGATGTGCCATTTTTTATACTTATTTTTATTATGGTGAAATATATATAACGTAAATTCTGCCATTTTAACCATTTTTAAGAACACAACTCAGTGGCATTAATTACATTCATAAAGTTGTGCAACCATCACCACTCAATTTCAGAAGTTTTTCATCACCCAGTTGGTGAAGTTTTTCAAAGTAAATTTTAGACATTGTTACAGTCAATCCCTAAAGGCTTCGGTATGTGTCTCTAGAAAATAGAGACCTTTTCCTATATAACACAATGCTATAATCGTATGATACTACACTATTATCATATGAATACTATTCACTCATATCCATTGGAGAGAACCTACAAATAGGCCCCTCCCCCCCCACCCTTACTTGAGAGGGAGGCTGCTAATTAGAGTGTAGCTGAGCAGTCACTTGCCCGGTTATATTGGAAGAAGGGAGAATGGATTCTGGTGCTTACCAACCTACAGTAATAATGTAATAAAGGCTTAATTGATTCACATCACAAGAATTTTGGTGTCTGGTGATATCGAGAGCTTGGGGCAATGTCTCGATGTTGTTATCAAGGAGTCAGTTCTTTTCATCTTCTCCTCTGCCATCCTCAGTATGTCGTCTTTGGATCTTCGTGTTTGTTGTCTTATGGCTAACGGCTATATGGTATATTTTAACACCAGCCTCCCAAGTAGGAAAGGAGAAGGGTGGAAGAAAAGAAGCTTTTCATTGTCAGGGATGCAAACCCTTCCCATTTGCTATTCAGTAAGTAGACTGCCCCTTGACTCTTATTGGCCAGGTTCAAGGGGTCTGGGAAGACACTCATCAAAGGAGTGAGATAGCTATGGTTGGCTTACACCAGTTATGACTTGCACCAGTCAGGGATGAACACATTGCAGTCCTGAATAAAAGAAGACTCTGTTAGCTAAGAAAAAGAGGATAAATGACTGGTGGGTTGGCAATAAATCTGTCACGTGGGCGATATTTTGAAATACTGTTAAAGACATAAGTGAACTCCGGGGAGAATCTTGGCATAGAAATTCTGAGAAGATATTATCAAACTGAAATACTGGTACGAGGGGATTCTTTCTGGGATTACTCTATAAATGGTGTGGGGACAGTGTCTACCATCTATTTCTGAGAGAAAGAGTTCTTTGGGCCACCAGCATGAGAGGATCCCTGTAGTGATCTGTCAGTTGAATGATGGTGATTGCTTTTAGAAATCAAGAGAGCACTGGGGAAAAACCAGTCACCATGGTTTTACTTACAAATCATCATATTCTTGGGCACCTGGGTGGCTCAGCTCTGGTGAGCGTATGATTTTGTCTCAGGTCATGAACTCGCGGTTCGTGGGTTCAAGCCCCGTGTCAGGCTCTGTGCTGACAGCTCAGAGCCTGGAGCCTGCTTCAGATTCTGTACTCCCTCTCTTTCTGCCTCTGCCCTGCTCATGCTCTGTCTCTCTTTCTCTCAAAATTAAAGAAACATGAAAAAAATAAAAAAGAAATCATCGTGTTCTTTTGGAGATGGTAATATTTTGTAGAAATCTCTTACTAATTAATATATCATCTCTTGCCAGTGCTCATGAAAATTATTTTGGGACAAAATTGACCTCATAGATTGAAAAATATTGTGTACATCCCATTAAAGAAAGTCACATATCTTAGGGTGACACCAGGTCACTCAAATTACGCTTTCCCAAACTTAGGACTCAGTGAAAGCAGAATTTACTGTCAGCGTAAGAGCTGGTTGCCCATGCTGATTTCTATCTGAGAGCCTGTAAACATTTGAGCAAAACAAAACAAGTAGTTCTTGTCATTACCCCTTATAATTGTAAATGAATTACAAAATAACACAAGCCTTTCACATTTCTCCATGATACAACTGGAAAATAAGATTCCCAGAAGGTTAAAAAAAAAAAAAAGGCAAGGATGTTCATGGTTCACAGACACTGTCATAATCCCAGTTTTTAGTGGGTGGCCCGTTAATCTTTCCTGTTCCATTCCAGCTGGCCCTGAGAAGAGAAAGAAAAATTGCTTTGGCAGGGAGCTCATTTCCTGACAAATTACAAAGTGAAAAAAAAGATTACTGAAGATCCCAAACGTCACTTGCAGCAGAATATAGTTAACATTTATTGAAAAGCCATCAAATGCTAGGTAGTTATCAGTGCTTTAAGTATATCTCCAACCCTCATAAAAACCCATGAGTAAGTACCATTATTATTCCCACTTGACTGATGAAGAAACCGAGGCAAAGAGAGGGCTTAACAACCAAGCCCGCACAACCAGTAGGTGGCAGGGCTGGAATTCAAAGACGTGGTGACTCTGGCTCCAGAGTCCTCGAGCTATAGCTACCTCCTCACTGTTACCCTAGGTTGTGCAAAATCCTTCTGAATCATAACAGACAAATCCTTTCCAGCCCCAGAAAATATTATCTCAACTTTAGGGTCACTTTATTATAAGTGGTTTGACACCAGTAAGGTTTCAAAATGTATAAATGAAGATGATCCAATTGGGCTTTACTTTTCCGTTTGTAGATTGGAGGGGTTTTACCATCGCCTGATAGAATAGGAAATTTGTCTTCAAGGCGTATCACTGGGAACAGAGTAGTATATTCTTTGACTTCAGTAGCTTCGCGAGGTTCTACTGTAAGAACCGTCTGTTTGGAATTTGATGATAAAAATACATCATAATTATATGACCTCAACTTTATCAAGACCCCTTTTTCGAATCAGTTAAAGTAGTCGGAGACTTAGACGTCCGAGTTAAAGTGTGCTTAAAGTAACACTTTGTTTGCTTCCACGAGATTGTAAATTTTCAAATGGCCAGGTATTCTCTTGAGAGTTTACAGCTAGAAGACTTACAGAAGAACAGGAGTGTCAGCAGTGGGAGCCACCACAAATGTTTGATACAGTTCAGGTTCTGAGGAAGAATGAAAGCTTCAGGGAGCAGATGGGGATTTTCAGCTTCTGACTCTGTGTTGAAGAGTCTCACTCTTGCCACAGAGTGGGTGAAAGAGAGTGAAGATCACTCAAACTTTGGGAATATTTATTGGGAGAAAAGAACGCACAATAGAAATGTACAGAGAGTAGAGAGAGCTAGTATTGGCTCTCTAGGAGGATTTGACCATCTGGATAACAGCTTTGCAAATCATTTGGATAAATGATACCATTTGGAGGAGAGCCTCCCAAACCAAATCTAAATGCCAGAACCCTTTCAAGAAGGTTTGTGAAATTTTGGTCTTTTCCTCCTTTTATTAGAAACTAATTAGGTGCCATTGTTCCAGATATACTTTACCATTTTGGATGTGGGAACAATCCTAAATTTTTTACTATGAAGTATTATTGGATATAACATCAATGGAGTAAATAGTACACAGAAATAAAAAAAGTATAATTCAGAATGCAAAGATAAAACTCTTGGGAGTACGGAGTATTCCTTCCACACTCCCCCCTTTCCTTAAAAAGGCAAGGTAGGGGCGCCTGGGTGGTTCAGTCGGTTAAGCGTCCGACTTCAGCTCAGGTCACGATCTCACCGTCCATGAGTTCGAGCCCCACGTCGGGCTCTGGGCTGACAGCTCAGAGCCTGGAGCCTGTTTCAGATTCTGTGCTTCCCTCTCTCTGACCCTCCCCTGTTCATGCTCTCTCTCTGTCTCAAAAATAAATAAACGCTAAAAAAAATAAAAATAAAAATAAAAAAATAAAAAGGCAAGGTAAAATGTACTCTCTTAGCTGATAGGTACTGTGTTGCTACAGCTCAGGGAAAGAGTGGAATGTGTCCTTGCTAGGAAATGTAAGTAAAGTTTAGTGACATTTTCTAATGGGACTGGAAGCAATGGACCAGTTTATTTTAATGGTGTCTGGACGGAGAGAAGAAAGAGACTCATCTCAGTTTTAACTTTTAATTCTCAGATAAGATTGAGGCAGTGAAGAGAGTTAATTTAATCGACCTACTCATTTATTCTTAGCAGAGGAACTTCCAGTCAAATATCGAAACTTTTCGATCCAGAACAGCTCACAACGTATTAGGAAACCTAACCAAAGCAAATGTTATTTCCTGGCATCTCCAGAATCCTCCTCCAGCACTGAGAGTAGAGAATGTGTCGGTGTTGTTTCTGTACTGCAGATTCTTTGGTCACATTATAAGCTGCATATGGGCTAAGGAAGGACAAATAAATTATTTTGGACAAGAAAGGAAAAATATATGTAACAGAGTCCTCTTCTTCGGTTAATACAGCCTTACCAGGGAGGGAGAAAGAAGTAACGGGACCAAGATATGTCAGATGGGGCACTGATAGGTTAACAATACCAGAAACTGGTACGGAAAGCTTTTTACTCTCATCTTCTGGTCTCCATGATAACACAAAGATGGATAGGAAGGAGATATAGGGAAGAGAACTTTCCCCACCTTCACATACACACTTCATTGTTCTGTTCTTAAGCTCATATTTGTCAGTTGCCAAAAGAACCTGGCATAGTAGAGTGTATATGACTAAAGTATATGTTCTTCATTACAAGAATCTTCCTTTTTACTGGTTTTACTGTTGTTTCAGAAAACTGACTTGGATCATCACATATTTCCTAATCCTTGTCAAAGTCATTTGTAAACTGTCTAGGGTCTAACCCACTTCAATAAGACAATAGAGATCTATAGTTTAAAAAGACACAGCTAATGGTGCCTGGCTGGCTCAGGCAATAGACCATGTGGCTCTTGATCTCAGGGTCATGAGTTCAAGCCCCATGTTGGGCATAGAGCTTACTTAAAAAAAAAAAATGTATGGGAATGCAAGCTGGTGCATCCGCTCTGGAAAACAGTATGGAGGTTCCTCAAAAAACTAAAAATAAAACTACCTATGACCCAGCAATTGCACTACTAGGCATTTATCCACAGGATACAGGTGTGCTGTTTCGAAGGGACACATGCACCCCCATGTTTATAGCAGAACTATCAACAATAGCCAAAGTATGGAAAGAGCCCAAATGGCCATCGATGGATGAATGGATAAAGAAGATGTGGTATATATATACAATGGAGTATTACTCGGCAATCAAAAAGAATGAAATCTTGCCATTTGCAACTACATGGATGGAACTGAAGGGTATTGTGCTAAGCGAAATTAGAGGAAGACAAATATGACTTCACTCATATGAGGACTTTAAGAGACAAAACAGATGAACATAAGGGAAGGAAAACAAAAATAATATAAAAACAGGGAGGGGGACAAAACAGAAGAGACTCATAAATATGGAGAACAAACTGAGGGTTACTGGAGGGGGTGTGGGAGGGGGGAATGGGCTAAATGGGTAAGGGGCACTAAGGAATCTACTCCTGAAATCATTGTTGCACTATATGCTAACTAATTTGGATGTAAATTTTTAAAAATGAAATTTAAAAAAAATGTAAACTTTTGCTCTGCAAAAGACCCTGTTAAGTGCTAAGACCATTCAATGGGGGAAATGAGTCTTTTAAACAAATGGCTCTGGAAATGCAAATCAATGAAGTTACTTGCACCATATGCAAAAAATTAACTCAAAATGGATCAAATACCTAAATAGGAAGAGCTAAAACTATAAAACACAATAAAACATAGGGGGAAGTTATGTTGGATTTGACAATAATTTCTTGGATAGAATACCAAAAGCACAGACAACAAAAGAAAAAGTAGATACAGTGGACTTCATCAAAATTTAAAACTTTGGTGCATCAAGGGACACTATCAACAGAGTGAAAAGGCAACTCACATAATGGGAGAAGAATTTGTAAATCATATATCTGATAAGGGATTAATATCCAGGAATTAATGAATATATGTTAATATATAAAGACCTCCCACCACTCAACAACAGTAAAACCAAACAACCCAATTTAAAAATGTGCAGGGGCGCCTGGCGGGGGGCTCAGTCGGTTAAGTGTCTGACTTCACCTCAGGTCATGATCTCATGGCTTGTGAGTTTGAGCCCCGCATCAGGCTCTGTGCTGACAACTCAGAGCCTGGAGCCTGCTTCCAATTCTGTGTCTCCCTCTCTCTCTGCCCCTCTCCAGCTTGCTCTCTCTCTCTCTCTCTCTGTCTCTCTCACACACACACAAAGATGAAAAAATTTTTTAATACAAATGTGCAAAAGGTATGAGTTGACATTTTTCCAAAGAAGAAATATAAATGGCAATAAGCACATGAAAATATAATCAGCATCACTAATTATTAGGGAAATGCAAATCAAATTCACAATGAGATACCCCTTCATACCCATTGGGGCAGCTACTACTAAATAAACAGAAAATAAATATTGCTGAGGGTGTGGAGAAATTGGAGTCCATGTGCATTGTAAAATGATGCAACAATTCTGGAAAAAGTTTGACAGATTCTTTAAAACTAAACATGCAGTTATACAACCCAGTACTTGGCAATCGTGGGCATTTAGTCCAGAGAAATAAAAACTTACATTGGCACAAACACCCATACACTAGTGTTCTATAGCTTCTGTATTTGCAATAACCCAAAACTTGAGGGGTGCCTGAGTGCCTCAGTCAGTTGAACGTCTGACTCTTGATTTCGGCTCAGGTCATAATACCAGAGTCATGGGATCCAGCCCCATGTTGGGCTTCGTGCTGAGCATGGAGTCTGCTTGAGATTCTCTTTCCTTCTGCCCATCTGCCCCACTCATGTGTGCTCTCTCCCTCTCTGTCTAAAATAACATGGGGCGCCTGGGTGGCTCAGTTGGTTAGGCGTCCAACTTTGGCTCAGGTCATGATCTCGCGGTCCGTGAGTTCAAGCCCCGCGTCGGGCTCTGTGCTGACAGCTCAGAGCCTGGAGCCTGTTTCAGATTCTGTGTCTCCCTCTCTCTCTGACTCTCCCCCATTCATGCTCTGTCTCTCTCTGTCTCAAAAATGAATAAACGTTAAAAAAAAATTTGTTTAATAACAAATAAACAAACAAAACTTGAAACAACCCAGATGTCCTGTAATGGATGAATAAACAAAGTTGTAGATCCATACCATAGAATAGTACCCAATGATAAAAGGTACCAAACTACTAATGAACACAAACCTTAGATGCATCTCCAGGGAATTATGTTGAGTGACAAAAGCCAATCCCAAAGGTTGCATATTATATGATTCCATTTGTATAACATTTTGAAATGATAAAATTATATAAATGGAGAAAAGATTAGTGGTTGCCAGAGATTAGAAAGAAGGGCGTGGGAGAGGAAAGTGTGTGTGGTTATAAAAGGGCAACAAAAGGAATTTTTGAGGTGATGTAACTCATGTCATATTGGCTCCCCTTTTAGGAACAACTGTATGTTTTATAAGTTGACTGTGGTGGTGATCGTACATATCTACTCATGAAAAATTGCATAACACTAAATACACACACAGAAAAGAGTACATATAAAACTGGTGAAATATGGATGAAGTCAAGGATTGTATCAATGTCAATATCTTGGTTGTTGTACTGTAGTTATACTGGATGTTACCATTGGAGAGAGAGAGTGAAGGATATACGGGATCTCTGCGTGTTATTTCTTACAATAGCATGTGAGTTTTGCCATTACCACCACCTGCCCCCCAAAAAGGCATAACTAATGTGAAAATTCTGAAGAAGCTCCTAAGTAGTTCCACTGGAAGGTAGTAATACAATTATCCATCGACTTACTCTTTTCACCTCCAAGGCATCCCTTTAAGTTAAGAAAGGGCAATTTCATCTATCATTAGGCAAGCAATACAGTATGGTTTTCCCGGAATTTGGATGCAAGTTTGCTGTATGAGAATTAAACTAGTAAAGATAAAATAATTTAGGAGGGTAGCCATTAGCCACCTTAGATGCTTTCACGATAAAATAAGAAGAGCAATGCATATTGAAAGATATCAGTTCTAGTTGGCCGGGCTGCCCCTTACAGAGCATGTATTATGTGTGAGGTGCTCTACCTGTGTCGTCATTAATCCTCAGCACAACCCTACCAAATAGAAGTCATCACCATAATTACAAAGGCTTAAGAGATGACATAACTTGCCAGAGATCACACAAGTACTGAGCGACAGAGGTGGATTTCAGTCCAATGCACTGCCATACCGTTTCCGTTCCACTAAACTGCTTCCCTTTAAAGGAAATGAGCGCATAAAACTATTGTAGCTTGATGCCACGGTCTTAGAATTATCCCGATAACTCTCTTCATTCTACTTTCCTGCTTCCAAATTTTGATTTCCCATATAGCTGTTCCTATAAGGGAAACCAGTGTGAGTATCTGTCCATTTGGCAGTTGCATTTTTCACTGTAATTAACCAGTTGGCTTTGGTTTATTTACCAGTCTGTTGTAAAAATGGTTAAGAGGAGTGAGTTCCTCATGGGCTGATGATTCTGGGTACATTGGAGCATTCTGTTACTGCAAAAATATTGGGCTTGGGTTACCTCCAGAGTACTACCACCCTGTGAGGCCTCAGTCTTTGATGTCTCTTTTAAAATTCGGTCTTCATGCAGCAAGATGGGGAGATGGTATTACAGATTTAAGTAACTAGCCAAGGCCCATAGAGTTGATTATGGGCAAAGCTAACGTTGAAAACTAGGTCTCTTGACTCTTATTCCAGTGTAACCATTTCATCTGTACTCATCCTGTCAGAGCATCCTATTAGGGGCAGATCTAGAATAGTTGGTTGACATGCTCAGTCAACATTCCCATTTTCTGTACTCACTCTACTTCTTGGCTAATGATTAAATTATTTTTTGTTAGCAAAATTGATAGCTTTGTTACAAACCCACGATTTTCTGGACATAAATAAATGAATAGATACTGACTTAACTAGCCATAGTGGGTATACTTAAAATGTTCATCATCCTTCTACATTATATAAACTGGGTAGCCATGCATCATCAGTTCATACAATAGCTTTTATATATTGTATAGACTGTTATGTACAGTTTTATTCATTAGACTTTACCTCAGTCATGTCCATCACCTGGTATCGTACCTGGCACAAGCAGAATGTCAATACTCGTGAATTGGATTGGATTGGATTAGACTGGATTAAATTGATTGAAAGTGGCGCTAATGTCTTTCAACTCCTAGATTCTGTCATTTATTTAACATCCCTACCCAGATAGCTGTTTAGACTACAGCGTGACTGTTCAAAGGCATATTATTAGGGTCAGGTGTCTGTCCCCTCACCTGAAAGATCTGCCTTATCAGGTAGGTCAGTTCTGGTAACCAAGACCTTTCTGACACCTCATGGCCATCCTCAAGGGAGGGCCATGTTTTTTTCTCTGACCTCAGTATTTGGAAGGTCCAGGGAGTGTCAGCATGCAAAAGCAAATATCAGGGAGGTGCTCAGATATGTGGCAGTGCTGGTTCAAACTTGTAACAATATGTTACAAGTTGTAGTTCCCTATAATAATCACCCAAAATAATGAGCAGTGATACCTCTTTAGAGAAACCTATTAATTACATTATTCTTCTGTGTGTCGGGTCTGTGTGCCAGGTCGCTTTCTCATAGACACTCTTAGAGCTTAGCTTCTCTTACTTCATTTTTGTGGGGAATTTTTTTATTCATTTATTTTTGCTTTCAAATATAACATCCAGAATGCCTGGCATCTGCTCTTTTTCCCCACTGTGTTCGTTGGAGTTCATTTAAAATTATACACAATGCATTGTTTTCCAGAACATTCATCTTTAGAGTCTTCTGAGATAGTTGCTCAATAACGTATCATGAGAAAAGTTCAGATTTGCAAAGCATTTGTCATTTCCTCCTGAACTGCTAATTTATTTAGTAACCATTTGTTTCCAGGACTCTTGTCTGCCAAGCTGTAGGCATATGTACATGCCAGATCCATAGAACCATAAATCTATAAATGTTAATAATAGCACTAAAAGTAGATTGGAATAAGCCTTTGGTACCTAGCCCTTCTGAAAGTCCTAACCCAAGCCCTTTCGTCCTTTTTAAAAAACATTGATACTTATATAAGGATAAATGTGTTTGTGAGAAATTTCCCCTTTGTTTCTCAACTAAGGCTCTGGAATATTTAAGCCAATTCTAGAAAACAATCATCCACATTAACTGCTCAAGGGATTTCCACATGAGTAAGTGGCAGTAATTGATTTGGATCATGATTTCATAAAGTACTTTCAGTTTTTATTCATAAATTCTTTTCAGTTAGAGTGAACTTCCTTTCAGTCCTGAACGATTGAGATAAATTTTTGCCTTGGTTATTAATACCTGTTGATTTCATTTCAGTGGTACAGGCATGGATGGGAAGAAATGCAGTGTATGGATGTTTTTACCTCTTGTATTTACTTTGTTTACTTCAGCTGGATTATGGATAGTGTGAGTATTCTCTTCATTCATTATTTAAGGACTTGGGTTGCAATGTAGATAGGAATGTAGTTTTGATGTAGAAACGTGTTTAGAAATACTTTAAAATAATGTTTACTAATTCAACCTTGCTAAAGTCTCCATTTCTCTTCCCTCCTTCAGTTACCCAAAGTAAATAGCTAGAGTGAGTAATAAATAATGCAAAGCAGGTAGTGAAGACTGCTGGTCTTATTTTGTGTTCCTGTGTTCTTTCAGTAACGAACATTCTATAAACTGATGATACGGATTCATTATTTGCAAGATTTGTTCATCATACTAACGTGCCAAAGATTCCACTCACAGTCCAGTTCATAGTCCAGTTATTGTGGGTGACTGGGCTTGGTATGTTTATAAAATGGGTATCATTACATTATAAGTCTTGGCTTATCACAGAACACTCCTACACTTGCTTATTATTTCAAGTACTATTTCACTTCCGGCAGATTATTTTGGTCCCTTGCAGTTCACTAATAGAGGTGAACACATACTCCTGAGAAATTAGAAAATTTGAATTCTAATTGTACTTCAGTTTGCCCAAGGTTATAAGGTCTCATTTCTTTGTTTTCCAGTTTCCAGATTATAATGACTACCATTAATTTGGGGAGTGTTTTAAAAATTAAAGAAATAGTGTTAGTAATCACATTTGGACTTTAAAGAGCTAAGTGATCTATAGGTAAACATAGTAAAAGGTGAAAGAGTCATGTGATCTGAAGAGAAACCAGAGTATAGGTAAACATAGTAAAAGAGATTTTTCCCAGTTAAAAAAAAATGAGTATGATTTAATGTGGTTAGTCTAGTCATTCTGGGAAACGAGTCTTTTTTAAAAAAATGTCTTTGTTTTATAAACTTAGGTTGTTTTTTCTTCACAGATACTTTATAGCTGTGGAAGATGACAAAATTTTCCCATTAAATTCAGCTGAAAGGTAAAGTTGATCTCTGGGTAATTGATTATTTATTAATAGACTTAACAAAAATTTTGCCACTGGTGAGGTTAGACTGTGCACTGACTGTACTTTAACTTGTGTTTTTTGTTTTCCAGGAAACCTGGTGTGAAGCACGCACCATATATAAGGTAACTGGATAGCTTTCCTCCGATCTGTTGGATCTTACAGGTTGAGAGAGTGTCTTAGTTTGGGCTACTGTAACAAAGTAGCATAGACTGGGAGGCTTGTCAACAAAAAGTTATTTCTCCCTGCTGTAGACACTGGAGGTCCATCAGGGTACCAGCAGTCAAGTGTCGATGAGGGCCCTCTTCTGGGTTGCAGATGGCCATCTTCTCATCATGTCCTCATGCAGCAGAAGGAGGATGAGACAGTCCTCTGGATTCTCTTTAAAAAAAATTTTTTTTAACATTTATTTATTTTTGAGAGACTGAGAGACAGAGCGACAGAGCATGAGAAGGAGAGGGACAGAGAGAGAGGTAGACATAGAATCGGAAGCAGGCTCCAGGCTCTGAACTGTCAGCACAGAGCCTGATGTGGGGCTCGAACTCATGAGCTGCGAGATCATGACCTGAGCTGAAGTTGGACACTTAACCGACTGAGCCACCCAGGTGCCCCTGGAATCTGTTTTACAAGGACACTAATCCCGCTGGGAACGGCTTCTACCCTCATGACCTAAGTAACTCCCAAAGGTTCCACCTCCTAATAGTATCACATTGGGAGTTAGGATTTCAACATATGAATTTTGAAGGGACACACAGACATTCAGTATATTGTAGGTGACAGATTTTAATACAGTAATAATAAAACATGTCATAATTTTTAAGTATTGCAGGTGATGAACCTCCTGCAAGCTGTGTGTTTAGTCAAGTTATGAACATGGCAGCATTCCTAGGTAAGAAGAAAGTAAAGAATGCTTTATATGCTTTGGTACATTTCTTCTTTATTTCTCCCAAACCTATATCAAAAGCATGGTTAGCTTAGTTGATAATTGGGTATCATGTCAACATGCTGAAGCTGGCTTTTTGTTTTACCTTACATTTCACCATCTTCATCATTTCAATGTATTCTTGACTTTATTTCTTTTGCCTCATGAAATAATATATTTCACGTGCCATAAAATCCAGCATGAGAAGAATATAATATTGTATAATCCATTTGCATTAAAAAGAATGCCACACTTATTTCTTCACTGGCAAGGATGACAAATGCATAGGCTTTGTGATGAATCTTGATGTGTGTAGATACGGTCTTTAAATCTAAAGGTCAGCATTAACATGGGTGACTCAGTCTCCCGTACACAAATGCATACCAAGATGGCAAATGGAGATGTAGATTTAAAAAAAAAGGAAGAAACCTTTAGTACTTATGTCTGGTCCCAGTTCCACACCTTTTCTTCAGGGCCCAAGACCATCATTTCATATCCTTTCCCCTTTGTTCTGTGAGTGCTTCCCTGAGGGTTGAGGGAACCAGCCATGCTCTCTGTCCTTGTCCATGTTGACCTTGTATACCATCTCCCCAAGGCCAGTCTCCTCTGTGTCTTTCAAAGCGTCAGCTAACTATCACCATTGGCATGCTGTGGGTGATGGGCCAGTGAAATTTTCAGCAAAAGTTTTCTGGAAATGGTTCTTTTGGATGGTGAGAGTTTCACTCCAAGTAAGAAAGAAAGATGATGTTATTCCTGAGGGAATCATCGGCGTTTGTGGCATCTCTCCCCCAAAAGGTGACCCGTTATTTAATTTATGTAGAACTCCACCCGCAAAGAGTTCCACTCATTCTTAAGATGCTGTTTTTCTTTTTAATTTTTTTAATGTTTATTCATTTTTGAGAGAGAGAGAGAGCATGAGCGAGGGAGGGGGACAGAGAGAGGGAGACACAGAATCCGAAGCAGGCTCCAGACTCTGAGCTGTCAGCACAGAGCCCTGCGCAGAGCTCGAACTCATGAACTGTGAGATCATGACCTGAGCTGAAGTTGGATGCTTAACCGACTGAGCCACCCAAGTGCCCCTTAAGATGCTATTTTTAAATGTTTACTTTGGGAAACGAAAGTCCTATAAAACCCACTGGAAAATCAAGGGAGACAGTTGGTCCAACATGCAACACAGGCACAATCTTAGTTTAGAAGGCTCAAGACATGAGACACATGGAGAATGTTCCCAGTGAGGCCCAAGAGGCCTCTCTGGAACCTGCAGAGTTCGACGAGAAGCACACTGCAGGGCTTTCCTGCAGTTAATAAGATTCCTCCCTGGACCTAACTCTATTTGGGTCAAAGCCTTTCACCACCCAGGCTTCCCCAAAACATACAGCCCATTTGTCTAAGCAGGAAGTGTCTATCAGGCATGGGCTGCTATGCCACCACTAAGGAGAAGGTTAGATATAACCCTAATGCTGACAGTGCTGAGTCTTTGAAGAAGCTCTTCTCTTCATGCCCTCAATAGGCAGCATTAACAGGATTTTAGTGTTAATAGGATTTTCGTGTCCCAGCTATTCCCCAACTCTTCAAAGGGCGGTTCTTACCGCAGCTGGTGCCCATGTGGGCACCAGTGCCTGCCCCAGTCAGGCGAGTTTTGTCTTCACTGCCTTCAGCCTCAGCTACCATGAGCTTTAACACTCACTCTTTTTTTTCTACCCTTGACACCACTTTTCTGAAAAGACCTAATCATACTAAAGCATAAGTGACTGCTGAGGAGATCTCTGCATTTAACAGAACGCAAAGCCCTGAGAGAGGATCTTGAATTGCAGGGTCAGGGACCTTTCCCAGCCAGTCTGCAGTCACACCACACAGGCCTGCAGGTTGGTACCTAGTCATATGGTCTTCCCCACGGGGTGCAATAATACCAGTAATTAATAGCAGTCATTTATATTCCAGGCACAGTGCTAAGTGCTTTGCAAATACTACCTCATCTAATCACGATACACAGGAGACTGTCCTTATTAAAAAGCTGTCACAAGCTGTTTGTCCTCCATTTGGGCTTTAAAGAAACCAATGAACATGTTGGAAGCTACATATTGCTTCCCTCATATTCTTAGGACAAATTGATACTTCCCAGTTGTCTTTAGTGTGTAATCTTAAAAATGTCAATTTGCACAGCTCGCACATTTATCCAGTTATAAAGCTTATGATTAACTAATTGTAAAAGCATTTCCAAAAACGGAGTAATGAAAACAAGTTCCCCTCTTCCAGATGACATTCGTCATCATCTTATTCCCTGGTCCTCCCCTGTTCCAGCAAGAAGCACTTAATAAGCCTTTACTAGCTCTTGCTCTGAGGTATTGCAGTATCCAGGGTTTATTCTTTATTATCTTCCATCATTTGTAGTGCCATCTGGTAGACACAAAACTGATGAAGATTAGTGTGCAGTGGGAGGAAACCAACAATTATTTATTTATCAACTCTGGGAGTGAGGAGGAATCCATTTACGAATGATTCTTGCTCGAAATGGCGGAGGCCTTCCATCTCCCCAGGCCTGTCCCTGCCAGACCTCGGACTATTACTTTAGACGGCATAACTGACTTTAAGAAACAACCTGGACTGCCTATAAATCATTGCTTTTTTGGCAGCCGTATGGATTATAGTTTACAGTCTACAAATGAGCCAGTGTAGCATTTATTAAAATCAGTTAGCAAAGATCTTCTGTCTTTTTGATGTACTAATCAAAGATCAAACTCAATTGTTTTCTCTACGCAATTAGTTTTGCACTTTGTCCTGAATCCACGCTTTCGATCTCTCCTGGGGAGAAAAGAGACCTGAGACAAATTTCTTGAAAAGAATATTCTTTTCTGCCAGGGAGAGGTTGTGAGGATGAAGCCGAGAGCTGAATGATTTCGGTCACCCAACAGCAGCTGTTCCCCCTCCTTCAGCCGAAGCACATTGATTCCTGTGTTCTATTGCGGTCATAAATAGGAATTATTGATGCATAAACAATAAAACTAAACAAATCAGAAAAGAATTTGGCCAGGCACCAGTTTAGAACTGCAATGAAGAGCTGCTATTTTGAGTTTGAACTTTAAAAGCCCAACAAAGGGTGCCTGGCTGGCTCAGTTGGTGAATCATGCAATTCTCGATCTCAGGGTTGTGAGTTCAAGCCCCACATTGGGTGTGGAGCCAAATCAATCAATCAATCAATCAATCAATCAATAAATCCCAGTTAGCCTCAAAAGAAAAAGGTTAGTAAAGAAAATAAGCAATTATTCTAATATCTGTGTTTTTTTAAAATAGATAAACAGGGGACACATACAGCAAAGGACTGTTCTAAATACCATAAACAACAGAAAGGTGGGTTTTAAAAATCTTTTCTGGGGCGCCTAGGTGGCTCATTCAATTGAGCGTCAGACTTGATTTCGGCTCAGGTCATGATCTCACGGTTTGTGAGTTCAGGCCCCACGTCTGGCTCTGCACCAATGGTGTAGAGCCTGCTTGGGATTCCCTGCCTCTCTGCCCCTCCCCTGCTAGTGTTCTGTCTCTCTCAAGGTAAAAAAATAAAAACTAAAAAACTTTAAAAATTTTTAAAAATCTTTTCTAAAACTATTCGTGAAATCTAAAATGTTTAATGAAACTAAAAGATGTATCTTCTGATTAGAACATCAATGTAGTTAAAAAAAAAAAAGTCATCATATATAAAGACGGCTTTGAAATCACCCCACTGCCAACAAGTCTTTTTCAAGGGTGTATAAATCACTACTTGGTTGAAAAAAAGACTTTGTAACCAATAATCTGAATCTGCCTCCATTAAACCTGTTAATAAAACTGTTAAAGGACCAGAATGTTACTAATTCCAGCACCTTAAACCTTCACCTAGAATCTTTTTTTTGTTGTTGTTGTTTTTTTAATGTAACCCTCTATGCCCTTCATGGAGTTGGAACTCACAATCCTGAGGTCAAGAGTCATATGCTGTCCTGACAGAGCCACCCAGGCACCCACAGAATCTATTTTTAAAGGAAATTTTGCCTAGTCCAAGGTGATTAATAATGGGGTTAATAGGTAAAGAGGGCAGAGTGTGGTGTTGGGACTGTTGTTCTAGAAGTTAAGAGGGTTGACTCAAATTCATGTCTCCGAGTAGGTTTCTGTTTCCTGCTTAATTTCATCATCTGTTCATGATAAAATGATTTATCATCATATTACAAATGGGAAGGCTACCAGTGCTGGGACCAGAAGATGATACATGTCCTGTGTTTCCTGGGCAGAAATGACTAACAGAGAATGGCCTGACCCTCATCATCTGGGCACAGTGGACCAAATTGACTGGATGGGTCGACATGAAGAGCCTTCTGTGTCTGCTTCAGCCATGTTTTAGGGCTTAAGCCAAATTCTAGTACAATCCTATCCCCCCAGACTGAATGACATCAAGATGGTTGCCAGAGCAAAACTTTTCACTAGTCATTTTTAAAAGAAATGAAATGTGCCGCCTTGGTATTTTGTCATTAGGCCCTAATATCCATACACAATTAATAGCAAGTGTCTCCCATGTGCCCTGTGTTGAGGCTTCTGGTCTTAATCTAGTGACCTCTTTATCTGATGATCACTTTGTGTCAGAGGGCTTACATGGAATTTCTCCTCTCCTTACTTCCTCCTCCTATTCCCATCCTCAAAAGTAGCAAGACGTTGTGCTGATTTTTTTCATCCTCTAGGATACTTGTCACTATTAATAGACTTCAGATATAACTTCTAACTAGGTCACTCAAACCATTAGGGTTGGACTATTGTCAACTCAAGTGTATCATTTACTAATTCTATGACCACTAGTGGGAATTAGATAAAATTGTGAATATACTAAAAGCTAAATCAGAGCTGAACAATTTGACATTTAATAAATTATGGTTTATTGTTATTTTGTTTCTAAAATCCAAGTATTTTTTAGAATGTTTATTTATTTATTTTGAGAGAGAAAGAGTGAGCAGGACAGGGGCAGAGAGACAGGGAGAGAAAATCCCAAGCAGGTACCATGCTGTCAGCACAGAGCCTGATGCAGGGCTCTGTCTCATGAACCAAGAGATCATGACCTGAGCTGAAATCAAGAGTCGGATGCTTAACTAACTGAGCCACCCAGGCGCCCCTCTAAAATCCAAATATTAACCAAGTTGCATACCACTCTTTGATCGAGGTACCTGGAACTGAAAATCAACTTGCTGAGCTTAACTTTGTAGCTTGAAGCTATGAAATTCAGTAAATTTAGGAAATGCAAATTTATGGATGGGTTTTCTTTATTAATGACTATTAATAAGGGCCTATAATGAAGATAAAACATTTAGCAAATAATTACTTACTTAATTGCTGTATCAATAGGGTAATTCTTGGATTTCTAAATGTCTTCCCTGCTAAACTTTAATGTCAAAATAAATTGCCTTAGGAAGTAGTAAGTTCATTTCCTTATATGTAGATATGATTTATATTAACTGCAAGTATTTTTTGTCTTGTTTGTAGACTAACCTCTCCCAGCACTTTGTACAAACATGAAAGTATCTCTGCACTAAGCAATTAATAAGAGGGGATTCTTACATTAGTGGCTTGAGTATGGGCTGCCCTCAGGGTTACTATTAGAAGTCAGGCTTGAAATTTAGGTACCTTCCTTCATTCTCTCTCAGATTCCCTCATAACAATATGCTTCAAAAGACGGGGTGGTCTTTTTAAATGAGTAATTAACATCATAGAAGAATTGAGCTTTATTAGTATAATCAGTGTGATTTTTAGTACATACCAAACTCCCAAATCGGCCATGTTAAAATTCAGATTTCGTAATTTGGTTACTGTAACTGCTCTAATTTAGGTCAACTATCTTTGTCCTTTGACAATGGATACCTCCGGTAGAATTAGAGGGAAGAAGGGATAAAGCAGTAATGAAGGGAGCTGTACACTTGCCTTGTCTTCCTTCCTGTCCCCGAGAATGATTTCTGGTGCAGGGACCAGCAGGTTTGTCTAGAGGTGGAACCGTGTCTTCTTTCCTCTGCTTTCCTGCCATGTCTGTTCTGACACGGTTAAACTTAAGGGTGGTTGAATTAGTGAATTCTTGTGCCAGCTGTCTTTATCCCTGTCTTATTTGTTGTGTCAGGCCTCTGCGATGTTCTCCTAAGCCAGTGTGTCCTGTACTGACCTGGTGTTGAAAACCCCGAGGACAACGCTAATAGCAGCTTGTCACCCTTGCACCGCCCGATAACATAAGCCCCAGCTGCTTCAGCCCCTCTCTCCTTCCCTCTTGTTAGGCATGATAAAACAGCCAAATAATCATAAGCATTGCATGAAAAATTTCTTTTAAAAATTGCCTGTCGGGGCGCCTGGGTGGCTCAGTCAGTTGAGTGTCTGACTTCGGCTCAGGTCATGATCTCACGGTTCGTGGGTTCGAGCCCCGCGTCGGGCTCTGTGCAGACAGCTCAGAGCCTGGAGCCTGCTTTGGATTCTGGGTCTCCCTCTCTCTCTAGCCCTTCCCCACTCATGCTCTGTCTCTCTCTGTCTCTCAAAAATGAATAAAGTTTAAAAAAATTTTTTTTTAATTGGCTGTCACTTCAGAGACTTAAAAATGTACCTTGACGAGGGGCGCCCGGGTGACTCAAGAGTCAAATCCGACTCTTGGTTTTGGTTCAGGTCATGATCTCACAGTTGGTGGGATCGAGCTCCACGTCAGGCTCTGCACAGAGTGTGGAGCCTGCTGGGGATTCTCTGCCGTCTCTCTGCCCCTCCCCTGCTCGTGCTTTTTCTCTCTCTCAAACTAAATAAATAAACATCTTAAAAAATAAATACAAAATAAAAATGCACCATGACAAAAACTTTAATCTTGCACGTTGTGGCTTTAGAAGAACTCTGCCTCACAGTCTGGCTGTATGACTGAGATTTTTAAACTTTAACATTTTGTTTTGTCCCCAGCACTTGTGGTAGCTGTTCTGCGCTTCATACAACTGAAACCAAAGGTTTTAAATCCATGGCTGAATATTAGTGGATTGGTGGCGCTGTGTCTGGCTTCCTTTGGAATGACCTTACTTGGTAATTTTCAGGTACTTTCTTTGGCCTTCTTCGCCTCTTTCTTACCCTTCACCTGTATGGGTATCATAGCCGCGGATTCTGCACAGATCTTTTCAGAAGTGCTAACGGTGGTTCCTGATAAGCACAGGTTCTCCAGCAGTCAGCCCTTCTGGTGTTCAGCCTGGCCTGCCTACATTCGAATTGTGTGTGTGAGGGTGCTTGCCGCATGGCTACGGGAAAAGGAGCTACGAAAATAGCTGTGCAGGGGCACCTGGGTGGCTCAGTTGGTTGGGCTTCCGACTTCGGCTCAGGTCGTGATCTCGGGGTTTGTGGGTTCAAGCCCCCCACCTCGGGTTCTGTGCTGACAGCTCGGAGCCTGGAGCCTGCTTTGCATTTTGTGTCTCCCTCTCTCTCTGCCCCTCCCCCACTCGCACTCAGTCTCTCTGTCTCTCTCTCAAAAATAAACATTTAAAAATTTTTTTAAATAGCTGTGTATTTTATACAAAGGATTTCAAAGCGCTTTATGCTTTTTTTCATAACAAATTGTCTCCTAATGTAACTTTCTAGAAAACTAATAGGATCATTGCCTTTCTAAAATTAAACACTGAACATCCTTTTTGGATGAAAGCTTGCATTTCGTATTAGCAAGCTCGTGTGGGAATCAAGTTTGAAAACCCAGAATTTTGGGATGTCTGGGTGGCTCAGTCGGTTGAGCTTCTGACTTCAGCTCAGGTCATGATCTTGCAGTTTGTGGCTTTGAGCCTCACGTCGGGCTCTGTGTTGACAGATCAGAGCCTGGAGCCTGCTTTGGATTCTGTGTCTCCCTTTCTCTCTGCCCCTCCCCTGCTTGTGCTCTCTCTGCCTCTGTCTCTCTCTCTGTCTCTCTCTCTCTCTGTTTCAAAATACATAAACTTTAAAAAATTAAAAAAAAAAAAGAAAGCCTAGAATTTCTCTAGAACATCTATGACTTGTGTAAAGACACACTAACTCTTCTTCCCAGAAAGTTAGAAGCCCAAGGTCACTACATTTAAGAATAATTTCCCTTGCCAATACCATTATCCAACTCTTGACTCGAATGACTCCACTTGTGAGATAGACAACCAACTGCAAGAGTACTTGTCTGGTTTCCCTGCCTGCATTCTCTTCCCAAAGTCCTCCAGCCTGTGCTTTATACTGTGGTTAGAAACCTCTTCCCTGCAGTCAAACATGAATCCTGACACTTCTCTCCCTGTCTGTGGAGTGAAATCCAGATGGCACAGGCATTCAAGAAAATATGCTAGTGGATTTTCTAAGACTGTCTCTTGTTCGAACCCTCAGTCCTGATAATTGATTAAACCAGGAAAGCTCATTCCCCAGCACTTCTCCTGGCACACAGTAGCAACTGAATGAGTATTTTTGAATTGATGGCTTCTTTGACAGGCCATCCCACTCGTTCTGTTCTAGGTCTCATCCCATATCAAGCCAGACTGACTGAGCTATTGCTCTGCTCTGTGCTGCCGGTTCTGGATGTTGTAAAGTGCTCACTATCCATTCTCTCAACCAGGGCTTGGATGGAAGTTACTGAGTAGACATTTTGTTCTTTCCTAAAGTCCAGAAACTTGAAGTGTTTTGGTGAACCACAGATGCTCAACACCACTTATGAAGAACACTTTCTAGAATATCTACAGAGAATACATAGGAAACCACAAGTTAGTTGCTTGTGAAGAAGCCAGGTGGCTAGTCTATGGTGTAGACAGACTTTTCCATCCATACTCTTTTTATAATTTTTTAAAGTTTGAACCATGTAATTATATTATCTATTTTTAAAATCAAGTTTAAACTAATAAATGAATAGACTGTGTATAGTGTGGACAACCAATTTCCTAAAAGTAAAATTTAATTTGAGGAATCGTTATTTAAAATGAGTTTTGAAAATATGCCTTCCGAATAAGAAAGAAAAAAAGAAGAGGAAAAAAAGAAGAGGAAAAAATACTACAAAGAAGAGGAAAAAATACTACAGCCAAAAACAATAGAAAAAGTTGTCAAAGGAAAGCAATATTGACTTGAGGCAACCATTATTCCCAGCAATGTCAAACAATAAAACATCTGAAGGCAATGGCAATTCAAAACAATATTTTACCATGTTGTAAGAACCATCTCTTCAACTATAGATTTTATTTTCCCACGTGTAATTAAAAATATATATATAAAACAAGGTGCTTGAGTGGCTCAGTCAGTTAAATGTTTGTCTCTTAAATTCAGCGCAGGTCATGATCTCAGGGTCATGAGTTCAAGCCCAGCATTGAAAAAAATACACAGATGATAGATAGAGAGATAGATTATATAGATATAGATCATTGCTAAAAGTGTTTTAAGTGACCAGTATATTTTTTAGTGTTTATTTATTTTTGAGAGAAAGAGAGAGAGAGCAAACGGAGAGAGGGAGACAGAGGAGCTGAAGCAGGCTCCAGCCTGAGCTGTCAGCACAGAGCCCGATGCAGGGCTCAAACCCGAGAACCATGAGATCATGACCTGAGCTGAAGTCAGGTCTTAGCCACCCAGGCACCCCAGTGACCAACATATTTTTTTAAATCAGTAGGTAATGGAAAGTTTACATTTTTAACCTTCAAATGAAATAACCCAAATGGGTCTCCTTTAACCTATTAATTCTATAAAAGCCTTGACCAGGAATCGTCAAACACTAATGTCGTTTAATGGGTCTACAAATATGGCAAAAGCTATTAGGTGGCAATTTTCTTATAAGAGGAAAATAAAACAAAATCCCATTAACAATGAATTGATCACATTACGTAGGAATAAATGTTATTAGCTGTCTATGACAGTAAAATCTTGACCTTCTTAGAATTGGTTCTCTTCAATCATTAAATACACAGCCAGATCCCAAGTCTCATTTCTTAGTCTGGAAAACAAAGTTTGCAGTGTATGTTTGTAGAAACTGACATTTCTCTTTTTTGTCTAACTCTCCTGCTTTTTTCTTTGACTTCTCCACGCTTTTCTGGAAATTAAATTCAAGGAATAGATTACCACTGCCTGAGTGGTTATTCTAAACAAATGTTTTGAGGTTTGGAAGTACTGTTTATCTCCCTTTCCCCCTCAGAGTTCAAACCATTTGAGAACAAACACAAAGAGCCAGCAGAGATGAAGGATTCTACTCTTTCCAAAACCTATCATCCCGTTATGGAGATATCACTTTACCTATTTTTTCTCCCATCACGTCTTTTCTAAATGGGCCTCCTTGTCATTATCTGTTCATCCCTTAGCTCACGAATGATGAAGAAATCCATAATGTTGGAACTTCCTTGACCTTTGGATTTGGCACATTGACCTGCTGGATCCAGGCTGCATTGACACTCAAAGTCAACATCAAGAATGAAGGGCGGAAAGTTGGGATTCCACGAGTTATTCTCTCAGCATCTATCACTCTGTGTGTGGTCCTCTGTATCCTTTGAATGTGAAAAGATTCTTTGGTAGGGAGATTAAAACACACATATGTAGATGAGAAAACTGCCATTTCCAATTAGTTAGCATGTACTGTCAGATTATCTCAAAATCTCAGACAAAATAGATAAGTAAATGGATATAAAAACAAAAACTCTCAGACCTGAAGCGATAGAGAACTAAAATTAAAACCAAGCTCTGCCTTCTCAAAATTGTTTCTATCTGTAGGAATAGTGTCATGCATCCTCCTTGTCATTAGTGATGGAAAAGATTTCCTGTCTGAAAAACGCAGAATCCGTAATGGAAATTGTGATTTTTTTTCCCCTTCCATCTTAAAAAAAGTTAATTTATGACTTTATTAATGGCCCTTTTATTTCATTTAATTTAATTTGTGAAGGAGAAAGTGTCAGGCCTCTGATCTCACACTCTGGAATTCAGCTTACCCATTAAGTAACAAGGAGAGAAACCAGAAAAAGGCAGAGGAGAGCGCTTCTGCTTAACCCCAAACAGATCCCAGAGATACTAGTCCTGGAGGGAGCTCAGTGACCCCACCTACTGGTAACATGGCCCAATAGAAGCTGGCCAATTCCAGTGCAACCAGTCAGATCAGCTGATCATTCCGCTGGGAGGCATGATCTCAAGTGTTCACTCCAATAGGGTCTCCTCAGGAAACCAGAGAGGAAGGGAATAAGGTTCCTAGGTGGTAGAATGTGTAGCTAACCCAATTACACATCTTCGGTCAAGTAATAGCCAACATTATTGGGCACTTATAATGTGCTAGGCATTGTTCTAAGCACATTAATACATTAAATGTATCAACCCTTTTAATCCTCATTTAACAAGTATGATAGTAAGAACAGAGATTAATTTATCCAAGATCACACTCTGTATGCAGTGATCTCGACTTAAACTCAGGCACAGTTCTTGAACTCAACCCCAAACCCTCTTGCCTTAGGGAAAGTGGCTTTAAAATATGAAAATATTTATTGTTCAGAGACATCCTGTAGTTACTGGAGTATTGGGGATCTTTATTTCTTCTTCCCTCACTAACTGCCAAACATTTAATTGTTTGTTTGTTTTCAAGTTCTTCAGCACATTAGAGAACATTTAAGGGCTTGAAAATCAAGCCAAAAATCTTGCTGACTGCTAGGCACGTGATGAAATATTTTATGAGTAAAAAGGTCAGAATTCTGCCAGGGTGAGATTTGAAGATCTATCCATTCCTCATTAAGTAATAATATTGCTTTGCCAGTACTTTGAGCCCTCAGTGGGAAGAGAATGTACAGACTTTAAATTATTTTGAGTTTTCAGCTTATACCAAACAATTCTGATCCATGTTGTTTCTGAACATTTGGAACCCTGTCTAGGTTCCCAGGTGAATGGATCCAGGCCTCGTCAGGAGAGCAAAGTTTGGCTGAAGTAGTTTCACCATATTCTTTTGCTCTCTGAAAATTTCCCAACATTTTAAGTCTGGAGATAGCACTAATTCTAAGGGAGCATTTCTGATTTTTCTTTAAAAATGTATTTAGTCTTTGGCCTCTTGGCTTTTCACTGAAGCATGCTTTGAAACATTTTCCTTCCTAGCTCCAACCTCATGTATGCTGTGTGTGTGTGTGTGTGTGTGTGTGTGTGTATACACTCCATATATATTCAGGCATAGGAGTCTCCTTTGTTTTAATAGTGAAAACGAGACAGAAGAGGAAAAGGAGCCACTTACACATTAGTAGCACTGCAGAGATAAAGCTTATATGTAGGTAATTGGTGATTTGATATGTTCAAAATTATTTCTGCAGGTAAAAGGATGACTATAAAGCCATAGTCATTTGCAGTGATTTTTTTTAAAACGAGAAGTTTATTTTTCTGGCCAACTAATTTCTTTGGAATTTTAATCCTCTTGCTAATCTCACAGTTTAGAAGGTAGCTGTAGAGTTGAATGCCTGGCCTGGCAGCCAGAGTCCTTGTATTTGAATCCCAGCTCTCCCAGTGACCTCAGGCAAGTTACTTAACCATTTGGCCTCAGTTTCCCTATTTTTTTAAAAATTTTTTTAATGTTTATTTATTTTTGAGACAGACAGAGACAGAGCATGAGCAGGGGAGGGGCAGAGAGAGAGGGAGACACAGAATCTGAAACAGGCTCCAGGCTCTGAGCTGTCAGCACAGAGCCCGACGCGGGGCTCGAACTCACGGACCATGAGATCATGACCTGGGCCGAAGTTGGACGCCTAACTGACTGAGCCACCCAGGCGCCCCAGTTCCCCTATTTTTAAATGAACTGATAACAATAGGATTGTTGTGAGGATTAAGTTAGATTTTCTGTGAAAGCACCTAGAAGCACGTCTGGCACAAACGAAGAGCTCAGCAATGTTATTTTGTATTATTCATGCAAGTGTTGCGTTCAGGAAGCTGTCAAGCTGTTTTGCTGATGAGGAGGGGGAGAGTAAGACTTTTCTTGTAACCTGTCCTTGACCAGAAAAGAGCCCAGTTTGAGTGTGGCTTATGGGGGTACTTTCCTTGACTGCTCCTCCCCAGATTTCATCCTCATGGCTCAAGGCATCCACATGTATGCAGCCAGGGTCCAGTGGGGTCTGGTCATGTGCTTCCTGTCTTATTTTGGCACCTTTGCTGTAGAGTTCCGGCATTACCGCTATGAGATTGTTTGTTCCGAATACCAGGAGAATTTCCTGAGCTTCTCAGAAAGCCTGTCCGAAGCCTCTGAATATCAAACCGACCAGGTGTAACCCACCAGTTTTTCCTTGCCAGAGAGGTGGGTGTGGTGGAGGGAGGGGCCAGCAGGATACACCCGCAGGACTTGGTACAGAGCCTCATAACACATTTTACACACACACACACACACACACACACACGTTCTTGGCCACATTTGCCAAATGAGCTTTTCAGGGCAAGTTGTTTCTTTAACGAAAAAGCACAAGCCCTTATGTGTCGAAATACACGCTGTTACACTGAAAATATATGCACGACAGAGCAAGAAGCTTGTGCATGATCACTTCTCTTTTCCCTCTCTCTCCCAGTTCTCCCTGCTCTTCTCATTCTCTTCACACATTTCAGGCATCGTGTTCCCCCTACCACAGGGTAGGGCAGGCCAAATGTAACATGGGAATAATGCCAACTCCCAAAGTTGCCTTCAGATCCAAAGGGCTTGGAACCAGCTCATGAGGAAGTTCTGCATCTGGCACTTGAATGGATTGAGTATCATCTAATTGGATGGAAACTGTACAGAGACGTGACCCCGTGTAACCTGTTGAATGGCATGGGGTCAAGAACTTCCCCACGAAAACTCCCTTCATCATCGTTCGGTGGTTGGCTGTGCAGAGTCAATGAAAGGAATAGGCTGCAAGCCCACTACCATGATTTGGACTTTATTGTGACTGAGAAATATTTCCAAATGTGAATATTTGTAGGGACATGGTCTGCCAGGCACGGAACAAGATGGGGGCAGCGAGGGCATGGTTTTGTTTTTGCTTCCATAGTATGCTAGGCACAGCTTTTGTTTTATATTTCATGGTTTGCCTTCTTTTTTTCTTTAAGTAACTACCATGGGTCTCTCAAGGCCTCGTGGACAGAGAAGATGTAGGCCAAATGCAAGAGCTGAACTTGTTTCAGGTTAACCATGATGAAAGGAAAAAAAAAAAGGTCACCTGCAGGCTTACTTCGCTGCTTTTATGTTTGAAGCTAAGAAAATGTTCACAGAAAAGCACAAAGAAATATTTGTGGAGGTAATAAAAAGAGCTCCTGCTGGACATTATAAAAAGAGTCTTAGAACACTTGTTACAAGTCAAGATCAAGGAAGAGCTTAATATGTATCTATAGCTACGATTTAGTGTTTTGGTGGGGGGTGGGGGAGTTAGGGGCTTTTTCATACTCGGAATTTGTAGAAACCAATTAAAAGATTACCCTTCCCACCCCCCCCCCCCCCAAACAGACTGGCATAGCTGATGCTCTACTGCCCAGCACACCTGCTTTCTACCTGCTAAGAGTTTAGAACGCAGACTGTAGGCCTGGGCTTCATAAAGAGCAGAATTCTTCGTTCAAAATGTCTTGGAATGGGCCAAGTTGGCGGACCCTGTGTGAGTGCGCTTTGTTTCAAGAAGTCCCCACATTTACTTCACCGGGGGCTGGAATCTCGTGGAATATAATGTGAAAAAAACAAAACAAAACAAAACTGTTTTTTAATTCAACCCGAACTCAGATTCTTGAGGAAGGGGTCCATGACTCTGCATCTCTGTAATGTCTCTCTGCCTCCTAGCCCTGTGCCTAGCACATATAGGTGCTCAGCAAACGTCTGTTCAGTAGAATGACTGGTCATTCAAGCGTAGGAAAAAGGAGTAGCCGAGAAAGATTCAAAGATGAAAGAACAGATGGCTGCCTCAAGCGAGACAGGAGTGGAAGAAATCCTCGAGAAGGGGCAGGCGGGGGTGAGAATACCTACAAGAGATGGGTAACACGTGAGGAAAAGAATCAAGCAGAGAGCATCCTCCTGGGAAAAAGGCATCTTACTGTAAATAGTCCAAGGTGACATTTATTATTTTGGAATACTGCTTTTGGGTTTGTTTTTTTTCATTTTTGTATCTTAAAGATTTTACCAGAAAACAAAGATTTCTGAAGTTTTCTTTCACTCTACACAATCCAAATTAAACAGCTTTTGGTGATGCACTGTACACTTTCTTAAGAGTATATCTAATAGCACATTTTAGCAGAATCAAGCAGTGACTGGCATTATTCATCGGGATCTGACCACTAAATAAAATTCTTTTATGCAGAAGTATGATTTGTCTCGTACACCAGCATTTCTTCTGTAATGTCGAAGCATGCGTAAACTCCATCAGTCTGTTGACAATATACTTCAGTGTTACGTTGGTAGCCTATTTCTAAGGTGTTTTCCAACACCAAAAATCAATTCTCTGATTCTTTAGACATCAACTGGATGTCCTACAGTTCAGTTCAATTCTGACACAACCCAGGGTTATTGTTAGACCCTTCAGGTTTAAGGGCTCCGTTCCCCAAGACTGCCCTCACTCACTTCAGATGCCAGTCACAAGTATTAGGTCCCAGGCTACCCACACTTCTGTCCAACTTAACTGTAAAATTAGGGGGGTTCCCGCTACTCCCTTCTCTTTTAAGTTGGATAATTTGCTAGAATGGCTCCCAGAACTCCAGAAAACGCTACATCTATCTGCCTGCTTATTGTAGAAGCTATAACCCAAGAACAACCAAATGAGACAAATAGGGCAAGTAAAGGGAGGGATGCGGGGCCTGCCATCTTCCCAGCATTAAGATGTGTTCACTGACCCGGAAGCCCTCTAAATCTCCCTGTTCAAGAGTTTATAGAGCTCGGGTGCCTGGGTGGCTCAGTTGATTGAGCGTCCGACTTCAGCTGAGACAATGATTTTGTGGTTCCTGGGTTGGAGTCCCGCATTGGGCTCTGTGTGGACAGCTGGGAGCCTGGAGCCTGCTTTGGATTCTGTGTCTTCCGCTCTCTCTCTGCCCCTCACCTGTTCACGCTCTCTCTCTCAAAAATAAACATTTTTAAAAATTTGAAAAAGAGTTTATAGAGCTCAATTTCCAACACCCTCCTTCCATCTGCTTCTAGAGGCCGGTCAGGAGGTCTAATTACTTGGTCTTTCTGGTGACCAGCTCAACCCTTGAGGCTGTCTGGGGGCCCCACCATAAGTGACCTCATTGGCATAAACTCAGGCTCCTTATGAAACAAAAGTCACTGCTATCAGGAGATTTCAAGTTTTAGCAGCTCTAGGGCAGGAACCTAGGACAAACACCAAATATATTTTTGTGTTATACCACACATATAAATACAGATCAAGATTACAGAACCTTCTAGGAATTAAGAACCATAAGACTCCTCTTGGAGGCCAAGACCAGGGAATCTGCATTTGGAATGAGCACCCCTGGAGTATCTAACACAGACGGCCTGGAGAACAAACTTTGAAATACACTGAACTTCATTTTGGTAGTCTGACTGGGTCTCTTGAAAAGTTCTCTCAATTTTTTTTTTATTGATTTGAGAAAGAGAGAGCATGAGCAGGGAAGGGGTAGAGAGAGTGGGAGAGAGAGAATCCCAAGCAAGCTCCATGCTGTCAGCCCAGAGCCCAACTCAGGGCTCGATCTCATGAATCATGAGATCATGACCTGAGCCGAAACCAAGAGTCCAATGCTTAACTGACTGAGCCACCCAGGCATCCCAGGAGAGAAATATTTTTGAAACAATGTTAATGTTTTAAAGGTTCAGTTTTTTATTTAATGGAGAACTGACAGCGAGATGAAGTTTTACCACCTGTGTTATTTCCTGGGTTTTCTTTGCTGCTGGGATGGGAAAGTAAAACTTTCATACCCTGGATTTTGTAGTCAGTTGGTTGTAATGGAGAGTGGAATACCAACGTTTATTTTTGCTTAGACGTTGTGTCAGTCTGGATAGGTTGGGTTTTGCTGTCCCAAAATAAAACGAATAAAACTAAGGTTCATTTCTCCTACTAGATGTGTTTCCGGGGTTAGCAAGGGAGCCCATGGCTAGGACTCAGACCCTGGCTGATAGGGGCTGTATCTCAACATGTGCTTCCACAATTGCCAACAACCAAGAAAATGTGGCAGGCTGCTCACTGGTTCTTAAGATTCTGCTACCAAGTGACATCATTTAGTTTACATTTCATTGGTTAGGGCAAATTGCACAGTCGTATCTGAGAGTCGCTCTCCCATGTGCCCAGATGGGAGGAATTTCTGTGAACAGCCCAGTGACTGCCACAGGGTTCACCTTACGTTTTTAAGACTTCTTTGGTCATTGTCATTCCCTTGAAGCAGGAGTAACAAAGAGTCAGTAAAGAACCATCATCATACAGAAATAGGGGAAAGGTGCTATCTGTGGAGTTGACACAGAGCACCAAATTACAAATATGAAGAACCATCCAAATAATAAATGAGAGAAAAGCAATTCCACTGAACCTGACAGTCTTGACCCCATCTACGTTGTGTTTCTCCCGAACAATGGGAATCAAGAGTTGGGGGAAGAGAAGAATTCTGCATATGAAATAAGTTGGATTTCACAATCCTCAGCTTCATATCAGTTCAGATTCCAATTATACTCTTCCAAGAAATAGCAAATATCCAAATATGAAGTCCAAAGAAGGGAGTGTGAGTGAGAAGGCTAGGTCTCTCACTGGAAAAGCAAAGATCTTTTCATCAGCATAAAATATGCTTTTATTTCTCCTATCTTTAAAGATAAGAAAATCCCCAGGGCGCCTGGCTGGCTCGGTCGGTGGAGCGTGCTACTCTTAATTTCGGGGTCATGAGTTTAAGCCCCACGTTGGGTGTAGAGATTACTTAAATAATAAAACTTAAAAAAAAAAAAAAAAAAGTCCCGGGGAGCCTGGCTGGCTCAGTCGGTAGACCATGCAACTCTTGATCTCAGGGTCATGAGTTTGAGCCCCACTTTGGGCATAGAGATTACTTTAAAAAAAAAAAAAAAGTCCCTATTTGTTGTCTCTAGGCCCTCTGTCCCAATTCTCTCTTGAACCCACTCCAATCATTGGAGCTTGCTTCTATCACTTCACGGAACTGCTTTACTCAAGTTCTCCAGAGACCCTGTGATGTTACATACGATGATTAGTTCTTTTACTACCTTATCTAGACCCATAAGCAATACTTCACAATTTGATCAATCCCTACCTCCCTTCTCTGCTTAAAACATGTTCTTCACTTGGCTTCCAGAAATCGTTGCCTCTTAATTTGCCTCCCGCTTCACTGTCCACACCACCACCTCCTTTGCCGGGCCTTCTCCCTGACACCTTCACACTGGAGTGTCCCATGCCCGTCCTTGGAACTCTTCCTTTCCTTTCTACGTTCATTGTGCTGGTGACTTCATCCAGTCTTCTTGTTTTATTTTTATTTTTATTTAATTTTTTTAATTAATTAATTTATTTATTTATTTATTTTAATATATGAAATTTACTGTCAAATTGGTTTCCATACAACACCCAGTGCTCATCCCAAAAGGTGCCCTCCTCAATACCCATCACCCACCCTCCCCTCCCTCCCACCCCCCATCAACCCTCAGTTTGTTCTCAGTTTTTAACAGTCTCTTATGCTTTGGCTCTCTCCCACTCTAACCTCCTTTTTTTTTTTTTTTTCCTTCCCCTCCCCCATGGGTTTCTGTTAAGTTTCTCAGGATCCACATAAGAGTGAAACCATATGCTATCTGTCTTTCTCTGTATGGCTTATTTCACTTAGCATCACACTCTCCAGTTCCATCCACGTTGCTACAAAAGGCCATATTTCATTTTTTCTCATTGCCACGTAGTATTCCATTGTGTATATAAACCACAATTTCTTTATCCATTCATCAGTTGATGGACATTTAGGCTCTTTCCATAATTTGGCTATTGTTGAGAGTGCTGCTATAAACATTGGGGTACAAGTGCCCCTATGCATCAGTACTCCTGTATCCCTTGGATAAATTCCTAGCAGTGCTATTGCTGGGTCATAGGGTAGGTCTATTTTTAATTTTCAGTCTTCTTGTTTTAAATATCACCAGATGCTGACCTCTCCCGACTTTGCCAGCCCAGACTTCTCTCCTGTATATTCACCTACCTGTGTGACATCTCCACTTGTCATCTAGAGTTTAATAAGCCCTGATCTTATCCCCTTAACCTCATTCCTCCCAGGAGCTTCCCATCTAAGTTAAGGACAGCATATCTTTTAGTTGCTCAGAGTGAAACCTTAAATAGGTAATCTTAAAGTAGCTCTTCATTCTCTCAGACCCCACGTCTGTCAGCAAATCCAGTCTGCTCAATCTTCACATTATTCTAGAATCCATGCACTGCTACCCTGTGGTCCAGGAACCTCCCATCTCTCGTGGGCTCTTATAATAGCCCACAAAAACTGGTCTGTCTGCTTCCATCATTTGTTCCCTTCAGACTGTCCTCAACACCACAAAATGGTCTTCTTAAAAGCTAAGTGAGATCATCACTCCCTTGCTTACAACCTTCCACTGGCTTCTCTTGTGCTTAGAATAAAAACCCCAATCACTGGCCCTGCAAGGGCCAGTAAGACCCACCTTTCCACCTTCCATTCCCTCTGTTCCAGTCCCTCAACCTTCTTATGTTTCTCCAACAGCCAGGCATGCTCTGACCTCAGGACTTTTGCACTTGATGAAATCTCTCACCCTCTTCACTTCCTCCAATGTTATCCTCTCACGGAGGCCTATCTGACCTCTAAAACTCAAGCCCAAACCAGCACTACTGCTCTTTCCAGCTTTATTTTGCTTGCTAGCATTTTCTAAACATGGTCCTGGGTTAGTTAAAATTCTAACATGCATAACACTGTTTAACACATTTTACTTATTTTATTATGTCATTTTCTCTACCCCTAAAATGTAAGCTCCATGAGGGCAGGGATTGTGTTTGTTTGTTTTGAGGGCACAGATTTTTACCTGTCATGTACCTGAGGTAGAGCAGGGCCTGGACTCAGATCCCCTCAACCCTAACCACCAAAATCCAGCATTCCTGCATAGCAATGCCCCTTGAGTAGTACATCCTGTAGGATAGCTAAAACTCTATGCCCGTTGATCAGTAATATCTTGCAGGAATGCTCACTATGGAGACTCGTCAAGACTGGACCAAACTAGGGGTGCCTGGGTGGCTCAGTCTGTTGACCATCTGACTTCGGCTCAGGTCATGATCTCACAATTCGTGGGTTCAAGCCCTGCATCAGGCTCTGTGCTGATGGCTCAGAGCCTGGAGCCTGCTTCCAATTCTGTGTCTCTGGCTCTTTCTGCCCCTCCCCCACTCAAGCTCTCTGGCGTGCACACACTCTCTCTCTCTCAAAAATAAGTAAATTAAAAAAAAAAATTAGGCAAAAAAACAAAAACAAAAAAACCCAGACCGGACCAAACCAGTTTGTGCCAAGATGGACCCCAGTACTGAACTTTTACCTACTTTCTCCCTCATTGTAATACTAAATATCATGCCCAGATCTAACATGCTAATGAGGCATAAGCCGCATGTAGAAACATGTTCTGTCCACTGTGCCTGCCCACCCAACCTCCTATACCTCCCCACCCCAACATGTTTTGATGTTACCCCTTTCCCACCTCTGTCCCTTGGAAAACTTTCCCCGGCCTTTGTTCTGAGAGTCAGCCTGAAGGACACTTTCCCTTTGTGCCGTTTCCCTCATGCATGAGCCCTAATACAAGCCTTGCCTGGAATTCCCTTTTGGCCTCTTGTCAATTTCTGCTGCTTTAGAGAGCCCCGGGACCCGAGTCTGTCACACACCTAGTAACTAAAACAGTGCCTGGCACAGAGTTAAGTGCTTAATAAATACTTGCAAAATAAATGAATGACAGTACCTGCCCTCCTCTTTTCCTTTTCTCGCTCTCTTTTTTAAAGATTTAATCTCTTAAATATGGGCTGCTCAACAAGGCATTTAGGAGACAATGGTAATGTGGTCAGATTTCAGAGGATGCAATTATCCTCTGGCTTCTTATAGCAAACAGCTTTCTGTGTAGTAAGGAGGAAGTTCTAGATTATAAAAAGGGTTATTTCTTATAATGTCTGTAGTAACTAGCACACGTTAAATACCCACGTTCTTAAGAGGGCCTGAAAAAATCCTTACACAACTCTGTGTGAGTACTGGACTTCCTCTCGTGCAGCTTCACAAAAAAACAGTGGGGCTAGCTTGGTTCGTGCCTGATGAAAACTGCATGTATTTCATGTTTTTAAGACAAGAGGCTGAGCTGACCCTGTAGGCTCTACTCAGATTTTTAAATTGAACTCATCAAAAACTCTCCCTCCAAATGCCGTTTGAGTCAGGGCAAAGACAAAGCTGTAAGTTGTTGAGTGACTATTTCCATAGAAAGCAGAACAGAGGGATTTATTTACCAGTCACAATTAGAATACTGTCTAATACCACTCGATTTCTGTAAGCCAAATTTAGATTTGCAGCCAGGGAGACTTAAGAGGAGCTGGAGGAAAAGGGCTTGGACTGAACACAGGGACAGTCGATTGATGGGCTAGCAATATTTCAGAGAGAGAGACCGGGCAATTCACGTATTGCATTGCCCTGGGAGGAGACAGTGGTCTCTAAATACAGGGGACTTTTGTATCCTGTCTATAATTCTGTTAGGAACGGGATGGAAGGAACACATTTGTGAGGCACTAGGAAAAAGACAATGGGCATCACTTGTTGCCTTTGTCAGAAGGGGGAAGGGAAAGGAAAAATCAGACACTCTGCAGTTCCAGTCCCGGATGATTGGGAAGATGGCGACACTTGTAAAATCTAGAACAAGAGATGCCACTGTGTGGAGGGAGGGAAGGGTGACTAATGAGATCATCTCGATGCTCCTAACTGCAACTTGAGCACAGCCTTTTCACAGCCCAGCTACACTGAAAGGGATGAAAAAGGCTGTCCGCTGCCTGGTACCATTTAATTCACTTGGCGACTGTTCCAGTTACTGTTGATTGCTGAACAAATTACCAGAAAATGCAACAGCATAAAATAACTATTTATTATGCTCACAGATGCTGTGGGTCAGAAATTCAGACAGGGCACAGCGGGGACAGCTCATTTCTGCTCCATGATGTCTGGGTCTCAGCTGGAAGACTTGAGGGCTGGAGGCTGGAAGTGTCTGAAGACTAATTTATTCCCGTCTAAAGACTGAGTCTGGCCGTCAGCTTGGGGCCCTGGTTCCTGTTGACCTGGTCTCTCCAGGTGAGTGAACTTGGGCTCCCTCACAGCGTGGTACCTGGCTTCCCCAGAGCAAGTGTTCCAACCCTGGCTCCTCAGAAAGGGATATAGGAGCTGTAGCCTTTTTATAACCCCGCCTGGAAAGTCACAAAGCATCACCTCAGTTGTCCTGTTTTGGTCGGAGCAGTCCTAAGCCCCCACCCAGACTCAAGGTGGCAGGAGACACACCCCCCCCACCTCTTGGTGGGAGGAGTGTCAAAGTCAACATGAAAAGAACATGTGGGAGGACAGCAGTGAAAATAGAGGATTAAGGAACACCAAAGTCCTGCTCTCCAAAACACCAGTATATACACTGGCAAAAACCACCAAAATCAACGCTTTCAGAATTCTGCAAAGTAAAAGCTCGCAGGAACCAGGAGCATGCTTAGTCAAGAAAACCTAGCTGGGGGCACCTGGGTGGCTCAGTCGGTTGAGCATCCAACTTCGGCTCAGGTAATGATCTTGTGGTTCGGGAGTTTGAGCCCCACATTGGGCTCTGAGCCAGTGGTACAGAGCCTGCTTGAGATTCTCTCTCTCCCCCTCTCTCTGCTCCTTCCCCACTTGTGTGTGCTCGCTCGCTCTCTCAAAATACATAAATAAATTAAAAAAAAAAAAAGCTAGCTGAATCTCAGTAAAAATAGCTTAGTGGTGTTTTAACTTACCCTGGTCCCATTCCAGGCCCCCAGCTCAGTGGTGGCCTCAAAAGTAACAGTCTGTATTTCTAACACAGAAAAGAGTACCAGGAGGGGCTACTGGGTGGCTCAGTCGGTTAAACATCCCGTTTCAGCTCAGGTCATGATCTCACAGTTTGTGACTTCAAGCTCCGCTTCGGGCTGTGTGCTGACAACTCGGAGCCTGAAGCCTGCTTCAGATTCTGTGTCTCCCTCTCTCTCTGCCCCCAACCCACTCGCACTCTGTCTCTGTCTCTCTCAAAAATAAATAAACATTAAAAAAAAAAAATTAGAAAAGAGTACCAGGAGAGAAATGGACCTTATTCACTAGGAATTGTGGTTTTGAACTGTGTGTGTTAGGTTGAGCTGCTATAACAAAAAACCACAAACAGGGTGTTTTAAACAACGGAAATTTGTTATCTCACACTTCTGCAGGCTGAGAAGTCCAGGATCAAAGTTCTGGCTGATTTGATTTTTGGTGAGAGCTCCCTGGTGTCTCTTCTTCCTCTTTTAAAGACATCAGTCCCATTCGATTTGGGCCCCACCCTTATAACTTCGTTTAACTTAAATTACCTCCTAAAAGCCCTATCTCCAAATAGTCACATTGGAGGTTAGGGCTTCCCAACACTCAAATTTGAGAGGGGTGGAGGTGGGGGGCATGAGAAACCCAGTTCAGTCCATAGCGGCCTGTTCGGTGGCTCCTTGGAGGACAGGCTCAAAGGGTTTACCTTCTATCTTAGGTGACTAAGAATTCTCCCAGTGCTGAGGCAGCTACCCTCAGACATCTGTCAAAAACATTTAAAGGCAGATGTGCTAGTCACAGGTACCCGGAACAACGGATAGCAGTTGGGGCAAACAACGGACTAATCAAAAAGCATGAGAGGAAAGACCAGAAAATGAGATGCTTTGGCAAGTAATGGCTTTGGAAAGCTCTGACATATCTCTGGTGTTATGGGTTGAATTGTGTCACCCCAAAAAGACAAGCTGAGGTCCTAATCCCCAAAACTTCTGAATGTGTCCTTATTTGGAAACAGAATCATCGCAGATGTAATTAGTTAAGATGAGGTCATGCTGGAAGGTTAGGGTGAGCCACTAATCCAATACTACCCGAGTGCTTATAGGACAGCCATGCAAACAAAGATGCAGAGAAACGGGGAGAATGCCTCATGATGATGGAGGTGGAGACAGGAGACATGCCTCTACGAGCCAAGTAATGCTAAGGATTCTAGCTGTCACCAGAAGCTCGGAGGCATGGCACAGATTCTCCTTCATTGCTTCCAGAAGGAACCAACCCTGCCAACACCTTTATTTTAGACTTTTGGGATCCAGAACTGTGACAGAATACATTTCTGCCTCTTTAAACCGCCCTATTAGTAGTATACTTTGAAGCTCCAAGAAACTATACAATAGGTCAATATTAAAAGAAAGTATAAATGTATTTGTTGCTTGTAACTCCTTTTTTTCTTCAGATTTAAGACACTACCCAGACCAGTAATTATAAATCTGGCGATGGGCACACAATGTACAAAGATGTCACGAGGCACCCGGGTGGCTCAGTCGGATAAGCGTCCACCTCTTGATTTTGGTTCAGGTCATGATCTCACGGTTCGTGAGTTCGAGCCCTGTGTCACTGGCAGCATGGAGCCTGCGAGGGATTCTCTCTCTTCCTCTAACCCCTCCCCTGCTCATGTTCTCTCTCTCTCTCTCTCAAAATAAAGCTTAAAAAATTTCAAAGATGTCACCTGGAACACCACATAAGCAGGGGGTGAGTAAAGTTGGATGGGAGCAAACTTCTGTACCTTCTTACCAGACAATACTGAAGGGAGAAATATGTCAATGATAAGAGATGGAGAATCCAGTATTCCACACTCAATGCTGGACCAAAAACTCCATAGAAGATCAGTAAGGAAACAGAAGACTGAAGCTCCACTATAAACCAACCAGTTCTGACAAAACACCAGAGAACACTCTACCCAACAGCGGCACAACACACGTTTTTCTTCAGTGCAGAAAGAACATTCTCCAGTACAGACCATATGTTAGGCCACAAAACAAATCTCAGTACATTTTAAACGATCAAAATCACGCAAAGTATGTTCACTAAGTAAGTGGCATGAAATGAGAAATCAATAACAGAAGGAAATTTAGAAAATTCAGAAATACGTGGAACTTAGACAACACGCTCTTTAATAACTAATGGGTCAAAGATGAAATCACAAGGGAAATTAGAAAACACTTTGAGGGGGGCACCTGGGTGGCTCAGTCAGTTGAGCATCTGACTTGGGCTCAGGTGATGATCTCACAGTTGGTGAGTTCGAGCCCCAACTTGGGCTCTGTGCTGACAGCTCGGAGCCTGGAGCCTGCGTCAGATTCTGTGTCTCCCTCTCTCTCTGCCCCTCCCTCTCTCTCTCTAACTTTAAATATATATATTCATTTTTTAAAAAAGAAAGAAAACACTTTGAGGGGTGCCTGGGTGGCTCAGTTGGGTATGTGTCCAACTTTTGATCTCGACTCAGGTCACAATCTCACGGTTTGTGAGACAGAGCCCCACGTCTGGCTCTGCACTGACAGAGAGGAGTCTGCCTGGGATTCTCTCCCTCTCTGCCCCTCCCTTATACACACTGTGTATGCATGCACTCTCTTGCTCTCTCTCTCTCAAAATAAATAAATAAACTTAAAGAAAAAAACTAGAAAACACTTTGAGACAATGAAAACCAAAACACAACATACCAAACCTATGGGAGGCAGGTGAAAGCAGTGCTGGGAGACAAATATAAAGCTAGGACTACCTTGAAAAAGAAGAAAGATCTCAAAGCAATGACCTAATCTCCCACCTGAAGGAAACGGCCAAGAGCAAACTAAATGCAAAACCAGCAGAAGGAAAGAAAGATTAGAGTGGAGATAAATAGAGACTCAATAAAACCGAAAGTTGGTTCTTTGAAAACAGAACTGATACAAACAAAATGGATAAACCTTTGGCCTCACATTCCCTTCTCAACTTAATTTTTGTTCCCACCACTCGAGACTGCACCTGTCTCATCCAAGGACCACTGCTGTTCACAACTTACTTGAACTCTTACCAGCATTTGAGCACCTGAGCACTGCCTTCTTCATTGGACTGTCCTGCCACTCTCTTGGTTTCCGTTCCTTGATGCCCAATCCTTTCCTATCTCCTTTGCTGGCTTCTCTCCTTAGCCTGTTCCCTAATACTGGAAACCAAGAGCTCTGCCTAGGCTCTCTATCAACAGACTCTTCTTACGTGGCCACATTTCATGGCTTTGTTTTTGTTCACTGTTTATAGACTGCCTCCCCCAAGGATGGATGTACCTGCAGAGTAGGACAGGACTTTGACCCCTGACAGCAGATCCAGGGCACAATATAGATGCCCTTAAATCGAACAAATGTTAACAGTTCATGCATTTCTCCCCCAGGATTTCTTCTATGCATGCATTCACCAACCCAACACACACACACATATATATATTTTTTTAACACATACCTATCAATATCTGAATGAATAACTTGGCCTAAATCTAAGTAACTTGGGCAAGGAAGGTGAATTCTACTTCTCTTGGTTACTCTGATGTGTTAGCAAAAACTGCAAATTATTCTTCCCCATCTGGGGCTCAAGTGGTGGGATAATAAATTGGGCACATATTATATTCAACTTGGTACTCTGATAGGAATTTTAAAAACCTGAAAAGAAGTTCTTTTTAACACTACCACTGGAAAAACTAGCTATCCAAAAATGACCATTTTGGGCTTTTGTTTTTTTATGTGACTTGGGGAATAAAAGGAGAAGAGGAATGTTAGTGGGTGGATTTCATTCAGGATTATTGCCATTTTTTCCAAACTATTCTGACTCTTGCAACATCATGCTACAGGCTTTTAAAGATAATGAACTATACTCGTTATTCTCTCTAAATGCCACCTCTTAGCTCCATCTGCTGTATCTATCTGGTGGCCTCACACTTGACAGGGTCTCTGGGTCAACAGCACCATCTGCTGGGCAAAGGCTGCTGTGCATTTTTCTCTGCATTATGCCAGTGGCTCTCAATTTTTGTGCAACTCTAAACTGGACATCAGTTAGAGTTAGCAACTAAGGCTAGTCTTCCAGGAAGCCAAGCAAGAAGCCCTGATACTCCAGAAATGCTGATAAGATTAGAGAAGCCCCTTTGTCTGAGGATTCCCTTCTAAGAAATCAATTTAGGTTTTTGGGATGCCTGGTTGGCTTAGTCAGTAGAGCTTGCGACTCCATCTCCGGGTTGAGTTCAAGCCCTACGCTGGCTGCAGAGTACTTTAAAATCTTTAGGGGCACCTGGGAGGCTCAGTCAGTTAAGCATCAGACTCTTGATTTCGGCTCAGGTCATATCTCATAGTTGGAGCCCCATCAGGCTCTGCAATGGCAGTGCAGAGCCTGCTTGGGATTCTCTCTCTCCCTCTCTCTCTCTCTCTCTCTCAGCCCCATCAGGCTCTACAATGGCAGTGCAGAGCCTGCTTGGGATTCTCTCTCTCCCTCTCTCTCTCTCTCTCTCTCTCTCAGCCCCATCAGGCTCTACAATGGCAGTGCAGAGCCTGCTTGGGATTCTCTCTCTCTCTCTCTCTCTCTCTCTGCCCCTCCCCCACTTGCACTCTCTCGCTTTCTCACTCTCTCTCAAAATAAACTGAAAAGAAAATCTTAAAAAAAACAAAACAAAACAAAACAAAAAAACTTTAGAAAATCAACTTGAGTTTTGATCCAAGACTGGAAATCAGTGCCATTGTGAGAAAGAGCATGACTGAGGTAGATGTGGATTAACAGGAATAAAAAGGGCCACAGTTTTAAGAGGTCTTTGTTCCCTACATTCTCCGCAAACAAAATGTTGACAAAATTTAGTGCATTTGTTCTCTTCTTGGATATTCCAGAGGTGATATTTTTCCTCCTTCCCTTACTAAGGACCATGAATTTTTACGGATGCACCATCTACCTCACTATCTTCTTCCTAGGCAGTTTCCTCCCTCACGACCTATCTACTTTATACCTCAAGTTCTTCCTAAGATCTTTTTTCCATCACATTTAACTGTGAATGAGTTTCTTAGGGTCTAAGAAATATTCCACTCATCTTTTTCCCTTCCTTTCACTTGCCCCTTTGACAAACTCAATCTAATATTGGAACTTTCTCTTTATTCCTGAATCTATTTCCACCTTCAATTACTCAAAATGAATTATAGTTTTTCTGGTACCCTTTTCATCATGGACAAGAAATGCTTCTTGTAGACTGTAGACTGAATATCTGTGTCCCCCTCAAAATCTGTATGTTGAAATCTAACCCCCAAATTGATGGTATTTGGAGGTGGGGGCTTTGGTGGAGCCCAAGGATAGAATTTGCACCCTTATGTATGTATATATCTTAAAGCAATCTCTATGCCCAACGTGGGACTCCCACACACCCTGAGATCGAGTCTCATGCTCTACCAACTGAGCCAGCGTGGCAGCCCAGATTAGCGCCCTTTTAAAAGTACCCCAAGGTACCTGGGTGGCTCAGTCGGTTAAGCGTCCAAGTCTTGATTCCAGTTCAAGTCATGATCTCACGGTTTGTGGGAACGAGCCCCACGTCGGGCTCTGTGCTGACAGCTTGAAGCCTATTAGGGATTCTCTCCCTCTCTCTCTCTGCCCCTTCTCTGCTCACACTCTCTCTCTCAAAATAAGTAAACAGTTAAAAAAAAAAAAAAAAAGTAGCCCAAGAATGCCCCTTTGCCCTTCCACCACATGAGGTTACAGGAAAACGACCTTGGTCTGTGAGGAAATGGGCTCTCACCAGATAAGGAATTTGCCAGCACTGGGATCTTAGACTTCTCAGCCTCCAGAACTGTGAGAAATAAAATTCTGTTTATAAGCCACCCAAGTCCTGGGATTTTGTTAGAGCAGTCCAAACAGACTAACCTCTCCACCCCAACTCTCTGTCAGCTACATAGTGAACACCCTTTTCCTTTAATTCCTTTGTCATCTAGACTCTGGTGCATAATTTTCTCTCATTTCTTCCTTACTTTTCCAATTATTCCTTTACTGGCATTAAGAGACATCTTACCTGTCATCTTCTCATGAGCTTTTTCAAAACTGTAGGAAGTTCATCCTTTTATTGTCATTTGTAGCTTTATCATTTACAAATTACTACCATTTCTAAAATTTACTTAAACTCATTTCCTTTTTATTACCCTTCTATATTTTCATAGTCCTTAGACTTCTTAATTAGTTACTGGAAGATAAAAATTATCAACATAAAATCTTTTATATTCCCTGTCCTCTCATATTTGTAATCTTTTTCTTATTCAAAGCATTTCCAAAATTATTCCTCCAGGATTCATTACAGCTTTTCTTAATTAAGAGAATACTTGCCTCCTTCTAACATTATTTTATATACCTCAAACGTAAGAGTCTCAAAAATCTAAGAAACCCCACTCATAACATGAATGCTTACTATCCAAATGGAATAATAACCAGTGAGGTCATGTATGTGTATATAACTCAAATAGTAGTCAATGACTTTTCACGGCAATGCATTAAAATACACACACAACACACACACACCTCCCATCCACAAGATTCAGGCAAAAACCAGAAGTTCTTATTTTCTCAATCTCTCTTCAGTTTCTCTTTTGCTTACGGCAATAGGTGGCATGGTTCAGGAACCTACACAAAACTGAGTGAAGAAGAAAATGTTTTTATTAATCACAACATGAAATTGACATGACATCCCATTAGGATTGAACCAGGATAAATAATGCTGTTATAAAATTTACACTCTTCATATCCATTTCAGAGGAAAATATTACATTATTAGGGCTCTTCTAGAAGGGTCTTACAGAATGATTTCAGTAAACCTTTTGCTTTTCAATAGTAAATAGCAACATATATTCTCAAACTGCTAAAAAGTAGTTAGAAAGGCAACCAGAAAACTTATGATGATAACAACCGGCAGGATTAGTGCTATTCTGTTAAACATTAAGAACCACATTCCTATTTTAGCTGTTACATCAATGCACCTTTATCATTGGTAAGGCAACCGTTTGCTGGGGCCGCCACAATGATGAGCAAGTTTCCTTGGTAATGGATACCTGCGTCAAGACTCAAATGAGTTTCCTTTCCCAGGTTTGCTGTCTTTTGGAGCAGAAACAAATGGCTTTGACTTCTGTAGAGAAGGAGGCTAATACTTTGAAATTTAGCTGTCACAATCTTCTAACTTATAATTCGAAAGGGGAATGAATTATTAGGAGTAAGTCTGTGAAACACTTCCAGTTTTTAAAATAACAAGGCTTCTGAATAACTTCTCAACCCTACCTTTCCATGTTGGTACACGACTTGATAAACCTAACACGTGTGATCTATACTGCAGTAATTCTTCTATCAGCTATAGTTTGCTTTCAGTTGGGGTTAGGGTTGTGGTTTCAAACAATTTCTACATAGAAAGCATCTTTAAATAAGTTTCCTTTTCACTGAACTGAGACTTTTTTTCACTTATGTGCCCGTGGAAGGCAATTTAAACATACACATATATACACGCGCGTACCTGTGTGTGTGTATATATGTCTTTTTTAAGTAAGTTACTTTTACCATTGGAATACAACTAGACTACAGGGACGACTCTGTGAAGACAGGCTGGTCTTCCCTATGAGTCGTCCTCTAGGTTGAGGAAGGCAGGTACAGTTCGCTGAAGGATGTGATGAGGCTGTAGTAAGTCTTCTCATCATCCGTCAGTCCCGCATTGCCGGGTCTCACCACCACAGCGACATGAACATCTGCTTCCTCAGCAGCACTGGCCTCTGTGAAAATCAAAGTATGTGTCAGAGACATCACAATATGATGTCCGAGATTTGCTTCAAAGTAATTAGGGCGATGTGGAAAACTAGGAAACAGGTTTGGCCCTGATTTGATCATTGTTGAAGCTAGAAGTTGGCAACGTGGGGGTCTGGCCACATTATTCTCTTTTATGTAACTTTTAATGTTTCCATAATAGAGTTGCTTTTTTTTTTTTTTTATTCTTACTATAAGACTATACCTGACAGACTAGAATGGTTTAGACTTCCCTGTCCCAGTGTATAGTGTATAGCGTACCCTAGACTTCCGAGCTTTTATTAAGTACTTATGAATGCAGAAGGTAAAGGCCATGTTCTGTCCACGACTCTCTTCCATTCCCTCTCATCAGTCCCACATAAAACTGAGGGTTTCCCAAAAGGCAGGCTGTCTGTAATAATACCAGTTAGGCAGAGATGGGACAAATGGAAGCCCATGATTCAATCAGGCCAAAATTCCTGCTGTCACTTGCCTGGAAAATTCCTACTCTTCAAAATTCAGCTCAAATATCTTATCTTCCAGATAAGATTCCTACCATGTGTATTAGAGCATCCCATGTGCTCCTTTAACACCTTGTATTTAGCTCTCTCATGACTATATGAATTGACATGCTATTATCTGTTGTCTCTCTTCTCATTAGACTTAGTGAGTACCTTAAGATCAGTGACTGCATGTGGACAGAAGTGAAAATAGGACTAGTAAAATGAAACTAGGTAAGCTAGGTATAGCAGGGAACATCTCTAATATGCCTTGGGTTACAGTCCTCTCTCCATTGTTTCCATGTGAAAGATAACAGCTAATGCCTTATATTAGTTTAGTACCTACTATGTGCCAAGTACTATTCTAGGAACAGACATATGAACAAAGCAAAGCTCCTGTCTTCATGGAGCTCCCATTCTTATTTAAATCTTCACAACAACCCTGAGGTAGTTAGTATTACTATCCCTATTCTACAGACACGGAAAGTGAGAGCTAGCAAGTGGCAGAGCTAACGTTTCAAAGTGTCAACCTGACTCTATGGTCTCTGCTCTAGAACAAGGGCGAAAAAATTATGACGTACCACCTGCTTCTGTAAATAAAGTTTTATTAGAACACAGCCATGCCCATTTTTTCGTGCATTGTCTATGGCTGCTTTTCCACTCCCAGGACAGAGTTTTAAGAGTAGAAACAAAGGCTGTAGGGCCTGCAAAGCCTAAAATACACTACTGGCCCTTTACAGAGCAAGCTTGCCAACTCCTGCTCTAGAGCAATACTACTCCAAGTGTGGTCTATGTACTTATAGTGGGGCAACCACCTGGAAGCTTGTTAGAAATGCAGAATCTCAAGTCCCCAACATGGAACTACTGAATTAGGATCTGCAATTTAACAAATGACTGACTTCTGAGCACACAGGGTAAGTTTTGATCAGAAGTCTCAAGGAAAGAAAACTGGCAAGAGAGGAGGCATTCTGGGCAGACATAAAGCCATGTATAAATATTGGAAGAATAGAGCGAGTGAGTGAGTGAGCGAGTGTGAGAATAGAGCACACAGGTCAGACAGAGCAAAACTGGTGAAGAATCTGAAATACATTCTATGGAGTTTAGATTTGATGTAATACAAAACCACAGTCATTTCCTATCATTTGGAAAACAGTTGCACCATCAAAATGGGTTACAGGGCAACAGTGCAGAATGAGGTAAGAAGCTCCCAGAGGGAGTAAATGGGGCAGAGCCATCTCTTCCATGTCCAGCTTCTGCTCTTCCTGTGAAAGGGCTGTCACTTCCCAGAGCAAACAAAGTGCTCAACAATCCCCTCTTCGTGTGGAAATCCCATCCTCAGGCAAACTCTGCAGACCCCTTCACCCGCAGTTCCCAGCCTGACTGCCTCAAGCAAAGCTTTCCTCTTGACTAGCAACCCAGGATCTCAACTAAGTTGAGCCACCACAATCCACGATCCACGTGGGACCTGACACTAGCCAATGACTTTTGCACACTCAGCCTCTTACCGGCATCACCACGGGGCAAGTGTTGTCCTTGTGCATCTGTCTGCCCTGTTGGCACAATATTGACTTGAAACCCTGGGCCTCCTTCCTTTCCTCCAAGAGGAAAAAGCCTTTCAGGGTCTCTTTTTCATACTTGGATGTTATTTGGGATACCAAATAGTTAGTCTTCCATTCTGTCTTGGCAGTGGAGTCTGGGCATGTGGTACCAAAAACACAGGATCGGAAATAACAGAAAAGAACAAGGCAAGCAGCCAGCTGCCTGGCCGCATCCCAGCTACACATGAGCCCAGTTCTGGCCCTACTGCTTCACTGGGTGTGGAGCTGGCAGAAGATGAGGGACAAGAACAAAACCTCCGTGCGGAGGCCTTGGAGAAAGTCAATTTTGTTTTGAGGCCAACTTGGGGATTATCTCTATTCACTAAAGTTAAGAATAGTTTCTGGGACTGCAGCCCAAGGAAATCGCTTCAGTGAAAAGAGAAAAGACATAAAATTATAGATGTACTATGATAACAACTAGAAAAAAAATGCGGCTACAGACAAGACTATGAAGAACCTGTATGTGATCTTACTAGGGCAGGGATTATAATTATTAATAGTAACCATAAAGTGAGGGAGGGGGGAAAGTCTGGGGATCATAACACATTCAATCCCAAAATGCTCGAGACAGACTCCATGCGGAGCTCCAGCCACAAAGCAGATCTCTGATGCTAAGCCGGCAGAAACTTATCATCCAAACTGCTAGGAAATTAAATAGAAGGCAAACCATTCATTTATATGAATGACAGAAAAGCAATTCACAGATTAAACCAGCTAACCTCAGCAGAGCAGGGCCTATCTCCTTTCCATAAGGAACAAAGCAAAATAAAAGGTATTCAAATTATCATTCCTCACAGAAACTGCTGGCTTTCATACCCTTAACCTGTGTAGACAGTAGAGCAACCTCCCCACCCCACCACTCTAAGTCCCCAAAAGCCATTCTTAAAAGAAGGTAAATCGTAACTTTAAATCGGAAGAAGTTTCTGTACAGAAATAAGATAGGCGAATATTTATAGTATATTTATAGTCTGGGGGGAGAAACCAGGTAAAATGGCTGTTATCAAGGTTGATACTTGTCGATGGTACATTTATGTGGCCTGGCCACCTAGTTACACAGCAAACGTTAAAACATCTGTCTCTCTTCTCCCTCGGTGCAGTCAAGCAGTAAATGTAAAGTTTTCCAGGACAGGGAAAAACAAGACAACAGTTTGTAGGAACCCTTGGACTTTGAACTGACCCAAGCCAGGATATGCAAGACAGGGGCTGATCCCCACAATATCTGCTGAGTTTTCAAACTCGAGATAACAAATGGCTGTGATCTGGTACCATCCACCTGGATCAAAATTTCAGTCTACATTCACCAAGGCTTAAAATTTAACAGAAATATTAACAATTACTAAATGTCTACTGCATGCTAGGTAAAATTAAGTTCCTCTTTCTCTAGAAAGCATTATTATAACTTTTGGAAGGCATTATATGTGATCTACGCTGGTTAGGATTTTTTTTAAACTGCTTAGCAAATTAGTACTTGCTTAGATACCTGTAACTCTTGCCTAAAAGAACAGATCAAAAGCTGAAGGGTCAGCAGCAGAGAGAGAATACAGTTCATACACACTTCTTCTGCTAAGATACCTCTGTCAGCAGCTTGGGTTTGCCTTTGGGCCCTATCTCTGAAAGTCCTAGTGGGTGGGGGTTTCTCGAAGGACTAGAGAGAGGGATTTGGCCTGCAGACTATTGTAGCTGCCGCCGAGGGGCTCTGGAGTCACACGGAGCCAACTAGGCAAGAAAGCACCCAGCCCTGCACCTCTTCTCCCTGACGCCCTTCCCAGCCTGCTGGGGAACAGTGTGTCAGGGCAGCCACACAATACACAAAGTCTTGTTCTGGGGATAAACGGAAGATGAAACTTCCAATCCAAGGTAAACAGAAGAAACAAATATAAAGAACTGCCCTTGGGGCACCTGGGTGTCTCAGTCGGTTGAGCATCTGACTTCAGCTCAGATCATCTCAAGGCTCATGAGTTTCAAGTTCTGCATCAGACTCACAGCTATCAGCGAGGGAGCCTGTTTCAGATCTTCTGTCCCCCCCCGCCCCCCCGCTCAGGCTCTCTCTCTCTAAGATAAAAAAACATTAAAAAAAAAAAAAGATGGGGCACCTGGGTGGCTCAGTCAGTTGAGCGTCCGACTTCACCTCAGGTCACGATCTTGCGGCTCATGAGTTCGAGCCCTGCATCTGGCTCACTGCTGTCAGTGCGGAGCCTGCTTCGGATCCTGTCCTCCCTCTCTCTTTGCCCTTCCCCACTTGTACTCTCTCTCTCAAAAATAAATAAATCTTAAAAAAAAAAAAAAAAACTGCCCTCAAATACAGGTGCAATTATAAACACACCAAAATTAGGCCCCCTGGAAGACGCACAAACTCTAAGGACAATGAGCATACAATCAACAGCTGGCACCAGGTGAAGGCGTCCGGGCAAGTCTAACCAAGCAGAGGCTTTCACAGAACAACCAGAGACCAACCTTCCCCCAGCACCCACTATCTCTTCACCTGCCACTGCTTGTTTCCTCATTCACTACCGTTTCCTTCTGTAAATCTCTAGAGGATTTACATTCATACACAGAAACTGGAGTGTGAGCTTTCTATTCTGACCCAAAGTACTCTTGAAGTCACTTATATTACCAGTACGGTACAGTATATACTGTTACGTGGATTCAATACTTAAAATAATAATGCATCTGGCTAACGTACCCCATATAATAAAGTACTATTATAATGGGTAAAAAAGATGTGTATCTTTAAACAGGTGGATCATGCCAAGAAAGTCCTGAGGTTCAGAGCATGACGGGTGCCTGGGGACTGGGGTCACCTGAGGGAAGGTGGAGAGGAGGCTCCTAGTCACCAGGGGGGAGTGCTTATCAACTGAAACAAGAATGACACAAAAGCTCTCAAACCATTCAGAGTTCTCCTCCCCTCTAGCTTTTTGTTTCTTTTTTTGGTATTTTTCTGAGTGTGCATAGCTCATCTCTGCTATTAAATACATATGATCACGTCTACTGTAAGCTGATGTCCCTCACCACACACCTACCCTCATACTCGTGTCTGCATGCTCCATCACCCAGTGACATCCCTTAAGTTGTCCTTTGTTATTTTGCCATTTCATCCATGTGTGTATATATACAGAAGGATGGGTGGGAGACCATGGATAAGAGTTACAGTGAGAAGATCTAGTCTTTCCAGTACCACTTGCCCACGCATAACCCCCAAGGAAGAGTAAATGGAGAGAAACATGGGTCATTTGATTCACTGCTCCCTTTTATAAACCCGTTTCATTTTTCGAGGATCCACACAAACTTTCTTTACAGAGGCCATGTGTTTGCAGTGCCAGGCCCAGCACTTACCCTAGAGTATACAACAGAAGAAGTCAGATTACTCGGGGCACCTGGGGAGTTCAGCCAGTTAAGTGTCTTAACTCTTGATTTTGGCTCAGGTCATGATCTCTCACGGTTTGACAGTTCGAGCCCCACATCAGGCTCTGAGCTGACAGTGAGAAGCCTGCTTGGGATTCTCTTTCTCCCCCTCTCCTAACCACAGCCCTGCCCCCCGTCTCATGCATGCATGTGCTTTCTCTCTCTCTGTCAAAAAAAAAAAAAAAAAAAAGGAATCCAATTACTCACCTAGAGTAACATCTGTCAAAAACAAGATGTTGTTGGTTGAGCACCCAATGCTGTTGGCAATCTTTCGGTAACTCTCACTCTCCACTTTGTGTCCAATCTTGGTATCAAAGTGACCATCAACAAGCTGCACAAAGGGAAAGAAAAGACTGACGCCATAAATACACTTGCAACCCAACTCCTTTGTCTTTCCATTTTCTCGGAGATACGTAACAATCATAGCGATTTCGTCCCCTCAGTAAATAATCCCTGAAAGCCTTATGGAGGCTACAGAAAGAAAACATAAGGTAAGACTTTATAGAAATAAACATTTGGAAGAAGTAAACAATTCAATGTATATAAGATCATGTTTTAATTTACTTAGTTTTCTTTGAGAAGCATTAATTTTATATCCAAAATCTTTTAAAACACACATGCCCTACTTTCTATCCTTAAAACCCCATTTATACTCAAAAACTACTTATTGGACTGGGTTTCACTCCTGATGACAGGTCCTGAACATTGTCCTCTGATCCCAGAATGAATAGATCTCTCTAACCTGTCTCACTAATAAGCTGTTACTTAACTTTCAAGAAACTTTCATTTTTTACATTTTGAAATTCTACCCAAGAGCTAGTATATATATCCTTCCTGTCTTAAAGATAACTGGGATCAAAATATGTAACTTGCTTATTTAACTAACATGAACCAAAATAAGTCCACATTTAGGATCAGCTATTATGTGATACTTTGAATATTGTCAGAAGTTTTCACAAACTAAAAACAAGCCTAACAACACTCAAAGACAAATTAAGGTAATATTAATACTATGATTTTTAAAAACTTTTAAAAAGTTAAGATCGGTTTTATAGATTTTCTTTCTTTCTCAAGTCTGCCTCACTTAGTACTTTTTTATTATTGAATTCAGTAATTACTGTGTCTTATCTACTATCACCTTAATGTCTGTTCCACTAGAGAGAGCAAAACGGTAGTTTACATCTGTATTCAGAGATACAGATATCTGTACACCAATAATGCAAGGGTTTTATTCCTGACTTAATATTTGATTTAAACTAAAACACAGGGAAGTACTAAAATGAGAATATGACAATCTCCAAAGCCAAAGTATTCTCTGTGCACAGTAGAGACTCAATGAATACTTGTTTAAAAGATAGCTGGCTGGATGACCTACTATATATCCCTACATTCGGCCTGTATTTGGTTAGCTGGCATTTCTTTTTCAGGTCCTAAACGCCTGCCTTCTTCCACTGACCACCGTATCCTCCAGAAGGTGTAGGGATGGTGGGACAGAGGAGCCGGCAGGAATTGTCTCATCTACAAGAAACGTAATAGGTGGCCTGCACGTATCACTCTTCGGTAACATGCCCAGTTCTCTCTTACAGAGAATGAAATTTCTGAAATGTCTCTCCAAATCGCCAGAAACAAATGAACCCACACTGCACTCTGCTTCATGAAAGAAGTTTATGTGTGCATGTGTTTGGATGGGGTATGTGCCACTATGGACCACTTACCTGACTTTAAACAACCAAAAGAAGCAGGCCATTAGTGTCCTCTGAGTTGACAATTTTCTGATGTTGGCAAGGTAGCTGATTTATAAGCCAGCTCCTATTTTATTAGCTGTATTACATATACATCTATATATAATATACATTTATATATTCCTGACCCCATCCCAGACCTGCCAATTCAGATCTGCTAGGAAGCATGGCCCAGGGATCTACACTTTTAACAGACTCCCAGGTGATCATTATTCACAATAGCTTAAGAACCTCCAATGCCAAGACTGGCTCCACAGAAACAGTTTATCCTTCCCTCGAATGTATTCTCCAGTTTATCCAGTCTCTTTACCACCTGCTTAGCATATATGCATGCAATGATCTGATTGCTGATTTAGCTTATAACTGTAGAATATTCCTTTAAGATTCTTTATTTCATGCTTTGATAGTGTCAAAAAACAAAGTAACCTACCTCAGTTAACCTACCTCAAGAATATCTCCCTCTGTAGAATGCCCAAATAATAGCTTCTGGGCCTCTACACTCCCTGAAGAATAGATATACACCTTCATTCCAGCCTCTCTCCATTTCCTGACTGCTGGAACTACATCTTCAAAGAACCTGGAGGGAAGACCACCAAGGTCAAGTGAGGGAACACATTATTCAACCAGATGAAAACCAGGCAAAATAGTTGGAACAAGTTTCTCTATTTGTGCCCATGAGAAGCACCTCCAAGAGACTTCGAGTCCGGTCTGATAAGCTTGTCACTGGAGATTCAGGATCACAGTGGATTAGAAGCAACAACTTAGGTGGAGAGGACAGTTTTGGGCAGACAGCCACACTAATGACAGTAAAAAGTGATTACAAATAAGGGATGAAATAACAGTGTTTTTTAAAGTTCCCAAGGAACTCCAAAAAGCAAATAACAATCATGGAATCTTTGATGTAATCCATGACAAGAAAAGGTTAAATTATGTCCAGTGTGTCTTCACAAAGCATGGCAATGCCTTTAAAAAGATGTGCTTCCAAACAATTAAAAGAAAAACATTTGCGGGTTCAAAGCTATTAATATCTGATCAGCTAGAAAATGGAACTTCACTTCTTGAGAACTAAGAAAACCTAAAGTTTTACTCTATAGAAAAAAAATTACAAAATAAACCAGTTAAGAGACTTGTACCATCTCACATTGGCAGGTCAGCAGTGTCTAGCTTTTGATTCCGGACACTAAGTCCTGCTTACCCGTTCCACAAGGTCTTCCCTATCCGGTGGTGGAAATAATATCGCAGGAAATAGGTGCAAAGAGAAGCACAAGAACTTGGAATGTGGAACCAGTCATCTCTAAAAGATTAACTGGAAAATGTCAGAGAAGTCTCCTACTGGATAAAAGAGCTTAATATGTAATACTAATTGAAGGAAAGAGATCAACTAGTTCAAAACCAGTATACATAATTATGGGTTACTTTGTGCATTACTTTATACTCCTAGAGACAGGATTTCTTCCACGTTGCCAGTGCAGGGCTTAGAAGTCTAAGAGAACTTATTTCACGTCTCTGGTTCTATAATTAAGGAAACCAGACCAAGAGAAGAAAGGACTAACTACTTCAAGCATTCTCTCCTGGCTCCACTCTTGTGTTTTACAAAGTGAACCAGCAGACATTCCCAGATCATTGGCCGATCTGGAAATTCTTTTTTTTTTTTATTTTTTATTAAAAAAAAAAAATTTTTTTTTTTTACATTTGTTTTTGAGAGACAGAAAGAGACAGCGTGAGCAGGGGAGAGGCAGACAGAGAGGGAGACACAGAATCAGAAGCAGGCTCCAGGCTCTGAGCTGTCAGCCCGACGCGGGGCTCAAACCCACGAACTGTGAGATCATGACCTGAGCTGAAGTTGGACCCTTAACCGACTGAGCTACCCAGGCTCCCCGGCCTATCTGGAAATTCTAATGCAGCCTTTAAAAAGTGGAAGCCCCTTGTAAAGTACATAAAGGAATGGTATCTCATTTGACAGAAAAACAAAAGAAATACAACAGCTAGAAGTGGACTTGGATCTTAGGGTTTACATCAGGCAATGGCCTAAAATCCTTAGTTGGCAGTGTCTAAGAATTTCTTGGGCGCCTGGGTAGCTCAGTCAGTTGAGCGTCTGACTCTTGATTTCAGTTCAACTCATGATCTCATGGTTCGTGGGTTCAAGCCCCAAATCTGCCTCCATACTGACAGTGTGGAGCCTGCCTGGGATTCTTTCTCTCCCTCTCTTTGCCCCTCCCCCGTTCTCGCTGTCTCTCAAAATAAATCAACTTAAAAAAGAATTTCTTAGCAGGGTGCCTGGCTGGTTCAGTTAGTAGAGCATGAGCTTCTTGATCTTAAGGTTCTAAGTTTCAGCCCCACATCGGATGTAGAGATTACTTAAAAATAAAATATTGAAAAAAAAAAAAAAAAAGAATTTCTGAGCAATACAGGACTCCCGGTCTCCTTTGACAGGAGCGCTCCCAGAACACCACAGCCAAGACTCCAGTCAGGGTGGTACTCCTAACACCCTGAGTAACCCCAAAGTAACACGTAAATAATGGCACCCATCTTTCTCCTCTAACAGAGCAGAAAGCAAGTGATTGAACGGTCCTGAGACATAGCCCGACAGTGCCGCCACTCGTATGCTAAGGATCAAACAGGACTTAGTTCAAGGAAGTCACCATCTTCTAGGAAGCTGTTTTACACTGGGATAAAAAGTCCTTCAGCCATCCCACAAAGCCAGGCATGCTGGTCTGGGGAATTTAGCCGGATGGAACGCTTTCTCCCGGCTCTGAAACAAACAAAACAAACACTCACTTGTTAAAATAAAAAGAATGTTGACTTTATCTATTTTATGAATCACACAACGAACACTGGACAGAGAGGACCAGTGGAAAACGCATTCGGTTTTGGGGCTGGTGAAATGTTTTGAGTTACATACTCTGCTTTCATGCGCCCAGCTGCAAAAGCCGCCCTCCACATGTGGCCCTGCAGCTGTTTCAGCGCCGTGGTCTTTCGATCCAGAGACATCTGCCAGCGCACGTTATCCACCACGGCCTGGATCATCTGCTGCAGGTCATCCGCTCCATTCCCAGATGCAGCAGGGATGGGAACAGCCCCATCCAGGTGGGAATCCTCTTCAGCCTTGAAGTCGTAAACAAGATGTTTGGTTCGGACTTATTTTTAAAAAGATCACTTAAAATGAGACCTGAAAACCAAGCTGAACAATTTTCTCCAACTATCATTAGCACCTAGCACTGTGACAAATTAAAGTGTCTTACACTTTGGAGGAGGATAGTGAACGATTCCTAAGGGAAAAGTGGATTCTAATTAATGAATTTACATTACCTTTCCTATATTGCTAAAGCTGAAATTTAAATCAAGAGGCATGTTGTACATGAGAAAAGACACAGCATATAATGGTAAAATGATACAGTAAGACCCAGTGTGTTGATTCACTTACTGGGATCAACAAACCAGGACTTTAATTACATCTGATCATTTTTTCTGCACTATAATGAACTGAGGAAGAAACAAAATCTCAACAAAATCCGTTTCTGCCTGGAATTCAATGAAAAGCTAGCAAAGCAATGTCTGGGGTTGGTTCTTTTTCAGTATCTGTCAATATGAAAGGAATTTTTTCTTTGCAAAAAAAAAAAAAACAAAACCCTAACAGCTATTTAGAACAATGACTGTGAGTAAGCATATTCCAATGATTTATACACTACAATGGGGGAATATGTATGTATATTTCAACAACAAGAGTTGTAAGACAAGACAAAGCTGAGGGAGGGGAGTTTCAGATGAACCCTGAGTTATCTAGAATATTTAACAAACCCAAATACTCCGCGGCCCAAAGGAAGGGACTGTACATCCAATCCCAAATTCAACCATTAAAACATTTCCAGAGCGTTCCACATTGTCCGATGTAGAAAACTAACTAGAAAGTAACTGCCAGAGTTCACCCTGCACAGCATATAAGATCTTTGCCACTGAGGCAATTTTAATAAGGAAAAAAAAAAAAGCAGCAACAACAGAGGGGTGGCTGGGTGGCTCAGGAGGTTAAACGTTTGCTTTCAGCTCAGGTCATGATCTCACAGTTTGTGTTAGAGCCCCGCATCGGGCTCTCTGCTCTCAATGCAGGGCCCACTTTGGATCCTCGGTCTCCCTCATTTTGCTCCCCCTGCCCCCCGCTCGTGTGTGTGTGCGTGTGCTCTCTCACTCTCTCAAATAAATAAACGTTTGAAAAAGAAAGAAAGAGTCCCATATTGAACTTAAGTTGGAAGAGGCGAGTCCGGTCTCAAAATGGAGGTAAAACCGCCGCCCAGTCGCCCCCAGCCCAACTCTGGCCGTCACCGCTACCACCGGGGGGAGGAGGGCCATGATCCAGAGGAACCAGAACAGTTGAGAAAACTGTTTATTGGTGGTTTCAGCTTTGAAACTACAGATGATAGTTTAAGAGAACATTGTGAAAAATGGGGCACACTTACAGACTGTGTGGTGATGAGAGACCCCCAAACGAAATGTTCCAGAGGTTTCGGTTTTGTGACTTACTCTTGTGTGGAGAAGGTGGATGTAGCAATGTGTGCTCGACCACACAAGGTTGATGGGCATGTAGTGGAACCAAAGAGAGCTGTTTCTACAGAGGATTCTGTAAAGCCTGGCACCCATCTAACTGTGAAGAAAATTTTCGTTGGTGGTATTAAAGAAGATACAGAAGAATATAATTTGAGAGACTACTTTGAAAACTATGGCAAGATGGAAACCACAGAAGTTATGGGGGACAGGCAGAGTGGAACAAAGAGAGGATTTGCTTTTGTAACTTCTGATACAGTTGATACAACTGTTGTTCAGAAATACCACACAATTAATGGGCATAACTGTGAAGTGGAAAAGGCCCTTTCCAAACAAGAATTTCGGTCTGCTGATCGCAAAGAGGTCGTGGAGGTGGATCTGGCAACTTTATGGGTCGTGGAGGAAACTTGGGAGGTGGTGGTAACTTTGGCCGCGGTGGAAACTCTGGTGGAAGAGGAGGCTATGGTGGTGGAGGTGGTGGCAGCAGGGGTAGTTATGGAGGAGGTGATGGTGGATATAATGGATTTGGAGGTGATGGTGGCAACTATGGTGGTGGTCCTGGTTCTAGAGTAGAGGAGGCTATGGTGGTGGTGGACCAGGATATGGAAACCAAGGAGGTGGATATGGTGGCGGTGGTGGCGGATATGATGGTTACAATGAAGGAGGAAATTTTGGAGGTGGTAAGTATGGTGGTGGTGGGAACTGTAACGATTTTGGAAATTATAGGGGACAACAGCAATCAAATTACGGACCCATGAAGGGGGGCGGTTTTGGTGGAAGAAGCTCGGGCAGTCCCTAAGGTGGTGGTTATGGATCTGGTGGTGGAAGTGGTAGATGCGGTAGCAGAAGGTTCTAAAAATTTTCAGAAGGGCTACAGTTCTCAGCAGGAGAGAGAGCGAGGAGTTGTCAGGAAAGCTTCAGATTACTTTGAGACAGTTGTCCCAACTGCATTAGAGGAACTGTAAAAATCTGCCACAGAAGGAACGATGCTCCATAGTCAGAAGAGTTCCTGCAGCTTCAACAGGAAACCCTTCTTGTTCAGGACGGTCATAGCCACAGTTGGCAAAAAGTGCAGCTATTGATTAATGCAATGTAGTGTCAATTAGATGTGTATTCCTGAGGTTTTCTTTCTGTTGTAGCTTTGTTTTTTTCTTTTCATTACATCAGGTATATTGCCCTGTAAATTGTGGTACTGGTACCAGGAAAAAAAAAATTAAGGAATTTTTAACTTTTCAAAACAATAAAAATAAAATAAAAAGAAAGAAATAAAAAGAAAGAAAGGAAAAAAATCAGTTCTTTCCCAGTTCCACAATGTGGAAGGGAAAAACAGACTGTAAACCGGAGGGTGAATAGAGCAGAGCACCACAAGAGACAGACGCTGGCCCATGAGCAGGGAGACAGGTCTAGAGGGCTGTGTGGATGTGAAGCCCGAGGAGGGTTGTGCGGGGGGGGGGGGTGGGGGGGGGGGGGGGGGGGGGGGGAGGGGTGGCACGGCTCCTACCAAGAGGCAGAAGAGAGTGGAGAATGAGGTGCTGAGGTGCTGTCACTGGGAGACATTAATGAAAAATGTGACAAGACAGCACAAAACCTTTTACACACTACCCAGAAAAAGCTTCGTTTTAAAAATACATGACATTTTTATGCTTCTGGAATAGCTCCAGAGAGAAGCAACTGTAGAGACAATGAACTGCCATGATCTGCCCGTTTAATTATGTACTGTGAATTCCTAAGCAGGCAAGTCACTGCAACTGCCATGCCCTGCGAGCCCAGAGAGCTTCTTTTACAATATGCTCAGAGCGCATTCTAAGTCTCCAGGCATCCTCAGTTCTCAGACACTTGGGAATGTGGAAGCAATGGAAGAGAAGTGTCCCAACCTGTTTCCTCAGAAGATTGACATCCTGCTGGCACTCCTCTTCTTCCCAATGTGTCTGCAGATACTCTTTAACATTTTCTTTGATGTAAGGAAATAAAATGTCCTGGGTAAATGAGTTTAAAAAAAAAAAAAGAATTAGCTTCAGTCATTTGTATGAGATCAAGTTCTTCAACAATCTCACTTTGCTAGTTGTGGCATGTAAGCCACTGAAAACTACATTGAAAATATGAAAATTACTGCTGTGGATACAGGAGTGAAACAGAAACAGAGACCAAGAAACAAATGAATTAGATCGAGTCAGCAAACTATAGCCCATGAGCCAAATCCACTCTACCTCCTGTTTTTGTAAATGAAGTTTTGCTTTTTTGTTTTTTTTTAAAGTAAGCTCTATGTCCAACATGGGTTTTGAACTCACAATCCCAAGATCAACAGTCATATGTTCTACCAACTGAGCCAGCCAGGCTCCTGTAAAGCAAGTTTTATTGGAACACAGCCACTCTCACTTGCTTGCATTGTCAGTGGCTACTTTGGGGCCACAATGGCAGAGTTGAATATCTGTAACCAAGACCATATGGTCCGCAAAGTCTAAACATTTACTGTTCAGCCCTTTACAGAAAAAGTCCACTGACTCCTAAACTAGATTGTTGACCATAGGTCCTTGAGGGTAGGGATCAAATATACTTTGCTCACAGCTGTTATCATCAATACACACACACTATTTGGCCCATGTCCATGGATGACAAATATTCCAAAAAAAAAAAAAAAAAAAAGACAATTTGATCACCATGATTTTTTCTTGGTAATCAGACTACCTATAGAATACCCTGTAAAACAGTGATGGGCAAAATAATTAAAAAATAAATACCCTGTCGGTAATCCATACACTAGGACCATGATTTCTCTTAGGTCAAAATTTTTATTTACTTACCACTGAGCTTATGTATCTTTTCTTTTTTTTGTTTGTTTATTTATTTTGAGAGAGAAGGAGAGTGAGCAAATGGGAGGAGGGACAGAGAGATAGGGAGAGAGAGAATCCTAAGCAGGCTCCATGCTGTCAGTGCAGAGCCCAACTCGGCCTAACCCCATAAACTGCGAGATCATGACCTGGGGCCGAAATCAAGAGTTGACATTTAACCTACTGAGCCACCCAGATGTTCCAAGTCTATGTATCTTTTCAAAGTAAATGTGGTACATTCAATAAGTTTTGGGGGTTTTTTTTTTGTTGTTGTTGTTGTTTTTAGTGTCTACTAGTGGGGCACAGAAAAGGGAATTGAAAAGATAAAATAAATCAAAGTCCCTTTTCTCCAAAAGCTTAAGAATCTAGTGGGGGGACAGGAGGATGGCAAGCAAACAAAAACTTGTGATATGGGGCAAAGGGTGAGACAAGCAGAGTATAAGCAGAATGCTGTACAAATCCAGAGTATGATAACCTGCAAGAGTCTTAGCAATTACCAGTATTTTCTAAATATTGTATTTTTCTAAAAAATACAGAAAAATTAGTATACACTATGATGTACACCCCAAGTATACAATTCAGAGACGGTCTCATACTTTAAGGAAAACTGTATAATCAAGTTGAACTCAATAAGTCAGTTTATTGGGGTGCCTGGGTGGCTCAGTTGGTTAAGCATCCAACTTCGGCTCAGGTGATGAACTCAGGGTCCATGGGTTCAAGTCCCATATCAGGCTCTGTGCTGACAGCTCGGAGCCTAGAGCCTGCTTTGGATTCTGTGCCTCCCTCTCTTTGTCCCTGTCTCTGTCTCAAAAATAAATAAACATTAAAAAAGAAGTCAGTTTATTTAGGGGCACTTAAGTGGCTCAGTTGGTTGAGCATCCAACTCTTGATTTTGGCTCAGGTCACAATCCCAGGGTTGTGAGATAAAGTCCTCCATCAGGCTCTGTGCAGAGCATGGAGCCTGCTTGAATTTCTCTCTCTCTTTCCGTGCTCCTCTCTATTGCTCGCATGCTCTCTCTGTCTCTCTCTAAAAAAAATAAAGTTTTTTAAAAAGAAGTCTGTTTATCTAAACTCATCCACTTATTTTTTTAATGTTTTTATTATTTATTTTTGAGACAGTGCAAGTAGGGAAGGGGCAAAGGGGGGGTAGAGGATCCGAAGGGGGTTCTGCACCAATAGCAGCGAGTCCTATGTGGGGTTCAAATCTATGAACCACGAGATCATGACCTGAGCCGAAGTTGGATGCTCAACCAACTGAGCCCCCCAGGTGCCCCTCATTCACTTATTTCTTTACTCAAATATTTACAGAATGCCCTTATAACTTCCAGTTACAAAATAAGTAAGTCACAGGGATACAAAGTACAGCATGGGGAATATACTCAATAATACTGTAGTAACTTTATATGGTTATGGATGGTAATTAAACTTATTATGGTGAGGGTTTCCTAATGTAAAAAAATGTCCAATCACTACGTTGCACACCTGAAACTAATATAATATTGCATGTCAACTGCATTTCAACAGAAAAATAAATAAAGAGTAGGGCTCATGCGTTTACCTCTCTTCATAACACATTATTCAAATTTCACCTGGCCTAGTAAAAATAAAGTCATTCAATTTTGCTTGTTCCCACATGGCGTTCCAGTAAGTAATGGATCATTCAGCAGATTCAAAAGCGTACAGTGTAATCAAGCAAATTGTTCAGCATACTTGACAGAACAGCCTTGTTTAAACTCAATAAAAACTCAATCCTGATCTAAAAGAAGGAAAATGAAGAGCTGAGATTGACAGCTTGCTTTTTCCGCAAGAGACTCCTTTTACCATACTGATAGGCTTCTGTTCTTTAAATACTTGGTTTTCCCATCATGCCCTACATCATGCCCCTCCTTATCCTTCCTTTCACCTACTAATTTCTCCCCGACTCATGTACTGTAGCAGGACTGCAAGCTGGCCCCCTACTCAAGAATGCTGAGAAGATACACAAAAACTGAAGGCACACACAGCCAGTCCTCTCCTAAGCATATATCATAGACAAACTCTAACACAGGCACACAAAGAGAGAAGTAAAAAAAATGTTTATTTTAGTACTGGGTGTAATAACAAAATCAATGGAAACAATCTAAATCTTTATTAGCTAGAGAATAAACTCCAGTATATTCTTTCGTTCTCTAAAACAACATATATATAAATAAATAAATAAGTAAATAAATAAATAAATAAATAATAAAAATAAAAAATACAACAACATACAGCAGTTAAAAACTCAATACTGAGGGGCACCCGGCAGGCTCAGTCGGAGAAGCATATGACTCCTGATCTTGGGTAAGTTTGAGCCCCACGCTGGGTGTAGAGATTACTTAAATAAGAAAAATAAAATACTTGAAAAAACATCAATGTACTGAAGTTATGATTATAAACGTGAATATAAACCTTAACATATAAATAAAATTCATACAAAATGAGAGGTACTCAAGGGTCTCACTTATATTTATAATGCTTTATTTCTTTAGGATCTAAAACAAAATAGTCTCAAATTTAAAAAGCTTTGTGGTGGATGCATGGTCATTATATTAATCCGTATTCTTGCTTATTTAAAATGTTTCACAATTAAAACACAAGGCAACTTTGATCCCTCATCCTCTACCTGCTTCTTTCTCACTTGGTCATCCTCCTCCAATGTCCTATCTCCATTATTCCTCAACTCCCAAGCAACTGGAAACATTCCTGGGGAAAAACTTTGGGTTAGATTCATGGCCTCTCAGTAAATGAAAAGCTGAAGTACTTGAAAGGCATAAAAACAGATACAGTGCTATAGTACTTTGTGTTTCACAAAGCCCAATTTCCCATATCCAGCTTTAATGACCCCAAGAACAATTTATGGAGAGCATGTGAGAGCCCAAGTCTTTAACCTCTCTGGCAGAAGAGAAAAAAAGACTATAGGCAGTATGCCAGGCCAGGGGGTCCTACCTCTGCTTTTTACTGCCATATTCAACTTACCCCCTCTGAGCTTCAGTTTTCTCACCTGTTAAATGGGAATGATAATACCAAGCAGTCACTGCAGAAATTAGAGATAATTAGATAGAAAGCACCTAGACCTTACCACTTATCATATTCTCCAGCACAGACATTTAAACTGGACAAGGATCACCTTTGACCCAAACTGAGTGACAAATAATAGCAGAGAAGTTCCCAGAGGATAAATCACAAGCACAATCAAGTCATACATTCAAGTTTTACTGAGGACCTACTGAGTGCCAGACGCCGCTGATAACAGAGTTATGAACCACAGCCTCGCCTCAGCGAACTCACAGGTGCAAGGTTTCAAACAATTTTGAACTTTTAGGAAAAGCTTTAAAAGTTAAACATTACTTTGGAATTCCTGTTCATCCAATTTGCCCCTTTCCTCTAGACATAAAACTCCCTTCTGCACTAAGTACACACACAAAGCTAGGCAATGAAAGCAGAACTTAGTATGATGCACGGAACAATAAAACCACCTGGGAATGACATGTTAGCAGACTTCTATTTTAGTGCAAAAGTGTTACTGCATCGTATAAAAGTACATGGGGCACATAACTAAATTGTGAAGATTTTATCCTGTTCTTTCAACATACTTTCTGAGCAATCTATTCTGTGAGACAAATAAAACGCCTTCAAGTTGCTTATTTTTAAAGTCAGTAACAATATCGATTATATATGCTATGATAACATATAAGAAAGCTCTAAAAATAGACTTCAAAGAGCTAGTGCTTCTTGCCCAACCCTGCCCATTGAACATTTTCAGCCTTTAAAAGTAATTCCAGAAAGAACTGTAATGATAAACGCTTTAACTTCAGTCATAATCCATTTATGGATAATTTCAGAATATTATAGCATGAAAACAATGCTGCAGTAAACCCAGGATTCTACAAGTGTGTAAATGTTTTTAGTCCACCAGGCACCGAAGGGGCTGTTATGCTTTAGTAGTACATATAACAAAAGGCCATGGAACTAAATGAGAGTATTTGTCTTTCAGGCGACTATGATTAAATTCCACTAAATGCTGGAGGGGATATTATGCAAGCAGCAATTTACATTACTCTGCACAGCTCAATGGTAGCTTTCTGAAAGAGCTCCATTAAGGCTCCTTAAGGGCCACAAAATTTCTGAACGTCTAATTAAAGAAGTTGCCTCATTAATGTTTAGAAGTCCAAATATGGATTTGCTTTACAGTCAAGTGGTCTGGTCGTTTTAATAAAAAGGTCATAGAATCAATAAAAATAAAATAGTTGCTATAATGTTTACTCAAGACTCCTCTGAGGAAAATGGGTAATAAAAAGGTAATGGGTAATACTTAGAGTACAGCTATTTAAAGAAACTATTTTAAAAGCCTTCCAATGAACCACATAGTACGACAAATGATTCAAAGTATTTGAGAACTTAGAATTTTTTCAGCCAGAAAATTAAACATGAAGGCAATACTTTTAGGCTACTATTTTTCTATTAATCTCAGAAGATAAAAAGCAAAGGAAAATTAAGTGGGGTCTTAATTCTCTAAGCAAATCACATCCTCTAAATAAGAAATAAAACAGGTTAAAAATAAAGAACATAATCCCATTCTGGGGAATATCTAATGCACAGAACAAAATTGAGGGGAACATGGACATTTACACTACATTACATTCTCACTGGGTCAGGAGGTCATTTTCTACAATGAGAGCGTATAATCTTTTTTTAAAATTGAGATATAATTGACATATATTAGTTTGGAGCGTACAACACAGTGATTTGATACATGTACATAATACTGCAAAATGGTCACCACAACAAGCCTAGTTAACATGCATCACCACACAGTTATAAATTTTATCTTGTGATGAGAACTTTTAAGATTTTTCTTAGCAACTTTCAAAATATACAATACAGTCACCATGCTGTACATTATATTCCAGAACTTACTTATTTTATAACTCTAAGTTTGTACCTGCTTGAACACTTCCAATGTTGGGAATTTACTACTTCTTGGAGTGGTCCATGCCACCTGTTAAGACAGCTTCAGCAGTGGTGGTATTAAAATTGCTCCTTCAATATCCTTCCTGAAGACCCTACTAGGAGCTACCAAAAGTTTGGTGCTCTGGCTGCTACATGGGGCCACAGGAGCTCAGAAATTATGACTTTGGTGTCCCTATCTTCAGTGGGGTAGGAAGGGATGTAACCATTCCTCTTTGAAAGCAGAAGCCTTTAGGAATAAACATTAGATTTCATCACCTGAATTCAAAATGATTAAATATGTTGCTGATAAAAAAAAAAAAAAGTGTCTTCTAAATCCCGTTAAGGAGATTAAACTGTAATTAAAGAAAGATAAACTATAATCTAATTAATTGCAATGAGTCACATCACACAAGGGAAGGTTGTCATTACAAGGGGCTAGTAGCTGGGATAAGGTTTAAAAAAGACGCACAGAGACAGAATTATCAGTATCTCATGAATTTCAGAGAAGGAAACCAGATTGGCCTGGAGTCCTAGCCCCAAACAGTAGAAGGGAAAGGAAAGGAATTGACAATTAGCTTTTTGAATCCACCTACCATCCCTGATGGTGACCCCTCTGAACACATGATGAAGCCTGGGTTCTAAAAGGTTTCATTGCTGGTACAAAGTAAAGGCACAACTCAAACCCAGGCCTATGAAATCCCAATGCCTGAGTCTATCCAGCTCTGTGGGTAGATGACGTTGGGGAGCACTACTCTTGGGATCACCCAACACCCTGGGGACCGTGATATTCTCTACAGATAATTCTAATATACCTTTGGTTTCTCAAAGACATTTGTACAAAGCAAATGAGAGATTTGAGGGGCACCTGGGTGGCTCAGTCGGTTGAACGTCTGACTTGGGCTCAGGTCACGATCTTGCAGTTTAAGATCATGTGAGTTCAAGCCCCGCATTGGGCTCTGTGTGGACAGCTCAGAGCCTGGAGCCCACTTCAGATTTTGTGTCTCCCTCTCTCCTCTTTCTCTGCCCTCCCTGCTTGCGCTCTTTCTCTCTCTCTCAAAAATAAATAAACATTAAGAAAATTAAAAAATAGAAAAAATAGAAAAAAAAAGAAAAAGAAAATGAGAGATGTGAGTTCACCTGGCAGTTCTATAACATTTCCAATAAACAGTAGTAATAATGTAAGTAACTTTTATAATAGTGGGAATAACTGCCAACATTTACTAAGTCCTTATTATTCCAGGCACTCTCTATCTATAGTCAGTCTTTAGTGACCTCTCATCTAATTTCATGATTTCAAATACCATCTCTTGCTACTGACCCTCAAATCCAAGCTTTAGCACATAACTTCTCCCTGAACTACCAAGCACTCCAAATTTATTCAATGGATTAATAAACGGTCTGAATGATCTCATTTCAATTCTCTTAATAACCCTAATGGAACAAGTATTATTATTTCTCCCATTTTACACAAGCACATAAAGGTTAAGTACAAATTAATAGACTATGGTAACAGTTTATCAATCAGGTCTTGTTCTGTTTTGTTTGAAGAACCAGATCCCAGAGCTTCATCACCCTGGCTGCAGGGATCTAATGAGCTTAACTGAACCTACAGTGACTTAGACCCACACAAGGTCCAGCCCAGGAGTCAGCCAGCCTCTTGGAGCATACCAAGAGAACTGCGAACACTGGCCTGACCATGGCTCCTCTTCCAAGTCCCACCCAGGTCCCACTCTCGGGATTACCACTAGTTTCCAAACGATGTGTCTTAGTCTCTTTCCTCAGTGAAGGGTGTTAGCTCCACACTTTTTAGACTTAAGGAAAGGAATTTGTTCAAAGGTCACAATAATGAATCATTGGGAAAAAAATCAAGTTAATGAACCCCTCATATACACACCCAGAAGACAAAGAACCTTTTTTTGTATTTAAGACTTCTGTCTTTGAAAAGAAATCTGTGTTTCTGAAATAGAATCCCCTGGGAAGAGGTCCCAAGAGGTTCCAGGAGGGCCTCTAAGGACAGAGCTATTGACTATGTTCACATTCTTTAGAGGAGTGATGGAAAACTGGGTACAACAGGCTCACCGGGGGTTGCCTTCCACCCCTCTCTGACCCCTACATACACCAAAGCCAATTTTGAAAATTAAATGAGCAATTAATTATGAAAATCAAAAGTATGATACAAAAATAAGTTTGTTTTTTTTTACTATAAAAAGAATACCTTTTTTTCTTTAGTAAAGGAGTAACATGGGGGTAAGCTGTAAGAATGGAAAATGTTAAGAATCATCAAACACGGAGGGCGCCTGGGTGGCTCAGTCGGTTAAGCGTCCAACTTTGGCTCAGGTCATGATCTCACAGTTCAAGGGTTCGAGTCCCGCATCGGGCTCTGTGCTGACAGCTCAGAGCCTGGAGCCTGTTTCAGATTCTGTGTCTCCCTCTCTCTCTGCCCCTCCCCTGTTCATGCTCTGTCTCTGTCTCAAAAATAAATAAACATTAAAAAATAAAATTTAAAAGAATCAAACAGAGAAGGACTTCTCAGAGCTAAATACAGGATATACTTAAAAAGTTTATCTGGGCAAGATAGAGGCCTACCTACATATTTAAAAAGTGGGAGTTAGATATTATAATTGGTGCCTTTTTTTGGAGTAGATCAGACTACATTTATTTCAATAATCTCAACTGCTCTACGCAAAGGAAAAAAATCAGAAGGAATAGTCACCAAATTCTTAACGGTCATCTCTGGGTGGCAGGAGCAAAAGGAGACATTCACTCTCTATACTACTATATTATACTCTTCCATGATGTGTGCAATTTATAACAAACATGAATTACTTTGAGAAAAACTTGGGGGGAAAAGACTTTCCTCTATTCTCACAATAACAGATACAAGTTTCCATAGGAGAATATATTTAACTTTTAAACTTAATTTTTTAAATGTTTACTTATTTATTTTGAGAGAGAGAGAGAGAGCACAAGAGCTGAGGAGGGGCAGAGAGAGTCCCAAGCAGGCTCCACACCCCCAGTGCAGACGTGGGGCTCGAACTCATGAACCGTGAGATCATGACCTGAGCCGAAATTAAGAATAGGATGCTCAACAAACTGTGCCACCCAGGTGCCCCATAGCTTTTTTTTCCTCCAATTTTTTTTTAAGTGTATTTATTTATTTGGGGGGGGGCGGAGAGAGGGAAAGAAAACCAGTGGGGGAGGGGCAGACAGAAGATCTCAAGCCAGCTCTGTGCTGACAGCAGTGAGCCCACTGCAGGGCTTAAACTCAGGAACCATGAGATCGTGACCTGAGCTGAAGTAGGATGCTTAACCGATTGAGCCACCCAGGTGCCCCAACCCCACAGCCTTTTAACTTAATTTTAATTGTTAATAAAATTTCTACCTTTCATTTTCTTTTTAAGTAAACTCTATCCCCAAGATGGGGCTCGAACTCATGACACCAAGTCATTACACCAAAATCAAGAGTCACATGCTCCCCGACTGAGCCCGCCAGGTGCCCCTCTTTCATAGTTTTTAAGGTCCATTTTTTGCTGATTTCTTCCTTTGGACTTCTAGGTTTTAGAAATGTTGATCAATGAAAAGTCTAATGTCACTCTAGAAACACTTCAGATAAGTTATATGCTGTTCAAATGAGATAAAGTACTACCTTGAGGAAATGTGAAATAGCAAGGACAGACAAGGTGGGGAAAAACTCAGTCCCAACCCTGTCCATGACCATTCTGGAACACATCATACCACCATCACAGAGCATTTACTGAATGCCTTATGTGCCTTTTTTAAAAATTCTTATGTTTTAGATTGTATTGGGCCCCAATCAATTCATACATACAAAGTTACGCTATGTAATTGTCGACCATTACCCAAATAACCTACCAGGTTTTCCATCTAAGAAATAAGTAAATTAAACAGTTGCTATCAAAATTAAAAAAGAAAAAAAAAAAAAAAGGAAAGAAAGGCTTCAGTCTCTGTCCATGAGGAGCTCTCAACATTGCTGGGAGACGGGACACAAATATAACACCAGAGGCAGCATGTGCTACAGTGGCAAATATACGGCCCTACAAAGGAGGGAGAGGATTCTGAAATTCTTGCTCAAACAAAACTCCTTTGAGAGCAGAAGCAGATCTTACTTCTGCGTTTCCATAGCCTAGCACAATAAATATTTTTTTAAGTTAATGAGTACATGGAACCAACCTGCACTTGGAGAGGAAAAAGTATTACATTCTAAGCTGAAGGAACAGTGGTAGCATGAAAGGGCATGACCTGAATGGGCATTTTCAGCTATAAAACGTGTAACAGAATAAAGGGACAGGAAATTGGAAAATCCTGTTCACTGAAGTGCAGAAGTTGAAACTTTATCTCTCAGCCAACAGGAAACCAGAAAGGATTTCCATGGTGTAAAGACAACCTATTTATGTACCTGTTCTCCTTACCAGGTTCCGTGAGGGTGACAGCTGGGTCTTAAGGATTCTGGATCCTAGAAGAGCCTGGCACATGATTGGTATTTAAATAAATGTGAGAGGGGCGCCTGGGTGGCTCAGTCGGTTAAGCGTCCGACTTCAGCTCAGGTCACGATCTCGCGGTCCGTGGGTTCGAGCCCTGCGTCGGGCTCTGGGCTGATGGCTCAGAGCCTGGAGCCTCCTTCCGATTCTGTGTCTCCCTCTCTCTCTGCCCCTCCCCCGTTCATGCTCTGTCTCTCTCTGTCTCAAAAATAAATAAAAACGTTAAAAAAAATTTAAAAATAAATAAATAAATGTGAGAGAAAGGAAGGAAAGATCAAACAAGTGCAGTGACACAAAAGGTTCTAGAGTAAGAGACCAGAAAGTCAAGCCAGGGGTGCTTTCCATCCACTTCTTGATATACTCAGACCTAATACAGTGATTCTCCAAAGCCTCTTCCCTTTGTTTCTGGTTGAATCAACAAAAATCCTCTCATGTACCAAACATGGGTATATGTCCCTTTCGGAAACAGAATGAAGCAATGGGGAAGGTTTGGGAGAAGGTTAAGTAAACCACCCAACAGCTACTTATCAAGACAGTCCTGCCATTCTAGTGGTTCCACAAATTCTTTGAAAGTAGATACACTGGTCTCATTCTTACTGTATTTTTGACTAGAGCCATAAGGAGTAGAGGTGGAGGTAATCATGGTGGGGAAAATATGTGGAGCAGGTGTCAGTAAATGTTAGTTGCCCCTTTTCCTTACTGAATCTTCACAAGCACTCTCTGTATCCCTTAGTCTGATACTTCTTGCATTATCATCAGTGTTTCTACAGAGCTTTATAATTTTTCAAAGTGTTCTGCATTCTATTCCATTCAGTCTTCATCACCACCTCATAAGCACACCAGATCCTACTATCTCATCCTTGCAGATGAAAAAGCCTAAATCGGGGCGCCTGGGTGGCTCAGTCGGTTGAGCGTCCGACTTCAGCTCAGGTCACGATCTCACGGACCGTGAGTTCGAGACCCGCGTCGGGCTCTGGGCTGATGGCTCAGAGCCTGGAGCCTGCTTCCAGTTCTGTGTCTCCCTCTCTCTCTGCCCCTCCCCCGTTCATGCTCTGTCTCTCTCTGTCTCAAAAATAAATAAAAGTTAAAAAAAAAAATTTTTTAAAAAAAGAAAAAGCCTAAATTCAGAGATTCAATGAAGACGGGGAACGTAACTCAATTGCGGTTACTGGTGTCAATAATAAACAGTAGAGGTAGAAGGAATTTTCTAGTTTGCTGTCCCTTGAGGGCTGTCGTCTAGCCGGTTTCATATTGAGGGCAGAATGGGCATCATATATTTCTCAGTGCTAAAAACGGTAGAAGTGACAACACTTATCATTTGGATGTTTAACCAAAGTTGGGATATACTGTCAGATAACACAAGCTCTCTTCCCAGAAAAACCATAAAATTAACATAGCAGTTGGGGCGCCTGGGTGGCTCAGTCGGTTAAGCGTCCGACTTCGGCTCAGGTCACGATCTCACGGTCCGTGAGTTGGAGCCCCGCTTCGGGCTCTGGGCTGACGGCTCAGAGCCTGGAGCCTGCTTCCGATTCTGTGTCTCCCTCTCTCTCTGCCCCTCCCCTGTTCATGCTCTGTCTCTCTCTGTCTCAAAAATAAATAAACGTTAAAAAAAAAAATTAAAAAAAAAAATTAACATAGCAGTTTTCATGAGAAAGAAATGTCAACCTCAACATTTCTCAATTATTATCTTTTAAAATACACTGCTGAAATATAAAAGAACATATAAGAGTAAATTACAAGCATCAGTAAACAATCAAGAATACATCAGTCATTTCTAAAAGTGTTTTAACCTAAAGTATATTTCAAAAATATATATATTAAACTAACACTAGAAAAGTATATAAGCAGGATTATGTTTCTAAAGGGAATCAAGAAGCACCTGGCTGGCTCAGTCGGTGGATTGTTCTATTCTTGATCTTGGGGTTGTGAGCTCAAGCCCCACATCGGGTGTTGAGATTGCTTAAAAATAAAATCTTTAAAAATAAATAATAAATAAGTAAATAGAATCAAAACCTGTATCATTTTTATCTCAATCATTTGCTCTCAATGGGTATCTGCTGGGGCGCCTGGGTGGCTCAGTCAGTTTAGTGTCTGACTCTTGATTTTGGCTCAGGTCATGATCTCACAGCTCCTGGGTTTGAGCCCCAAGTCAGGCTCTGCACTGAAAGCACACAGCCTGCTTGGGATTGTCTCTCTCTCTCTCTCTCTCTCTCTCTCTCTCTCCTTCTCCCCTGCTAGCATGTGTACATGCTCTCTCAAAAATAAACTGAAAAAAAAAAACAAAACAAAAACGGGTATCCACTACCTCAAACAAGTATTTATAGGATCAAGGATTTGTCTGTTTAATTAGTATTTTCTAAAACATAGAAGGTTTAGTTTGAGATTTTTTTTCCCTTAGTCTAATTCAAAACCTTGCCAAATATCTCATTCTCTGAGGTAAAACTCTAGCCCTTAAACAATGTCTTTACCAACCTCCATACCAGCACAATCCTTAAACACCAACACAATCTTTAAAACAAAAACTGTCAGGGCCACTTGGGTGGCTCAGGCGGTTGAGTGTGCGACTTCGGCTCAGGTCATGATCTCTCATGGCTCATGAGTTTGAGCCCCACGTTGAGCTGAGCTCAGGCCAAGAGCTCAGAGCCTGAAGCCTGCTCAGATTCGGTCTCCTCTCTCTCTCTCTCTCTGCCTTTCCCCTGCTCGTGCACACTCTCTCTCTCAAATATAAATATTAATAAAAATAAGAAAAAAACTGTCAAATCTTAAAGAAAACATTATCGATTGTATCCAACACCATTAATGATAAATTTGAAAAGTGGAGCAAATATAAATTCTAATTCCTTTATAGCCTAGATCCTCTAAAGGCATCTATTAGAGATGTTTGTGCTAACCAAGCATGGTAGAGGGGAAAATTCCCCCACCCTCAGATGTCCATATCCTAAACCTCAAAACCTATGAATATGTTACTTCATATGGCAAAGGGACTGTAGATATAATAAATTAAGATTCTCAAGATGGCAAGATTATCTTTGGATTATGTGGTTGGGCCTGATGCAATCCCAAGGGTCCTTATAGGTAAAAGGAAGTAGGAAGGTCAAAGTCAGAGACTGAAAGGCTGGTCTCAAGATGCCATACTGTTGATTCTGAAGACAGGGGAAAGGCCCAAGAACCAGGAAATGTGGGCAGCCTCTAGAAACTGGGAATGCCAAAGAAATTTTTCTAGAATTTTCTAAAATCTTCAGAAGGGACACAACCCTGCCAATACCTTTTTTAACTCCATGAGATCCACTTCAGATTACCCTCTAGAAGTATAACATGATAAATCTGTATTGTCTTAAACCACTAAGTGTGTGGTAATTTTGTTACAGCGACCAGAGGAAAATAACACAACAGGTTTAGCAAGGCACTATTTACCTGCCCCTCTGCCAGGATATCCAAAGGCTTATTATACGCAAGTCCCTATTATACATACACATTCAACTAAATAAACACTTAAGTGTACTATCTAGTTACTCCTGTAAGTACACATAACTCCTTGCTAACAATTCTATTTGTCCTTTAAGAAAGGGGCTTTTGCTTTACAGTTCAGTTTTGGAAGGCGATTTGCAAAAAAAGCTGGGGAAGTGGCGACCTGCTATTAATCCTTTGGGGTCTACCAGGCTTACTGCATGACCTTGTTCCCTTGTATACATACAGCCTTACTGATTCATAGTCAATTTACTTAACCTCTCTCTCAGAGGTTGTGGTTCTGTTAATGGTGATAGATCTCTAATTCATCTATACTCTTTCTTGGTCTGCTTTACCATATCAAATGGGCCATCAGAAAAGAGCAGTGCTAACAGGCCTACACATAGGTATAACTTGCAAACTTCTATGACGCCTAAAACCTTAAAAGTGTGGTACATAGGATGGCAGCAGTGGCATCACCTGGGCATCTGTGAGAAACTCAGCATCAAGTCCCGTTCCAGATCTTTATACCAGAAACTCCATTTTAGGGGCACCTGGGTGGCTCAGTCGGTTAAGTGTCCAACTCTTGATTTCGGCTCCAGGTGATGATCTCACCGTCTGCAAGTTCAAGCCCCATGTCAGGCTCTGTGCTGACAGCACAGAGCCTGCTTGGGATTCTCTGTCTCCCCCTCTGCCCTAACCCCATTCATGCTCTCTCTCTCTCACTCTAAATAAAAATAAAAAACAACTTTAATTTAAAAAGTGGGGGGGGGCACCTGGGTGGCTCAGTCGGTTAAGCATCCAATTCTTGGTTTCAGTTCAAGTCATGATCTATAGGTTCATGAGTTCGGTCCCCGAATCAGGCTCTGCACTGATGTGCAGAGACTGCTTGGGATTCTCTCTCTCCCTCTCTCTGCCCCTGCCCTGCTTGTGTGCTCTCTCAAAATAAACTGGGGGAAAAAAAAAAATGTTTTTTTAATAAATAAATAAATAAATAAATCTTTAGAAAGAAAAAAAGAGCCAACTACATTTTAGCAAGGTCCCTAAATTATTTGTATACACATTCAAGTCTGAGAAGCACAAATACAAAGAGCCTCTGGCAAGGGTACCCACCATGCCCCACTTAATATATTTTAGGGACAAAAATCCCAATCAGGTTCTTATTTTCAGTTAATGGAATCTTCTTAATTACCAAGATTTTCTTTTCAAGCACAAAGTTTTCTTAAGGCATAAATGAAAAACATGCTCCCTGCCCACTATTCACTACTACGATTTGTTGGAGTGGTAGGATGAAATATTGACGTAAATATATTCATTTATCTTACAAAGTTTTTTCAAGGGTTAAGCATTCATTAAATGTTGTCAGTAGCCTTATGAGGTAGAGATCCACACAATATAGCTGAGGAAATATGTACCTACACTCAGAGACATTAACTAACTTGTCATAAAACATCTGGGAGAAGCCAGAATGCTAATCCAGACCTGTATAGTCTCCAAACCTATCCCTGTAACTACTACTCTATACTGTCAATCCTCATTATTTGTCGGTTCCGTACTTACAAATTCTCCTACTCACTAAAGTTTATTTGTAACCCCAAAATCAATACTTGCTGCACTTTCCTGATCATTCACAAACAGGTACACGTGCAAAGTGGCAAAAATCTGTAAACACTTGATGTACACATTCCCCCACACAAAGTGACGATTTGACTTGTTTCACCTCTCATAGTTTAAACAAGTGTCCTTTTCAGAGTCGATTTACTGCCATATTTTTTGCATTTTGTGCTTTTTGTTGGTGACCTTGCACTTCAAAAGGGCTCCCAAGCAAAGTGCCTAAGTGCTGCCTAATGTTCCTAAGCCCAAGAAACTGTGATGTGCCTTAGGGAGAAAATACAGGTGTTTAGATAGGCTACACTAAAGCATGAGTTACAGTGCCACTGGCTGTGAGTTCAATGTTAATCTATCAATAATATATATTAAGGGAAACAGAAACACACATAAGACAAGGTTACTACTGATCAGCTCACAGAAATGCTATGACCAGAGGCTCACAGAAACCTAACCCTGTATTTTCTCTAGGGGCAATGATTCATTATTTGCTAATATAAGATTCTCGGTGACTTTATAGAACTTAACTATGTCAACTGTTAGGTGTACAGATTCAGCACGTAACAACAGGAAACCCACCAAATTAAAGAGTATTTTCAGAAACAAGAGGATAATTGTCTCCAAACCCAGAAACAATAGTTGAAGGCTCCTGACAGGATAACCACAGAGACAGGCGATGGTGTTATTTCACAGGCTTATAGATTAAAAACACTGGAATAATACACCATGTAAAGTCAGAAAGTGAGTATTACAACACATGGACAAAAATCAAGTGGTGGCTCCATGGCCATGCAAGATGATTCAACAGGGTAAGGGAACAGAGTGTAACAACCTTTGTTTACATTTATTACTTTAATCTCATCTTCAAATTCCAATGTGTTTTATAACTTCATAATTAGACCATAAAATGTGTTCACAATTTATAAATTCTACTTGCAATGCATGCTACAATTCTGCTGATGGTGTATATGACCAAAAAATGTTAGGAGATTAGCACTGTAAAGGATCAGAATCAGCACCTGAAAAGAAAACAAACTCCAGAGGCATATGGCCTGCAGTGAGGGGCAGGGCTAGAGGCTTTGAGAATTCAGATGCACTGTGAATATCTAAGGAAAGCTGGGCTCTACCGCTGCTCTGCCTCCAACAAATTGTAATGATCTTCACACAGGACATCCCTCCAGGCATCAACTCATGAGAAATTAATTAGTCGGTTGAACATTCACTGCATGATTCCATCTAGGAGCCCCTCCTGTTCTAAAAATTAGACAATGCTATGACTCAAGAGAAAATAAGATACACTAGCTGGTAAATAAAACCATCGTTTTTGTTGCCTGACACCTAAGGGCTGAGGCATGTCGTAATAGAGCAGCAGGCTGTCCAGAGAACAGCATTTCCCAGACTGGGAGGAGTCTAGGGAATCCCATGAGCTATTCCAAACTGTTAAGTTTTATTTTACATAGGAGCGCCTGGGCGGCTCAGTTGGTTAAACATCCAACTTTGGCTCAGGTCATGATCTTGCGGATTGTGAGTTTGAGCCCCACGTTGGGCTCTGTGCTGACATGTCGCTCAGAGTCTGGAGCCTGCTTCAGATTCTGCGTCTCCCTCTCTCTGCCCTTCCCTCTCTCACACTGTCTTTCTCTCAAAAATAAACATTAATAAAATTTATTTTTAAAAAGTGCTATCTTATATAGTTAAGGTACATCATATACACATTTAACTGTGAATGCTCAGCCCAAAAAAAAAAAAAAAAAAAAGGAGAGGAAAAAATAACCAGAGCCAGTGCTGGCAATCTGTTATTCCACTTAATGGGGGTGTTCTGTTGCCCAATGAAACAGTCTCAGTTTCCCACGGTCTCTTACAGTGTGAGTGGCTCAGTATGAGGCCAATGTTTGACACAACATATTTTTCATTTATATCACCTAATCCCAAACCAACTACTTCCTCTGATGCTAAAGGGAAGAAGCAGGGATATGTTTCCACCCTAAAGGAAAAATGAATGCATGACTTACTGAAAATGGAAATCAGCCTATAAAGAGGAATGACTTCCTAAATTGCTTCCTAATTCCTAATTGCTTCAAGAGCAATTTTTGACAATACTCAATTTTCATAGTATATTCAACTACAGAACCAAATCTGCAAATAAAGACTCAACTATAGTTATTATGGTTCAAGGGTTCACTCCTAAACCTATCACCAAGAGGTAGTATAATTTTTTTTTTAAATGCTTATTTATTTCTGAGAGAGAGAGACAGAGCATGAGTGGGGGAGGGGCAGAGAGAGAGGGAGACACAGAATCAGAAGCAGGCTCCAGGCTCTGAGCTGTCAGCACAGAGACCGACGTAGGGCTTGAGCTCACAAACCGTGAGATCATGACCTGAGCTGAAGTCGGTCGCTCAACCAATTGAGCCACCCAGGCGTCCCTCCAAGAGGTAGTATAAATTAAAATTTGTTACCATATCCTTTTACGATACTTCGTGTTGACTGAAGTGTTATCATATCAACTGTGTCATTTAACATACACAAAAGCCAAGCAAAGACACGGAACAAGCACTGTGGTTTCCATTTTAGAGATCAAGTGCAATAATGTAAAATGTAAGAGTTTCTCAGACAGACAATCTGGGTTCAAATCCTAGGTATAATAGTTCAACTTTTAAGAACCTTAATTTCCTATCAGTAAAATGCAGACAGTGCACACACCTCAGAGTTTCTGAGAATGAGTCAAGTATACAAGTCACCTATATATAATACTCAATGTTTGTTTCCATAGGAAGTGGGGCTACATGTTCCATACACCTAATGTGACTAATAAAGTCCAAAGTAAATAAAGTCGGATTCCCACCTCCATCCTCAGAGATTCAAGGACATAATTTAGTATCTCTTTAAAAGATGTTAAAAAACAAACAAAAATAAATAAATAAAAGATGTCCAAAAGTTAGTCTCTGACATAGTCTTCAAGGTTTTTTGTTCAAGTAAATTTGTGAAATGCCACTCTCTTGAAGACTTATAAAACATATGTGTGTGTGTGTGTGTGTACACGTATGATAGAAAAGCTCAGAGAAGCCGTGCAATGAAGAAACCTAGTTGAATATGTATAGCCTAACATTTCCCAAAAGTGCATTTAATAATGGAATCCTTTTTGCATAGTTACTATAAATATCCACACAGACTTAATGCTCTTCTTAACATACTTTTATACTCGGGGCGCCTGGGTGGCTCAGTCAGTTAAGCGTCCGACTTCAGTTCAGGTCATGATCTTGGGGTTTGTGAGTTCGAGCCCCGTGTCAGGCTCTGTGCTGACAGCTCAGACAGAGCCTGGAGCCTGCTTCAGATTCTGTGTCTCTCCATCTCTCAGCCCCTCTCCTGCCCATGTTCTGTCTCTCTGTCTCTCAATAATAAATAAGTGTTAAAAAAAATTTTTTTAAATAAAAAAAAAACAACATACTTTTATACTTGATCTTAGCCAAAAGGCAGAGAAGTGATGAACATACTTTTAGAAACACCAGTTTTGATAAAGTAATGTGTAACAAATTAATAACAGGTTATTAGACTACAATAGATCAATAATCATTATGAAAAAATAATAATAGATTATAGGACAAAGCACAAGAAACTATCCTTTGAATAAAATCCCCAAATCATTTTTTGTAGCCTGCCTTGACTTTACCTATAGATCAGTGTCAAACTTAAAAAAAAGAAAAATCTATTTAGGCCATGAAGGCATTTTAACTCTCAGGAAGATGTCAGAATAAGTCTATCATAAACAAAGATTTCAAGAAGTGGCTCATAATGTCATCTGGCAGAAGACAGGATTGGGAAGAGGTGGGAGAGGCACCTATATTTTGTTATAAAACTGATTTCCATGGGGCTACCTGGGTGGCTCAGTAGGTTAAGCATCCGACTCCTGGTTTCAGCTCAGGCCACGAACTCATAGTTTGTGGGTTCAAGTCCCACATTGGGCTCTGTACTGGCAGCACAGAACCTGATTGGGAGTCTCTCTCTCCCCCCCACTCTCTGCCTATTCCTTGCTCTTGCTCTCTCTCTCTCAAAATAAACATTAAAAAAACTGATTTGCATGAAGTATCCTATTCCCTAACCAACTTTCCAAGAATGGTATGTATATATCTTATGCCACATCACTACCTCTCCTGTGATTACCCTTGGTGGAGATAATAAGCTGTGAACTACAAACTACAAATATGAGGAATCATTTTTTCTCTGAAAACTCTAAGAAAGCAATGGTTCTGTCACAATCAGTAGGAAAAAGAAAGTCACCTCCATTATCAGCATTTGGTCAATCCTGAACATTTCTGCAGAGGCCTCACATGATTAAAAACTGAGAAAAAATGTCAAATTAGATTTCTTAGGAACATGTGCTAAGATGGTATTGTGATTCTTCTAAAAAATTTGCAAGTGGTTCTATATTGAAGTCCTAAAATGTTTATTTGATTGACATCAAGAAAATCATTCTTCACAGGTAATTTTCAAAATAAAACTAACTTGGGTGCCTGGGTGGCTCAGTCGGTTGAGAGTGGGACTCCTGTTTGGCTCAGGTCATGCACGATCTCAAGGTTGTGAGATGAAGTCCCATTTCCAGCTCTGTGCTGAACGTGGAGCGTGCTGAGGATTCCCTCTCCCTCTGCTCCTCTTTCTCTCTCAAAATAAATCAACATTTTTTAAAAACAATTTTAATGTTTATTTGAGAGAGTATGAGCGAGGAAGAAGCAGACAGAGACACAAAATCCGAAGCAGGTTCCAGGCTCTGAGCTGTCAGCACAGAGCCTGACACAGGGCTCAAAGTCAGATGCTTAACAGACTGAGCCACCCAGGTGCCCCAATAAGCATTTTAAAATAAAAAAATAAATAAAATAAATAAAACTAACAAAAAATTTTAAAACTCACGGGGTGCCTGGGTGGCTTAGTTGGTGAAGTGGACAACTTCAGCTCAGGTCATGATCTCTCGGTTTGTGGGTTCAAGTCCTGCCTAGGACTCTGAGCTGACACCTTGGAGCCTGGAGCCTGGTTCAGATTCTCTCTGTCCCTCCCCTGCTTGTGCTCTCTTTCTCTCTCTCTCTCTCTCTCTCAAAAATAAAAAAATAAAATAAAATAAAATAAAATAAATTTTTAACTCAGGGTGCCTGGGTAGCTCAGTCAGTTAAGTCACCGACTGGATTTCAGCTCAGATCATGATCTCTGTGCTGACAGCACTGAGCCTGCTGGGATTCTCTCCCTCTTTCTCTCTGTGCCTTCCCTACTCTCTCTGTCTCTCAAAATAAACAAATAAACTTAAAAATATTTAAAACTCAGACCGCTTGGTTTGTTGAAAGATGGGTTTTTCCTAAGTTGTAAGTAACCTATTACTGTATGTAAACCCTTCTAGTTAATGCTTTTATCTTAAACCTCTAGAAATCAAATAAAGGGTAGACTAGACCAAGGAATTCTTTTACAAATTACACTAATGCTTGCTACTTACTCTGATAGAATGTATGTATTTTTTAAAACTCTGCTAAAAGCAGAGCTATATGCTTAGGAATTATGTGTAGGCAAGTGTTTGGTTAATAATGACGCCCTAGAAGAAAGGCTCTGTGTAAGAGCTTCAAGTTTCCATGGTGTTCAGAGGAAAATGAACGGAATCTAGACATGTTTGATCTATAGCTTAGTAAATCAGCGCTACATTCCACCGTGCCCAATCCAATAACACGAAGCGTGCAGTTGGCCACTAATGTTGCAAGAGTGGGAAGGGGCGAAGAATAACCACTATGGTCCAAGATACCAGGGTTACCTGAAAAGTTATCTTGACACTTCACTCTACGTTTTGCGCGACTAGACGTCTCCAGGACCACTCCATCGCAGCCACCGCCTAGCCAGGCCCAACCTAGAGCCAAGCAGGCGCTCACCTGCGGGGCGACAGGGCGCACACCTGGCCGGAGGGGGGCGCCCACCTCGCCTCTCCCAGTCCGAGCGCATCTGCCCTCCTCCACCCTTTTTCGCCACCATCTCCACCCATTCCCCACCCATCAGCATCTAACCAAGGACAGGGAATGGCGAGGATGATGAACAGGGTGCGGTGACGAAAAGATCCCCGCAACCTGCCACAGCCTTTCTACTTCCTCCCATCTCAGAGCGGCGCAAAGCCACACCACCTTTCCTACGCCTCACTCGCGTCTGTGGTACAAGGCCTGCAATACCTAAAAAAAAATGTTTTTAATGCTTTTAAGCACAAGTCACTTCCCCGCTCCCTTCCGCCCCTCACCTTCACGAAAGCAATCGGGGTTGTGGTACCTTCGATATCTAACAGGATCACAGTGACTTCGGCGGGCACGGAAAGCACGACCATTTCCCTACCGGATGCAACTACCAGAATCGGCCTACTGGTAGGTAGGGCAGAGGGCGGCGCCGGCTGCGCCCTCAGCACCGTTCTGGGCTTCCGACAGCCCCGCAAGAATCGCCCACCCGGCAACCGCTTGCGGCCCGAAGCTTAAGGTACAGGACCACCTCCACGCCCCTAAAGGTGGATCACACGGCCGTACAGGGGCCCAGAAGTACAGAGCTGCCAAGGGCCAGAGGACAAGACCACGTGGGCAGGGAAAGGGGGCGGTCCTCGCAGGGTTCCGAAGGGGTGGGGGGAGGTAAATGCGTCGATGCCGATTGGCCGCCAGAGGGCCTCGAACCCGATCCGTCAAAATGGGCCTCGCGTGGGCGGGAACAAAGAAGCGAACGCGGGAGCCGGGTCCGCGGGCGCGCGCGCGCTCTCCGCAGACTGGTTGAGCGAGCGGGAGAGGCCCGGGGCACGTGCAGACGGGAGCCCCGCGAGTGGCGCGCCGGGGATGTGAGTGTCCCTTGCCCTCTACGGCACCTAGCCCCCTCCCCGCCCACTGCCTCCGCTTTTGCATATTTACAGTAACCTGACCGGGCTCGCGCCCCTCCTCCCGTCCTCAGCCAGCAAAAGAGGCCGTACCGGGACTGGTTTGCCTGACTACGTCGGCCCGGGCTCCCGCCGATCGGTTAGGGAGGCCCGCCGCGCTTCCTCGGCCCGCGCGCCTGTGGCGGTAGCGGAAGAGGCGCCCGCGCCGCGCCGCTGTCCGGAGGGGCCACCGCGCGCCCGCTTCCTGTTCGGCTGGTTCCAGCCAGCTCGAGGACAAAACACGCGTGCGCGCGGCGGAGCGCGCTCGCTGTCTCAGCCGCCGGCGCCGGGCGCAGTCCGCCTTTTTCTGGAGCGACCCGGCCACGGTGCTAATCGATAGCAGCAGCCGCCACCGCAGCAGTCCGCACTGGGGGACCGAGGGCTTTGGAAAAAGGCGGGGTTGATGGCTCTGTACTAGGAGTGGGCTGGACCGGACGCCAGAGACAAAGGCTCTCAAGACAAGAGGGACTGTGGCCCTGCGACGGCACTGCTCGGGATTTTTGACCCCAGGACTTTTCGCCCCTTCGTTTTTCTCTTCTGACGCTTCTCTCATCTTAAGCCCGCGTCCCCTCACCCGCGACCTCGCTCCTCACCGGGAGGGCCGCGATGGAGGTCCCGCCCCGGCTCTCCCATGTGCCGCCGCCATTGTTCCCCTCTGCTCCCGCTACTTTAGCCTCCCGCAGCCTTTCCCATTGGCGGCCGCGGGCGCCTCGGCAGCTCGCCCCGCTCCTCCCTTCGCTCGCTCCCAGCTCCGCCCGGCAGGGGGCGCGCCGGGCCCAGCGCCACGTCACCGCCCAGCAGCCCTCCCGATTGGCGGGAGGGGCGGCTATAAAGGGAGGGCGCAGGCGGCGCCCGGATCTCTTCCGCCGCCATTTTAAATCCAGCTCCATACAACGCTCCGCCGCCGCTGCTGCCGCGACCCGGACTGCGCGCCAGCATCCCCCGGCCGACAGCTCCGCCACCATGGAGGACATGAACGAGTACAGCAACATAGAGGAATTCGCAGAGGGATCCAAGATCAACGCGAGCAAGAATCAGCAGGATGACGGGTACCGCACGCTTCTCTCTTCCCCCTCCCCCAGCGCGCCGCACGCGCCCTTCATCCTTCGGGAGCCGCGCGCTATCCCGGTTCTTGCCCCGAGTCGATTCCTCGCGTGCCCGCCGGGCCCCGCTAGCTTAGAGGAAAGAGGAAAGTAGGAAACGGAGGGGTGACTCCAGCGGAGGGTGGGGGAAGGGCGGAGGAGTTGGAGGAGGAGGAGGGCGGCGGCGGCGGCGTCTGTGTCCCGAGTGCGCAGGCGCCGCGTGGGGCCCGAGGGGGAGGGGCCGGCCTCGCTGCGCCACATGCTGCAGCTGCTGCCGCCTTTTCATTGTGTCTGTGCTAGGGCCCCGCGCAGTTTTCCTGGGCGGTGTTACGGAATTACTCGTTTGGAATCGGTGTGTGAGTGGTACTTGGATCCCCAGGACGTGTTAAGAGTTCTTTAGGTGGCATGTTGGCTTGACAGCTGTGAAAGAGGATGAACCTAAGTTGTGAGGGATCAGCTTAGGAAGTTGGGGTTTTTAAATCTTAAAGCAATCGAACATACTTTGCTGGTCTCGTTTAAACTTCGTATCATGAAGCATGGCGAGCACGCTGTCCACTGTTTCGAATAAGCGACCTCGATGGAATTGGGGAGAAGGGTTGTGTTTTTTGTTTTAATACTTGATGTGTAGACCCGGATTGAATTCCTTACATATACAGTTAAACTTCCCCGTTCTTGGTTCGTAGTTAACATAATTCCAGAACTGAAGTAATCGTGTGAGGCGCTGCTAATCTTTTTTAAAAAAATAACTTTATTTCTAGTAAAATGTTTATTGGAGGCTTGAGCTGGGATACAAGCAAGAAAGATCTGACTGAATATTTGTCTCGATTTGGGGAAGTTGTAGACTGTACAATAAAAACAGATCCAGTGACTGGAAGATCAAGAGGATTTGGATTTGTGCTTTTCAAAGATGCTGCTAGTGTTGATAAGGTAGGAGCAGGTTTTGCATTGTAGTCCTTCTGTGTACTTTTGCAAATTGTCTGGGGGTTTTCCTTGCATAGCGTTGTCAGATTAAATTTGTCTTCTAGGTTTTGGAACTGAAAGAACACAAACTGGATGGCAAATTGATAGACCCCAAAAGGGCCAAAGCTTTAAAAGGGAAAGAACCTCCCAAAAAGGTTTTTGTGGGTGGATTGAGCCCAGATACTTCTGAAGAACAAATTAAAGAATATTTTGGAGCCTTTGGAGAGGTGCGCTTTATGACTACTTTTGTGTATGTTTATGTAATAATCCCCGGGTTTTTACAGAAAAGAACATTATCCGATGTGGAAGAGATTAAATTAACTACTCAGGTCCTTTTTAGTCACTACCTTAATCACTGTTTACTGTGCTATGATGGAAACCCATACTGAATTTGTTTTGGCCAAAACACCGGTGCTTTGGTGTGGTCAGTGTTTGGACTTCTACCAATGGCATCTATTGGGTACAAAATAATAAATGAAGTTTTGCTCTCCTTTCTAAATGCTTCACAGACGAATCTTTGCCGTTTGAGTTGACAGTAAAGTAGGAGCTTTTATACAGATGTAATGTGACTAGAGTAACATGCAATATGTGTTTGAAACTTGGAAAGGACCTGGGGTATTCTAAAACCTTTTGGTAGCTTTTATCATTACTGGATGATCGTTGAGTGTGCTTCTTGATTTCAGATTGAAAATATTGAACTTCCCATGGATACAAAAACAAACGAAAGAAGAGGATTTTGCTTTATTACATATACAGATGAAGAGCCAGTAAAGAAATTGTTAGAAAGCAGATATCATCAAATTGGTTCTGGGAAGGTAAAGCCATCTTGATTCTATTAAGTGAAAATATTGAGGGTGGTTTTTGTTTTGTTTCTTTTAGTGAATTTCTCAAAATTTGTTTTGAGAAGAATAAAAGGGCTTGACATAGTAAAAATTCTATTTGTTTTTTTAATGTGTTTATAGTGTGAAATCAAAGTTGCACAACCCAAAGAGGTCTATAGGCAGCAACAACAACAACAAAAAGGAGGAAGAGGTGCTGCAGCTGGTGGACGAGGTGGTACTAGGGGTCGTGGACGAGGTGAGACTTAATTCTTTGAAGATGGCTCAGTGGCTTAGGCTGCAAATTGCTAAATAGGAATAAGCCCATAAGAAAGTAAAGCTAGTTTTAAACTGTTTGAATATGAAAAATTCTCAGGTTAGTGGGTGGGTCTTTGTTAGTTTACTGGTTTCGCCTCTTCAAAGAATGGCCAGCCTGACAGGGCCATTACTAATGGAGAAATAATACCACTTAATGTGGTTAAGATTACATGGTACATCATGGCATGATAGGGTTTTTTTTGGGCAGGAGTCCTTGTTTTAAAGCTAAACAATCTACCTGTTTTCACCTTCTCCTGATTTTCCTTCCTGTTAAAGTTTATTTATTTTGAAGGACCGTGCGCACCTGTGCGCATGGCGGAGGGGCAGAAAGAGATAATCAAAGGCAGGCTCTGCTTGAACTCAACAAGCCTTGAGATCATGACCTGAGCTGAAATCAAGTCTGTTGCTTAACCAACTGAGCCACCCAGGTGCCCCTGTCCTGATTTTCCATTACATGTAGGAAACTTGATAACTGGCACAATTGGACTTTCTGCCCCCTTTTATGATAATTAAAATAATAATTTTCTCCAGTCAGATAGCAGTATAGATGTACATTCTGCCTGTTTAAGATTTGTGGAGTGAGAGACAGGAACACAACATTTTATGTTAGGATTGGGGGTCAGAAGTTGTCTCCTAACAATCATTGTGCATTGTTTCAGGTCAGGGCCAAAACTGGAACCAAGGATTTAATAACTATTATGATCAAGGATATGGAAATTACAATAGTGCCTATGGTGGTGATCAAAACTATAGTGGCTATGGCGGCTATGATTATACTGGGTATAACTATGGGAACTATGGATATGGACAGGGATATGCAGACTACAGTGGTAAGAATATTTAACTTAATTTCATAAACCAATGGTATTAAAAATTCAGTGTTAACAGTGCAATCCCATTCCGCAATTGTGTGTGGGTTTTCCGTTTTTTGAAGTGTTTGGGAGTTTTTGAAGCATTTGATAGTCATAGGATGGTTACTGACAAAGATTTTGGTTAGAAATGTTCTGGAGTATGTGATACATGACTAGTTTATAATAGCTATTTAAAATACATGATTTTGATGTTTTGGCATGCAGAGTATTACACATTTAATAGTTTTCTATTAACATTTATGATGAAACTTTTATAGAAAGCATTCTTAATGTAATTTTTTTGTGTTTTCAAAATAGGCCAACAGAGCACTTACGGCAAGGCGTCTCGAGGGGGTGGCAATCACCAAAACAATTACCAGCCATACTAAAGGAGGACGTTGGAGAAAACAGGTGTGTATAAGAGTACAAGAAACCAGTGGAAATGTCTAATTTAATTTAAAGATCAATAGACAAATGAAAAATAAGTAAAAACAAAATATTATGTAGTCTGTTTTTACTAAATTGTTAATTTTTTAATTGCTTTATGAACCTGTTTTGCCTAAAGTGTCTATAGATCTTTAACTTTAAAGTCTTATCTCACCTTCTTTAGTATTACAGAAAAACTTAAGAGTTTTTCTGTTTGCTTTGTGTACCAGGTGGTCTAGAGGAATAATTAAACATTTTTAGAACTATTAACAGGTAAAGTACTGAAATGGGTACAACTTAAGGAAAACAAGAATGTTGTCTTCTAACTCTGACATTATACCTTGTTTGTACCCGCCAGCGGGAACTTCATTGCAGGCCGTGTGTCACCCTGACCACGTCTATCTCTGGGGGTCGCACGTTGCGGGCAGAGCGCAAGGCATACACCAGAAAACGCTGTCCTGTGGTATGGTCTCTTCCAACTTCATGTACCAGCGTAAAGATTAAAGTGGAAAACTTCAGACTTTGGCTTCTTTTTTAATCTTTTTGAAGATTAAGTGTCTAAACTTAACTTAAATGGTTTTTTACAGGAGTTAAAGTACATAAATGCCTTTTTACAGCTTAATCATTTTGGTCTTCTGTTTAGTGTTGTATTTCAATTGTGGAGCCTCATTTTAAGTGTTCATTCTTTAAGATTTAATGCTTGCTTTTTCTTTTTATAGCTAATAGTGAAATCTACAAACCAAAACAAGAACTTTAAAATCTGGGATATAAATTAAAGATCATATGCACACAGCAATTCGTTTTCTTATAATATAATAAGCCTATTAGGAATTCATTTTTGTAAGAGCATTTTTTGGCTTACTAGAGATGCTTCTAGTAGACCTAAATCTAGTATACTTCAGTCTGAATATGGGAACATTGCATTCCCTGATTCCTTACTAAATTTAAATTCACTATCATTTGGGAACTGCAGGGTGAATATTAATTACCCAATCTCCATTTTGCAATTCAATATGCATGTGATCTTTAATTATTGAAGAAAAGAATAAATTGAGGACTTAAAACAATTCATGAAAGTGGACCTTTGAAAGCTTTCAGAGTTACACAAATCTAATTGCTATTTTGTTTTTGTTTTTAGGAGGAGATTGCTAAAGTTAACCCATCTTGCAGGACGACATTGAAGATTGGTCTTCTGTTGATCTAAGATGATTATTTTGTAAAAGACTTTCTAGTGTACAAGATACAACTGTGTCCAACTGTATATAGCCGCCAATTAGTTTTCTTTGTTTTTACTTTGTCTTTTGCTATCTGTGTTATGACTCAATGTGGATTTGTGTTTATACAAATTTTATTTGTATGATTTCATGTTAAACCTCAAATAAATGCTTCCTTATGTGATTGTTTTTCTGCGTCAGGTACTAAATAGCTCTGTAAAAGTGTAATTTAAAATAAGCAATAATTAAGGCACAGTTCATTTTGTAGGGAATATTGGTCCATAGGGAGAAACTGTGGTCCTTTTACGAATAGCCAGCTACAGTGTGCCCCTGTTCCCCCTTTTTGTTAGATGTAGTCTATACTCTAAGGCTTCATTTCCCTGCTGAGGTTTCCACCACACCTGTAACGTTTCTCTGTGTATTTGGAGACCTTGTCATAGTGTTGTCATTAGTGGAAGCTTTCTAGCAGACCATCAGTCTTCTGGATTATATTTTGAAGAACTGTACCTTTTTAGCACAAAGCATGTTGGTAGTTCCTTTTCGTAAATAGAAGTGATTGTGCTTTGTTCCTGTCTCTGGAAAGCCATTGATTAGGGTAAGCTCATTCAGAATCTGGTCTGTTAGAGCTTTGGCTAATTGTAATACCATGACTTTACTTGTTTTCTTGATTAAAACATCCAGATATACCCAGGGAAAAGGCACTGTTAAACAGTGTGTTGGAGCTACAGTTTGAGTATCTGAAATCGTTACAAGGATTTTGGCAGATAGGTATGAGGTGGTTAAAATTTGAGTAAAAGTTAGATGCAGATATTTGAAGTAGTGACTTGAGGAAGTCAGTTGTATTCTATTGGTATTGTCACAGCAAGCACCAAACTGAACAAAATGTTTTCTTTTGGGGGGTTTTTAGGAAGCTATATTGGGTGTTAACTGTTAATGTGGTGTGAGTTTTTAGAAAAAGTCATGCTAGTAGATTCCATCATTTTTAATGCATTAGTGCATGAGCTGCATAGTTAAGCATTCCATATTCAGACATAGGAGTAGTGAGGAAAAGTATAATTTAAACTTTATGTATGTCAATGCAAATCTAAGGTGACCGAGTCATTACAACAGCTTTTCCTGGTGAATCAAACAGTTTTATCTCTAGGTTTTGGAGAAATTCCTGGGTAAATCTAAGCTTCAAATTTTACATTCAGTGTAGTTGGATTTAAGGGGTTTTTTTAAGTTTTGTTTCTCTGGTTCTACATTAGCCTTTAGGATTGGCATACGTGTTCATATGCAGAGCAGTTGACCTCACCTTCAACCAAATGTAAATTTTTTATGCTGATGAACCTGCCTTTTGTTTTATTTGGTGCCTGCAGCTTTCTTTGTTTAATGATTGTACTCGCTGGCTATCAAGTTACAATGCACTTGGCCTTGTTCTGCTCCTGTTTTGCTATTTGACCTTAAACCTAGGCCAAGTACCAATGTTGGTTATTGCAAGGGACTGTTTATTCTTTCGACATGCAACCTTAGGGAACAAGGGAGATTTTCATTTTAAGTTATGTTGTCAAAGTCTGTAGGTGCAGTGTCTAGGGAGTGAATCCTGTTAAGTTCAAATTTATGATTAGGTGACAAGTTGACATTGAGATTGTCCTTTCCCTGATCAAAAATGAATAAAGGCTTTTTAAACAAAATCCAAACTCTTCAATCAAGTCTTGGTATATATGGCTTTGAAGAAATACACTACATCTAGAGATTATTGTCTGAGGTTTACAAAAAAAAACAATGTGCTTGGTTTTTTACCCCCTCAAGAGGCTTTGGACTCTTATTAAGAATTTAGGCTCTATAAGTGCCAAATGATGTAAATTTTAAATAAGCCAAGAAAAGTGCTCTAGGCACTTGATTTTGATGAATGAAAGTTATCAAGATACCCTGAAGTATTAATTTAGAACTAAGTAATTTGATAAGTTAATTGAAGGGGTGAGGATGGAAATTCTGAAAGCCTATGACAAACATATTCAAGTAGCCTGTGTATTTTGTTAAGCATGCTATCTGAATGGTTTTGACCAAGTTCTGTGGTGTTCCTCATCCTGATAGAAACTTGATTTCGTTAGTTTCAGTTAAATTTATATAATTGGGGATATTAAGAATTAAGATGTGTGTTGGGGTACTAATGTGGATAAGCAGAGCTTTTATTCCATTCTCAGATGCATCATTCAAAATGGTGATAGGGACTGGACTTCTTGATAATCTTACACTTTAATGATTTTTTAATATATGAGAACGTCATCACTACCCAATACCAAGATTTGATAAGATGTCAACCACGGGATGCTAAATTTCACTGAATCACTATTAAGGATGCTGCAGTTGTATAAACTATTTTTTTATTGCCTTTTCTATGAAGTCATTCATAAAATATGGTCTGTTAGGATTAGATGGGGTTTCGTATTTTTGTCTTGGGTTGGATGTGGAATTTCAACAAATTTTGGTTGAAATGGTAAGAAACCACCTATAACACTTCACTGCTTTTTATAAACTAGGATAGAATATAGTGCTGTCCTGGGGATTACAGGAAAATAAACACTCTGAAGATTTGTGTTTATGTGGCAGTTTGACCCCTGGTTTTATTCTTTTAGGAGTCATTTAAGAGGTGCACCCCTTTGGGTTGCTGTCTGGCTTAGGCAGTGGATCATGTGTGTTGATCCCAGGGTTGTAAGTTTGAGTGCCACGTTGGGGGTAGAGAAAACTTAAAAATCTTTTTAAAAAGGTGTACCCCCATTTGGGGGGAGGTACATTGTCAGAGGGTGTTGGGAGTAAGTTGTAGGCTGTTTGTTCTTTTAAGTTTGTTTTGAGAGAGGGGAAGAGTCCCACAAACCGTGAGGTCGTTACCTGAGCCAAAATCCAGAGTCAGACACTCAACCGACTGAGCCATCCAGGTGCCTGGAGTTGTAGTTTTAAAAAGGATATTCAGTATAATTTCTGATTTACTTAAAACCTAGAAATGTTGAATAACAGAATGGTTAGAGTTTATCAAAGGCCAACACAAATTAGAAATAATGTAAGAAAGTATCTTGCAGGGGTGCTTGGGTGGCTCAGTTGGTTAAGCGTCCTACTCAATTTTCAGTTCAGGACAGGATGTGAGGGTTTGTGAGATAGAGTCCCCTAACAGACTCTGCACTGACAGTGTGGAGCTGCTTGGGATTCTCTCCCTCTCTCTGCCCCTCCCCTGCTCATGTGCTTGCTTGCACGTGCTCTCTTAAAAAAAAAAAAAATTTCCTTATGCTTTTTCAGTGGTTATGTCCTTTCCAGAATCTGACCAAAAATGAATTCTCTTCTGACAGAAAAATGCCTATCCATACATAAATATTTTAAGGGTGGATTCAGAGAAATTCTTCGAAAGCTATCTACTTTAAAAGGCTCTTGCAGTTGGTGGCTTTTATGGTAACTGACTAAAATTTACTGAATTTGCTATCATTGATGAGGTTGCACAAGGGGTGTCTTCAGATGTTCTCTACTTGGGTATTTGTGTCTTGGGTTGTCAACACTTACATAGGGTGATAGTTTTATTAAAAGACAGGAGCTGCCAACCCCACAAAAGGCCCTATGAAAATTTTGGTTAATCCCCTGATTTTAAAATTGTAGAAGTTAGCTGATTAAAAATACCAACTCACAGGGCACCTCGTGTCTCAGTTAAGCATCCAACTCTTGGTTTCGGCTCAGGTCGTGATCTCAACAGTTCAAGCCCTGTGCAGAGGTCTGGGCTGACAGCACGGAGCCTGCTTGGAATTCTCACTTGCTGTCTGTCTCTCTCTCTACCCCTTTGCCGCTCGTGTGTGCCTGCACTTTCTCTCTCTCTCAAACAATCTTTAAAGAAAAAAAAATGCACTACATTTTGGAATCTTAGATTTCTATTCCCTTAAGCATCTCTTGAGTCCTAGATTTTGAACAAGCTTTTGCCACCTATTGGAATGATCTGTTAGCATTAAGATTGGTCAGCAGTCTTTAATACAATTAATTTGTAAGTACTGAGATCTTTTGTAGGAAAATAAGATTTTAGTACAATTGATTGATTCTTTTCCCTCTGATGACACTGAAGCCTTGATAATCTGTAGCAAATTCCTTATTCTCATGAGAGATCTGTCCAATGGGATTGACATTATTTAGGTTGTCTCTTGAACCATGAGACATTTGGGACATAAGTTTCTCATAGACCATGTAAGTGGAAGGATGAAAGAATGATGTGATAGTGGGGGCTAAGTGGTATTTTAGGATAGTTCCAACATTTTCCATTACCAGGACAAGTCTTTTAAATATATTCTTCCATGGACTATATGTTTTGAATACATGTTATCAAGTATATTGCTCTCATGTGATGATAGTTTTTTTTTTTTTTTTTTTTAGAGAGCGCGTGCTCACACAAGCTGGGGAGAGGGGCAGAGAGAGAGAGAGAGAGAGAGAGAGAGAGAGAGAGAATCCCAAGTAGGCTCTCTGCTGTTGGCAGATCCCGAGACTGTTGCAGGGCTCAATCCCATGAACCTGTGAGATCATGACCTGAGCCAAAATCAAAAGTCCAATGCTTAAACAACTGAGCCAATCAGAATTTCCATAGTGTGATAATCAGCATCATACCACCAAATTTATTGCCAGTCAAAATCAAAGCAATAATATTTTCATTGGCTTGTGCAGATTTTTTAAAATCTGTGATTTCTATCAGACTTTTAAAATACTGAAAATAGGGGCGCCTGGGTGGCTTGGTCGGTTAAGCATCCGACTTCGGCTCAGGTCATGATCTCACGGTCTGTGAGTTCAAGCCCCGCGTCGGGCTCTGTGCTGACAGCTCAGCCTGGAGCCTGTTTCGGATTCTGTGTCTTCCTCTCTCTCTGCCCCTCCCCTGTTCGTGCTCTGTCTCTGTCTCAAAAATAAATAAACGTTAAAAAAAAATTTTAAATACTGAAAATAAGTCTAAGAATTTTCATTACTACTTTCTAGGATTGTAGCACTGCACTTAACATATCATTGGAAATAAGGAAAAGGAAAAGGCATTTTCGAGTATGCATTACTTCATATTCTGGATGAAAAGTGATTTTAAAATACATGCAGTATGGATACAATTCAAATTCTTTTAAATTATACATTTGAACGACTGCATCAGAAACAAAAAGACTCCCCAATTTTACTTTTGATCTTATTTAAAATATATACTTCTGTGGCACCTGGGTGTCTCTGTTGGTTAAGCGTCCAACTTCGTCTCAGGTCATGATCTCACCATCCGTGAGTTTGAGCCCCACGTCATACTCTGTGCCGACACCTCAGATCCTGGAGCCTGTTTCAGATTCTGTGTCTCCCTCTCTGCCCCTTCTCCACTCGTGGTCTGTCTCTCTCTCAAAAATAAAATAAAAACGCAAAAAAAATTTTAAAATACACTTCTATGTTTTTCATGTATTTATTCTTTAGTTATAATCCATGTAAACATAGGACTTAGAGCCTGTCAAAACCGAGAATAAGTTCACCCTGGCCTAGGTCTTACCTTATTCTTTTAATTAAAAGTTATTTTAATTACTATTAGCATGATGTTTTAGAACACGAAGATACAGACATCAACAAAAGGGTTTTTTTGTTGTTGTTCCCCAACCAACACAGTGACATTCAGTCACACCATATCATATCACTTTCAGTTCTCTGCTGACAGTGGGATTCTTTTTCTTTTTTTTTAAATCTTCAACCCCAAGAGAGGAGGGTCTTGGTGTTAGTGGCAGGTACAGAGATTTACCAATGACCCATAGCCAAGTTCCACAATACTACTAGACTAGTGTTATTGTTGTTTAAATCTTTCTATTTAAATTCTCCTGGGTATAAATATTTGCCCCTTGATGAAATCATCCCTCTCTTCATTTAGAGACACAGGGGACAAATTTCTCTCCTTTGCCTTTTAATAGAATCAATCAGATACTCTTAACCAGGAAAAACATAGGCATTAGGCGTTAATTACTGTTCTCTTGGCAATTCTGGAAAAGGTATGCAAATTTTTAGTACAATTTAGGAACAGTGGTCACAATTTATTAACTACATTTGTTGCCATGAGAAAAGAAAAAGCATTACATGAAGATGTCAAAGGTTCTTAAAATTATTCCATAAAATGCTCCTAAGATCATATTCTATTTTTTTATTTAGTAGTACATACATTTCCATGCATTAGCACATTCCTCCATATAGGGTAATAATATGTACTCAAGTGTATGTCTATAACTATATTAGAATTATCAGACATAATTTTTTCAAAAAGTATTCCATAATTCTGTTTTCAGCAACTATGGCCTAAGTAATTCAAACCAATCCTATGGAAGACCAGCAGGATGCAAAATATTTTTAAATATCCTTAAAAGAGCTAAAAAGATCATGAATAATTCACCTGGCTAAAATCTAATCTAAGAGAATGTTAAAACCAGGAGAATAAGCCTAGCACTCAAAGTTGGGTTTGATGGCCTCACCAATGGGCACAGAAGTCAAAAGCCTAGGCCACCCCCAAGGGGAGACTCTGATACCCCAATTAGTCAAATTAAAGGCTTACAAAAGACAAGAGAACCCAGTTTCCTTACCTGGGCAGTTAAGGGAACTTTAATCTCAGAATTTAGATTAAGATAGTTCTAGTAAAGTAAGGGGCATCAAGTGCCTGGAAAAGCAAATGAAAATAATTTCTTCATCCTTGATTTCTGATTGTTTCTATGAATGTTTTTTCAAACATAATAACCAATACATAATAAAATCCACCATGAGTGAGAACACAGTGAACAAACCCAGCAGATATTAGGCCCCCCCATGCTTATTACATTGAAATAAAATATAAGCTTGAAAATATCTCCAAAGAAGAGGAAGCTATTAAAGCAACATAGTAGTGGCACCTGGGTGGCTCAGTTGGTTGAGTGTCCAACTCTTAATTTTGGCTCAGGTCATGATCCCAGGGTCACGGGATCAAGCCTGGTGTTGGCTCCACACTGAGCTTTGAGCTTGCTTGGGATTCTCTCTCTCCCCCTGCCCCTCTTTTTAAATACTTTTTTTTTAAAAAAGCAATAGTAGATCTGATAAAGTATCAGAACTTATACAAATAAAACAATACAATAAATGAAATTAAAAACCAAGGATGGATGAGTCTGAAAACAAGAGTAGATGCAACTTAAAAATTAGTAAACTGAAGGACAGATGAGAAGAAACTATCTAAAATGTAGCATGGAAAGACAAACACATGAAAGTTGCCATGGAGAACAAATGACATAAAGGATATAGCAGCCAGCTGAAAAGGTGAGCAAGGTGCATGGCGGAGGGATGGGAGAGGAGCGCTAGGGTCTTCCTGCAGGGAGGCCCACCCCCCCCCCCCAGAAAAAGAGACAGAATAAGAGACAATATATGAAGAGAAAATGGCTGAATTTTTTCCAGAATTGATGAAAGACAATCTACAGATTCAATATACCAACAAATTGCAAGTAGGAAAAATACAGTGAAATCTATACAGAGATACATCTTGGTGAAGCCAAAATATTTAACAACAAAGAGAAAAACCTTAAAGGCAGCTAAATCTAGATCCAACCACCAGTAACAAGGAAATAACAAGAAATGGAGACACATGTTAAATTACCATGAGAATGCAACCATCTAAATCTGGAATATGGAAAATTCAACAATTAGAATGTTCCATTTCTTCAACAAATAAGTGACTTGAAAAAAGTGTGCAGTGAGGTGGTTCCAAGAGTAAAGAAGACTTATGGAAGGCAAGATTATTATCACAAGCAACCATTTAATGTACAAATCATTATGCCTTAATTATGACATTGTACGGATTATATGCAAAATGGAGAGAACTTCCCCATGTCTGGAGAATTCTTATCATAGGAGGCCTGGCAAGAAGTAAGGAGAAACACTCAAAAAAAATTTTTTAAGACATTTTTGGGGGGCACCTGTGTGGCTCAGTCAGTTAAGCATATGACTTCGGCTCAGGTCATCATCTCATGGTTTGTGAGTTCCAGCCTGCATCAGGCACTGTGCTGATGCCTCAGAGCCTGGAGCCTGCTTCAGATTCTGTGTCTCCCCTTATCTCTGCCCCTTCCCTACTCAGTCTTTCTCTCTCAAAAATAAATAAACATTAAACAAATATTAAAGATTTTTGTTTGTTGGTTGGTTTGGTTTATTTTGAGAGAGAGAGAGAGAGAGAGAGAGAGAGAGAATCCCAAGCAGGCTCTGTGCTGTCAGCATAGAGCCAGACGTGGGGCTTGAGGTCATGAATTGTGAGATCATGACCTGAGCTGAAATTCAGAGTCAGACACTTAACTGACTGAGCCACCCAGTCCCTAAAATAGTAATTTAATAATCACCTTCCTAGGCTCACAGCCAGAGCACAGATTTGTGACCTATCAATCAAAATCCTCCTACATTAGACTTGGAGACAGGGAGCTAGTGAATCAAATTGATTTAGTGGAGTCAGTGCTAGGACAGGTGGCAGCCATGGTTGCAGGTACTTTCTTAAAGGAGCTAATTTCCTAAAGGTTCCAGTGGCAGCATCTGTGTGCAACAGGAGCAGCAGTAGAAACAGAGGAATCCTTATGGAACCAATTCTGTGGTATGATTCGGGAATTGTTCCTGGATGAGAGTTTCAAAGTGTGGCTTTCCAACTCTCCTAGAGGGTGTGAGATACTAAATAGTCATTATTAAATTACTAAATTTATTAGTCATTATTAAATATATATGTATATGTGTATATGGAGTAGATATACAACAGACAGTAATCAGAAGCACTTACAGAACAGCAGAGTGAGGACATCCAAAATTTCATTTTGCTATAAAAGCAATGAGGGCAGTGGCAAAAAACTGTCAAAATCAACTTTTTTTTAGGTCTCTGGAAATAGTCTTGCAACAATCCAAGATTCTTTTTTTTTTTTTTTTTTTTTAATGACTGACTCAGAACTTTATGGTGTTGTAACTCCCCTTTAAGGGAATATAATGAACAACTGTATACCAACAAATTAGCTACCCAGGTGAAGTGAACACATTCCTAGAAAGATAAGAACTACTGAAACTATATAAGAAGAAATAGACAAATTGAACAAAAGATTGAATTAATAGTTTTTTTTAAACTTTCTATGAAGAGGGGTGCCTGGCTGGCTCAGTTGGTAGAGCATGCAACTCTTGATCTTGGGGTTGTGAGTTCAAGCCCAGATTGAGGATAGAGATTACTTTAAAACTTAAAAAGAAAAATTGAAGAAAGTATTTTTTAAGTTTATTTATTTTGAGAGAGAGAGCACATGAGCAGGGGAGGGACAGAGAGAGAGGGAGAGAGAGAGAATCTCAAGCAGACTTCCCACTGTCATTGTGGATCCCAACACAGGGCTTGAACCCATGAACCATGAGATCATGACCTGAGCTGAAATTAAGAGTTGGACACTTAACCAACTGAGCCACCCAGGTGCCCCCAAATAAAATTTTTTTAAACATAAAAAGTACAAAATTAAAAATTTTAGGTTAAAAAAAAAAACTTTCTGTGAAGAACCTGATGCTTCACTGGTGAATTTTACCAAAATGTTTAAAGAATTAACAGACAGCCCCCCCCCCCCAAATAATTAAAACCAATCCTTCATGAACTCTTCCAAAAAACAAAAGAGGAGAGAACACTTTCTGACTTATTCTACGAGGCCAGTATTACCCTAATATCAAAACCTGGCAAAGATATAACAAGAACACTACAGATTAATATCTCTTATGAATATTTATACACCTAAAGTCTTAAAAAAATTCTAGGAATTCTAGGAAAATTCTAGTAAAGAGAATCCAGCAACATATAAAAACAATTACACACTATGACCAAGTGGAATTTATCCCAGGAATGCAAGGTTGGCTTAACATTTAAAAAATCAATGCCACATAACATACCATATTAATATACAAAAGAACAAAAACTATATGATAACCTCAACAGTTGCAGAAAAGCATTTGACAAAATCCAATGCCCTTCCATGATAAAAAAAAAAAAATTCAACAAACTAGGAATACAAAGTGTTATGAACTAAATTGTGTTCCCTTGCTAAAATTCATATGTTAAGGCCCTAACCCCCAACTGTATTTGGAAATAGGACCTTTAAGGAGGTAATTAAGGTTAAATGAAGTCATAAGGGTATGATCCTAATCTGATAGACCTGGTATCCTTATATGAAAGGGAAGAAACACCTGAGATCAATCTCTTCCTCAACACACATACACAGAAAAGGCCATGCTAGGACACAGCAAGAAGGAGGACATATGTAAGCCAGTAAAAAATGCCTCACCAGAATTCATCCCTGCTGGCACCTTGATCTTGGACTTCTACCCTCCACAACTGTGAGAAAATAAATGCCTACTGTTTAAATCACCCAGTTTGTAATATTTTGTTATGACAGCCTGAGCAGACATATAGAAGGGAACTTCCTCAACCTGATAAAAACTATCTAGACAACGCCACAGCTAATATCATGCTTAAGAAAGACTGAATGCAAAAAAGAAAACAAAAACAAAAATACTGAATGCTTTCTCCCTAAAATGAGTAACTACACAAAGATGTCAACTCTTGATGCTTCTATTGTACTGAAGTTTCTAATCAAACTGGTTAGGCAAGATTGAAAAATAAAAGGTTTCCAGATTGAAAAAGAAGTAAAACGATCTCTATTTGCAGATGACATAATCTTGTATGTAGAAAATCCTAAAGACTCCACAAAATATTAGAAGTAATGAATGAGCTCAGCAAGGTTGCAGGGTACAAGATAAATACATGAAAATCAGCTTTATTTCTATACATTAGCAATGAACAATCCAACAATAAAATTAAGAAAACAATAATTTTTATAATAGCATCAAAAAGAGTGAAAGGCTTAGGAATATATTTAACAAAATAAGTGTAAGACTTGTAAATATCTAACTATAAAATATTGCTGAAAGAAATGAAAGAAGACATTGTTAAATGGAAATCCTGTGCTCAGGGACTGGGCTTAATGTTGTTAAAATGACAGTGTTCCCTAACTTGATCTATAGATTCAATGCAATCACTATCAAAACCTCAGCTGCATATTCTGCAGATATTGACAAGCTAACCTTAAAATTCTTGTGTAAATTTACATGACCCAGAATAGCCAAACAAACTTAGGGGAAAAAAAGAACAAAGTTGGAGGACTCACCCGTCCTGATTTCAAAACTTCCTACAAAACTTCCTTCAAAAACTTCCTACTATATTAATCAAGACAGTGTTGTACTGGCATAAAGATAGATGTATAGATCAATGAGATAGAGTTGAGGGTACAGAAATAAATCATTATATTTATAATTAATTGAATTTTGACAATGTTACCAACACAATTCAATGGAGGAAGCATAATATTTTAAACAGACAGCATTGGAGCGCCTGGGTGGCTCAGTATATTAAGCGTCCGTCCAACTTTGTCTCAGGTCATGACCTTGAGGTTCACAAGTTTGAGCCCTGCATCAGGCTCTGTGCTGACAACTCAGAGACTGCACCTTGCTTTTGATTCTGTGTCTCCCTCTCTCTCTGACCCTACCCCGCTCACACTCTGTCTCTCTGTCTCTCTCTCAAAAGTAAATAAAACATTTTAAAAAAATTAAACAAACAGTATTGGGGCAATTTGATATCAACATGCAAAAAAAATTGCATTTGGACCCATACTTCATAACATATACAAACATTAACTGCAGATAGATATAACATCTAAATACAATAGCTAAAACTATAATATTCTTAGAAGAAAATGTAGAGGCATAGGAGTAAATCTTTGTGTTTAGGCAACACTTTCTGAAAGAAAAAATGCAAAAGAAAAAAATAGATAAAGTGGATTTCATCAAAATTAAAAACATGTACTTCAAAGGACAACAAGTAAGTAAAAAGGCAGCACACAGAATGGGAGAGCATATTGCAAAAACATATATGTGATAAAAAGACTTGTATCTAGAATATATAAGGAACACTTACAACTCAGAAAAAAAAAACCCAATTGTTAAATGTGCAAAAACATCCAAATAGACATTTCTCCAGAGAAGATATGCAAATGGTCAAAAAGTACATGAAAAGATATTGAACATCATTAGTCATTAGGGAAACGAAAATATCAAAACCACAATGAGATACTGCTTCACACACCCTAGGATAACTAAATAAAAAAAACAGACAATAACAAGTTTTGGTGAGAATATGGAGAAATTAGAACCCTCATATATTATTGGTTGGAATGTGAAATAGGAGCAACTTTGGAAAACAACGTGACATAGTCCTCAAAAAGTTACATGTAGAATTATCATAGGGCCCAGCAATCTCATTCTTTTTTTTTTCAATATATGAAATTTATTGTCAAATTGGTTTCCATACAACACCCAGTGCTCATCCCAAAAGGTGCCCTCCTCAATACTCATCACCCACCCTCCTCTCCCTCCCACCCCCCAGCAATTTCATTCTTAAATATGTACCAAAAAAATGTAAACATGTCCACACAAAAACTGGTACTTAAGTATTCATAGTAACATTATTCATAATAGCCAAAAAATAGAAACAATCCAAATGTTCATCAATTAAAGAATGGATAAACAAAGTGTGGTATATCCATATGATAGAATATTATTTGGCTGTAAAATATCATAAAGCACTGGTACATACTACAACATGGATGGAACTTGAAAACATCATGCTAACTGAAAGTAGCTGGACACAAAAGGTCACATACTATGTGATTCCATTTATGTAAATCCATAAAGACCTAAAAAAGATTAACAGTTGCCCAGGGGCTAGAAGAAGATGTAGAAAATTATTGCTTTTATGTATGAGATTCTTTTTGGGTGAAGAAAAAGTTGTAAAGTGGTGATGGTTGCCTAACTCTGTGAACTGCAAACCATTAAATTGTACATGTAAAAAAGATGAATTTCTTAACTATACGAGTTATATCTCCTTCAAGTTATTACTAAAAAAATACAAATCCATCCAGTACAAATTATATGCCTTTATTTGAAACAGATTCAATCAACCATGACAAGACAGTTTTAAAACACAGTAAGTTAAAATACGGACATCACAATAGTACATAGTTATTTTTTAGAAAGTTCTTACCTGTTAGAGATACATACAAAAAACATTTGTGCTAACATGGTATGGTATATGGTATTTACAGCATAAGAAGAAAAACATAGAAAAAAAAAGATAGGAATAACACTGATAATTTTTTTAAATGGGTGATGGGTACATGAGTCCTTTATATGATTATTTCTAGTCTAGTGTATTCTTGGAAGTTTCCCTTTAAAAATATGAAAAAACTAGGGGCGCCTGGGTGGCTCAGTCGGTTAAGCGTCCGACTTCAGCTCAGGTCACAATCTCGCGGTCTGTGAGTTCGAGCCCCGCGTCGGCTCTGGGCTGATGGCTCAGAGCCTGGAGCCTGCTTCTGATTCTGTGTCTCCCTCTCTCTCTGCCCCTCCCCCGTTCATGCTCTCTCTCTGTCTCAAAAATAAATAAACGTTAAAAAAAAAAATTAAAAAAAAAAAAAAGAATTTCCTTTAAAAAAAAATAAAAATAAATAAATAAAAATATGAAAAAACTATAAATAAGGGAGTAAAATAACAAGCAACTGGGGAGAGAAGTATTATTTCCAAAGGAGCAGCAGTAAGGCTTATAGCTGACTTCTGAGTGGAAAGTATGGAAGCCAGTCGACAGTGGAACGATATATTTACTATGCTGAAATAGGCTGTGACCAAGAATTCTCTATCAGCCAAACCTTTTTCAAGACTGGAGGTGAAATTAAGATATTTTCTGGAAAAAAATTAACACTTCACCATGAGGAAGTTTTCACTAAAGGAAATGTTAAAGCCTAAGTAAATATAGAAAATAAGTGAACCCCAGAGGAAAGTCCTGAGATACAAAAAGAAATGGAAAAGAGTTAGTGTAAATGTGGGGAAATGTAAATGAATTTTCACTGTGAAAAAATAGGGGCACCTGGGTGGCTCAGTCGGCTAAGCGTCCAACTTCAGCTCAGGTCATGATCTCCCAGTTTGTGGGTTCAAGCCCCATGTTGGGCTCAGTGCTGACAGCTTAGAGCCTGGAGCCTGCTTCAGATTCTGTGTCTCCCTCTTGCTCTGAATCTTCCCTGCTCACACTCTGTCTCTCCCTCTCTGTCAAAAATAGATAAACATTAAAAAAAATTTTTTTAAAGAAAAAGTAAATGTTCATAAAGAGGTATGTGTTCTTGTATACATTCCACCATTTTTATAAGATCATGGTTATAATTTGGGGTTTTCAGAATTCAGTTGGTATGAAGAAGGCTATAAATAGCTTTGCATAATATTTTTTATTCCTTTGGATTTGAGGAATTCTTGTACATTTCTCAAAGTAGTATAACTGTATATCTATTGTGCTCTTCAAAAAGGCTGAATAATCTACAGGGCTACTTATAACATATTTGTACTAATTCATTTTATTCTTGTGTGTGTGCCAACATTGGTCTTTACTTGTTTTTTCTAGTTTAAGAGAGATACAATGTTAGCTTAAGCCCTTTTAGTTTGCTTTCATTATATCTTAATATGACTGAACTAGTTAGTTCCTAAAATGCAAAATAAATTTTATTATCCACCTTATAATTGTGTTACTGAAGTAGGATACTTTGACTCTGTCATTTTGGACATTCAGAATATTTTCATATACCACTATTTATTCTTTGTATTAGCCATAGTGTGGAAAGTTGTTACATCATATAGAAACTGACCTAAGTATGTGGAGAAATTAGACTGGCCAAATATTAGACCATCCAGCACAATGGAGGAAGCTTCAGTAATTACACACAAAAAGTGTGTAATTTTCTCATGGATTTTCTAAGAGAAAAATACAAATTATCAGTCTTTTGTTAAATCCGAAATGAATATTACTGGTATGAATGACATAAAATAAAAATAATTTCACCTAAAACTGCATATGGTGAAATTAATGATGTAAATTTTATTTCTAAAAATCACATCTCTTTTCATATCATGGAAAATTTTACATATTGACCCAGGAAACCTTAGAAATATTGAACTAAAAGACAATACTTTCAAGGTACCTGAATGGTTCAGTCAGTTAAGGGTCCTTCTCTTGATTTTAGCTCAGCTCAAGATCTCATGGTTTGTGGGTTTGAGGCCTGCATGGGGCTCTGCGCTGACACTGGGGAGCCTGCTTAAGAATCTCTCTCTCTTTTTCTCTGCACTTTCCCACTTGAAAATAAATAAATAAACTTAAAATTTTATTTTAAAAACTTTCAACTGAAAGAAGAAAAACCTTTATTAACTAAAACTTGAAGAACAAAATCTTTTTTTGACAAAATTTAGATGTGAATATTAGAGCTGGGAAAATGTGATTTGGTAGACATTATGGTCATAAAAAGAAATGATAGTGGGGTGCCTGGCTGGCTCAGTTGATAGAATATGCAACTCTTGATCTCAGAGTCATGAGTTCAAGTTCCACATTGGGTGTAGGGCTTACTTACAAAAGAAAAGAAAAGAGAAGAAAAAAGAAAAGAAAAGAAATGTTAGTAGTAAAATCTTCAATGATAAAATTAGACATGGGCAAAACATGACTAAATCTTCAAAATAAAGAATTGATTCTGCTTAAATAATTTCAGAGACATAAAAAGAAAATGAAAAACATTAGAAATGTTTTTACTGCTCTACATATGAAATTAAAAATTTAAATTTACTTTATATTCACCTAGAGATTTGATAATTGATCAAATTAATATTCTATTGAAATATTTTTAATAAAAAATATATGATAAAATTTTTTCTAATTTCAAAATAGTGGTATAAAAACTTTTTTAAAATTTAATTTATTTTTAAAAATTTACACCCAAGTTAGCATATAGTGCAACAATTATTTCAGGAGTAAATTCCTTAGTGCCCATTTGGCCCATCCCCCCTCCCGCAACCTGTCCTGCAACCCTCTGTTTGTTCTCCATATTTAAGAGTCTCTTTTATTTTTGTTCCCCTCCCTGTTTTTATATTGCTTTTGCTTCCCTTCCTTTATGTTCACCTGTTTTGTATCTTAAAGTCCTCATATGAGTGAAGTCTTATGATATTTGTCTTTCTCTGACTAATTTCGCTTAGCATAATACCCTTTAGTTGCAAATGGCAAGACTTCATTCTTTTTGATTGCCGAGTAATACTCCATTATATATATTTGTATATATATATATACACATTGTATACACACACACACACACACACACACACACACACACACATTGTATACAATGTATATACAATGTATACATTGTATATACATTGTGTACACAATACAATGTATACACTGTATATATATATATACATATACATTGTATACAATATGTGTGTGTGTGTGTATATATATATATATATATATATACACACGTGTGTATATATATATATATATACACACCCCACATCTTCTTTATCTTTATCTTTGTATATGTATATATATATACATTGTATACACAATGTATACATTGTGTACACAATGTATATATATACACACAATGTATATATATATATACATTGTATACACAATGTATATATATATACATATATACAATGTATATATACACAATATATATATAGTATATACATATACTATATATATAGTATATACAGTATATATACTATAGTATATATATATAGTATAGTATATATAGTATATATATAGTATATATATATAGTACTATATAGTATATATATAGTATATATATAGTATATACTATATATATACATTGTATATATGTATATACATATGTACATATATACATTGTATATATGTATGTACATATATACATATATATGTATATATATAGCATATATACACCCCACATCTTCTTTATCCACTCATCCATCAATGGACATTTGAGCTCTTTCCATACTTTGGCTATTGTTGATAGTGCTACTATAAACATTGGGGCGCATGTGCCCCTTCGGAACAGCATATCTGTATCCCTTGGATAAATACCTAGCAGTGCAATTGCTGGGTCGTATGGTAGTTCTATTTTTAATTTTTTAAAGAACCTCCAGACTGTTTCCCATATTGGCTACACCAGTTTGCATTCCCACCCCAGCAGTGCAAAAGAGATCCTCTTTGCATCCTCGCCAACATCTGTATTGCCTGAGTTGTTAATGTTAGACATTCTGACAGGTGTGAGGTGGTATCTCATTGTGGTTTTGATTTGTATTTCCCTGATGATGAGTGATGTTGAGCATTTTTTCATGTGTCAGTTGGCCATCTGGATGTCTTCTTTGGAGAAGTGTCTATTCATGTCTTTGGCCCATTTTTTCACTGGATTATTTGCTTTTTGGGTGTTGAGTTTGGTAAGTTCTTTATAGATTTTGGATACTAACCCTTTATTTGATATGTCGTTTGCAAATATCTTCTTCCATTCCGTCAGTTGTCCTTTAGTTTTGCTGATTGTCTCCTTCGCTGTGCAGAAGCTTTTTATCTTGACGTCCCAGTAGTTCATTTTTGCTTTTGTTTCCCTTGCCTCTGGAGACATGTTGAGTAAGAAGTCGCTGTGGCCAAGATCAAAGAGGTTTTTGCCTGTTTTCTCCTTGAGGATTTTGATGGCTTCCTGTCTCATGTTTAGGTCTTTCATCCATTTTGAGTTTATTTTTGTGAATGGTGTAAGAAAGTGGTCCAGGTTCATTCTTCTGCATGTCTCTGTCCAATTTTTCCAGCACCACTTGCTGAAGAGACTGTCTTTATTCCACTGAATATTCTTTCCTGCTTTGTCAAAGATTAGTTGGCCATATGTTTGTGGGTCCATTTCTGGGTACTCTATTCTGTTCCATTGACCTGAGTGTCTGTTCTTGTGCCAGTACCATACTGTCTTGAAGATTACAGCTTTGAAGGATAGCTTGAAGTCTGGGATTGTGATGCCTCCCGCTTTGGTTTTCTTTTTCAAGATTGCTTTGGTATTCAGGGTCTTTTCTGGTTCCATACAAATTTTAGGATTGTTTGTTCTAGCTTTGTGAAGAATGCTGGTGTTATTTTGATAGGGATTGCATTGAATATGTAGATTGCTTTGGGTAGTGTCGACATTTTAACAATATTTGTTCTTCCTATCCAGGAGCATGGAATCTTTTTCCATTTTTTTGTGTCTTCAATTTCTTTCATAAGCTTTCTATAGTTTTCATTGTATAGATTTTTCACTTCTTTGGTTAGATTTATTCCTAGGTATTTTATGGTTTTTGGTGCAATTGTAAATGGGATCGATTCCTTGATTTCTCTTTCTGTCACTTCGTTGTTGGTGTATAGGAATGCAACCAGTTTCTGTGCATTGATTTTATATCCTGCAACTTTGCTGAATTCATGGATTAGTTCTGGTAGTTTTTGGATGGAATCTTTTGGGTTTTCCATATAGACTATCACATCATCTGCGAAGAATGAAAGTTTGACCTCCTCCTGGACAATTTGGATGCCTTTTATTTCTTTGTGTTGTGTGATGGCTGAGGCTAAGACTTCCAATACTATGTTGAATAACAGTGGTGAGAGTGGACATCCCTGTCTTGTCCCTGACCTTAGGGGGAAAGCTGTCAGTTTTTCCCCACTGAGGATAATGACATTGGGTCTTTTTTTTTTTTTTTTTTCTGCAAAAAACTTCATTGTTTTCATTTGGTTCACGGCTTGGGAGAGGGCTCTAGGTTGGCTAAAAAGCTGCCTAGTGGCTGCAAGGAGAGACTCAGGCACAAGCCCTGACATCTGGGGGGAATGCCAGAGGGACCCTCTCAAAGGCTGCTGGGCTCCAGAGACTTCTAGTCGTGCTTGAGGGTGAGTCTTTCGAAGAGTTACTCGCCCAGGTCGGCCTGGGGGCCGGACAGCCTGCGGAGATTAGTCAGATGGTCGCCCATCTTCTTAATGAGTTTCACCTCCTCATCTAGAAAGTGATTCTCCAGGAAGCCACAGAGATGGGGGTCAGTGCGGGCAGAACCCAGGGCATGCAGATCCAAAAGGCCCTGGTTCAAGTTCTTCTCCAGAAGCAGGGCGGCTTCCATGGCGTCCAGGGTTTTACCCCACTCATCTTGGGACGGCTTCTGCACGTCCAGGAAGAGGGCGCGGCCCCTGAGCTGGTTTTGCATCTTCAAGAGGCGCTCTGCGCCCTCCCGCTTCTCCTCAGCCAACTCGCGGAAGAAGTGGCCCACGCCCTCCAGAGCCACATTGTCACGGTCGAAATAGAAGCCCAGAGAGAGGTTGGTGTAGGAGGCCCGCAGATGCATGTTGACCAGGCGGTTGAAGGCGGCCTCTACCTCGGTGGAATAATTCTGACGAATCTGGGAGCTCATGGTTGGTTGGTAATGAGGAGCTAAGTCTCCTCATTACCCACTGAGGTAATGAGAGTCTTCATATATGGCTTTTATGATCTCGAGGTATCATCCTTCTATCCCTACTTTCTTAAGAGTTTTTATCAAGAAAGATGCTGCATTTTGTCAAATGCTTTCTCTGCATCTATTGAGAGGATCATGTGGTTCTTGTCCTTTCTTCTATTGATGTGATGAATCACACTGATTGTTTTGCGGATATTGAACCAGCCCTGTATCCCAGGTATAAATCCCACTTGGTCCTGGTGAATAATCTTTTTTAATGTGTTGTTGGATCCAGTTGGCTAGTATCTTGTTGAAGATTTTTTGCATCCATGTTCATCAGGGAAGTTGGTCTATAGATGGTATAAAAACTCTTAATTTCGGGGCGCCTGGGTGGCTCAGTCGGTTAAGCGGCCAACTTCAGCTCAGGTCATGATCTCACAGTACGTGAGTTCGAACCCTGTGTTGGGCTCTGTGCTCATAGCTCAGAGCCTGGAGCCTGTTTCAGATTCTGTGTCTCCTTCTCTCTGACCCTCCCCTGTTCATGCTCTGTCTCTCTCTGTCTCAAAAATAAATAAACGTTAAAAAAAAAAAACTCTTAATTTCATATTAGATTGGGGCGTGAATGGGTTAAAAATATTATTTTTATTTGTTGATTTTTTTCTTTTGTCTTCATTTCCTGATGACAGCCTTGTGAAATAACTTCAAAATTTTATTTCCTACTACAATTCAGATGTACAGGGTAAAAAACAGAAGTTGTTTTTTTGTTTTCCTCTTACACTGGACCTTTTATTCAGTGGAAATATGACATTCTAGTCAATCCTGATATTCTGGGATTCTGTGATTTGTTTGTTCCAAATAAGAATTCATTGCTATGTAATAAATCATCATAAGGCTGTACCATAATGCATTTGTTACCCCCACTGATGTATATTGAAGTCTCGCCAATTTCCCACCAATAAAACAACACTGTAGGGCACAACACAATTGTGTGTTTGTTTGGGATTTTTTTTTTAAGATTTTACTTTTAAGTAATCTCCACACCCACCATGGAGCTTGAACTGACAACTCCGAGATCAAGAGTCACATGCTTTTCCAACTGAGCTAGACAGGCACTCAACCACAATTTTTTTTAACCTAAAATTAATCTGCCCTCCCTCTTCTTTAGTGGGAAAGAAAATTATTAAATATCCAATCCAGGATAAGCTTTGTCTAAATGATCCATTCAGATTCATTAAGCCCGTATGAAGAGTCTCTGGAGTGAGTCAGATAGCAAAACAGAGTCTTATGCAAGGTAAGGTAATCATGGGGGTGATATCTCACCACCTTTGCCGTATTCTGTTCATTAGAAGCAATTAAGAAATCCCATCCACAGTCAAGGGTAGATCATTAACAAAAAAGCGTGCATATGAGGAAGTGGGGATAACGGGGTGTTTGCCACCTTAGAGTTTATCTGACATAGTTGGAAACAAAGAAAGTTAAAAAGAAAGATAATATACTTAGAAGAAAAAATGATAAATTCAAGGCACAAATTCAGGTGGCTGGAGTAAGTAAATCCAAACATAACAGAAACCATGGCATGGATGAATTAAATTCAAATGATATAAGACAGAATGGGTAAACTAAAGACACGTTAGATGCCATTTATAAGAGATATATCCAAAATAAAATGATGCAAGAAGGTTAAAAATTGTGACATTGGTGGGGGGTGGGGGGGGGTGCGCCTGGGTGGCTCAGTCAGTTAAGGGTCTAACTCTTGACTTTGGCTCAAGTCATGATCTGTGGGTTCCTGGGTTCAGCCCCATGGCGGGTTTCACGCTGACAATGCAGAGCCTGCTTGGGATTCTGTCTCTCTCCCTTTTCTCTCTGCCCTCCCCTGCTTGTGATCTCTCACTCTATCTCTCAAATAAATAAGTAAACTTAAAAAATATATGTTGACATCAGAAAATATACAGCATTACAACAATATACTAACAATACTGGTATAAGGGAAAAGTGAATTCAAGGTAAAAAGCAAAGAAGGTAATGTGAAATATCTCATATTGATAAAAGTATAAAACGCAAGGAAGATATACTAGTTTTGAGCCTTTATGAACCAAACACAATTCAAAACACAGAAATCAGGCCAGTTTCACTAACGTCAATGCAATAAAATTAAAAAAAAATAACAGTCATTAAGAAATCCAAACATGTAGGGGCGCCTGGGTGGCTCAGTCGGTTAAGTGTCTGACTTCAGCTCAGGTCATGATCTCAGTTTGTGGGTTCGAGCCCCATGTAGGGCTCTGTGCTGACAGTGCAGAGCCTGGAGCCTGCTTCGGATTCTGTGTCTCCCTCTCTCTCTGCCCCTCCCCTGCTCATGCTCGGCCTCTCTCTGTCTCAAAAATAAATAAAAACATTAAAAAAAAACCCAAATTATTAAAAAAAAAAAGAAAAGAAATCCAAACATGTTGAAATTAAGAAATACTGTATTAAATGTATATACAGCCTTTAACCTGTAACCTAACTTTAAAAATGTTTTAATATGAAAAAGATTGGGATGCCTGGGTGGCTCAATCAGTTAAGCATTTGACTCTGGCTCAGGTCATGATCTCACAATCTGTGAGTTCGAGCCCCAGGTCGAACCCTGCGTCGGGCTCTGTGCTGACAGCTCAGAGTCTGGAGCCTGCTTCAGTTTCTGTGTCTCCCTCCCTGACCCTCCCTTGCTCGTGCTCAGTCTCCCTCTCTCTCAAAAATAGATAAACATTTAAAAAATGTTTTAATGTGAAAAAGATCATTTTAGAAAAGACAACACACCATAGAGACTATCTTTTTAGACCCCTGCTCCCCCTGTGCAAGCTACAATTATTTCTCTCCTCCCCCCCCCCCATCTGCTAGGAGGAATACATCTGTAATTCTAGGGTCCCCTCCTCCACACTTTCTTTTACATTTCAAGGAACAATGCTAGATATATTTAGCTGTTAACCTATTTAATTCTCACACTAACCTGATGAGAGAAATCCAGCTTAGAGTGTGAAGTAACTTGCTGAGTACAAGTTGATGAAAACTTCAGCAAAGGCATCTAATTTGTCCAATGTCTCATCCTTTTACAGCCAGGATTTCAAACGTGAATGTGTAGAAACCTGTGCCCTCTTATGTGTGCAACATTGCAGTTTTGTATTCAGAGTTGTTTTCCCTAGCTTGGATCCTTATGGAAAAGTTTATCAAGATGCTCTAGTGGCGTCTGGGTGGCTCAGTTGGTTGAGCCTCCATCTCTTGATTTCAGCTCAGGCCATGATCTCATGGTTTGTGGGATAGAGCCCCACGTCAGGCTCCATGCTGACAGCGTGGAACCGACTTGGGATTCTCTCTCCCTCTCTCTCTGCCCTTCCCCTGTAGACCCACACTCTCTCTTCCTCAAAATAAATAAATAAACTTAAAAAAAAGATCATCTATATACCAGTACATACCCCTTAAGTATATTCAACCAGTAAGAATTGATTTATAATATCTCAATCCTATTTTTTTTTTCTGTCCTGAATAGTGTTAGAAAGAGCATCACTTTTTGGCAGGCTTTAAACTTGAGAAAGTATTAAATTGGCCGGAGCTGGCAAAGTAAAAATATGCCCTGCTATGTGTCAGTCTAGGAGGACAGATACAGATAAAGTTAGCACAAATTTAACGAGGAATAATAATGTTCCCCCCAGAGACATGGTGCAGTGGTAAAGCATCAAAACAGCCCCCTATGTTGAGTGACTTGATGCTTGAAATCATAGACTAGAAACTTTGCTGTTTGAAATAACATCAAGAAGAATGAAATATCCCACTCTTTCTCAGAGAATCTAAGGCCCACAGAAGCAAAACTGATTTGCAGTCCAGGTGTGGAACTTCAGAGAAGAGGTTTCAAGACAATATTCCACCCTTACTTCAACTTTGCAATTTTCTTTTTAAAAAAAAAATTTTTTTTTAACGTTTATTTATTTTTGAGACAGAGAGAGACAGAGCCTGGACGGGGGAGGGTCAGAGAGAGAGGGAGACACAGAATCTGAAACAGGCTCCAGGCTCTGAGCAGTCAGCACAGAGCCCGACACAGGGCTCGAACTCACATACCGCAAGATCGTGACCTGAGCCAAAGTCGGATGCTTAACCGACTGAGCCACCCAGGCGCCCCGAACTTTGCAATTTTCAAAGAAACAGGTGCCTGTTCAATTTTGCAGTCCAGATCTGACCTTGCCTCCTTTATATATGACCTTGCTTTGCTTTGATCCTATCAAAACACTACTTCATTTAAATTTCACCTAAATGTCACTCTTCCCCCAAATCCTATAACTCATCTTCTCCTTTGTTTAGTGGGACATCCCATAGTTTCTCCAGGTGCAGTGTCTCTCATTGCAACAAATGAGTGAATCTCACTTTGTTTGACTACAGGTTTGTCCCAGATGGTCTTTGGCTGATTGGGCCAGAACAATTACTACCACGGATGGCTAAGACCCTCCTGCTATGACTCGGACCTCCATTCAGTAAGAACATGCACATCTGAGACCATTTGAGTTACCCCTGCTCGAGGGCTCTCTGTCCTTGATTGCATGGATTTTGTGATATCTGGACCTTTATGATCTCTGTGGCTCTTCAGGGTCATGCTGATTTCTTGAGTAAGTAGGCAGGGCAACTTATCCTTGGGATTAGGGTCCAAAACTCTATAATACTTTTATTTTTGACCAGCTGTCAACCAACTTCTAATGGGTTGCCTACTAATGAATTTGCACTGCTCGCTGACATAACTTCACAGAGGATGGTTGGGAGTTGTAGTGGCTACTCTGAAGAATTTTGACATAAATTATATTTTTCATTTTGGAGATGACTTAGAATGAAAAGGGGAAAGAACCTCTTGTAAGGGGATTGTCTACCTTTTCTTTTTTCTTTGTTTCTTTGTTTTTTTCTTTCTTTGTTTCTTTACTTTTCTTTCTTTCTTTCTTTCTTTCTTTCTTTCTTTCTTTCTTTCTTTCTTTCTTTCTTTCTTTCTTTCTTTCTTTCTTTCTTTCTTTCTTTCTTTCCCAAGCTAGGGAGAGGGGCAGAGTGAGGGAGAGAGAGAGAATCTCAATCTCCATGCTCAGCATGGAGCCCAACACAGTGCTCCACTCTGGGATCATGACCTGAGCCAAAATCAAGAAGCTTAACCAAATGAGCCACCCAGGTACCCTGGGACTGTCTATCTTATCTGTCTAAAAGAGATTTCTTTTAAAGAAGACTCCCTCCTTCCATAAACATCCTTCATTTCCATTCTTATTCTTTGACTTGATAAAATTGCCAAGAGCCCAAGTTACTGTTTAAACCAGTTGTTAATGACTCGTGTGTGTGTGTGTGTGTGTGTGTGTGTGTGTTGAAATGAGTTTTTCTAAATCTAAACTTTTTTCTCACCTTGCAACAGAAAGATTACTAGCCTTTCTCCAATGATAATTTTGTATTTGTCTAAAGCTTGTTCCCACTCACTTTTTCCCCCTTCTGTCCTCTCCCTCTTCCCCTCACTTGAGAAATTTTAAAGGTGGATTGACTAGAAAAAAAATCATTCTGTTGCCATCTATGCAGTTTAGGAATACCTAGTCCATGTAAATAATCAAACATCTCTAAAAGAAAGAAAAAGTAAACTGTGTTTTATTGTATAAAATTAATGCTAACACTATATTTTAACTTTTATAGGACTAAAATTAAAATTCTCATGCTTTAATTTATATAAATTTTTATATTGACCTTATAAGTTAAGTAAGTTATCCTTTCTAATAATTGTTTAAGATTAAAAATATAAAATGGTTTTTATTTAAAAACATTTTTTAAAGATTTTTTTTTATTTAAATTCAAGTTAGTTAACATATGGTGTAGTCGTGGTTTCAGGAGTAGAATTTAGTGATTCATCACTTGCCTATAACACCCAGTGTGCATCCCAAAAAGTGCTCTCCTTAATGCCCATGATCCATTTAACTCATCCCCCCCCCCACCTCCCCTCCAACAACCCTCAGTTTATTCTCTATATTTAAGAGTCTTTTATGGTTGCCTCCCACTCTCTTTTCATCTTATTTTTCTTTCTCTTCCCCTATGTTCATTTGTTGTGTTTCTTAAATTCCACATATGAGTGAAATCATATGATACTTGTCTTTCTCTGACTTACTTCGCTTAGTATAATACACTCTAGTTCCATCCACATTGTTGCAAATGGCAAGATTTCATTCTTTTTCATTGCCACGTAGTATTCCATTGTGTATATATACCACACCTTCTTTATCCATTCATCAGTCGATGGACATTTGGGCTCTTTCCATAATTTGGCTATTGTTGATAGCGCTGCTATAAATATTGGGGTGTATGTGCCCTAAAGATTTTTTTTTTAATTTTTAAGTAATCTCTATTTACAATATGAGGCTCAAACTCAAAGATTAAGAGTCACATATTCCACCAAATGAGCTAGCCAGGCATCCCTGGGTTTGTTTTATCAGCTTAAAATTTGTAAAGATTATCTAAAATGTGTGCTCAAAAATTAGGTAGATATTTCTTAGTTTACTGTCTTCTAGCCTTCTCTATGTCGGGACAAAACAAAAGTTGGCTACTTTGGTTAAAGGTAGTAATGTGTGGGGTGCCTGGGTGGCTCAGTTGGTTAAGTGTCTGACTTTGGCTCAGGTCATAATCTCACGACTTGTAGGTTTGAGCCCTGCATCAGGCTCTGTGCTGAATGCTTGCTCAGAACCTGGAGCTTTGTGCTAAATGCTTGCTCAGAGCCTGGAGCCTGCCTCAGATTCTCTCTCTGCCCCTCCTCTGCTCATGCTCTGTCTCACTCTGTCTCTCAAAAATAAATAAATGTAAAACAAAAAAAATAGTAATGTGTGGGGCTAGGGAAAAGAGCTGGTTAAATGTTCAACTCTTGATTTTGGCTCAGTTCATGACCTCAGGGTTAGTGGGATCCAGCCCCACTAACTCAGCACAGAGCCACACACAGGGTTCAAAGTCACGAACCCTGACCTCATGACCTGAACTGAAGTTGAACGCCTAACACACCAAGCCACTCAGGTGCCCCTGTTTTTAATTTTTTGAGAAACCTCCATATTGTTCTGCTGCAGCAGTTTACATTGCCACCCACAGTGCACAAGTGTTCCCTCTTCTCCACATTCTCACCAATACTTGTTATTTCTTGTCTTTTCTCTCTCTTTTTTCCTTTTTATTTTTAAGTAAGCTCTGTGGCCAATGTGGGGTTTGAACTCACGACATGGAGATCAAGAGTCACATACTCCAATGACTGGGCCAGCCAGGTGCCCCCATTTTTAAAAAATTAGTGCTTCAACAGCAACTTTTTTAAAATTTAATTTTTATTTATTTTAATTTATTTTTTTAAGTAATCTCTACACCGAATGTGGGGTTTGAATTCATGACCCCAAGATCAAGTCTCACATGCTCTACTGACTGAGCCAGCCAGGCGCCCCTCTTGTCTTTTTGATAATGGTCATTCTAACAGGTGTGAGGTGATATCTTATTGTAATTTTGATATACATTTCTCTGATGATTAGTGACATTGAGCATCCTTTCATGTGTCTGTTGGCCATCTATGTGTCTTCCTTGGCAAAATGTCTATTCTGATCCTCTGCACATTTTTAAATCAGATTTTTTTTTTTTTTTGGCTATTGAGTTATATGACTTCTTTATATATTTTGAATATTAACCCCTTATCAGATAGATGATTTGCAAATATTTTCTCCCATTCAGCAGGTCACCATTTCATTTTGCTCATGGTTTTGTTTGCTGTGCAGAAGCTTTTCAGTTTAATGTAGTTGTACTTGTTTATTTTTTCTTTTGTTGCCTTTGATTTTGGTGTGAGATCCAAAAATCATTGCCAAGGCCAATTTCAAGGAGTTTACTGCCTATGTTTTCTTTTTTTTCCTAGACATTTTATGGTTTTAGATTGTATATTCATGCCTTTAATCCAATTTGAGTTAATTTTTGTGTAGGATGGAAGATAGTAGGCTAGTAAGATTGTTCACAGTGGTTTCTTATGAGCTTTTTTTAAAATTTTAAATTAAAAAAATTTTAATGCTTATTTTTGAGAAACAGAGCTTGAACGGGGGAGGGGCAGAGTGAGGGAGACACAGAATCTGTGAGGGAGACACAGGCTTTGAGCTGTTGGCACAGAGCCTGACATGGGGCTTGAACCCCTGAACCAGGAGATCATGACCTGAGTCGAAGTTGGACACTTAACCGACTGGGCCACTCAGGTGCCCCTCTTATGAGCCTTTGTATTTGGTAAGTTACATTTCCATTTTCATTTGTCTCAAAATATTTTTTGATTCCTCCTTTTAGTTCTTAATAAAAGTTCTTTTATTTTTTAAAGTAATTTCTAACCCAGTGTGGGGCTTGAACTCACAACCCTAAGAACAAGAGTTGAGTATTCCACTGATTGAGCCAGCCAGGCAGCCCATAAATAGGCCTTTTTTACAGGGATACTGGGGATGTGTTTCAGTCTGCTGTCTGTGTAATACCCTACGGGTGGCATCCTGTCAAGAACTGTCTTTGATTATTATAGTCCTGTGGGATCCAGGAATGCATGCCCTGTCCCCAACCACAGCCACCAGAGCTAGGTGATCAAGGAACATCCCCGTTGGATTGCATGTGCCTGCCAGTTTTCACAGGTGCCTGGAAGAGCACACGGCTGGGGCATGACCACAAGCACTATCAAGATAGAGAGAGAGCATAAAAATGGTGCCTGTCAGCACGTAAGTCCCCAGAGAGAGTCCCAACAGAATTCTGCCCCTCTGCCAGATGCTTTAAGATTAGCAAATGAATCTCCTTCACATACAGTCTAGGTGCTTTTCACACTACTGCTTTACTGTTTATCCTTGGGTCAGGTGAGTTTGTGCACAAACCCTGTAAGAGAAGTATCTCAGTTCCATATATTTGAGTCTCCTGGATATGAACCCTGTTGGTTTTCAAAGCCAGACATATTGGGGATTTTTCTCTCTATTGCAGGTTTCAAGGTTTGGGGTGCCTGACGTAGGACATAAACTCCTCCGAATCTCCAGGTTTGTGAGATCCGTCCCTACTGTGGGGGTTGAGGCTTTTGGCAAGACTGCCTCTCTTACTCGCTCTCAATGTGGCCTTTTTACTATCTGTTGTAAAGAAGCTATTTAGCTAGTTTTCAAGTCCTTTTCAGGGGGAATTATTTCATACGTATCTGTAGACTTCGTGTGTCTATGGAAGAAGTGAGTTCAGGAACTTCCTGTGATGCCATCTTGCTACAATTTCTTTACTACAAATTGTTACATGGATGATAATCTTTCTATTTTTCTTTTTTTTTCCAATCTTTTTTTTTTTTAATTATAGTTGACACACAATGTTAAAACATGAGTTTCAGGTGTACAACATAGTGATTGGACAAGTCTATATACTATACTATGCTTACGACAAGTAAAGCTACCATCTGTCACCATATACAACACATTGTAATACTATTGACTGTATTCCCTATGCTCTCTTCATTCCGTAACTGGAAGCCTGTATCTCCCACTCCTCTTCACCCATTTTGCATATTTCCCCACCCTCTTTCTCTCTGGCAACCATTAGTTTGTTCTCTGTATTTGTAAGCTGTTTCTGCCTTTTTTGTTTGTTCATTTTGTTTTTTAGATTCCACATCTGAGTGAAATCATATGGTATTTGCCTTTTTCTATCTTACTTATATCATGCAGCATAATACCCTCTAGGTCCATCCATGTTATTGCAAATAGCAAGGTCTCATTCTTTAAAACAAAACAAAACAAAACAAAACAAAAACAAGTAACCACCGCACACATTTTGTTTTTGTATGTGGGAAACAAATTTAGTCACTAAAAATTTTTTGAAAATCTCATTCTTTTAATGGCTGAGCAATATTTCATTGTGTATATACACACATCTATCAGCAGACACTAGGTTGCTTCCATATCTTGGCTATTGTAAGCAAAGCTTCAATAAATATGGATATATTGTTTAAAACATTATTATTATTATTATTATTATTTTTTGGATATATTCATTTTTAAAAAAGAGTCAAACTAGAATTTGGATTTTCTTTTCGGAAAATGACCAAGTTAATATGTGCATAGATATCAGATGTTCTTTTTAATCACCAAAATACCCTACTAATTCTTTGGACTTCTGGAATCCTCTTGAATGATTTTGACCAAAAATACTTTACTTTTAAATTAAGTTCCCGGGCGCGTGGGTAGCTCAGTTGTTAAGCGTCCGACTTCAGCTCAGGTCATGATCTCACGGTACTTGAGTTCGAGTCCTGCATCAGGCTCTGTGCTGACAGCTCAGAGCCTGGATCCTGCCACAGATTCTGTGTCTCCCTCTCTCTGCCCCTTCCCCAGTCATACTCTGTTTCTCTCTCTCACTCTCAAAAATAAATAAACAGTAAAAAAATTTTTTAACAATAAAAAAAATAAATTCCTAGCACTCGCTGTTCTTTATTGCTGTGGCTTTTAAGTATTTATAATAAGTATATCTTGAGTTTTAGGAATTATGACTTCTGTTCATATAGTGCCACCTCTGGTAATTCTTCTTGATCTTTTCTTTACCGTATTAAACTGTATATTCAGAATAGTAAAAATACTGGGGAACCTGCATGACTAAGTGGGTTAAGCATCCAACTATTGATTTTGGCTCAGGTCATGATCTCATGATCTCATCACGGTCGAGAGATTGAGCCCCAAGTCAGGCTCCGAGTTGGGCACAGAGTCTTAAGATTCTCTCTTCCTCTCCCTCTGCCTACCCTCCCCCCCCACCAAAGGAATAGTAAAAATATTAAGATGTCTTTTGTGCTTAAAATATTTTGAGGGTTCTTGGAATGTCCATCAGGTAACACAAAAATTTGCTCCTTCACCTTACAAAAAGGAAGACAAACTGGAAATAATTTAGTTTGTTTTGTATTCTTGAAAATTTCCTTAAACTATGTGAAAGCTTTTTCCTGCACAAATAGCAAAGACTAATATTAATAATAATACAAACAAAAAGCAAGAAAAAAGGGAAAAATCCATACTCTTTATATTTTTTATCCTTGTATGTTACCAATATTTTCTTTTTTTTTTAACTGGAATTTTCTTTTTTCTGAGTTAAATTTAAATCCCAGTTAGTTAGGGGCACCTGGGTGGCTCAGTTGGTTAAGTGTCCAACTCTTGATTCCCTCTCAGGTCATGACCTCACGATTGGTAGATTCGAGCCCCGTGTCGGGCTCTGTGCTGGCAGTGCAGAGCCTGCTTGAGATTCTCTCTGCCTCTCTTTCTGCCCCTCCCTGCTCTCTTTCTCTCTCAAAATAAATAAAAAATTAAAAAAAAAAATGAAAAATAAAATAAATTCTAGTTAGTTAACATACAGTGTAATATTACTTTCAGGCATATTATATAATGGTTCAACACTTCCCTACAACACCCCAGTGCTCATGACAACAAGTGCACTCCTTACTCCCCATCACCTGTTTAACCCCTCTACCCTCTCTCCCCCTGGTAACCATCAGTTTGTTCTCTATGGTTAATAGTCTATTTCTTGGTTTACCTCTCTTTTTTCCCCCTTTGCTCATTTGTTTTGTTTCTTAAACGCCACATATGAGTGAAGTCATATGGTATTTGTCTTTTCTCTGAATGATTTATTTCACTTAGCATTTTACTCTCTAGCTCCATCCATGTTGTTGCAATGACAAGACTTTATTCTTTTCTTTGGCTGAATAATATTAGATTATATATATATATATATACACACACACATATATATATACACATATATATATATTCCATATACTCTCAGTTTTCTATAATGTGTACATATTATTTTTATTTTTTAAGCTTATTTATTTATGTTATTTTGAGAGAGGGACAGAGAGAGAACGCGAGCAAGTAAGTGCAAGTGGGGGAGGGGCAGAGAGAGACAAGAAAAGAGAGAATCCCAAGCAGGCTCCACACTGTCAGCCTGGGGCCCAACACCTGGCTGGAACTAATGAACTGTGACATCATGACCTGAACTGAAATCAAGAGTCAGACGCTTAACCAACTGAGCCACCCAGGCTTTATTTATTTAAAAAAAAATTTTAATGTTTATTCTTTTTTTTTTTTTTTATTTGAGAGAGAGAGAGACAGAGAGAGACAGAGACAGAGCATGACTGGGGGAGGGGCAGAGAGAGAGGGGACATAGAATCCGAAGTAGGATCCAGGCTCTGAGCTGTCAGCGCAGAGTCCGATGTGGGGCTTGAACTCGTGAACCTCCAGAGCATGACCTGAGCTGAAGTCAGACGCTTAACTGACTGAGCCACCCAGGCGCCCCTGTATTACCTTTTCAATTAGAAAGTTAAAGAGACTATGAGTCAAACACATATTTCATTTAAATTGCTTTGTCTGAGTCTGTCTCAGTACGCCAACAGTTGGGAGACACCCAGTAAGAAAATGAGAGTTAATAGGGATAATTTTTGGACTGTGGAGGAATGACAGGAGCAAGGAATCCCTGTGGGAATCTGCAGTTGCAAAGAGGACTCTGGGCTGTGGAAGGTAGAGGATGTTAGGAAAAACTCTTGGGAAACTTAATTTTTGACAGGCAAATGAATAAGAAAAAACTGCTTTGGATATACCACAGAGCAAGTGAATGATACAGTGCGTCTGGCATGCGAGGGAAGACAAGAAGAATGTCTGGAAGTTGGTGTGTAGGATAACTTACCCTGCTCTTTTACTGGGTGTGCTCACAGGGATGGCTAGGTTTTTCTTTATGAAGTGAAGAGTGAGCATTTTGGACTGGAATGTCAACAGATGATTTTGCCTTTACAGAAATCAGATTTCCACTTTTTTTTTTTTTTTTTAAGTAGGCTCTATGCCCAACGTGGGGCTTAATCTCACAATCCCAAGATCAAGAGTCACATGCTCCACTGACTGAGCCACCCAGGAGCCCCTCAAATTTCCACTTTTATTGTGAATTTAGAAGAGTGATGTGCTTAACATCACTGAAGTCTCTGGGGCTTTTTAATGTATAATTTTTTATTCTAAAGGAAGCCTTTTGATCTCAGATAGTGGTATAACGTAGAGAAAAAGGGAGAGAAGCATGCATAAAAAAACATTAACACACATATGTATGTGTTTCTCTCCTCTAGCATAGAGGTAACTCCAGTCAACTTACCAGCTGTGACACACATTCCTTAAAAGAAACCACTGATTCAATACATGGAAATATGAACTGTATTAATAAGAATTATATATTTTTGGTGTTCAAGTTTCTTCTTCATTTAGCTGAGTTAACCACATTAATATTTGATAACAGTAGACTTCAGGAGATAAAAAAAGAACCATATGAGGGGGCTCAGGGCTTGCCACCCCAAAATATGCCACTTTGGCATGTGGATTATTTTGAGCTGAAGACAATCAAGGCCCAGCAGGCTCAGGAAGAACTTTTTTTCTTTAATGTTTATTTATTTTTGAGAGAGAGAGAGAGAGAGAGAAAGTGAGAGAGTGAGCAAGGGGTAGGAGCAGAGAGAGAGAGAGAGAGAGACTCCTATGCAGCCTCTGCACTGTCAGCACAGAACCCAAGATGGGGCTCTAACTCATGAACCATGAGATCATGACCTGAGCCAAAATCAAGGCGCCCTTCTGCCTAAAATAATTTAGATAAGCGGCCTCTGAAAGAGCTCTTCAGCTGCCTCCGTTTTGATCTCAAACTTTCTGGTTGTGTTATCAAAAACTAACCTCCATGCTTCAGAGCCGAAATATAATGCAAAGACAGTAAACAAACAAATAAAATTTTAAAAAGGAGAGTAAAGAAGTGCCTGGGTGGCTCAGTTGGTTGAGCTTCCGACTCTTGATTTCAGCTCAGGTCATGATCCCAAGGGTAGTGAGATCAAGCCCAGCATATGGCTCCACACTGAGCATAGGGCCTGCTTGGGAGTCTCTCTCTCCTTCTCTCTCTTTCTCTCTCTCTCTCCCTCTGCTCCTCCCCCAGCTTGTGCTTTCTCTTTGTCTCTCAAAATAAAATAAGGTAAAATAAAATAAAACAACACAAAATAAAATAAAATGAAACAAAATAAAATAAAAAGGAACAAACTGCTGATACATGTAACAACCTGGGGATAGAATTCCAGAGAATTATGTTGAGTGAAAAAAATCAATCCCAAGAGGTTACAGACAATGTGATTCTTTTATATAATATTTTGAAATGACAAAATTTTAGAAAAGGAATGCTGCTTAGCAGTCCAGGGGTTAGGGTAGAAGGTGAGTAAATTATAAGAGAGTTGCACAAGGTCCTGGAACTGTTTATAGAGTCTGGACTATGGTTATGGGTACATGAACTTGCATTTGTGGTAAAATTGTATAATGTGCACAAAGTAAAATTGGGGAAATGTGAATAAGATCTTTGGATTACATTAATGTCAATTTCCTGGTTGTGATTTATACTAGTTTTACAAAATGTTACCACTGGGGGAAACCAGGTAAAATGAGAGTACATAGAGAACATGAGATCTCTCTCTGTTATTTCTTACAACTGCGTGTGAATCTACAATTATCTCAATTAAAAATTCAAGTGAAGAAGAAAATTTGGTGGAATTGTTATCACAATTCTCCTTGTACAAAGCTTTTTGAAATTGGTTATTAAACTAAAAAAATCTACTATTTCTTATATGGCAAACAAATTTATGTTGTATAATCAACCTCTTAGCTTTTAATTCTTTATGTGAGGTTGGATGTTCAATCAGTCGTCTGAGCTCAGAGCTGTGATTATAGGAAAACTTACAAAATAAGCCTAGAACATTCTCTGTCAAAAAGATTAAGAAGTCAGTGAAGAAACTATTCCAGTATAAGTAAAGGAGGGTGTAATTTTTAAAAATTAAAACCTATATTTTTTTCCTGATCAATTTAGATGTTTGCTTCTAGAGACTAATAGCCTGGCAGTTAGTAACCACTGTGAAATTCAGATCATATACTGCACTGAGTAAGTAAAAGTGACACTGATTTTTTTTAAGTTATCAAAATGAGATAGTGTTTGAAGTTATGAGTATACTTCATCTATATATGAGGTCACTCAGAGTTTGTAGTAAGAAAAGGACCAAGGACAAAATCTTGGAGAATAACACAGTTTAAACAGAGGAGTAGATCAGAATATCTTTTTTTTTTTTTTTTTTTTTTTTTTTTTTTTCAGAGAGAGAGTAAGGGAGAGAGAGAGAGAAAGAGAGAGAGATTGAATCTTAAGTAGGCTCCATGCTTAGGGCAGAGCTCAAGGCTAGGCTTGACCCCACGACCCTGGGATCATTACCTGAGCCAAAATCAAGAGTTGCTTGCTTAACCACGTGAGCCACTTGGGCACTCCAGGATTTTTTTCTTTTTTAAGTTGGCTCCATGCCCAACATGTGACTCCAACTCAAGACCTGGATCAAGACCTAGAGATCAAGAGTAGCATGTTCTGCAGATTGAGCCAATCAGATGTCCCAAGGACTTTCTTTATAAATTTCTGTTTGTCTGGATGTTTAGTAAAACTGTATCTATAAATTATTTGTGCACTTTAATATTACTTTATAAACAAGAATATAGGACAAAATGAAATAATGAAACCTCACAAGTGGTGGACAGTATAAGGACATGGTTACTAGATCTGTTAGATTGTTAGATGACTCTGTGCTAGGCCTATTGTGCTGCTTGCCACACAACAGGCCACAATGAACTGTTTGCTAACTGAATAGCATTTGGCAACTTCCTAAGAGGACAGAGGCAGCCTTGTTCCCTGCCATGGCCCATGTGGAGGTATGCTGTCTTCCTGGAGTATCTTGCAGAAAAGTGATATATGGTCTACAGTCTCATCAGACTTGACAGTCACTATCTGCTTTTACTCTATGTGGAGAAGGTCATCCATCCCTTGCAGAAGAAACCTAGGATGTGTATCTTGAAGTGTTGGACCAAAAGATGAAGTACGTAGGAATACAAACAGCATTATCACCAGTGTTTTCAATAGAAGGTTGGCAATGGGAAAAAAGAAGAATGATACGGCATGCAGAGACTTAGGTGCATAGAATTAATCATATCTTTGGATAATGAAAACTGGTATCTTGCCTAGGGATAGAGCATATCCCTAAAGGACTGAAGAACACGAATTTTCCTAGAAATTTGCCTAACCGATCAAGAGGGCTTTAAGTGAAATATTGAAGGACAGGGGTAAAAATCCAGATAATGTTAAATCTATATATGACAGAAGGTACCTAAATTAACATTAAATAACAATGAACAGAAATCCAAAGTCTTTTTTTTTTAATTTTTAAAAAATGTTTTATTTATTCTTGAGAGAGAGAGAGAGAGACAGAGCATGAGTGAGGGAGGGGCACGGCCAGAGAGGTACACAGAATCTGAAGCAGACTCCAGGCTCTGAGCTGTCAGCACAGAGCCCGACATGGGGCTCAAACTCACGAGCCATGAGATCGTGACCTGAGCCAAAGTCAGATGCTTAACCAACTGAGCCACCCAGGCACCCCAGAAGTCCAAAGTCTTAAAGTTATCAAAATGAGATGGTGTCTGAAGCTATGAGTGAGATGACATCACTCTATCCTCTTCTTGGGTACTTCTTGCAAATTACAATTGCTTAGCTGGTTATTGTGGTTTCAGGTTTGATGTCTTCCATAATCAATGAGGCAAAGCTCAGAATACAGAGATTGGAACGAAGGGGGCTGGCAAACTTCCCAAAAAGGGCCCTCAGGGTGGAAGTACTTAAGTATGACTGCCCTAGACCAAGGTCTATTCTCAGGCTTATAGGTATAGATTATGCCACTGGTATAATCAAACACATAAGATGCCATTGTAAAAACCCAAACACCAAGTTATTAATTTATTAATATAACATTTTAGGAACAAGAAAAGGCTTCTTTTCCAGTGGCCTGAACATTTACGACTACCATAAAAGATAACACCTTCCCCATATAACTATCCTTGGTAACTAGGAGGCTGAATTATTAAGCAAAGTGTGATTGATCCAGAATAGGTCCAAGAAAAAGGTAAACATTAATCTTGAGGTAGGCAGGAAGAGGTAAAGTCTGATTAATTATTTGTAACCTTACAAAAGAGAACTTCTTGCCTGATAAAAATAACTATATTCACTAAGTTAGGAATTTCTGGCCAGAGGGCACTAGCTTATCACCACCACGTTATTTTTATAGTGTATCTATTCAGTAGATTATTAGGCAGCCATTACAAGTTTAGCTATGGAGATTATACAACATAGGAAACATGGCATGAAGAAAGTAGGAAATGCAATTATATATTATACTCTAATTTCACTGTTTAAAAGCAAACAACATAAAAGGGAAAACTGACATAAATTAAACGTGTCAAAATGCTCTGAATGGTTGTACCAGGAGGGTAGTCTTATGAGTAATCTGTATTTATTTCCATTGCTTTTCAAATTGAAGAAGTTTTTGTAATGACTTAAAAAAAATACAGCTAGATTGTGTATAATGGCTACTGCTTTTCTCTTCCCAAGTCTCCCAAGAGTCTGCGTGGAGTCACTACATAATCATCCAGCCTCATGGCACTTTTTTTCCCCTTCTGACAGAACTGGTTATTGTACTACATTAGTGAAGTGATATAGCATTCGATGTATCTTTGCTCTTGATCATGGCTGTTTGGATTACACAGTAACAGAAATCTACACAGATTTGTTCATGTAAAACATGAATCTAGGGGGGACCAGGAGCACTGCGTATAACCCAAGGGAGGAAGTTCAGCTGAGGACAGAAGTCAGTAACTGCTTTGTCATCAAGGACCAAGGCAGATACCATCTACAGCTTGTCAAGACCATGTGGCCTCTGGTCCCTGGTTCTTTCAACATGTCTGCTTCATTCTCTCTCTCCCCTTTCACACTCAAATCCGTGTTCTCGTCTTCTCTGATCTATATGGCGCAAAAAAACTGCTCAGTCTTATAATCAAATTTCCCCCTAGTTCCAGCCCTCTGGCCAACCTCTCAGAGACCCAGTATTCCAATTTTCAATCCCAGGAGGGAAAATCCAATAGATCAGCTTGGGTCAGGTATCCACCCAGGACTTGGCTACAGCAATGGAAGTGGGGTCATGTAAATTTGGCTGCATACGGGCCACCCTTGGTATGGGGGAGAGTTCAGAGAAGGGAGCCATGGCTTGGCAAACAACTCATAAGGTATTTACTACCTGAGTTTCTCATAAGTCCTGAGGATCCAGATGGAAAAACAGGAGTTGGTTGGATAGATGAGGAGGTAGATTGTAACTGGTTAAATGACCATACCCAGAGAAGATAATAAACCAGTGACGTCCTGCCAGAAGTTTCTGGAGAGAGTGACTTTCAGATCTTATAAGTAGATCTCCAGTAGCATCCAGTAAGTCTCTGTGGGGGCTCTGTCCTGATCAGCACTTTTTATTAAAGTCTTGGCTTCTCTGGGCCTAGTGAATTTGTGCTTCCACTTTCCCTAACGTCCTAAGTCCTCTCTATTTCCACCCCATCTACACTCTCAGCTAATGACAGACATCTTAACTGGCTGAGAAAAAAGAAAGATTTAGAACTAATTATATGTTTATCACCAAACCTATCTACTGACCTACATTTGGCTCATAATTTTCTTTTCCTCTTATACATCAGATGAACTGTCTCTTCTCCATATTGTGCATCAGATCCCATTTCCTCTCATTTACTTAAGAACCTGCCTTCTGACAACACAAAGAAATGGAAAGGTATTCCATGCTCATGGATTAAAACAACAAATATTGTCAAAATGTCTATACTTCCCAAACCAATCTACAGATTTAATTCAATCCCTATCAAAATACCAAAGCATTTTTCACAGAACTAAAACTAACAATCTTAAAATTTGTGTAGAACCACAAAAGACCCAAAAAGATGGCCAAAGCTATCTTGAAAGAGAAAAGCATAGCTGGAGGTACCACAATTCCTGACTTCAAGTTCAAGTACAAAGCTGTAGTAATCAAAACAGCATGGTAATGGAACAAAAACAGACACATAGATCAATGGAACAGAATGGAAAACCCAGAAATAAACCTACAAGTGTATGGTCAATTAATCTTTGACAAAGCAGTAAAGAATAGGCAATGGGAAAAAGTCTTTTCAACAAATGGTGTTGGGAAAACTGGACAGCTACATGCAAACGAATGAAGCTGGACCACTTTCTGACACCATACACAAAAATAAGTTCAAAATGGATTAAAAACCCAAATGTGAGACATAAAACCAGGGAAGTCCTAGAAGAGAACACAACCAGCAATGCCTCTGACATTGGCCATAGCAAATTTTTCTAGGTATGTCTCCTGAGTCAAGGGAAATAAAAGTAAAAATAAACTTTTGGGACTCCAGTAAAATAAAACAAAAAGCTTCTGCACAGTGAAGGAAACAATCAACAAAACTAAAAGACAACCTACTGAATGGGAGAAGATATTTGCAAATGACATATCAGATAAAAGGTTAGTATCCAAAATATACAAAGAACTGATAGCTGTTCAACACCCAAAAAACATGGCAGAAAAAATGAACAGACATTTCTCTAAAGAAGACATCCAGATGGCCAACAGACACATGAAAAGATGCTCAACATCACTCATCATCAGAAAATGCAAATCAAAACTACAATGAGATATAACCTCACGCCTGTCAGAATGGCTAAAATCAAAAACATAAGAAAAAACAAGTGTTGGTGAGGATGTGGAAAAAAGGAACTCTTGTGCAGTTTGGTGGGAATGCAAACTGGTGCAATCTCTGTAGCAAACAGTATGGAGGTTCCTCAAAGAATTAAAAATAGAACTACCCTACAATCCAGCAATTGCACTGCTGGGTATTTACCCCAAAATACAAAAACACTAATTCAAAGGGATAAATGCACTCCCCTGTTTATAGCAGCATTATTTACAATAGCCAAATAATGGAAGCAGCCCGAATGTCCATCAATAGATGGATGGATAAAAAAGATGTGGTACACACACTCTCACACACACACACACACACACACACACACACACACTAGAATATTAGTCAGCCATAAAAAGAATGAAATCTTGACATTTGCGATAGCATGGATGGAGTTGAGAGTATAATGCTAAGTAAAATAAAATAAGTCATTCAGAGAAGGACAAATACCATATGATTTCACTCATACATGGAATTTAGAAAAAAAAAAAAAACTAGCAAAGGGGAAAAAAAAGAGAGAGGGAGGAAAACCAAGAAACACTCTTAACTATAGAGAACAAAGTGATGGTTACCAAAGGGGAGATGGGGGGGGGCATGGGTGAAATAGGAGATGGGGATTAAGGAGTTCCAATGAGCACTGGGTGAGGTATGGAATTGTTGACTCACTATACTGCACACCTGAAGCTAACACAACACTGTATGTTAACTACACTGGAATAATAATAATAAAAAGAACTTGCCTTCTGCAATTTTCTCCCCACTTCTACCCCACATCACCAGTTTTTGTCTTTCTACTAGATCATTACCATCATCGTACAGTCATGGTGTAATACTAAAGAAAAATATCAGCCCCCACACATAGAGCTATATGTCACCTAGACTGACAGTTAGCTATAAAGTATCAGCAGACCAAAAAATTCTTTGTTCTAGTCCTTTTGAACAAATGTTATATCTGCTTTGAGGAATGTTTTAGTAACTTTACAAATAGCTTTCCAAATTTGTTAAACTTTGGTCAACTCAATAGAATATTATGCAATGTACTTGCTCCACCAGGGTCTTCCAAGATTTGAGTCTAGTTATTCATCTACAAGCAATGCAATGAGTCTTGAAGAAAATCAGCATTCCTCTGCAAAGCAACCATTTCAGGATAGGTCATTACAAGTTCTTTAGGCAAGAGGAGAGGCTAATCTCCAGACAGTAGATAGACCAGATTCCTGTTGCTGCTTCGCAAATAACCACAAGTTTAGAGGCTTAAAACAACACAAATTTATTATCTTACAGTTCTGGAGGTCTCATTGGGTTAAATTAAGGTATCAGCAGGACAGCATTCCTTCTAGAGGCATCAGGGGAGAATTTCTTTCCTTGCCTTTTCCAGCCTCTAGAGGCCACATGCATTCCTGGGCACATGCCTCTTCACCCTCCTTCCTTCCTTCATCCCCAAAGCCAGCAATATATCATCTTCAAATCTCTCTGACTTTGGCCCTCCTACCTCCCTCTTATAAGGACTCTTGTGATTACATTGCACCCTCCCAGATTGTCCAGGATAATTTCTCCATCCCAAGAGTCTCAAACACATGTCAACAATCCCTTTGCTATGTGAGGTAACACATTCACAGGTTTGGGGGATTAGGATATGGACATCTGTGGGGGCTATTATGCTGCCTACCACATTAGAGGAAAATCTGTTTTTTTGCTGGCAAGGAAGCCTCCACAATATTTCGGGGTTCAAGGTCTTCAGTTTCAATTAAATTTGTCCAAATGTCCCCATCTAATGTTCAGTTCCATTCTTTCCTGACCAATACTTTAACATAAGATAACGTAAATTAATTCAATTTTCTTGGTAATTCATCCATCTTCATGGTCAGATTTTGGATTGTTGTTTTCCCCCCCAGAAATCTTGACCCTGTAGCTTTTTCAAGTAAGGATTATTTTTTTTCCCCCAGGGAAGGTAAGAAACTTTCTGGTTTCTTACCCAGATCTTGAACTGGGAATTTCAAACCTTGAGTTAATCATTTTCCTTCTCTAAGTTCCCCAGTATAATTTGATATAGCCAACCCACTACACAGTCCTTGTAGCCTTTATTCCCACTACGTTATCCTGTTTCAGCAATTTCTTAGTCATCCAAGGTGATAATAAATCAGCCATTTGCCACTATATGCTGTGAACTAAAAATGCTATTTTTACTGGCAATGGGGTCCTTTAAATCTAGTGTGATCTGAGAATCAATTCTGGTCCCTAAAGTGCTGTGCCTCTTGGAAACCATTTCTGTTACTAATAACTAAATGTAGTGAGGAGAGCAAAGCCATTGCAAGTATTCTGGCACAAAGAGATTTAATATAGGAACTGCAGGTTAGGTGAATGCAGCAAAAGCTGGAAGTGTGAAGGTCTGGGAGACGCAGTCAAAGGATTAGAGAACATTCACTTGACGGATTGAAGCATTGGAGCAGATGAAGAAACCAGAATTCATGGAGAAATATAAGATGCCAGAACTTGTAGAGTACTCTAAGAAGCTGCCATTTATGGCCCCTTGACTACAAAGCAAGAGTTTGCACAGAAGTCTGAGAAGGCACTGTGTTTTGCTGCCATAAGTGCAAAGCACGTGCTCGTGGTGAGATCTGAGAAGCTGGAAACTGCCAGTTTCCTGGGAGAAGAGAAGTCTGTGAAGCTGCCACAGCCTCCTGAGAATGAAAGCTGCTTTTCTCTGCCTTTCCTATCTACTGTGAGTACCTCTCGCTGGCAAACTTTAACTCAGAACCATAGAGGGCAGGGGATTCTGGAAAATGTTTCTAGCTTCTTTGCAAAGCAGAGATGGTACAAGTGGGTGGTAGTAATGCAAAGTTGACAACCTACAATTCAGCATAGTTACAATACTTTGAATTTTTAGAAATAAACTGGCAACTTAAACTGGCTTAAATTATAAAGGGAATTTATTAAGTCATGTGACTACGTCTAGAGGTAGAGATAACTGTAGGGGGAAATTGAGCTGGTAGCTCAAAGAATGTCACCAAGACCTGGTATCCCATCCCCTGAGTCTTGACAACTCTTTATTGCTCTTTGATTCCTATCTTCATGGGCATCTTTTTGTTGCATAATGGATGTCAGTGGTTCCCTCAGCTACATGGTTCTCGGTTTATGAATGAGCAGGGGGTAGGAGAGTATTTCTTCACTCAAACATCAAAAAGAAGTTCCTCAATGTAATTGGATGACTTAGGCTCTGTCCCCTCCCCAAACCAAACAATGTGACCAAGGGTGATGGTCACCCTTGGTCCTAGTAGCCAACTCCAGAAAGGAAAACTGATGTCAGGGGGCTCCAACCTCAAATGTCTACTGCAGGAGCCAAAACATGGAGGACACGAACCAGTTAAACAGAATAAACCCCTCCTACTGTGGCCAGAGGGACTTTTCATTGTGTCACTACTTTTAAAGTGTGAATTTTGAGCAACTGTACTGCGTCTGAGCACCTGAAAACTCTCAGCCTTGGTGTAAGGAAATGATTATTCTCCTGCAGCGTGTATGGAATAAGGAATATTGAATAACTCAGAGCCACTACAACAAAGGAAAAGGTTCCAAAGAGCCCCAAGACAAAATGCATGTTCTTAAACTTTTTTTAAACAGGTTTTCAATAGTTCTTAGTTGAACCTTAATCTGAAAACCCCAATTTTTCTGATTATGTTCTTTTTCACTAAGTATTCTCTTGAACTGTAGCTTCTACAAAATAGGACAATTTTAAAATTAGCAGCTAAAACAACTGTAAAAGTATGTTATGAAGCAAAACCTGATCCTATTTGGCTTCAGCCTTGGTCCCTGGGAAAAAAAAAGAAGTCTGGAGAATCCAAGACTCCAGAACTCAGTTCAAGTCAAAATATTGTACTTATTGAGGCATCTGGTGGGCTCAGTCAGAATATGTGACTCTTGATCTCAAGGTAATGAGTTCAAGCCCCATGTTGGGTGTAGAGATTACTTAAAAAGAAAAAAAAAAGAGTTAAAAAAATATTGTACTTATTGTAATGCCTGAGGCAGGATTATGAAAAGGCTCTGGATAAAACCTAACTGCAGCACTTAACCAAAATTTTATTCTAGAGCTGCAGAATGAGGAAGAAAAAGAATGAAAAAAGTACTGAACTTAATGAAAATGTTGGTCTTATTCTCTATTGCAAATGTTATCAGTAGTATTAATCTAATTCTTATTTTATTTTTAATGATCTCTTGTCATTAAAGCATGTTTTTCTTTCTTTTGATTTTTAAATTTTATTTTAAATCCAGTATAGTTAACACACAGTGTTAGTTTTAGGTATACAGCACAGTGATTCAACAATTTTATACATTATTCGGTGCTCATCAAGATTAGTGTACTCTTAGTCCTCTTCACCTATATCACCTAGCTCCTTAACCATCTCCTTTCTGGTAACCATCACTTTGTTCTCTATAGTTAAGTCTGGTTTTTAATTTGTCTTTTTTCCCTTTGTTCATTTTTTTCACATATTCCACATGAGTGAAATCATGTGGTATTTTTCTTTCTCTTATTTGGCTTAGCATCATAGTCCCCAGCTCTATCCATGTTGCAAATGACAAGATTTCATCCTTTTTTATGACTAATATTCCAGTGTGTGTGTGTGTGTATGTACCACATCTTCTTTATTCATTCATCTGTTGATGGACACTTGGTCTGCTTCCTTATTTTGGCTATTGTAAATAATGCTGCAATAAACATAGGGGTGCCTTTATCTTTTCAAATTAGTTTTTTTCATAATCTTTGGGTAAATAGCTGTAGAATTACTGGATCATATGGTAAATAGAATTATTTGCTTTTTGAAGAACCTCCATACTGTTTCCCACAGGGGCTGCACTACTTTGCATTTCCACCAACAGTGCACAAGGATTCCTTTTTCTCCACATCCTCACCATAACTGGTTGTTTCTTACATTTCATTGATTGATTTATATTTTAGAGAGAGAGCATACAAAGCGGGGAGGGCAGAGACAGAGAATCTTAAGCAGGCTCCATGCTCAGCGTGGAGCTTGACATGGGGCTTGATTCCATGACCCCGTGATCATGACCTGAGGTGAAATCAAGAGTCAGACGTTCAAGTGACTGAGCCACCCAGATACCCCTCTTATGTTTTTCAGTTTAGCCATTCTGACAGGTGTGAGATGGTGTCTGTGTGGTTTTGATTTGCATTTCCCTGATAAGTGATGTTGAGAATCTTTTTCTTTTAAAGAAAATAAAGTCATATGACCACATAGAAATAACTCCCTATTTGTAGATTTGCCTCTTGTCAGAAGAAATCAATCATGAAAGGCCTCATGACAGTGGCCTTCTAATTCATCTTCCTGATACCCTACCTCAGTCCACTGTCCATACATCTGGAATAATCTGGATTATTCTGGCCACTTAACATTTAAGTCAGGTCATATCCTTCCCTGGCTCAAAACCTCCCATAGTTTCTTGTCACATTTAAAATAAAAGTAAAATGCTAACCGCAGCTTACAAGGCCCTGGGTAACCTTGTTCCTGGATACTTTGTAGGTATGATCTATTACACTTTCTCTCCTTCACTCTATTCAGCTACACTGGCCTCTATCATTCATTGAAAGTGTCAAGCACACTCCTGTCTTTGCCTTGTACAGTCTTCCCTAACTATGTTTATGGCTCTTTTACTTGAGAGTTCTACTCAAAACTTACATCCTTTAAGTCTTCTCAGAGTAACCTACCTGAAATAGTACATACTCTATCTCTGGCACCTTACTCATTATCTTCCTTCCAATCACTACCTATTGTATATTAGTCTGTTGTTTCTTTCTCCTACTAGAATGTCAGCTCCGTGAGATCAAAGTCTTTGCTGTTTTGGTCAGTTATATTCTCAGCACCAGAAATATAACTGTTTCATGTGTTGCATGGTTGAATGTGAATAAAACTAGGAATAACATCACTATTTATGTTTTTTTAAATGTTTATTTATTCATAGTTTATTCATAGAGAGAGAGAGAGAGAGAGATCGAGCAGGGGAGGGACGGGGAGAGTGCACAAGAGAGAGTTCCAAGCAGGCTCCACGTTGTCAGTACAGAGGCAGTTGTGGGGCTCGATTTCACAAACTGTAAGATCAAGACCTAACCCAAAATCAAGAGTTGGACGTTCAAACGACTGAGCCACCCAGGCGCCTCTCCGCTATTTATGTTCTAAGAAGCATTTAGATGAATCAAGACATATTTTGGAAGTAGGAGTTGGTAATTGATTGGATGTGAGTGGTTTGGGAGGTGATACCAACGACTCCCTGATATTTGCCAGGAGAACAGAGGTGGGTGGAGATGTCATTTAACGAGAAGACGAAGACTAAAGAAGCTGATTTGTAGGGAAGGTGGAGTTCAGTTTTGGACATCTAAAGCTTGAGATACCTGTGGAATATCCCAGTGGAGACATTATGTAGGCAGCTGAATATGTAGACCTGGGGTGAGATGTTTAAATTTCCTTATTGTTTGAATCCTTTTTGATCTAGGTTTTTTCCAATTGAGTCTGAGGGCACCCTATTGACCCTTCTGTGGTTAAGCATAACTCAAGATCCCACAACTGATTTGCTGAAAATCTGAAAATTCACAGTGGTGGAGCCTCTATTTTCTCTAAGTGAAGGGAGAGCTTCCTGACAACCAGGACTGATGATAAATGAGAATGTTCAGTTTGGGCAATTGGTTACTTCACCTAAAATCACAAGATTATTCTTCAACCAAATGCTTGGATCTTACCGAGGGTGTTCTGCAAGTGAGTAAATGTTTAACATGGTTGTAAAGAGGCTCAAGTACGTGTACCTTGTTTAGGAAATAGGTTCTTCCTGTTTTTTTTTTCTGGACAGTTTATTCTAGGTTGCTGAATGGAATGCATGTTCCACTTAAAATAAAAATATGAGCATAGGATTTGCTCACGCCATTTGTATTGTATTTAGCAGATTAAAACTGTGACTCCTCTATGTGTATTTTGTTCTGGATAAAAGTGATTCCGGTTTTATTTATTTATTTTGAGAGACAGAAAGAGAATAAGATGGGGATGGGAAGAGAGAGAGAGAGAGAGAGAGAGAGAGGGAGAGAGACAGAGACTCAAGCAGGCTCTGAGCTGTCAGCACAGAGCCTGACGTGGGGCTTGAACTCACAAACCATGAGATCATGATCTGAGCTGAAGTCAGATGCCCAACCTACTGAGCCACCCAGGCACCCCATGATCTCACAGTTTAAACCCCACATCGAGCTCTCCGCTCAGTGTACAGCCTTCTTCGGATCTTCGGTCTCCCTTTCTTTCTACCCCTCCTCTGTTTGCATGTGTGCGCTCTCTCAAAAATAAACAAACATAAAAAAAATAAAGAGTTGTACGCTTAGCCAACTGAACAACCCAAGCACCCCTACAGTCTTTAGCTTCTTAAACACTACATTCTTGTGATGTGGAGTGAGTTTGTATTTTTCCTTTTTAAGGAATTTCATGCATCAGCAAGTGGTTTTATGCCTGAGATGAAGTGGGATGGTGGGCAGAGAAGACTTTTAAGTCACTGCACACTTAGTTTGCCTAAGAGGCTCTGAACCTAGCTAGTTGGAAATAATCCAGTATTTTGTCATTCAGCAATTCTACTAGCAACTGAGTCTGTTATATGTGTGTGTGTGTATGTGTAGGTAGGGAGGATACACCAAACACATTATCTTTGCTTTCGTGGAACTCATGGTCTAGTACAATTACATATTTAGAAGACCTTAAGTAAGGCTAAAAGGCTGTGGGACTGGCTGATTAAATCTGCCTCAGGGAGTCTGGGAAAGTTTCACAGAAGTAGTAACATTTGACTGGGTTTTAAAAATAGGAATAGAAGTTTACTAGGCAGATGAAGAACGTGAAAAGAACAAAGGATGAAGTAAAATGAGTTCTAAGAGGAATGTAGGTGAATGAAGGAGCACAGAATAGAGAGATCTGGGCCATAATAAGTAGGGACATAACTGACGTGGCATTATCCAGACTTACATAGCATATGGTAAAGGTATTAGATTTAAAATCACTCCTAGGTTTTCTGGAATTTTCAATACAATTTCCAGGAAGTCCAGAAGCTACTGGACTACTTGTGAATTAAAATGAACCTTTTTGGAAAAGTCTTATTACTAAAAGGTGGGCATGTCTAAAGCTGTCTTAAAAGCCAAAGAATCTTCTGGGGCGCCTGGGTGGCCCAGTCAGTTGAGCATCCAACTCTTGATCCCAGCTCAGGTCCCAGGGTCTTGAGATTGAGCCCTCCACCAGGCTCCATGCTGAGCATGGGGCCTGCTTGAGATTTTTCTCTCCCTCTGCCCCTCTCCCCTGCTTGAGCTATCTTTAAAAAAACAAACAAACAAAAATCAAAATACTCTCTTGAAGACAAAATATCCAGAGACCTCCTAGTTGTCTCTAAATTTAAGTATTTGGTTTGAGCTCAATACCCACTTTCTCCTAGGCTATTATTTTGACAAGTGGAGACATACCTGAAGTCACTATCACTTGATCTAAGATACGTTCTTTATATCGCCTGTGTATGATTTGCTTAATACAGTTAAGTATATATATAAATAAAATATAGGGGTGCCTGGGTGGTTCAGTCAGTTAAGCCTCAGACTTTGGCTCAGGTCACGATCTTGAGGTACGTGAGTTCCAGTTCGAGCCCTGTGGTGGGCTCTGTGCTGACAGTTTGGAGCCTGGAGCCTGCTTCCGATTCTGTGACTTCCTCTCTCTGCCACTACCCCTGCTCATGCGGGGTCTCAAAAATGAATAAACATGAAACCAACAACAACAAAAAGAGAATATAGGAGTATATAGCTTATTTATTTTGAGAGAGAGAGAGAGAGAGAGAGAGAGAGAGAGAGAGAGAGAATGTGCACGTGAGGGGGAGGAGAGGAGGGAGAGAGAGAAAAGAGAAACTCTTAAGCCAGTTGCCTGCTGTGAGCACAGAGCCTCACCCAGGGCTCAATCCTACCAACCTTGTGCTCATTACCTGAGCTGAAACCAAGAGTCAGAAACTCAACCAGCTGAACCACCCAAGCACCCCAAGATTGTATTTTTAAGACATTTTCAGAATTTCATCTGTATTTTTGAATTTTAATTATTCTGTAAATTCGGCTAGCTTGATTAATAACAAAAAATAGGTATTTTTAAACATCTTGAGATTTTTGGATAGTGTCCAATTAATACACATTTATTTAATTACATAGTGGAAAAAATACTTATGTTTTCAGAGTTCTTTGCTGTATTTTGCACTACTCTGTCTCTCCAGAGCCTGGGAACATACGAAATCGGCAAATAATTACTGTTGACTAAAGAAGTACCTAAAAACTTAATTTTCTTCTAGTTGTATCGAGGAAGCTGCAAATCTCAAAGCCCAAATAAGCTAGTTTCCAGCCACCACATCTGGGATTTTTAATAGGTCTATTAAAGAACTTTACTGTTATCCTGCAAGAAACGCTTAGCGGTTCTTTTAAAAACCAGATCCCACAAGACAAGAAGCTCAGAAACCTTGTAAAGACTCACAGCATTTATATATTCTAATTAGTATAAGGACTAAAAAAACATTAAATGAAATGAACCGCTGGTTGACCTCACACACTTCCTAACTCCTTATTTTTCAAAGAATTGCGCTTTTAGGATCTTCAAATAAATAGAGCAAAACAATCCCTGATCTTTGAAATATGCCAGTTACCTGCTTCTTTTGACGAAAAATTTCAGGAGAAAAGCAGGCAAGCAAAAATCTTACTTGTAAAGTAAACTTAAAAGAAAAAGGAGCCCTAATCCTCAGCGTCTTCAGTCGGCCCGCCTGAGGTGGGGAAGCTCAGCAGCGGCAGCCGGGGAAACCTCAATGTCACCCGGTCGCGGGCAACTACCGCTGGCGGAGGAGCTGCGGCAGTCCGTGCACGCGCGCCGCTTGGCGCACGGCGAGCGTCTCCAGGTGCCGCGGTGGACAGAGCCAGAGTCACGGGGCCACCAGCTCAAGGTAGCCTCCTTCCTCCGGCTGGGCACTATGAGACAGGAGCCGCCGGGTGTGCGCCTCCCCTCCCCCCCACCCCTACGCCACCGGCGCACGGGGCACAGTCGCCTACTGGGAAGTGCTGCCACACCCCACCCCGACGCCGCGACTCCGGCTCGCAGCTGCGGGGTGGGTGGGCCGACTCCAGGAACCCTCGGAAGGGCGGGGGCGAGGGAGCGGGCCCCTCTAGCTGCGCCTTCGAAACAGCGTTCCTTGTTCTCGATGGTCCCCGAGCGGCGGTCTTATGGAACGCAACTTCCGGTTCCTTTTAAAGGCCCCAAGCTGTGCGGCGCGGCGCGTGAGGGGAAGGTATAAAAGGGAACGAGAGGGCGGGACCGAAAAGGAAGAGGAAAAAAAGCTAGCGGTAGAGGGGGCGGGGAGGCGCAAAGGGCGCGCTCTCGCGTCACGTGACCGGGACGCGCCGTTCTTCCGTCGGCCATTTTAGGTGGTCCGCGGCGGCGCCATTAAAGCGAGGAGGAGGCAAGAGCGGCCGCCGCTGCTGCTTATTCTTTTTTAGTGCAGCTAGAGAGAGCGGGAGTGCGCGCTGCGCGAGTGTGGGAGGCGAGGGGGGCAGGCCAGGGAGAGGCGCAGGAGCCTTTGCAGCCGCGCGCGCCTTCTCTGTCTTGTTGTGTGCCTCGCGCGGTAGAGCGGGCGCGCGGCAGCGGCGGGGATTACTTTGCTGCTAGTTTCGGTTCGCGGCAGCGGCGGGTGTAGTCTCGGCGGCGGCGGAGGCAGTAAGCACTATGTCGGAGGAGCAGTTCGGCGGGGACGGGGCGGCGGCGGCGGCAACGGCGGCGGTAGGCGGCTCGGCAGGCGAGCAAGAGGGAGCCATGGTGGCGGCGGCGCAGGGGGCAGCGGCGGCGGCGGGAAGTGGAGCCGGGACCGGGGGCGGAACCGCGGCTGGAGGCACCGAAGGGGGCAGCGCCGAGTCGGAAGGGGCGAAGATCGATGCCAGTAAGAACGAGGAGGATGAAGGGTGAGTAAGGGGCGACCCGGGATAGTCAGGCCCAACTAGTCCCCCTCCCCCTCCTTATCCCCCCGCCATTAGGCCTCGTTCCCGCTCTCTGCCCGCCCTCCAGCCCTCCGTGCAGTCTTCTTGCACAGTTCTCTTCTTCTCTATGCTGGGTTCCCCGGGGCTTTCGTTTCCTTCTCCCCCTGCCTGCTTATCGCCCCCTCCCCCATCACACACGTTTCCACCTTTAGCCGTCACCATGCTGCTCCCTGGCCCGCCCTCCTTCCCTCCCTCGCCTTGGGTCTCCTCCCACTGACTTAGCCGCCAGGATTTTTTCCCGCCTGTCGAGGGGTACCTTTTTTCTTGCGCCACTGTCCCATTTCTTCCTTGTTTTATAAAGTCCCAACCATAAAGGTAGACTCGGAAGGTTTTATGCCGGGATCTAAGGTTTATTTGGTGCGTCCACTTTAGCATCCCCAGACGATGCGATTCGTTTATAAGCGCATGCTTTGGGGAACGTGTAAGCTGCCCACTCAGCTCCTCCCGCCTCGGCTTCAGGCCGAATGTTTTCTTAGTATTTTGGATAAGTTTGGTTTCAGTCTCTTCGATTTTCCACAATACGTTATGGAACTACAGCTTGAGTACATAGGCCCTACTTTTCAGCCTACGGAACATACTGGGCCTGGTGAGATTCCCTGAATCGCTTGTTGGTACGTTGGCTTTTGCTTTATGGGCTTTGGTTAAGTTCCTTGCCGGCGGGGCCTGCACTTGACTGGAGCTCTTTCTAGCTCGGCTAGCTGGCTGCCCTTCCCCCACCCCGCGGAGTTATTCTAACCGCGCACCCTTTTCGCGCCCTCAGCTATTGGATTCCCTAACTGTTCTTACTGATCGTAACCTTACTTTTCATGTGCAGTTTCCATTTTTTTTTTTTTTAACCCCATCCCCGTGGCCAGGATCCTTTTTTGGTCTCTCTTGATTTCTCCTTCCCGCTCTCTTACCCACTGTTAAAGGAGGCCTACCAGCCTTCTTTCATAAAAACGAACTCTTTATTGTGCTGTGGCATGATTTTTTTTTTTTTTGCAGGTTTAAGTACTGACTTGCCTTCCTCCATTCGGAATAAGTTGTATATACTATTTAAAGCTGCATTTGATCTATTAGAGTGCAGCATTTGGGAGCGGAAGCATAATACAGGAGTTAGCAGGAGGGACTAAATCGGGGTTCTTGGTTAGGTTTTCTTACTCCCGTTACCGACCGCTGTTCTTGGGTTAACGCTTCCATTCCTTTTTGTAATGGGTTATGTGTGTCATTCTGTTTTGTTTTTTTTTTTTTTTTCCTTCACTATAACAAGGAGAACGGTGTGGAAAGTAAAAGCAGTTAAGATGTCGTTTTGATCCAGTATTAGAAAACATGATTTCCTTTATTGGGAAAGAACATGAGATTTGGAGGGTGGGAAAGAGAAGCACCTTAGAATGTCGAGTTTAATAATCTCAGCCTAGGCAGACTTGTCAGGCTGATTGTGCTGGCTTTGGGAGAATGGAGGTGGGATGGGAAACTAGCTTTTCTTAGTTAATTTTGAATTGCATATGGTTTAAGAAAGGAATATGTTAAATATTTGGAAACTTAAACCTTTAACATTTTGGTTTTTATTTCTGAATTCTGTTCTTTGGACAGAGGCACCAAAATGATTAATTGTATAACGTGCTGTTTGGGGCAGGCTTTAGCCCTGATTTTTCAAATCACAAAGCAGCTGCCTTTGTAGTTTCCTACTGTTGAACTGAAGTGTAAATGAATTAAAGTTTTTTAGCCCTAACAATGTCAAAAACTAAAACTAGAATTTTGATTGGTTGCTGTACCGGTTGTTAATTCCCTAGCCATTCAAACTCCTCCCCACGACACTCTGAAGCAGCGACGGCACAGCGGGAAGAATGGTAAAACTTTTAAATTTTATTTCTGTATTATAAAGGTTTCAGTAGTCATAACATGCAGAGGCTGTGTATTGGTTAGTTGCCCATTGATCCCCAGGAAATTCTAGACATAGTACAGTAGGATATCTTGTGCCTGGGATATAAAACCTTTAGGCATCGTGTGTGATCTTTGGGCAAAATTAATGCCATTACATGGTTTTTGGTCTGTGGTAATGCATGTAATTGTGGTTTGGTTAAATAAAACTTAATATAATTAGTAATATTTTTATATTTGAACAAGAAAATATAGTACAGTAATTTTAAATTTGATTTCTTTTTTTAGGACAGATATTTTTGTTGGATGTCTAAGTTTAATGTTAAATGGGAAGGTTACCTGATACAAAATCTTGTGTGTTTAAAATGTCTTGCATGTTCTACTGAAATATTTTGGATATGTGAAAAGTAAAACAATTTTTAAAGTAGCGTGTGTATGTATTGTGCAAAAATTTATTTATCTCCAGCCATATTTGTAAGTAGAACTTGAATAACGATTGGATATGTACTAATCAGAGGCGGGCTGATGTGGCTTTTCACTACATTCAGCTCTTACCAGATTTTTTATTTTCAGTGTGATTTGGTTGGAATGTTAATTACAGTTGGTTGGTTCACATGTAGCTGAAATTGCATGACTTTTTCTTGGAAGGCTGGTAGATTATTGTTCTTTTTATACCTCGTTTCCCCTAAATGTCAATCTTTCTGCTTTTAGGATTGATTATATTTGAGTTTTCCAGGAGTTTGTATCCACCACCACTGGAGTTTAGAGGACCAGTAATTTGTAGATAGTTGACTTAGAGCTGCTGTACAAACTACATTCTATTTGAAGAATCCAGTTGGGATAACATTTAAATTTTACACGAGCTTTACTTACTACTATATTCTCATCTACTAAAATCTGTCCAGTTTTACATTGCAGATAAAGCAGACTGGAAATAGGCAAAAGGGAAAAGTAAAAAGACTGGGGTTAGTTTGACATACAAAATAAGATACTTTTGATGAAAATAATCCACTTGGCACTGTGATTGTTCATTTTCACTGTTAATTGTGTCAAATTAAGTAAGATTAAACTGTTACTCTGGACTTTTTTACTCTATTACATATTTTAAATCTTACATAAGCAGTTCAGTGATTAGAAAGGACCATAAACTTAGGTGTGAGATCATTGTTACGATCTTGTAAGAATTACTCTTGCCCTGCTACCCAGTAATGTAACTTGACAAGTTTTTTGAGCAACCTCTTAAGGAAAAATGGACAATTAAATATTGATAGTGAAAGTTTTAGATTATGACCTCTTTTAATTTTTTGCAAGTAGGATTTAACAGAGTTTCATTCTGAGTTAAGCAAGTTTACATTTAACAAATAATGTCTTTGTTTTAGAGTTTAGTATTTGACTGTTTAAAGTTACTGCCTGATCAGCCAGCCTCATCCTGTTTCAGATACTATTGTTTTTCTTTTTGGTTTGTGTACTTGCCCACTCTCTGTTCCTTTCTGTCTCCCAGTATGAGGGATATCGTGCAGCAGTTTCATAATAGTCTCAGGAGTGAGGATAAGACTGGCTCTACTAGATATAAAATCATCTGAATTTAGTTTCTTAAACACATTTGGTTTGCATTAGTTTTTATAATTTTAACTTGAATAAAGTGATTACATTTCAATCCTAAAAATATTTAAAAAACGAGTTTGTTGTGGACTTAAAGTTTGTTCTTTTAAAGTTTTAATTTTGAGAGAGCGCGAGTGGGGGGATGAGCAGAGAGGGGGAGAGAGAATCCCAAGCAGGCTCTGAGCAGGCTCTGTCCTGTCAGCGTGGAGCCCCACGTGGGGCTTGATCCCACATGAGACCATGACCTGAGCCAAATTCAAGAGTCATACACTTAACTAAGCCACCCAGATACCCCAAAGTTTTTTTTTTTTTTGATGTTGAGTATAAGAATAAACAGTTGTTCTTAGGAGGGCATGCCTGTTACACTTCTTGTGGATGTTTCCACACTTAAGACCTTTAGAGTAATTATTTCTGTAATAAAATGCTTTTCTCAGTTCACCTTATTTTTATCTTTCCAACTCAACATTCCTAGTTTTTACTTTTAAGCAGTTGCACTGGAATTTCCCATTTTGGTGTGGGCTCATGTTCTTTACTGGGCTTCAGTTCTTTTAGAGTAGGTAACAAAATTTTGTGTTGGTCAAAATATACACGTCATATAGTAAGCTACTGGAGGAGAGTTTAAGTTTCAAGATCAGTGGGAAACTATAATACTGTGTTAGCTTTCAGACAGTTTTATAAGGTAGGTACATTGACTTGCCCACATTGGACTGGACAGAAAGCAAAAATAGTTCCATTCGGTTATCAGCCAAAATACGGCAGTACTTTTCTAATAACAGGGCAGTAGATCTAGTCCTATAACTTAGCATATAAACTAAAGTGTGATTTTTTTTTTTTTTTGGAATTTTGTGAATTTTACTGTTGGTTGACTGCTGTCTGATTTTTAAGAAATGGTCATACATGTTTTTGTTTTAAATATTTGAGATTATTATCTATACCCTATTGCTTTTGGGGCATTCTGAACGTTGCTTTCTAAAACACTTTTAGAGCAATCTCATACCTAATTTACTGGCCTTTAATTCAGTCAATTTGGGTTTACTGTAAAAGTTGAGACCCTGAGTAGATGGTCTGAATTTTAGTGTTCTTTGGGACCTTTGATAAGTTTCTAGTGTTAAAATTGCAGAAATTAATGCTCCCAAGTCTCAAGATGGTGAACATAGAAAGGAGGAGTATTAAATTCTTTTCATTTCAAAATCTTTAATATGGAAAATACTAAAAATCCACTGACCTTTTAGGGTTTGGAATTAGAGAAAATCATTGAGGATTTTCAGTGCTGCCTTTTGAGATAAATACTTGGCCTTAGGCCTGGGTTTTTCCCTCAAATCATGTGATCTCTTCTATAAGTATATTTACTGTGTATTTTTTTTTTTTTTTTTTTTTACTGTTTTCTGTTTGAGAGTGAGTGAAAGAGCGTGTGAGTGGAGGAAGGGCAGAGAATCCCAAGCAGGCCCCCATCTCACGATCTCGCAACTGCAAGCTCATGACCTGAGCCGCTGTCAAGAGTGGATGCTCAACCGACTAAGCCACCCAGGCGCCCCTTTACTGTGTATTTTTAATATTGTCTGGCTCTTCTGTTCCCTGTAAGGCTGCTCTAATATAAGAAAGTTTTGAATCCACTATTGGGATTTGTGGTTTATGGCCAATATGGAGAATTAGTTTTAGTCTTCAGGTGATAATGTGTTATGCTTGAAAGCATTTTAAAAGGAGCAGAATAATAACTTTTTTCCTATTCCACTCAAAGCTGTGCACTTCAAGTGTGTGTGCAGATTGACAAATGGAATGAAATATAACTGTTAGTCCAAGTTTTATTTGACTTTAGTTCTGCTTCAACATTTTAGTAGATAGGGCACTGAACTGGATGCTGGAAGCGTGGGATCTTTTTCTGTTACTTCACTTCAAACAGTGTGGTTTCAGGTAATATAACCTGTTTGTTACTTGGTTTGCTGATCTATGTGTTGGAAACAATGCTCATCACAGGAAGATTGACCACATAGCCTGCTTTCATAGCTTGTGTGTGTTTATCCGGTGCCTTAATAGTTGATACTGCCAGTGATTTACTCCTGTGGAGTAAAGGTAAGCATGTTTTAGTTTCTGGAGTATTAAATTGTATATTGGAGCTAGATATTCAAGACTATTTGGGGGTGGGGAGACTTTATTACTGGTAGTGTTTGGCCAATAATCAAGGTGATAGTTAAGTATTGGTCATGTCTTGTAAACTCCTGCTTATCTGGATTTGAAATACCACACAGTTCAAGCTAGGAAATTCTCCCTCTCCCCCTTTAGTCTTGTAAGAAACACAGATGAAAAATTATTAGCAAATATACTCAAAAAGCAACCAATAGGCATTGTCATGGAAGCAATCTTCTATAATTTTTCTTTTCTACTGTTGAAAAGTAATGTGATTTTAAAGCATTGCAAGAGTCTTAAAATTTCATCAAGAAAGGCAAAAATCATTTTCTTAGTTCAGTGTTGATGTCTAAATTGATTTCCAATGGAAAACTACAGAATTGTGAATGTGTAGTAATCTCAGTTAACCAGAACTTTAACCTCTAGGTTAAGGAAACCCCATTCCTTAACCTTCAGGTAGATGGGAGTTTACCTTTTAAAGCTGATCGAGAGATTATTTTAAAAGCAAAATTACAGGAAGTCATTCTTTCCTTGGAATGAAGGGAAAAAGGGGAGATTTTTGGGTTGCACATTTAAAAACTCATTTTATTATGTTTTCAACTTAATTATCTTTTTTAGTCCTATAAGTTCATTCTAAAGGATGAAGTAGCACTGAGACTTCATATACTAGGCTAGAGGAGTTAATCTTTACTGACTTATTAAAAGTTTGTCAGTCTGTTTCCAAAGGTATTTTTTATACAGATTGTAAAATGATTACCCTACCATATGGTGTCATCTGGTTGTAAAAAGTAACCCCTGCCCCCCCGTTATAGGTAACTAGTTACTTAACTTTAAATGTATACTTTCTAAGGAAAAATACTGATTTTACTCATGTTGGTGGGATTTCATTATATTTTGTCATTTTAGGATTTTAAATGAATTTTAATGATAACACACTAGAAAATATAAATAAGAATTGGTGGCTTAGTTGAGTAATATTCTGAAAGGTGACAGTGATTGGCCAGTCATGTTATGTACTTGACATTTCTGTTGTGTTTTTTAAACTGTCAGAACTTGTTATGAAACCACATACAGGAGTTGTTAGGAAGTGTTTGAAAATTACAGACTATTTTTTTTGACCCTATTTCAAAATTGGGAGTGTAATGGTGTTTATCATTTTACCTCGAAAAAGGTGTTTCAACTTCTTAGGAGAAGGACTTTAAATAAAGTAACTATTGACTTTGGAGTGTTAAACCTAGTGATCTCAGTACAGAGAATGTTTTTGGGGTGTGAAAAACAGTATTAAATCAATATTTCTATCAGCCCTGTTGCATATGTATTACCTCTTTTATAATTTGAAATTAATTCCTTACTAAACTTGGTGTTTATGTGGATTACAGACAAGTCCTCAAGATGATTTTTTAACTACATTTTGAGTTTTTTAGACAATCTAATTTCTAGTCTGTATTTTTTACATGGGATATTTAAACATCTCTGGATTACTTTAAGTATTATTTAATATTGAAAATAATCTTAGGATCCATTTATATGAAACCTCATTCTGGCCTTTTCCTGTTAATGTTGGCAACTTTATATAGTTCATGCAGATTTAAAAAAATTAAGCCTGTGAGTAAATAAAAACATTGCTTTATTAAGTTACTTTAAATTGTGCTCTGCCCCTTTTAAATAACAACTTTATATTGAATACTTGGGATGTTTCAGACTATGTTCTGTGCCCTTGAAGTGTACTTCCTCATTTATTAATACTATTTTTTCCTTTTGTACTTTTTTTGTTTTGTTTTGTTTTAATGTTTATATTTTTGAGAGAGAGCATGAGTGGGGGAGGGCAGAGAGAGAGGGAGACACAGAATCCAAAAGTAGGCTCCAGGCTCTGAGCTGTCAGCACAGAGCCTGACGTGGGGCTCAAACTCACAAACTGAGATTCCTGAGCCAAAGTTGGATGTTCAACCAACTGAGCCACCCAGGTGCCCCAATGCTATTTTTCTTTTTAAGTAAGCTCTACATGTGACATGGATCTTGAACTCATAACCCTGAAGTCAAGATTGATTGGCATGCTGTGTGGACTGAGCCAGCCAGGTGCCCCTGTACTTGTTCATTTTATCCTTACTGAAGATTCGTGAAATAGACTTTTAGTCCTCTCATTTACAGATGTGGAAACAATCATGGGTATTTGTTTTCCTGAGGGTCATACATATATTTAGTAAGTGGTGGGGGTAGCATATAAACTAGGGGTTTGGCTTACTACCTCTAAATTTACTTACTCTAGAATAGGATGTCCCGCTAAGCAATCTTAAATTCCTAAATGACATTGCATAGCATTTGGAAAGTCATCTGCACTGAGTTGTATAACTTTATGTCTGTTATTTAATATTATAATATGGTGTAATATCAATATCTGTAAAAAACAAGCTTTCAGTTGTTGAGTTGGTGTTTTTTTATATTTATTTACTTGTTTACTTATTATTTAAAGTTTATTTTGAGAGAGAAAGTATGAGGGAGAGGGAGAGAGAATCTCAAGCAGGCTGTCTACTGTCAGCTCAGAGCCCAGCTCAGAGCCCAGCTCAGAGCTCAGCCTGGCTCAGTCTTACAAACCATGAAATCATGACCTGAGCCGAAATTGAGAGCTGGACGCTTGACTGATTGAGTAACCCAGGTGCCTCATTGAGTAGGTGTTTTAAATTGAATACTGTATTGCCTCTTGGGTGCTCAGTAATTTATAGATAGAAATACAAAATTAAACAATGAGTTAACATTCTGTAGATGAAGGCCTGTTTTAATTAGGATTGTCAATTCACTTACAACTAAGGATCAAATTTTAAACTTGTAGGATTAGGGGCCCATTTTTGTTGCTATTTGAACAAGTCTTGTGACGTTTTAACTTGGCTGTTTAGGATTTTTCTGAAGTTCGGTCTATCTCATTGTAAGTGTTTGCACAGCTCTGTAGGAGTGACAGTAACCTGAAACTTAGTCTTGAACCAAGGCAGCAGAGATAATCTGGACTGACAGTAGGTGTGCTTTAAGCAAAATACAGAAAAGTAAAAATTTAAATTGTATCTTCTGCCATCTCATAATTTGAGGGAGAGCTTGTCAGAATGCTAGTGTTCTGAGAGGCTAAAATAATTCCCATTTATCCAAAATTAAGATAATCGGCTCTTTCTTACTGTACTATTCTGGTGTGCCTATGAATGTGCTATATTTAACACGGAATGCATCTGGAACAGTTTGTGTTCATTGTAGTGTATTTACCTGTCTGGTTATCAGTTGTGCAGCAGTCTTCCTTGTTAGAGTAGGGGAAAAAAAAAGTGCTTTGGGCTGCCAAAATGGTAATGCATTTGTCTCAAAGAAGAGTCACGTAGGCTCAGAGACTGTTTACTTTTTTTACTTTACACAAAATTCACAAAGTTCAAGTGCTGGCTACCTAGCCACCCTACAAAGTGGTGGTGGGGGGCGGATTTAACAGCAACAGGTGATTAATCTGGCAAAAATGAATAATAGAACTTGTTAAAAGAAGTAAGAAATGAGATGCACTTAGTGTATTAATTGTTCTCTCATTTCAGAAGAGCCTTTGGGCATGCTAACAGTAGCTTAATATGAATTAGTGGTGACTGACCCATACAGTGTTAAATCATGATTACTGTATTTAAGAAGGCAGAAGTGTGTGTTGTAGAAAAATTACTCATCCCAAATAATGTAGAAATTGGAAGGCAGGCAGTGTTTTAAAGAAGGTGGAATATTTGGCTCATTCTCTAAAGGTGCTGGATAGCTGAAGTTTTACTGTGTGTTTCATTGTAGTTTTTGGGGAAATAATCCTCCTATGGAATATGTTTAAATTATAGTTGGCCAAAAATTTTGGGATTTGATTGTTGAGGAAAAACAACATCTTCAAGTGGCCTTTTAGCTTTAAGGTAGACACATTGAACAGCCCGAACTAACAATTGTATTAAAGGTGAGAAGTTTCTTTAGAGAGTTCTTTATTGGGCCAGTTGATGGGTTAGGATGCTTATCTATTTAAGAAAACTGACTTCCTATGCTGTGAAAAACATTTGGGGCTTGTGAATAGTAATGGAACATGCCTCTCAGTCTCATTCATAGGGTTATAATTTATTTTTTTGTAATTTTCTGTTTTTTTAATAATTTTTCTTTTTCTTTGTTTTTTCCTCAGTATGAGTTGGGGAGAGGGACAGAGGGGAAGAGAGACAGAATCTTAAACAGGCTTCATGCTTCGCACAAAGCCCGACTTGGGGCTCTGTCCCATGAACCTGGGATCGTGACCTGAGCTGAAATCAAGAATTGGACATTTAACTGAGCCACTCAGGCACCCCTTAAATAATTTTATTTTTTTTATAATTTTTTAAATTTGTTTTTTTAACGTATGTTTGTTTATTTTGAGAGAGAGCATGCATAAGCATGCAAGCAGAGGAGGCACAGAAAACGAGAATCCCAAGCAGGCTCCGTGCCAACAGCACAGAACCCAACTTGGGGGTTGATCTCACCATGAGATCTTGACCTGAGCTGGAATCAAGAGTCTGATGCTTAACCAGCTGAGCCACCCAGGCGCCCCTTAAATAGTTTTAAATCAAGAACACTTACGTAAACTTTGCCTTGGAAATTAAAGTCAAACTTAGTTCTGTCTTAATATCAGAGGAACAGATGAGACAATATTCATGCCTTTCAACTTTAGGTTTTTATTTATTTTATTTTATTTTTTAACATTTATTATGAGAGAGAGTACTTGAGCATGAGTGGGACAGGGGCAGAGCCAGAGGGAGAGAGAATCCCAAGCAGACAGGGGGCCCTATCACTTGAGATCCTGACCTGAGCCGAAATTAAGAGTTGGGTGCTTAACTGTCTGAGCCACCCAGGCACCCTCAACTTTAGTTTTTTTTAAAAAAGGCTTTTGTTATTTATTTATTCTCTTCAGGCTGAAATAATCTCAAATTGTTAAATTATTGATGGAAAATTTTTTAATCCCAGAAGGTGGTAATTCATTAAATTTCAAATTGAAGTTGTTTCTGTTCTAGAATTGCCATTGATACCTGAGCAAGAGGTCATTGCATTATAGTTTGCTATTTCTTATTTATAAAAATATATCAGTGTCCCTACCTTGAAAGGATAAATGTTGCTAATGAACTTTCATCTCTGAAGGAAGTGCTCTGGTTCTTTAGGTTAAAATTAAAAGTAAAGTGTTTAAGGCATAAATTTAAGTGACAAGGATTGGATTTTAAAAGATGCATTATTTTAATGAAAGAAAATGTATTGAGAAAACTTTTTTCCCGTGAAATTTGCAATAATTAAAAATTATCTGTATATTATGGGTGTTTTCTTATGTTCATTTGATTATAAATATAAAAAGGGTTAATAAAGGTTACTTCAAGCATGAAGATTTTATTAAAGGAGGTCCTAAAAGTTAAGCATATAAATGACCCAGCTTCGCATTATAATACATGTACTAGTTTGAAAACTTAATCTGAAATGGGAAACAGTATATACTTAAAGTCTTCTTGTGCACTGAAAGTTAAACTTTGTTGTAAGAAGTTAAAAACAAGTCTATGGTGAGAAAGTAAGATCAGTAACACCTCAGTTAATCTGGCATCTTTAGGGGAGAAGCTGAACAAGATCTCCTTCCAGGGACACAATTGGCCTCTTGTTGCAGGAATTGGCTTTAGTGGCAATGTCCTAAATGCCCACAAGATGGAGATGTTTCCTGCTTTAATTTCTACCTGGAGCCAAAAGTTAGTATCACTTCCCTATCCACCCCAATTACAAAGATGAGAAATTGTTGAGCAAGCATGATTTTATTCCCTTAAAAGTTTTAGCCTTCACATAACAAATTCTGACAGTTTACCCTTAAAAAATCTCCAGTCCTGTCTCTTTAAAGGGTAGGTGGTATGTGTAAGCTCTTTGGGGCGGGCTAGGGGGTGGCAAAGGGGGCAGATGTCAAAGGAATCAGAGCTGCCAAGTCTGAGCATTATGGCATTTTGCTGTAATAAAAATATTACTTCACCTGAGAAAAATTTTTTTGAGTATGTATTTTTGGTCTTAAAGTGTTTTGGTGGTTTCCACTTACCACCTGTCACTTTTAGCATCTTCAAGGTTTAAATATTTTATTGCTGGTTAACTGAGGTTCTACTGTAAATAAATCATATAAGTTAATTAGTGGATTGTGCTTCAGTGGGTAATTCTTGTTCACTAAATTGTTCACGTTACTTTTGTCTTTATTAAAGACTCTTAGCAATCCAAAAACTTAAAACCTAATTGTGAGACTTAGAATTTTCCATTTTATGTGCTAAGAGTTTTGTTAATGAGAGAGAATTACTGTTAAATAGAAAGGAGCTTCAGCATAAAAATATGCTGGTTGCTGTGATCAGTGGGGACTACGTAGCCTTTTTACAAGTTTAATGATTGGAAGGGAAATTTGAAGCTAAAATTCTGTCTTTTGCTTTTACCAATACTTAACCTGGAATTTAAGGAAGACTTAGATGTACAGTATTTTTACTTTGGGATTACATTTATCTTTTTGGCAAGTCAAAAGAATTGGCTGCTTGCTCACTATTTTTGTAATTAGGCAGATAACAGCAGTAATAAGCAAAACCTAACAACTGGAATGGGGTGTTCTTGATATGTGATTATGTAGGAAGGACATTATTTAATACACTGCCCAATAAATTGGTGCAGTTTGGGAAAGGTATTAATGTTGTGGAAAAGTTTATTTGTTTTTAGCATTTTAATATTACTTTTTGTCTTTACAGGAAAATGTTTATAGGAGGCCTTAGCTGGGACACTACAAAGAAAGATCTGAAGGACTACTTCTCCAAATTTGGTGAAGTTGTAGACTGCACTCTGAAGTTAGATCCTATCACAGGGCGATCAAGGGGTTTTGGCTTTGTGCTATTTAAAGAGTCGGAGAGTGTAGATAAGGTAGTGTGTTACGTGTTCTGATCAGTTAATAATATAAGATGTGGATAGTTTGATAACACTAATTTGCCCATTTGTGATTTCCCCTTTTGTGGTATATGAAGCTAGAGCTATAGTTCTTAACCAATATATTTTATGAAGAGTCCTCTTTAATTGTTTACTGTATATCTTCTGTATGCCAGGCTCTACTAAATTGAAAAAATTAACTTTAAGAATACTGAGACTTAAAGACACCTAATTAAAGGGATGATCTGTGATAAGTTCACAAAAGTATAGATTTTGAAATTTCTTGGGCTAAGGGGAAATAGCAATCACGTTGATGTTGCTGACAGTTAATGAGAGTTGGTTTTCTAGTAATTAAATGTTTCCCCTCCTCCCCATTCTTAACTGGCATTTAGGTTTGAACAGTTCTATATTAGCTGATGTCACATCACCACAGTTTGACTTCTTTAATCATAAGCAAGTCAACATATACCTGGCATTAGCTATATTTATTTAACTATAATTATTAAGTTAATAATCTGAACTTAAATTAAGGTACATACTTAAAATGAAAAACTTCAATTTCCTAGGTCATGGATCAGAAAGAACATAAATTGAATGGGAAGGTGATTGATCCTAAAAGGGCCAAAGCCATGAAAACAAAAGAGCCTGTTAAAAAAATTTTTGTTGGTGGCCTTTCTCCAGATACACCTGAAGAGAAAATAAGGGAGTACTTTGGTGGTTTTGGTGAGGTATGTGATCATGTTTTGACCCAATTTTTTTCAAAATTAATGTGAATATAATTGTCACATTATATTTTCAAAGTTGTTTTGAAGTTTGGGCTGATTATGTGATTTGTTTTGAAAGCAGGATATTGTAAATACTTCCATTAGCACATCTTTGAAGGTTAGATGATTGTATTTTTTTCATATATTGAAGGTACAGAGTATGCAAAGATGTAACAGACGTTCTTACCTTGAGGAACTTACCAGATTAGTAGAAGAAATAAAAATATAAACATGAGGAAGAAATCCAGGTTGGATTACCTGAGATAATAGAAGGAAATGGTTCAGTTGAGACTAGGAAAGAAATGAATTCTTAAGAATAAGGTGTAGTGCCTTCTCAATTTAAAAACGTACATGTGCAATTTTTATGAGTCTAATTACAGACTTGGAGAAACAAGTTCCTTTTGTGAAGTAATGGGTTAAAGCTAAGATGAGAAGTTTGTGGCCTTGCCTGCCAGATACAGCCTGCAGACACTTCTTTTGCTTGATTTAAACAGAAGATGTTTTGTTAATATTTAGGTTGAGATATTTCCCACAAATACCTGGATATGTAGCATTTCTTACATATTTGCAAGAGCAAGCAACATTGGAATTGCCTTCCTATATGGGCAGCAGCCATCTAAGATGAGAGTAGTAGCCTCCCCCTTTGGTTAGTCATATGTG